>NC_132991.1:10292500-11542500 GCF_048564905.1 Vicugna pacos | reverse complement strand
GGGAAGTTGATAGCAAGATAAACCTTCCTCAAAAAAATAAGAAAAATCTCAAATCAACAACCTAAACTACCACCTAAAAGAATTAGAAAAAAGAAGAACAAATAAAACCTAAAGTCAGCAGAAGGAAAGGAATAATAAAGATCAGGGAGGAAATAAATAAGATAGAGAATAAAAATATCAGAGAAAAAAAATCAAAGAGCTGGTTTTTGAAAGAGTAGACATATCCACAATTTATTGATTCTGCATCAAGAACTTTTGATATCAGCTTATAATTTTGTCCTGTTTGCTTAGCCTACGGTACATCTTTGAGCCTTCCAGCTCTCTGTTGCCCAAATATGTGTCCTCCTGTCTGTCTTACTGTCACAAGTGCCTGCAGATTTGCATTGATGACAGATGTCTCAACAGCTTCAATAAAAGGACCCATTCATTAAAATAAAACAATTAGAAACAATTTTTTTTTTTTGCTATGGAGATTTTAGAGTTCCCTCCCTAATATTCTCTCAGTTCTTTCCTGAACTGAGACACCCAGATTTAGTAGTAGAGATACCTTTGAACACCCAGGCATGGTGGCTACAGATGCTATAAATTAAGTATCTGACGTTTTCTTCATGTCACTAGTGCAGGATGCCTTGTAGGCAATTTGGATTTCATTATTTGATTTTTCAGGAAGTTGAAGAGGGAAATGTCACTTTTAAAAATGGCTACTATTTGTCCCCACTCAAAAATGTCAGTTTTTTAAAAAAATTTAGTTTTCTTTCTAAGAGAATTCTCTCTGGTGGATCTTTCACCTGAGTGAGTTGGAGATATGAGAGAAGCTGGTCATTCTCAAACCACCAGTGAAAGTAAAGATGACTCCTCTCTGCCCTGCTCCTGCTCTTTCAGGTTCTTATTCTGAGAAACCCGAGCTTTTATAGTTTAACTTCCAAGCCTGTGTCCCTACCTTTGTTGTGTGCCCCTTGAATCCACTGTCTGTCCACAAAGTGGTCAGAGTAACCTGTCTCAAATGTTCAGTCAGTATCCCAATTCTCTGCTGAAAACTCTGTGTAAATATTTTATCATCCTGTGAGAGCAGGCAGACAGCTAGATCTCAGCAAAGAAACAGGGACACAGGCCAAATGGCAGGTAATGGGCCAAAAAGGAGAGGGGCACAGGCCAAATGCACGAAACCAGACAGACGATGTCGTAAACAACAAACGATGTCCCTGGGCAGACAAAGAAAAGTGGGGACCTGAGGACTAATAAAAGATCGTACATTTTGGGGTAACAAGTGTCCTGGAGGCCGATAAAGAAAAGTGGGAAAAGGCAGGAATCTCCAGTGTCCAAATGTAACCTTTTGCTGATTATGTCCTCATTACAGTAAAATCAGCCTTGCATCTTAGAAGTACCCATCATGCACCGATGCCACGACACTTCAGATCCAGATTAAACAAGGACAAAAATCCCTCCTCCTTTTGGGAAGGTAGAGTTGGGATGAAAATCAGGGAATACGACCCCCAAACTCCTCCCTCCCCAATGAATATTCCGCCCATTCGTTTTTACACTCTATAACCAACTTGCCGAAGAAACTCAGGGCAGCTGCTCACCTGAGCCTGCCCGCTCTCGCCTTCATCCCTCAATAAATCCTCACTTTACTTTCTTAACCTCTGTGTCTCATCTTTGAATTCTTTCTGCAATGAGACAAGAACCTAATCACCAGCAACAATCTGTGGACAAAAAAAATTAATGAATTTTTTAACTCAAAAGATTAGCTTCTCTTTAAAACTGCTTCCTGTCTGACTCTAGCTTCATAGAGTTGATAGCACTGTAAGCCTTACACTTAACATTTTCCCACATCCTGAGCTGTGCTTATTTCTCACACACAGCATAGAGGGAAATTGTATCTGCTTCTCAGGATTATTTCAAAATTATGTATCTGAAGAACTCAACGTTTGCCTCAGGGAAAACTCTCAATAAAACTACCTTTTGAAAATTAATTTTATAGTGTTAATTCCATATATGACTTCCCTCATTCTGTTTCCTCCCTGTGGGGCCCCACCAACTCCCCTGACCCTTCTCCTTTCCTGATCTTGTTAGCGATGACTTCTGCCTCTCCCCCACCCTTCAACACATCTCCAGCTCCTCTCTTTCAAGAATAGATAACTTCTTCATTTGCTGCCCCAGGTTCCTTTTTATCACTGCAATATAAAGGTATCCTTCTGAAATTTTCTTCTTCCCATCTGTCTGTCTTTCCCACTGCCCTGAATTTGTCTTTAGAACAAGAAAGGGTTACTCATTTTTGCATTCTCAGTATTTAGCCTAATATATGGTGCTCAATAGGAAATCAATATTTTTTAACATAAGTTAACAACACTACCAAAGAAGTGATACCTGAAACACCCAAAGGACACAAGAAGAAAAACTAAAAATTATTGCACAAAATTAATTTATTTCATACATGTCGATCACTGCAGAATTATGGTAGTCACTAATTTTTTTTTTAAATAACTGTCTATTCTCAAGCAATGCACAACTGAATGTGACATACGAATGCTGTAGTAGTTCTTAGAAGGGCATAATTCAGGTTTAGGTCTTTTGACATATTTCTTGCCCTCAATTAAGTCAGAATATCAAGAAGAAATAAGTTCAGAATCTGACAGAAAATTTTGCTGCTTGAAATGAAATGAAGAGAGTCGAAGAAATACAGATTAAATTAAACACACACACACACAAATAATAAATAAAGGAATGAAAAGTGTTTTTTTTTTAAACTCCAGGTGATGGAAAGACTCTGGTTTAGTCTCTGAAATGTATTTGAAACCCATAAATAGGAAGCTATTGCATTGTTTCTGACCCAGTCTCATCCGATTGCCTGATTTGCTACTCTAGTAAATTAGATATTGGTTTATTGCATAGTCTATCAATCTGCAAATTGCATTGACGTCCAGATGCTCTTTGAAATGTAATCATTCTAGATAAATACTGTTGTGCTTTTCGTTTCAATTTTTGGTCACATCACAGTAATACAATATTTTCTCATTACATCTCACTATCGATCATGTCCTGGCATTATTTTCTAAACTTGCTTACCAAATGTTTCTGTTATGCAGTATTCCTTGCAAAATGAACATTTTGTTAAAATGGGAACACTGAGTGCTTTAGAGTAGGGGGCATCCTTCCTAATTAGAAGTTATTGTTAGTCATCAAAATTAGCCTCGGTCAATAGAATAAAAAAAAATGCAGAGTAACATTCTATAAAGTTGACCTTTCAAAGGTTTTTATTTGCAAAATGAAATTTAGTAACCAAGATCTTTAAACATCCACTTTTATGTTTTTCTCCTTTAAGGACAATACAGATGACTTTTTGTGGCCACGTAAGAAAATATAGGGTGTCTCTTAGAAAATACAAGGTGTCACCTTGTAAATATAGGTGACCATATGAAAAATTTAAATGCTATTGTGTTTAAAGAAATAGCAATGTGATAAGAAATATCTATGTGTGCTTGAAATGCCATTTTCATTAATTCCGTTTTTTGTCATTATTTTAAAAAGTGGAAAAATAATTACTGAGACTTTCATTCACTTTTCTGTACATACATATTTTCACATATCAGAATTTTTCTCTTTACTAATCATAAGCCATTAGTAAATATTATGCAACAAACCATAACAATTTATTTCATTCTATCAAAATAAATTATAAATAATGTACCTAAAATTAACAATTTCAAGAAATGTGTGTTTATTTTGCAGAAAACATTAAATCGGAAATTATGAAGGAGAAAGCTGATAAATCGGACTATAAAAACTTCAGATAGCTGGAAGGCAAAGGCAATGTTAAAACACGTATCTCTGGTCAAAAGATGTACACACTTTCTGCTTATTTGGCTTCCAATCCCTCATTCTCACTTTTCCATGCTATCTTATTTTTTTTTTCAAGTATATACCGCTTCCACACATAGCTCACTTGCTTTAAGGGAATGTGATCTTAACTTCCAACCTAAGAGTACACCCTGCTTAGTAAGTGCACTCAGTACCTCTGATTACTAAGCCAGCAGTTAGGAGTTAACTACGCCCATCTAAAATAAATTCAAGTCTTCTGTTTAGAATGCTGGGACAAAAATGCTCTCTGTTTCTCTGTGCAGGATGAAAGTTGATGGGATGCCTACCTAGAACTGAAACCATTTTACTACCATGAGATTGCAAAGTGGACCCAAACCAGACAATTCTCCATAGCTCTTTGCCGGATAACCCCATCTCTACTCCTGACTTCTGTTGAGATGGTTAATGAGAATAATGAATCACAGCCTAATCTTCTTAGCAGAAAGGACTGAATCATAGTCTCTTGAATATCTGTTTTACTCCTGTGCTATAAGCTTTCACACTATTCTAGGCCAGATGTTTGCAAGGTAGTGAACAATTGTTGATATTGTATCTCACTTGGAACACAAAATAAAATTGTTGGCACCAAAGGTGGCAATTAATGCTTAGTTTCTGTAATATTTAAGAGCTAGCAAGTGTTTCACTTTAACCTAACCCATGAACAGGTAGGTTGAACAAGAAGATTAGCAATCTATAAAGGCTAGAGGAAATTAGCATCACTTAAAGATTGTATGGTGTATTAGTTT
Organism: Vicugna pacos; assembly: GCF_048564905.1. Taxonomy (NCBI): domain Eukaryota; kingdom Metazoa; phylum Chordata; class Mammalia; order Artiodactyla; family Camelidae; genus Vicugna; species Vicugna pacos. The sequence goes on along the minus strand of NC_132991.1, from coordinate 11,537,896 downwards.
ATGATGGCTACCATAACAAAACACCACAGATCTTGTGCTTTAACTACAGAAATTAATTTTCTTAAGTTTTGGAGGCTGGAAGTCCAAGATCAAAATGTCAGAAGGTTTAGTTTCCATATTTAAAGTATAGCATTTTTATATAAAGCATAACATTGTCCTTGTTTAGTATATACTACAGGTATCCACTAGAGGACGCACTTGGCTTACCAGGCTTCCCTGCAAGCTCTGGCTTCTCCGCCTGTTTCGGTGTTTAGGAGGGAGTTGGGGCTTTTCTCTGATCCCCCAGCAGCCCTTGTGGCCCTGGTTCCCCGACTCCTCTCAATTGTGCTGGGTCAAGTTCCTGTCATAGAGCTTGTTCCGTAACAGCCACAATGGTTCCGTTTCCCTGATCTAATCCTGACTGACACAGAAACCTTCTGTTTCTTAATTTCCTCTTTATAATTACAGCTAATAGCAGTTATTCATTTTATTTCTGATTCCCAGGATTATATATTTACATACTCTTCTATGGACGTATAAGAAGCAACTTTTATTACCATTAGTGGAACATTAATCAGGATGTTATCAAGAGTGTTGCAGATAATTTACCTGAAAACAGTGAGATGAGAAGAGAGGTAAAGAGGATAATTTTGGAATCAGATAAATCCAGTTGAAATCCTATCTTCTTCTTTCACTGTTTGGGTGATTTTTAATAGTTCTTTAACATCTCAAAATGTCAGTTTCTTCGCATGCAAAATTGTGATAATATTATTTATTTCATGGTGTTGCTAGAATTATTTAGGTCATTTAACAAAATCTCTGGCACCAAATAAGTAATGTTATTATGAGGTGACGACCAGGTACTAAGTCTCTGTACCAAGCAGACAGCTACCTTTAATCAGCACTACTCAGTGTGGCAGTTTTGGTCAATCTTATTTCCTAGATAAGAAGATTGAGGTTCCTTATGGATTGAATGTCTGTACTAGCTTATGCATACTTGCCATGAAAAAGCTTCTTTTAACCTTCTGGAATGATAAACAGGGAACAAGTAGTCATTTTGATTCACCAAACTAACTGAAGAGGAAAGAGACATGAATAAGCCAAAGAAGTATGTAACCACAATTATATTTACTGAACGTTTCAGAGTGAATCACATGCAGTTTCTCCAGCAGATTTGCTTCCTAATTCAAAACAGTGACCTTGTCCTTGTTTTATACCTTCCCAGTAAATATGACAGTGCAAAAATGGAGTAAGTTCTGAAGGGTAACTGAAAAGCAGAAGCAAACTGACCTTGTATTCAAAACTTTCCAGTGCACATGATTTCACGGAAGCCAACTGGAAACTAAGAGAATTTTAAATCTCAGAAAAGCACATTGGCGTCTGTGGAACTGTTATAGTGCAGTGACTACTGTGAGTTTTGTAATCAAACTAGCCTGTCCTTTCACTCCAGCTCTGACATCTAGTATCTGTGCATTTTGAACACGTTTTTAAGCTGCACCAAGATTCAGTTCTGTCATCTGTAATAGGAGAATAACATCTCCTACTATCAGAATAATGTCACATCAAAATGATATAATACGAAAAAGACAGTTTCATGCTACATGGACAAGAGATTTGAAAAGACCCTTCACCAAAAGAGACCAATAAATGGCAAATAAGCCATGAACATATGCTTCGCTTTGCTAGTCATTAAGGAAACCCAAATGAATATCCCAGTGAACCATCATTACACACCTATTACGAGGGCCAAAAACAAAAGCAAAACAAAACAAACGGATCTAACAATACCAAGTGCTGGTGAGCATGCAGAGAGACTCGAACTCCTATGCACTGATGATTGGAATGAAACATTATGCAGCCACTTTGGAAAAGAGTTTGTTTTAAGTAAAATATACGTATGTCATATATGACTCAATAAATCCCACTCTCTCAAGTATCTGCACAAGAGAAATTAAAACTGTATCCACACAATAAATTTTATGCTTATATTTATAGCAGATTTATTCGTAATCACCAAAAGGAGGAAAGATCCAAAAGTTCTTTAACTGACATAAACAGACTCATAGATTCATCCAGGGAAAGCTTTGCAGCAGTAAAGGGAAGAGACTACTGGTGTGACAGCTCGATGATCTCAGCTGCGTCATGCTAAGTGACAGGAGATGGACTCCAGGCAATTCTGTGGGCGTGACAGAGCCGTTCCAGATCCAGATCGCGGCGATAGTTACATTAAAGTATGATAGTGTCAACACTCAAAGAACTGCACACGGGAGAGAGTGGATTTTACTCCATGTAAATTATACCCCAAGAAAAAGACAACTGTTTATTTGTTCAGCTTTTTACAATTTATCACATACTTTTCATACATCATCAAATCGATCTTTGACAACTTAGTTGGTAGAAATGATTCTTCTCTTCATTTCACAGGTAAAGAATGACACGTTGAGTACGAACAAAACAGGATTGGTTCCAGGTTTCCTAACCAGGTGTTCTCTCTGGCAGACATTAAAATGCTGAGGTGCGTTTCTCTGAACCTAAGTTGTTTGATATTTTAAAAACACCCTATGCTGTGCAAGGAAAAATTAAATAGCTGTGCAAGGAAAAATATCCCAAGGCGTCACACTTTTGATGCTATTTTTTCCCCCTCACTCTAAGAGTGCAGACTTTCTTGGGATAATTGTCTATCCACTGAAGTTTCATATTTTGAATCTTTATTCTATTGCTATTCTTTTCCTGAAAAAAAAAATGCTTAAAAGCATACATCAACAAACCTCCTGCAAAACTACTGCAAGGGAGCTGCTCTTGGAGAATCTAAGAATGGCTTAGTTTTGTTTCTTCCTGTAAACTTTCTCTCCAGGGATGGTAAATTAGACAAGCTGGATGGTCAGCTTTGAAGACACGCAAAGCAGAGATGAGGCACCATATAGATTCCTTTTCTTTAGTGGGATGGACATTTATCCTGCTTATTTTCTCCCATAGACAAAGACAGCCATGCGAAGAAATTTAAACCTCATGCAACAAGTAGAATAACCACTCTCCCCGACATAAAGGTACCACGTGTGGAGCAATCTCCCCCAAGATTTAGCAATCAGCTGAAATGGACAGGCCAAACCAGAGCACTAACACCTTTCCAGCTCTTCAGACTGGTGGCCCAAACAGCCCTTCCCCCAAGCCCTACTCTCAAACTTCTACCTTGGTAAAGAAACTTAAGCTGATTTTAAGTGGGAACCGTGTGGGTATCCTTATAAGAACCGGGACAGAATTTACTTTGGTTCCTTGTAACTGATAAGTCACCTTAACTAAAGGGGATGGATTAGTGGAGAACCGGTATAAAGACCCACAGGGTCTGTGGTTATTTGGCATCAGACTAAGATATGTGGGAAAGGGCACTAAGGGAAAAGCACACTGAATTTAGAGTCACTTCCACGTCTACTACTCATTATTGGTAACTTTAGGCAAGACTTGGGGATTTTGTTTGGGCGTTAGGACTCTTGGATCATGAGACGGAAGATCAACTAAAACAGCTTAGAGAAAATGGTGGAGTTGATATAATAATGCCAGATATCTTTCAGAGCCTAAAATAGAACAAAAGCTTGGTTAGCGGAAGAGCTGAAATGAGGGCTGGAGCTCCATCAAAACACTCCATTCCCAGGTGAACCTCTGTATCAAATTAGTGTCAGATAATCTTATCTAGACCAATAAATTGTAATGAGAGGATGGACAACTAGACCGACCAGTATAGAGCCAGTGCTAAACTTTGGGCAAGTAAACGATGTGGCGGTGGGAATAATTTCTGCTGTAACTTCTCTATCCATCACCCTGTAGGCAGGGGTAGGGGAAACTTCTAGTCAAGCAGTGATGCATTCGGGTTACTCTCTAGTCTTCTGTTTCTGTGAGTCTGGTGCCCAACTCCTTTTTTTTTTTTAATTTTTAAATTGTTACTATTAAAAAAATTGGGGGGTAGTTTATTAGGTTTGTTTGTTTGTTTATGATGGAGGTACTGGAGATTGAACCCAGGTCCTTGTGTATGCTAGTTACACACTCTACCTCTGAGCTATACCCTCCCCTGTCCCCAACCCCTTTGTAATGGAGTTGTCAGAGATGCTACTTTGTAAATTGTGGATTCTCGGGGGCTCCACCAAAGATTTCTCAGGTTGGAATGCAGGAATTGGCATTTCCATAATATTCCCTAGAACATTCTTAAGCACCCTAAAGATGGAGACCCAGAGCTCCAAGCCTTTTATTTATAATTGAAAATAACTTTGATGCTTGCTAAAATCCTTTTAACCCTAAAAGTGGACTCTTTTTTTAGTACGTGTAAGGTATTAAAACTATAATCTATGTTATGGAACTTTTTCAGCAAGGACCAAACATGGAATCTGCAGGGATACAATCTTCATCAAACTTGTTCATTTACGTATTGAGGGCATTTAGGGCAGTGACTGGCATGTAGCAGGCACCCGATGTATATTAGCTGCCTTTGTTGAATTATTTAATGGCCTTATGCATACTATTATTGGGTAGGAAAATAATGCAAAAAAATGCAGCAAAAGAACAATGAAGTTGCTGTCTATGAAGAGACATGTGGTGATGCTAGATCGTAAGCTGGCATAGCACATTATTCATCCACATCCATCTCTTTCTGTATGCTTCACATCCTCTTCTTAACCTTCATCACTTACAGTGAACAAGCCACCAGCTTCCACCCCAAATGCATGTTCTTGTTCACTACAAGACATCCTTTCCTCATGGGCTTATTTTGTTTCTAGTTTTTAAGTCTCAGTACCTTGAATAAATTTGCTCAGTAGAGTAACATTCACCCAAGTTTACCTCTTTGAGTCAGGCAAAGTATAATAGCAAATCTCTGCCTTTATGAGACAGAACTTTGGAAAGGCACCTGCTACCTTGATAATACGGGGTACCGAGAATCTTGTTTATCTTACCCAACTCCCTACATTGTTTTTTTTTAATGTTAAATACATGTTTAAATATTATGTTGCATATGATCTGCAAACCCAATGAAATGGTTCATAAAACCAATGAAATCATACAGAAAACTATAATTAATTCCATCCATCACTTCTCTACCTTCTAAAAGGAAAAAAAAGCTAACAGCCTGACATATGATATGTACTCACAAGTAGAAGTTTTCGTTGTTGTTTATTTTTGTTTTTGTGTTTTTAAAGGGAAGGGATTACACACACTTTGTTGCAACTTGCCTTTCTCAATTAATAACACCTATGGATAACTGTCCAGGTTATCAGATTTTCTAACTCATTCTTAATTCATTCTTTTTAATATTTTAAAATTTGGATTCAAGATTTTTCTTTTTTACCCTTAACTGTAACTAGGTATTCAGAGTGGCTCCAATGCTTTGCGAATATAAACCGCTATGGTGAAAACCTTTTTCACATATATATTTAAAGACAAATGTTTAATTTTCTATAGATCAGTTTTTCAAAAATGTTAGTCAAAGGGCACACAAAGTTTTCAGCTTTAATGGACTCTTACAAATTTTTTTTAATAAAAGTTAATATTTTCTCTAGCAACAAGTGCCCATTTCATAATATCTTCAAGGGTATTAGATGTTGCTCTATTATTTTACTGTAATTCATAAGACATCATTGTGTCTCACTATAGCTTTAACTTTTATTTCTCTAAAATAATGATGAGGCTGAGCAACTTCTCCTGTGTTCATAAGTCATTTTGCTGCAGTTAGATTTCAACAAACTTGGAGCACTTACTTAACTTACCCCTTCAGGAAGGTCTTTAGAAGCACTCCCTTTAACTTGAAAATGCAAATGTGGGAGTTCAAGATTTGCAGGTACACACTACTATATATAAAATAGATAAACATCAGGGACCTACTGTATAGCCCAGGGAACTATATTCAATTTCTTACAATAGCTTATTATGAAAAAGAATGTACATATATAACTGAATCAATATACCATACACCAGAAATTAACACAACATTGCAAACCGACTATACGTCCATAAAAGTCATGCAAATAGATTAGTTGGTGTCAAGTACATGGATGCTAACATTATGAGAGAGTGGATCCAGGACAGGAATGGGCCTCAGACTTGGTCGAGGAAAATCACCTGGGGGAGATTGAGCTGCGAGTAAAAGCTGAAGCATTTAGTGCCCTAGGCAGACTAGTCCCAGTGTCCTTCTGGAAGGACCCTGGGTGTGTATGAGCAGCAGGGGAAAGCTGGATAGAGTAGAACCTAATTAAGGCTGAGGAATAGCCATAGAGAAGCTTTGTTTTCTCAACCACGTGCCAGGCCAGCCTTGAATAAAAAAGAAATCTGCCAGCAGATCACAAATGAAACATGCTCAGTGATGACGGAAGAGCCAAGGGTTCACGTGTAAGTCAAATGGAGAAACACTGGCCAACAAGTGATGTGTCATCCTGGGTAAATTCTGGCCCTACTTGGAAGGCTACGTTTTCTTCTGAGAAAAATAGAATAATCAGCTAAAGCTCCTGAGAGGCACCCAAATGACCACATGCATGGCTGACCCAGAGAGGCCCTGGGGATTTACTCAGGAAACTCACTCATTGCTCCCGTTACCCACCATTGTGTGGGGTGTCAGGCCCCTGCATGTTTGCAACAGAAATGGACAACCAGACAAAATGAACTCTGGAAGCATCTCCTGTTCCTTGACGCCATCTCACTCCAGACCCTGGACATCCACCTATTCCTTTATAAGCCTGCTGAGTTTGGAATTCTTAAATCTGTTGAGATGGTCACGTCAACTTGAGCAGCATTCTCACCCTAAGCTCTGAGTAAGTAGCCACCTTTACTCTCCATGGCCTCTCTCCACAGAGCTGTCATTCTTCTGGAAGCCTTGGGGACAGTGGGTTTACTAGTGCAGTTCCCTCTGCATGGAGAGAGGTCAGCTTAGACATGTCTGGGGTCTTTCTGAACGACCTGATTCAAGGAAGGCTAACCTTTCAATGGAGGGAGCCACATCCCCACAGAGAACTGCTGGTTTGTTACAGAAAAATCATGCACACACACGCAGAAGATTCTGTTGCCCTTTGGAGAAATTAAGTCTGTCTGAAGTACCTGTTTGTTTTTTGGTTTTGGTTTATTTTTCTATTCCAAAAAAGATGCACTGATAGAGTAGACACATTCCAGTCAACTGAGCTAATTTGAATAACTTAATTCCTAGAAGGGTAAGCAAAGATTTTACTATAAGAATATAATGTCACTTCTGATTTTCCCCCTTCAGAATGGATAGTCTGTCATCCAGATGAGTCACTTTGTCACACTGAATTGCCTAGTGGAACAGACCAATGCCTCTAATTCGGACAATTCTGATTCCTCTTTAAAACCAGTTGTGACATAAGCCCATTTACAATATAAGTAAGTGGCTGCCAGTTACTTATGTGCTTATCCCTGATAGAGCAAAAATGGAACAAGAGGAGGTCAAGAGAGTTGCCATACGTCAAGAGGGAGGATCTCTTTTTGAAGATCTTGTCAGCGGGGCAAGGTATTGCTACAATAGGTTGTTGGAAGCAAATTATAAATTATAACAACCTCACTGACAGAGCTGCAGCCTCTGATATAATGGAGATGCAATATTGCATGGTATTAATCCTTTGGTACCTTCATCTGATTCTCTTTAATGATATTTCATGCTTAATAATGCTATAATGGTATTTTGGATAGACAGTTCCGTAAACAGAATGCCATGTGAGCATATGTTGGGTGCACTCATGCATAGTAAATGGGAACAGAGAAGACTTAATTGTATGTGTGGGAGATAATGTCAAAATACTTTTACAAGTTAGGCTACCTTTTATCACACATGTGGTAGGAGATGATGTCTGTATCAAGTTAGTAACTTAAGGTCAAATTTGACAGATCAACATTACATTCATAGTGCTTTTTGTGAGATAAAATTCAAATAATCACTTTGGAAAATTTAAGGAATAAGATGATCCATATATTTAACTCTTACTAATTTTCCATTTGGGAAATTTACAAGTACAGTACCAATTATTCAACTGGACCACCAGCTATTGGACTGTTCTATAAATCTTATAGCTTTTGACTATTTCCTGTCCCCCAAAGTTCATGTCTATCTCACATACAGGAGACTTTCATCTTATCCCAAGGTCCCCAAAATTCTCAGCACATTAAGCATCAACTATAAATTCAAAATATCATTTATATTTTATCCCATCAGAAGTCTCAAATATTGTATAAGTTAAGTATCCATGAGACCCAAAGAATAATTCATTCTGGGGCACAAGTCCCCACCTTCTGTGGACCTGTAAAACTTAAGAAACAAGTTACTGGCTCCCAAAATATAATGGTGAGACAGGCGTAGAAAAATAGTTATAGTCATTCTGGCTCTAAAAGGAAAATAAAATAAAAGAGAGAAAAAGCAGTCACCTTTACCAAGTAATTTGGAAATCCAGCCAGATGAATTCCATTTGTTCTCAAGTCTTGGAAATAATCCTCTTTGACTCATGGTTCCACCTTCTGGGCTCCCAGCACTGTTCCTGGGATTTGCAAATCTGCCCTCAGAGTCATCCTTCTTTTTTCAGGAAATATAGCTCGTGTGTGTTGACAGCTGCATAGTTTTATCAGTCTGTTCCTGCTGGGAGAATTCTGGAGGTTTCTGATTTTGAACTCTTCTAACCCCTGTCAGTCCAAGCTGGCAGCGGTGGTTCTACATAAAATTCTTAAGAACCATGTGGGTTTCCTATGTATGTTAGTGGGGATTCACTTCATTAAGCAAGAAACTTACATGTAGACCTTTCCTAGAAGATCTCTTCTCTATTTTTGGTTTTTACTAAAATGGTGGAGGTAACATACCCTCTTTGGTATGGTTGGTAGTATCTGTGAATTATACCCTCAATCTCCTCAAAGACTCTTTGCATGACTAAATACTCCGATCTTTTCATCTTTCTAAGATGTTAGCAAAAATGTCGTATAGCCACATCTTGTCTTTTGTCTATAGTGCTTTTCTGACAGAATAGCTCTTAATTTTAGCATCTTTTGCCATCTGGATAGGCATCCAATCCTAGTTCCTTTTTGTTTAATAGCTCTTCCTTTAATTTATTCACTGCTATCCTCTGTTTTACTATAAGTGGTAAAATAATAAACCAGACCACATCTTTAACATTTTTCTTGGTTTTGTTTTATTTTGCTCTGTTTTAAATGGAGGTACTGGGGATTGAACCCAGGACCTCGTGCATGCTGAGCATCTAACACTTTACTTGGATATCCTCTCAGGCAAATGCCTAATTTCATCATTAACAAGTTCTGCTCTCCGTGTAACTTTAGGACACAATCCCACTAGGCTTACTGCCACTGTGTAAAAAGAATTTCCCCTTCTTCACTTTCCAGTAGCATTTTCCTTGTGTCCTTCTGAGCTTTCAACAGCTGGGACTTAAAGGCTCATATTTCTATTCACAGTCTGTGCACAATAATTTAGGAATTCTCTGAGGTGGCTTATGATTTTCTACCTTGTTTCTCACTTCCTCTGAGCCCTCACTAGCAGAATCGTTAACATCCACACTTCCATTAACAGTCTGTTCAGGGCGATGCAGACACTTTCTGTCATGCTTCTCAAAATTCTCCCAGTCTCTGCCTGATGCCCAATTCCCAAGCCACTGGCATTTTTAGGTATTTATTACAGAAGCATTCCACTTCCAGGTACCAACACATTTATAAAATTTCTCTTGCTGCTGTAACATATTTTCATAAAAGTAGTGTTTTAAAATAACACAAAAAGTCAGATGTCTAAAATGGGTTTTATCTCACCAGGATAAAAAAATCAAGATGTCAAGAGAGCGCCATTTCTTTCTGGACGCTTGAGGGGAGAAGCCATTACTTTACCTTTTCAGCTTCTAGAGGCCACTGACATTCCTTGGCTCATGGCCTCCTTTCCTCACCATCTTCAAAGCCAGCAACACTGCAGTCTCTAATCCTTTTGCAGTCCTCATAATTTTGACTAACTACAGCTGGTAAAGTTTCTCTACTTTCAAGAATTTATCTAATTAGTTTGGACCCACCTGGATAACTCACAATAATTTCCCCATCCCAGGGTCCTTAATTGTAATCACATCTGCAAAGTCCCTTTTGCCAGATAACATAATTTATAGGTTCCAGGGATTATAGATTTGTTTTTCCTCCTTGAGGTGGGAAAGAAGAAGGGGGCATTGTAGAACTCATTGTGCCACACAGTGAGTTTGAGGTTAATCAGATAAGTGGAGAAACTATTCTGTTCATGATGAGGCGGGTAAAGAAGAAAGTTGAGGATTTTCTTATTTAGTGAGTTAAGAAATAAGACAAATCTAACAAAGTCTCAGTTTAAGGAGTGATTAACTTATTTATTATAGCTTTTATATTTGAGTTTATTCTTTATTTAACTTTCAAAAGACTACTGTGGTTGAATATTAAAACAAAAGCAATAGTGAGCAGTGAGCATATTAGGATTCTAGTCCTTCCTTCGTTCACTACAGCAAATAAAATGCCAGAAATGAGTGTTATTCACTGGCCCCACTAAGAGATGTGGCACTGAGCACCACCATGTTTGTCATCCTCATGTGCTTCTCCATTGAAATGGGACCATCTTTCCTGATTTGGATCAAAGGCCCCTAGTTCTGTCTGGTCCATTTCATCAGTCTCTTCTACTTCCTTTGTCTCAGGTAGCACTTTTTCCTGCAAAGAGGGTCTATCAGGGGAGAGAAAGCCATTCTCAGGAAAGCCTACCTTACATTCGATGACGAGGTGACCCTTTTCATATGGTCTCCAATAAACGGGCATGTCTTCATTTAGCACACACTGGCTATCTCCACGCTTGATAATCTGACCTGGATGAGAAGTGATGACTATGGTTGGGTTGTCCAGAGTAGATTTTGGCTTTTAGTAGCCACACAATGTCTCAACGAGCCATATGTCCATACACATGAAGTAGTCTTCTCCTGGTCGAGTGAAAACAGCATACTCCTTCTGACCCAAAACAATGGTAATATTTTCTGGCTGTGGACCTGGTTCTTGGTCTTCTTCACCATGGAATGTTATTGTCTGGCTATTTTTCATGCCTTTGTCTATACGAACCTCTAGAATTTTAGATATGCATAAATTCTCTACTGTGGTATTTCCCACAGTCAACTATTTCAGATACCTTAAAGGATTGAATAAAGTGTTTAGGCCGACTTTGAAAAGCTATTTCCAAAGGAAAAATAAATCTGAAACACATCTTTTATCCAGTCTATCCCCCATGAGTAGATGTGTTTTAAGAGAGCGTTAGAGTTCAGAAGTCAATTCCAAAAAATGGTGTATCTTTACATAAACTCAGGCTAACAAAAGTAAGATTAATCATTTAGGAAACTGGCAAAAGAAAATGAGATTTATTCAAAAGCTAAAAGGAATGTATGCACAACAAAAATCAAAGTTATTTCATGAAAATCTCTGGATACATAAACAAGTTTTTAAGTATTGGAAGAAACAGCTTTAATATAAACAAAACAAAGTCATACTTGAAGCAGTTACTGTGATTAGCTTCCCAAAGTCCGTTTCCAGCCCCTCTTGTTTTGTCCCTCTGCTGCCTTTAACTATAGAGGTTTGAAATCTAAAACTCTGTCTTTCTAGTCTACCTTACAGCTCTGTGTAGCTAGGGCATCCAGTTTGAGCATATAAGAAAAGGTTTAAGTCATCTCAGATTTAAATGGATAATACTTTGCTTTCTTGACTACAACCTTGTCATCGCCCCCTTCTTCCTGTCTTAGATGGGGAAAGGATGCTTAGAACTGAGGAAGTCACCTTGTTACCATAAAATCACAGTAAGGAGAGTTGTAGAGATGAAGGTCATGGTACCATGAAGCTGACAGAATCTGCCTATCATTTAAACCACTATAAACCAAATCTTCTTTGAGTCTAATCTTAGCATGTTGATAATAAAGTCAGTGAAAGATTTATAGTAATTTGCATTTTATGAAAATATTTAGGGAAATTAAAGAATATTCTAGACCTGAATTGGGAGTGGGGAGGGGCAACTGATTTCTAATCACTGAATACATTGAATCCTTGAATATCATCCTTATATTCTGATGCAGGACCCCTGTCAAATGCAGACAGCTGAGCCAAGCAAGGGATCAGGGGCAAACACAACTCATGCTATTGGGAGAAGATATCATTACCCCCATCACAGTGAATAGAAAAAGCAAAAAAGGAAAGAAGAAAAAAAAATGATGTAATCAGATAGTGGAAGGCAGAGTCTTAGGAAATAATAATCTTAGAGCAAAAGAATTATTTTTCTCTAAGTTTCAACAAGCATGCTTGAATTGTATTCTGTCACTTTTACAGATTTATTTATTTTTTTAAATGAAACTTTAACAACCATCCTTTTATCGAGCATGTCAAATTCATAGAATTTTGAAAGCCGTCTTATTTTCACAGGCACCTGGTCGGCAGTCTGAAAGTGTCAGCAGCCTGCTTGGCTTTAACAGGGTCTTATTCATGTCAAGTCGACTACAAGAGAAATAGCAGAGACAAGGAGAAATGCCAGGTTTAACATTCTTTATCTGAGAAGAATATGAACAATAAAACTGTATATTCTACAAAATAAGATGCTTCCCACTTGTGGCAGCTGGTGAGTCTGAAACTATCTTCCTGATGATTCAGGTGCTGCACTCAGATGTCCTCCAGCTACCTTGCATGCCGCTGAGGGCATAATTGACACTATTCTAGTTTAAAGGGAAGAAAGAGATTCTGGTTATATTGGACCATTAATTTGTTAAATGGTTGTGAACAGCTCCCGCCCCTCCTTAAGAACCATCACCACTAAAACTCTACTGCCTCCATTTGGGTGTTTGATTTGGGCAATTCCACGTGCTCCGTAAGAAATAATTTAGTATGTCTGCGAGATGGATGACAGGCTTTGGCTCTTTTCTCCTGGGAGATTTAACCTGGAAATTCTTTTTAATGCTAATGACAGTTATTCATGTCAAGGCTGGCATATTGATGGAGGAATACATTCCTAAATCTGTTTTTACAGTTTGTGTATACTTTGAAGGATTTTACCGCCGTATGGCCCTTCAAGATTTATTGTCAGGTGACCCACTGTGGTTACAAAGTAACAAGTATATCGTTCTTGCAGGGACTCTATACCTCACTTCTGGTGAAGAAATCTACACTAAAGATGCTAACCGCTGGAGGAAAGGTAAGAGATGTAACTTAAAGGAGAAAATTTTTGAAATGTATGTCAGATAATGTTTTGCTCAGCCATAAAAACCGACAACATAACGCCATTTGCAGCAACATGGATGCTCCTAGAGAATGTCATTCTAAGTGAAGTAAGCCAGAAAGAGAAAGAAAAATACCATATGAGATCGCTCATATATGGAATCTAAAGACTCATGGACAGAGAATACAGACTTGTGGTTACCAGGGGGGTAGAGGGTGGGAAGGGATAGACTGGGATTTCAAAATTGTAGAATAGATAAACAAGATTACACTGTATAGCACAGGGAAATATACACAAAATGTTATGATAAATCACAGAGAAAAAAATGTGACAATGAGTGTGTATATGTCCATGAATGACTGAAAAATTGTGCTGAACACTGGAATTTGACACAACATTGTAAAATGATTATAAGTCAATAAAAAAATGTTAAAAAAATAAATGAAAAAAAAGAAGAAAAAAAGAGATGTTACTTATGTGGTAAGACTCACTTATTTTTACACGCCTGATGTAACAGCAATCTGGCAAGACATGGCTGGTCACTGGATGAGTGATGTATCCATGTTTCCTTATTACGTGTCTACAAAGGGGTGAAAGAAATAAAAGAAGGCTGGTGCTGGGAACTATTGCTCTTGGGGATGAAAATCTGACTAGGAGCCAGCATAGAGCATGCTGGTTAGGAGACTGGACTGACAGAGTTCAAGTTCTATCCATGCCTCCTTCTAACGGCATCATCTTAGTGAAGTTATTTAATATCTCTTTGCTTCAGTCCCTCATATATAAAGTCAGTAAATAATAATGCATCTAATTTGAATTAAAATCAGTTCATCTTTCCCTTTTTTAAGAAGATAATTGTTGCTAGGAATGTAACATACAGCATGTGTCTATAGTTAACAAGGCTGTAAATTATATTTGAGAGTTCCCAAAAGTGTAGATCCTAAAAGTTCTCATCATAAAGAGAAAAAAAAAAAAAAAGAAAGCGGTTGTTTTTGCCTAACGTACATCTCTTTTTTGGGGGTGAGTGGTGTGGGAAGAAGAAACTGTGACAATATAAGTGACTGGGTTTTGAAGAATAAATAATAGTATAAGTGTAAGTGAAGATTATTTTTCTTGTAGCCCCTCATCTATGGGGTAACAGATTTAAAAATGATACTGTGACTAAGAGAGCTCACTCATTTCTTCTCTTCAGCCTAATTCCTGCATGTGACAAAAAAATCACTTACTGTGTATGATTTCAAATTCTTTAAGTATTGTCCATTTTGTAAATCACGATTTTTTTTAATTGAAGTGTAGCTCATTTACAGTATTAGTTTCAGGTAATGAATAATATCGTATGATATAAACTAAATATTAGTTTCAGGCAAAATGATTCAGCTATGCACTAGGTCCTTGTTTACTTTATAGTAGCAATGTGTGTCTATTAATCCCCAAATCATGTAAATCATGAGTATTGAGTCAGTTTTCATTCAAAAAGCTGGTGTGTTATCAAATACACCGCCACAGAGTCTATCCCAGTTCTCTTCTATCATAGCTACTAAAAAATACTCATACGAGTCTTTTCTTCCAAATTTACTTATCAACTTTTCAAACAATGGCAATAATAATAAATTACAAAGTGTCTGATAATTGATCATGGAGGAAGGCTTCAAAGCCCTTGCACAATTTGTGCTGGACTTTATAATAGCTGCTGTGGCAGGCGGAATAGTGGCTCCACAAAATGTCACATGCTTATGAACCAAATCCGTGAATACTTTACACAGCAAAGCGGACTTTGAAGATGCAATTAAGGCTATAGACCTGAGATGGGGAGATTATCATGGATTTTCCAGATGGGCCCAATATAATCACAAAAGTCCATAAAAACAGAGACCTTGGAAGGCAGGAGAACTCCAAATGAGAGAGCAATTCAACCCACCATTGCTGGCTTTACATTGGATGAAGTGTCCTGAACCAAGGGATGGGGCCAATCTCTAGAGACTGGGAATGAGCCTTAGGTGACAGCCGGCAAGAATAGACTTCATTCCTACAACCACAAGGAAGTAAACTCTGTCAGTAATGAGACTGAGTAAGGACATGAATTCTCTCCTAAAACTTCCAGAAGGGAGAACAGTCTTTCTGACCCATTTTGAACATCTGACGTCTGGAACAGTAATACAATACATGTGTGTTGTGTTAAGCCTCTAAATCTGTGAAGATTTATTACAGCAACGATAAAAACTAGTACAGTTGGCATACAGTATGCCCTATGTGTATATTCTTTTTATTATTTGCTGGTTACATTAATTGTAATTAATTTCGTATAATCGTGTAATACCTAGGACAATTCTTGGGCCTCAGTTTACACATCTAGCCCATCCCTGTGGATGGATGTCTGAGCTCTACTCTGTATGCTGGTGTTTGGAGTCTCACGGGAGCAATGATGGACTGAGAGGTGCAATTCTGTGGGAAGGTCAGCAGAGTTGGGAACTGACCTTGGAGCAAGAGAGTGTTCTGGGGATGGCGACAGCGTTATTGACTAAGCCAAAGATAACTGTGAGCTAACTTAGAGAAGGCCGTCAAGACTGCTCTTTTAGAAAACTCTAAAGGGTTCTCGAAAACTGGATTTCTTGAGAGATCTGTTGCCTTGAAAAAGTTAATCAATTCCAAAGTTGGAGTTAGTAAGCCCAGCAAGAACAATCATTACCGACTGCCTTTTTGTCCACGACAGCATGCAAGTCGGTCCCCGAGATACCACTTCACTAATGTTTGATGGCTCCGCATTGAGAACGTGGGGATGTGATGTGCCCAGGAAACTAGGAAATGGCATTTATGAGACACTAGTGAGAACTTCTCCGGTCACCCTATCAGAATTTGCAGCCGTGTCAAAACTGATTACCCCGACTCACTACGTTTTCTCCTATGCGCATCCACAATATAATGCAAATGGCATGAGGCGTCTAGCCCCCTTTTTTGATATTTGACTGCTGACAGCTTTAAAACCTCATTGCCTTTTTTTCTTTTGTTCCCCACATCTGGGTAATGGTAAGAAAGCCTGGTGATCCCTGTTGGCACTGGCAGGAGATTCAAAGTATGCAAGTCCTTGCCCACAGGTAGGCACTCTCGTCCGGCCCCAACCGCTAACCGCATAAAAGCCCTGGGCCATCTCTTTTCCTTGCTCTCTCAAGGTATTAAAGACCTGCTTGAGTCTTCCTCTTCTCTCCTTAGAGGCACCCCAATCATGTAATAGACATTTTCACAGCCTCTTTATGTGTGTGTGTGTGGGGGGGGCATCAGCGGTCCCAACATCTCAACTAAATTTTGAGTGGATATTCATCCAGATTTAGCAGGGTGATCACATAATAAAATTTATGGACTAATTAATTTTTTTCTGTACTTATAATGGAATATAAATTCCATGAGAAAAAATATTCTGCCTGTGTTGTTCACTGCACCCAGAACAGTGCAGAGCATATACAAGGTGCTCAATCAATTGGGATTACATGTATGTAATTATTTCTTTCTTAGTAAAGTAGGTATTCAAGGAGCAGAAACAATCCCCTTAATCAGTCACTTATTTTTTGCAATGAAAAAATTAAGAAAAATTAAAATGACTTCATAAAATCACACCCCCCCAAAATATTGAAAGTCAACTATACTTTAAAGGTTAGAGTATAATGCCAAATAAGAGAAGCTTGACATCTATTATATATCTTCATCCATTTAGGAAATACTTATCAAGCATCATGTAACAAGTAGTATTATAAATACTAGGGTTCCTGTGATGAATCAGACAGGTAAGTGCCTTGATCTCATGGAGCCGACACTATCTTTCTAAGTTTCTTCTCTTTTATGAAATATGAAGGTATTAGATTCTGAACTCTACCGTCCTAAGAGCCCATGTTTAAATGGTGAAAATTAATACCCTCCCTCAAAAGTATTTTTTTATTCAATCATCCAATCTCTTGTTGATGAATGAGGCAGAGATAACAGTAAGTTTACCGCAACTTTCCCTCTTCTTGAGCATGCACGAAGACTACATTCCCCGCACCTAAATGGAGAGGCATATGACTAAATTCAGGCCAGGAATAGATGGAAGAAGGAAGTTGTAGACTACTTCCACCCCCAGTCTCAAAAATTATCCATACAATACTCTTCTTCTTCCACCATGATCCTAAAAGCCATGTGTTTCAGATGATTTCATGATAAAGTACAATCTGTCTGGACCAGGGGAATCACCCTTTGAAGAAGAGCCATTGAGTCTAATTCCCTCATGAATGACTGTCACTTGGACAAGAAGTAAAAATTCATTGTGTTAAGGCTTCGAGATAGAGGGGTTGATTGTTTTTGCAGCAGAGCCAGGACTAGCCTGACAGGTAAGGCACATGAGTTGTTTATTCTCCTGTTTATTCCAATGCCTAATACAATTGTTGGTCATATTATCTCCAATGATGATATCTCTTGATGTCAGCAATCATATTGACCACTTAACCATTTTTAAGAATATTGTTAAGAACAACTAGTGCAGATATAAGTGGAATCATTTAATCTTTGCTCATTTTGTAGTCTGTGATATTAACACATCCATTCACTATTGACAGGATTGGCTGTTCAGTTTGACTGAATCAAATATTGGATATTTCAAAGAAGAACAAAAATCTGTCACTTGGTATTTCAGTATGGTGACAGAGAGGTGAAAATAAAGGCACTGCCTTTAATATTTCTATTGCTCAGTTGGTTCTCTTCTCATTTTTCATTAGCTGCAGGAAATTGCCCTCTAAATGACTAATTAAGATTGGTGTCCTGAGGTCCCCAGTACTCCTAAGTGATAATTACTTGAGATTAAAAGCCAAAGACCAACAGGCTTTCAAGTGTTTAATGGGGCAAAGTAACAAGGCTGATGTATGTGCTTCCCTGGGCTTGTCACAGAGACGGGCTAGAAAACATAGATGATTCTAGTTTCCCTGGAAGAGTATCACTTTCAACTCATGCTGCTCAAATATCACAAAGCTCACGGAGCTGGTGAATCAACATTTCTATCACCAAAGCAGCACTTGAGCAAAAGACAGAATCACCTGAAGTGGCAGCTCTTAAAAACGTGTCAAAGGAAGATTTTCCCATTAATTTTTACTTTCAATCCATAATATTTCCAAAATTTCATGGGATTATTGTCACAGGTACATGTTGTGGATCACTATTACATACATTTGGAGTAAACCTTGCAGCCACATTGGGGCTCCAATCCCTTGATCTCCTACTGACAGGCTGATTGGAGCATTTGATTTTTGGAAGGCAGTTTGTCTCAGATATTAGAAACTGGGATTCAGAAAGCCTGTTGAGTCTGTCTTCATAGTTTGAGCTGAGATATAGGTCAGCTTTTGGTGGGCAGCTTCTACTTTGTGTCTGGAGAAGAAAGACCATGGAGTGGTAGGGAGAGAACACTGAAGAGACGTTGGGGGAGGAGTGGGAATGATGGACTGTGCAGTCCCGGAGAAAGGGATGCTAGGGTGTAGCTATTTTGGTTTTGGTTTCTAATAATCACTAGATCTCTGACCCTGAAGGTGGTACAATGCCTGTATGATTCTATACTGTGGTCTATTTTTTGTAAAGTGTTAAATAGGCTTTTGTTACCACTACTACCACCAATAACAATAACAAAACACTAAGAAATGAGCAGATTTTTTTTAAACTGAGGTGCTGGAGATAGAACCCAGGACCTCGTGTACGCTAAGCATGCACTCAACCACTCAGCTATACCCACCCCGTGTAATAAGCAGATTTTAAATTAACATAGACAGAGTATCTAAGATTGCCTCATATCATCTTTCTGATACTAAACGATCATTTAGTTTCACCTACTATCTGCCATAGAGAAACTAGGTACCAGATATAAAATGAATAATACCTGATCCTAGATACCAAAAGAACACCAAGTTGGTAACAAATCCCATCAAAAAAAAAACAACTCATGATTATTCATGGTGGATTCAACTGCTTACTTGTGTGATGTGGATGGATTAGGGTCACCAGGGACTGGAAACTCAGAGATGCATGATAGTCTTTTTTTGGTTGTTTTTTTTTTTTTTTTATTTCTCAGTTCTTACTCTATTTAGTTCTTTGCAGTGAGGTCCCCTGGCAAAGGGAAAAGCAGGAATGAATGTTACGATTTGGGAAGTTGCTTTTTAATTTCAATGTTCAGCAACCACGGCACTAGCTGAAATATATTTGCAGCAAGGAAATTGTTGGGGGAACATAATTTTCACAGGGCGTAACAGCACTATATTCTTTTCACAGCTTCAACTGATAATATTTGTGATACTTCAGGGGAAAGGGTGAACTTTTATAAAGCTGCAAAACAGGTCCCTAAAAGGACTCATTTTAAGCTCAGTTGATAAAAGTTCCCAGAGCATTTCAAGTCAAAAACAAACAAACAAACAAACAAAAAAACAGCATGGGGACCAAGACATCAGGACAGACTTTCTTTCAAAGTAAATTACCCTGAATCCCAGAAGAGGGGTAAGTTGAAAACTGACATCACTTCAGAAAGAACTCATATGGGTCTTGTGGTATATTTTCTCTAAACTACTTTTTTATTTAATTTTATGCTAGAGTGATAGAAAAGTGGAGTGATTTTTTTTTTCTGGGCTTATTGTTTTTTAACTTTAGGTTGGAGGGATATAAAATACAAATTAAAAGAAGGAAAGCAAAAGAAAAGGAGAAATTTGGGAAACAGTTATTGGAAACACCCCTCAAGCAACTCTCAGAAGAATGGTGCTATGACGAAAAGTCATAAAGGGAAAAATAAAGTTCTACGCATCTTCACTTTTGCTGTGTGGGGCATTATAGTTCATAAATGCAATTTTGGAGTTGATTAAGAAGGATATTAAACTGGAAATGAGATAAGTAGCTGTGAAAAACATGGCCAGTTAAATAACTTCCCTATGTTTCAGTTTTCACACTTGTCAAATGGAAACCAGAATATTCAAACTAACTGTTTCATCTGAATTTGATCTTAATTATATTCAACAAAAATGTTGCAGGCTGTTTTTTTTTTTTACTGTGTGGTAAGTGCTTCAAAATAGTTTATACAAACTTCAAAAAATATTCTATCCTTGAAAATACCAGCTTTAGAGTATTTTTGAGGGCTAAGTGAATATTTGGAAGCAGGTAATATAGTCTTAGGGTTAGAAACAGAATTTCAAAATATTGGATCTAAATATGATTCAAGTGAAGAGTTAATTTAAGTTGTACTATTTCCTTCTAACATAAAATTTAAAGTGAATAGTCTTAAAGTGTATCCTTGAAACAGAGAACTTCATAGAAGTTCAAGGCTTCACAGAGGGAAGGGAAATTTCAAATGTCCTGTCTGCATCTGCAAGTTTGGTAGTCTTACTTTATGATTTTTTTCTCATAGTATCAGGGAATAATGTGTGTTAAAATGTTTTCTAAAATGAAAAAATAGTACAAGAGTCAATAATTCATTCTTTTGACCACTTACTATTACACATATTCTCACACGACAAGCACTGTGGTAGGATAAGGGACACACAAATTCAAAAGACAAAATGCCTTCACCAAAGTGACTCATTTCCCAGCCTAACACGTGAGCAGGTAAATAATCACAATTATTCCAAAATAATATGATGTGAGCTGGGATGGAGGCACATCCTAGGTTCTATAGGAATAAAAAGACATGGAACTACCCAGGCTTTTTGGTAGAAATAAAGGTAGAAGAGGGTGTATTGAAAGCTTCCCAAAGAAAATGATTATTGACTTTTCCCCCTACTTTATTGAGTTATAATTGACAAATAAATTATATATATATTTAATGTATGCAATGTGATGATTTGATACATGTATACCTTGTGAAATAATTACCACAATCAACTTAATTACACATCCATAAGCTCATATAATTACCTGGTGTGTGTGTTTGTGTGTGGGTGGTGAGAATATTTAAGATCTACTCTCTTAGCAAATTTCAAGTGTATGAAGTATTAACTATAGTCACCATGCTGTCCATTAGATCCTCAGAACGTATCTATCTTATAACTGGAATTTTGTACCAATTTGTCACCAGCCAGAGCCACAACTGAATTGAAGTTTGACTGCTCTTTGCTCAAAAGTCAACATTCGAGAGACGAGGGTTGGTGGAAAACAAAAGATGCTTTATTGAGGAAGCTGGCAACCTGGAGAGACAGAGGATTAGCATTGCCAGAACCATCTCTCAGTTGCCAATGGGGGACAAGAGCTTTTAAAGGATAGTTTAAAGGGTGTGTAGATGAGGGCTATATGCAGAACAGCCCAGTTAGTTCCATCAGTCACCTTGAAACTGGTCATGTGGTGGTCTGGTCAGCATCATCTTGATTGCTTTAAGCATCATCAATCTTCAACTCCAGGGTCAATCTATTCCCATTTCCTTGAGGCCAGTTCTTGAAGTTAGGTAACTTGTAGACTCAAGATGGGGTAGCTTACATCAGGGCTACAGTCTGGTTATCATGCAGTTAGCTTTTCTCTCTAAGTGGTCACTTTAGTATCTGCAAAATGACTCAGGAATGTGAGACAGACACTGTCATGTCCTTCAGGGAGGAACTAAAGATTTTGTGATCTACTGTCCTAATCATGAACAACTTGAACTTGTTGTGACTCAAGGGAGGCCTTGGGAGACTACAGACTTTTTACAAACAAGAGTTGGGGGGCACAGGAGGACTTTTGTACCTGGGAGGGCCTCACAGGATCCTGCTCGGTTTCACTTTGATCAACATCTTCCCAATTGCCCCACCTCCCACCACCTAGGAACCTGCATCATGCTAAATGCAATAAGCCAGATAGAGAAAGACAAACACTGTAAGAATATCATGTAAGTATCACACAAGCGGCCAGCAACTGTGGTCAAGTTCCAGGTGTGGGGAATTCCCTTCTATCTCTCGTTTTCTCTTGGCTAGCATCCCTGGCCATATCCAGGCTTGTTATTTCTCTTATTTTTGACCCACTGACAAGAAGACTAAGCTACTCATGCCCTAGTGGTAGAGTCTAGGCATTGTTTTGTTCTGTGCCACGTGTTCGCTTTCCTCTGGGTGGACAATTCAAACCAGAGACATCACCATAGATCCACATAGCTCAGATTAATGGCAGAAGAAGTTGGACATAAGAGGCTTCCCCAGATCTTGTAGACTAGGCTACTTTCTATAATCCATTTGTTTCAAGTGTTCTACATTTGATGTAGACACTTACCCATCTATTATTAAAGTTACACTTTGTTTCTTATGTCAGTTAAGGTGGCATTCAACTGGAAATGAATTATAAATTCAGCGAACTGTGGATCAAGCAGGATTTCTTGGTCAGCGGTATTATTTTTAAATTTTTATTATTTTTTTACATAACAGGAAGACTTATATTAGAGCTAGACAGCCTGAGGCCAATGAAGATGCTAAACAATCATAACAGAAATACAGAAGGTAACTAATTTGTGAGAGCCAAAGAAAGTCCAAAGAAAGAGGTAAGTTTGGAGGTTATAAGATGGATTGTGTTTTAGAAGCACCAGCAGTAGAAAATATTTATGCTTCTTTTAAAGGAAAGTTCCTGAATACTTTGCATACAATAAATCTATTAATCTTGACAACAACAAAAACAATCAAAGTCTTTAAAAAATCTTGATTATTATAATCCTCATTTACAAGTGAGGAAATGTCGCTGAGCTTTGAAGTTTGGAGCAGATGTTAGTATACCAGACAGCTGTGAGACGAGCAGCAGACACACTGTCAGCCATAATCTCATGCAGGATTGGGACACAAAAATTAAACAATGTATAATCAGAGGCCAAAACAGACATCACTGAAAACCTGCAGTCAAGTCAAGCTGAAAAAAGGAGACTGAAAAGAGTCACTACGGAGTAACTGCTAATTAACTAATAAGGGTATTAGCCTGTAGTTTCCTCTGACAGGCTGTCCTTAACGGGTATTTAGGGAGGTTCTGGAGGTAGGGTTGAGTCAGCAGGATTTTCCTCCCACAGTGTAAACTGTGCAGGGTAGGATGTGGAGAAGGGGATGCCAGTCGCTCAATTCTCCTGGGGTATGGCCCGAAGTGAGTGGTAAAATTAAGGGGAAGTACCCAGATTCCTTGGTGAATGTTTTTGGACAATAGTTATCATGAAATGAAACTGTTTATCCGCATTATTAGAACAATCTAAAAATTTTTATTTTCTGCATCAGAGGAAACAATCAACAGAATGAAAAGCAACCCACAGAATGGGAGAAAATATTTGCAAATCATGTATCTGATTAAGGGTTAATAGCTAGAATACATGAAGAACTCTTACAACTCAACAAAAAAAAATCAAAATGACATAAAAAAGACAAAGGATTTGAATAGACATTTCTCCACAGAAGGTACGCAGATGCCAAGAAGCATCAAATCAAATCAAATGCAAATCACAATGAGATATTGTGTTATACTCATTTGGATAGCTACCAGAAAAAGAATAATAAGTGTTATTTACTTTTAAAGTATGAGGATGTGGAGAATTTGAAACTCTTGTGCATTGTTGGTGGGAATATGAAATGGTGTAGCCACCGTGGAAAACGGTATGGCTGATCCTGAAAAAATTAAAAATAGAATCATTATATGATCCAGCAAGTCTACTTCTAAGCATTGCTGGAGAGGATAAACTTTCCCTGTACCCTTTTAGATTTAGTGTTTGGGGACCTGCAAGTTAAAGTAAAAGAAGACAGATTAACAGGAGGAAAGGCATGCAATTTATATTAATATTTTACATGCAAGGATGTTCATAGAAAAATAGTGAGGCTCAAAGAAGATGTTAGACTCATCTTGGTGCTAACTCTGACCGTGTCCTCTTCCTGATATGGGAAAGGAGGATGCTTTCACAGGGGAAATTTAAGCCACCTTCACAAGGGGAAGCTTGTCCTACTTTAGGCAAAAAAAGGAAGACAGAGAATTCTTCCTCCATCTACTGAGTTTCAATGACCTTAATCTCAAAATAACCCTTATGCCAAAGTGGCATACCCGGATCCCCTTTGGTTTACAGTCCAAATAATCTAAAGCATGGATTTCTAAGAGGTATTTGTACCAATGTTCATAGCAGCATTATTCACAAGAGCCAAAATGTAGAAGCAACCTAAGTGTCCATTGACAGATATAATGGACAAACAAAATGTGATATATACAAACAATGGAATATTACTCAGCCTTAAAAGTGAGGAAACTCTGACACGGGTTACAACAATGATGGACCTCAAGGACGTTATGCTCAGTGAAATAAGTCCATCATGAAAAGATAAATACTGTATGATTCCACTCATACGAGGTACCTGGAGTAGTCAAATGCATAGAGACAAAAAGTGGGATGGTGACTGCCAGGGGTCAGAAAGAGGAGGAAATGAGGAATCATTTTTCAATGGGCATAGAGTTTTCATTTTGCAAGGTGAAAAACAGTCTGGAAATCCATTGCAAAGCTTTGTGAATGCACTTGACGCCACTGAACTGTGCACTAAAACAAATGATAAAAAAACAAAAAAAAAAACAAAACGTGGTCTGCATTGTCAGGAAAATAGAATGTCTTCCTGTAGGCAATGGGCAACTAGCCACTAGAAGTCCATAGGAGCCAAGGAAGATAAACCATTATTGATCCTGCAGACTGGGTCTAGGGAAAACATCAACATTCCCCAGGGTGGAATTTTGACCTCAGTCTCTTTCATCTAAGAACTGTATACAAGGAAACATTTGAGAGAGATCAGGTTTAGAAGTTTTGCAAACTGCTTTGATGCTTTAACCTGTCATTGGCATCATGATCTCATAGCTTGCCATCTTTTTTTTTTTTCAAAATTGTGCATCTTCAAAGTGCTTGAAATTTTGTGAAGATAGTAAAAAGAAGAGTTAAACACAGACATTATTAGGTCAAGCCAGGAAAAAAAAATAGTCATAGCTGACAGGCCTGTAGAATGTTGCTGTCTATGAATTAATGAAGAAAAAGGTACTGTGGTTTTCTTTAAGCTAATAATTCAGTTGACAACAGCAAGCCTGAAAGGGTTTGGCAGTGGAATTTTCCTCTCAGAACTCAGTACCGTCCCTTTAAATCAAGATTGAAGTCCTAGAGGAAAAGTGGTAAAAAAAAAGATATGAACTTTTTAGGGTTTGGTTGGGGCTTGCTTTTGCAATAAAAAAAAAAATCTACTATTACAGATTTTAAAAAATGTTATCTCTGTCACAACAAAACTATGGTTTTAAAAATAGACATTTCTAGAAAGTCCTCCATTCCTCTCTTCACGAGTGTAAATTCTTTAGCTGTGAAAAAACCAAGTTCAATATGCTATTTCTCTAGGAACCTATCATTACCAGCCTTAACTGATCTTCACTTTCTCCCAACAACTTAATATTTGCACTGAATTACCTGGCATTTAATGTATATTCTTTTCTAATGATGCTTCCTCCAGGAGCCTCTGTTTTCCCATCATAAGAGAACTTCCCTTTTTTTTTTAAGCCTAGCTGACCGATGTACAAGTCAGAGAGCCATAATCCTATGAAAGGAAGATGTGTGCATCCATTCATGTGCAGAGATAAAGAATGGTGTTCTATTGTTCATTACTTCTGTTGAAATTCACGTCCATCCCAGCGTCTCTATTAACCAGCTTTTAACCTTTTAGCTTAATCTCGTGTTCCAGGCCCCTGGAATCAACTCTTAGACTCAACAACATATTTGGATTTCCAGTTTTTATTTTCACCCTGACCACTGTCATGAAGTTTTTAAAGTCTTTATTATGGTTTTTCTTGGCTCCCATCTAACTTACCAGATCCTGCTCTTTGGGTGCCAGTGTCAGGACTGGGTTAACTGACTAGTCCTTCTGCCAAAGACACCTTGACCTGTGGGAGGAAGACTTGTCTTCTATTACACGTGTAACTTGCATGCTGACAGCTATAATCCTGGGTGTGTAAAGGCAATTTAAAAATATTTTTATTTAGTTAGATGATTAAAATTCAGTGAAGCGAACAGGGAAACCAAACCAACAATTTTGTTTACTAGGCTCCAAAAGTAGTTTTAATGGACTCTCATTCTTCTGTTGGGTTGACTGAATTGATCGGCGGCCCTGGTCGTGTGTAGACACAACCTAAGTGAACCTGGTACTTAGTGGATCGTTGGCCTGGAAAAGCCTTCATTGTCTCCTGATTATACACGAAGAACAAGGAAGTAACAAGAGAACAATTGCACAGGATCTTGCATCTACTGCTGTAATTACATGTTGTCATGACTGATGCTGGTTTCCCAAGCCTCTGAGAGACTTGGTAAAAAGAACAAACATTTCTTCAAACTTATTGTTTGTTAAGAAGCAGGGTCTTCCTTCTCCAGAGAGCATTTTTCTTTCTTTCTGTCACTTTCTAGCAAGCATTTTGTATTTCTTTGAGGTAGCAATTGTCATTGTTTGTTTTACACTTACTGACTTGATAATAAAACAAGTGCCCGACTAGGTATCCTAGCAACATAGTGCCTTTTTTTATTTCTCTCTGGTGCTTATTTCTTAGATGCTCTGGAGCCTTTTCTCAAGCTATTAGGGGACACATATGGCTAATCTAGAGCAACATCCTTCATCTTGGTCTAATTTACTGGAAATCAATATTCATTACCATGGATTATTCACCTCAAAAAGGGACACTTTTGGCCCTGAGAGATATCAGGAGGCTGGAAATAACTCCAAAATGGTGTCAAAGCAGGCGTTTTCGTGAAAGCAAGACCACAAATTAGAAAGAGGTGAGAGAAAGAGTGATGTGTCATTCTCCCACGGGGCTCTGCCTCTCATCAGCCTCGCAGCAGGCTGCAGCCTCTGGTCTAAGGATGCAGGAGTCAGTCGAATTAAATGTGGCCCCAGCTCTGTCATTAGTTCAGTTGTGTGATTTTCAACTGGTCACTTAACCTCAGATTTATTCATGATTAATCCAAGAGAAGGGGGTGTCAGCAATCTGAGGAGACTGACTGGACTGCCTGCCTGAAACTCTGTGTATCCTCTGAGCTGTTGACCAAAATTCCAAGACAAAAACAATCAGTGGCAGAAAACATATATACACACACCAAATGAATGGACGAATTGTATGTGAAAATGTGAAGACTATAACATCACTTGAGGGAATGAGCTTGGGAAAGGAGCTTCCAGAAAAGCAAGGATCTCAGACTCAAGACAGAATGGTTCTGTTTCTCAGTATCAGAATAAAACCGAGATAGTTCGAGTCTTCTGGAAGGGGATGGAGTGGGGCTGTTACTATTGGTATGTGAGAGACATGTTAAATTTTCAGGAATTTTTCTAGTTTATTGTTGTATCTGCTGTTATGAAAAATTAAATTGTATAAACTTAGAATAAAAATACATTATAACACAACACCAAGTGCAACAGAGCGTGTGGGACAACAAAAACTCTTTCACTGATGGTGGGAATGCAAAATGGTGCAGCCAAATTGGAAGACAGTTTGGTGGTTTCTTACAAAGCCAAACATACTCTTATCATAAAATCTAGCAATCACACTTCTTGGTGTTTACCCAATACAGTTGAAAACTTATATCCATGCAAAAATCTGCACATGGATGTTTATAGCAGCTTTACTTATAATTGCCAAAACTTGGACGCAATTAAGATGCCCTTCATGAGGTGAAGAGATAAATAAACTGGTGCATCCAGGGCTAAAAAGAAATGAGCTTTCAAACCGTGAAAGGCCATGGAGGAATCTTAAATGTATATTATTACATGAAAGAAACCAATCTTTCTACATACTATATGATTCCAACTATATGATGCTCTAGAAAATGCAAAACTATGGAGACAGTAAAAAGATCAGTGGTTTGCAGGGGTTAAGGAAAGAGAGATAGATAAGCAGAATGCAAAGAATTTTTAAAGCAGTGAAAATGCTCTGTATGACACCTTAATGATGGATAGATACCTCTAAATATTTGTCCAAACCCATAGAATATACAACACCAAGAGTGAGTCCCGAGATATTATGGACTCTGTGTGATTATGATACATCAATGCAGGTTAACTTTTGGTAACAAATGTACCACACTGGTCAGGGATGTTGATAATAGGAGAGGTCATATGGTATGGGGGCAGAGGTATATGGGAAATTTCTGTACCTGGCTCTCAATTTGGTTGTAAACCTAGTACTGCTCTACAAATTTTTTTAAAATTTAAAAAACACATTTAAACAAAGGTAATGAATACTCAAAACCCATCAATCTCTTATTATTTTATTATATTTCAGTAATGTCTATCTATTGGTGTTATTTACACTAGAGGAATTAAGAGGAATTAGCATCTGCTATAAATTATGGGCTTTGGGAGGAGAAAACTGTTGGCTTTCAGGGCACTTTTCACATATCCTGTCAGGTAATCAATGTGATGACCATTATCATCTTAGAAATGTAGAAATTAAACATTAAGTGACTAGTTTGTATTGTATTTTCAATGGATGCATAGAGATGGAATCCTGTCTCCTGGTTCCACAAATATACATTTTTTTCTCAAAATTATTTATTTATTTATTTATTTATTTATTTATTTATTTATTTATTTATTTATTTATCAATCATAAGAGACCAGCAAGCAGATCTTCAGTGATTTCACATAACCCACTGAGCTTGCTTGGCAGAACACTGTGTATGTCTGAGTCACATCTAATTCCCTATTACTCTCTGAACCAATAGTCCACCTTCCTCAGGGTTAATAATAACTTCCCTGTCTACCTTCCATGTTTATTGTGAGAAAGAAGTGAGAATTAGATAGGAAAGTACTTTGAAATGAATATAGTGCTGTTAAAATCTTATGGATTTTTAAATTTAAGTTTCCTTAACTTTTATTATCATCTCCCAATTATAATAATTACATTACTAGTAAAAAGACACAAACTATGTTTGTTGCTGGGAGTTAAAAAGAGAAGTAAATTGGGGACATAAATTTTCTGCCACAATCTTCCTTTACTCAACTGATTAGATTCATTTTACAGCTATAGTGAGTCTGTAGCTCAAGTTGAAGGAAGTGGTAAATATAAAAAGAAAAAGTGGGTGATTTAGTAGTTTTTATTAAATTTAAATAAGTAATTTAATTGAAGGTTATAACAATAAGTGACAGAAGAAGTGAAAAAGAAATTAAGATATGACCAATATCGAAGATGAATATTTCTTAATAATATAACTTTTTCTTTGGGGGCAAGTTGGGGAAGAAATGAAGAATTACGATGTATAGTTAAGTTGTCTGGAGTTTCCAGAACTCAAAATTGGCTTCCATTAATCTGGAATTTTCTAAGATGAAGGAGCCAAATGTACCTAGAAGACAGAATTACACTAGGTGTCTGGATTATCAGATAATTAATATTAATTAGGTTTGGAAGGAAATGCAGACATTTTTGTTTTGAATTTCTGTAATTTTAATATACTGTCCATATCACAGTAAAAATAAAAGGTGATATAATTTCAAGATCTACAGTAAATCTTGGGATTGAAAAAGAGAAAATATTAATGGTGCATTATATTAGGTGCCTGTCATCCATCCATATTGGAAGAGAACATGTTCAGCTTTTTATAATCTAGCCAGAGGGAAGGTAAAGCCACTTCTTTTATCCACATAGACTCATGTGTATTTTTGGACAACATACTGATGAACACTATTCTAACAGAGAATACATAGACACCAAAGTCAGTACATGTGCATTACATAAAAATAGCTAGAGTAATCTTTTAAATTATGATTATTTCATGATAACTGGACTGGAGAAGACTTAAGTCTTAGAATCAAGTGTACATTGCCCAGGGAACATTCAATCAGACAAACTATTTCCACTATAGCATTTCTATGTGAAGTTCAATTTGGCCAGAGTGTCCTATATTTTATACAAATGTTCTCCATGGATAATAAGTAGGATGGGAAAAAGCACAAATGATATGGAGCACTGAAGAGAACTGAGTAGAATTGAGAGAGTTCAAGTTGGAAAGCAGGAGAAAATAAAGTTGGATGGCTAAAGTGAATCAAATTATGAATGGCAGTTTCTGACAGATGTGCTTAAAATACATTTCAAATAGTAGGAGATGAAGAAGAGTAATGAAGACTGAGTGATCATAACAGATAAAATCAGGGGGGTTATTCTAGAAATGGGGAAACAATGAAAGAACAATGTTTGGTTCATTTTTTAATTAATTAATCCACTGAATCTGAGGAATGAGCTAGACACTCCTTTAAATTCCAGAAATACAAAATTAATACAACACAAGATTTTCCTTTAGATTTAGGAATGAGACTACTATGCTTTACTATTTATCAGAATTGATTAAAATGAAATATATCATTAAATCTGAAATGATTAAACTCTAAATAAGATTGTCCACCAAAGGCTATTTTCATCAAGAGTCGAGCTTGATGTCATTCATTTTTTTCCCCTATAAATTCTGTAACAGATTTAGCTTTTGACATCTGACTCTTTCTTTCTTTAGCAGACCTTGGAAGAAATCTCTTTGACATCAAATAAGGCTAATAGAAATGACATGCAGAATAATTGTTGCCTCAAGGTTGATTTTGTCACAACGACGAAAAACAATGACCCTATCCTTGTTCTCTATTAGTAGGAACAGCCCTGATACAACCACTCCACCCTCCTGCCCCACCATGAGAATCAGTATAAAATATATGATTAGAAGTTAAATAGCATTTTATTGATATACTGCAAAATGTAAAACATTTTTCCATAAATATGTTAATAAAAATCTATTATTTTAAACAAATGGGAAAAGACTTTCCCAACTGGATTGAATTACCTGCCAGAAAATTCCAATTAGAAAGTCATCCCACTCCTGGGCATATATCCAGAAGGAACCCTACTTCAAAAAGACACCTGCACCCCAATGTTCACAGCAGCACTATTTACAATAGCCAAGACATGGAAACAGCCTAAACGTCTATTGACAGATGACTGGATAAAGAAGATGTAGTATATTTATACGCTGGAATACTATTCAGCCATAAAAATGACAATATAACGCCATTTGCAGCAACATGGATGTCCCTGGAGAATGTCATTCTAAGTGAAATAAGCCATAAAGAGAAAGAAAAATACCATATGAGACTGCTTATATGTAGAAACTAAAAAAGAAAAGAAAAAGACAAACAAACTTAAATATAAAACAGAAACAGACTCATAGACATAGAATAAAAACTTGTGGTTGCCAGGGGTAGGAGGGTGGGAAGCGACAGACTGGGAGTCTGAAATTTGTAGGTATTGGCAGGCATATGTAGAATAGATAAACAAGATTATACTGTATAGCACAGGGGAATATATACAAGATCTTGTGGTAGATCATGGTGGAAAAGGAATTTGACAATGAATATAGGTATGTTCATGTATAATTGAAAAATTGTGCTCTACACTGGAAATTGACACAACATTGTAAACTGACTATAACTCAATAGAATAAAATTTAAAAACACAAACGAAAAAAAGAAAGTCATGTTCAATATTAAGACTAGCACGAGGGAACTAATGTCAGCAAATGGAGACCATGTAAAACATGCTGTGGTTTCCATGACGGGATCATCACATCCTCACAAACTAGGGTCTTCCAGCTGTTTTGACTTTCATTCTAATCCCGGCCAAACATTCCCCTCAAGCCTTCATGTAAAGCAGGCTAACAAAGCTTTCAAAATTATTTAAAAATTATTTAAATGCACACACCAGGGGAAAGAACCTAAAAATAAATCCAGCAGATAGATTGCCAAGAAAACTCATTACCAAGAAAGCTCACATATAAATAAAGATTCTTATTGATTTATAAGGAGGAGAAGCTAAAATTATGGAGAAATTCGAAGTTAGTCCTAGTTTCTTTATTTTTGTCAACACTCTCCCATAGTTTTGACTCAGTTTCTCCTGCTCCAAGTCTCCCCATGTTTATGTGAGACCCAGATGATCAATAGCTTTTCCAGCGATTCCTTCCTTCACGCTGAACAATGACCTGCTCTCCCCCTCCCTACTGAAACTCCCATAACACGGTGAAACATATTCCATCTGGTAAGAGCAGTGGAGCCAATGGGCAAATCTTTGACTGACATTTCCTACTGTGTCTGCCTAATTTCCACATTTAAAAGGGAGATGTTAAATCCAAAGCAATCAATTTATTTTAATTGAGGTGAAATTCATATAACACAAAATTGTCTATTTTAACATTGTTAAAATTACTCTATTAAAAGCAGAGGCATTTAGGGCATTTGCAATATTGTGTAACTGCCTCTTCTATCTAGTTCCAAACATTTTCTTCACCACAAAAGGAAACTCCATAAAGCAGTTGCTCTGGATTCATCCCTACCCCCAGTCTCTGGCAACCGCCAATCTGCAGTCTGTCTCTATAGATTTACCCATTCAGAAAATTTTATATGCATGCAATCATACAATATGTGATCTCTGTCTGACTTCATTCACTTAACGTAACATTTTTGAAGTTCATCCATGTTGTAGCTTGTGTCAATATTTCATTCCTTCTTATGGCTGAATAATATTCATTATATGTATATACCACAATGTATTTATCCATTCATCCACTGATGGACATTTGTGCTGTTTCTCCCTGTTGCCCTTGTGAATATAGCTGCTATGAACATGTGTGTACATGTATTCTATTGAGTACCAGTTTCCAATTCTTCGAGTTGTACATACAGGAGAATAATTGCAGGATCATATAGGAATTCTATGTTTAACTTTTGAGGAGCTGCCAAGCTGTTTTCCAGAGCGACTAAACCATTTTACATTCTGATCATTAATATACCAGGGTTCAAATCAGTTTCTCCATATCTTTGCCAACACTTGTAATTTTCTTTTCTTTCCTTTTATTTTAAATTACTGCTATTATAACCATCGCACTCATTGTGAATTCTACCTTCCTTACTGACTAATGTTGAGAATCTTTTCACGTATTTGTTTGTCATTGTGTATCACTTTTGGAGAAATGTTCATTCTAATCTTTTTCCATTTTTTAATGAGAGCAATCAATTTTTAATAGCAGGTGTTCAGGGAAACAAGGAAGAGGAAAGAAAGCAAGGAATAGAATTCCGTTTCTCTGCTGCTGCTTCACCTAATACTCCCAACATGAAGCTTTTTTTTTTTCTTTCCTACATCCCAAGTAGCTTGAAAGCAATGGGGCTTCCGTCCAACTTGATACCCAGTAATACTTCTAATTCTTTGAAACAATTTCCATCTACCCACATCTCATAAACAAACAAAAACCAAACCTGAACTTAAAGTTGGTCATCGGAAAGTACACCAGTGCCTTTGCAAGCTTTCCTTGTTATGAGAATGATTATACCGCAGTCAGTCTGTCCAGATTCAAACTCTGGCTCTCACGTTCTCTAGTGGTGTGATTTGGGAAAGTTTGTCACAGTTTCTTCTCTCTACAATGGAGCTATATTAAACACCTGCTTTATAAAAATATTGTGAATATAGGAAGGAGTCCAGATAAAGCTTCCAACATAGTATATATTCACATGAAAATAGTTTATATATGTCACCTATCATAGTTTTGGGTTATATTACACCAGTTTTGGACTTATTTTTCTACCCTTGTTTCTCTCCTATTGTCGTCCACCAAGCTCCAGAATACTCTCTTCATTAACAAATGGAGTGGTACCTGGATCATCCATTCCTCTTAAAGTGCGTCTAGTGTTTAATTCTGTGTTTCTTTCCCATTTTTTCTTTATCTTTTCTTAACCAAACATTTTCAAAATTAAAAAAAGTTGTACATTACCATTGTATGCATACCCTCAACTGACATTCACACTTTAAATACTCCAATATAGGATTTTCTCCACCCCGATTGCTCCTTCAGGGGATTATACAAGCATAGTGTATTTCAGCCATCATCTGACTCCACTGTCTCTTAGCATAGTCAACATTATTGTCCACATTCTTTCTGCAATAGTGCAATAGTCCCCTCCACTTGCTTCCCTGAGAAACACTCTCCTTGGTCTTTTTCTTTCTTCCTTTCTTCCTTTCTTCTTTCTTTCTTCTTTCTTTCTTTCTTTCTTTCTTTCTTTTTCTTTCTTTCTTTCTTTCTTTCTTTCTTTCTTTCTCTTTCTTTCTTTCTTTCTTTCTTCTTTCTCTTTCTTTCTTTCTTTCTTTCTTTCTTTCTTTCT
Organism: Vicugna pacos; assembly: GCF_048564905.1. Lineage (NCBI taxonomy): Eukaryota > Metazoa > Chordata > Mammalia > Artiodactyla > Camelidae > Vicugna > Vicugna pacos. The sequence continues at coordinate 11,503,570 of NC_132991.1, read as the reverse complement.
TTCTTTCTTTCCTTCCTTCCTTCCTTCCTTTCTTTCTTTCTTTCTTTCTTTCTTTCTTTCTTTCTTTCTTTCTTTCTTTCTTTCTTTCTTTCTTTCTTTCTTTCTTTCTTTCTTCTTCTTCCTTCCTTCCTTCCTTCCTTCCTTCCTTCCTTCTTCTTCCTTTCTTCCTTTCTTCCTTTCTTTCTTTTTCCTCTTTAAAGGCTGCTCCTTCTCACTTCACTTTGGAGATTTATGCCCTCTTCCTAACACTAAATTTTGACATTTCTTAAATCTTGTTTCTAGATCCATTTTACTCTACTCTCTTTTTCTGGCCAACAATACTTTTTTTTACTGGATGAATTGATGTATAAATGAACATATAAATGCCAGTCAGTTCCAAATCTTCCAGGAAATGAAAGTTATTTTCCTTGGGAGCTTTCAATTTATAAATAAGTTTGTTTCTTTCTTTGACACGCTTTTTGTTGCTTTGCCTCACTTCATACCAAGAGCTGATGTCAAATCTACTGCTTACAGATACTTATCATCCATTAATATGTTATGTCTATTACAGGTTCATATATACAAGATCACATACATGCTCATTTAATAGTGTCCATTTATTTTTCCATGAGTTGTGCTAGATGCTTTATGTATTTCTCATTTAATTCTCACCACAACTCTGCTAGATATGGACTACAAGCACAAATTAAAGATGAAGCTGTAAGTTTCAGAGGTTAAGTCAGCTTCATAAAGTGAAACCATCTAGTTAATTTTGGAGCCGGACATTAATAGAAGGTTGGGATTGGTGATGCTCTAAAACCACTACTCAGCCCAGTGTTTCACCTTTTCCCCTCATAAAATTAGATAAGTTACATTAGTGCCTTCATATTAGCTGATTTTGAAGGAAACGATGATTAAATCAAACATCTTGTTCTTTTTGAAAACAAGAAAAAAAAATTGCCAAATATTATCAAAGCATGATTCTGTGTGCCCACAGAGCTAGCAACTTGCCTAAAATTGACAGACTGACTCTAGGACACCCTGAGAAGTTAATTAAGTGGCAAAAGAGCAAATGTAGAAACTTAAAATCCCCTCTGATAGCTAAGGAATATTATTGAGAAATTATCCCATATACTAAACCACTTTAAACTATATTAAATTAGAACATGAAATATAAGGTATGCAGGAATCTGTATTTTTAAGATATCTGCAGGTGATTCTGGAGTCAAAGAACACTGAGGACTCTCTTCAGAATCACTCCTACAATTTGTGACGGTAAATGTATCAATGCCAAACTATTAAACAGACAGCATATCATTCAGTAAACATCTAAGAATATATAGGAGTGAAATGTTTATTTTTACTAGCCTGCATAAGCTTGCAGAATATTCAAAAATGGTTTGTGATAGTGGTAAAATTGTTTGAGTTTTCTTATACTTGTTCTATTTGTGTGTGCAATTGTTTGTGGATGAAAAGGTAGTCTTGCCTTCACTGAGAGACAAAAGTTGAATTTGCATAATTTTCAGACTTGGAAGTGCTTGGAGACCTTTGTAAACAAGAGGTTTAGGGGTTATGATTGCCTCCCTTGTTCCGTGTAAAATAAAGGTTCTACTTTTTGTTCTACGTACATATCAGTATATGTTGGAGGGAATAGCCCCAAAACAAGATATTCAAAATAGGCTCAAATAATTTGACTTTGGTTGATTGGATTAGAAAATAGTGCTTCCATGAGAAATTTGGATGACGCTTGGAAGGGTGACATTGATAATTTACCTTTGTTTTAGTTGACATTGCACCTAGATTTCTCCAATAACCAAAGGACATATTTTCAATAGTTTGTATGTAGTTTACATAATAGAATGGTAGTTTCTCGGAGTTAGCTATTTACAGCCAGGGGAGGCTGGCTGTCAGAGCAGCAGGAGCAGCGGGCAGTAGCCTGAGATCCAAAAATGTGTTAGTTCCAGTTTCTCTAGTTCCCTGCCATTCTTGCCTATAGAATGTCCCCACAGAGGAGAGAGGCAAAGCAAACAGCAGCACAAAGTGGGAGATTGAGAGCATGTGCGAAATTGTAGACTCTAGTCTCGAGCATCAGGTAGCTCTTTTAAGGGGACTGGTTTGAGTTTGGGGAAATTAACTGATTACGTAGCACTGAAGCACATGCCTTCTGTGTGTTTCTCCTTCACTCACACTATGACTACCATGCTCTGTTTCACTTCACTTCTGACACCAGCTATGTGGGTTTTCTATACATCAAGGCGTTCTTCACCACACCAGCTGGGTGTCCTATAATTCCATTTGATTCTGACACTATCTACACTGAATTGGCACTGGATTCTACATTTAAGGGCTCAGCTCCACAAAACTATACCTCCTGAACTTCAGGTGCCACTTCCAAGCCCCAGGTTGTCACCTGTACTTCCAGCTGACCAGCTGGAAGTCAGGGTTTCCACAACCCCTTCTTGAGTTTGATAACTTGCTAGAATGGCTCACAGAACTCAGGAAAACACTTACCCAGCATTTACTGGTTTATTACAAAAAGTTATAGCAAAGGATACAGATGAGCATCCAGATGGGAGTGATACGTAGTGTGAGGTGTATGGAAAGGGGGGTGGAGCATCCAGGCCCCCTCCAGGCAGTGCCACATTTCCAGGTGAATCTGGGCTCTCAGAGCAGCAGGAGCAGTGAGCGGTAGCCGGAGATACAGAAATGTGTTAGTTCTGGGTCCCTGGTAAGAAGACACTGCCATCTTGGCCTAAAGAATGTTCCCACAGAGGAAAGAGGCAAAGCAAACAGTAACACAAAGGGTGAAGTTGACAGCAGTCCCATTTCCTGTGTTCAGAAACCTGGAAGCTCTCTGAACCAGACACTGTTGGGATTGTATGGCAGCTTCCTCACTTATGAAGATTGATTATTAACTCCATTTCCAGCCCTTCTCTTCCTGCTGGAAGATGGGGAAGGAGTGTCCTAAACTTGTGAGCTTCTAATCATGGTGTGGCCTTTCTGGTGACCCAGGCCCATCTAGGACCCCACCGAGAGTCACCTCATCAGAACAAAAAATGCTCTGATCATGCAGGGAATTTAAACGGATTTGAGAGCTCAGTGTCAGTTGCTTTTACCAGTCAGGAAATTCAAAAGGTTTTAAGAGCTCTGTGTTAGGAACTGAGGTCAAAGGGTAAATGTTAGAACCCAGTTCTTTAGCTCCGTGCCAGGCACTGGGGACAGCAATTAATATATACACTTCTTATCATTTCACAGGCAGCACTGAGATGTAAAACAAGTTTTAACATCATTACCATTCAGAAGTGAGATAACAGAGCATGAGTGGATTTGCACATGGAAATAGCAGAAGAGCAGAGTGAGAAGGAAGCCTCAGTACGAGGGCCAATGCACCCATTAAACATCCGGTTCACACGGGAAATGGCCGAGGGCAAGCACTCACCTGGCAAAAGGACATTTGTTCCACGAAGGCAGCAGTATTTAAACATGGTAAGTCACTTGACAAGATTTTTTTTAAGTAAAACTGTTAGAGGAGGCAGATGGTTAGATATGACCAGAGAAAGGAGGCCGTGAGTCAAATGACAGGAAACCATACTTCTTGTGAAAAATCGTGGTCTTTGGGCAGACAGAGGAAAGCAGGAACCTCCAAATCGATAAAAAATCACACATTTTGGGGGGTGACAAGTGTCCTGGAGTCAAAGAAATGTGGGAAAAGGCAGGAATCTCTGGTGTTTGAATGTAACCTTTTGCTCATTATGCCCTCATTACAATAAATTAACCTTGAAGATTAGAATTACCCATTGTGTACTGATGCCATGACACCTCTGATCAAGACTAAATCAGGAAAATTTCCTCTTGTCCTGGGAAGGTGGAGCTGGGATGGAAATCAGGGAATATGACCCCAACCCCCTCCTTCCCCAATGAATATTCTGCCCATTCATTTTACACCCTACATAACCAGCTTGCCAAAAACTCAATGCAGCTAATCACTTGAGTCAACCCGCTCTCCCCTTGAGAGCACCCCATCACTTAATAAATCCTCACATCACCTTCTTGAACTTCGTGTCTCTCAGTTCTTTTTGTGACAAGACAAGAACCTACTGTTTGGTGACAAAACCTTCTAGATACATCTCCAGACCTACAGTGTTAGAATTTCTATAGAAAGGACTTAAAAACCTGTATTTTAAAGAGCCCTCCAGTTAATGCTGATGCGCTGCTACCTGGGAACTTGAGTAATGTTCCTTGCAATTTAATCGCCTCCTAGATTCTGGCTAAGTTAACATTTCTGTTAGAACAGGAAGGAATTTCTTCCTCTCTCTCTGAACTCTTCTAACTAGTGAATGACAAAATCCCATTAATTATTTAATAATCATAACCACAACAATAGCCTAAACCATATTAAGCACCTACCAATACAAGCCTATGAAAAGTACTTTATGTGTTAATTTTATTCGCACAACTGAAAAGCTAAGCAGTGTTAACTTTTTTATTTTGCAGACAAGAAAATAAAAGTTAAGTGATAAAGTATCTGCCTAAGGTCAAAATGAATAAATTTAAGAATCTTAATTCATTGTCTGATGTGGCAGACATAAAGATGTCTTCCCCAAACCCTCCTTCAAAGAAAGATTTGTTGCCTCAAGTGCAAGGAGGGCTGACAGCTGATGACCTCCAGCTGACAGCTTCTTCAGGGCTTGTCTCAGCATCCAGGCTGCCGTGCCCAATGACTCACTCCTCCTGAAGCTGCCCGTAGCCAATGACTGGTGAAAGCATATGAAAGGCTGACTGTTCCAGCAACAGTTAGACAATGCTCCAGACATTCCAGTGGGATGGACTGGTGTTGAACCCTAGCAAATACCATGCGTGTCAAATTCGGTCTCCACATCTATTCTAGAGGTAACAGCTGGCATCATCATGTAGGTCTGACTCCTGAACCCGTTGTTTCAAGCTTCAGGTCCCTCTTACTCTCTTTTTTCACCCTTTTCCTATTTTCCATTGGATTGTCTGTAAGTAGTTTAGGAAAAAACCCTGAGATACAGCGGGTATGTAGGAGCTGTACTAGGAAGTACTCTCAAGATCAACATTCAAGGGGAAACAGGGTTAGGTAAAAAGGGTAGTGATTTGCAGTGCAGTCACAACAAGGACTTCAGCTAGTCCCACAGAGCTCTGGAGCTGGACGAACAGATCAGAGTCATCGGCAGTGAGACAATGGGGTCAGGCCATTAAGCGCCTGCATTATCCTCAGGTTCAGGCTGGTTCATTAGTTCATGCCGAGGAAGAGAGCAGAGGTGGCTCAATTCACTTGAAGTTAATTTCCAGAGAGGGTGTAAGTGGAGAGCTGTCAGATCACCAACAATGCCATCCATAGGTAGACTGCAAGCTTCAGTTCTGCACTGGGGACGATCTGGATGTTCTACCAAAAGCATCCTCTGTAATCCACCTCTTACTCTACTTGGATTCACGAGCCTTGCTTAAGATATTTTAAGAACAACTTTTTCAGGAGTCTGCTAGTCTCTTTCATAGGAAAATTTACAGGAGAAATTTTAGTGGGTGAATCATACCCCGTTCTCACTGCAGTATAAAATAAAAATGATAATCTAAATAAAAATATGTATTTACATATATTTACTATTTTGTCTGAAGGGGAGGAGTATGGTTTCAGAGCTTTTTAGTCCTTAGCTCTCAACATATTTTCTTTCCTGCTGATTTTTCATTACCCTCACCATCAGCTAGAGGCACTAATGAGGAGATCCAAACCCTCATCCATCAGGAGTCTTAAGTCTCCAGTCACCACAGCTTTCTCAGGCTATAGCTGCTGAATTTTATCTATTTACCATCACAACTAGGCAGGGAGTAAGAAGACACATCAAAGTATATCATCTGGATGCCGAACCTGTTCTTCCCTGCGCCTATCGGGTAACAACAGTACGACCTGCTCCTGATGATCAGGGTTAATGACACCTGCCAGAGTGGCGATTTCTTTCCTTGCCTGACAGTATCTTGGCACAAGAAGCCCAGAGTGACAGGGTAGAAGCTATGGCTTAATGTTTAATAGGATTCTCCTGTTTAAGGCTTTCCCTTCTGGAAATCGGAATCTTTAATTTTGTGGGGAAAATGCACAGATTCCCCAAGAGGGTCACTGGAATCGATGGTAAACAGAGACATTCCTGTTTTCACTGGTCGGTCCCTTGACCCATCTGTTCTGCCTGTTGAAAACACAGCATCATTGGTTTAGGGTCTATGCTGAGACCTGGAGGATGGCAACACATCTAGACAAGATAGCATCTCCAAGTTGAGTTCTCAGCCCTAAGTCAGGCCGCACCATGTATTTCTCTAGCTGGAAGCTTCTGAGTAATGTAATAATGTGATATGTTATCAGCCCAATAGACAGACACCACAGCCAAGAACCTACTGCCACAGAGTGCTACTACTGCCTTCTGTGGTTTACTTATGACCTTCTTACTCTGCTCTTGTTTGACCTGAGATGTAATACTTTTGCTTTAGGTCATGTTCACCTACTCTAACAAAGATATCGTTAATTAACAGGTGCAGATGGGAATACTAGTAGGCTGAATTTTTAGCAATCCACTGTCATCCTCCACGATCATTTATTTATTAATTTTTTTGGAGACAGACTGATGATGTGAATGGAAACATTAGGATCGCCATTTGTGCATCTTTTTTCCCCTCCTTTTTCATTTTATTAGGTAGAATTATTACAGTTCAACTGCACATACACATTATATTGCATGTAAATACATATATACAATATTTGTGCATCTTTTATGATGTCAAGGCTGACACCAATCTCTGCCATCCTACCTGAATGCCATGTATTTTAAAAAATTTACTATCTAGGCTGAAAGGTAGTCAGATTCATAGGGAAACTTCTACTTGAGCTTCTCTACTACAATTACACTCACTCACTCTCACCACACCGTGTATTAGTCAGGATTCAAAAGGAACAGAACTAGGATCTTTCATACACACACACACACACACACACACACACAGAGTGCATGTATTCCATGTGGCTATGACGATTCTAAATTTACTGAGTCTCAAAATCCATTTTCATTTCCATATTACTTAGAACAGAGGAGGAAAACTGAATGGTTTTAAGTAAATAAGTGTATATTTAATACCAAGTCATATCTGCATATGACCATATGACTTACTTAATTCTGGTATTTTTCATTTGATCTTCAAGTCTCTTAGGTTGGCATTTAAAACACCCACTATTATTTACAGTAAGAGCTAATTGTACCATAGGACTTTGGAATGCTCAGAATTCAGCTGATCTACTAAATTATTTATGACCTTTTCTTTGAAAGGAACACTAAAAGGCTAGAGTTAAAATGAGGATGTAAGCAAGAATGGCAAAACCATCAAATATTATAATCAGGGGGAAGCAATAGGGGCTCTTTAGCGTGAAAATATTACATGTTATTGGGCATAGGAGGGCATGAAAGGAAAGTTGCCATCTTTGCAGGGATTCCTTCATGAGTTTTTGAAAGAGTAAAACTAGGCTTAAGTGGAAGGTAGAGACAGAAAGCTTGAAGTTTATAGTAGAAGAAAATATCTTAAGGAATAGCATAAGGTATAATGGCTGGCTTATGTCTAATTTTCTCAATCATTCATTCTTTAAACCTTTGTATTGATTGCAGAGATGCTAAGACTTTGCTAGAAAGTTAGGGTACAAAAATGAATCAGATTTGGCTGACTACTCCTTTTAAGGACATCGTAGTCTTTGGAAGAGAAACATATGTAGACAAATGATGGCAATTGAGTGCTGTGTATTTAATAATAAGAAATACTGGAATCCAAAATTGGGCAAGGCCCATGATACTTGAACTAGAGATGTGAGGTAGGAGTGATGTGCACATTAAGGAAAAATTTCAGGACATAGAATGTGTGCAAGTAAAGGCAACATGATGACCCTTCAGGACTGTTATTGGGTCAAAGTTGGAAGAAGCCACCCTCCCTGACACCTCTCTAACCCACTATTTTTTTTTTTCATTTCCCTCCTAGAACTGATAATGAAGTGAAAGGTCCTCATCCATCTATTTGTTAATATATTTCTTGCCATCCCTGCACCCTGCTGGGAGGCAGGCTCAGTGAAGGCTGGGAGCCTCTCTTGTTCATAGTTCTCTCCCCAGTGCTTGGATCACCGCCTGTCATGGTATTGGCACTCAATAAACCTCTGTTGAATTAAAGAATAAAAATCACTTCAGATTGCCCTGTGACTCTAATATCCTATGACTCTGTGGTCCTTTCAATAAGGTGTATCTGTGAATTTTCTTATACTTCATGGAGCAGCAGTCAGGAAAGCAAATGTAAAAATCCCATCCTGAAGAGCAGCCACATCTGGGTATCATTTTACATTAAAATGTAGCGTGTGGTTTAATTCAATGGCAATTAGACTTACAGTCTGGCTAAATTGATTAAAGAGCAACAAATGGCAGCTCCCTGGTCATAGTGATTAAGCATTCAAGCCAAGTCGTTGTGATTAATTGGGAAACAGCATGAGGGCTTATGTGTCTCCAGGCTCAGCTACACAGACAGGAATGCAGGTTTTCACAGGAAGGCAAGTGTTTCTCATCTTTTTAACTCTTGATGTCTAACTTATTTTATGTTCATACCAAGAAGATATGCCGCCCAGTGAGGTTTTCTCCAAGCCACAAATCACAGAACTTTCAGCTTAAACCAACTCACACAAAGGTGTGGGACAAACCGTGCAAATCAACCAATAAGCAACCTATGAGTTTGGAAAAATGGATGTTATGATCAAAAAATTGATGTTACGGGATAAAAATCGAGTACTATCTATAGCTCTCTGAATCCTCTGGCAGATCCAGAAGCAGTCCTGCAAGATCGTTCATTCAGTTTCTTTTTAAAAATTTGTATTTCTTTAAATGTTTGGGGGTTGGGGAAGTGGGAGGTTCTGGTATACTTACAGTCTATGTCTGCCATATGTCTTAATTTACAATGGTTCAACCATTGGACCTTAGAACTCAGTATTTCTGATACAGCTTAGGTGACCCCTCTTGCTTGGTTCCATGCTCCTAATTATTTGGCTCCCAGAAGCAGCACCCAATAGCCCCCAAAGGAAGCTGATGCCAGAGGAGGGGGCATTTGAAGATGGTACCCACACAGAGACAATCTAATTGTTATTTTCCCACTGGTCTGGGAAGGGAAAAAAAATACCTGCCAATGATTAAAACTTGAAGATTTTCTTCTTTCTAAAAGATACTTGCTCAGGACCAGAAATGCCTCTGAAAATAGTAGCTGATTCAGCTTGCAGCTGTGTTTCACAGGTCCGCCGTTTCTGTGTTGGTCCTCTCCTTCTGCAAATCAGAGTGAGTTAGGTAATTTCTTCTCCTACAATTTCTATAATTCTTTGTGGTAATTCTTTTTTCAAGAAAACGAAATACTTTTGGATACCTCTCTGCCTACCCATGTACCACATGATTCAGTCTTTCATGGCTTTCTACTGAGGCAGTAATTCAAGTCATTTATCATTTTGATGCATTTGCAGATGAGTGTATTAGAGCTACATAATCAATAGACAAGAGAACTCGGCAAGAGAATTTTAATTATCCATATATTTTAGTATAGATTTTTGACAGCAGCATAGTTTAGTGAAAGTATCATGGGATTTAGTGTCCAAAATAATTTGAATATAAGTCCTAGTTTCTGCTTTTTACTAACAGAACAATGATTGGTGATTTATTTAACCACTTGAGATTCCTTTAATTTTTTACATAAATTACTATATTCCATGGAAAACACTAGATATGCAAACATGAATCAAGTATGGCCCTTGTTATCAAAAGCAATGAAAGAGAAAGACACATAAATAGGTTATTTTAATATCATACAATGCTAAGATATGTGTATTAGGATATCTTGAAAGCACTGAGTATGGGAAGAATTTTTTCTTAAAGGAAGTAAGACACTTTTACCCAAGTGTAGTTCTTAATTCACAGAATAATGATTTTCTCTACATGCATTTTCTTTCAACAATATCTGGCATTCAGCTCTTCAAGATTATAATATAAATGCGTTTCATCCTTCAAAATGTAGATACAGTTCAGCCTTCACCACGAAATCTGCATGGTTGCTCTTTCTGCATTCTCACTCTTTTCTTCCAAAGGTGAACACCAGCCATATCAGCAGTAGCTCATGTGAATTTTATCTCTTATCCTTATGCTGCATTTGAATTTATGTTAATGGCGCCATCTGTCTTTTCTCCACAGTAAGATGAAAAGTTTCTAGAAAGAACAAGCACACATGGAATTCATTTTAGCGCTTTCCACTGTACAACATATAATGGACCCAGGGAATGTTCAAGAAATAGTAGCTGGAGATACTTTAATGGGATACCTTTTGTCTCTCATAATCCTGTTTATAGGAAAAATACCGTAGGCACCCAGTGAATGTTCTTGACTCAATTACTTGTGTCTCTATTTCCTTGAGGGCTTCTTTTACTGATTATACCTAAGTGAACTTTACTGTATATTTCACATTTAGCTGTATCTCGGTCCTTATGTTCACATTAAATAGTACTAGGAATAGAAAAGCTCAGACTTTATAAAAGTTATATTCTTTCTTACCATAAATATAGTGCATGATTAAGGGCTATCAGAGAAATGTCTGGGAGATCTCATAATTTTTCTGAGAGAAAGTTAAGTATTTATAAAATATAAAATTATCATCACAGACTTTTGTCTTTGAAAGAATGTGTGAAATGTGCAAAATGCTATTTTTCAGAAGCAGGCTAGCATTTCTTTTAAAATCAAAGTATTACTATTTAATATAAGTCCATGATGGATGCATTTGCTCTAAAGATGTCTTTCTTTTTTCCTTTTCAACATAATCAACCTGCTCATATAAAACAAAGTATCAGAAATGTCTCTTTGAGAATTAGTTCTATGTAAGTATGAGATGTGTGGTGAATTAAATTGACTAAAAAAAAAAACAAAAACAAACACTGCATGCTAGCCATGTAGTGGAGACTTAGCTGAGACTAGATGTAGGTAGAACTCGATTTTCTTATTCACTAAATGACCACGAATCTGGTTATGGGAGAATTGGGAAAGAACAGCTTTCTTGCTTTGCCAGGCAAAGGGGAGTCATAGCAAGCTAGTGCCTTAGAGACTGCGAATCCATCTTGGGGTTGGAGTCTTGGGGTTTTATAGAAAAATTGGCTGGAACAGAAAGGCAACAACAATCAGGATGTTTTCCGGGGCGCTGTATTCTTCTTCATCTTGATGAATCCACCTGGCATTGAGGAGAAATGCCAGAGGATCTGTTCATTCTTCTGAGGATATCAGTCCATGACAACCTTTCTGTAATACAGCTTCTGGCTTAAAGGATAAGCTATTCCAGGTTGAGAATGTATAAGGAACGGAGAATGTAATAGACAGGTTGGGGGATGTTTAGCACAAAAGCAGGTGAGCAAGTGAAGCAGAGATGGGGGTTTGTCAGAGAAAAGAGAAAAATAATTTGCAAGAATTTTATGTCAGAGTGAATCAGCAAACAGCTTTAGCATCAGGGAAGCCATTTTGTTAGTTTCCTGCTCTTTCAAAATGTCTGGTCTCAGTTGTGACTGTCAACCAAAGTGCCCACATGTGTCCATGTAGTTTGGGTTTCTCACAGCATGGAGAACAAGGCAGAAACTGAATGAACTCTACCCCACCCCCTCCCTCAGAAACTGTGGGGAGATTCATTCCAGTTCCACCCTTTCAAGGTTTTCTTGAAAACTGTAGGACTCTTGGCCCACCTCTTGCCTTTTGTTTATAGAAAAGCTGAAGTCTCCCTTGCCTCAGACCCACAGAAGAGCAGGCTCAAGTAGTTAATGATTAGGACAATAGAATCACAGTGTCTGATGCACATTCCTGAGTTATTTTCAGGTACTAAAACTGCCACATATAAGCAGCTCTTTGCAGGAAACCAACCCAGCAGGAAACCCCTTTTCTTGACACTTCAACAAAACTGTATTGTAACTAACATTAAAAGCCCCATGCCCTACCTGGCTTAAGCATACCTTTCAAATCTTTTGATCACACAATATCTCACCTAACCCACTGGTCTTTTCTCACAGATCTAAAGAAGTAGAAATGGAGAATAAGTAATTAACAAATGACCGATCTTTTCCCTAGCTTCCCCTTCAGTCAACTCAGGAACAAACTCTGTGAACAAGATAGCAGCTGCCTGCATGCAGTGGGGATGACAACAAGGCCTGCGTGAACAGCCTGAACCTAGCGGGGGGTGGGGGGTTGGGGAGTGGGGGGCTGGGGTTGGTGGTGACAACTCTGACCCTTTTATCTCAATGATCAACTGAGAATACTTCCCTATTTTTCCTTTAGAACCTTTCATGACTGAGCAGAATCTTGGAAGATGGTCTTTTGGGGACACTAAGTCTATACGTCTCCACCAAATTGCTGGCATTCTGATTAAAAGCAATTTTCCTTTTTATCAACATTGTCTCTTTCACTTATCAGTTTAAAGCGTGATGGGCAGCTGGCCCATGTTTGGTGACATTCTTCCTTTGTCCTAGCATCATCATGAGTGAGCGGCAGTATTCTACTGTTACGTCCTTAGAGTAGATCAGCAGACATGTGCTCTATTTATGCTTACAAATCTTGATATGTGGATATAATTTTCAGTCTAAAATAATGATCACAGTCTTTCCAATCTAATTCAGACAACATTTAAAGTTTGTGATCCTGGTTATGCAACTTATTGGGAGACATTTCAACCAAGCTATAGGTCCTCAGATTATAAATGTAATTGATGTTCTCTCTAAAGTGTTGATATTTGTAGATATTTTAAGTCTAAAGATGTCATCAAAAAAAGAAAAACTTTAGAAAGCCAAAGAATTTATGATATATAGTAGGGATCTCTCCTCCTCTTGTGGAAGAAACAGAAATTTTAACCTACAGAAGACATTATTCTAGGATAATGTAAAGGGTTTTATCTTCTAATGATATGAGGTGTAAATATTTCCACATTGTACTGAGGAGCTGAAGGGCAAATAACTCCATTTGTGGAATTTGATGAGCCCTAAAATGTGAGTAATTTCCCTTTATCTATAAAGAGAGCTGTGAAAGTTTCAACATAAGTCTAGTTTCCATTTGGTCCTCTTGTCAGTATGATTAACTGAAGTCTTTAGGTGGTTATTATGAGTTCTAATAAGGAGTCTGTGAGTGAATTTGTAGTCTTTCAGAGTAACACTTCTGCTTACTGAACTCTGAAGCAAACATCACAAGGCAACAGACACGAGGCTGCCAGTGAAGGACAGAGCAGTTTTTCAAGCTGTAATAAACCACTCCTTGGACATAGAACATGTCATTGGGAGAAGACTATGATGCCTTTCATTTGTGGGAGATTTTTCCTTGGTCAGGAGATACACATGAGCAACTGAAACTCAGAGATTCCTATATCCACTTGAGCTATTTTGATTCTCCAACTTCATGGTGCCTCCAAAAACTAACTCCCACAGCTTGCATTGTATCTTACTGAGTCTACAAGCACCACACATTATTGAAAATAATTGAAAAATAGCAAGCAACTAATGAAAAATCCAAAGCAACTAATGAAAAATCCAAAATGTAATTTGGCCAACCATTGGAAGCTTCCTGTGTATCTCACTTTCTAAATCTAAACTCCTTATTTTAAAATAATTAAATATCAACTCACTATCTTTAAGTTTTTCAGACTACTTTAGCTAAAACCAATGGTTCATTTGTTTCAAATAGAAGTATGAGCATATATGTCCTTACAAAGTATACATCTCTGTTTTTACTATCTTCTAGTCTTGTATTAATCTTTTTTTATCCAAATAAATGAGTTTTAAGCCAATTAAATATCACCATTAAACAATATATTTACACACATATCCACATGCATACACGTGCACACAAACCCATTACAAATCAATCCAAGAACAGCCTCCATATTTGCTGCTTAATTTCACTCTTAGGTTTGTACTGAAGCAACTGAACCTAACATGCAACGTACTGCAATTAAACATTTAAATATTTTTAGAAAACTAATGGCATCAAAAGAAAAGGGTAAAACCAACAGTTGCATATCATATCCTTTTAGCTTCTTCTTTTATCCATTCTTATGTTGAAGATGTCTTTTTCTCCTGATGTTTCTTTTTAAACATTTTTTTTATTATCCTTTACAGTGGATAAACTGAACTTCCGGCTTGTTGCCTGATCACTGCTACTGATAAATTGAATTTATCTCTTGTTTAACATTGAACAAGATTTTTGTTGTTGTTTATTATTTATTTTTTACTTTATTTTGATTTTAAACATCTGGATCTCCTTGTATCTATTAATAGAAAATTTGGGTGGCAAGAAAATATCTAATAGTATTTAGAACTTGCATATCTTTAGAAAACTTCTAAAACTATTGTAAAAAAAAGTAAATTTTTTGAAGGAAGGCTTATGATTTGTTTTTTTTGACCAATATTTAGCTCATCTGATGTTATCAGTCTTACCTGATTTTAGCATGTCACATTTTCAATTGCACACATTAATCTGCAGCATTCTATGATTTCCCAGAGTAGAAGTCATGTTATGAAATTAAAAACTTTTCATCACGTTATTATGTCTATTTCTCAGTGAACATGCTGAAATAAAATCATTGCTTTCTAAATGAGGTCAAACCCCACCACGACTCTGCATCACCCAGATTTCTCAGAATTTGTCACAGTACAACAATGGCATGTGGATCTGCTTTGCTTTGGTAATGAATTCACCCAACCCATGAGTGTATTTACACCATATACACCAGTCTAAGAGGCTGTGGATGATAAATGAGAAAAAAATGAATTAAGAAAATTCAGTTATGATTTCCAAGGGTCCTTCAAATACCTGGGTTATATGATTCTAAGACTCTTGCCTAGGAAACATCTGATTTAATTGGCCAAATAATATTATTGACCAAACATATTACTCTATTCAGATTGATAAATACTGCAGAAGTGAATCCTGGGCTGGAGAGTTGATAAAGTTTATTGTGTGTTTTTTTTCCAGGCACACAGTGACGAGAACTCATCATTAAAAGCTTTTTGAAAATAAAGCTCATAGGAATAATACACAGCTTAACAAGTCTACCTATATCACAGTACTCTTGTATATTAATATTAGATTTTTTCCAGTTGCCCTCTTACATGACTTTATCAGCCCAAACCTAATGAGTATAGAATCCTTCTAGTGTCTTCAATGATGGTAAGTTTTAAAAGGAACATCAATAGTATATAAATAAAGCTTCATATATATCCAATATTTAAGGGTAAAACAACATTAATAATATCTGTTTCATATCTAACATCATTTGTTAAATTTGTCTCATGTTTTCAATATCTTTTAAAATATCTTTTATCTTTAAATTCTGTTTTCCTCCTCCCTTCCCCCCAAGCAATATATTTTTAGCAGAAACTAGGTACTTTATCTTATATGATTTTCTACAAACTGGATATATTAATTTTTACTAAGAAGTCAACCAAAATGCTATTAATACAATCCTATACCTTTAGCAGTGTATTTCACCTGTTTTTTCCCAAATTTCTTTTACAGGGTCTGATTTGATCTGTTTGGCTCTTCTTTCACAAGTAAAATCCTAAATGAGACCAGCACCTCGAGAGGACTGTGACGAGATACAGGGCTATAGAAGTCAGGTCACAGGGGTCATGTGTTTACCCTAAGTTGCCTGAGGTCAAGTGCTGAAGGCTGAGTTGCCATCAAGCTGAGATCCAGGGAATCCTTATCAAACTTCAGAGGCAATAAGCAAGGCAAATTATTCTTAAGGAAAATTAGTGTTGAATTTTAAGGCTAGGGAAGATGCAAAGACAGCAGAATGCGGGTCAAAGGAAGATCTGAACAAGCAATCTAGGAAACGCCATAGTCAATGTTAATGTTTTAGAAACTTAGTTTTATGGAACATTTCCTCCAAGGCTGGGTTTGAAGGTTTACATAAATCATAATAGACTGGGTACATATTAGTTTACATTGGAAATCCAAAAATTACTCTTCTAATTTTATAGAGAAACTATTAAGTTAGACTGATTTCTTATTTCAATGATGCTTTAATTCCAGCATACTGCTTCACATGATCTTAGTGGTTTTTATTCTAACATCTTATGTTGCCTAGACCAAGAAAAATATTAGTTTCAGCAAACATGTTTAGCATTCCCCAACAAAAAATTTGATACCCACAAAATCAATCAAAAGGAAAAAATTTTTTTGAAGTTAAAATTTTGTTAACCAACCAAGTTTGGAGTCCACTGCCTAGACCACACCAAACCTGGTAGTTCTATCTCTTTATATTTTATTGTTGGTTGACATATTTAAATGATAGAGATCAGAAGTAACAAGACCCACAGGGGATTTTTCTCATTTTAGAGTCAACTTTGTTTTGTGATCTTGGGCAGCTTAGCTTCTAAGAGCCTCCTTTTCCTCTTTAAAATAGAAATTAAAATAACCATCTTAAAGATAAATATTAAATAAAATAATGTAAGTTGACAGACTGCATGGTAGTAAGCACTCAATAAAAGCTAATTTCCATTTTTCTTTTAATCAATGAAGCATTGACTTAAAAAAAAAGGTACGCTAGTGGCTATATTAAATACAGGCATAATTTTGCCATAAATTGTGCAAATAAAAAGAGCAATGGGTAGATTTAAATTGTTTTTAACGTATAGGTCTTGCTGTTGAGTTTATTAATTCATGTATTTACGTTTAGGGCAAATAAGTGTACTCTAGGGAATTAAGAGAAATTTCTTTTCTTCAACAGCAAATCATTTTTTGAAAGGGAAACTTAAAAAGCGTCTGCAAACTTTGAAGATTATGTTTGCTGGTAAAACATGGGAGAATACACGTAACAAAAGTGACCTGTTGGTCAAAGAAATTAGAATGCTTCCAGAAATAAAATAAATGAGAGAAGCGTATTTAACAACAAGTAAGTAAGGAAAGACTCTTCCATGACCACCTTATTCTTGTCTCTCCCAGTCTCAACTAGTGCGTTAATCACTCAGACAGTGACACGCACACTGAACAGCTGGCCTGAATATCCTGCAAAGTCCTGGAAATTTTCATCATTGGCGCTGGCTCCCCCGACTAGTCCAGTGATATTCAGGGTGGCTACTGTGAATATGGAAATGCAAAAGATTCCTCCATTTGTTTGACCCTCTGGGGAATCATTTGTTTGGAATCAGGAACCAACTGAGGTTTAAGTTATCCAGCGACCCTCAGCATAGGTTTGGCTTGCCCAAGTAAACCTCCCTGCTTCAAATTCTAGGATTCTCCTTTATACTTAAATTTCACATCTGATACCAGGTTGAAAGCTTTTCAACCCCTCCACAAATTTTCACTTTTTCTGGAAAAGAGGACCACTAACCACGTAATTCAAGCCAGTATTATCACTTTTTTTAAAAAGCAGAATTAATGAGACGCTATAATTGCCAACACTGTTTACCTGCTACTCTGGGAGCGTATTTCTAAGGCACATGAATTAACGATCGCCAGCTTTATAATTAGCGTGTGACAACTTTAATTCCAAAGGCATGTTTAATCAACAGCAACAGATGGCAGTGTGCTTGGTTGGTAAGTCGTCCCCTTCACAGCTCCTGAGAGCAAGTCTGTCCCACTGGCTCTGAATTATAAGCTATTATAAGCATAGTCAGTGCTAAATTGCTGGTAACATTCTCCATCTTTTTGGGGCTATCAGAGTTACAACACATGAAAGTAATTATAATCACTGACATATATGGGCACTTGCTACACAAACGCTATTCTTGTTTTAACTTAACGAAGCCTCCAAACAACCCCTTGTATTAAGTCATTTGAATATTCCCATTTTACAGGTGAGGGAACTGAGCCTAGAAAACCAAAGTGACTTGTCAAGAGTTCCACAGCTCATAGCAGAAGGATTGAAATTAGGATTCACCATCATTGTGAGGTAATAGGAGCCCTTTGCTGTTCTTAGTCAGATGTGGCTGTTTACTGCAGTGGTTTTGAATTCTGCTAACAAAATTGTGGTACTTGGTGGATCTTATGATGATAGGACCAGTGTTTCTAACTTTTCTCCTCATCAGGACCAGTCATATGCATAGGGTCATTTTATTTATTCCACAAACATGTGTTAACTCAGAGTCAGTCACTGTGCAAAGTTTGGACTCACCATTATCCTCAGATAGCATCTCTGGAGACTTTCAGGAAACCCTCTAAATCATGAACTTTCTACGTCCCACAGGTTCACTGGAGGCACCTTTACCAAGGCTCCCATAAATACAGCACCTTGTGACTTTACCCCCATCCTCCATAAACCATCCCCTTTAGAATTTTGCCCTCTGCAGGAGAAAGGTGATCCGGCAGACTCAGAACTCTACTTCTAAAGCTCCCAGACTCAAGATACCAAGCCACGTGCAGGGAAGGGAAGCCAGCGTTTAAACATTTAGATCACTTGGCCTTTCCCTATCAAAACACAAACTCTCCTTTCCCCTCTACCTCAGTGGACAGTCTAAATTCAGCATATCTAGACCTAGAACTAATCATGCTTTGCACAACTATCCTAAACACTGAGATTATCTGAGAAACTTAAACAAAAACCTCAGCAAATGTGCCAAAGTCCATATCAATGATGCAGAATCTCTGTGGGTGAAGCCTCCTGTACATTAGTCTTTGTGAAAACCTCCCCATGTAAATGTCATGTCCAGGTCGGGTTGAGATGTCTAGCTTTTGATTTTCAAACATAGAGGGCTCTTTAATGTTTTTCTGAAGAAAAAAGTTGTGTGCTTATATTAAATCCTTAAACTCCTGGGTAAATTGCCTCTAACAGTCATTTCTTAGGCACAGAAAGTAGATCTGAAAAGGTTCTGGCCCCTACAATAATTCTGAGTCGTTTTGTCCCCTCTAATTTGGAATGTGCTGTTGTTAGAGAAATGACAACTGTAGTGTGATCAGAACAGATACCACTTTCATTTCTTTGTCATTAACCCCAGGGAAGACCTTTATTCATCTTGGAAATGTATAAATGTCTAGCTGCCAAATGAGGTTTAATAGCCTTAGAATTTAAAAAGAATAAATCCATTTTTTAAAAAAATATTTTTGTTCCTCACAATCATTGACTTTTTCTCCTTTGCTTCGTTAACAAATAGTAATACTAGGAGGTTCAGATACATTGCCTGATTTTTTCACCTTTGGTGAAATTCTTTACAACATAAGCACACACACACACACACACACACACACATCATATCATATTAGTAACAAAGGGACTTTGGTTTACAAATAGGGAGCCATGCATTATCCTTCAAATAGCTTGATTCACTTACAGCCACATCCATAATATTCATTTTACAGTTTAGACTTAATTGATTCACTTGACAGTCATGTGTATGCTAGTATTACAACCCAAATGTAATTTTTAATGTACCATGCACTCTCCTCGCATTTGAATAATGAAATTATTTTTTACATTATCAGTTGGCCTATGGACTAAATTAGGCTATAAGCTAAGATTATAAAGTAATTAATTCATCTTAAGGAAAGTAAAATGTATTATGAAATCACTGTTTTGCACTATGCACTCAACAATTAAGTCAAAACAATAAAACATAAAAACTCACTCTGCTTGGTCACATGAGATAATGTTGCCCATGCATTTCCTTGCCACAAGATGCTAAAACTTTTATAAAGCTAAAGGGGGAAGTAATCACTTAAATATAACAATAATAAGAATAATATTATTCCTACGGTTTGCGGTCATTTTTTTAAAGGATAAAAGGATGCCTTGGTATAGATACTTTGACATTGTCCCCTTCTCTCCAAGGCCATATTTATGTGTGTTTATGGCACACAGAAGGATCCATTCTTGATTCAATACTCTTCTTTCAGAATCTTGAAATTCTTAATACAAGTAAAGACCTTGTATTTTTGTTGTGCGTGGTCCCTGCAAATTATGTAGCCACCTTCCTCAATCCCTGCTCTTTCCTTTTGTGACTACGGAGTTTATGCCCTTGATGTCTCTGTGTATCATTTCTTGGCTGATGCTCAAAGCTTGATGGCAGAACTTGACCCTTGACTTTCCCAGGACAAGGTCAACACGTGTTTCCTCTGGCTCTGAGCTCTTGACCACCCCTGCTCTTCTCAAAACCTCATCAACCTCAGGAAGCCTGAGGACACAGCCCTGTATCATGGCTCTAACCTGTGACGCCTGCTGGGTTCACTCGCACTTCCCATCAGATGCCATCCAAGCAATGGATAAGAACCAAGCCATCAATTAAAAACTGGAGATTTTATTTCTTACAAAATGCAGACAACAAAGTGACATTCACATCTCTTCCGTGCTTTTCTTTTATAACATTGCCCATCACATTTAATCTTTACATTACAGTTTGTATTCTTCTTTCTTTGATATACTAAGAAGCCGACTGAGAGCGGCCATTCTGCTCCCTTTAATCTTGGTTCTGTTAGCTTCTGTTTCAGAAGATGACATGTTCTTACTATTTCCTCAAGTTCTACCAGATATTCCTTTTCCAATCTTACTATATACAGAAAGCATACATGTGCAAAGTCATTCTGTTGGTTAAAATGCTTTGTCTTTCTCTGAAAAGAGGCATATTTTCATTTGTTTAAAAAGTAATTTCATTGTTAAAAAATCATTGAAGTATATTTGATTTACAATGTTGTGTTAGTTTCAGGTGTACAGCAAAGTGATTCAGTTATATATGTACAAATATATTCTATTTCAGATTTTTTCAATTATATGTTTTTAAAGATATTGAATATAATTCCTTGTGCTATACAGTAGGTCCATGTTGTTTATCTATTTTATATAGAGTAGCATGTATCTGTTAATTCCAAACTCTTAATTTATCCCTCCCTCCCACCCCTTTCCCCTTTGGTGACCATTGTATGTTTTCTATGTCTGTGAGTTTATTTCTAGTTTGTAAATAATTTCACTTGTATCATTTTTTTTAAGATTCCATATATAAGTGCTATCAAGTAATTTGTCTTTCTCTGCCTGACTTATTTCGCTTACTATGATAATATCTAGGTCCATCTATGTTGCTGAGAATGGCAAAAAGTAATTTCTTAAAAGCCAACCAGCTCATTGGATTTGGGTGACTGAAGTGTCTTCACCCTAACAAAATGACTTAATCAACACACACACACACACACACACACACACACACATTCCCTAACTGGTAAATTAATGGAGACTATATTCAAGACATTAAGTATTTTCAGCCATGCTGGCAAATTGAGCTGTCAAGGTCAGAGCTGCAAAGAAGAAAATCATGCCACAGTCATTTTAATAATATAAAGGAACACTTCAATATGGGGGTAGTCCTAAATTCAGAAACAGTTTGTAAATATTTTCTCCAGGAAATCATTTGAATCCCATGAAAATATATGTGAGAAAGAAGAACAAATGGCAGAGGACACAGAGGTTCTGTAGATAATATCCAGGCTGTGATTGTGTTTCTCTATCACTGATGCTTCATTCAAAATAAAATTCACTATCTGCGAAATGACTGGCATTTATTTTTTCTTGGGCTATACACACTCATGTTTTACTCATCAAACTACTTATAAGATATTATTTAAAACTCCTTCCTGATTTTATTAAATCTTTTCAAAGCTAATCTCTATGCAAATAATTGTGTGTGTCTGACATTGTAAATTTGCTATCTGTAGAGTCAGTTTCTGTGATCTAAAACGCAGCACTTCCATTCGCTTGTGTGTGCCTATTTCCTAAGAGCTCATCTTAAACTCTCTGATACATTATGGAAGTATTTACTGTTAAGGTAGCCTTATGAAATGATTCAAACAAGTCAAAGTCAATTTAAAGACTGCCCTTGAGCACTACGCGTTGTGTGGTCAGGAACACAGGACAATTCTCTGGGAAAAGACACTCACTATTTCCACGCGATAATTTTATCTGTATCTCCCAAGTTCACAGTTATCGTCCAGACTCTGATTATGGGGGCAGCAAATAACATGACTCCAGATACTTTTTTAATGACAAGTTTTGGTTTATTTTTCATTGCTATGTCTCTCCTACCTCGGCACACAAAGATGTGGCCAATCTGGCTCACCTGCTTAACTGTCATTTAGCAAATTGGTTAAAAGCTAAGTTTGAATACTGAAACTTTAGAAGAGAGAGAGTTTAATAAGCTGTGTAAGGTGAGGTGTGGCAGAGAGGACCAGAAATGACAATGACAAATCTTTATTTTTTTACAGATCATTATGTTGATAGGTAAATATGTGCTTGTTCACATTTTAAGATGTCTGTGGAAACAAGGTCAACTTAAGTGTTGACTGGCTTTTCCTTTAAATGAGCGTGACAAAGCAAAACAATAGCCCTTTGCTAAGAATAAAACAGAATCACTGGCTGCATCTCACTGGGCAGTTGCTTTATCAGTCTACCCTTGATTTCATAACAATGTCATCTGCCCAAATAGATCAGCTTTGCTCACTCAGGATCATTTTCATTCATGGAAATACATAAGGCTACGATGAAGACTAAGCAAATTTCTAAGTTTCGTAATTGGGGGCACTAGTACATCCTTCTTTTAAAGAACACCACCATTACTTAGCAGTCCGCTAGTAAAGCATAAACCTTTTGTAGCTTGGACACATGGGAATTTCAAAAAACAATTTATTAAAATTGAATTTCCAAGGGAAAAAGGTCCTACTTCAGCTATCTTACTCAGGATATGATGTATTCTCCATGTTATCCTCAGTGGTAGCTCATGTCATTCACTGGGGAGGATTTGCGTTGGAGGGGTAGTTTAAATTTGTATACAAGTGGGATGAATATAAAGATGATCAAGCAATGAAATTCCATGCTTATCTGTAAAACATATACACTTACATAGCATGTACTTTTCATTTATTATTTTCATTTAAGTTACTACCGTCCATGAGTTAAAACACGTGCACGTGCCCACGCACACACACCAATAGGGCATCAGAATGTGTTAGACAGGTTCTACTTATTCTGTGTGCTCACCCGCTACCTGTGTTCACAAAGAAGGTGAAAAAATTACCCTGGAGTAATTTCTAGACTCATTTGTTTACCAGGCATCTTGCTGGATTTTATTGTTATCCTCGTAACAGAAAATAAAATTAGCCAACATGTGTCAAACAATGTTAGTGAATAATTATGAGGCAGCATGACAACCCTCTAATTTCTTGTTAATAAAGAATAAAAACAATGAAAACAGCAGGAAAATAGAGCAGAAGGGAATTTGAAAAATATTCTTTTTCTGATAAAACCTGGTCACTTCACAATGCAACACATTTTAAAATTGATGTATTGATTTCCTATTAGTTCCAGGAACTGTTGGACATTCAGAGTTGAATATACTTGATGAACTTACAATTAAACTGCATTAAAAAATTTAAAATTGTCTACAAAGTTGGCATTATAAGTATAGTGTGAACCACCAGGCTATGAGGACCTTTGAATAGGGCCAAGCAAAATTCCTTGAAAGGGGATGTTTCAGTTTTTCTTGCAGAGCAAATGGGATAAAAGAGCTTAAGGAGGCATGGAGGACAGTGAATCACAATATAATTATTTAATATTGGTCTTCTCAACTAGACAGTAAGATCTTTGAGCTTTATCACTTTATTCCCTCCTATTTTCTTAGTGCCTGGCAAACAGTGGGGGTTTAATAACATCCATTGAATGGATAAGTGAAATGCAACAGACTGTATAATTGTGTTGAAAGTCAAGGCAGAAATTCAGTTAAAAATTATTCTGGGGGAAAAAAAAAGAATTATTCTGGGAATAGCCAGATTTGACCAAAGTTCCATTATTTGTGGAATAGCAAGTTTAGAGCCTTTGATTTATGGAGATTAAATTAAAGCTAATGCTAAGATTTGAGGTTGGTGCTACCATTAGTATAAACAAGGAGTAAGGAGAAAAGTTTGTCTTGAGTTCATAGGGAAAAAAATTAAGTTCAAGACTTGTTGAATTTGGAGATCCAGAACATCATATGTGACAAACTGTCAGGTGGTCGTTCAAAATGGACTGCTGGATGCCAGAGGAGATATCTGAGCTGTAATCTCAAAATTTCAGCACTTACATACATACACCCATGATAGATAGATAGATAAATAGAGAGAGAGATGGATAGACAGATGAATAGATAGGTAGGGATAGAGACATAGATAGTGTAAATTCAGATTTAGAGGTTGGTATGGGTACAAATATAGATTTACATATATCTAGACACATATGTTTTAAAGGTTTAAACATTTTAAAATCATATGAAAAGAGCTAATAATTAGAAGTGCTGAAATGAATAAAATTTTCAAATAATATAAATTATTTAGAATACAATTTATGATCAATTAGGATACATTAAAATTAGGATAAGATTTATAATTATTTAATTATATGTTAAATTTCATACTCAATATTTTAATATGTGTAAGTCAAAAACATTATAAAACCATATAAATATGGTATAATTTTATAGAATTAAACATATTTTGGCTATTTTTTAAAGGGTTTTTTTTTAACTCAAATTGTTTTGGGCCTGTCATATTGGCAAAGTATGTGATGTTTTAATTTATTTTTTTCTCTTTATTTAGGAAGTGTCCTTATTAAATGACCTCTTGCATAAGGACAGCTTCAGCAACTCAGTTTTTATTATTGATTTCAATAATAAATTATACTCTAAAATGTCATCTCAGGAGATAACAGAAGACCTTAAAAATAGTAAACACGCCCCCTCTTCTGGATTAGAAGATTGACTATCTAAACTTGTTCTGGTCACACCAAATTAACCTGTGAATGAAATTCCATTGAAATCAAATTTCCAGTATTTTCGTATTTTTGTAACTAGTCAAAATAGTACTAAAGGTTTGTAGAATAAAAATATTAACACCCAAGTTGAAATATAAAGGAGGGCCTTGCCCTATCTTATATAGACCAAGCATTGACTAAATTGTTGTTGAGTGAATAAACGAATGAATGAATGAATGAATGAAAGGAAAAGCTAGGAGAGTTGCAAGGAGGTTGAGAAGACAGAGTACAAAGGGAAGGCCTGTGAGTCATGGTTAAGCAGACATTGAGAAAAATCCTCTGGCAATACAGCTCCCACACTAAACACCATATCATAGGATAAATGTGAAGGTTGCAGACCTGGGAGGCCAACCTTAGCATTAAATCTCAAACCCAACCCAAGTGCTAAATAAATTAAACCAAGCCCCCATAACAAAGGCAAAGCAGATAGAAAAGCATGTCACCTCCTATCAGGTATCAAATCTATTTATCTTTGTCACTACTGTCCCACCCATGAGGTCCAGATTTAAAGAACAAAGGTTATAAGGCACATGGAAAGACAAAACTAAAAACAAAACAAAAAACCCCAACAACATATTGTCAAGAGACCAAGCAATCAATTAATCATGACTCACATATTATACAAGTGTTAAAACTATCTGGTAAGAAATTTAAAATAAAAGATTAATAGTTTGAGGACATAAATGGAAAGGTCCATGAGACCAGATCAGATGGGAAATTTCAGCACTGATATTAAAACTATATGACAACGTTGAATGGAAATGAGTTAAAAAAAAACACAGTAATGGAGAGAGAGAATGCCTTCAATGGACTCATCAGTGGCCTCAGTTCAGATGAGGAAAGAATAAGTCAACTTGTAGAGACATCCGCAGAAACTAACCAAACAGAAACACAAAGGAAATAAAAGATCAGAGATCTTCCAAGAACTGCAGTACAATATCAAACTGACTAATACGTTTGTAACTGGAATGCCAGGAATGAGAAGACAGCCAAACTGAGAGAGGGAATACTTGAAACAAGGAAGAGAAGAATGTTCTAAAAATAAAGTCAGACTCCAAATCACAGAGCCAAGAACTTTTAAGATCAGCAAGCAGGCAGACAAGTTATATGATTTTTGTCCATTTTTATCA
Source organism: Vicugna pacos (assembly GCF_048564905.1). Taxonomy (NCBI): domain Eukaryota; kingdom Metazoa; phylum Chordata; class Mammalia; order Artiodactyla; family Camelidae; genus Vicugna; species Vicugna pacos. Next base: position 11,477,627 of record NC_132991.1, on the reverse strand, counting down.
CTTTGACAAATGATATCCCAGTTACAAACCCTGTTGTTGTTTTTCAGCCTCACCAACCACTTCTTTGCCCTTAACTACTGTCTAGAGTATGCAGATTACACACTTTCCAGGATCTCTTGACAGCCGGCATCTTGTTATTGTCCACCAGTAAGAGTCCTTGATGGGACATCAGATGGCATGAGCGTGGGTGAAGCCACTTTCTCCCTCCCTTTTTGTCTGGCAGCATTTCTAGATGTGTGCATCAGTTAAGAATTTCTAGCTCTAACCCCATGATTCAACTTTCTTCCAGCAAATTGGTAGCTGTGCCCCTGTAATCGTAGTGCTGGCCACGTGCCCCCTCCTCAGACTTTGAAGGCTCTGACACCTCCTCACTTTAATTCACCCAGTGGAGATGTAGGGGCTGGTGGCTGCTGCTCATCACAGACACTAACACCTGAGTTAACTCGCTGCCCCTTCTCGCTCTCTGAACCTCCAGTACATGCGACTCATTTTCTTTGGGCTTGTTCTCCTCTTCCTGACAGAACATTGACTAATAAAGAAAAGAAGATCCACACGGGTACATGGTAGCTCTCTGGTCTTGCTCCTTCGATTACATGTTGAAACTAAATCCAAGTATATATAATTTCTGAGCAAGAGGCAAATCCTAAAATTAATCAGGAGTTGTAATATGAACACGTGCTTCTGGTACAAGAGAAGTATGAGTCCGCATACTTAGCACGCTGCTAAAAACATGCACTATCGTTGTGTGTTTACAAAAAAGCAGGTATCCACATCCTTGTTTGAGAAGAATCCTGAACTGACCAGTGAGAAGTGTCCTGTAATAAGCCTCTAGATACTCACACTAGGGGAAATTTAAGGAAACTAATTTGGACTGAGTCCCTTTTTTTTGCTAGCGTTTCATGCATATTTGATTTGATTTGACTCCACGACTCCACATATTTATAAAGAAATGTATTTTAATCCTTTTCTTATAGAGACTAAGAGATTAAGTGGCTTTCTTCAACATAAATCAGGTTCTGTATGACCTCAAATTCCACATTCCTTCCATTATCACATTGATTTTTAGTTTTCTGCAACTCTTATGGCTTTGGATGAACCATTCTGCCAACAGGTAATGCTGAAGATTGTATAAGGCATACATAGTAAGATATAAAGTATGTAACTGCTCTTGAAACATGGTAAACACTAGCAACATGTAGCTACTTAGATTTAAAGTTAATCAGAATTAGGTAAAATTGAAAATTTACTTCCTGATTAGCACTAGCCACATTTCAAGTACTCAATGACACATGTGCCTCGTGACTACAATGATGGCTAGCCGCACAATTATAAAATTTTTTCTACAATTATAGAAAATGCTATTGAACAACACTGATTTAGAATATAAGATTTTTACAAAGGGAAAGTAAACCTATATGCTGTCTTGTTAATTCTACATCATCCCCAGTTGGCCCTGTAATATATTTCAAGGGCATGTCACAGAATTTCCAAAATTAGTTTCCAAGTGATAAGGTAAAAAGAATCAAGATTTTCAGGCCAGATGCCCACAAAACTGAAAATCCAATATGGCATCAAGATTTCTCGAACATATTGACAAATAAACAAATGGAGTAGTCATGATTCAGGTATCATTTCTCAAACTGGAAACAGTGAATACAATTCAGAAAAAGTAACATATAAGAAATTACTGTCTCGAGTCTGTGAAATATGAAATAGCAATCATCACCTTAAAGAAACAGGAATAAATCATCAAAATCACTTTAATGAAGCAGCAGTAGGAAAACTTATTAAGAATGCTAAAACTCACCTTCAAATGTAGTACCTTGACATCACGCCTAAGAAGGAAAATCACGTTGAATGATGCTTTGAAAAGACAAATCAACTCTTAACGGGAACAACCAAAAAAACCAGCCACTTTTCTCTTCCATTGAGTATCACTATGTGGATATTGACATCAATATGAGAGATGGGAAGCTGGTGACACTCAAGTTAAAAACAGCAGCACCAAGGGCTGCAGAATGACCACCGTCGCTAAAGACACAGCGTGGAGCAAGTGGCAGCTGTTACCACCTCCAGGGGAGGAGTTCCACCTCGTGGAGTAGAGCAAAGTGCACCACTACTCCTACCACCAGGGGGCGCAGCAGTCTCAGTATGCCCCACCCCACTGCATGGCTTGCAGTTTCAGGGGCTGTCAAAATAGACACAACTCACACAGGCACTGAATGGAACAAGTTTACTGGCTGGAAAACAGACAGAGCAACGTCAGTTTTCATAGTGAGCTTTGGTCCCTCATGAACAGCCAACGCAGGGAAATGGTCTCAACACACCCTTCTTGTGCTGCAGGCAAAGGGTGATTGATCGCCAGCAATAGATAAAGTAGTGGGATTAGCCACATTCATTACAACACACAGGCAGAACAAAGGATGCATCAAATCCGGGACAGGAAGAGATACGCCCAAACAAGGCAATATACCCAGCACGGACTGATACTCTATATGTCCACGTAAAGAGATGTTCCAGATCTAAGGTGACACATGCATGTGACTGGGCAAGGGTGACAGGCTGTCCACGACTGCCTTTGCCATACACAGGTTCAGCTTGACCCCTTGTCTTCCTCTCCCTTAGTTTCTCTGTATGTGTTATAGGAAGATAATGCTATGTATATACACACACACACACACACACACACACACACACACATGAAATAGTGTCATTGGGAGAATAAATGAAATATGATTATAAGAAAATTTGAATTTTTCAAACCAGGTGATGCCATTTTAATACAAGCTGTTGTTATCTGAGTCCAAAATTTGACTTTGGTCATTTCTTCTTAAGGACATAACTGTATAGAAAGTATGGTGGAAGAATTGGACCTAGTCATCATTGAGTAAATATGTTTGCTTTCTGGGTTCTTATCATCCTACTGGGCACTTCCATCCCAATAGCTGGTTAGATCATGAAACAGCTAAAATGACTGCATTGGTTATAAGTAGCATCATTGTGAAGAAAAATGAGGCGATTCCCATAAGAAAATACAGAGATTTAGGGAAAAAAATATTTAAAACTATTTTCTTCCCTTTGTCTTACCTCTAAAGGTAGAGAATTTGCAAGGCATCTTGCAGACTATGAAATAAACACCTAACTGCCTCCAAGATATGCCCAGCTCTCTGCCTGTTTGATTTTAGCAGACATACTTGAGACATTCATTTTGCTCTGCTTCAGAGATAGTAATTAATGATAGAACAGCTAATAATAAATGTTAACTCCATTGATAAACGTTTCTTTGTGCCTCACTCCACTTTCATTATCTCATTTATTACCAGACTAATCCCTCAACATTGGTATTACTAACTCTATCATAAAATAAGGAATCTTTGGCTTTATAATAGTTAAATGATTTTTTTCAGACTCATGCTATAAATAAATAGTAAACTATAAGACATCTTACATGCCTCATTCCTAGTTTCAAGCTTTCCAAACAAAGTACTGACTCAAGGGCATTAAATAAATAGGTAAATTCGACTATTCATAACTTGCTCTCTAAATAATACCACATTGGATCCTGATTGTAATTTCCTATTGGAAAAAAAAAAGGTAAAAAAAAAGATACTTAGCATGTTTATTTGAAAGAAGTCAAAATCAAACCCAAAATGCAACCATGATGAAAAAAATGTATACAAAGCAAACAGATTACTGATATTAGAGAAGACCAAAAAGAAAGAAAAATATAACAAGAAATCTACATCAATAAAGAGTTCTATTTGAAAGGAGAAGAAAAAATTTTAACGAAATAAATAAAAGCTTCCTTTTTGCCATCAAAGCAATTTGTAAAATGCAGTACACGCCCTGGTAAGTCAGTACAAAATAACGGGGCAAGAACACTATTTGGAACAACAATAAAAGTGGTCACTTGCAACTTGTATTTTGAAAATCTATAAAGTGGAATTGAAAAGGGAGTTTCAAGTTACAAACAAGACCATCTTATTTTTATAATGTTCATTGCAATTTATATTGGAGACAAAACAGTCCCGATTCTCCTACCTGACCAAGTTGGAGTTATAGTCACAGTACCTAGTGGTTCCAAAAAGAAAGAAAATAATATAAAAATATATTGTTTTTCCCAGTCACAGGGTGCAATGCCTTCCTATTAAATGGTACGGCATTTCAACATAAATGTCTTCTTCATGATTGTTACCAAGGAATGTCACAGGAGTTCAGTCTGTAGGATGAAATTAAAGGATGAAATAGATCCAGAGAAACAATTAAACCCTCAGTAATTTGGGCAGGAAAATATCGATTTATCCACTAAGAAAAGTGAATGTCACTTTTTATCTTGAAAAAGTTTATACAAAAAGTTTATACAAAATGATTGTTCCTTGGAACAGACCCAAAATGAAATAAAACATTCTGTAATCTGGTGACTGGGGTTCAAACTTTGGAAACCACCTCAGCATGTCCCATAACTTTGGGCAAATAACCTCTCTAACTCTTGCAGCCTGGACTCTAATAATGATGCCTCGGTGGGCTTTTGAGAAGATTGCGTGATACATGGTTAAAAGCAAACAGCAACGACAAACGTTGGCAAATTGTGAATCGCTTCGACTCTACATCGTTGTTACTACCATTGTCAGTTGAAGAACCGGTAACTGAGGATGACCTCAATGGAGGATTGAGGGACTGGTGAGATACACCAGCCAAAGACAAAAGGAACACAACTGGAGTCAATAAAAGGTTAAGTTTCTTCAGCTAGCTGAACAAGGGGTAGAGGGGAGTACAGAGAGCACACACCAGAGGAACCTTGGGGCATCTGGATAAGAGAGAGTTGGGAGAGACTGAATGATTTTTTAAAATAACAGTTCAGTTGAGATATAATTCATATATCACAAAATTCACCCTTTCGAAGCATATAATTCAGTGGTATCTTCAACAAGTTGTGCAACCATCACCACTTTATAATTTCAGGTCATCTTCATTACTCCAAATGAAATGTTATCACCATTAGCCATCAGTCCCCCATGTCCCACCTAATCACTGGCAACCGCAGATTTGCTCTGTCTCTAGGGACCTGCCTCTTCCATTCATTTCATATAAATGGAATCATACTACATTTTTCTTTGTAACTCTCTTCTTTCATTTAATAATAGTTTCAAGGTTCATAATGTCGCATACTTCATTACATTTTATTGGGAATAATATTCTATTGAGTGAATAAATGGCTTTTGTTTATTCACTTAGCAGTTTCAATGAAAATTGAGTTTGTTCCTTCTTCTAAGCTACTACAAATAATATTGCTATAAACATTCTTATATAGATTTTGTTTGTGGACATACTTTCAATTTTCCTGAATAAATACCTCGGAGTAGAATTGTTAAGTCATGTGATAACTCTGTTTTAACATTTTGAGGATGTTCCAGATAGTGACTCAGCAGGTTCAGAAGAACACAGTTGATAACTAAATGAACATTGAGAGAAATTGTCTTCTGGATTCAATGAATTGAGTGCTTTGGATTACCATGCATATTCAATTTTTAATCCAGAAGAAGCTTGCCTTTTTGAAGAGCCTAGAGAGAGAGCCGTTTCATATATTCTTTTTGAAAAGTGGCTGTATTTTCTGAACCAAGAAAATTTCTTTCTCTCTCAATATTTAAGAAAATATGACTTACTAATTTACTGAAATATTTTTTACTTACAAAATAAATTAATTTCCTGAAGTGAATAACTACAATACTTGAAACTGAGACGAGCCCATGAAAAAAATGTGTGACATACAAGCTTTCAAAATAATGAACGAACGGAACATTCTTGAAATTTGTAGCTACATGCTCTCCCCTTGATAATAGACTCAACAATCCACCGTGATGTTAGCATAAGGTTTGTACCAGTGAATTTCAGAAATTCACTGGAACTTTTTGCCAGTGGAAACATACTAAAACATGGAGTGCTCTTCAGCAGTTACCACGGTAAATCCAGATTTATTTTCTCAGGAGGAAGCGATGTCTGATCTGAGGGATTTATAAATTTGGGAAGACTGAGGTGACTAGAACAGACACTTAGCCACTCACCCAATGCATCCTAAATCATCAGTTCTGTTCGGAAGTTAACAACTTACCTTTCCTAATGCCCAGGTTAACATCCAGCCATCTTCACATTATGAAGAACTGGGGAGTTGGCATGACAACTGAGTGAAATATAGAGGAAGCAAAATTGACTCAGAAAAACACAGATCAGAGATTATTCTGACCAGCAAAGTTTCCTAAAAATTGTTTTTCATGGAAATTTCTTTCCAAATCAAACTATTTCTTAAACATGTGGGCCAATATGCCTCAGTATGTGTTCACTTTTGGTTCATTTTAAGAGCAATTCTTGATAGTTTTAAGCTATTTTTATGTCCAAGTGTTATAAATAATTAAAATCAGTACTTAATACTTACTACTTATTTAGTAAGAACTATTGCTTGTCATGATGTAGAAGAATCCAAAGGAGTCCATATGAGATGATGTGGCTATGGCAGAAAGAGAGACTAAAAGATGAGTAAAAATGGCTTGTCTCTCTTGTCTAGAGAAAGAATAGACATCCATCCACATGGAATGATTTGAGAGTTGATAAATCAGTTCCTCCCCAACCATTTCAGTTCCCCAAGGTGACTAAAATTCTCAGCGTTCACAGAATCATGGACTCATAGGATTGTATATTTTCAGTGATGACAGAGGTCCATTAATTCACCTCCTTCATTTTAATAATGAGATAATTGGAGACCCAGAGAGTGAATCCAATTTTCATAGGTCTTATAGTCAATCTGTAGCACAGTTAAGTCATCCATTAAGCTTTACCAACTCTCATTATTATATTCTGTGAATATGTGGCAACCACAAGGAGTTATTTGCTAAAATGAGATCTGTTAGACTCATTTTCCCCCTAAATGGCCAATTGTACTAATACTATTTCTCTACTCTTTGTTGCCATACTTTTGTCACAATTTAGTTTGATTTAAGGATATCCTATATGCTTCAAGGTCAAAATGAAATTCATCCTGGTTTGTTAGAGATTCTGTTAGGTATTCCAGCTCTCTCATGCACTCCCTTTCTTTTGAACGTCTATGTATGTGTGGTAATGACTCTCATCTGCTATGTACCAAACTCTGGCAGATGGCATCTCTCGAACTGTCATCTTACCATTAAATTTTGTTTAACTACACTTATAAATTGGCATTGGCTTCACAATAAAACAGTAACATGCAAAGAGTTAGAATCTGTGTTTATTACTTCTTTGTGGTCACATGCTAAACGTGAGAAAATTAAGGTCTAGAGATATGAAATTACTCTGGCTGTGATGTTGAAACTGGATTGAAAAGGAGCCAAAGTGGATGTAGGGAAGACCAAGTAGAGTTTAATTTATCCACTTGTTAAATTATTTTATATCAACAGATAATATGTAACACAGGTCAATATAAATTCTGGGCTAATTAAGGACTTAAATGTAAATGAAACTATAGGAAACACATGTAAAACTAGGGAAGTCTTGCTAGGTATAAATGCACAGGGATAGAACATAAGGAAATTCTCAGAAGATCTGAGCACCATTTTTTAAAGAAAAACTAATAAAATGACCTAAACATTACTATAAAAAACTGAAGTAGGATCAATTTTTGATACATTTAAAATAAAAATGTTAGTATCTCTGATGCACAGAAAGCCTTAAAAATCTACAATAAAAACACTAAACATCGTGAGAGAAATATCATCAGAGAATATGAACAAAAAAGTCATATAATAGAAAATATAAGTAGCTAATTAACATGTGGAAACATTCAGTCTCACATGTATTGAAGACAAATCACATTAATATACCAATATCTTACTGATGGGAATAAATTAGTATTAATTCTGTGGAAGTTGACTTGGTAGAATCTATCAAAAGTCTTTGAAATATTTATGCCTTTCCACACAGTAATTATAATTCTATGAATTTTTTCTAAGGAAATAAAAAGAGATATGTACAAGATTTTAGGACAGTGATACTCATATCAGTGGCCATCATACACAAAAATACAAAATCTCATTGGTACAAGATCCATAAAACAAATCAGTATGTCCATGTGATGGAATTGTCATGCATCATTATAATCATGTTTTTGAGAGAAATGTTTAATAACATGGAACAATGGGATAATGTAAATTTGAAGGAAAAATATTGATATACAAAATTATAGAGAATATTATTCTGAGTATATGTATTTATATTGCCAGTAACTATATTTTACTGTTAGTCTGTGTACTTCTCCATGTTCCTAAACCCATTAAATTTAACATGTTACTTTAATTATAAAGAATAATGATCACAAAAATACTGTTGAATTGACAAATGAAAATGAGTTTTATTGTTAAAAACATTTGTATTTTAACTAAGTTAAGCATTTGTTAGTTCTAACCTAAATAAATTTTGTAGCTTAAGAGTATATTAAAAAAAGACAATTGAATGCTCTTTTTGTGGGGGTTGGTAAATTTTTTTTAATTTTTGTTAATATATTAATTATTATATATTATATTAGTGTATATAGTTAATTATATAAATATTGTAAGTTATAGAACATAATGATTCACAATTTTAAACATTATACTCCATTTACAAGTGTATACTTATTGTAAGATATTGGCTATGTTTCCTGTGTTGTACAATATATCCTTGTAGCGTATTTACATTACACATAATAGTTTGCACTTCTTAGTCCCCTACCCCTATCTTGTCCCTCCCTCTTTTCCTCCCCCCCACTGGTAATCACTAGTTTGTTCTCTTTATCTGTGGGCCTGTTTCCTTTCTCTTATATTTACTAGTTTGCTGTATTTTTTAAATTCCACATTAAGTGATATCATACCACATTTGTCTTTCTCTGTCAGACTTACTCCACTTAGCATAAAACCCTCCAAGTCCCTCTCCATTCGTCTTAAGAAATAAATTGTTTCGTCTTCCCCCAACTTCCAAATTTCTAGACTCTGTAAAGACTACTCTGGTTTGAATGAATTCTTCACTTAGACAATAATACAATTTATTTAGTCATACATTCCTTTAGCTACATTACATAAATCCTAATGACCTGAATTAAAATTTGTGTTTACTGTGTTCTTGCCACTAATTCATTTGCAAGCTATTTTCTTAAGTTGGGTGAGTTTCCTGGGTGGCTATAACTCCGTACGTTGTTGAGTTTTGGTAAGTTGTTCCTAAGAGAGCAATTTTGCAGCAACTCCTACTCCTTTTGCTTACCCACACTTATCCTTCATCTGGAGCAAGAATAAGTCCAAGACCCGAGCAAGACTGAGTCTCTTGGTGGTCACTTCAGCAGCACATATACTAATACGAAGTCTCTTGGATATTGTCCAATGGCTTAAGTAGAAGAAAATGATCATTTAAAATATTAAAATTGAACCTCCCTTGTGAAAAGCAATATATATTTGACAAAATGTAAGGACTCAAGTTAAATATTTCCTTTACCTGCCACTTAGTAGCTATATAAACTTAAATAACTTAATTAAACTTTGCGTCTCAGTTGACTTAGCCATGAAGTACGGATAATAATATCTCCCTCAACAGGCTGTAATGAAGGTTAAATCATTTAAAAGCTATAAGGTGTCTAACTCAGATATCCGCTGCATTATTCTCTCATCATTCTGAATTCTTAAACCAGTCAGAGGTATATCATTAGATTTAAAAAGGCCAAAATTGGTGTAAGCTAACAAAAAAAATTATTTTTGGAATATTCGAGAACTTGATATATAGATGAAGCTAAATGCCACTTTGCACTCTATATTGTGTAGAAACTCCCAATTGGTTATAGAAAGTCTCATCATTTATTTATTTTGTTTTTGGAGGAAAAAAAATAAACATTGAAAAATGTGTGCTGCAAGAAGCCAGATATTAGATGAGCAAGTCTCTAGAGCAACTTTCACAAAACGGTGTCACCTTCTGACAGGGAAAAACGTGTTTCTCTGTGGTCTCAGTGCGTATGTCAGACAAGCTTTGCTGCTGCATTGGTATATTCTCTGATCTCTCCATGCCATTTTTAATCATGTGAAATCTGCTACAATATCGAGTTATACCCTAGATCACAAAGTACAAAACAGGACATATAAAATACAGACAACCCAGAAAAAAAGCAGAACCTAAACCTTACGTAGTGAGATCTATCTTTTTTATAGGTTTCTAGAAAGCATGCTGTAAATTTTCCCAGGAACTAGCTGCTGAAGTCATATTTCCAAGCAGCATTTACAGAGTAAAAGGTAATGCCTGGCAGTTAGAGTGTACATGAAAGATAACAATTCTATCTCCACACAATACAGTGTTTACCCTCTGAGGGTAATCAAATCGTTACCACGTTTGGAGGGTAATGATGAGCAAGAGCATCTGGACCCCAGACAGATGATCAGTGATGACATAGTATGTTTTTCAGTGGAGGAAATGTGATAAGATCATACAAGAAATTTGCCACTGGTAATGGGAACTGTCAGTGGTGAGGGAATGAGAGGTAGGAGGATGATTTAGGGTCAAATCAACAAAGCTTGTATTGCATTCTCATGTGATTTGTTCATACCAAAGAAACGTTGTCCCTCTCAAGTTCCTGATGCAAAAGTTACGTTTCATAGCCAGACACAAAAGAAAAATCTGGCCTGAATAAAATTTTAACTTTTCAGAAAAATGCCCAAATGCATCTTACTGTAGGGGAAGTTGGAAGGCATTCCACATTTATAAATGTAGCTTGTTCACTGATCTACCAGAAAAAAAAAAATAGAATCCGTCGGCTCAGTAATCTAGTATTAAGTAACTGGTGGGTTGTGTTTTACTCAGAACCACATCAATGAGGCCATTTGATGTAATAATTATAATTCTTGCAATGGCGCATCTTCTGCTTACAAAGACAGTAATCTAACTTTATTATATGACTTTGTATCCCTTTGCCTTTTTCTTACTCTTTCTTACTGTGTTCTGTTGACTGGCAAATGTTAATCATTCTTCGGGACTCAGTCCATGTGTCATCTCATCCATGAAGACCTTCTTTGATACCTGCTGGATGAATGAATCATGACCCTTGTGTGTCTGTAACACTCACCCAGCACAAGTCTCTGTCTATATCTCCCATGATATTGTAACTCTTCAAGGACCAAATTGACCACCTTCATCAACGCTAGCCCAATGTCTCCACACTGTTTGACAAACACTGCCCTAATAATTCAAAGTTATTTGGTAATAATAATTATTATAAGTTTCAGTGGTCTATCAAATAAGAGTGTGGAATTTTATAAATCTGTGTCCAAATGGTGGAGTTTTTTCAAGATCTATTCAGGCTCTGGGCATCATTCTGGCTTCTGCACCTTCTCTCTGGCCACCCAGAGCGTATTTCTGATTCAGTCCCTCCACAATCCCAAGTCATCTGAGGAAGCAGGAAAAAGCAGTAAAGAAAGGATGGCTTGGGAAAGAGAAACAAGACAAATGGATGGGAAGGAGGAAGGTGACAAAGAGGACAGATTTTGAATGATCAATAAATCCAGGAAAGTTTGTAATACCAGCTCAAATAACTTTAAATAAAACACAGTCAATCTTACCAAAATGTTAGGATATACATTGTAGGAGAAAAGCTAAGGCGATGGGGAAAAAGTAATTGTTATTTTTAAAAATAGGATGATGTGGTGTGATCAGCTCTTGCTTTGTTCTTTCAGGAAGAGCCTCCTGACCTCAAGTGTAGTACAAACCTAATGAGTGATAACTCACATCCTTTCCTCTCTTGTGGAGGAACCAGTGAGTGGTGGAATGTTTGCGAGATCTGGAGTAAAACGACAATTGGATTTCTAGCTCTTGTAGCCAAATGACATTAGGAAATGTATCCACCTTTTCTCACCCTCAATTGAAAAATCTTCAGATTGAGAAATCAATAATATCTAGCTCCAGGAGCTGTGTGAGGTTTCAGTGAGTTGCTGTGTGAAAGGAGCCCAGCATGTGCTGGTATGTGTCCCACACTCAGCGTCTCCTGCCTTTCTCACTCCTCCTCTCTTCCTCATCCCTCCTTCTTTTCCTTTTCTTCTTCCTTCATTTCATCTTTTGAAATGTGTATTTGTTTGTTTATTGATATCTGAACATGGTTCAGAAAATGAATGATTAAATTTGTTGTCTGCTGAAATAGATGTGTTAGATCCTAAGGTTTTCCCAGATAAACTTGTTTGTATTACATTATAAGAAAAAAAAAGTGATGGCTCAGGAAGAGAAGTTGGACATACAGAAGGATTTCAGTAAATATGTGTTGACTGGTCTGTTGATACGGCTTGGTTTAAACAAAGCATCAGACATTTGAGGCATGTAGAATATGTGATTGTTATTATTCATATAAATTCTACGTTGTTGACTCTTGAAATAATCCCTAATAGCCACTTTACTATTTCGTATGTCTTTCATACATTTCTCTTGGAAGCATCACATTTTAAGAAAGTCTTTTAAACATTTCCAAGACTAAACATATAACCTTCTCAAAAGAGTGCCATTTTCAATTTAAATTGGTCCCTTCCCCTACATTTGACATCATGGCCTTATCTTTATCTCCTTTCTCTCTCTTTTTTTTCCCATTTCCATTTTAATGTCTCTCTTTAATGACTTTCTGTGATTCGCCTTTTCTTCTCCAATCAATGACCACTATTAGCCTCAGTCCTCAGCACTCTTTTTTTAAAGATATTTTCAATCATTTCTTCATTCACACCGCTTGCCAAATATTTATTGATTGTTTATTACATGCCAGATACCCTTTTGATGGTGGAGGAAACAACAAAGAATAAGATAGATGTGATTCCAGCAGTCCTGCACTTGTCCTATAATGTAAGATTACAGTGGGAGAAGATGAACAGAAGATAAAGGCAAATGTTGATACACACCATAAAAAATAGGACGGAGAGTATTTGAAGAGAGGGAGATGCTGGATCTACGTTATAGAGACAGACAAGGAAAATCTTTGAGAAGATGGATTTTGAGCTGAGACTTGAAGAAAATGGGCCAGGAGAAAATGATGAGGCTAGATGAGATTGGAGTAAATTTATCCTCTGGTTCTCTCTAATTGATGTAACCTCAGGCTGGCCGGAGATCCCCGCCTCCCTTTATCTCTTTGTGACTAATGATGAGAGCTCTGCTCCCTACTGCCTCCAGATTCTTGCACTGTCTCTTGTGGTTTACCCACTCCTCACCCATACCTTTGTAATTTGTCATTTTGTAAATAAAACCTCCTCAAATTACCCTAATTTGAGCACACCATCTGTTTCCTGCGGGCTCCCTGACTGATAACAGTCATTTGTACTGAAAGGGCTCAGAAATGGGTCCTTAAAATTGGATCCTGGTGTGGTGCTAGTCGTATATTTGAGTGATGCAGGATGACAGTCTCGCTGGGTGAGGGACGAGGTGAATGGGACGTAGGTGGGACCCAGGCCATTTAAGGTACATTATGGCTTTGCTACTACTGAAATTACCAGGGATGGTGGTGCAAGATGGAGTGCAGACGGAGGGAAGCCTGAAGAAATCAGAGCTCTGAGCCACTTAGCTGCCACCACACATAGTGATTATGAAATCACCTGGATTCTCCTAGTATATGTTAAAAGTATGCATAAGGAGGAAAGAGTGTGAGAGCTGTCAATGCAAATTAAGAACGCACGCAGAGCCTCAAAGACAAGGAAAAATGCCATATGATATCACTTATATGTAGAATCTAAAAAAAAAAAAAGAAAAAAGGACACAAATGAATACTTATTATTTATAATGTAGATGATTGATTTCTTAAATATGTGTAAGCACTTGACTGTCCTTTATGATTGGATTACCACATTCTGTTGATTCTTATTTTGTAGTTGGCTTTATTCCTTTGATTACTATGTAAGTTTAAAAAGCTAAAGCTCTAAACTGTTCTTAGAAACAATGATCAGTACCTATACGTAAACTAAAAAAATGTTCAGTATATTGTATGCATTTACATCCAATATTTTGCATATATGCAGCCAAATTGTAACAATTCTTCTTAATAAAACTGAAAAAAAAAAGAACACACATGAAGAAACACAAGGCCACCATGGCAGCTTCAAATCATTTTTGTGTGTGTGTGTGTTTGTTAGACAGATATGGCTGAGGTCCAGGCCCTGGATCTGTTTGGAACATATGCAGAATTGCAGTGCTGTTTGAATACACAACCACATCGTGTTTCTTATGCTGAAGTGAGAAGACATATGAATAAGGAATAGGACACTGATCCACCAAATAAGATCATATAGGCATATATGAAAGAGCTGAAACCTTGCTTCTCCAAGTATCCTCTTCATGTGGGGGTAGCTCTCCTCAGCCCCAAATCCTTTAAATGACACATCAGTTATTATTGATCCTTCTTAGGATGTAGCATCACTCCCTGGGCAGAAGTAAGCCTACTTGGAGCAAATAGTTTTTATTCCAAATAGTTTAAAAAAATCTTGCTGACAAACATTGGCAGGAGCCTGGGGAATACGTGGGAAGAGGACTCAGTAGGTATTATACCAAGAGAGAAGAATTATAAAATTCAGTGGGACCAAATCCATTACTATTTATATGGGTATCATTGTCTAATACTTGAGAAGACATGGGTTGGCTTAAGGGCCTAAGAATAACACTATTTTGGTGTTATGGACTGAATGCTTGCATTCTCCCCAAAATGCATGTTGAAACGCTACCTCTCAATATGATATTAAAAGATGGAAACTTTCAGAAGTAATTGGGATTAGGTGACTAAGTCATGAAGGTGGGGCCCTTATGAATGGGATTAGTGCCTTTACAAAAAGGGACTCCAGAGAGTTGTCTATCTGACAATGCTGGCACACTGATCTCAGACTTCCAAACCTCCAGAATTGTGAGAGATAAATGTTTGTTGTTTAGGCATACAGTTTATGATGTTTTTGTTATAGCTATTAATCCAAGGGACTAAAACAGTTGGATGGTAGTAGTCTGGACTGAATGATGGCCTACAGTTAATGGAGTCAAATGTTGGAACTTACCTGCCATATTTATACAGGGTGGATTTCAAAGTTTCAATAAGTGGAATGCTGGAATGGATCTATTATGTGAAAGACTCAGAAAAACAGTCCTTGCACCAAAACATGAAGGCATAAAGAAATTATGAATTTACCAATGGGAGATTTACAAATAGATAGCAGGTAATGTTTGAGAGATATAGATATCTCCTATTTATTCTGTTTCTTTTTCCCCTGGATAGTCTGGATTAATACTCTTTCATATTCTATAATCAATATATAAAGAATTTTATTAATCCAATAACAATAAAGACAAGACCACCAAGGAATCAGATCCATCAGGAGTAAAGATTTTGTTCTGATGAGGTGCTGCCAGAAGGCTAGGAAACTGTGAAACTGGTGGTGGAAAAAGACCCCTATTTTTTTCAACTTAGGCCTTGTGATCAACTAGAGAGAGAGGAAAGATAGAAGCTACATATCCTACCAGCAAATTGTGTTCTTTCCCAATTTTGTCCTCTATATGAAGAATACAAGTTGCATCAAACATTTTAGGTTTTGTGTGAATGTGACTGAACTGCCGTCATCTCATGGCGGTGGGACTTGACGCATCCCCTGTGTTAGGTTCACAAATTTTCACCCGGTGATACAGGGCAAAATGTATATGCTGTGTCAGATACCTTACACCTGACCTGTCTCTACGTAGTTTCCTCGTTGCCTTGCAAGGATGACCTATAAGGACCACATCACTGCCTGTGCAGACTGACTTTCAGTTGTGCTTGGCCACTGGGGACCCAGGCAGAAGACTGGAAGAAGGAGCTTGAGATCAGGATGCTTGCTCTCTCCCTATGAGGGTGTCTTAAGCTGACTGTGTTTACTGACATCGACTACTCTTGCTCAAGGGAGATACTGTGTATGGCTGTCTCCTTCCTGTCTCCGGTAATTTCTCACTCTGCTCATCCTTTTGGGTCTGCTGCTGCTCCCAGCCATGTGATTCTTCTAGTTCTGCTGCACTGTCCCTTGCAGTCCACCCTCATGTTTATAATTAATCTCTTTTAAATAAACCCTCCACAATTACATTAATTTGATCATGCCCTCTGTTTCCTGTTAAGACCCTGCCTGATAGGGCTATGTTATATCTTAGATGATTCTGAGACTTAAACTAGTGATAAGACAAACAGGCTGGGAGTTCAGTTTTTTTTTTTTTTTCAAGGTAATGTTTCTGGGTTCTAATAGCTTCATCTTCTCCCTTAATAGGGTGCTACTAGCAACAAACAGGATCTTGGTAACCTTTACAGTTGAATTTTATGATTCAGTTCTTTATCTCCTAGGAGATAAATGGGCCTCTCCAATTAGAAAGAGATGGAAGTTAAAAAAGGCAGAGGATAATAGAGACAGCAGGTAAGGGCAGAGATATAGAAGCTCAAGTTGGACTCACAAAAATAGCAAAATGGACAAGGTAATAAAATGACAGAATAAAGTATTAGATATGAATAGTGATTGTTGGGACGAAAAATATGAAAGCTGAAGTCCTATTCCTGTGTTATGCTATCACGTCCCAAGAAAGAGATGTGGACGTGAAGTGAGAGTCTGTGTAATTATGGTCATTTCCTCCCCACCCCTATCTTGGGAGTTTTGGTTGGTTGGCATAACACAGAGAGACATATAAATATTTTTCATCATCATTCTTTAAATGAAGATGTCAATTCTTTTTGTAATCATCGTACAGATATTATCCAATATTAAATCATTCAAACTGCAGCAAAGTAGTTTTGCTCCCAGCAATGTGGTACTAGCTTGTCTTAGACCATTTTTCCCTCTAAAAATAAATAGGTCACCTAATTAATACTAAAATCATCTTGAAGACCCTGCAAATCTTCAAAGGCAGTGAAGACTTCTGGTTCTGTGGGGCAAGAGTCCTCAAAAGTGAGGCAGACATTTGGAGTCATTCATCCGCCAAGGCATTAACCAGTTTGAAAGGAGTGGCCAAGAGATGAGAAGACCTACAGGGCTCTCAGAAGAATTAGAGGGTTGGAGAAACAAAAACTGGACTCAGGATTGGTAAAGCAAGAGTGGCCCTAATAAATACACCAAATTTTAGTGGGGACACCAAAGGACTGTTTCCAAGAGTAGGGTAGGTCAGAAATTGATAAGCCCTCAGAGGAACTGAGGCCCAGCTTTCAAACACCTCAATTCTTGATTGGAACACTATAATCACAGAACAAAATGAAAAACATAGATACAGACACACATATGTGTGAACAAGTGCTTTAGAAAAAGATGGCCCTGGAGAGCAGTGGGTAAAGCATGATAATTTTAACAAATGATGATGGGTTCACTGAATATCCATATGAGAAAGAAAATTAATATTGACACTAACTGAACCATATACTAAAAGTAATTCCACATAGACTATAGATCTAAATGTGAAAATAAAACAAGAAAATTTCTACAAAATATCTTCATAACCTTGAGTTAGAAAAGATTTCTTTAACAAGACAAAAGAGAAAGCACTAACTATAAGTTAACATGTTGATACCCTGGACTACGTTAAAATAAAGAATTCCTCTTTATTCATAAGCACTATTGAGAGTGAACATGTAAGGTATAGGGTTAAAGGTGTTTGCAGTATATGAAACAAAGAGATTATTTGTGTAATCTGTTAGACTCCTATAAATCAGTAAAATAAAATAAAATAAAATCTGACAACCCAATAGAACAAAGGCAAGAAGTATAAACAGTCATATCTAAATGGCCAATAAACTTCTGATAAAGAGCCATAATTTAATGATAACAGATATGTGAAAATTAAAACCACAGTGAAAACTACCATTACTTACCTATTAGAATAGCTAAAAAAATGAAGAATTCCAAGTTTGAGGAAGGATATGTGAATTAGAAACCTCATATCCCATTCATAAAAATGTAAATTGGTACAATATCTACTAAAGCTGAATTTATTTATAACCTGTGATCCAGCAGTTCTACTCTTAGGCTTATAATCAACAGAAATGTACTCATGTGTATACCAAATGGCATGCATGAGAATGTCCATAGTGGTTTAATCATGGTAGCCTTAGCATGGCTTGATTTGTGTCACCTGGAAAGAAATTTTGAAGTCCGAATCCATAGTACCTCAGGAACTACCTCATTATGAAATAGGATTGTTAAACATTTAATTAGCTAAATTAAGATGAGATCATACTGGAGTAGAGTGGGTTCTTAACTCGGTATGGCTGATGTCCTTATAAGAAGAGACACACAGGGAGAAAATGGCCATGTGGTGACGAAGGTAGAGATTGGAGTGACACATTTACAAGAATTACTGGCAAACATTAGAAGCTGGAAGAAGCCAAAAGTCTTCTATACATTTCAGAGGGCACATGACCATGCCCTTGATTTCAGACTTCTAAATTCCAGAACCATGAGCAATAAATTTCTATTGTTTTAAGACACTCATTCTGTGGTTCTTTGTTACAGAAGCCCTAGGAATCTAATTTAAAGCCCCAAGTGAAAACAACCCAAATATTCATTAAGGGTAAAATAGATAAATATATCCTGTCATATTCACAAAGTGGAGCACTATCCAACAATAAAAATAAATGGAATACTGCTACGTGCAAAAACAACCATAAATTTGAGTGAAAGAAGCCTAATACAAGAGAGTGTATAGTGTATGATTCCATTTATTTACAGTTCAAAAGCAACCCAAATCAATCTATGCCATTAAATATTGGACACTGATTATATTAGGAGATGAAAGAGAGTATAATGATAAAGGGCACAGGGATGACTGACTTCTGATGTTCCATTTCTTAACCTAGATATTTGATCATGTACGTGTGTTTGCTTGTGACGATTAATTGTATACATTTGTACCTTCATATTATAATGCAATAATAGGTTAGTAAATAAATTCACAGTATATTTGAAATGCCATTCACTAAAGAAAAGAATTAAAAACCTTGACAAGAAGAAAGGTCAATGAATTTAATTATCTAATTCCCGAGCATTTTTGCCTTGTGATGCTATTAAGCTATCATATTTAAAGTAACAGAGAATGTAAATTTGGGATCAGAAATGAACTCTTTATTGGCTAGTCCATCGCCAGATAACACTACACACGATTCCTACTCCTTGGTCTAATTGAAGCACTCCAGTCCTCCACTCAGAGGTGCTGGTTCTTTTGAAGTGTGGTTTATCAGGCTGAACCTACATTCTGGTCCCACGACTCACCAGAGAAAAACAGAAGAGATAGCGATTTAAACTTGAAGTATTGAAATCATTCATGAGTTTGGTAAAAATGGTCTCTAAATAAACAGTTTGTAGATGCATCTTAAACAGCTTTGGAAGAATTCAGAGGTCCTATCAAAGACTGAAAGGAGGAGGTACAGACGGTGGTGAGGAGATTAGTTACTGGATTACCTTGAAGAGCTGAGTCTACAGCCAGCTTTCCTTGGGTTCAGATTCCTGTTCCACCTCTCAGTGTCAGTGTGAATTGAGGCAAGCTACTTAATCTTTGACAGTATCTTAATACGAAAAGTCCTCCTTTTTAAGGCAGATTAAGTAAAGGTTAATTAGTTCAATAGCAAATTGTGTTGACACACTTGACAGAGTTGAGAATTAATTTCAGAGCAATTTTAAATCTGAAATGTGACCTTTCATATTGTCATGCTGGGTACAGCTCAGGTATCACTGTCTATAATATGCTTTCCTTTGATCACCCAAATCTAAGCCCCCTACGTATTGTGCAAATCTCTATGACAGTACTTGCCATGCTCTTTTGTTACTTATCGGTGACTGATACCATAGATAGATATTGACGTCCCTCTGTGAACCCAAATAAACCAGGAGATCCTTCAAGCTGGGGACCTTTTAAATCTTCTTTCCCAGTTTCCAGCAGTGTGCCTGCACCAAATGATCAGAGCATATGGAAAAATTGAATATACTTGGATGAATTGCCAGATGTTCAGAAGTTAAAACAGATATTCTATGAATCTGAAACCTATACAACTCTTGTCATCATTCTGTTTCTAGGAGGTCTATGAATTAGTACCTGATATACGATAATATTTTGTCTCTGGCAAGAATTTGAATAATCAGAATGTGAATGATACCTTCTGTTTTAAACTGCTTACTCACTGGCAGAAATAATTGGCCAAAATTGTCACAAATTCCCAACAAATCCCAAGAAACAAATAATCTATGAAGAACTATATGGTACACTTGTATAGTTAAAACAAAATCTTCAAAGCATGAGGCAAAGATGAAGTTTATACTTTTTAGGGAGTTGTGGAAAGGAGTATGGTTCTGGTCTGTTTATGAAATGATCAAAGATACCTTTCTGATGTGAGTTGTGCTGGAATTGTTAAGTATTTCACATATGAGGAGAAGTGTTTGTATAAAGAAATAAAGAGGATGGTTCTGAAATGCATATACTTCTGCAGTTTTAGCAGTGTCTAATCAATGCATTCACTTTGTTTTTAAATCTTTAATTTGGTTTCTCTACGTCAAACTCTAATTTCTACCTTTCTGTTCTCATAACTGTATAAAGTATTCACCTGAATGGTTTAAGGCTGAACATTTATCTGGGTTGGCAACTCAGTAGTCATTAAAACTACCCTGTAAGTTGAAAGAGTTCACTGATTCTAGTCTAATGTATTTGGAGTTATATTGGATAAATAATTTAAACAGTTTGAGTCCTACACCAGAGCTGTAAGCTCTACAAAGGTGTAATGACAAGATCACTGATCCAAACACTTGTAAACCCACTTCCCCTTAAGCCAGTTTTAAATCATTTTTAACTAATCAGCCAATAACTCAAATAAACTCTAAATTTTATAAACACGAATAAGTCAACAAATTGTTAATGGAATTGGTTACCATTTACTAAATTTGTACTATATAATAATGTATCATAAAATTTGTACAAAAGAAAATACTCCAATTTTATCACTTTGAGCTTCTTTGCTCTAAATTAACTGGTAGTTGCAAACCTGAAAGTGAAACCAAGGAATCAAATGTTTTTACTTAATTGGATGATTTGTCCTGAAAATTTTCTATTATTTCTGAATGTATATTTTTTTCTGTTGTTGCTAAGAGGTTGAATCCACAAAGACTGGAACAAGGCAACTGAATATATTCATATAAGATAGTTTGAAAATACCTAAGTATTTTAACCACTGAATTGACTATGTGTATGTATGTGTTTAAAGTCAATTGTAATGCCAGTAATTGTGGGATACAGCAATTATAAGAATTTCAAAAATAAACATGAGATGGTTATCTCTAGTTAACGTTGACTTAATTGAGAAAACTTCTAAGATATTCATTAATCAACCAAAAACTATTTCAAGAAAAATAAAGTTAAATAAAAAGATTTAAAATCACTTAAGTTATTACCACAAGAGTAAGTAAATTTCAAACCTTCCCTTTCAGCATAGAAGTGTCAGTCTTGGATCAAGTTGCATATGTTGTTATTATTTAATAACTAATAACAATAAAAGATATAGCAAGCAGGAAGTTCATAACTTTCAGTTTAATTAAGTGAAAGTTGCAAGAATCACTACTTTAATTAAGAAATCCAGATGGCTCCAGATTTCAGGCATAAAATATGCTGCTACCTTGAGAGGTGTCATCTTGGGTGAGTTTCCTCTCTCAAAATTAACACAGATGCTCTCTGATAGAGGAAAACATCCATGGAATGCAACCAATGACTTAGGGGAAATGCAATTTCTGAGGGGACATTCTATCAAGTTCCAGAGCACTGTCTAAATATTATTTTCTATTTCTGTGGTTTAATTATTCAGGAACACTGATTTCTGATAACCCAAACTTCACAGTTTATGATCCGTTTCTTCAAGAGCATCTCAACACTACACAGTCCTGTCCTCTTGAAACAGTAACGGTATTTCTACAAAGAGCGATTCATTTTTCTCCTCACATTGTTTTGGGGAGAGGAAAAGAGGGAGGGGCAAGATAGGGATACAGATTAAGAGATACAAACTACTATTTTGTAGTTTGCAGCTAAGCAACAAGGATATGCAACTACTGTGGGTGCACTGGTAGCTGGGGCTGGACCTGGGCCAGCTACCTGTGAGGCTGTGGTTTGCGCAGTTGCTGCGGGGCCCCTGGAGGGTAGGATTGGCTTCCCATGCAACTTGCTGTGCAGCCTGGGGATGCTGCAGGCTGGCTGATGGCCAAGGATGGATTCCCACGCAGCTGGCAGTGCAGCACATGTGGGCTTGGCTCTGGTGCCAGCCTGTTGGAGGGTGGGGCTGGGTCCCTACACATCTGTCTGCTCAGCTGTGGGAGGGCATGCAGCTGATCCTGGCGGCTGGAGGACGGACTGGAAGGGGATTCCAATAGGGTGGTTTCTGGTGCTTGTGTTATTGCAGCAGAACGAGTTCCCCAAAGTGACTAGTGTCATTTTGCCAGTGTCTCTGTCCCCAAGAGGGAGTCCCAGTTGCCTCTTTCCTCCCTGGTAGGCTCTCCAAGATCAGCAAGTGGGTCTGACACAGGCTCCTTTCAAACTACTGCCTCTGTGCTGGGACTCAAAACGTGAGATCTTGCACATACCCTTTAAGAGGGTAGTCTCTGTTTCCTATAACCCTCTGGCTCTTCTGAACACAAGCCCCACTTGTTCTCAGAGCCAGACATCCTGGGGCTCATCTTGCCAGTGCAGGACCCTCAAGCTGGGCATGATGTTGGGCTTGGATTTTTCACTTCTTGGAGGAAGCTCTGCAATTGTAATATTCCTGTCGTTTGTGGGTCACCACCATGAGAATGTGGGTCCTGACGATACTGCATCTTTGCCCCTTCTACCTATCTTACTGTGATTTCTTTCTTATCACTTTAGTTGTAGACAATCTTTTCTACTAGTTTCAGGTTGTTCTCAAAGATAGTTGCTCTGTAAATAGCTGTGATTTTGGTGCATCCATGGGAGGAGGTGAGTTTAGGATCTTCCCACTCTGCCATCTTTGCTACCTATGTGCTGGTATAATGGAAGTGTCTCAGGATGGACTGAGGTGGAATTCAAGACATTTTTGAATTTTAAAGATGTCAAACGTATGCTATGACAAGGAATTCCACTTCTGCCAGTATACCCTGAAGAAATTCTTGCACACACTTTGGAGAAAAGGCAAGCCATTGGAAGCCAGCAGGGTTGCAAGACATAGGCATCCTCAAATTGTTTGCTTTTTTTTATGGTGGATAGTGGATCGTGGTGGTTTATTATATTTTATCTCTTTTAATATGTCTGAAATTTTCTCAATATATATAAATTATCAAGCAATTCTCATGGAGGTCTTCAGGTGAGAAAGGTGCTTCTGAATTCATAATCAGTTTGATACAAAGATTGTCACTTTTTTTCTTCTTTATCCAAGATTGTCATTTTAGTATTTTATATAGTATTAGACATAATATGGGTCAAATAAACATTTGTAAATGGATAAACAACATCACCAAAAGCTTTTTCAAGTTTTAAAGTCACTTTAAGGCTGGCATTAGGCAAATATACTGATGAAACTCTTCAAAATGTATTGGCTGATTTTTTTTTCTAGAAAGCATATGTCATTTTTAGTTGAAAAAGTATAATAACTATCAACAAAACAAAAAGGGCACCTACTGAATGGTAGGAGATATTTGCAAAGTATGTATCTGATAAGTGGTTAATACTCAAAATATACGAAGAACTCATACAACTCAACATCAAAAACAAACAATGCAGGAGAATTCTCACAAAATCTGATAAACAAGTTCATACTGTATAGCACATGGAACTATATTCAATATCTTATAGTAACTTATGGTGAAAAAGAGCATGAAAACAAATACATGCATGTTCATGTATGACTGAAGCATTGTGCTGTACACCAGAAACTGACACAACATTGTAAACTTTAATAAAAATATTTTTGAAAAATAAATATAGAACTTGATATAGATCCTTAGATTGAGGACTTTACTTATTCATTTTTGTTGTCTTTAATGTTGATTGAAAGTACCTTGCTTAATTGCAGTCAATTTGAACTAAATCCTAATAAAACAGAGTTCAGTGTTTTGGATAAAGAAATCACTGTATTCCATTAGCAGAAGTCCTGCCCTTCTATACAGAAATGCATTGTAGAAAGTAAGCAATTATAAATCTTTTTATATATTATCTTATTTAAAGCTTATAACAATATAGCACATACTCTTTTCAACGTTTTGTAGATGAAGAAACAGAGCCTCTTTGAGATGGAATGACTTGCCTAAATTCACATAATTTGCAGCAGGAGATCCAGGATTCAAATCCTGCCAGACTGACAACAGAACTTCACACTTGACCAACAAGTTCTACTGCTTCTGTAGATGAGATTTGAGAATATTTTATACTCTTTCACTCTATAACAACCTTATTGGCTTATGTCTTGTCAATTAATTAAAATAAAACTGAACTCCGTAACTAGGTTTAAAGGGTGAGATTGCAAGGAATGGAGTAAAACTCACAGATAATATTGAGGACGGAAAAAGTGTGCTTTTGTGCCTGGTTCTCGCCTTCTCAAAATGGCTGAAAATTAATTATCCACCTAAGGTAGTGAAATAAGTAATAGTGTCAAAATTTTTTTAACAGATTAATAACAACAGCAGCAAAAACCTGCACTTATTTTCAGGATGTTTTTTCTTGCTGATGTTAGAATTTAGTTTGTGCTTATGTAATATGTTGATTTTAACAAGTGTCCCCATATTATTTATTTCAATGAGCTAACATTGCACTGTCATCAGGAGTGACTTTAATAAGATAAATACATTTAATAATACTGATAATCTTTATGTAAACCAATACACTACACTGAAGATAAATTATGTCATTTGAGCTTCACCAAAAATCTCATCATTAGTCCTCACTATAATTAGGGAATAGAGTTTAGAGAAATTAGGTAACTTATCCTAGATAATACAACAGGTAGGTGTCAGCCAGTCAGTATTCTAACCAAGGTATGTCACCTGCTTCCTTAACCAATGCCATCTCTACCTACAATAATCATGAGGAAGGAGCATTTATATGAGACCCTGTGCCAACGCCATCCTCTTGAGTGGTGCCCAAGGGCAACCTTCACAAAATATATAATGTGTATGGCGCCCCCTAGCGTAGTCTTGTGCAACAAGGTGGGACCGCAAAAAACTTGAAATCCCCTTATGCGTCTAAAACGACATTCATTCAATGAGTGCATTTATAGCTCATTAACAAAATTATTTTTATTCGAATCAGAATAAATAACACTAGTAAATATGGCTTTACTTCTATGTTTATTACCCTTTCTAGGCAGTATTTGAGTAAGAAGGAAACACAAGGCATTCATTCTTAGCTGGTGATTTCTATCCTGCAACCATAAATAAGGGAGAAATATAGTGTCATGAACAAACAAAGAAGAGTCTTGCAGACACAGTTTGGTCAGAATCTTTCACACGTAATTGCAGACTACTTATATGCCTGCAATTCTCCACCACGAAAAAAAGAAGGAGGGGGAGGAGGAGGAGGAAAAAGGTCACAACAGGAAAGTGTTGACTTTTATTGAGTTGGCCCCCTGGGGAGCCGATCTAGGACAGAAGCATTTATCAGCTGCACATGAAGAGGGTAGTCAGATCTACTCGGTGGGGGAGCCCCGGGAAAGGCAAGAGATGGGAGGGAGGCAATTTACTCATCCCTAAGCAGAAGGCACGGTGATGGTTTTATGGATATTAATGGAAAGAAAAG
This sequence comes from Vicugna pacos, assembly GCF_048564905.1. Lineage (NCBI taxonomy): Eukaryota > Metazoa > Chordata > Mammalia > Artiodactyla > Camelidae > Vicugna > Vicugna pacos. The sequence goes on along the minus strand of NC_132991.1, from coordinate 11,451,884 downwards.
AGTCACCACATGGAACTTTGTTCCTTCATTGCAAAGAAAGATATTACACAGAATGTAGTTTTTTTCCTCAGAACTAAGATTCCAGTTGGAACTAGCCCACCTGAAAGCCAGGAGGCAGACAGGCATATTTTCAGTTCTTCCTTGACTCATGTAATCCATCATCACTTTGTCTTTCCAGGGACTTTTATTTTGTTGTGAATAAAGGGACCTTTATCACATCGTGATGATGAGCATCTATTCTCAGTCCTGTCCTCTTCCTCCCACCTCCTAGGACATCTCCATTTGTGAGTCTTCTTTTTAGTTCTCTAACTTTCATATAATAGTTTGGGTTTTTAATAAATGCTCATTTATGGTGGAGGTGGGAGAGACTGTACCAAATCCTCAGAGACTGAACTGCACTTTACGGTGCTGGACACTTGGTCTAAACAATCAAAAGTCAAAGTTGTATCTGAAACGTCCAAAAAGAGCTCTATGCTCAAACTTAGCAGTTTTAACAGCAGTTTTCAAATTGGATATTTAAGAATTCAAGCTCTATAAGTATATGAAAACCACCACCAGCTTTTCCCATGTGGAGAAGGGATGGACTTGGGTTATGTTTCACTAGAGGGAAAATCTGAGCACAGTTTTTATTTGTTTGTTTGTTTTAACTGACGTACAGTTGATGTACAATGCTATAGAAGTCACAGGTGTACAATATGGTGTTTCACAATTTTTGAAAGTTATACTCCATCTATAAGTATTATAAAATATCGACTATATTCCCTGCATTGCACAATGTATCCTTGTAGCTTATTTTATACATAGTTTTTCGTACCTCTCTGCCTATATTGCCCCACCACCCTCCCTCTCCCCTTTAGCAACCACTAGTTTGTTCTCTCTATCTGGGAGTCTGCTTATTTTTTTTGGTTATATTCACTAGACTGTTGTATTTTTAGAGTCTACATATAAGTGATATCATACAGTACTTGTCTTTTTCTGACTCATTTCATTTAGCATAATATCCTCCAACTTATCCATGTTGTTGCAAATGGCAAAGAAAAAAAAATGAATGAAATCTTACCATCTGAGGGCAAATCTGAAACCCCAAGAGAGATGAGAAAGTTTGGGTCAAGGGAAGGTGAACTGGGAGACTGGAGGTGTGCAGGCTCAGGCTGGGCAACCACCTGAGGGAGATCCAGTGAACAGATGTCTGCTTTTGGGAGCAAGTTGACCAGGATGACTCTGAGGATTTTTACCATCTGTCCGCATGAAGACAGTTATACATTTAAATATACTCAATTAGAAAAGTATATAGACCTTTGGAAAATTAAAAAAAGAGATAAGCGCTGGGGAACGCTCGGATACATGTCACTTTGGCCTGCCAAAATCCAAGTTTCATTTGCCAATCAGACCTCCCCTTGGCCTGTCATCATAATTTATGTAATCATACAACAAATATGCATGGAGGACATGAAGACAGCCTGCCTGAGTGAGGTGCTGACTCTGGAGGCTGATGACCAACAGAACAAGAGACACTGACCTGAGACAGCAAATTTAACAGGAAGGGTGGAGGTTCGTGCCCCAAAGTGTGACTGGTAGTGAATAACCAACCATTTAGTTAGAGCAGAAAGGAGTGTATAAGCACCAAACACCCAGATCCTAAGAATAAGAAGCCTTAGATATCTTTGAAAATACAGTAAAGTCTGGAGTTAACATGGATTCGGCAACCTGAGGTCAATATTTTGAAATAAAATAAAGCTATGATGGGTCCAGGCGTGGTGGAAACATCCAGTGTCCATAAAGTCACCAAAAGCCTGGAATGAAAAAGGATGGATAACTAAGGTCGTATCCTTTGATGGTCAGTCTTGATGCTGAAGGTTTATACTCCTTGCAGTGTGTTGGGGGCCAGTGGCTTTGGTGTAGGCAGGGAGAAGCAGAGCCCTGCCCACGATGACCATGACTCTGGAAATTTCTTCTTTAAACACGCCCTCAAATAGATACCTCCTCTCCCACACTGTACTTTGAACTATTTCTCCTCTCTCCGTTGCAGCCAAATAAATACTACAGTATGAGCAGTAAAAGTCCATATGTGCATTCCCAAACTAAGAAGAAAGAAACCTATTTCCTTTTTACAGTGTTTTCAAAGCACTTGCAGTCACTGAGGGGGAAATTGTTTAAAAAGTATCCCTATTTTTTTTTATGGCAGTTTGTTATTGAGATGTTGGGAGCTCTACTTCCTTTCCCCTCAACACTCTCCATTATTGTCTTAGTCCATCAATTTGTTCTTGGTCTTCTGAAGCTAAAATTTGACTTAACATGAATAGCCATAGAGAACCTAGTGTATTTTTTTTTCCTCTATTAGCTTATCACCTGTATACAAGATGGCTTTAAATGCAAAGACCTGGACCAGGAAGACAGACGCCCTCTCTAAATCTAGCAAGTTGAACTTCAAGGAAAGTCTCTGACTGGGACAGATGATCATTCACAAAAGATTCCCCCACCTTCCATGTTTGCCCCAAATGAATGAAACTGAACTTGAACGTCACATTTATAAGATATATTTATGCAGCCATCAAATCATGTGAAAAAATACTTCACTGTCTGAAACAGATACTTAAGAAAGATGCAGGTCAATCCCAAAAAGATAAAATAAAAACTCATTGTGTATCCAAATCAGTTCTCAGAATTTAACCTTCATGTTGCTTGAAGACAAATGCTGACCCACATGCACCTGACGAGAAACGCTGCCTAAAAATGAAGGTAAATTCAACACAAAAGAAAACACACAACAGGCACACCTTTTCCCAAAGGTAAGCTTTCATCATAACCTTATTTTCTGGTGTGTCCCTCATGCTTTTTCTGAGACCATCTTAGAACATCTTCCCCAGACTTACTAATGACCTGTTAATGAACTGACATAGATTGTACTCATTTAAATTATGGAGTGGCTGAACCTAGTGTGAAACGTTGGTGCATTTAGAGGACCAATCATCCTGATATTAATAACTGTCACCTAAATGCCCTTCACATCTGTGCTACTTCCTGGCCCCTCCACCTTGATGAGTGCCATAAGTGACTTTGGACATTTCTACATTTGATGCGGTGATTTCCTCTATGCACTGATTCCTAAGCTCAGTTCTCTCCAGGGCAGTTCTTTTTGGTTAAAAATGCCCAGGTGTGCAGACCAGTGTGGTCAGTGTAAACAGAGGTTAGAAGTGAGGAGAAGGCTCTAGCTTCTGAAAATGAAGATGGTGGCACCATTTGGCTGACAGCCTGTAAAGGCAGTAAAGGCGTTCTAGAGCGTGTGAAAGCCGGACTTGGCCAGCTTAATCCTTCGGTTCTGACTTAACTTTGACTTCTCTCTCTTCCTCCCTCCCTCTCTCCCTCTCTCTATCTCTGTCCTTTTAGAACTGCATGTGAATAATTGCACTGAGTTATTTTTCAACTGGCAAATAAAAGAAGGGCTGATGAATAGAGATGAGAAGACAAATTTTAAAAACGAGACAGTGAAACCTACAAAGAAACTGTCAAAAGGAGTACCTCTTAGACTCTCCCACCCAACAGCAGGGGAGCCACCCTCCGTTCCATCCCCCACATCCAACCCGTTTCCCTCCACCCCTCTAGCTTTGCTCCCTTGTCTTTAGAACCAGGCTTCCCTACTGCCTACAGTTTATACTCACCAGTCATCACTATGCATCTTTTTAATCCTCTTTATAATGCCTTGAACTGAAAAGCCATTTAGGAATTTTATATGAAACTTACCAAACTGACTGCAGCCCACTTGCCTATGAAAGTCAAGGGAGATGTTGGTACCCAGAGGGCACAAATCTTCTATCCTGAGATCGTGCCAAGAGAAAGGTGGTGTGACATGTTACACATTCACCAAAGACAGCGGAAGTCCATGGTCATGAGCTTTCCAAGCCTTGTTACCTTGATTTTCTCCAGGTACATGATCACACTGACAAATCAGAGACAGTTAATGACAACTGAAGGTGAGGTTTTACGTAAAAGTGGGCAGTCAGAGTAAGGACCAGCTGGCTGATGGTGTGCTGAGGAAAGCAGACAGAGGTGATGTTGCTGATCCTAATACCAGAATACTGTTTCACGTCCTTGTTTCACCATTTCCTAGCTGTGGGACCTTGGGCAAATCACGTAATAACCTTATGCCTTGTCTCCTAATCTGTGAAATGGGATTAATAGGGCTAACTTTATCTTTGTGTTGTAAAGATTAAACGATAAAAAGTGCTTACAACTTTAGGATAGAATTAGGCCTATATCAATGTTATCAATTATTATTTTAACATGTGAGCTACTAACCATGAGAATATATTCAAAAATTCTGAATGCATCATTTTACTTCGGTTTAGTAAGATAGCTTACGCTCTTACTAAATGTCTTGAGTATCAACAGCACATTAAACAGTGGTAAGTATTCTTTGTTTAATATGGAGGACAGATATCATTATTTTAGAAACTTTGCAAAAGTTTCACAAAAGAGAAGCATAAACAAGAAATACTTTTTTCATTCAGAAGAAACACCAATTTCCTTTGAGGGAAAAAAAAAACAACTTAGAAAACATGGCTCTCTCCATAATGTTGCTAGAATAAGCAGTCTCACATATGACGATGCAAATGAGAGAGAGAGCAGTGGAAATATCATTACTGCCTGAAGTGAAAATGTGCTGAAAAAAATCAGTTTATAATTTTATAGGATATATTGAGATGATTATAAGGAATAATGACCTTCCGTCTGGTGAGAGTACATTGTGGACTCTTTGTTTCCAGTCTTCAAGAACTTATCTGCAATCAATTAAATATTTATTTGACACCAGCTGTGAATTAGACTCTATGTACTAGGTGTGCAAAGATAAATTACATATGTATGTGTGTGTGTGTGTGTATATATATATTCTGTATTTAGGGAACTGTCAAGCTGGTAAGGAGGAAAGACAAAAAATGATAATACAATTTAATAATTAAAGAAACAGATTTATACTAAGCACTGGTGTTACACAAAGGAAAGAGTAAGCAATTCTTCCCTGGAAGTTGGCAAACTTTGATGAAAGATATACTGGATGAATAGTGCCCCCCACCTCAATTCATGTCTACACAGAACCTGTTGAATATGACTTTATTTGAAATCTTCTGTTTCTGCAGATGCAATTAAGACACAATTGTAAGGTCGTACTGGATTAGAGGGAACTTTAAACCTAAACACAGGTGCCCTTAAAGTGAGAAACACAGAGGCACAGAGGCCCACAGAGAGGAGAAGTTCTTGTGAAGACAGATGTAGAAGACTGGAGCTATGTTGCCACAAGCCAAAGAATGCAAGAAGTCCCCAGAAACTAGAAGGAACAGGGAAGGACTCTCCTCCAGAGCCTCTAGAGGGAATGTCCCTGCTGCTACCTTGATTTTAGATGTCTAGATTCTGAAACTGTGAGATAAAGACATTTCTGCTTTTTAAGGCACCCAGTTTGTGGTAATTTGCTGTGGTGTCCACAAGAAACTAAGACAGAGAGGCTTGACAGAGTAGAAGTGATTTGAGCTGTGCTTTGAGGACTTTATATGGAATTTGATCATATGAATGAGGGGAGAAAGGTCATTGCAAGAAGGGAAATAGGATGGAATGCTACTCAGTCATAAGAGAATAATGTCATTGCATCCAATGCAATAATGGATGGACCTAGAGATGTACGTGAAGTAAGTCAGAGGGAGAAAGACAAGCAGCAAATGATATCGCTTATGTGTGGAACCTAAAAAAAATGGCGCAAATGAACTTATTTACAAAACAGAAACGGACTCATAGACATAGAAAACAAACTTACGGTTACCAAAGAGGAAGAGCAGGGGAGGGATAAATTAGGAGTTTGGGATTAGTAGATACACACTACTATATATAAAATAATTAAAGAACAAGGTCCTACTGTATAGCTCAGGGAACCATATTCAATATGCTATAATAATCTATAATGATAAATAACATGAAAAGGAATAAAAACAGAAGGGAGACAGGATGTGCAAAGCATGGAGGGGAAGTAATGTGGGCTGTTTAAGGAGCAACAGTGTCTTGGCAAAAGTCAGACCCAGAGTTCCTACATGTGAGGGTCGTAGAGGTGCCTGCTTCACACTTGGCTCTTTACAAGGAGTCTGATTGCACTGAGACTTGCTTCAAGGAGCACATGAAAGATCCGTCAAGGGTAAGAGTTGTCTCCTATTTCGCCCACACACTGTTCTATTCACCCACATTAACCACGTTGATTCCCTAATACTATTTTGGTTTTGTGTTTTGCTTGAATTTCCCCTAGGTCTCCAGCATCTTGGATTCCCACTCAGCTCTTGAATGACCTTAGTACCACCTTTCAAGATATCCTTCTCCAGTTTACTGCCTTCCCCACTAGATTCCGAGCTAGTACACACATAGTCACGGGGGTGTTTAAGAACTATGTCCCACATACTAGTTCTACAGAAACTACGCCAGCAGGACAAGCTCACCCTAGAGGCACATTAGGCAGGTGAAAAAGATAGCTGAACGGCCAGGAAACATGCTGGGGGCCTTCTACTTCAAAATATTAAGAGTTAACCAGCTTCACCCAGGAATTAGTTTAAACCAAGCTAAAATCACATTAAACTCTGTGATCTTGAGAGCTGCTCTCCACAGGAAACAGAATTGCTCTAGAGGCTGAGGGAAAAGAGGTGAATATTAGTTCCATCTTCCCATCGCTGGTTCGCATTCAATGGCCTCTTTCCCTTCTTACAGAAGATTTGATTAAAAACAAAAAACTCAAAGAGTTTTGAAAATGAGGAAGTAAATAATGGTACATTTTAGCATTTCAGTGATGTAATCCACAGAGGCATCCGCTCAATTTATGGTCTGGGGAAGTCTGGAGGCTCTACGGTTTATAGCTTGAGAAGGGGCTCTATCCTGAAGAGCGTTATTCCTCCGCGGGGGCAGCGTCTGAGCTTTCTCTGTATCTGAGGCATCGTGCTGGGCCTTTGGCAGAAGGGTTTTTATGTAAGTCACTATGAGGTTAGTTCAGTAAACTCTTTGCCTACTGAGCTCATTTCACTGTTCCATGTTCCAGAAAGCCTGACTAAAAATATTCAGAAGAGGAAAAATGAATAAGCACCAACACGAGCCTCTGAAGTCTGCTTCATACATTGCATCTTAAAGCTTCCGGTGTTATCCTGACGTCTTTGAAAGCTTGACGGCATCTGGCAAGCTTATACTTTCTTCAGATATATAAAGATATAGGGTGCTTGGAAGTAAGGGAAATAGAATTATTTTCTTCTCCCCAAGCAAAATACGGAGAGTTTCTGTTGAGAGTGAAACTATAGGCAGCCGGTAATTGTCCTATCACTGGCAAGTGCCAATAGACAGTTGACCTACCGATGTTCTAAAATTTAAGACAAGCCAAATTTGAAGGTATTTTGTCAAAAAGTTCCACAGGTTTGTTTTTTATCGGTTTATTTTTTCCTGCTGTTTATGTGCTTGTCATCAGTTCATTTTCTCTCTTTGACTCTTTGAAGGATGACAGTTAAGAAGGAATGGGTTGTGAAAAAATGTAATTGAATGACCAGTTGCATCTTGCCATTTAGGCTGCCACTGGTAATTTTAATAATAATTAAGTCTCCATAAAAAAGAATAAAATAATGCCATTTGCAGCAACATGGATGGACCTGGAGATAGTCATCTTAAGAGAATAAGCCAGAAAGAGAAAAAAAAAAAAACAACTGCCATAACAATTGTGGAATCTAAAAAACGACACAAATAAGCATATTTATAAAATAGACACACAGACATAGAAAACAAACTTATGATTACCAGGGGAGAAAAGTGGTGTGAAGGAATAAATTTGGAATTTGCAGATACAAACTACTATGTATAAAAGAGATAAATAACAAGGTTCCACTGTATAGCACAGAGAACTATATTCAACACCTTGCAGTAGCCTATAGTGAAAAAGAATATGAAAAGGAATGTGTGTGTGTGTGTGTGTATGTAACTGAATCTGTATGCTGTACACTAGAAATTAACACAACATTGTACATTGACTATAAACCAATAAAAGTAAAAAAATAAATAAATAAATAATCTCAAAAATGTAGATTGCTCTTTTAACAAATAAAAAGTTATATTTAAAAATAATAATCTCAAATTTTGCTATCAATTATCCATTTACCTGTATTATCATTAATGATAATATTAATAATATTATAATATAATAATAATATATTAATGATAATATAGGTAAATGGAACATAAGTTCAGTTTTTCAAAAATATTCTTGCCATCTGAGCCTTGTCTTGTTTTTCCTCATGTACGTGGCAATAACAAAACATTAGGTGCTGATGGAGGGTTAAGGTGGGATAAACAGACAGAACCAGACTGAAGAATTCAAGCTAATTCAAGCTAATCGAGTTTAAAAAGAAACTAATTTCATGCATTCTGCTGCTTCTCTATACAGCTAAGGACAGAGATCTTTACAATTCACCTTGCTCAGACAGTGCTCTGACCTGCCTTCAACCAATTCAAGCTTTTGAACTGGCCAACTGCCACAAACCTTTGTTAGAGGTGTCCAGAGGGATGGGGCCAGGGTTAGACATCACACTTGGGAGGATGTAGAGACAAAACTAACAACTGCAGGAAAGAACCGAGTACCGAGAACGTAGCGGAAGGAGGAACGCAAACGGACAGTGAGCACAAGACATCTAGAAATGTTCAGATATCTCAGCAAGGGTGCCACATGGAGGTGGGATGGAGAATTTAAGTCTTTTTAGTTAAAAATTAAAGTTTGGGATGATTCCAAAAGGATAAAGAACTCACAGGTATTGAAGTATATGCTAATTTTTAAATACAGGCGAATGTACAAAGATAATTAGGAACTTCAGAAATTCACTTCGGGAGAGAAACACATAAAACATTTCATCCTTCTTTTAACTTTTTCTAATTTCCAAAATGTTATGCAATAAACAAGAACTAATTTTATAATGAAAGAAATAAGACGTCACTTACAAGGTCAGGATTCCCCTTGAATTGTGCTATGATACAATTAAAGTATAATTATGTCTAAACTCTGCAGCACACACAGAAATCTTTATTTATATAAATTCACCAAGAAGAAATGCAAAAACATGAATGCATATAAGTCTTGGCATTTAAGTGATCACTAGATGTTCGTCGCTTTAGCAAAGCCAAGCTGAAGGTTTCTGTAGAGTCCTCTAGCCTCCCTCACTCTCTGGCACAGTGTCTACTTCCTCAGTTTGAAGAGGAGAGGAAATAATAATGAAAGTCCTGAGAACATCCGAGGCCAAGGGCAGCTCTCGGAGAAGATGAACTAACAGTATGTAAGCGCATTATTCTATTTTGCTGTTGTTGTTTCTCAGGGGTTTTGGCATTTGAAATGTCTGTCTGACAACAAGAGTTGAGATATTCTCACGATCTGAGGACAGGAAGGACAAGAGAGAGTGGGCAAGGGACAAGGGTCATAAATGAAGGCGTATGAGAAATCTATTCATAAACTAAGCACATTAAAAGAGATTAGTCGGGGGCAGAAATTAGTGTGATTTGACTTTGGTGTCATTGTTGTGTAGTTTTTACTGAGCTAAATGTACTTCTACAAACCAACCTTGTTCTTCCTTTCTGAGAATCTGCAGTGAGGTTTTTAGAACCTAATTTTCACAGAGGAAAGTTGAACCTCCAGGCATGGTCTCTCCATCTGTCCAGCTGCAAAAATAATCCCCAGGATGGTTGGCGCTATCCGTGAGGGTTAGCCGGGAAAGCTGAGGGCTTCCTTGCTCTGATGATTTCCTGGACGCTTGTGCTCTTCTTGTTCTTTCTCACAACTCCAGAAACTGCCCTCCCACATCTTTATCACCTGCTTGCCTCTGTCTAAGGAGCTTTTCCCCCACCTAACCTCATTCCTACTGCTGGCTCGTTTGTACACAACACTCCATCCAGACCTGTCCAGACTCGGGAATTCTGTTCTAAACTGCAATCTCCACAGCCATTCCTGTTCTGCTGCTGACTAGGTCTTAGTAAGACCTGGAGGAAGAAACAAGTACTTGCATTCTTTTGGAAAGGGGATGTAGCCTTTCAGGGAGACCAAGGGAGAACACAGAAATGAAAATAAAATAAAGTAAAACAAAATAAAATAAAATGATATAAGAAAAACAGTCATGTTTTGGAAGAAAGAACTTTAGCTTGCTCTTTTCCAAGAAAAGAATTCCATATAGTTTCTTGTTTTAGTATTATATTTTAAATCTAAAATGTAATCCAAGTAACTGAGTTCTCCTTGTCCTCAACGTCTACGGAAAGCCTTCAGGAAACAACTGTCACCTAATTCAAAATTAAGAAGAGATTTATTCATTGCCTCTTATTTCCTTTAGGGGGTGACTATATGAAGCCAAAAATGTTAAGAGAAAAAACGGAATATTCAGGAATTTTCATCCACATTATCAAGAAAAATATTTAATTATGTATTTTAAATAAGATTAGTCAAATCCACTAACAAATAGGCTTTCCATATCCAGGACCAAAACGGTAGGAACTCAGCTTTCTAAAGAATTAAAATTTTCCATTTTTCTTTATTCCATTTCTATTTCATCATTAGGGTGAAACTCAGAAAAAACAAAGAGACTGTGGGCATGTGTTTTGGGACCAGCAGTCAAAGCATCACGAGACTGGAGGCATTGTGTATCAGCCAGCAGTTCCCTTAGGTTACCAAGAACCCCAAGTGACGAGGGAGGGGAGAGCTGAGGCCCGTCTGCTGTCTCTGGATTTGCTCTAGGAAAGAGCAGGGGACTTGAAGAAACAGTCTAAGCCCACTTATCGCCGGGTCTATTATAATGCTAGAGAACACCCAAACCATATCCCTCAACACACTTCATGGGAGAATCTTTATTATTAGCAGCTCTGGACAATGTTTCATATAGACCTTTAATGAATATTTTAAAGTCATGCAAGATGCCCCAAACCAAATCTTTCTTTGTTCTCATCTCTTTGTCAAGAGCTCCCTCTCCGTTTCTCGCCTAACTTCAATTCTTTCAAACCTAACATAATGAGTAAGAGAGAGGAAAGATTGAATTACATTTTTTATGTTTGCTTATCAGATTCTGGTTATCTTTATTGCACAAATGGTGTGTGTGTGTGTGTGTGTGTGTGTGTAGGATTGATAGTCACTAAAAATTGACATTTTATTTATTTTCCCCCATTTAAAAAATACTGAGAAAAAAAGAACTTCTTTTCAAAATTTATCCCTCCTACCAAGCAACCAGACTTTTTACTGGGCTTTTTGTTTGTTTGTTTGATTGTTTGTTTGTTTGTTTTTTAGTATTCTGGTATTACCACATGGTTATCATCCTTCCAACATGTTTTTTAAGTAAGGGTGTGCTGTATGAATAATACAAACTGTCTGAAGTTTAAAAATCACATTATTCTGAACACTGTAGAATGATTGCTAGCAAGTATTTTCCAGTATGTTGCTACTGAAATACACATACAAGTTAGATGTTGTATAATGCAAATTCCAGGACAGAAACTTATATTCACAGGTTTTGAAAATATAATTTCTAACTTCAACAGAATAGAAACAACATAGCTATTTTCAGAGTGTAAATTCATTCTGGAACACTGACAGACTGACAGATCCTAAAATGGGCCCTGTATTCCAAAGTGACAGCCTAGGCTAACATGAAACTTTTACAATCAGGACCAATCACTAGGAGACACTGCCAATGTATCTTTTCTTTTTTTCATTATTTCTTTCAATACATTCTGCATGGTATTTCCTTTTTGTGGCTTAAACATGTTCTAAACCCGAAGTGGAATAAAATGATGTTCTAATTTCTAATTGTTATTTCAAAAAAGAAACACTTTTTCTTTTTGTTTTCTGCTTTCAAAGAAACAGACTGCTAATCAAATTAAGCACATTATTGGCTCCTAATTATTGAACTCCTTCAATTTTTCAGAGCTAGCTCATAATAGCTTCATGTATTTTCTGTAGTCTCAGAATTTAATGAAGCAGGTTTTGATTCCACATTTTACAGATTTTTACCTGTAAAAATATCGTGGCCACAAATCTAAGAAGTGATGGAATCAAAATTCTAACTCAAATCCACTTGATACCAAAGAACATGAATGTCATGTTATTACTTTTATTGCTTATCTTAGTAAATGTAATAACTCTACAATTAATATGGACATATAAGGATTCTTATTAGGCCTTGAATTATACAGAAAAATGGAAAAACCTGCCATCAAAGAGCTTAACCAGCTGTTCTCACCATCTCAGCATACTCACTGTGTGTTTAAAAAATTTTAAATGAGTTTATTTTTAAATTTTCAAACATTAGTAGACTTATTTACCAATATTCTGAAGCTAGTAATTCACATATTATCCCACCATAGAAATTAACTCTGATCCAGTCAATCCAACACGTTTTAAATTTGGATATCTTCATTAATATAAAGAATATGTGTACTTACAAATGAGTAAAAATTCTCGTTTATCCAGCATATCTAACCAAAAGTTATTCAGAGCTTTTTTCCCAGGATATTAGATCTGGGCAAATGTCTTCCACCACTTTGCTCAGGGATGTGCTAATAATTACTTATGATCTCTCTGTAATAAAGCACTATCTTTAATTGAAAATTTTTCAAAGTAATTTTTAAGTAAGATGACCATATGTTTTTAAATATGTGGCTACTTCTCTCCATTTACTCTAGCACATTTACTAAATTAACATATATAAATTAACATATATTAACATATACTTAAAATAGACACATATTTTAAAACTTGAATTGGCATCAAAATCTACATATAAAAGTCAACCAAATAACAAAATCTGGAAGCATTTCTGCTAATGCCATTATAGTAGCATCAGATTAGTAGAAAAACAATCATAAGATAAACTCTGTTTAGGCACCTTCCAATTTTCCTTATTCCTCTCTAAAGCAAAATCAACAAATATTCAGAACCTAGATTTTTGATTCAGTGTGAAATACCTTGAAAAGAATTTAAAATAATATTTTACTAAATCCAAGTCCATTCCACAGCATAATAAACCAGTTCTAAACAGATATTTCCTTCAGTGAGTGTGATTTGACTATGGAAAATTTCTTAACAGAGAAAGACCACAGAACCTATACAGTATTATCCTAATTATATCCTTAAAAAGGTATTTGCATGAGGATTAAGGAGAAAACATGTATCTCTGATTTGTGCCCACAGAGAGAATCAGAAGGACATAACTGCCATAAAGTTAATTCCAACAGACATGAAGAAGGCAGAATCATAGACAAGAAAGAAATTTAGAGACACAAAAGCCCTGAAACTGAATTTTTTAGACATCGGGAAAGCTAAATTCTATAGAACATCCAGGTGATTAAGGAAAGAACAAATGTGAAACTTTTATGCAACCCATGAAATGACAAAGAGTTTAAAATATCAAGGAAGAATATACTTTATATGGCAACCAGATATTAGAGTTCAGAGCAGTAGATACTAAGTGTTCCCTATAAGAAGTGTCAAAATAATAAATGCTTACTGAATCTTAAGAAAACTAATAAAAGAGTTCCTACTCAATCATACTAAGGCAGAAATGTTAAGATGCTCATGCATAAAGGATTACTCACTGACCTTCAGAAAAAAAAATAAAGCTAATCTTATTTTCGCACATGGTAGATGACAAAGGAATTACAAAGATTACAAAGGACTTGCAAAGGACTGCAAGCTGCAGAGATCTGAAGGAAAAAAATGTGATATATTTTAAGAGTTAAAACATAGTCAAACGTCAGCTATTACAGAAAGAAAAACAAACAAAAAACCTGATAAATGGAAGTGCTCAAAAATAAATCAAATAATGCAATTCTTCTTTTTTTGATGGAGGTACTGGGGATTGAAATCCCATGGCCTCACTGTGCAAGAAAACTTCCAGTTCAGGCACAACAAGTAGTTTTCTCTTCTCCCTGGTAAAATTCCACTAAAATTACATTAAATGAGTGATTTTTGTTTGTTTGTTTGTTTACCAAAAAGATAGAATAAAGATGGACCATGAGTTGCACGAGATATTTCAATAAGTTTATAGCAGAGCAGAAGATGGTAGAAGCTTTCTAAAATGACACAGAAACGAAACAGTAGACTGACAAGAGCCAACATTCCTTACAGAACAGCTGGAAGCTTAGTCAGGCTAAATGGAGGGTTGGAATGCAAAGACAGGGTGTGAGCTAATTCAAAGCAGTATGTGTTGTCACTGTGTTAGTTGCCTCCCCACACTAACCTACATCTTCTCTGCTCACCTCTTCCAGGATTTTTAAGTACCTTTTATTGTACGGAAAACCAGAGGATTATTTTCCAAAACAGCAGACACATCTACAATGAAGAGAATCTAATAGTTTAGATATATGAAAACTGTCACCAAGGGGTATTCAATCAAGTTTTACTCATATAAAAAGTATTTTATATATCAAAATATAAAGAAACATACCTCTCAGCCACTAATAATAAAGAATGTTCTTCAAAGAAGTTCTCAAGTCTCAAGGTTAAACAGATGACTGGACAAAGAAGATGCGGTATATGAATACAATGGAATACTACTCAGCTGTAAAAAAGAATAAAATAATGCCATTTGCAGCAACGTGGTTGGACCTGAAGAATGTCATTCTAAATGGAGTAAGTCAGACAGAGAAAGAAAAATACCATATGATATCACTTATATACGGAATCTAAAAAAAAAAAATGCCACAAATGAACTTACCTATAAAACAGAAACAGACAAACATAGAAAACAAACTTATGGTTATCAGAGGGTAAAGGGGGTAGGAAGGGATAAACTGGGAATTCAAAAATTGTACCTCTTGGGGAGTGATGGAAATGTTAGCTGTCTTGATTGTGGTAGTGGTTTCATTGATGTATATACATCTATAAAAATTCATCAAATTGTACATTTGAAATATGTGTAGTTTACTGTACAGGAATCATACCACAATAAAGGTGTTAAAAATTAAAAAAAAAACATAATTAAAAATCCCAAATCAAAGGAACCATAGTATAAAAGGATAGTTGGTGACCACTGGAATCTCTGAATGATATACCTAATTTTAAGCAATGTTGTTATAAGTCGGAGCCGAGTAAGGGTACGGGCCCCACATCTTAGTGGCTCCATACATATAAAGTTGATTTCTGGCTCACAAACAGTTGAATGCAGGTAGTTGCTGAGTGACCTTCAATCTTGTGACTCCGTCTGGAAACATCTCAGAGTTTTCTGTTTGATCCTCTGATCTGTTGGCTAATAGAAAAGGATCAAGACTGATGAATCACATGAAGCTTTTATTGGCCATAACTGAAACGCATCTGTCACATCCACCTGCATTCTATTAGCCAGAACTCTCATTATTATTATACCTATCTTGGAAATGACACACACTTCTGTGCACTGCAAATAAGCAAAAGTTTTGGTGAAAAATTATGCAATATCTGCCACAGTTAAAAAATAAAATTATAAATATGTTCATAATTGTAGATTTTTTACTTAGTATTAATTTGAATTGAAAAAGCTGGGCATAAAACCATAAACCAGCATATATTACTAATAAGGATTAATTATTATCATTTCCTTATATTATTTAAGGAGTGGTCTTAATAGACACCTGTCTATTTTCAACATTAATAATTAGAAAGAAAGAAATTTAAATGAACAAAAGAAGAATTTTTAAAGAAAGTATTCTTTCTAAGACTCGACAAGAAAAATCCATGTAGAACAGTACAAATGAGAGACAACAACATAAAATATGAACTAATATTAAAAAAAAAAAAAACTCAGGGTGCTAAAACCTGAGAATTCCAGGAGTGGTTCAAGATGGCAGCATAAAAAGGAGCCCAAACTCACCTCTTCCCACAGACCCAACAAATATACAACCACATTTGGGTCAGTTACCTCCGAAAAAACCTGAGCACTAACTGAATACCTGTTCCACAACAAAGGGTGAAAAAGACCACATTGAGAAGGGTAGGAGAGGCAGAGAAACACGCTCACCAAAAGCCTCATGCCCCGGCATGGCTGTGCACGACAGGGAGGGGTCTCGCTGGGCGGGCACTTCCCCCAGGGGAGCTAAGGGATTGGTGCCCCACATCAGGCACTGCGCTCCCCCCCCGCCCCGCCCCGGGATCTCCAAACCATCTGGCGTAGAAAACCAGCAAATCCGACGTCCAAGGGTCCCGAAGTGCTGTAAGAAACTGAAACTCCCCTCCAAAAGGCTGGCATGAAGTCTCGTTTGCTCTGAGTGATGGAGGATAAAAAAAACGGCCACACTTGGGCTAACAGATTGCTTATTCTTAGGCCTGCCCTTAAAACGGTCAACTGACCTGATTGACCGGTTGCTACTCACAGCTCCAGGCCCGTTGTTAAAACAGAGCTACTCATTTTACTGTTTCTGCTTTATTCCAGTAATCAAAAGTAATAATCAAACTTGTTTTCTGAGTTGGTTCTCAAGGGAGAAGGTCACAGAACAGAAACTTAACCAAAATAGGCTAAATACCAAGAAGACCACCCCTTGGGCTCTTATGAGATAAAGAAATGGAAAAGTGACAACCACTAGCTTGCATAGAATTGCTCGCCTGGAGGCATCATGACGCCACTCTAAGTCTTATGGAAATGATTCTGTTGATTGTCTATTGTTTGAGCTACGGCTATATAACCACCCTCCCCCCTCCCCAGAGTGGGTCCACAGTTTTGAAGGCACCAGCCTGCTGTGAGTCCCCTTTGCCCGGCAAAGTAACAAAGCTGCCTCTTTCCTTCTAATCTCCAAGACCCTTCTGAGTTATTCGGCCCATCAGGGACGGGGACCAGTCTTTCAGCAACATAAGACTCAGCAAAATAATAGCAGTTTGAGAAGTTCCAAGACTGTATGTGAGGGAGAGACATCTGCAAATCTAAATTCACCTGCAGGAGGCGCAGGGGATGTTGGAGATGCTCCCCGGAGATGGAGGCACTGGTAGACGCCACTGCTGTGCTCCCCAGCTAATCTGCTAGCACAGGCAGGTGAGCTGGGATGGGCCAAGCAATCATGGCACTGTCCTGTCACATTGCTGGAGCCAGAGAGCTCTGATGGCAGTAGCACTCCCTTGCTTCCTGGCTGGGACAGGCACAAACAGTGGCAGCATTCTCCTGCCCCCTGGCTACAGTCCGTTAGTGTGGGCAGCTGCAACACTCCTTCTCCCCCTGACTAAGGCTGGGAAGCCACACGGCAGACTGAAACACAGCCCCTGTCTTCCTATTCACTCAGCTGGAGCTTCCACCCTGGGGGGCAGGCTTCAGGTTCCCCACACATTCACAGGGTAAGGGGGCACTCCCAGGGAACCGTGAGCAGGGAGAGACTTGTCCTTAGACAATGGCTGAGAAACAGAGGCCAGAGCCCTGATCCAGCTGTGCTAGGCTGTACCTTTCCTTTGTATCACTTTTGTCATGTAAATTACTAATCATCTTTACCGGGAACACTTCTCCTTCCCAGTCTGAGTCAGACAGCTGTGGGATACAAAAAGCCCATGGCAAAGTAGACATAATTCCTTATCGGTGATGTCCTCAGGCACTTATATCCTACCAACTATTACCTGTGTCCCCTCGAAATTCATATATTGAAACCATACCGGTCCCCACTCTGTCTCATAGCCCCCATAGGATGGTGTTAGGAAGTGGAGCCTTTGAGAGGCCACAATGAGATCATGAGGGTGGAGCGCACATCAGCGGGGTTAGTACCCTTGTAACAGTCCCTGGAGAGCTTACTTGCTTTTTTTTTTTTTGCTCTCTGCCATCCAGTAGGTTCTGCCTGGACTATGAACAAGCTCAAAGATTGTTACACAAACGAACAAGTCTCCAAACTAAGTTATGGAGAAATAGCACTTAAGATCATGATCCTTATTTTGAAACATTTTTTCCTTGGGCTCTGTAATTCTTGGCATCCATTCAGATTACAAAGAAGGGCTCAGTAGTTTTAGTCAGTTTCTTTGTTTCACATAATAGCTGACTGCAAGGTCTTCTTCTTTGGAAAAAAAGGGATCTCCCTCCGGGCATCTAAGGAACAACACATGAATGATAATGTTTGATCATGAAACAATAGAGTTGAGGTCAAAGCCAGTAATTCCCTGACACCAATATTTAAATGCAGAGTATAAGTTGTCAGATCTTTTTCTTTGCATTGTTTTCAAGAAGAGTGAGCTTGCAGGTGTTAAACTACTGAAGCAAAGCTGCAGCATTTTAAAGGGCACAAAATAGTCAGTTGAAATAACAAAAGAAAACCAATTGACTCAGTGCTGTGACTATAAACAAATCATGAAGGTTATTTTTGTTTAAGGGATTTAATTCACATGGTTACAAAAATACAGAATCTCAGAAATATCTCAAGGCACTGACCTAGCTCTTTCTTAGCTGATGTCCGTATGTGTTCTAGAAGTTTATGTTCAAATACCTCCGCTGATGAGGTCATGTTATCTCTTGAGACACTGCATTCTCTTTTTGGCCAATTCTAATTAAAATAAAGTTCTTTAAGATGTATAATCAGTGTTTTTCATCCCATAAGATTCAAACATCTATCATATCTTTATCCCACTTGAATCACAAGAAGCAAAGCTCGTGGCCTTTTGTACAATAGCTCCCAAATATAATGCGCAAAACAGTTCCCCAGAGTGAGCATTATTTTTATCCCGTATTTAAGTACACTAAGCCTCATAGAACTTTAAAAACTTATCCAAGTCTTTACATCTAGGGATTGTCATGCAGATGCTGGGGTCTAGAACTGTCGGAACTGTTAGCTGGCTGCGTTCTAACTGTGATCCAAAAGGTAATAGATTTAAACTGCTTTGACTTCTCTTTGCTCATTCTATTTGGTTACATTAAGCATGTGTGCTTTATACCAGGCACTGTGGCAGTTCTGCAAATGCCCACGGAGATGTTGTGGGAGAACAGGTTCTTGCCTCGCACAGGAAAGAATTCAAGAGCAAGGCACAGCTGAATAAAGATAGATTTATTTAGAGAGATACATACTCCATAGACAGAGTGCAGGCTGTCTCACTCATAAGAGAAAATGGTTTAATTAGGAGATACACACTCCACAGGCAGAATATGGGTCATCTCAGAAAAGTGAGAGGGAGAGAAGCCAAGAGGCATGGGGGTGTTTAGTTTAAAGCAAAAGTAGATGCACACCCCATAGACAGAGTGTGGGCTGTCTCAGAAGGCGAGGGGGAGAGCGACCAGGAGGTGCGGAGTTGTTAGGTTTTACAGGCTAGGTAATTTCATATGCTAATGAGTAGGAGGATTATTCAAACTACTTTGGGGAAGGGGCAGGGATTTCTGGAAATCAGGCCCCTGCCCACTTTTTGGCCTTTTATGGTCAGCGTAGGAACTGTCATGGCCCCTGTGGGTGTGCCATGAGGCTCAAGGTCTACTGGAAGCCAAATCTCCCACCATTTTGGCTCTAACCAGTTTGTCCTGTCCTCAATTGCTGTGTCATTCCTTCAATGGTTGTGTCCTGACCTCTTTCCTCCTTCTTCAGAGATTCTAATATGGAGAGAGAGAAGGAGAAATATAATTGCACAGATACATATATAAAGTGTTGGGAGATATATTCATGGGGAGAGTGTATAGCTCAGTGGTAGAGTGCATGTTTAGCATGCATGAGGTCCTGGGTTCAACCCCCAGTACCTGCATTAAAAAATTAATTAAATAAATAAGCTTAATTACCACCCCTGGAGGGGGAAACTTAAAAACAATAAAGGATTCCAGAGGGACTATAACATGATTATGTGACTAATTTGGGGGAGCTCAGGATCTAAGGAGGGTAATCTCATTTAAGGGACAGTGGGTTCTAGGGTTTGAAGATAAGAGGTGAAGGCAGGCTGATGCAAACTGGGTGAAAACACAAGGGTCTCACAAGCATTGTTAGTAAGAACACTGGCGTTTAGAACAACAGGAAGCCATTGAAATATTTGAATGGAGTTGAGTGATGACTACACTGATCTTTAGAACAACAAAACCTATTGAATTATTTGAGCGGAGCTAGATGACAGGGTCATATCTACACATCCAGTGCCTCGCTCTTGTTCGCAGGTCACTTAAGTGTGTTTTACTCTTTTATTTTGCTGTGTTTGACTGGCCCTCTTCCAGTGGTGCTGAATTATGTGTGGTTTAACGGGCCCTACAGTGTGCTTCTGATTCCTGCTAACACTGGAGAACCGCTGAAGGAGGCTTTTCTTTGTAACGTTTAGTTCTCAGTCCTGGTTGCACATTGGACGCATGAGGGAGTTTGCTGAACTCATTTTTGGAAAAATACCTCTAAACCTATTTAATTTGTCTGAAGTGGAACGTGGGCACCACTACATTTTAAAACTGATTTTAAAGTGTGGACAGCTTAGAAAACCACTGCATTAGCCCATCAGGGAATTCGCTCTAGGTGAGCCTGAGAGAGAAGGATTTCCCCTCTTAGGAAGACAAAGAGGTGACAGATGATGGAAACTATTTCTAGTTCTCACTCAAATTCCTGGGACATGGCTGGACCTCAGAAGACGGTGTTGATGCCCGGGCGCTCAGTGAGAGTCCTACCATGTTGGCAATAGCTGAGGATACCCCTAACGGCCAGTGTTGTAGGACAACTGGGTCTTCTGAGATTTTCTGCATTGATATCCTGGGAGCTCTGTAGGGTGTGAAGATTAGGGAGGGGGCGATAGCCAACAGTTGTAGAAACAGCTAAGGTGGGTCTGCCACAGGTAGGGACTAAAGACCAGGCCCTTTGCTCATTCTGACACCACAGACTTGGGGATTCTCATGCAGTCTCATTAGGGCAAGGGAAATGCCCATCAGCTGGAATCAGACAGCCCATAAGCCAAGAGCCTAGTTCTCTCGTTTCTAAAATCCAGGTCCAGGAAGTCAATTCTATGGGTAATAAGCGCTGTTTGCAAACTTACAGAGAATGAGAACAAATCCAAACTATTGAGATTATCTTTAATGTGCTTCAACATAACTAGTTGCATCACAACTTTTAAAATTAATATTTAAGCATTTTGGTTTATTTATGAAAATCATGCATAAATTAATTTGACCAGTATTTTAGAAACAAGCAATCAAAACCAATTTTTTTTATCATCGTAGCCTAGGAAAAATAACAACAAAACAACAGGGGTATTTACATTTTATTTAGTGCTCATTTTTCTTCAGACAATGTTCTAGATACTTGGAAGCTATCATCTCATAGCAATCCTGCTATTATGATCTTATTTTAAAAATGAGTATTTCTAAGAAAATGACAAATAACTTGCTTAAGATGCATGACTTTATAAGTAATAGACACAGGATTTTACTCCAGGCATTATAGCAACTACGTTATGACTACTGAGTCATATAATGTTCTAGATGGATAGACAGAGATATGGGTGTGAGGTGCTGATGAACGTGATCATCAAAGAGAGTGGAAATACAATATCATGATTCAAAATACATATACTCATTATGAAAATAATACTCATTTTTAACTTAAGGAAAATAATGTTAACAGAGTTAATTCAAATGCCTGTATTTAGTGAGTAAATAATTTATTTTAAAGGAGTGTATGTACAGACCTTGGCAAAATGAGTGATTCTGAAACTAACTCAGTTGAAAGTGTGTAATATAACTAAATATTGGTGAGATATTAAGTGAGTTTGTTTAGCATGCTAGGGTTATTTTTTTAATCGAGTCATTCAATATTTTTTTAACACTAAAGTGCTGTGTATAGTCTGATACTTGTAAGCTCACACTCTGAAACACACTGCAATAAAAGATAATATGTGGAAAAAATCTAAAATCACTTAGCAAAGTTCAGCCACAAGATAACTGTTTCTCTGGACAGGAAGTGAGACCCAAATGTAAAATGGAGAGCGGTGGCTGAAACTGGAGCCTGCATGTGCAGAAGCAGGTGGTTGAGGTCAGGAGTTTAGCTCTAGCAAGATGATGAGGAGAAGAGTTGTCCTCCCCTAAATGGGTGCAGAGCCCAGCTCGCGGCTTATGGGACCCAGTGGGGATGAGCCCCCTCCCACACACACGCAAACGCTAATGGGGGCCTCGCTTTATAGAAAACGGTGAACATAGGGAATCTAGGGGTAAACGGAGAGTCTTGCCGTGTGAAGTCATCTTGTCTGGTGACTCTAGGTCAGGATCTGCCCAAGTCCCAGATCCTCACATGATAATAACTCCGAAACACTTTTATAAATATGTGCTTTGGATTGTTGTAACAGGGCTGGATAGAGAAAATAGCAGAAGTGAAAGAGAGAGGTGGAGGGAGGGGAGGGGAGAGAAGCAGAGAAAGACATACGCATGCAGACAGACAGAGACCCACTCAGATAAAACCGTCAAGTCCAAATGTCCAAACCTGTTGCCAAGCTTTAGTTCAGCTCCTAAACCTTCTTCTAGACTTATCTGTAAGCTCCCTTATAAAATCCCGTTTTAGCAAGAACCCTGCTAAATCATTTTACAGAACACCCCACCCTCGATGTCTGATTCCCACCCGGGTATCTGACTGGTTCTGCAGCCTCCACCCGCCTCCAGGTGATGTGGGATCACCCTGGCCTGTCTGCAGCAAAGGATCCCGTTAGATCAGTTTCACCAGAATTCCTGTTACCTTTGATGCTTCCTCTTAGTGCTGCCACAAAACTCGCCTCTGCACCCCCAAAACAGATGGCAGAGTATGGGACGATTAGAAAAGAGCAGCTTTATTGCTTTGCCAGGCGAAGGGGAGTCACAGCAGGCCGGTGCCTTGGAGACTGAATCCATCTTGGGGTGGGGGCCTTGAGTTCTATAGAAAAACTGGATGGATCAGAAAAGGTGGTAGCAATCAGGGCACTTTACAGGGCGCTGCTACCTTCCTCTTAACCTCAGCGTCAGTGGGATCTGTGGAGGGTCTGTCCATTCTTCTGAGATTGTGGGCCCATTACCTTCTTCTTGGTTAAAGCTACTGAATGTTGTTTAGCATAAAAGCAGTAAGAGAAAGAAAGCAAACTGCTGGATTTCTTAGAATCAGCCAACAGTTTTAACGTCAGGGAGTGAGTTCATTTCCTATTCCTTCATTAGTAATATATCATCCACCGACCTGCAACTTAGCTATAAATTCCCGCTTGCCTGAGTTGCACAATCTCTCCCCCGACTGTAAAAATCGCATCTCAGTGTCCCCTATACTTACTACCATGGTCCTGAATACAGTCAGCCTTGCCATCTTTAACAAGTGCCATTGAATTTTCTTTCTTTAAAGCAGTGAAGAAATGACAGCCAACAAAACAACAAAATCAGCAATCAGAATCTACTGCACATGAAATTAATTACTAGAATAGGCAGATACTATTGAAAATAAACATGCTGAGAATGTTCACGGAATTCAGTGAAGATACCCCGTAAGAATAATAGTAAATTATTTTTTGAGAAACAGGCAGAAGTGAAATAAGAGCAGGTCAATGTAAAATAACTAATTTAAAATATTGGAAATGCATAATATTATGATTCAAATAAAAAAAGCAAAAGGAAATTTCTTTTTTTTTTAATTTTATTGAGTTATAATCAGTTTACAATGTTGTGTCAATTTCCAGTGTAGAACACAATTTTTCAGTCATATATAAATATACATATATTCATTTTCACATTCAAGAAGGTAATTTCTTAACAAGACAGAGTTGAAGAACTATTGTGCAGTTTTGAGATCTTACCCAGAATATAGCATGGACAAAGAGATAACATTGTGAAATATCAACTAAGAGACAAGGATGGAGTAAGAGATTTCAATATTTCTTTCAAAGGATTTTGGAAAGAATAAAATGGAGGGAATCGAAGAGAAAAGAATATCTAAATAGTTAATTATTGAGAAATTTCCAGAAATTAAAAAAAAATGAAGTCTGAGAAATAAGCAGCATGCATATAAAAAATACCCATCTTAGTGAAACTACTGAAGTTGATGAATAAAAACAGAGTTAATTCTTTCAGAGAAAAGAAACGATTCTTTCCAAGCAGTAACACCAAGGTCAATAATGCATTTTCATCAGCAGTAATAGAAGCCTGTGGATATTAGAGTGACACCTTAAAAGGTGAAGGGAACCATATCATATACTCAACCGTATTATCATGAAAGAATAAATACAAAATATCATTTTTGACACAAAAGATTAATGCTTTAGCATTGATTTGAATGTATTGTGAACTGTTGTACTTCAACAAGAAAGTGATTCCAGATGAAAAAGATGGGATACTAGAAACGTGAACACAGAAATTAGCAACACATAATTGATTTTTAAAAGCTATAGTATTTTTGCACATTTTTAAAAGGGATAAAGTCAAAGGTCTACACACCAACAATAGTAAGATACAAGGCAGGGAGTGAAGCCTTTTTATGAATAAACTCAATATCTTCATCATTGTCAAAGAATAGATATAACAATGGATTTATTTGAACAAACTTATTACATATGTATCTTAAAAATAAGTGTAATCACAGAAACCAAAGAAATGCAACTAATAGCCTAGAAATCAGAAGAAGGGAAAAAAGTCTCAGTAAAACAGAAGACAGAGAAAACATTAAAAAGCTAAGAAAACAGATGGTAAAAAGAGAATACAAAATAAATAAGTAGAAAATTTATTTCTGTATTAGTAAACACATTAAATGTACACAAATTATTGAGTTAAAGATAACTCATAATTTCACAACATTTTGTTGCTTACCATATACTCATCTAAAGGGGAACTGCACAGAAACATGTATAAATAAGATGAAAAGTGATGGAATGAAGATATATTAGCAAAATACTAATTACAAAATCAAAAATTTGAACTGGTAATACTAATATCAGAAGGAATATAAATTAAGACAAAAAACGCTAATAAGAATCAAGATAACTTCTATAAAACAATTGAGAATACTTTATAAAGATGACAAGAAAATCTTTTACTGATATGACATATATAGCCCTGAACTATACACAATGACAGTATTTCAAGGAAAAATTTTAAAATCTCATAATTATAGTAGAGCATTTTAATGCATTTTTACAATAAACATATAGATCAAGCAGTAAAGTTTAGGCTAAAAAGTGTTGAACAGTAATGAACTAGAATGATCTTAAAAGATGGAGAAGTCTTTATATCAGATATAAAGAATACATTATTTTGCTCCATGTTTTGTAGAAGA
The DNA here is from genome assembly GCF_048564905.1 of Vicugna pacos. NCBI lineage: Eukaryota > Metazoa > Chordata > Mammalia > Artiodactyla > Camelidae > Vicugna > Vicugna pacos. The sequence goes on along the minus strand of NC_132991.1, from coordinate 11,426,717 downwards.
TTTCACTGAAATAAGTATTTGCTAAATGTAAAGGAACTCCCTCAAATATATAGGAGATTTCTTGCTTAGTGACATCATTCTCTGTTTTGAAAGTATATATTCCTTGGGAATTAATTCCTTATTCCACAGTTTGTTTTACCTTTTAGCTAGTAGTATTCACTGAAATATAACAAAGGCATTTCCCACGTAACGTAAGTAATTTGCTCTTGATAAAAATACTAACCAAGAGCCTATTAGCCATTATTTTAAGTGCAGAAAATCATAATGCATTAGAAATGAACCCCCTCAAACTGTCAACAATTTCTAAAATAGCACTGAAACACAGAAAACATATATATGTATATGTGCATAATCTCATTTTTAAAAAAACTTACTTTACTTCTAAGTTTACTTTTGTCTTTTATAACTGGAGATTCATTTTAATACCGGGCATTTAGCAGAGGCTAAATTTGAAAAAGCACCACAGAAAAAAGATCAGGACAAACACCATGCAGGCTGCTTCTCCCCAAAACTGGTGCCATGATCTTCCTCTTAGTATCGTTAACATCCAAACACAATCTCCCGCTACTGGCGTTGAATTCAAGACCCTTATTGGTGAGTTTGATGTTCTTTCTCCTTGTTGTATTTGAAATGTTACTCAGATCTTTTCCAAGCTCTTCATTCTCTTAAAATGTTTTATTCAGAATATGGGGCACAAATATACTTTCTTGTATAAAGTGTGTAAAGTTTGGTTATTAACAATCAGAAGGTCTTCTATAGGCTAATATTAAACAGATATTCAAAGTGATATGCCTCTAATAATTATAAATGCAGTACAACTGGCATCATATTGGATATAATTTACTTAGAAATATGTTTCAATATTAACTACTATTTTTTTTTCCATTTGTGATTGCATGCATTAGTCAGGGATTAGCAGACTATGTAACATATTTGTATTTTCTACATTTAACGCACATGCAAAACTTACCTTCTATGTAACCCTGATATAGAAAAATGGTTTTCACATCAACTGATCTCTTTCCCATAAAATTACTTTAAAATCACTACTGACTGGTGAAAACAATATGAATTTTTTTTAAAAAAATCCTTATAAAATTGATATACACATGCAAAACATTTTCTTTGTCTTTTCTCTATGCATTTAAAAGATGTATGTATCCAAAACACTGAGATTCATATTTAAAGGTGACAGGCTAAACAAGAACATTTTTCTCTGCTCCTTGCATTAATTCCCATCAAACAGACAGCAGAGGAATCAGCTGGATAAATCAGTAAGGACGTAAGAATTGAGAAGGAGAGGATGGATGGCAGATTAAAAAAATGCCAAAAAAGTTTTAGATGATGAAAATTGGAGGGAGAAGTAGCAGCACACTTGTGTTTTAGCTTTTCCACATAGTCAAATGCTCATAGCCTGATTAACAGCTAATCTGTAATCTTTCCTCTAGCTTTAGAGATGCCTGAGGGTTTAACCCTTAGAGAAATCCACCTTGAGAAAACTAAATAAGGAAAGCATAGGAGTCCTCTGTCTCCAAGATAAATGATGGTGTTGTTGAGTTTGCTGTTATCAGACTAAGCTCTTATACCAAGTTGTCGAGATTATTTATTAAGTAACCTGTTACTGATGAGTAACCTGAAATTGATAAAGAAGCTGTAATTGAGGGGTAATGTGCAATTCATGAGATGCAGTTTCACCAGGGAGTGAGAGCTAGTCGAGTACCCCAGAGAGAGCTGCATGACTAATGAGGCATAAATGCACCACAAGAATAGGTTTCCTCCACCTCATCTCACATGACTACCTGGATTCTACGGGAAATGGCTGGGATATTTGGAATCTGCCCCTGGGAATTCTGAGAGATCTACTAGCTGTTGCTATGCATGATCTGCTCCCTGTCTTCTTTTTTCAATGAAGTAAACTTGGTACTGGGTAAATACATTGTCTCCGAATTTGATCATTAATCTCAACCTAAAACTATTGTGGTCTGTCAATCAGAGTTCATGTTAAAGGCTGAAAGAATCAAGGAGAAGACGAGAGGCTCATTCATGTCACAGAGCACCAGAAAGTCCAACAAATTGGAAACACTGCTTTTGGGAGTCACAATAAAAAGGTTTGTGTGAAAAACTTTTCAAGAGTACAAATATCCCCCTACTTTATACCAAGCAACTATCCTTTTCTGAACCCTAGAGAAAGCCTACAGGTTTACTTTCTGGAGACCTTTGCTTACATAAAATGATATCTCTCTCTCCTGGAATCCAGAAATAAAGCTGAGACAGAGAGGTTTAAGGGAACTTGTTGGACTTTGGGGCCCCAGGGACAACCAAGGGGAAGAAAGAGGCACCATAATGAAAACAGGTAGGTTTTGTGTAAAAATCTACACCCAACTGTGGACTCTAATACCCCTTCTTAGCTCCTGAAATGTAGATTTTGAGCTAACACTGAAAATCAGAGGAGAGATAAGATACCTCTGTTTCTTGACATTTGGAGTTTCTCCTAACAAAGCAATCACATTTTAAGAGACTCATTCTGTGGCCCAATAGTTGAAGAGCCCTGCCCATTCATATAGTGTTTTAGTCACCCTCATGTCAGAACTGAAAAAAATGTGTCCAGATATGTGAAAAAGAATCCCTACCCCCCACCAAAAAAAAAAAAAAAGAGTATGCTGATAATGGAATGGAGGAATAAACTAAAGATGAAGTCATGAGGTCAATGAAATAGCAGTGGGTGCCAATCAAGGACAGAGGAGAATGAAATCCCCAAGTTGAGAGGGGGAGATATTCTGGGCTGAGTGCTCTGCATTGGGCAGAGAGAACGATCAGCATCCACTGGAGAAGAAGAGAAGAGAGAACCTAAGGAGAGAAGATTTCAAGGAAAAAAAGAAAAAATAGTGCAGACAGCTGACCTGATTTATTTAGTGATATTAGGATGAACATTTTAGCTGTGAGTCTGAAGATAAATTAGTGATAATTAAAAAGGAAAGGAAGCCAACAATATAATTACTTAATTATTGACTTGACAAAAAACCCACAAAGTTAATCAAAGTAAATTTCAAGCTGTAATATTAATATAGTTGTATGATAAAGACAGTAATATTGATTTAATGAAAACTGTAATATAGCTAGAATGTAAGGCCAAGAGATGAGTATTTATTATTTGTGGAAGGGTACATGGAGCTCAATCCAAATATTCTATAGTGGAAAGTCCATAGATAAAGCTATGATCTTATTATTTGAGGATATGGAAGTAAATGCAATATAAAAAACTAAGGTTAAAAATGATTGCTTCTAGGGGTGGGACATAGAGATGGAAGGAGTGATCAAAAGGGTTGACTTTTTACGTTAGATAGGATTGTCTATCTAACGTATTTTTTGAAATACTAAAAAATATTTTTACTTGATAAACTAATAGAATATTAACAAATTAACTTTTTAAAAAATTGATAAATTTTTAAGAAGTGAATGTTTCCTCTAATCCTTCCTACAGAGATAACCCTTTTTAACCATTTGCTCTAAATTCATTACCCTGGCTAGGTCTAAGTCCAGCTTATCACTTAGTGTCTGTAAGCTAGTTTTTACTCAGTTTCCTTATGTGTGGTTAATTAGTAAACATACTTTTGGAGGAAGTCATCAAGAAGATGTGATGGACAGTTTATCCACCAGCTGGACCCAGGCAATTGGAGGCTCCCCACCTCCTCCCCTGTCCTTGGAATCCACCTTCTGTTCTTAGACTAGCAGCCATTTCAAGGGCACAGCCTTGAGAGAGCAATGCATTGTTGAGACCATCTGGACTGAACCCCATTACAGCCTCTGTATAAACTCTCACGATTCTGATGGGCAGGTATGGAGAGCTACTCACCTTGCTTCCCCTACTACAAGCCACATATATAATCCTTTGCTTATTAAACCTACCAGTCTGGAGTGGTCTGCCTCTTTCTTTGGTCTCTCCTTGCCAACCATGTACAGGGGCCAGTTTGTGAACCAACACATACCTCACGGCATTGTAACGTGGATCTAATAAAATCATACGTAGTGTTGCATAGTGCCTAGAATGCCTTCATTTTGTCTTCACAAAGATTATTTGCATGTCGTGATTATATGACTTCCAAAATGGAATCTTATAAAATATACTGGGTTTGCTCTTTGCTTTTATTTAACTACCCATACAAGGTGCACATTTTCTCTGTCAGTATAGGAATAGATCAAGTTTTTTTCAACCTTGGCACTATTGGCATTTTGGGTGGGATAATTCTTTGCTGTCCTGTGCACTGTAGGATGTCTAACAGCATCCTTGGGCTCCACGCACTGGATACCAGTAGCAGGACCTCCATTTCTCAACTGCAACAAGCAACAATGCCTCCAGACTTTACCAGATGTTACCCGGGGGACAAAATTCCCCACAAGTCGAGACATGCTGGTACACATCTACCTCATTTTCCCCCATGGCCATCTATATCCCTGATCAGTGGATATGTATTTCTTTCTTATTTTTAATTTGATAAAAAATGCTAAATTAAGGTGCTGGTCTTAATTTATAATGAAAGCATTGTGTTGAGGATTATTGTATGCAAACATTTGGTTGCATCTTATATAATACTCTGGAAATAAAACAATAGGCCATATATAATTAAGATTTTTAAAATTTAACTTAATATTTTAAATGTTACAGTGACTTTAAAATGCATATATATAAATATATATGTATTTCATCACCCCTAAAATCAGCAGAATTCTTTATACTAAAAACTTATCCAAATAAAAATGAAATCCTTTGCCATTATCACAGATGTCTCAAAAACTTGGGGATGAGCACTTTACTTGGAAGGATACTGTCTTCTGATTTTCAGGCATCGTAACTGAACTATGAAAATGATCTTGTGAGGATTTGTCTCCAGAAAAAGAAGTTTAAGGTATATATTTTTGTACCAGTAGAAAGCTAACAAATGTCTCCCTTTTCATAGCTAGAGGTCCTAGGAGTCCATTAAGACATATTTATTATTCATGGGAGGTTCATATATCAGCTTGGAAAATACATGCTTCAGGACTGAAATTTACTTTGTTTCCATAGGCAAATAAATGTACTGACTTACTTCATAAAATTAAATTTTGAAGGTGTTTTATTTATAGGAGCAGGTAAGCTATATGTTACTATCAGTTTGCTTATTCCAGATACATGATTAACAAACTTTTTAAAAAACAAATAAATATAAGTAAAGGAATACAATAATACAAGCAGATGGACAGAAACAGCCCAGAGAAGAAAAGTCAATGAAAGCATTTATTTCCTGTTGCTTTAACGATCAGAAAGTTCAGATATTTCATTGTCATTAACAGAAAGCTATCCAGATGCAGAAAGTCATAAAAAACAACATAAAGTGTTAATGAGATTGAGGAGGCACTGGTAAAAATGTCTCCATCTTGAATATTTCATGATCTGTCACCATTCAGAGGGTGTCAGGATTTACCTTCCTTGCAGCTCAGTCTTCAAAGATACAATAAAAACAAGGAAACAGACCTCTGGGGTTTGACGACAGCTTCAGCAAAAATGTCCTAGGGACCCATAATGCTTTAAGGATCTATAAAGAAAACCATAGTTGGAGCCAACTGTATGTGTGCTTTGTTTTTGGTTTTTGTCTTTTGCTGTTTGTGAACTATGATTTTACCTATCTCCAAATGCTTCTTTTCTGTCCTCTCAAAATCACCTTCATGCAGCTGTCCACAGCATCTGCTTAGTCCAAGAGCTGCACTGGAATGGAAATTTCTGAGCTATGACACGATCTTTTTCTTTCTCCAGTTCCACTGGTTTGGGGAAACATTTCCCCCAGTGTATGTCTTAGTTGGTTTCTGTGACTTCTGTGATTTCTCTCCTGTCCCATGTCAGTAAAGGTGTAAGTCTTGGAGCTCTCATTTATTCCTCTGGTCATTTCAAGGTTTTGGAAGCAGAAAGGAGGAGATCTGCTCTTGGTCTTGCTGCCATGTTCCTAGTAGAACTCAAGACTCTTAGATCAATGCTGTTATTGACAACTGAACCCAAATTCATTTGCTGGATTATAAAACACCCTGAAGTTACGCTTGAGGGTGATGATTGACTATATACAGGAGGAAGAAAGGTCCTGGGCATGATTTGCGGCTGGCTACCACAGATGTCGGGGTTCCTGGGGAGTTGTTGGTAAGAGCAGTCTAAATTTCCATACGCTTATGAAACGTTGTCCTCCAGCTGAAAAATTAATATATTTCAGTACATTTATGGGGTATCGGCTCTTGAACCCTATTTTTTTAAATTAATGATGGTAATAGGCAGGACATGGGAAACAATTTGTATTAACAAACACTTGATTTAGGTACTCTGGTGAAATGTCTGTCAATGAGAGAAAAGATCAGCAGGTTTTATATCCATGATGATTGTAAGCAGATGTTCCACCTTGTTTTATCCTTGTTACATCTTTTCCCTATAAAGTCTCAGTAATTGTCCTTTGAACATATATCTTCCAGAAACATTCCAGGAATGTTAAAATCCTGTACCATCTTTACGTTAGTACCATTATTGAATCTCATATAATCTTCCAGACCAAGACGTATTTTTCTTGCTGAGAAAGACATGCTTTTCAAATTCTAATGCTTTTTTATGTATATTTTTGCAAAATGACGTATAAAATACTTCTAAATGTAATTGGAAAAAAACTCTTATAAGATATATTCCATACACAAAGTATTTAATCTAATTATGTCTCCGAATTTGAATAAAATAAAAATTTCTCCTGATCATTTCTATTATCGCTCTCTCATCAGTTCTTTTTTATTTAAAGAAAATCCACGTATGCGTTTTCATGCAATTTTCCTGCCTAATAACTTTGCCATATATTTTAACCATTTTCAAATACTTTTAGATTGAAAAAGTACAATTTCACTTTGAAGTATGTGTTTTAATTCACTTGTTTTTCAATAAACTACATTTATTCTATCATAGTTAAAATACAGCTACATCACATCACCATAAGTACAATTATTTTACAATAGAAAAGGAAACCATACATACAATGTTTGTTCCTTGGAAGCTACCAAAGGCCATTTGTCTGGGAGGGCAGAACTGATCCTGTCCCAGGACACTGTGTTTCTAGGGAACAGAACAGTTTGTCAAGAAGGTGAGAGGGATGACATTTAAAGAAACAGATAATCTCAAATATACCTTCACACACACAAAAATGGTCATTTATAACCTTACCTTTGAAAGATTGCATTGAACTGTGCGTGCTATAAACATTGACTACTTTTTCATTACAAATATATTTATCATCTATTTTCCCACACCAAAATAATACAATCCCTGTATAATATTTAGAAAACAAATAAGCAAAGATAAGCAAACGAAAATTGCTACAATCTCACAAACCATTCACGGGCAGTGTTAACATTTTACGTGTGGCATTTGGTGTGTGTGAATATCTATAGAGAGATAAAGATGTAAGAGGGTTTCTTTTCCTCCCAAAATATTATATATAGTTTGACTGTTAGCTTTATTTGCTGGCATAATGTGAACCTTATTTTAGTATATGAGTAACATGGGCACAACTTGGATTAATGATTCCACTATTATTAAGCAATTACATGGTTTCTAGTTTTTTGCTTTTGCAACTACTGTTTTAATGCATAGTAAAAGCTTTTTAAAACATGTATCTTGGGAGTTTTTTAAGATCAATTCTGAGAAGTGATATCGAGATACTGATGGGCTGGGTATGTATAAACTTTTGATACTATGCCAGAAACGGCTAAGTATTACCCCAATTTGATGATCTCTTATAAAACACCCTTGCAGATATGCGGCTGGCCACTAGCCCTTGCCTGCAGCCTGGCACACGATACAGCTCTGGCAGAAAGACCTAACTGAAGTTGGACCTGGGGGAAGAATTCTTTTGAAGGAGGTCTGACCTTGTGGGTCTTGTTCCCTTTTGCCTTTAGCATTGGAATATGATGACTGGAACACCATCTCTGGGGTGGAGTTTTAGCAGCCACGTGGCGAAAATAAACAGCAGCTTGAGAAATGCCCGGATACACACAAAGGAAGTGTGGGCGAGCGAGACAGAAGGAGACAGAGATGATGTCTTTATGGAGCTGCCATGCTATCCCTGGATTTTCCATCTCCAGTTTTCTCATGATGGGAGAGAATAAAACATCTAAATTGGTTCAGTCACTACCACTTCAGCTTTTGCTATAGACAATTTAATTCCTAATTGAACTGATAGCCAAATGCCTTCCGGAAATGTACATTCTCATCAGAGGCATATTAAACAGCCTGATTCGCTGTGCTCTGTCACTAAGTATCTTCTTTTTTAACTTTTTTTTCCTAATTTTATAGTCTACCACAAGTTTTCCTTTTGATTTAAAATTGCATTTTGTTGAATACTATGGTGATCACATTTTTTAAACATGATTATTGACCACTTGTATTTTTTTGTTTTGAAAATTACGTGTCGTTTGTCTGTTTTTCGGCTGGGATGGTTGCTTTACTTCATTTATAAAGAGTCTTTGCAAATTGAGATTATTCACCTTTGATTCTTCTTTACTTGCTATGAATATGATTTTTGTATTTTATTATTTATTACTCATTGATTATTGCAATTTTTATCTTAAAATTTTTATTTTTGTGTGATTTTCCTTTTCGCTATGGCTTCTGTTAGTATTTCAATGCACAAGAAATCCTCAGTCTTTCTGTACCTCAAAATCAAATGTTGACTTTCTTTCTGGTTGTATTTTAACACCACTGTATTTCATTTCAGTCTTGACTATAGCTAAAATTTATTTTTGCTTGAGGAAAATATCCAACTCAATTTTTTTCCTATGGCAAACTATTTATCTCCATATCATTTCTCAAATAACAATTTCTTTTATCACTTATTTTTAACTATTTTAAGTGCTGTTTTCTGTTTCTTGATCAGTTAAATAACACTGCTGTAGATATCTACTGTGTACCAGAATTGCTATACACAGATGAAACAAACATCCCACCCCAAGGGAAGTAGCTATTTATTTTGGAAATGGGTAAATAGTTTATTTCAGTAAGATATTCTCGGGACTGGCAAGAGGGACCGTCTTAGAGTACTCTGTCCCTTTTTCTTCCTATTATGGGATCACATGTTGAAACAATCTTTTACACACTTTGTATCTAGATTATTCCAGAAAATGTGTACACATCAGCCCACCAGGTACAGGGGCACACTCTGCTTGGTGTGTGTGATGTTACTGGTTGAATTATGAGGGCAGTGCCCTGTACTGTGACCTGCCTCCATGGAGATGTAGTCCTCTTGCTTTTAAATGTCACCCAGCTCTGCTCACGACTCCAGAAGGCAGAGTGTCCTCCTGTCCTCGGGAACCCTCAGGAAAATTCATCCATATGCCGCTAGCTTAGCACGGTCACCCTGCAGAAACAGCTACAATGCAGATAATACCTATATTAAGTCACCAGCAGGAGCTGCCTTGAAAGGACTGATGTTCCCAAGAGGAGGAGTGTATTCGTGCCATCGAACAGTTCTCTACAGGCTCATATTTTCAAGCGAGACACAGGACCTGTCAAACTGTCAGAAACCCAGCGTGAAATGAGCTGGTATGAAGCAAAATCACAGCACCACTGTCAGTGGGGAACTCGACTGCCCTATTCTTTTCCTTGAAAGTAAACAAAAATAAAAGTTTCTGATACCATTGCTTTATTTCCGGACTCCAAAGGTGACGATGTTTCCTCTAACCATCAAATGAAGTTAAAATTCTATTTTTAAAGGGGTTTGTGTGTTTGATTTTTCTCTCGACCTCTGGAACCAAGTGGGCCATCACTTTGTGAGGTGAAACTTGAACGCAGAATAATGGCACAACAGTTACTCTTTGTAAAAAGCCGTCTCAGGCAATGAGAATCAGGGGAAGCTGGGAACGTGTCTCTGAGACACGTTGAGTCTCAGGAAAAAAAAAGTGAATAATAAAGAATACAAAATACTGACTGGCGATTGTGTTTGCAAAGATGTTTCAAGCCTCTGATGCAAATGATGATTTCAGTAGACCCCTGAATCTGCAAATTCTCTGCCAGTTTTCCTAGGAACACATATTTCTCATAGTACCCTACCATGAAGTTTATTTACCTGGTATTCAACCCTGAACACCTGGAGCTTGACTATCCTGATGCATGAGGTTGTACCACACAGAGGTCAAAAGTGTATTCTGCTTTTCTGTATTTGAGGCTGACTGTGTGTAGCATATGCGGTTATGTTTCCCTGGAGCTAAGCCATATGCTGATCATGGCCCTTGGGGCCTCAAAAGCCTCAAAGCTAAAGGGAAAACAGAAATAAAAAGTCAAGGAGGGTGGGAGTGTTTGCTAATAATTCAGATCCATTTATATTCCTCCCACTGAAAAGGGGATCCCCTGACCCCGTGGTCCAGGTGTCTGCTAGAGGTACCATGTTAGTGGCTCCCACAAAGATGCACACTTGCACTTTAGCAGATGCAAGCAATGTTGGAGGCAGCCACCGGCTCCCACTGTTATGCTGGTGGGGTTGGGGCGGATCAGAACTCAGAAAATGAAGACGAGATAGAGAAAGAAATTCTTCGATGACTTGAGACTTAACGGAACTGGGTCTATGGGTCATGCACCTCAATTTTGTAATGTAGAAAAGTTAAAAGGGAACAGAGTTTCAAGGAAAAAAAGTCATTTATTTTCATTATTTTAAATTTGAGAGTCTATTTTGTTGTGTGCAATAGCCAACTTTTTCTTTTGGTGGATATGCTGAGTCTTTATTATTTAGGGGTCATAGTAGACACTTCTAAAAAGCGTATGAAGTAGACAGGATTTGACATTTTCTAAGTGTGTCTATGACTATCACCACCTTTTGGAGCTGAATAAATATTGCACAATTTATATCACAGATGTTACATTTGTCCCTTGATTATGAAGAGATTATAGTGATGCTTCTGTGGTGGGAAAGTCATTTGTGTTCTTTCTTCATTTTCTTTTTTTTTTTTGAATTTAGTAATTAAAATCATCTGAGGCATTAGTTGTTAAGAGAGTCTTTGTATGAATGGGAATTTTAGGGCTTCACATTATATGATGTCATATGTTTAGCAGGTAATTAAAATTGAATTCAATATAACCATTCTGTTGAGTTGCAACCTTCCAGGTATAATCTGAAACTGGTCCCACACATGTAAAGGCAGTGAGAGTCCAAAGAAAGAGGCAGACCAGTCCAGATTGATAGGTGACAGTTTTAACGAGCAAGGAAACTTACTTATGAGGCTCGTCTTGGGCAGCCTCAAGATGGCTAGGTTCCCACCCCTGCCTGCCAAATCTTAAAACTTTGCAGATACTAACTACTATATATAAAATAGATAAACAACAAAGTCCTACTGTCTAGCACAGGAAACTATATTCATTATCTTGTACTAACCTATAATGAAAAAGAATAGAAAAACGAACATATGTATGTATATGTATGACTGAAACGTTATGCTGTACACCAGAAACCGACACATTGTAACTGACTATACTTTAATTAAAAATTAAAAAAAAACTTTAAATATAGGACTTAGCTGGGTTCAGTCACATACATCATCCGGGGAGTCTCAACACCACATCTCAAGGCTCTGTTTTTGGGGCAGCTTCTGAGAGTGGGAAAAGCAGGAGGAACACACGTTCCAAGGTCAGGGGAGGGGGTGAGGAGCACCCTATTACCTGGGTCCAGCTCACTGGTAAACCTGCAATCACACTCCACCTGGGACAAGTCATTTAGTGCATGTTCCCCGGAGCACCGTGGTTGTCCTTTGACCTTTCTCAGATTTATTCCCTGGATCTCTGTTTTGACCTTGAGTCTTTTGGTAATTCTTTCCTTTGCATATACATCCCATCAATAACCTGTTTTTCCTTGATTACCCCCACCATTTCTAATCACCAGCTAACATTTACTGAGTACTTACCAACCAGAGGCATGATATTAAGCACCTACTGTTTGTTAACTCTCGTAGTTCCTCTAAGATCAGTGCAAAGTAGCTACATGAGTATCACCCAATGCTGCACATAAGGGTTTATCCACATTAGGGTTCTAAATGCTTCTAGAATGAATGATGAATGACTCTTGATTTTCCAACCAAAGAAACTGAGACTTGGGAACTTATTATTTATTTATCCTCTTATTATCAATTTGGGAGGAGATGAAATGGTCAGTCAGAAATAAGAATACAGCAAGAGATTGGGAATATCTGTGGGGAACTTAGGAGTAAAAACTGGTGTAGCAGATAGGAAAATAAAAACAGCCTAAAAATATACAACAACCAAAAGTAAAAACTCAGTGGCTGAGCTAAATAGCAAATCAGGCAACTGGTAAAAATGATAGTTAACCTTTATTAAATGCTTACTCTGTGCCCCGTGATATTCCAAGTACTTTTGCAAGTATTGGTTATTTTCTGTATTTTTTTCTTTTCTTGTCATCTCATGAAAGAAAAACAACAAAATAGTTTTGTGTTCTTAGAAGAATGGAACTAGGACTATAGGGAAGGAAAAATGTTTCCTCCACCTTCGTAGGTGTGAGAGTTGAGTCTATGAAACGAACTAACAACAGGCAGATAAACAGGAGACGAGGTATACAGATTTAAAAATTTTTAATATTACATGCATGGGGGCATCATAAGAAAAAAAAGCAAAGAGATTTAGGAGCTTATACAATGAGATTTAGGAGTCTTATTGGACAAAAGGGAGAGAGAACATAGGCACCTTAGAGGAGGTGAAATTGTTTTTAAGAAGGATGAATGGGCGCTTAGAAGATTAGATGGCAGATGTGGGAGTTTGTGACCACGTGTATCTGGGTGTGGTGCCGACTTCTAGTCTCTTCTTCTGTGATGAAAGTCAGTCTTCTTTAGTTGATGAAAGTCCTGAGGAGGGAGTTGGTGACAACTGAGGATCTTCTTTTAGGCAGATAAGGGGAATTCAGAGAAAGCCTCTCCCTGCAATTGTTCTTTTTCAAAACCCTTCAGCTCAAGATGATCAACATACCAAAGTGGCATATTTTGGGGTGGCATGCCCTTAAGTCCTTTGGGACAAATGGGCAGAAATTTCAGATGGGAGGTACAGTCAAGAAAAGCAAAACTCAGGATGGACCACTTCTGATCCCAATAATATTCTCCATCGGGAATACCTTCAGGCAAAGCCTAGGGTGCTGTGAAGCGATTCCGACTATGTTGGGAGTTGAAAAAATAATTATCTGTTTTACCTTTAGCTTTAAAGCATCTATAGCAAGACACTTTCAGCAGGATAAGCCTAGACAGAAAAAGAGAGATGAGTGGGCATTTAGCTCTTCCTTATTAAGTAAGAAACCGTGGTACAGAAATCCCTGAAGGGAGAAATTTTGAGAAAGTAGAAATTCAGGGGGAGTGTTAGGCACAGTGATAATTTTCACCAACTAAGCTTTACTGAGACCAAAATTTCCACTGCTCTCATCGCAGACATATTCACAAAATGTATTTTCCACTCAATTTCCTCAAACATCTTGCATTAATGCAACTAGAGACCCTGGACTTCTATGTTGGTGGTTTCCTAAGCTGCACAGTTCGATTACTTTTATGGTACCTGAATCCTTGAACAAATATCTTGTATTTACTGAAAACGTACTGTGTGACGTTTGGACCTTATAATAATTTCTTGGATCAGAAAATACGATTTTCATGAAATAAAGGGGATTTGATGTCCCTGAATTATAATGAGGAGCCAACTGACTACTATTTTGAAGATTTTTTTCGTATATTAAAACATGTAGTAATTTTCATGTTTTCTTTGGTTGATCATCACAAAAGATGATTAATGTAAATATTTAACTTAATCCTTTCCTTCAAAGTGAATTTCCAGAGATAAATCTTCTTATCCAGATCATATTGCAAAGGATATTGTGTCCTGTTTTTAGCATACCTGTTCCATTGGATATCCCTAAGGCATTGTTTGAAAACCAATAAGAAAGGATAAAGTCAATAAACAAGAAGAAGTATATTAAATTTTGTGAATTGTGAATATGAAATAAGATAATGAGAAGCATCTATAAATTATGATTTATATGGAAATTCGAGAATGGAAAAATGAGGTTGATTTTGCATAGATTTTGGTTATGTGGTGTAATATTTTACGGATTATGTCATATTTTCTCCAGAGATAAGCTACAAAGTGTGATGGAAGAAATCTGGCTTTTGAAGTTAGAGAACTTAGTATGTTCAAGTTCTCATCTGCCTCTGGGTGACCTGAACAAGTGTTATTATTCAATCAGACCACTTAACTCATCTGAAAAACCAAGAAATGGTAGTAATACTCAGTTCATAGGTTATTATAAAAATAAGTAGAATGTTGTGAGTTATTTTGTATTTGTTCATGAAACATTCATTGAGGCTGTTATGCACCAGTTCCCAAGCATATACAAGTGAACTAAATAAAGCAGTATTTTGTAAATGTAAAGCAATATACGTATTACATGTCTTTACACAAAGGTCTTAATTAATACATCAGTGGCTAATATATAGTTTAGTCCTGATACTTAATTTTAGAGTTTCAAAATAAGCTTAATATACAATACACTGACTAGATCAAATGTGACCGAACAACTGGCGAAGGAAACTCAAGTGCATAATTTCTAACAATCCCCACCCCCCGACTCCTGCACACACCCCGCCCCTGAAACATTTTTCTCTCTATTAACTTTCAGTGTACAAATTTCCTTCCTGATCTTGCTTTCCTTTTGCTAAAACACAACTGTTTTGCTTCCCCAAATTAGAGGGAATTGGGATAACTCTTCATTGTTGCTTTATTTTGGAATTACACTGCACAGTGGCAGACAACAAATTATCATTGTTTTGGATGTTAGAGAACAATTAGATGTTTGCATATCGGAACAGGAAACATCTCCAATGTCTGTGACAAACGGCGAAATCAAGCAACTTAGCAGTCTCCATTAGCAAAATCATCATAACGCATTTGTTGTGAGATTGTCTCTGCTTCTAGCTAATGCTGCTCTATGATGTTTCTAAATGCTAAGGAGTGACTTCTCAAAACACATGATGTAAAATACATGATGTGTTGAGTCCCAGGTGAGAATTATTAGTAGTCCTTTATCATTAATCATATTCATATGGCAATTGCAGATGTCAAGCTCCGCTGTGTTTCTCTTTTCAAATTTAGGGAGCTCCGTATGCTGTACCTCTAGCATCGTATTACCTAGCTATTATCCTAAAGTGAAATTTTGTGCTAAGGATATGGCCTTAAGTGTCATGGGGTCCCTGAGCTGGTCCAGGATTTGATGAGCAGGAGAATGCTCATATTTGCTAGAGGAAGTTGTTTAGCTTGGTGCTAATTTAAATGCACAGATTTTTGTTCGGACTCAGGTTTTTGTCCAGGCTCTGCCATTTATTTAGTCTGTAAAATTTACTGACTTATTTAACCTTCTAAGACTAATTTCCTCAATTATATAATCAAATAATGGCAGCCTATACTTTAAGTGGTTGGAATGAATATTTAAAAACTGAATGGACGTAATAAAATTATTACCACATCTGGTATTTAGTAGTTCGTCAATAATACAAATCGTTGCTTATCACACTTAAATTAGAACTATAGCAGCAGGTTTCATAACCTAAGGTCAGTAATGTTTTCTGATTTGGGAACACACAGGATTGTGCAGAAATCCAGGAAAAAACACAACAAAACAAAAAGCCATCCAATTATCAAAGGGAGAAGATAAGGTAAATGAAATAAAACATTTCCCTTCGTGCCCCTGTATGGTAGAAGTTTTACACATATTCATGTCGTCTCATTGAATTAAATCCTAATACTCTTTTTAAAGAAGGAATTATTTTATAACTTACTTTAACAGAAAAAAAGAGTCTGAGAAACAGATATATTAAGGAGTAAATCTGAGATTACGTAGCTACTGATTTGCAGAGTTAACATCTGAGTGTGTGTCTGTCCGACTTAAAGTTTTTTTTTTTTTTTAATGCTTTTCCCCCAAACCAAGATTAAATATCAGGCATGCTCCAATTAGGAAGTCTACAGGTAATACCTATTGAAGTCAAATTGCAAAGCATATGAGGTCATGGTAGCAGTGATCAGACTGTATCTGAGAGCAGAGCTCTATCCCAGATGAAGACTATTTCCTATGGGAGATCCTTGGCAACTTCCCACCAGGGCACCAGGGCAGGACATGAATGACAGGGTCTCAGTCCATAGATAGGTGTTTACAAGTGACCATGGACATGTGGGGAGGGGGGATCGAAAAAGTAGTGTTGGCAGAATATGCCCAAAAAACAGAGCACCAGTGACTGTCTCAATATCCATGAAACTAATACCAAGTTGATAGGCACTTTAATAATTAAACAATAATATTTATTATAGCTCTGTGCTTCTATGCCAGGCACTGTAACAGATGCCTTCATCATACTAATGTGAATTTTTTAGGCACCCTGCAAAGCTAATGTTAGTCTTCTCAGTTTATAGAACTAAAATGTAAGGCTCTAATGGATACTGCAGTTTTCCCAAGGTTATGTGATTAAATAATGGTAGAGAAGTCGGATTGTATTAGAAATTGAGAAGGGTATGGGGCAAGTGAATTCTATTCCTAAGAGTTAGTAAAACCTTCAGTAGATTATTTTATCTTTCAATCTACGGCAGCATGATGTGAAGAAAGAGTACTTGACACTGACAAAGGATTGTTTTTAGCTTTGCTTCATGTTATAAAGTGTAGACTTCAACATATCATTCAGTTTAACTCTTTGACCCTCAGTATCCATAGCTGTAAAACATGGAAATGATATTTCCCCCGCCTGTTTCACCGGGCATTAAGAAGACTGTAATGAAATCGCGAATTGGCACTATATAAATTCAGAGATAATATGCAAATGTGACATTATTTTTGCCTGTCTCCCTGGAGCTACGTTTGAATAAAATGGGTTAATATATATGAAAATGCTATCCAATTATAAAGAAAAATCAAGAATCATTAAGGATAAGTGTAAATGCTGCTGGGACATATATGAGTGTTTGAATATTTATATATAGAAGGGTCATTGCTGTGCTTTCGATTCTCAGTAATTTAGTCTACGATTTCCTTAATCATATTTACTGTGAAACTTATATGTTCTAACATAAAGGAAACAAAGCTCAATGCGGACAGCTAGCTAACTTGTCCAAGGCCATCTGATTAGTTAGGAATGATACTGGGGCTGGAATTCAGATTTTGTACTTCACAAACTATGTATTTTCCCTACACCACGCCATCTTCTTTTATAAAAGATTGACGTTTAATACCCAATGGAATTATAATGCAAAAACTACCTTAGTTCCTTCAGAAGCTCTGTATTTGAAAAGCCATCTTTGAGCCCAAAATTTAAAAAAAAAAAAGAGTCACTTTAAACCAATTTCCCCACTTCTCTGGTGACTTACATGGGAAGTTTTCTTTGCCGCTTTAATAGACCTTATTTCCACTTTGGATATTCCTCCATGAACCCCAAGATGGATCCGATTTCCCAACTCCCTTCTTTCTCTGATCTACACAACGTTCTCCAGATTCCAAGTGTCCCCTTTCCTGATCCTCTTGCTAGTAAGCCGCCACTTTCTTCTGCTCATTTTGCTGTGTGTTTCCTGAAACTAAATTTGGTTGTGTCTAAATGGCAGGAGGATAGAGAGGTAAGTAACAACAGGGACACTCTCCCCAAAACTTTCTGGACCACAGTCGGCCCAGTTTGATTTGATTTGATTTGATTTGTTATTTCATTGTATAAATTCTTTATGTATTTGGGATATTAACTTCTTATGAGATATGCAAATTGCAAATATTTTCTCCCTTTCCATAGGCATCCTTTTCATTTTGTCGATTTTTTCTTTTGCTGCACAGAAGCTTTTTAGTTTGCCATAGTCCAATTTATTTATTTTTGCTTTTGTTTCTTGTGGTTTTGGTGCCATATCCAGAAAATTGTTGCCAAGACCTACATAAAGGAGAATCTTTTCTAAGTTTTTCTTCTAGGAGTCTTATGGCTTTGGGTCTTATGTTTAAGTCTTTCATCCATTTTGAGTTAATTTTTGTGACTAGTGTAAAATAGACATCCAATTTCATTCTTGTGCATGTGGCTTTCCAGCTTTCTCGGCACCTTATGTTGAAAATACTATTTTTTCCTTATGAATATTCTTGTCTCCTTGTCAAATATTAGTTGAACATATACTTAAGGTTTATTTCTGGGCTCTCAATTTTGTTCCATTGTTCTCTCTCTCTTTTTTGCCAATACCATACTGTTTTGATTACTATTGCTTTGTGATATAGTTTGAAATCAGGAAATGTGATACCTCCAGCTTTGTTCTTTCTTAGAAGTGCGTTGGTTATTTGAGGTCTTTTGTGATTGCATACAAACTTTAGGAATTTTTTTTCTATTTCTGTGAAAAATTCCATTGGGATTTTGATAAGAATTGTTTGAATCTATAGATGGCTTTGTGTATTATGGATGGTTTAACAATATTAATCTTTCCAATCCATGAACAAGGGATGTTTTTTATTTGTTTATTTCTTCTTCACTGTCTTTCATCAAAGTCCTATAGTTTTCAGTGTACAATTCTATCACATCCCTTGGTTAAACTTATCCCTACATATTTTACTGCTTTAATGCAATTGTAAGTGGGATTTTTAAAAATGTATCTTTCACATGTTTTGTTATTAGTCTACAGAAATGCAATTGCTTTATGTATCTTGATTTTGTATCCCACAACTTCTTGTATGATTGCTCTAGATAGGACTTCCAGTACAATTTTGAATAGGAGTCTTAAGAATGGGCACCCTTGTCTTGTTCCTGATCTGATGGAAAAAGCTTTCAACTTTTCACTGTTGAGTATAATGTTGGCTGTGTGTTCGTCTTATATGGCCTTTATTATGTTGAAGTATGTTCCTTTATACCAAATTTGTTGAGAGTGTTTATCATGAAAGGATTGTATTTTGTCAAATGCTTTTTCTTGCATCTGTTTGAGATATCATATAATTTTTATCTTTCATTCTACTAGTGTGGCATATCACATTTTTCAATTTGTGTATGTTGAACCATCCTTGCATCCCAGAGATAGATCTCACTTGATCATAGCATATGATCCTTTTAATGCATTGAGGAATTAATTTAGTTAATATTTTGTTGAAAAAAAGTTTACATCTCTATTCATCAAGGAAATTGATTTGGAATTTTCTTTTATTGTAGAGTCCTTATTTGGCTTTAGTCTTAGACTAATGCTGGTCTCATAAAATGAGTTTTCAATATTCCTTCTTCAATTTTTTGGAAGAATTTGAGCAGGTAGAATTCTTTAAATGTTTTGTAGAATTCACCAGAGGAGCCATCTAACTTGGGCTCTTCTGTGTTATGGAGTTTTTGACTACTGATTCAGTCTCCTTATTTGTTATTTGCTCCTTGCTTGTTATTTGCTCTTGTCATTTGCTAGACTTTCTATTTCTTTATGATACAGTTGGTATGGATCCATTTCTTCTAGATTACAGATTTTGTTGGCATATAATTGTTCATGGTAGTCTCTCATAAGTTATTTGCATTTCTGTGGTATCAGTTGTAATAATTCCTTATTTGTTTGTAAGTTTTATTTAATTGTTCTATATTTTTTCTGAATTAGACTAGCTAAAGATTTGTCAGTTTTGTCTATCTTTTCAGAAATAATCACTTAGCTTTATTGATCTTTATATTGTTTTTCTGTTATCTGTTTTATTTATTTGAGCTCTAATCTGTATTATTTATTTCCTTCTGCTAACTTTGGGCTTATTCTTTTTTCTACTTCCTTGGGGTATAAATTTATGTTTTTACTTGAGATCTTTCTTTGTTCTTAATGTAGGCATTTATCACTATAAATGTCCCTCTTAGAACAGTTTTTGCAGCATCTCAAAAATTTTGATATTTGTGCTTCCATTTTCTTTTGTTCCAAGATATTTGTTGATTTCTCTTTTGATTTCTTCTTTTACCCATTGGTTGTTCAGTAGTGTGTTCTTTAATTTAAATTTTGGGATTTGTTTCCTATTATTGTTTTCTAGCTTCATAACTTTCTGATCAGCACAGATACTTGGAGTTATTTCAATCTTTTTAAATTTACTAAGACTTGTTTTATTCTTTATCATAAAACCTATCCTGAAGAATGTTCTGTGTGCACTTGAGAAGAATGTATATGCTGCTGCTGTTGGGTAGAATATTCTTTATTCATGTATTAGTTCCATTTGATCTAAAGTATAGTTCAAGCCCAACTTTTTCTTGTTGATTTTCTGTGGGGATGATCTATGAAAATTGAGTATTGAAAAAACCTATTATTATTGTATTATTGCCTATTTTTCCTTTTAACTATGTTAGTATTTGCTTAATATATTTAGGTGCTCAGTGTGGGTGCATATATTTATAAAAACTGTTGTTTATTCTTGATGAATTGACCCCTTTATCATCATATAATAGCCTTATTTGTCTCTTGTTACCATTTTTTTTTTTTTGCTATGATAAATACCATCTTCTGTCAAGACAAAAGAAAGAAATTGAGGCAAGAGGGAGGGCAATTATGAGAGGTTATCAAGAAAAACAAGGTAAACAAGGATAAAGTTTGTTTTGAAGATTTAAGCCCTACCTTCCAATTTCATAAGATTCTCACAATTTAGAGTCATCCTTTTCTTCCTGGTATAGAGAAGAAGACACCCTTACAAATGGAGATTCTCTTTATACATTTAAGATTCCCTTACAAAGGGTAACTTCTTTGGTTTTTCAAAGCTTCTCCTATGTCTACAGTTTCTCAAAATAATCTTTACGCCAGAGAGATTTCCTTAGGTGACATATTCTGCTACTTTTCACTTCCTTCCCATCTCTCAAAAACATTGAAGGTCATCTCTAAACTGGATTTTAAATAATCTTCCTGCCCAACATTTAAAACTCTAAGTTTTGCTCTAGCATTCATTTTTATATCTTGCTTCCAATCAGCTTTCTAACTTTTCACTTACCATTTAACTTCTCAACTCAAAAAGTTAAAAGAGCTTCCTGGGCTCCTCATATAAGGATTAATTTACAATGCTCTACAAGATCGTCCTTGAAAACCTATCTTATTTAGTTTCTCACCTTTTCCTGCTAATGACTCGTCACTTCACTCAGCGAAGGTCTCTAGCAGGTTTTCTAATTTTAAAGCAGGACTATCCAGTGTGCTCTGGTTGTCGCTAGTCTTTTAGCAACTCTTCATTACTTTTAGTTTTGAGCAAGGAAAACCAGTCTTTGAATTTGACTCCTAAACATGTTTTAAACCTGGTGGTATTTGAGTTACAATGTTTTCTGCGCTATCACCTATCTTTTGGTCGTTTATATCTCCCTTAGTGCTAATATCAATTTAATTTAACTCACTTTAAAGAATACTTAATGATGTGGATTATACTTTGGAAACACCTGGTTTGTTTGTGAGGGTTTTTTTTTAATTAAATTAAAAACATTTATTAATTGCATAGAAGACACAACATAAAGTCCCACCCAAGTCTTTTATGGTTTTCCAAACCTTTTTGTACACCCTGATCTTTTCCTTATCTTAATTTCCACAGATGGTATTCACATAAAATCATATTCTCTAAGATAATTTCTATGTTTAATGGTTCAAAATTATAGCTCCAACTAAGCTGGCATTGGTGAAATTAACATCCTGTGCTTTTATCAGAAATATAAAACATATATTTTAGTTACTTAGTACTGTAAATGATTGTCAAATATGAACTATGCATATTTCCAAGAATTATAATATGATTTCTGATTTACTTAAATAATGAAATTAAAAAATGACAAAGAGCTAAGCCATAAAATGTATCGAATTGTTAAAATAAGAAACCTGTTTCCCAGATTCTTTTAGAGCTTGTAACTACATTTATCTAAACTATCATACCTGTATCTCCAGTATACTGCACAAATGGACTAATAGCAAGCAAACTATCGACCTTACCTCATCCCAAAGATTTGGCCCTCATCTTAAAAGCTGCAATAAATCCTCACATTTCCCCACACAGCTCATCATCACTTTGCTGAATCAGCATTTTGGACTATGCAGACTATATTTCCAGAAATAATGCATTCCCAAAGCAATATCCCCCAGATATGCTGAATCAGCATGCTGAAGGACAAGGAACACAAAGAAGGCCTTTAAATGTTTTGTCTGAGCCAGAATCTATTAGCAGAGATGAGTATTCAACATATAGACAAAAACATACAGGTGCCTTTCAACCTAATGCTGCACACATGCATATAAGTACTTGCAGTTTGTTACATGATTAAGGTTTTAAGTTGATTCAAGAATGTGCTAGTTTCTGTCCATGAAGGACAGGCTCTAAAACCATGAAGTTGTTTTCATAAATCTCCAAATCTGATACATTACTGTGATTACAGGATTTGGCAAGATGATTTATAGATGTTTTGCCTTATTTAAATCAACTTAACTCTGTGATGCTACCATATTGTTAAAACATATATTTTAATTTGTCAGCTTCAGGAACACAATGGTTATCAATTAACAAGGCAACCATTTATTGGACTTATAGGAGCTGGTGATTCAATCTGTGTTCACCTAGACTTATGGTTAGAAAGAAAATAATCTCTAGGTAGTTATGGCTAACACTTTTGGAATTCCCTGTGAGCTGTGTCCATTCCAGTTGCTATCACTGCAGAAAATCAAATTGAAAAGGCATTATCATCCAATGTGCATCTTATACCAGTTTCACTGCCCACCACCAAAAAATATACACAAAAACACAGTCGATAATCCATAATAGCTCAAATCTTTGGCATTAGTATGTTTTTCCATTTCTGGATCTCTTCAGAACTTCCAGTAAATGTGTTTGAAGACCATCAAGATTTTGTCAATCAAGCACTATAGTGTACAGTTTTCTGATTATCTTAGCCAAAAAAAAAAAAAGTTTTCCTACAGGATAAAATAGGATCATATATTAAGTGAGAAATAGAAACCTGACTTAGAACTGGTTTTGGTTGATGATAGGCTGATTCATTCAAGAGCAAAGTAACTTGTTCTCACCTATCTGTTTTACATAATTTATTCTTCAGCTCAACAAAATAATTTATGCATCTAATGGAATTTTATAATCATTCACAAAGAGATAGAGGCATAATATAAATCCCATGAATGCAAAGGGTCTATTAATGTCACATAAACACTTGCTTTTACTAACACCGATCTATTGACTTCTAAACTAATTGCTCAAGCTCCCTGATTCCCCTTGACTCAACATCTTTGATCCTTATAGTCATATCAAGTCTCTGAGTCTGTTTCTCCCTCCAGTTCCATTCCCTGGATGAAGAAAAAGCACTCTCTCAGAGATAATTTTAAGAACTCTGTTCCTTCTATATGTATTTGCAGTCTATTAAGGCACTCTCATTGCACAGCAACCCCACATTATTTGATTGAGTTGGGTCCTTCTCATATGGATTTCTTGCTTGGGGAGGGGGTGGACCAGTCAACAACTATAGAAACACTGCCATGTTGAAGGTAAGCATGTTTAGGCATGTTTAAATCTCTATCTAAAGGCTTCCAGAATATTGAACTAAATCTGATTTTCAGTCTTCTCTTAATAGTTTGCAAAACCAGCACGTACAAAGATCAACATATAAGCTAGACAAAAATGAAAGAATGAGGACTGATGGGGTAGGAAAAGACCCATTTGTTTGATGCTTCTCTCCACAAACCATTGAGGCACTTGTACTGAGCCCTAGGATAAGTCAGAATATTAATTGTAAAACATTAAAATAGATAACCCCTGAGGTCTCTTCCAGTTCAAGTAATTGTGAGAGATGTATATGTCATTTCTGTGTTTACTCTGAATTGTGTATTGTATTTTTGTTGGTGTTGTTGTTGTTTAAAATTGTGGCTTAAAATACACTTAGCAAAATGCATCAAGTCAGCAAATCTTAGATGTACAGCTCCATGAATTTTCATAGAGGTACCTACTCACCTTACCACCTTCAAGATGCATGTAGAAAACATTACTGCCAAAGGTGCCCTAATGCAACTTACCAGTCTATGAACTATTCCAGAGGTAAACATTCTTCTTAGTTCTATCACCGTCAATTAGTTTGCCTACGCTTAAATTTTGTATAATGAAATCATACAACATATACTCTTTTGCATGAGGCATTTGCCCAGCATGATGACTGTGAAATCAATCCATGTGAATGCATCTGTAAGTAATACATTCTTTTTATTGCTTTGTAATATACCATTATTAAAAATAAAACCACACAATTAATGTATCCATGTTCCCTTGCTGAATACTTAAGATTCTTTTTACATTTGAGTCATTATTAATAAAACTGATATGAACATGTCTTTTGATTACATATGCACTATTTCTCTTGGATATATAACTTAAGATGGAATTGTTAGGTCATAAGTAAGGTATGTGTTCAACTTTGATGACTATTTCGTCTTAAAGATACTTTTCTATACTTTTTCTATAAGTTTCTTTTAACCTTTCATCTTTAGGTTTATGTTTCATCCCAATTAACATTTTTTAATATCTTTATTTTTATTGAACAAAATAAAAGTGATGAAAGGGTTCCCTAGGCATCATTGTGATGAGTAAAAGGATGGCAGCAGAAACTTATTTACCAGAGGCTATGTGCATTCTTTCTAGATATCCCCACTGCTTTTATCTACTGAGTTTCCCTTAAGCATGACAGACTTTGTTCTTTCCCCTCGCCACTGATGATTTCTTAGAGTGAAAGAGAAAAGGAAGCTCTAAAGCAAAGCACTTTTATTTTGCATATTTAACTGATTCAAAGTTGACTTGGTCTACTATTTCTTAAGTAATGAAAAATGAAAACTCCTACTAATGCACTAGGGCAGGAGCTGTAGACTTTTTCCATAAAGGACCAGATCTTTGCCTTTGCAGGCCATGTGATCTCTGTAGCAACTATTCAACTCTGCCATTGTAGGACAAAAGCAACCATAGATAATATATACTTGAATAGGCAATAATTTGTTTTGATATAGTTTTATTAAAAAAATAAGGCAGTGTGGTGGATTTGAACTGCGGACTGTAGTTTGCTAATGCCTGCTCTTACGGAAAGGAAAAGCAACTATCGTTTATTTTTTGTCTAGTACACAACAGGTGTAGCATCCCAGAATATAAAATAATCATGCAATTTAAATTTTTTCTTAAAAAGTTTCATTTCCAAGAGTCAAACCTTTAGGTTTTAACCATGTTGGTTAGCCTGGTAGCTAACATGCAATTGAAAATGCTACTAGTTTAAATAATTATAAGCATGCTTCCAAATTAATTTTCTTATCTGATATGATGTAAGGATCAATGTTAACTTTATTGGCTGAGACCGTCTGCCGGGTGTACTACCAGCAGCTGGGGAGTCAGTTCTTCGATTCTAA
Source organism: Vicugna pacos (assembly GCF_048564905.1). NCBI lineage: Eukaryota > Metazoa > Chordata > Mammalia > Artiodactyla > Camelidae > Vicugna > Vicugna pacos. The sequence continues at coordinate 11,401,300 of NC_132991.1, read as the reverse complement.
GGGAGGATCTGAGCAGCACAATACAGCATCCACAAGAGGAGAAACATAGAACAAAGTTTTCCTGAATGGAGTCCACAAACAGGAACCTGAAGCAGTGAAATACAGGACAGACTCAATCTAGAGAGCAAAACATTTTGAGTTGCTAAGTTGCATTTAGAAGTTGAAATACGACTTCAAGCCTTCTTTCTATTTACAAGCATAGAATCTCAGCTAGCTATGATTCTGCCTTAATTACCCATAGATACACTTATTAATAGCTTTTAAAAGCTTAACCATGGGTGTTATAAATTTCATATTTATGCAAGGAACATTCATAGTTGAATCCAGCACATTTTCTTTAAAATTCCATTTTTGCAAAGCTTCCAATTAGAATCTTCTTAGCCTTTCTGTCCTTTGTGTTCTCAGTCTGTAGAATGAAAAACATACGGTCTTGCAGTGCCGTCAGTAAAAATGCATCATGTTAAATATTTTCAGTCCTTCAGAAAAAAATAGTTGTATGTATTAAAATTTCTGAATAAAAATAACATATCATAAAGAGTCCAAAGCAATGTCTATATCATTTTTGATAATGGTCCAGTTTCTACCCAATCTCATTTAAGGGAAATTGGACATTTGCAAGAAAGTTGCAAAAATACAGCCTGGATATTAAATCAGTTTGACACTGGAGATGAACATACACATGAACATGTGGTCAGTGATAGAGCATCAAATGCTTGAGAGATACAAGGCAGGCTGGGCCAGCATGATGGTTCCTCCTTTGCATGTATCTATGGTTAATAAAGATGAGGCCAAGGGTCCACCCTATGTACAGGACTGTCTTTCTACACCCTGCAGTCCCATTGTCCACCCCACTCCAGCTTGTCCTGTGTCCACGTGGCTGACCTCTACCCAATGTATCAACCAAGCTTTTTTGCCCTGTAGATTGTTGGTTGAGTTCATCCAGAGAGAGGCACCAGTAGGGGAAATGAAGACAAAAAGAAACATCATTGTATTTCTTCCTTCAGTTACTTTTCAGCTGGCTCCTATTTCTTGCACAGAATTGCATCAGCTTTCCTGTGTGTTACAGTGACAGTTCTCTCTGGTTTTTTTCTGGTAAAGCCCCTTCTACTTGGACCTATGGACCGCGAGGCTGTATGATTCCTGCTGTTGTTAACCCCAGCGCGCTTTGCTGACTCTGCTGGTTTCACTTCACCATGTCAGTCTCTTCCTTAAACGCTGTTCAGTTGCACCCATCTTTTTAAAACTTTTATTTTGAAAGAATTTCAAAACTATAGAAAAATTTTGAAAATTGATACAGAGAAATCTTATGTTCCTCTACCCAAATTCACCAGTTTTATTGCCTTGTAATATTTATTTTGTCACATCCTTTCTTCATACTTATACATTAATAAATATTTGTAAGATTAATTTTTATAAACCATTTCCTCCATAATACTTTGGTGTGTCTTCTTTGTAACAAATATATCCTTTCACAAAATCACAGTGCAGTTATTAAATTCAGGAAACTTAGCATTGAAACACTGATCTGTAGTCCATTTTAATTGTATTTTTCAATTGTTTTAATAACAACTTTATATTCGTTCTTTTATCCTAATACAGGCTTGAGTTCAGAATCATGTATTGAATTTAACTGTCATGTCTCAAACCCCACTTTTGAGTTCATTACCTGTTTCCTATTGGGACTGTGAATAATACAATTCCATATTAAAATTAATGAAAAGATGCCCCTAGTAGTCCTGATTGGAATTATGAGTATAAAAATTATTAATTTTTCCTTTTTTGGGCTGCACAATTATTGCCTCAGGCAAGAGCATCCCCATGCATTCACTCTTCAAGTTTCTGCTTCATGTAGAGCCACGTATGTGCTAAGTGTGAGGAATTAGATGAGGGCCAGAAAAAGACATCAAAGAGATAGAAAAATAATCCTTGCATCCTGAAAGTTCAACCCTTAGAAGAAATGACTTTTTCCCCCCTCTGAAAACAAAAGGATGAATATAACTAGAACTTTAAAATTCAAAACATCCTATTGGATAGGAATGACAAATACCAAGACAGAAAAGCCTGGCTGGTGGCACACATTAAAAATTAATTGTGGAATGTTTCTACTGAGCTGAGTTGTGATCCCAGAAGTTTTCACAACACAGTAAACTAAGAAGTCATTATCAATTGATCAAAGTAGGTATTCACAATGAAATCATTTCTCCCATTTTTGGGGAATAAGCGATATATTGTAAAAAGAATTTAAAGGACTCAGAAATGTATGAGGTGAAGGACACCAGGCAGACAGACTATAGACAATGCAAAAAAGAGTTCCCCAAAGCAAAACACCAGCAAAATTCAGAACATATGAGCAAAGCCTTTTAACACAAATACTAGACTACTTTTGTCTCTCCTTTTTAGAGACACAGTTTATTGGATGCAAAACCAAACAACAATCTGTCAGAAAACTGTTTTCACACTTGGGCACTGAAGTGGGATTTGAACACAGACAGGTGCATTCATTAGCCTTTAAAGAATCCGATAATGACCCAGCCTTATGCCCAGACGTACTACGGAGTGGATAGAAGAGAGTCCACAGAGAATTTGCAACAAGACCAAGTCAAATTAGAGACTAGATAAAACAAACATGAATATCCTGAGAATGTGAAGTAGAACCCTCAGCCATTCAGTTGAACCCAGCAAAGCCACTAAGAGGAAGCAGAATCCCTAACAGTCATCTTCCTAGCTGTGGGGGAGAATCTAAAGTATCGAGAAGCTTAATTTGAAAGCAAGAAAAGTGGTTTTTTTTTTTTTTTTAAACCATTCCCCTGTATAGGCAACTGTCATCAGATCAAAGGCTATTTAACATTCCAGAGCTGGCTAATCAGCAGAGACAAACTCAAAGGGATCTTGGATCCCCCACTTCCAACCCCGCCCTGAGAGGTGACATCCATTCCATTAAGGTTGATATGAGTGAACAGAAGGAGAACATTATTAGAGGTTTTGCCTCAGGACACTCAGATGAAAATCACATTTCACTCTTTTGATTGCATTTGCAACACGAAAAACAGAGGGGGAAAAAATCTGACAGGTTGTACGTGGAGCAATCTTTCTACAGATAATGTTCTTGTCCTCAAGGTAAATCCAACTAGTCATGCAAATTTCTCACTTTCCACTTGGAAGAAACACACATGCACCCAAAATGTGTGTGTGTGTGTGTGTGTGTATTTAAGTTCTTGAGCTAAAAATAAAAACAGCAAAAGCAAAAGGTGATGTTTTCTGAAGAAGCAGCATCAGAACTTGCCTCCTGAAAGATGATTTAAGGCGGCTAGTAGAGATAGGAGGTGGGCTATGAATCCGGGCATTGACTCCTCCATGAAAGAGAACGTATAGCAAGATCCAAGCCTTAAGCACGACTGGCCACAGGTACTGGCAATATCGGGGTGAGGGGACATCCACACACACAATTTTAACTTAATACTTAGGCGCAGGGAAAATGAAAGTAAGAGAAACCTCATGGAAGGAGAGAAGAGAGTGGGTAGAAACTGATGACCCGGGAAATGTAAGAATGGGAACTACTGGGAGCCTTAAAGGGCATGGTACCCAGAGGTGAGAATACTGGACACAGTTTTTACCTTCTTCATGACATCACTGAGCTTTCTCTTTCCACTGGCTCTTTATGGATGAGGTGAAGGACACCAGCCAGATAGACTGTAGACAATGCAAAAAAGAGTCACCCAAAGCAAAAACACCAGAAAAATTCAGAACATATGAGCAAAACCATATGTGCTTTTTACATATGGTAGAGCCAAACCAAAGCCATATACTCCCACTTCTTATACTTTGGGTATGGAACTTGATCTGGCTTTTAACAAAGGAACATTTTTGGGTATTCTTCTTCTTTACTGAGATAAGCAAAAAAAAAAAAAAATTAAATAATAACACCCATGTGGAAGTTATCAGAAAAAAACACTTTATAAATTTTCTTCTCTTTTTATTTCTTCTCTTCCCCTTACTCTCCACCCACCCCCCAACATCCTTTTCCTTCTTCTTCAGTTACTCCTTTGGTACATGAATTTTAAAAGGACACACTGTGTTAGGATTTAGTGAGTCAGTTTAGAATAAAGAATTAAGTCAATTGGCTCTAAAGTCAGACCACCTAGAGTACAGGTTGGCACACTTTTCTGTAAAGGACCAGACTGTAAATAATTTAGACTTTTCAGGCCTTAAGGATAACTGCTATAAATACTCAGCTCTAGCGTTGAGTTGTAGACATATGTAAATGAAAATGTGCAGCTGTGTTCTTTATTTACGGACACTAAGATATAAATTTCATGTCATTTTCATACGTCACAAAATACTATTCTTCATTTGTTCTTTTTCCTCACTCATTGAAAATGTAAAAACAATTCTTAACTCAGAACCCATACGAAAACAAATGGCAGACCAGATTTGGCTGACAGGCTGTAGTTAATTATCCTCTATCCTAGAGTTAAAGGCTATCCCATCAGCTGCCATGTCTGCGACCTTCGTCAGGGTACCTAACTTTCCAGTTTCCCTCATCTATAAAAGGAGATCAATTGTTTTATGGACCTTAGCTAGGTCTTGGGCTGCTTTGAATTTTAAAGATGTTAATACATCTGAAATACTAAATACTGCCTGACACATATCAAAAATTCATTAAATGCTACCTGTTCTTAGTATTAAAGTTGTACACTAATTTATACCCGTGCACTTTATTCAACATGCCCCATTAGTAATATATGAGAAGAATCCCATTATAACTAAGTTAAATTACATGATCTTGTCTGGACTTTAAAAAAAAGATGAATTACTTTTTAATTATTTTGACTAATTTAGGACAACTGGTATGAAAAAGAGAGGGGAAGATGAGAGTGATCAAAGATAGGAGAGCTTAATATTCATTGATATCTAATATGTTTCATGATTGGTGCTAAAGACTTTCTGTGTGTGTGTGTGTGTGTGAGTGTATTTTTTTTCATTTAATATTTACTCTAAGTCTTTGTTACATACTATCCTCCTTTTGTCTATTAAAAAAATAAACTTTGAGAGAGTAAATAACTTGACAGATATCACATAGCCAAGCTAGTAATTGACAAATCAAGGCCAAAAGGAGTTTAAATTCAGGGACATGGTAATTTCATATCCTACTATGTGTTTATCTGGAGAAGCAACAACTTGTTATCCAATTTTATTTATTTACACATTTTTAGTGAAAATCTGTATACATAACAAAAGCACAGAGAAGAGTATAATGAGCCCTCCCATATATGCTATCTATTTAATAATAATCCACTAATGGCTAATTTTGTTGTATCTCTACCGTCTGCCTTTCACCCCAGATTGGCACATTAATTTTTAAAATATATAATTCTAATTCATGTAATGATGCATTAAAACTGGAAGTAGCAAAAAGTAAAAATGTTAAAAGAATAACTCATCATAAAAATCCCAACAAGATTATTTTTGCTATTCCCTACAGGCTTCATGTAGATAAAATCATTATTTTATTAGCATTTTGTCATAAATTTTTTTATTCATATAGACTTTATAACCTTTGTATTTAATGAATACAATACATATATCGTATTTAACTTTGCCTCAGTTATTAAACATTGCATTTTATAGTTAAGCTTATATTTGTTACAAGTTTTAAAAATTAACTTAGCCTTTAGAAAAAAATGAATTTATTGGAAGGGTGCTGAGCTTTTCACAGAAGTAAAAGCAGGGTTGAATTCCCAAGCCTTGTGTAGAGCCCGGTAGCCAAGTTCTAGGGACCTGCTCTCTGAAACGCTGCTTCTCAAGTTTTAATGTGCAAATAAAATCACTCAGTGTCATTATTAAAAGGCAGATTTCTATGCAAGAGACTTAAAATGGGACCCCAAAGTCTGCATTTCTAACAAGCCCCCAAGTTATGCTAATACAGCTAGTTTTTGGTCCATCTTTGAATAGCAAGCAGCTGAAACTCTCCTTTGAACATGATGTAGCAACAAATAATTTACTGACGGTTTGGTTCGCATTCTTATTTTTTGTTCACTTTTATGTATATTGCACATAGATGCATATACAGATATGATTTTGATGCCCAAAAGTTTTATTTGTGTGTTTATTTTCAAAACTGTTCATCTTCATTCTTTTTCATCTTTTTTTCCCCCAGGTATTTCTATGTTTTGAGATGATCTCATTTCCAAAGGCATACAAATCCCTGAATTCACTTGCGGAAGAAATCCAGAAATAGGTTACAGAAATGTGAGGGAGAAGTTAAAAACAGTTCATCTCTGAACAATGTGGGTTTAAACTATGCAGGTTCATTTATAAGCAAATTTTTTTTCCAATAGTAAATACTACAGTTCTACACGATCTGTGCTGGGTTGAATCCACAGATGTGGAGGAAACACAAATGAATATAGAGGGCCAACTATGACTGTAAATTATATGTGGATTAACCCGGGAGTTGGTCAGGGTTACCAGTAAAGTCACCAGTAAAGATATATTAATCTCATGTTGCCTTCAAAGCATCCTAGTATGTGCACTGGAAATAGAAATACAAGAAACATACTTCCTCATTATCTCATGAAAATTATAAACTCACTTAGCATCATTTCTTCTCTCTCTTTCAATCTGGCCACTTCCAGATTTTACTTAGTGCCTGGACATAAAAATCCATATACCTTTCGGTAAATGGAAAATTCCATTTAAGTCAAATCAATTCTTTAAGACTTGCGGTGGCGATGGCTGGAGTTTTATTGATTGGAGTTTGCACGCCTGTCATATGTCGCTCCTTCCTGTGCATTTATATTAGCAACCGTTAGATGCCATCAAAGATATCTAGTCTTTGAATGTGCTTTCTTAATCAGGAAATTGAGTGAACAAGAATGTGGCACTATTTAATTAACAATAAAAGAATTTCTGCAATGAAATGCAAGTCTTTATTCAAATAGCACGCGTAACTGCCTAATTATTAGTATTCTCTAAAACTGGCGACCTATGTTCATTTTTATTAACTTGCTGATTTCTCTGGAAAAGATAACTCTTCCCTGATTTCTTTCTTTCATTTTCCAAAAAATAAAGAAAAAAGATAAAGGAAATATGAGGCCATATTTTCTATAATTCTCTTTTACTTCATCCCAAGCTGCTTCATATACTTTACTTATTGGCTTACTGTTAATCCTATATATAGATTAAAAAACAAATCTACATCGGTTACTTAAATGCATCTGTTAACTGCTTTAGCAAGCCATCAGGAGATTTGAGAAAACAATTTCTTTGATTTCTTTCCATGGCTTAATTTGAAGTCTTAAGGATTAAGTCTTTTTCTTCTCTGAACATTTAAATCTGTATAAGAAATAAACCGATCCAAAGTTAAACAAGTTTATCACAGATTTTAAAGATAACTGGGAAAACTGGACAGAAGACCCAGGCAGTGTGCTTTTAAGAATCTTAATTGCTCTAGCTAGTCAACTATATTGTGCCCAGTTCTTAATCCACCCCCGGGAAACTAATTTGAAGCACATGGGTTCCTAGCAAATGTTTTGGTTCATCATACCCATGTTTGGAATGACATTTGGTGACGGTGTTTGTAAGAATGCCCTTACTTTCAGGCATGCTATGTAATTGTTCACCATTTGGTGGTCCCATTCCAGAGATCACTGTAAATATTCTTTGTCCTGAGATATAGGTAACGTTAAGTGATTTTTCTGTGCATGAAATAGCCAGTAATTTAATTTACTAAAGTGCTTGGAGTTATGTATTTATAGATCAACGGAGAGGTGTAAGCAGTTGTCCCATTACCAAACATATCTCAAAATACAAAAGTATCGTTTAACTCTCAAATATGCTTTTTTGAGCAGAATTCATTTTTCTGAATTCTCTTCTTGATGCAGAAATATTATGAGGGGCACATGTTTAGAAAATTGTGACTAATGGCCCAAATCAAAATATATCCTAATAGATTGCTGCAAAGATGTCAAAAGTCAGTCACTTCATAAAAATTTTTTTTAAGAAAAGCACTCCCAGTCTGTATGTGGATTCATATAGGTTGTATTATTAATGCTATGAGTTTCAATCAATACAGTTATGATGACACTTAACCTTCTCCCAGTTCCCTCATCTGCTTACCTTAAAAAGGAGATCATTTTCTTTTAGACGTAGAACCTCTGAATTTCAGCCACAAAAGGCTATGAAGCAAAATGGAAAATAATCTTGAAATCAGATCTTGACTCTTGCTGAGCTGCAATTTTCTCACTCATAAAATGGGAATGATAAACCTATCTCTTATTCGTAGTCAGAGATTGAATGGAAGAACACGTGTAAAGTGATCTCTCTCGTACTTGATACAGAGACAAAGCTAGTATTGCAAGCTGATACTTTTGTCACTGTGATAATCATTATCACCTACTGGTGGGACTATGCCAAATCGACTTTTTGGTAACTCTTTGAATGCCATGAATATTTTGACTGGTTTTAGGAAGTTTGTATAGGAGGTTGAGTTTTTAACTGGTTTACTATTAAGAATTGATGGGCTCTAGGAAATGGTGGGCTGGGAAACTAGTTCTCTAAAAAGAAAAGAGCCTTCACTTGTAGTGTCTGCAGATTTCTGTGGTCTAAACACTCCCATCATGGACAATTTTATGTACTGAATCAGAAACTTAGAGAAGATCTGCACAGTAGAGCCTCATGGATCTGGGGTGCGCTGGCTCTGGTCCACTGCTGGCCCCAAGTCAATTAAATCATAGCCAATTATTGGAAAGACCAGTGCAATAAATAACAAACTCAGCAAATGACCAAGTCATTAAATGACAAATAGTTCAAATAGCCAATTTACAAAATGACAAATTTGTCAAAAGCCAATTTTCCAAAAGCTAACTTGCAGAAAAATAATCTACCATATGATCGATTCGCAAGTCACCTTAGTTACAAAACGTATCAAATACTTTAAAGAGGAGCTAAGACCAGTTTTTCAATCGTTGTGCTCCCAGAGGCAGGCAAATCAGGGGAAGAGGGAAAAAAAAGTTTAAAGATACAAAGAAGAGAGGCATTTACACATATGGGAAAATTCATTTGAATATAAACTGAAATAGGCAACACATATGATCCTGACATTAAACGAAACTAGACTAAGAACTATGCAACTGAAATGCTGAAAGGCAGTGGAGGGGGGCGGATTTGGGGGAGAAAATCCTAACCAATATGGCAATCTATTAATTTGCTATCTGTTATTTTCATCAACAGGCGAATTGATTTTTCAGTGAATTGGACTTACCTGAATTTATTCTTATTATCTTTATTCTGCTTTGTACCTGAAGATCCTGAAACACAGAGACTATTAATAACATCCAATTCAGTCACTGAGGTCTTGATATGAACGTCCAGTCATTTTAAAAGACTTTTTGTCAAATCATCTGGACGTCTAATTATGTTAAATATAACTCTTCACATTAGGGGTAGGAAAGCTAGAGAAATACAAAATCTAAATTCCCTCATTTTGCAGTTACCCTTAGAATCATCTAGACATGATGCAACATGTATAACTCACTGTGAACAAAATTATCAAATACTCAGGTTGCCTTTATCACATCTCTTTCCCCAACTCCCCTTTCAGTGACCATGTGTAGGTATTCTGAGTACACCCCAAATAACACAGGTATATCTTTTCATCTATCTCTGAGCTTACACACACCTTCAGATCAATGCCCATAGTCTCCTTCTCCTCTTTTGTCAGCCTAATCAGTCTCAGGAAACAGCACTTTAGAAAGTATCTTAGATATACGAATACTGAGATCGGAAAGGGATCTTGCATGTCATTGAAGTTTATATTGGATTTTACTGGTGATGAAACTAAATTCCTAAGAAGTAAAGTGATTTACTGAAAGTCACAGGGAAGTAAGTTTGTTCATTAGCTCTCCAGTTGGGTACATTATTTATAGTCATAACTTCTTTGTGGCTCCTCTCGTCCAATGATGAAATCTGTTTGTTTATCCTCTTGAATCTGGGCTGATCTTGTGACTTGCTTTGACCAATAGACTCTGGTAGAAATTGTATTGTGTAAGTTTCAAGACTAGGCCTCACAGACCTTTCAGCTTCTGCCTTTCTCTTCACAGAGTGCTGTCCTGAGCCCACCAGGTAAGAAAAGGAGTTTAGTTGACTAGAGGATGAGAGGCCACGTGAAGAACAATCAAAGTCAGCACCAACCACCCATCATGTGAGTGGAGCCATCTTGGGCCAGCTTACCTTCAAGCTAAATGAAGCAGCACGGAATGAACCCAGGTGAGGGAGCAAAATAACTAGCCAACTAATCTACAGAATTGTGAGAATTCATTGTTCATTGTTGTTGTCAGTCACTGAATTTTGGGGTGGTGTGTCACATAGTGGTTAATTGGTTTTTTAATGACTTTTCAGGTGGCCTACAAAAATGTAAATATGGCAGGTTTTTAAAAGCAAAGAAGATAATTCAGAATATCAAGGTAAAGGGAAAAGTAAAGGTATTAAAAAAATGGGTATACATAGAGAAGACTAGAGATTCATATTTGGGCATATGGTTTACAGAAACATATGAGAAACTTAAGAAAAGTCAGTGCGATCTGAGAGAAGTCATTCCAAGAAGGAGGGACATTGTCAACTCACAAGTGTTGCTAGACAGTTCTCCATGGGTCTCTCACATTTCTGCATGTTTCATAGGAAGGAACACTGACTGCCTTTGTTCTGGACATCTTATCAAAAATGTTTATATAATAAACAGCTTTAAACAAACAAACAAACAAACAAAACACTATCCTCTGAGGAGCCAAGGAAGGCACGCTTACTTACTATGAATACAAAATATTCAGTTTCCTTAAACTGAGCTCCCCACTTCCGTAGCACAACCCACTGGGTGTGCAGGGATCATCTGTTCGTCTTTAGAGCACCTTGAAGGAACTGAGGCCAGGGGTACTGATGCCAGACATGCTTCTGTTCATGCTGCTTGCTGTCCTGTAAGTAATCAAGTCATTTGTCTCTGACCCAGGAGTCTTGTGTCATCTGCCAGCATCCATGAAACTTCAGCTGGCTTGTTAGCCTGCGAGAAGGAAAAAGATCTCAAACCTTTCAGTTTTGACAATAAGGTCTTCCACAGCATACCTACATAGACACTGAAGTTGTTTGTTCGTCTTATGAAGTGTGTTTATGTGTCATCCATTAGTAAGACAAGGGGGAAGAAAAAAACCCAGATCACCGAACCTCAAAGTCAGTATTCTCCTTTTATTGTGCATAGTAGGAAATTTTATGAAGAATCCTCAACAAAGTGTTGCTAAATGGTGATAGCTTAATTCATTATCCTTTTCATGCTTTCTCACTTTTAATAAGTGAAAAGACTTTAATGCCAGTAATAAACAACCAGTGGGTGACTGCAGGATTAATCAAATGAATGAGAAAAATATTCTGTGGCAGAAATTTCTGACTTCTCCCAATTCATGTGATTCAGATGGCTGTTTATTTCAGCCACAGTATGATATACATGTAAGAGCAAGGCTCTGAAGTTATAAAGATGTAGGTCCAGCTGGAACTGTATACCTTCGAAGTTGTTCAACTTTGGACAAGTGACATCATTTGAATAGTTGCCATTTCCTCACCTATATAACGGCATTTAATTGTCCCAGTGTAATGACATGAACCTGACGGCATTATTTTGAGGATTACAAACACTTGTGGCTTATTTCTATACATTCAAATAACTCAATAAATGACAGCCTCCATTATCACTTCACAAATAGGTATGGCTGGTTCTTTACCTAGAAATTTATAGAAGCCCGTGGCTTCTGGGTCATCCCAGCTGTTATGAAAGGGGAGCACGCAGGGCATGACTGTGGGGTCAGAAAGTGATTTCATAATTAGAGCGTAAGCTCCATGAGGAAATGGATCAGGTTCTGTACCCCAGGCCTTAGAATAATACCAAGCACACAGAAGATGCTCAGTGAAGATTCACTCACTAAATCGGTAAATAAATTGGTCTGAATACCTTTGAGATTAAGTCCAGAAGTCCTGAGAGCAAAAACAGGAGAGAGAATTTGAATACACCTGCAATGTATGTCACTAAATCTGTGCCCCTTAGGGCTACCATCTTTGTACAGGGATGTCTCAGGACCCAAGAAATTAGCAGTTACCTCTGAGGCACTAGTACCTGTGAAGGAATGGGACAGACTGGACTGCAGTGAGCCATGCTGCAGCACAACCAGAGGAGGGACCTGCCTGTAGTTTGGAATTGCCAAGGGCCTGTCTGTCTAATTTGTAGTACTGTGACGGGGCCCAGAGGAAGCTGACCTCAGAACGGCTCAGAGTTACACCTGGAACCAACATAGGGAAGAGCTAACTCAGACATTTGCACCTAGTTGTTTTCACAAATGGGAAATAAATAGCAGTTTGTTATTTTGAAAGCAGCTTAAGCTTATTGGTTAAAAAAAAAAAAGAGGAGAAGGAAAGAAAGTAAGAAGAAAAAATAAATTTTAAGATCCTAAAAATAAGACGAAAACAGAGCCATAAACTCAACCACCTTGAGATAGCGACTCTTGAAGATTATTGAATTTCAAAGTGAGGCATGCTTATCTGCTCCAAACCCTCTTTTTTTTAAAGACGGAAGAACAGAGGCCCCAAGAGGCTGATAATTTTACAAAGTCACATTTCACTCCACTGGTCCATATATTGATGACTGAAAGAAGAACTCAAAGGAGAGGGTTTACCTACTAGAAGTACATCATCAGTGACTGCCTGGGCCCCTCCTGCCTGTCTGCTAATTAGTTAACATTGATCCCAAACTCTTTAGGCCAAAAACATTTTCCAGAGCTGCAGTGATTTTGTCTTTTAAACATCAAGGTTAAAAATAACCTTTCCAGAAACATCACGCAAGGGCAACAAAACACACCACGTTTGGCACCTTTCAGGGAAGCAAGCTTCTCTTTGCAGAATTCCAGCTCTCTGCTGTAGTGCCGGCAGGCCGTGCCAGATCAAATCCATCACAATAAAAAGCAGAAAAACTGGAAACACTTTTTTCCCCCTATAGATATGAAGAAAAATTTGAATCAGGAAGCCCTTAAATGTATTTAAGTTGGATCAAGTCATCAGATTTGGAAAGTACCCTGTTTGAACTCACTCCTCCTCTGATCCCAGATGATTCATAGGGGTCTGTTGACTAGGTGTCTGGCAAATACTCCACACCGTTGCTCCTGGCATGCCTGTCTAACAGATGTTAAAAATGAAAGGCTGACAATTTTTACAGTATAATTAAATCTCTCCGTATTTCTCAAGTGTTATTTAATATAATTTTAATCAAAAGTAATAACCATCCATAATTGCTGTAACAGAGGCATCTGTGTCCTATGTGAGGCATTACCTATTGTTCTTTGGGAAGATGTCTTGCAAGGGGAATGTCTCTTGCTAAAGTAGCTTTAATTCTTTCAAAACATTTGGAAGCAAGGAACAGACTCAAGGAGGATAAAGCTTCAGGGCGTGCCATCAAATGGTTAAGAAGGTCACGTGGTCAGTACTGCAACGTGATGCTCCTTGCCCGTTTCCTGCCTTTGTAACTGAAGTCAGGAACGTTTTCTTAGAAGGACTGTTTGGAAGACACATACGAGGAGGAGGTGATTTTTATTCAGTGAGGCTGGAGAAAGTAACTGAACAGATGATCTGAGACCTCAGTCCCTGTCTTCATTCATTAGGGTTGAGACAACAAACTATCATAGACTGGGTAGTTCGTAAACAACTGAAATTTATTTCCCACAGTCCTGGGTGCTGGAATTCCAAGATCAAGCTGCCCCTATGGTCAGGCACCGTGCCTGGTGAAGGCTTGCTTCCTGGTTCCTTCATGGCCATCTTGCTCTGATGTCACACGGCAGAAGCTTAAGTCTTCTCAGGCGTGTTTCACAAAGGTCCTTGGGACCGAATCACCTCCCAAGGGCCCCCACCTCCTAATACCGTCACCTGGGGCATTAGGTTTGCAGTATGCAAATGGAGGGGGCCGGGGACACAAACAGCCAATGGAAAGCAGTCACTGAGAAATCACTGAGTTTAACTTGTAAATATTTATTCCACCAGTTTGGTTATGAGCACGACTTAGATGTTCCTAAAGCTTAGGATGAAGTGAAATCATACATTGCAGAGCTAGAAGGAACAAAAGGGATGAGCTGGTCTGACCATCAGATTTCACAAATGAGGAAGGTGGAGTTCAAGTAGCAGATGTGATTTATCCATGTATCCATAAATTGTGCATTGAAGAACTGGAGCCAGAACCCTGGTGTAATGACTCCAAATCCAGCTGCTTTGACGTCTGAGCACATTACCTTCTCACTAATGATGTTTTGATTAAAAAAAAGAATCAGGCTTATGAAAATTCTAAAACAATAATTCAGAACTATGTCATACTCTTCTGTGTAAAACTTCCCTGATTACTATTTAACTAGAGATATTTTCCATCTCCCCCTAAACTAGTGGTCTGCCTGGTTCACAGCTTTATTGGAGGTAGCACAGACTAGCATAGTGTCTGTTGTTTGAATTTAATTAATAAAAATTAAATTAGGCCTAATTCTGATGTTTAACTTATTTTAACATACTGACATGAAAGCTGTCCTTGAAACAAATGTTACGTATTGTTTGGTTATAACTGTGTTTCAAATAATAAGTTGTGGTTGCCTCGGTAGCTTTTTCTTGCTGACTCTAATGGAAATCCCACCTGGGACAAATGTTGACAGAGCTGGGAAATAACTAGGGGACCTAGAACTCTCATGCAATGAGCCAAAAAGGTGGCTGGGCAAGAGGCACCATAGTTTCGAATCCAATGTTCAGAGATGTGAAATTTAGGACATCCTGGTAAAAACAAAAGTCTTATTACGTGCCTATGAGCACTGGAGTGGGAAGTCTGAACACAGAATGGCTGGCACTTGGGGGAGAGGCATGCTACAAGTGTCTGAAAATTACAGCATGCAAACCTCTTGGTCAAAGGTGATACACAGAGCAAGTTTATTTCAAATGGGTGTTCCCCATACCTGAGCTTCTCTCTGAGAAGGGATTTACAGTGGAGAGTGGTGGAAGTAATAATGGGCAGTAGGTTTGGGAGAAATGTGGTCTAGCGTTATTGTTTGAGTAGGCAAAAATAAAATTGGGAGGTAGGTAAAAACTGGGCAACCCTTTGAGTACTTAGACAAGAGGAAAGTTAGAGCTACTTTTAGAAGCTAAAATATATTGCTTTTGAGTGCAGTAATTTGGCATGCACAGGAGAATGTCCACCCTTGGAAGAAAGAATTGGGGCACTCAGTAATTTTTTTTGTGACTTAGTATGGGGAATTATAATAATAGTAAATAGGTAATTTTTAATACTATCTGAGGCATCTTATGAGGAAAAAAACAAAATTAGAAAGTTAGACTGGGGAAAAGTCATTAAGTAGCACCATTTTATAAGGAGATAAAATTTTAGAAAGATAGGAAATGAATATTTATCAGAAAAATTACTCAGAAGCGGAATCTATTATCTAGGAGAATTAAAGATATCAGATTTAGTTAGTTTAAATAAATAAAGTTGCTTTAGTAAGTTGAGGAAAAACCATACTGGTCAATCAAATCTAAAAAATAAATTAAAAAATATATACACACACACACACACACACACACACACATACACATATATTTAAATCAAACACATAGATCACAAGAATGTCTACTTTCCTGTGACTCTAAATTGATATGAGCAAAGTACACAGTGGCTGTTGAACCAAAATATTAATATCTCAGCTAAAATTATACTGCATTACCATATTTCTAATTGTACATCCAATTGACACCCAGATTATAATAATGACATTATATAGATACAAGTCTGTATCAATAGAATAAGTTAAAAGAAGAAGCAGACATGCAAATGATATAGCTAGCTTTTCCTTGGGGGAAGATCTGGGAAGAAATTTAAGAAGGGTGGGACCACGAATAATGAAGCCACAAATAAGGGGGAGTTTACGTAGGAAAAGAAAAAGAAAAAAAGAAATTAATTCTGTATGTCTAAGAAAATATCTGGTACCAGAATTTTTTTCTTTTATTTCACCTATTAGCTAGTTTTTCAATTTTGTGTGATTAATGATTCATATATTTATATATTTGTATATTTGCAGAATGACTTTGACTCACCCATTCTCTTCTATGGTAGAGCCATTTAGACAGAAATTCCAGGACCCCAGTGTGGAGGAAGCTCTTTCTCTGGAAGGCTGGTACAAACTAACCTGAGATTAGAACTACTGAAGCCGCCCACGAATTTGACTGCTTTTCGTGTCCTCATTCTTACCATGAAGCCTTTGCACCCACTTAGAGGAGTTTATAAGGGAAGAAAAGGAATAAATCCTGGAATTTTAATACACAGTCATCCCCTGTTTTTTCAAAGTGCACCACTTGGCTTTGACCAAAGACCTATTAACATCGGCCAAAAGAAATCCAAAGAAGAGTTTTGCTTTTATGTACAATTAAGATCTCAGTGTACAGTTGGAAAAAATTGCAGCCTTAGAGATGTTAAGTAAAATTCCCAAGGCTACTTAACTAATAAAGTACGCAGCTACTATTCAAAACCAGATAGCTTTGCTCTAGAGTTTGCCCTGCCAATCATTAGTCAACACTGTACCACAATATATTCTATGTAAGATACAGAAAGGATTAGGAACTATTGACTGGGAACTGATACATATTAATGGAATTTCTGAGGAAGGAATGTGCATATATTCACACACATATATGCATGTGAAAATCCTTCCTCCATATCTGAATATTTGAATATTTATACACTTCCTCAAGTTTCTTGAGAATACACTGATAAAATGAATACAGATGGAAATAGACAATTTCAAATAATTGCTACTTTGAACCAAATCGAAGGTCAAAAATCAAATCAGCACAGATCCTTCCACATCCAAGTGTGATGGACTGAGAAATGCAGACTGACTCCTGATCATTGCATAGAAACAACTATAAAACCTGGAGCTAATACCAAAACAACTACCTGAAAATACTGAAGAGTAAGCAAAAGCAGAGAGGCTGAGGGGCTGGGGCTGCACCAGTGGCGGACAAAACAACACGAGTAAGCTCTCACCACGGCTGCTTTCCGTCTGATGCTAAGTATCAACATTGTCTACTCTGCAAAAACAACGATTCCAGTGGGTCACATAAAAACCTCTTCGCATTGTGACTAGGAAAACAGAAAAGTGAAGCTAGGAAACTTCTGAACACTGCAAAGAGCGAGAATCCTGGAAGGAAATGAGAAAGAGAAGGAATCCACAGATGCTTCCTAACCATGTCATGTTTTGTTTGAAAACTTGATTAGGGCAAAACAAAACAAAATACAACAAGAAAACTTTAAGTGGAGAGATCAGCTGTACCAAAGCATGTGTATTTGACCTGGATACAGCCAGTGAAAGAGTGAAAGAAAAACACTCTTTTCCTATTTCTTTTCCAAAACAGATGTCTAAAGACTTTGAAAAAAAAAAGACAAAACTTCTCTTTTCTCCTTGGCTACTGTTACCTTTATAATTAGTTCCTCCCAAAAGCATGAGTTTCTGTGTTACACATGCTTTGACACTACCAAAAATGCTCATCAGGAGGGTTGCACTGATGAAAGTTTAACGTTACTGTGGAGACACGGAAGTGGCAGCACATGGCTTACTGTTGTTCCGATATGTACCAACCAGAATGGAGAACTAGGTCAAAAACAAACTAACAAAAACTCCATGTCAGTTCTACTCCCAAAGCTGCCAAAAGAGGTTGAATAGCAAGATTCTTCTTCACTTTGGACCTCAGTTTCCTCATTGAAAAATGCAGCTATTTGGATTTGATAATTTCTAAGGCTCCTTTCCAGCTTAAAAATTTGATGGGTCTCAGGTATTTTAACTTGATAAGGTGTCAGAATTTCATCCTGAGCCTCAGCAGGTAGAGCAGTTGGCATGGAGCCTCCAAGTAACGTGTATGTCAGGATTTCCCAGAAAATGTTTCTAAAAGAGTAAAATTCCAAAAGTAGATTTTTTTCTTTCTTTTTTTTTTTTGCTTACTTAGTTAGTTTTTTAATCTTTCCAAGTTAGGGGATGAAAAGTGAAGAATAAAAATAAAATTAAAACCATCATATATCATCCATCTTCCTTGTAAGAAAAAGTTAAAATTTTACTATGAAAAAGGAAGGAAAAAAAGTCAGAATAAAGCTTTTAAGTTAAATTTATGAAAAATGCACTATATTGACTTTCTTTTTCTCACTGCAACACTGACCAAGAGAAATTTTATCCAAAAACTGCTTTTTGGGGTGTTGGGAACCATTGGTCAATTCTGTTGTGTTTCTCCTCCTATGCTCAAACCTGAGCAAGAAACGATTTCATTCCTGCATCACAGAGCTTGCTTCTTTATCACCCTATTTATATAATTTTGTCTCTCTCCTGATAGCCATCTAGTCAATATGAAAAATACTGTCAATTTTTGAGAACAGCTGAGACTAATCTCAAGAACACCAAATGTAGGCAAGAATATAGAACAACTAGAATTCTTATACATTTCTGGAGAAAATGTAAACTGGTACAACTCTTTGGAAAACAGTTTGCTGGTATCTTATAAAGGTAACTGTAGATCTACCATATGACCGAACAATGTCATTCCTTGGTTTACCCAAGGGAAATCAAATCACATGTACACACAAAGACTTGTACTCAAATATCCATAGCAACTTTATTCATGATAACCCCAATTTGGATCCCAATTTTATTCATGATAACCCCAATTTGGACAGACCCCCAAAATGCTCACCAATTCAATAGACCAAATTATGGTGTATCTTACAATACCTAGTGCTCAGCGTTAAAAAGGAACCGACTACTGATGCATGCATCATCTTGGACAAATCTTAGAAAGAAACATTACTCTGAGCAAAAGAAACCAGATTAGGAAGAATCTGTCTTGTATAACTGCATTTATGTGAAGTTACAAAACTAGTCAAAGTAATCTATAGGGAAAGAAATTGCGTTTGTGGTTGTCTAGGATGGAGGGCAGTGGTGGCTGATTGCAAAGCAGTGATTACTTGAGTATATAGCTCTGTCTAGCTCATCAAACTGTATATTTAAAATGTGTACATTTTGTTATGTAAATTAGACTTTAACCACATTTATTTGATATAGCAAAAGAAACATACATATTCAAAATTTAGATCTTTCTTTTCCAAAGCTTGATATATGAGTGTTTACTCACAAATAAAATAATTCAAATATAAAGTTATTTCATGCTTAAAAGAATTAGTGGAAAATGGTGCAAAGTATATCCTTATAAAGTTGATTGAATACAGTAGTCATCTCAAGCTGACTTGCTTTGAGGCAGAAGTGATATGCATGTTTCATTTTAGGTTTTTTTTTTAATGCATGTTAACTGAAGGTAAAATTTGTAAGTATACTTCTTCAGGCAATTTTTCTCATATCTAATCTGATTTTTTATAAATGTATATATAATTTACTAATGTGTGAATTGCAAAATTATTGAAACATTCTGCCAGCCCCCTTAGGGGATCAAGGGAAGGGAGTGTCACATTATGTACTTGACAATACCTGGCAGATTGCCTTATGTTACTGCATATATTGAATTGCACCAAGTTAAATTGCAATGAGCTGAATCAGAAGCAGAGAAGTACAGAATAAAGGACACTGAGCTAGCATTTAAGAAATTTGTGTTCTAGCCCTGTTTATGCTTCTATATAAACTTGGGTGAGTCACTGCATTTCTCTGAACTTCATTTTATTTATTCACTGAACAAATATGTTAAGACCTCCTTTGTGTCCAAACCCTAATTTATAAGCTAAGAATAGACACATGGATGGCCTGGCCTCGAACGTGATGCAGATGACAGTGAAGTGGAGAAGACATAATTACACTAATATAACACAACAATGTGGAAGTACCATGATGAAGAACCAGAAGGGAGGGAGGCATGGGTTGCTAGATCCTGCCCTAAACCCAAGCCTGGAGAAACTGCAGAATTGAAAGGGCACTCTAAGTTTTCTTGTATAGGTGGAAGCTAAAAATATCTTCATTTGTAAAGAAAATTGCAGCCTAGAGTAGGAGAGGGCCAGATGCCACAGATGGGCTACATGTTGGAAGAGAGCAGGTCTTATTATCCTGGATGAACCATGGTCTGCATTATCATTGATGTGAGGCAGGAACACAGCAGTGATAGCCAAGACCAGCCAGGGACAGGTGGGTCACTTCAGGGCTGTGCCAGAGCTTGGAAAGCAGATAATAGGAGCAGCTGGAAAGGTCTTCATTGAGTGTTCCCTCCTCCCTGGCCTTTCCCATGCCCAGAACTGCCAGCATATGGCAGCAACCTGTAGGAAAAAGGAGTGATGAGGCAGAAGTACTTCAAATTTGCTGAGAACTAGGATACACTGGGGGTCAGAGAAGCATTTGAGCAGTCTGGTCATCTGCATTGTCACTCTAGGCATTCTTTCCCATGAGAGCATCCTTTCTGACACTGACACTCACCAGGAGAAACACAGGCTAGTGTTTTTGTTTCTGTCCCATAGACTAGTCAAAGTTGAGATGGTCCTTGAATTTAAGAAGTTACAAACAAAACAAGGAGATAAGAAAATATGTCACCAAATATGAGCCAGGGAAAGCTAAAGGGGAACAGATGGTAATTTTAATATTAGACAAAACAAGAGTTTAAGTTTGAAAGCATCATATGTGAAAACCTTAAGCTATAACTTGGTAAATGGAAAAACTAGAACTAGAATATTCAACAATAATTACTACATATGTGCTTAAACATATAACCTCTCTAAAAAAAACTGACAACAATTATTTGTTTTTTAAAAATTTTTCTTCAGTGAATTGCCTTTTGATAGTGTCTTCCCAGTTCTTCTGTTGTGTTTTTAGTCTTTTGTTTGCCGATTTAAATGAGTTGCTAGTTAAGTAAAAATTAGTCATTTCTCATTTGTAATCCATGTAGATATGTACTCCATGCTTTTGTTGATTTTACCTTTGTTGCACTTCGTTGAACATAAGTTTTTATTTTTATGCTTTCAAATCCATCAGATACATTCTTCAAGCTTTGTGTTTTTAAATCTCTTTATTAAACCCTTCTTAATTTATATGTTCTATTATTATCTTTCTAATTCTACAGTACTTATTTAATTTCTTAATATATATGGAGGCCAACATTGCCTATGCTGTGATGTAACGATCAATTTTGAATGAGAATGCACTGAGTTTGTAGCTGAATGGGGGAGAATTTATGTCTTTGGAATAGTTAGTGTTTTTCTTTTTTCTACTTGTGAACATGGCATATGGTTTATATTTATACAAAAATATGCTTTTTAATGATCAGAGAAATTTAAATTAAAAAATACAAAAAGATACCATTACATTCTTACAAAAATGGCTAAAATTAGAAAGACTGATATTATTAAGCTTTGGTAAGAATTTGTAGCAATGGGGTTCTCACTCACTGCTAATGGTAGTGATTAACCCACCCTGGAAAACTGGTATTATCTACTAATGTTCGACAGACAGACACTCTAAGCATACCTAGCAATTTCGCTTCTACAAGTATAACCCACATGTTCACAAAAATACATATAATAATAACCATATCACATTTTGTTTGTCTTAGTTCAAAGCTGTAACGAACCTATAGGTGATTCACGACTTAAAGGGAAAAGAAAAAAGTCTGATATTCATCTCAGTAGATGTTAATAAGTCGCTTGATAAAATTCAACAATAGTCTTGGCAAAACCACACAGTAAACTAAAAATGGGAGAGAAATATTTAACCTAATAAAGTGTGTCACTGAAAAGACCCACAACAAACACTCTATAACTTAACTGAACATTTTTCTTTAAGAATAGACGTAAGATAATGTTGCCTATCACTGTTTCTATTTACCAATAAATTGGGAAACCAGGTTAGAAAGTAAGAAAATCAAAACAAATAAAATCTTTCGGTATTTTAACAAAAATTTCAAAAATGTACAAAATTAAGTAGTGTACTATTTTGAGATGTAAAAATGTATGTCATGAAAACTAAAAAAATCAAGGGGGAAATGATTTAGTATAAAGGGGAAACAAAGAGTTGTACTGAAGTAGAACAGAGAAGAGCCTCGGAAGAACTAACGAATCTGTGCGCCATGGACAGAAGACTGATGATCTCAGTCCCATGCAGCTGATGACCTAGATAATCACGGGCTTAAATGGAATTTAGAAAAAAAGCGTCAACCTAGTTAAGGACCAAGAGATGATCTGTATTTTGATCAGTCCATCTATACCTTCCTATTACCTACACAGCTTGGACAGTCCTATAAATGAAGATGTTGGTTATGAAGTCGGTGCAGTTGCCTCCATTTATCACATTTTAAAGTTCTATAAAATAATAAGAGTTTAGAAAATTATCAGAAATGGAGACGATTGAGATAGGATGACATCCATACCCATTGTCTTCCCATGTGTTGGGCAAGTTAGCAATTGTATTAAGGTCTGGAAAATATGGGGAGCATAATCTTTAAACATTAATTTTTTGGCCAGGAAACTTTTGCCCTGATATTTACATCCAGTTCATTAAGAACGATTGAAGGGAAAAGTGCTCTTACCCAGCTCTGTAACTCTACACTCTTGCTGTTGCTTTGAATTGGGAACGTTCATCCTGAGGGTTGGTGGGGAGTTGTTTTGTTTTGGTTAAGGTCAGTGGCGGTGGACTCTTCTGGCAACTTCTAAGTAGACAGGATAGTGGTAAATTGAAGGAAAGATATTTTCGTCTTCAATGTTTAACTAACCTTCACTGTTCCTGACACTGAGGTGTCAGGTTCTAACAGCCTCCAATCGATAACCTGCCACTCAGAGGACAAGAAGCCCGTAAGTAGTATGGAAAGTGCATGCGTACTTTCAAGGTCTAGGCTGGGGTCTCCAGAAACTCTGAAGTCAGTTGTTGGGACTGCATATAACTGGTGTGTGGGGTCAACCTTCTGGTCTCCCACGGAGGAACAGCAGACCTCCTACTGCTTCTTGCATTTTGCCCTGCACAACCTTCAGTCATCTTATCTTTCATCCTTTCTCTATCAACCGTCCTTCACCTTCCCCAGACTCCCCTGTGGAGGAGAAAGGGCTGGGGAAGGATGTTTCTATAAACACCATCAGCCTCAGAATCTCCTGAAGATTTATATTTCAAAAACCTATGTCCAGGGAATACAGCCCTGCCATTGAAGTATTGCAGGTCTTCTGCAGATGGGAGAGGTTGATTTGACACTTTAAAACCTTTCCTTTTTTTCTTTTCTTTTTCTTTCTTTCATTCTCTTTTTCTTTTACATCTTCCTCTCATCCTGTCTAGCAGAGTAGATCAAACACAATGAACAAGATTACACGAAGGTGACTTGGAGCCCTTCCAATGGCTAAAGTAGAATCCCAGCTGCTTTCGATTCCTGGGTAATCCTAGATCATACAGTGGCGTTCAGAGCTCCCAGGGAGTTTAACACGAGCATCTGTCTCTTCAAGCCACAAGCCTTTTTGAGTAGAAGATGACATTCTGGAAACTTTATTCACCCAGCACAAAAATAATGCAAATGAGTAAATGTTCTGAGACTCTGAATCACACCCCTCAAGCTAGCCTTCTCTTTGAAGGAAATATTTCTAAAATGCATTACATTTGTTTTTACCCTCTTAACCTGAGCATTTAACAGTTACTCTCCTTGGGACAGAGTCGCTGTCCTGGGCATACTAACTGCATTTGCAATGATAAAATGATGCCCTCAAGAATTGCAGCGGTGTAGAAATTCTCCCTCCCTAGTCTGTGATTTTTTTTTTCACATATAGGAAATGTTATTTCTTACAATTTAAAAGTAATTGTTCACAATTACTAATATATTTAAATGAAAGTAAGAAAAATCGCTACAGTGAAAACTTCATAAGGCCTTTGATCACGTAAAAACGGCACATTTTTTTTGTTATTTGATATCTAGGTAGCTTATCCGGTATTTACTCTTTTAAAAAAGCTTTTTTAAAGTAAGATTTAATATTTAATACAATAAAGTTTATATAGTTTATAAACCTTAAGTCTGTAGACCTAAGCCACGTAGTCACATTGTGTAGCAAAATAACCACAAGCCAGATTCATAAACATTAGACTGTCTCCATCAATAATATCTCCAAGAGGTAATCATTATTCTAACTTTCATTATCAATTGATTTTACCTGTTCCAGAAATTGATATAAATTGGATGGTATGGTAGATATTTTTTGCAAGACATTTTTGCTCTAATAATATTTAGCAAACACTGCCAAATAGTATTACAAAGTATCTGTAATGAATTTTATTCCCACTGCAATGTATGAGAATTCCAGTGTTTCCCTGCATCCTTACTTGTAACTTTGTATTGCCAATCTTTTTTCTTTCTTTCTTTCTTTTTTAATTTAGCTGCTTTGGTGAAAATGCAATAGTATCTTATGGTGATTTTAGCTCAAGATTTTTATTGTGAACTTTATAATCACTGATTATATTTTTACTGGTTTTGCTTCTTCATTTAGTATCTCCTGTATTAAGCAATTTTAATTAAACTTTTTATTTTGAGGTAATTGTAGATTTATATGCAGTTTAAAGAGATATTTGATTTTATTATTTTTTCTCTAATATATCTATGGCCTTATATTTTGTAATTTTAATGTGGTTTGTCAAAGCTATCCAAAAATGAAGACTATCAGCATTTCATGTAAAGCAAAAGAACATAGGCTTTGAAAGAATTTGAGATTTATACTTAATGAAAGGGATTTTTTTAGGCATAGCTTAATGACTTTGGAAGGAAGGGGCTCCAAGGGGCTCCTGCTTTAGTCTGCAGGTCGGAATAATCTGACTTCCAGTTAATGAACTGAAAATATTATTTAGCTCTGTCCAGAGTGTTTTGAAACGTTAGTATATATTTTACATCACAAAAGTTTACATAGCTGAGAGTTCCAAATATCTAATAACTGAATTGTCTAAACTACCCAAAAGGCTGTGCTATAGTGCCTTTGAATTAATTTTGTAGTAGACAACCTTTTTCTTTCCTTAGTCAAACCACTATTTGCATTCTATCCTGGGAGTCTATGATTAGACTCTACAGAAGAACAAAATCTAAAGAATATCTCTTACCTAAATTCCTGCATTATCCCTCCCCAGGACTCCTGTCTCAAGAGCAACCAAATAGCATGATGTGCCTCGAACTGAGTGGAACTGGCACCTTTCACACAAATTAGCAGTATATGCACCTGTGTTTACTCTTTAACAAAATCAATATTTGTCAGTATTTCAGAAAAAAAAACTAAAGATGAGGAAAAAGTGGGCTAAGCTAAACAAAAAGAATCAAACCATTCTTCTTAATTACCATTAGCTATTTACTTATTCAGACACCTGCCTGAGACAAAGATTAGCTATTAGTTTCAGTCCCAGACGGTTCGGGAGAATGTGCCAAAAAATATATTGGGGTTAAGTGTCTAGCAATTTTATATATAAAATTCTTGGTAAAAATAAACATACACACATAGATGCATACATATGTCATAAAATAAAAACTGAATTCTTATTTTATAAACTCATTCCTGGCTGCTTTACTGGGAAATCATACAGGGAATAGCCACAGAAAGAAAACTGTAGTCAAATTATACTCATCTATATTAGGATAACGTAGTCAAAGTAGCCTATCCATTAGCCACCAAAATGTTTTTCCAAGTTCCTTCTACATGTGCCCTTAAATCCAGTCTTCTTTTCTCCTCTTCATTCATAAATTCCATCTTTTCAGCATTTTTTAATATATCTTTTGTTTTCATCTAAAATTGCTTATCTCTTCCATCTTAAAAAAAAATCATACACCTCACTAAAAAAACAAAAACAAAAACAAAAACTCCATGACTCTCCCAGTTCCCTGTTCAGTATCCCCTTATTCATATTTGTCCTTCCAAAATGAAGAACTGGAATATCCTTTGACCTTTTACACCTTGCCAATCTACCATAAATGTGGGTTATTTGACTGATACACCTGTTGCAGTGATGGTTTCTCTTGTTGCCAAGATTCAATAGTATTCCTCTGGAGACTATTCACACACACACACATGCACACACACACACACCATTAAACAGATAATCTGAGAAATACATATTTTGCATTCTTCATTTGTAATCTTCACACATGCCTTCAAAATTCATTTGGAAGAAAAATGATAAAATGAGGCTGCTTGTGTCAATGTTTTTACTACATAATCACTTCCTAATTGAATGCAATCTGGATACTGTGTTGTGAAGGAGACAAAGCCTCACATTGAATTTCTGCACTGGAAACTATCAGAAGTATTTGTATTTGGTGGAGGCTTACCGCTAAGAACTGGGTGGGAAGCCAACAGAGTAAATTGCAGCCATCTCAAAGTGCAAGCATTTGATTGAATTTTGACAATAATTCCTATAAAATAAAATTTAATTGCAGGCCATCATTTATGTAGCATCAAGACTGCATTTAAAACTAGGTCCTGTACACATAAAATACATTTAGTTCAAAGCTATGTGCTCCATGTTTCTCTTTAAATAACATTGGTTTGTTCTTAAAGAATGGCTCAGATTTCTGGTTTTAAAATTTATCTTTTCAAAGAGTGGCTAATATGTGTTATTTTCCCTCTAATCACTACTCCACTAAAAGAATTTCCACACCATCTCTAGTCTCTGCTGAGTTTTATATACAATCAGTTATTAACTTCTCTAGGCTTTACCTTATCAATGCCTTTGATTTATAATATGATCATCAGGTCCCTTCAGTTCATTCCACTATACTTTATTAAGCTTTATGGAGATGCATATTAATGCCACAATAAAAATCATTGGAATACACTTCACACACACTAGAATGACTAAAATAAAAACTACTGACAAATATTCATGAAAATTTAGAGCAACCGGAACTCTCATTCCTGCCTTGGCAGCAGTGTAAACAGTACAACCATTCTGGGAAACTATTTAACCATTTCTAAGAATGTCAAAACAACAACCACCCTATGATTTAGCAGTTCCAATTCTCTCGTATAAAACAAGAGAAATGCAAAAAGAAAAAAAAAGTGTCCATTGGAAGACATGCACTGGCATGTCCTGGAAAAAACAGAAGTGTGCATTAACAAAAGGAATGGATAAGTTTTCACATGCTCAGTGGAATCAAGGAATAAACAATGTGCATGCATTTCAGTAATATGTTGAATTAAAGAAGGCACACAAAACCGTATATGCTATCTGATTCCGTTTATATGAATTCCAAGAGAAAAAAATGGAACTGATGGCTATAGGAATCAGAAGAGTGGCTTCCTCTCATGCACAGGACACTCACTGGACATGTTAATGCAGGACATTTCTAGGATAATTGTGGTGGGGGTTATTCACACTGATATATTGAATGGTACTCTCAAATCTGTGTATGTTGTTGTTTATAAATGATATCACCATAATTTAAACTATGGCATTAAGTTCCAAACTTGTCTTTCAAAATCCATTTGTATCAATATCCTGGAAGGGGAGGTCCTTTCTTCTGTTGGTTTCTGACTAATAGAACAGACCAAGTAATCACGTGTCAACAAACAAATCAAAATCTCCCCTTTAGTAATGTTTTACAAAATGACCACTTACCACTCCCCCAAAACTCAGTGCTCTCAGATAATGACTAGATGGAATCATTTAGATTTTAATCAATCCATATCTCCTTATTGCCTACAGGAACAATTCCTGAATTACCCCAGAGTTGTAGACAAAAAACTACAGATGTAGCCAAACTTCTCAGCCCCATAGGAAACCCTTTTCTTGGATTTTGACAGCAAAGTGCTTAGACAAAGGAAACTCAGAGAAAGAGAGTGTGTCGGTGGGCGCTGGAAGGTCAAAATGAAAATAAAGCCATTCCATCCAGAAACAATTACCTTTAAGATCATGACCCCACCTGCTGAAAATAGAACCCAATAATTAAAGTTTGGAAGACAGAGACTGAAAGTGTTCATAGACTTGTTCAGTTCAAAAGCAGATGGCAGAAGGATGAGTCAGCCCAGAAATGAACATTCTTCAGGCTGGCGTTTGACAAGGAGGATGGACGGTTGAAAGAGTTCTGGGAATTACATCATGTGGTTTCCATGTAGTAAGAAAAACATGAATGCTTTCGTCTAGAGACTTGCAGTTCTTGGTGCCGTGGAAACAAAAGTATCAAGACGATGGTTAACTAGCGATTTATTGAGTGCCCACCGAGTTTATTTGCTGTATTTGAAAGGCTGCAAACTGTATCTCTCATCTTTACAATAGTCCTGAAACTTAGTTGTCACTGGATTCATTTTGCACACGAGGAATCAGTGGCTCAGCGAAGTCCCCCAGCTTGGGGTGGGAAGGACCAGGGATAGAGCCAGGTCTGTTTAATTCAACAGGTTTTTTCTATTATATCATCTTTATTACAGAAGAAAAAAAGCATCAACCTCTCTAAAGAAGTACTTACATCCTATATAATAAATGCAAAGAATAATACTGTCAAGACTGCTGGAATAGTTGTCACCTACTTCCTCCCGTTTTCCTTTGATAACATTTTTGCCTCTCTCAGGAAAGGCTACAGATTGATGTCATGTGCTGTTAATTTGTATGTTCTCCTCATAAGTTTCCTACAGACATTTGGCAGTCTGCAGATGTCAAGTCCCCAGGCTGTAAAGTTCACTAAGCAGATTGCTTTGAAATATTCTCCCTCCAAAGGCCCCCTTGTTTAACCTCCGTAAATCTGCTCTGAGCTGCTTCCTAACTTGACTTACGTGGCTTGTGTGTTTTTGCACACCGATTTTGTGCAGTGAGTGAGCAAAGACAGTTTTCTAGAATCCCCCAAACTCAATTCTGTTCCCACTCTGCACATGTTTTATCTTTGGCTGGTTGGCAGACATGAATAACCAACAGGGTTGACAATCTGTGTCGTCCCGCTTGAGCATCACCATATTGGCAGCATAACAGAGAGACTGTGATTCTCATGCTAAATGAGAGAACTGTCGAGTCACAGAAGATATTTTATGCCCTGCAAGACGCTCCAAGTTCTGTGTATTAATCAAACACGTGCACACACACAGAATTCTCTGTCTTGTTTATTTTCCCTCTCTCACTCATTGTCATTACTTCTGCCTACTTCAGATTTCACACTTTTTTTTCCCAAAGATAGAGGCTACAAGGATAGAAAAATTCCTCTTCTGTATACTTCCCTTTGATTTATAGTATTTCTCGCACATAAAGCATTTCATGAACCATAGCTTTTCTCTCCAAGGAAGCCATAGCAATTTTGCTCTGAGTCTTACTCAGTTGAGATACCTGCTCTCTGCTAATACAGAGAGGGAGTGATCATTAAATAATTCAGATGTGAACTCCTTATTAGAAAAGTCCATGCCTTCTTTGATTTATCTTTGCAGAATCAAGAGCATCCATTCATTCCAAGACCATTTAGTGAGCACCGACTACCAGACCATACACTGTCCTAAATGCCACATAAGCACAAATGAATCAGATAGTCTCTATCTTCAAGGGACAAACTGTCTGATGGGAGAGGTGTTCGAGCAAGCAAACAAACGTAAGGCAGTGTGACAACTGACCCAAAGAAGTTAAGTGCAAAGGATCGGAGTGTTACAAGGCATGAAGCTCTCAACTATTCTCCGGTTTGGGCAATAATGAGAAAAAGTTTTGATGAATCACTCATCTGAGTTGAGCTGGATGAAGTTGGCAAAGCACATGAAGTAAGGCAGGGACTGCAGGTGGGGAAGCAGCGTAGGTAAAGATACCGAGTCTTGCAAATCCATCACCTGTGCGGAGAAGGGCGAGCAGGCTGGTTTTAGTAAAGAACAAAGGGCCAGTTGAAGAATTCTAGATGGTAAGATTGGAAAATCTTAGAGAGTCCAGAGTTTGAAGTCGTTGTACGTCATTCTAAGAAGTCTGAACTTTTAAAAAGGCAAGAGTTTATCTTGCTAGAATTTTTCTAGATTGTGTGTATGGACATTTTAACAATCATTTAGAAAACAGTCTGAACACTTTACGCCTTTTTTATACACAAACCATGATCCTGTGTGTGCATACACATGCAAAAATCTGGGAGTGGTGGGAAACATAAATAAGTACTACCATGTAAGGTCATTGCACTTTTAGGGAGATGGAAGTATTATTTGCAGTCAAAATAGAAATGAATTATTACTCAAAGTGACAAAATTTAACATTTAATATAATGTCAAGATAGTTAACCATTGTTAATTAAATATATGTGATGTGAAAAATACTCAAAACCATCCCATTCAGCTTCATACAAATATGAGTTATCTTAGCAATTATAAGATTTTTTTTTCCTTTCCACTACCAGTGTGCAATTGATTTTTTATTGATTTAAGACTTCAGTTTCTAAACTTAGTAAATTAAGTGCATTCATTAAAATGTATTATTTTCTGTGTTTGCTGAAAAAAGAAAATAAGTGTTTTCCATTTTGAAACAGCTATTCCTTGAGTAACCTCTCAGTAATGTTCTTGTGAAAAAAAAAAAGTAGGCAGACATATTCCTATAGGTTTCTGGGAAACTTGTGGAAACTGGTTCATCTCATTTCCAAAGATCTGCTTTCTAACGTGTGTGGGAGTGGAGAGCCTTTTAATGTCCCATCCACTTAAATACCTAAACCCTCACAAAAAGTTCTTATTTATATACCTGTTCTTTAGGAATATGTCTGCCTACTTTTTTTTTTTTTTACAAGAACATTACTGAGACATTACTCACCAGGAATGGGATGATATATTCTGGTGTCAGAGAGAGGACGAGTTGCTGGTCCACGTGTTGATATTTGGACACTTGCTCAACTCCTAGAAAATGTCCCTCCTCCTATTTGGTCGCTGGGTGACCTGAGGTGATGGTTATTGGGTTGTGTGTCTTCTGACTCCTGCTTCATTTGAAAATTATGCTGCCTGCACCTCTGAAGTCCATGTTCTCTGCTCTGTCCTCTGGTCCTAAGGCCCATGTCCTCTGTAGCCTTCATATTCCAACCAGAGGCTCCCTACAGCAGCTGATGCCTTAGGCCAAGATTTATGCTCGGAGTCCTAGAACTCTGCTACTTTCTGTTGCCTGGGCTGGGCTCTGGGCTGCAGCTCTCTGGGAAGCTTCCCTTGAGCCCTGCCCTCAAGTCTTTTCAGATCTACTTCTGGGTCAGCAATATAGAGTTGGTGCCTGCACTTCACTGAATACCAGGCTTCCTTCAAGGGGCTTGGACCTTCTCTAAGATGGACACTGAGAAATGAGAAAAATACCATATGATATCACTTACATGTGGAATCTTAAAAAAAAAAGGGGGACACTAAGGAACTCATTTACAAAATACAGACAGACTTAGAGACATAGAAAACAAACTTATGGAGGGGAAAAGGGTGGAGAGGGGTAAATTAGGAGTCTGGTATTTGCAAATATTAACTACTATACATAAAATAGATAAACAAGGTCCTACTGTATAGCACAAGGAAATATATTCAGTACCTTGTATTGGCCTATAATGAAAAAGAATATGAAAAGGAACATATATACATGTGTATAAATATAATATATAAATAACTGAATTACCATGTTGTACACCAGAAATTAACACAATATTGTAAATCAACTATACTTTAATAAAAAAAATTAAAATTTTCAAAAAAGACCTTCTCTAGGAGTCCTTCAGAACCCATGGGCTGTTTCTATCCCACTTCTGTGGTTTCTCACCCTCCAGGTTTAGAAACTAGGTCACTCATATCTGACCTCTTACTCTAACTTCCTCTGTTTAGACTCCTTGTCTTCTGTCCCTTGACTTAAGACAAAACTTCCTTTTTTATTCATCTGACCTCGTGGTTCTACAGGGCTAAAATCCAAATTACAGAGAAGAGAGTATATGTTAAAAATATTTCAAAAATTTTAGGTATATTATACAAATATACTTAAATATTATTAAATTCCTCCCAAAATGATTCATTGTAAGGCCATTTCTATGTTCTGCTGTTGCAAAAAGAAAGAAAAAACAGTCAGCCAAATGGTTTGCTAACAGTATCCTAAATACCTTGTTGATCTTCTGTGGCCCAGTCCACACACATCCCTGTTTTCTATCTGTTGACTGTTGACCTAGCCCGTATTTTTTTTCCTCTAAGATTAAATCAGATTGAGAGTGAGTTGAGTCAGTTCACAGGTAAAGTTTCTGAAATACTTTTTTTATTGAAGTACAGTCAGTTACAATGTGTCAATTTCTGGTGTACAGCACAATGCCCCAGTCGTGCATATATATACATATATTTGTTTTCATAATTGCTTTTTATCTTCTCAGTTGAATGAGAAATCATTTTGTGTAATCAAATAACAAGACTTTGATAGTAGTTAACATCCAACCCCAGCCTCGGCGATGCTCTTCAAACCTTGTCACACACTTTCAGTGGGACAGAGCCGAAGGAGATCTGTTTGCACAGCACTTTTAAATACTAATAAGTTTCTCTGCAGTGTATTTCAAAATACCGGTAGTCCCTCCCCACTGCTTCAGCACTGGCTCAGAGGCAGGTCTTCTCTTTCATCTTCAAACAACTTCAAAGTTTATTTTTGAAATAAGAGTTTCTTTTCCCATGAAATTCAAAGGGCTCTCCAGGCCTTCTGTGAGGGTAGAAGCTTCAGGTTTCCAGGGATGCATTTAAAAAGCTGCTGATGTTTTAGCTCCTTCCTGACCTTCCAAAGTATTCAATTTTCTTTACCTTTGTTTTTGGCTGGCTTTGTTGGAAGCTGAGGGAGGTGCTTGGGGACGAGGAGATGCTGGCGTTTCTGAAATGACGACATGCCTTAAAAAAAAAAAAAGCCGCCTTTCTTTTTTTTTTTTCTCACTACCTCTGGATTAGTGAGAGATTTTTTAATGGAAGGAAGAAAGGAAAGGAGGAGAGTGGAAAGGAGGAAAGGAGGGAGGGAGGAAAGGAGAAAGAAAAGAAAAGCCAGGGAAAAAAGAAAAGGAAAAAAACGGAGAGGGAAAGAAAGAAACTTCCCACTTACATACCCTGGTTTTGCTTTTCCTAGGCTGATAGCAAGCAGAACATTTTCATTTGGAAACTCAGCTTTTTTTTTTTCCTTTGTTTACTCAATTTGAATCCTCCGGAGATGGGAGTTTGTGGCCCCAGGCTGGCAGATGCTCGGCTCAGGCCACGCCCCCTGGCTGTAAGTAACGCAGGTGCCGCGGGCAGCGCGGCCTCGCAGCACGTCATCCATCCATCGGGGCGCAGTCGCAGCGTCTGCCTCCAGGTAAGTCTTCAGCTGGGTCCATCACTCCCTGAAAAGGACGTTTGAAGCCCTGGAGAGATGAGATTCATTTTCGGCATTGTCATTGGAGGTGATGAAGGAGACGAGAGGATAGAGATTTCTTCTTGGGCATTTTTCAGACTTGTGAAGTGTACTTTTGTCCCCATAATTCCTGTTGGAGAAATGCGGAAAGCCTTGGACCAAGGAAAACTGGGTCCAGGGTGCTTGTATGGGGCTAATTATCACTCCTCCTGCATTGAATTGTTTGCTATTTTTCATGAGTATATGTTTTCTCTCACCAAATGGACGTTCAGCACTTTTAAGACGAGAATGTCTTTTAATATCCTTAGCATTCTTTACAATTCCCTTTGCAGTGACTTACATAGTAAGTATTTGAAAATAATGAATGGTATATATTTTTCTTAAGTCAAGATGAATAGTAAATTTATCATGAAATTCGGTTTCCATAGGAAATCTGTGAAAAGCAGTCTCTCTCTCTCTCTGTTTTTTTGGTGAGACATTTGGATATTCTTTCTAAATGTTTAGTGTTGTTTGGGACCTATCCTTTGGTATGGAAAAATGAGAAGTCATTGAAAACAATTTCAAATAAAACCAACATATTGCAAAATACAAAGACTTCATCTTTCTTCCTTATTTTTATTAAAATAACCCAACTTTCACAATACCTAACACGAGAACTTCTGGAATTAATACTGAGTATAGTCAGGTGGTTATTTCAATGCATTTTTATTTCAATTATTGTATTTTAACTCATTGGTTTTCTTCCATTTAAACTTGGATTATTGGGAAAATAAACCACTGTCCAATTATTTTATATAAGTGCAAAATTTTAGAACTGAAAAGAGCTTTAAAAGTCCTGTAGTTCAATTACAGCATTTCCACCCATGGAGAAATAAGAAATGATTGAGAGAGTTGCTCATAATCATACAATCACACAGTTCATTTGGCACAAATCAGAAAGACAGGTGTGGTGGGGGGACTTATATAAACAGAATTGGTCTTAACCATGATTTTCATAAAGCAGACTTTTTTTTTTGGCCAACAGCCATGTGTGTACCCTTAGATTTTTTTTTTTTTAATTTCATTGTTCTTGTAAGCTCACTGTGTTTAACAGGTAGACATTTGTTTTGCTAGGCAAGATTGGTTTTAGACCAGGTTTTGAAGAAGGATGCAATTTCTTGAGAAATATCAATATGTCTTTTTCCCCCATAACAATATAGCCTACTGCTTTCAAGAACTGAACATACTCCCTATCTGGCTAAGGGGATGGCTCTGAATAGAAGCCTTGAAGACAGTCTGATAGGCCTTCAGAAGACCAACCTTCACTCATGAGTCTGTAAACCCTAAAAAGGATATCTGCTTTGCCCAGTTCTGGCTCACTTTCTCTGATAACCTATAACCCGTGCTTTGGAGACCTATCACCTGAGAACCTCACAGCCCCTTCTGGCTAACCTGTGGCGCTGTAAAATATTCTGAGTGCACTGGAAGAAGATGCCCCTGGGTCATGGACCAGCCCATCTGCGTCTGCCCTCCCCTACACCCAGAAAACACCACAGGAGACCTCACTGAGGAAGACTCTAGAGGAGAAGGGGCAGGCAATGTGACCTGCCTAGAAGCATACTTCTGGCTGCCGCAGTTCCAAAGGGTTACCATCTGGGTTGCAGCATCACTGATCCAGGGACAGAACACATAAGAAAGAAGCCAAGGGAGTCAAGAGTTCCTCTCTAGAAATGGACCAAAAGAGACATTAGACCAGACTTTCCCAAGTGATCCAATCCAGATTTTCAAATTTAAAAACTTCAGTGTTAGCATCTGAGTTCAACAAGGCTATTTATTTCTAGATGACAAACTCTTAACTTCAATGTGAATAAAATAAATTATGGTTCTCAAAAGAAGCTAGACTGGAGGCTCACTTCAAGAAACTGAAATGTGATTTGGGTGTTCCAGTTTTAAGTAGATATGCTCTATACCCAAAAAGGAGGATGTTTGGGAAGAATTCCCTAGCTGTACATAACAGCCTGGTCACACACGCCATCAGGAGAGACAGGTTTGAATTCGTCTTTGATTAGTTGCATTTTGTTGATAACCATCTTGATGAAATGGAGACAGTCACAAGAATCAGGCTTTTCATTACCAGAATGAATAAAAATTATACGTACCTCCAGAAGAAATCTACACCTTTGACAAGTCAATGAGTATTTTAGGCATTGGGGACTCAAGCAATCCCTGTTGGAAAAGCCAGTTCAATTTGGCTGTAAAATTTAAGCTGTAAAATATAAGATAACTAAACTTGCTTACTTGGTTTACTCTGAACCAGGCAAAGTCAATAGTTCCTATCAACAAGGACCTGGGGCTTGGGAGTCTGATGCTGCAGTTTGCTAACACTCTTCAGGAACAAAGCTAATACCCCTATCACTTATGTGTTATTGACTTTCACTGGCAGGAAGCTGTTGACAGCTTGGAAGAAAAGAAGAATCAAAGCAGTAGGAATAGTTTAGGAAAGTAACCCTGAACACTGTGCTCTCAAAAACAGCGCAGAATTCAAAGACAGAGAGGGATGTTGGATGCTTGATTTCCAAGTGAACGAATAGGAATGAGATTAGTTGTGTGCTGCTCACATGACAATGACATCATTAATATCTGCTCCAAACCTGTTGGCTTTGAGCCCCCGGAAAAAAAAATCATTATTCAACAGCAACCAAAAAGATGATTCAGATCAACCAACCAGCAGTTGTGAGTGTGTTTGAAGGTAACACTGGAGGTATGAAATGGATGGATCAGAATATCTCTAATACAGGGTTGAAGTTCGAGGCAAGACATGGTACTCCAGCTTGATTAATTGCATCATCAGTGTGGCCTTCAGCAATAATGGCAGATGCATAGGATTTGTATCAGTTGGGCCTGGGTAGATCTGGCTTTCTAAAAGCATGCTGCATGTTTCCGTTGGCAATACCATGCAGAGCCCTGAAGAGAAGGGAACAAAGGGAAGTATGACCCCACAGGAACTGCGATCAGATGTAATATGACATCTCACTGGATAACTCATCAAGACAAGAAAACACCAAATGCCCGCAGCCGTGTGAAAAATGTCAAATCGGTATGCATGCAAAATGTTTCAAAACATACCACAAAGTATAGTGTCTGAGATGATGCCAGCAACTGTATGCATGAAATTCCAATTCCTGAGAATACCATGAATATTATCAATTAGTTTGTTACTATATGTTTCCCAACAACACATCAAGTTTTGGTTCAGTTCTAGTGAACTAGGTTGGTTTTCAATAAGGCAAACCCCTTTCTTTTTCTTTATCTCCACACAACTCCAAATCCATATAATCTATTTGTTTTAATTTTCAGGACATCTTAATACCTTCTACTGGTAAAACAACCATGAATATTTTCACATTTCTGAAAAGCCTTGGCTCTCTGAGTAAGGAATATTGGTAATGTGAGTTAAAGGATTTAAATAGCAAATGTGGTTTGAAAGTTAGAGGGACTTAAACACCTCTCTCCCCCAGAGATGCTTGCTTACATTCTAAGTGTGATACACCTAGAGAGCTTGCCCTCTCCCTGCAGAGGATTTCAGAGTAAAAGATCTCTCTCCACCCCCTCCACTCCTCTCTCCCTCTCTTCTCTCTTCCTTTCTCCTCTCTCTTTCTCTATTTTGCTCTCCCTTCACGCAGAGTAGGAGGGACAAATTACAGTCACCCCATGTAAGCTCTGAGCCTCATAATTTTGTGGTTCCTCCCTTTTAGTGTTAACCTTCCCTGCACACACAAGTAGCATCAGGCTCTCACTGCGTTGTCCCGTGGAGAAACCAGTGATGTTAAAATGCTCTAATCCAGAGCTCTGATATATCTACATCCATATCTGTTTCTATATCTATATCTAGATAGATATGTATATATATTACACTAACTTGTTAGCTTATAAGTAGGTAACATCTCAGACCCTTCACATTTTTGGACCTAACATTACTTTCAATGGTTTCATTTCATGTGGGTCACTAGCCTCGCCACCATACTTTTTCCTTAATGAAAGTTTTGGTCAAAACCTTGTGGACATCAGTGTTGGTGAATTTTAAGGCAAAAAGTGCCTTTGATTAGTTCTTTAAATCAACTTTGTAAATTACTATGTAAAGAATATTGGCCAATAATATTTAAATAATCATCCATGATAAATAACCATCAAGTCTAATAAAATCTTGGAGAAAAAAAATAGCTAGAAATCTACTACTGAGGCTTTTTCTTTCTTTACCCACACATTCCAGTCTACTACGAATTTTTTAAATTGAAATATATTCAGTTACAATGTGTCCATTTCTGGTGAACAGCATAATGTCCCAGTCATGCACACGCACGCGCGCGCGCACACACACACACACACACATACATATATTCATTTTCATATTCTTTTTCATTAAAGGTTATTACAAAATATTGAATATAGTTCCCAGAAAAATTTATTTTTTTATCTGTTTTATATATTGTGGTTCACATTTGCAAATCTCAAACTCCCAAATTTATCCCTTCTACTTTGCATGCTATTATGTTTTCAAGTCTTTCTCAGCAAGGCTGCACCTTCTAATGCGATTCCAATTCCAATCTTCCCCCCTCCATCTGTATCACTGATGCTTGGAGATCTTAATATCATCCCACCTGTGTCCAGGCCACAGCAACTTGGACAATTTATGTAGGTACTAAAAATATGGGCATTCTTGCATAATACTTTTTGAGTAAGGATGGTAGATATCCCTAGTTGGAGATAGAATTATTACAGAATGATAGACTCTGTAGACAGCAGAATCTGAACCAGTTCTCCCAGAAATACAGCAGATGGTTTTATTTTATGAGGTGAATGAGTGGTACTTTTCTTTTTTATATAGAATATATATAAAAATTACCAAAGACCAAATCCTGTGGATAGAAAACATTTTGTTGGACCTATGAGGCTGATACAATGAACATCTTGGGCAAAGTTAAGGGGAACTACCAAATGAAACAATATTAAAAGAAAAAAACAGCAGCAGAAAGTGTACTTTTGGCAAAACTTTATTAAATATTTACTGAACTTTAGCAAGAAGCCAGGCACTGTTAGATAAATAATTAAATAGACAGTGTAAAGTGTTTTTATTTTTAATTTTTACTGTGATACAATTCACATAGAATAAAATTCATTATTTTAAAAGGTAAAATTCAATGATTTTTTTTTATATACTAACAAGATTGGTCAACCATCTCCACTGTATAAGTCCAGAACATTTTATCAGCCCAAAAAGAAACTTCATACCTATTCACAGTACATTATTTTCCCTCTGTTTTCCTCTAAACTCAGTCCCTGGGAAACACTAATCTATTTTTAGGCTTTATAAAGTTGCCTGTTCTGGACAATTCATAAGGTAGAAACATACTATGTGTGGCTTTTTTTTGGGGGGGTGTCCAGCTTTTTTCATTTACCATATCATTTTCAAGATTCATTCACGTAGTAGCATGAATTGATATGTCATTGATTTATATGGTTTACTTGTATGGGTATACTGTTTTGTTTATGCATTCATCAGTTCCACTGATGGTTATTGTGGTTATTATGAATAATGATGCTATGAAAATCCCTATGCGAGTTTTTGTGTGAATGTGTTTCAGTTCTCCTAGGTACAGAACTAGGAGTAGACTTGTTATGATTGTCACATTGTAACTCTGTATTTAACGTTTTGAGAAACTGCCAAACTCTTTTCCAAAGTGACTGCCATTTTACATTCCTACGTGTAATGTCTGAGAGTTTCAATTTCTGCACGCTCTGATCAACACTTGTTACTACCTGACTTTTTAATTATAGCTATTCTATATTCTGGTATGAAGTATTATCTCACTACTGTCTTAATTTGAATCTCCCTGATGTCTAATAATATTGAGCACCTTTTCATGTTCTCATTGGCCATTTGTGTATCATCTTTGGAAAAATGCCTATTCAAATCATTGCCCATTCTTCCATTGAGTTATTCTCTATTTATTGTTGAGTTGTAGGAGTTCTTCATATATTCCAGATACTAGACCCTTATAAGATTATTATTTACAAATATTTGCTTCCATTCAATGGGTTATATTCTCACTGTCTAGATAGGGTTCTTTGAAACACACAATTTTAAAATTTTAACTAAGTCTAATTTATCTATTTTTCTTTCCTTGCTTGTACTTTAGGTATCATAGAAAAGAAAGCAGTGACTAATTCAAGAGCTTATAAATTTTCATTGATTTTTTTTGCTAATTATTTGATTTTTTCTTTCTCTTATACTTATTTGATCTATTTTGAGCTAACTTTTGTATTTGATGTAAAGTAGGAAATTCAAATTTAATTTTCTTGAACCAGAATATCCAGTTGTCCTAGAACCATTTGTTGAAAAGACTATTCTTTCCCCACTAGACTTTCTTGGTATTTTTGTTAAAAATGAATTGACTATAATGCATGGGTTTATTTCTGAACTCAAAATTCTATTTTATCGATTTATTTATCTCTTGTTATGCCATTACCATGCAGTATTGATTATTGAAGCTTTGTATTGTTTTGAATTCAGGCGTATGAGTACTCCAACTTTGTTCTCCTTTTTCAAGATTGTTTTGGCTATTCTGAATCCGTTGCATTTCCATGTGAATTTTAGGATCAGCTGTTAAGTTTCTGAAAAAGCTAGTTGAGCTCTTAATAATAATTACAAGGGAGACTGCATTAAGTCTAAACCTAAACTTGCAAAGTGTCACAATCCTACAATATTATATCTTCCAATCCAAGAACATAAAATGTCTTTCAATTTATTTAGTTATTTCTTTTCTTTTAATGATATTTTATAGTTTTCAGTGCACAAGTCATATACTTCTTTTGTTAAATCTATTCCTAAATATTTTATGACATTATAAAAGAAATTATTTTCATAGTTTCATGTTTGAATTGCTCATTGCAACTGTATAAGAGTATATTTGTTTGGGGAGGGTATAGCTCTAGTGGTAGAGTGCATGCTTAGCATGGTCAAGGTCCTGGGTTCAATCCCCAGTACCCTCTGTAAAATAAAGAAATAAATAACCCTAATTACCTCCCCTTCCCCACAAAAAATCTAAATAAATAAAACGCTCTTCAAAAAATAAGAAAAGAATATATTTGGTTTTTGTATATTGATCATGTATCATGTCACCTTGTTGAACTTATTCATTACCTGTAATAGTGTGCGTGCGTGCGTGCGTACGTATGTGTATCTATGAAGGGTGGTAGATTTTCTGGAAAGGAAATGACAATGACTAGAATCTTCTCAGAAGTAGTATGCATAATTTTACTATAAGCAACATAGCGTCATACGAAGAAGCACAAGTTCTGGGAATAAACTCCCTGGGTTCAAATCCCTCCTTTGCTACTTCAGAATCAAATGATTGAGAGCCAGTTCCATAACCAGTTTGAATCTCAGTCTCCTTTTTGATAAATGGGGTTCCAATGAGTGACTACTTCATAGAGTTTTTCTGAGGATTAAGTAAATTAACATATAGGTCATTTAACCTGGTAAAACTGAGGGTTATGTAAATGTTAACTATTGGTATTTACATATAAAAAATACAAAAAAGAGAGAAATAAACACTTCCCAATATAAACTATAGTAAAGCCAAGTTTACTCAGTCGATGAGGAGTCCCAAAAGAAACAATGATTCTCAGTACTGAAGGTAAGGCAGATACTTCTAAGGTATATTCAAATCTTAGATCAAAAGCTTAAGTTTATGGTTATGGGGGTCTAAGTGTAAGAAGGTGGAGAAAAGAAGAACAAAATTCCATGAATTATGCCGTTTCCAGTGTACTCTACCAACCTCTCTAAGCTTTGTACAGGCTCTAGGATTATGGTGCCTTTTCTTAACTAAATCATCAGTATCACATTATGAAACAAACTTTTAAATTTTTACTTGTACACATAAATCCCCAGAAGGATGAATAAAGGATCTGCCTTAGAGAGTCTGGACACTCCAAGCTTCTCATTGCTAATATGCATCAACTCCACACCATTCCTCAAATTTGCTTTTGAACTAAAATACCTTTAGTCATACAATGAAGTGTGGCCCCTTCACACGTGGCTGTTCCAGGTTGTTGACTTGGAAAAGAACTTATCTTGGTCTCTGGGACTTTGGACACAGGAACGTCTGACTGGGAAATGGGCTGATGTTATTTCTCTCCCAACCTTTTAGTTTTGAGGCAACAAGTCAGGATATGCAGGAGAGAGACGAAATAGTTGGCAGAACTGAAACCTTAAATGTGGTTTGTATCTTGGGGGAGTCTCAGCCTTTTTTTCCTCCAGTTAGCTAACAATCTGATGGGGTCATGTAGAATGCTAGAAAAGAGCAGGAACGCATGATTGGTCTGGATTTTTTAACAGGTAAATATATTCCTAACTTTCCGTGATGAAAGAATATACATCCAGAAAATATGGATCGCTTGGGCCAGCTGTAAATGGTGTATGAAATGAAAAATCCTCAGGGGCATGGCTCCGCAGACACTGTCATGCTAGGCCATTTACAGCTATATTAAGCTTAAACAAAGCAGAAAGATCTAGAATGTTCAGGCCAAAAAAGAAAGTTTGCAGGTATGCATATGGAAATGCATATGTGAACATAAATACACACAATAAAAACCTCTCTGAAGATTATTTTTTAAATTTTCATCCACAGAAGCAATTATAGTATTTTTTTTCCTTCCAGAATACTTTCTTCCATATTTCTCTCATACTCAACTGCCAAGAACATGGGAAAAATAAAATGTTTGAAGTTTCAAAAACCTAAAACATATTTTTGATATGTCAAATTATAATAGAAATTAAACTAAAACAAAAATTAAAGTAAAAAGTGCAATTGGATAGTCATTTATGTAAACTGGTTGATAACAACATATTTGTTAGTTAAGCCAAGTACAGGGTTTTATCCCATGC
Organism: Vicugna pacos; assembly: GCF_048564905.1. Lineage (NCBI taxonomy): Eukaryota > Metazoa > Chordata > Mammalia > Artiodactyla > Camelidae > Vicugna > Vicugna pacos. The sequence continues at coordinate 11,359,060 of NC_132991.1, read as the reverse complement.
AAGGCTTTTAAAAGCCTAAGTACCTCTTATGTGGCCTACTTGGCCATATGTATGAGGTTGGTCCCAAACATGCTGTGTAAGAGGAAGAATTCGTCAACAGAGCCTGAGAGTCTCCAAGCGCTACTCATCCTAACTCTGAAGCTAACTTACAATCATCTCTGACTTCCAGGCGCTGAATTCTCCCAGTGGAGTCTCAGTTCTCCCAATGGAGTCTCAGCCTCAGTTGAAAACCACACTTAGTCAATGCTCCCAGGGGCAAAATTCCATCCTTACCTGAAAAAATGTTGTCCCAGTTTCTAGATACCCCAGTACCATTTTCTTTGTATGTGATTTTTTTTCCCCCTTGAATTCTTCCATGTGAACGATGAATTCCCTGCTTAGAGCACACTCTACAAATGTACTATTTCTCCTACTCCCATTAATGTCTGATTTATCCATAAAACTCAAGGACAGACAGTATTGCCCAGTAAATATTCTATCTACTACTCTACATTTCTCAGCCTCTGTTCCAGTTAGGAGGGTGGTGATTCTATAGTTCTGGCCTCTGGGCTGTGAGCATAAGCATTTAAAAGCTGGTCCACCACCTCTGCACTCTCTCTTCTCTGGATGCTGGAAGCTAGCTGTGTGTTGCAGATGGTGGAGCTACAAGATGGTAGACTCTGCACTAACTTTATGTAGAATAACCCCATCCCATATTACACTTACAATGTGAGTGTGCAGTAAACTTTGTTAAGGTAGACCATTGAGGTTTGGAAGTACTTTGTTAATAGCCTACCTGCCTATTAGAATCTGAAAAACAATGTTTTTCAAAGACTTTGCAAACAGAGATATACATAAATTTGGAATATCATTTTGAATATGGGGAACGCACACTCATTTGTTATTTATCTCAGGAAATTAATCTTTTAATTTAAAAAAAACAACCCAGTGAAATACTGAGAGCATTGTGATTTTGTTAAATTAGCATTCGCTAAGTAGAGATGAGGGGTGTAGGACTGTGTGCCATGGTTCAACGAAAGACCACAAGGGAATTGAAATAGAGAAGTTTCACAATCACGGGGCCTGGGGGTAGTTCAGGGCACGCCTTAAGGAGCCACACAAGGAAATCAAAGTAGGATGCAAGAAAAGAGGACAGTAAGACCGGGACCGAGGCCTTTCATTAGAGTCTATGGAAGAAGTGCTTTGGGATTCCTATCCTAAGGCTGGATTGGTCTAATTCAAACCCTAAAAATGAAGTTCTGGTAAACTCTGCAGGGGTCTTATCTAAAGGGTACACAGAGGAAAGGCCTTGAGAGGCGGGGGAGTCTGTTTATCACAAGGGTCATTGAGGGAGTCATATCAGCAACTTCCATTTCCTTATGATCCTGTGGGCTGTCATCCAGGGAATGTGCTTCTGGGAAAGGCTAGGTCACTTGTTCACACAAAAGGGAGGCCAAGTCATCAATATTCTGAAGTAGTTTGATTAAACTCATGACAGAAGAAAAACATAAAAAATAGGAAGGTATTGATTCCATCAACTCTTCTGTCCTTTGATCTTGAGCATGACCCGTTACCACCATAGAAATGCCAAAAAAATCTGACCTTCCCTGCAAACTAATGTTCAGCTAATATTTGGCTTTGCCACTCCTGATACTCTTGCTTATAACTGGGAAATTAAATGCATCACATTTGTAGTTGGAGAATCAAACAGACTACCTAAGGATTAAATAGTCAAAGGTCATTCTGAGTGACAAACTTTTAATTCGATAGAAGGGATACAACCAACACAAACAAATAAATTGAATTTTGTTTTCATGGTTGGGATCTGTCTGTGCTGTTCCCGATGGACATCTGCCTCTAATTTCTCTTGATTACATGAACTCTGCAAGCTGGACAACTCTGGCCCCAAACTGAGACTGGTCAGGGAAAGCCTGAGACACCGTCAAGCCCCAGCAGGACTTGTCTACCCTGCCCTGCAAGTACTCACTCGTTTTCTCAAACTGTTTTTATTAGCCAAACTCTTGAAAATTGTAAGTTGTATTTTGTACATGATTGGCTTCAATTTTATCATTTCACCTGATAAAATTAAATTAAATTGAAGAGGTTTCACTTCAGTGACACTAATTTGCTGATCCTGCTTTGTCCATTGATAAGAATTAGTTCAAGAAATACCCCACATTGTTATAGGAAGCAGTAATTTGCCACATTCATCATTTTCTCCCTCCTGTGGAGCACAGTTGCCAGGGTTTCTAAATTAATATGATGAAATTGAAAGCAACTGTAATTACAATATTTTTATCTCTTCCTCCATCATTCTTCATCTACATGATTCCATTGAACTATATGAGGATAAGATAGCCTACTAATCTTCTTGTGTTATTATTTGCTATCAAATTGATTCATTATGTTTCTCTTTTGTTCCTAATTATAGTTATCCACCTTCGCCATCTGCGAAAGTAGGAACAATATGTCTTTGGCTCTTTGACATCTTTTATTTCCATGCAGTAAAAAGCTGTTAATAGCACGTAGGTTATCAATCAACAGATAATGAATGAACACTTACCAAATATGAAGCATAGTGGAGAATTTGATAGCTGTGAAATGAGATGCTTGAGATCAGGGAGGTTAAAGTCCAGCTGGGATAATGAGGTATACATTAGAAGCCAATGAGACATAAATATTTTTATATTTTATTTTTATTTTTTTCCAATTTTTATTGAAGTATTGTCAGTTTCCAAAGTTGTGTCAATTTCTGGTGTGTAGCACAATGTTTCGGTCATACATATACATATAGTCCTTTTCATATTATTTTTCATTATAGGTTACTACAAGATATTGAACATAGTTCCATGTGCTGTACAGTAGAAACTTGTTTATCTGTTACATGTATAGTAGTTAGTATCTGCAAATCTCCAACTCCCAGATTATCCCTTCCTACCTGCTTAAACCCTGGTAACTGTAAGTTTGTTCTCTATGTCTGGGAGTCTGTGAAACATAAATATAGATATAAAAGTGTAGTATAGATAAAAATCTTAAGAATAAGACTTTTAAGAAAGATTCATCTTTGAGGGTCCAAGGGACAAAAGGGGATTTTGGATATGGGAACTTACTGGCTAAGTACAGAGGGCTGTAGGCAGAGGTGAAGGAGTGTCATGAAGAGGGGGCAGTCAGGAATGAGGAAGGCAGGTTTGGGAGAAGAATTGGCTATAGAAGAGAGAGTGTGTGTCAGGGTTGTAAGAGATGGAGCCGAGTATTGGCATGAGGCCAAGTGTCTAGAGACACTGATGGGTTTTGAATATGGAACTGATTTGAAGGCAGGGGTGCTTGGAGTTAGTCACAGTATCTTTCCTCACCTCACTCATTTTTCTTAACTTTTCTTCTAACTTTATCAACATATTAAAATATAATATACGTAAAATTAAGTCATATATTTTATGCACACACTTACTGAATTTTGACAAATGTATACAGGATATCTTCACACAACAATCAAGATAGCTACTATTTCCATCACACCCAAACTTCCCCCATGCCTCTTTAACCAACCTTCACTGTATTTGCTCACCGCTATAGATTAGTTTGCACTCTTTTCAAAGATTTTTTCTTAAGATTTTCCTTGTATAAGTCTCCAAGGAACATTTGATCATTTTTACTTTTGACAAAGGAAAAAATACATATAATTTCCTAATTGGAAAAGACAGCATAAAATATAGGTAGACAAGAGTGGTGACATAATGCAATTCTAGAGATCATTTTGAATAATTTACCATAAAGCCAAACCCTGGTTAAATTTGCTTATGTCTTTGTTTTATTTGGATGTTAATAAAAAGTAATATTGCTCATGCTTTTTCTTTGCATATTGATAAAAGGTAGTAACATCAAACATGCAGTTAGTAAATGAGCAAAAGATTTAGAAGTTGAAACAGCCATCTTGTGTAGAAATGTAATTAAACATTTATTTCTAATTTTCCATTTTTCTCACATTTTTGCACCAAAGGGTTTGAGTTTAAATTTTTTCATAAGCCATTTAAAAGCTTGTAGAGTTTATGTACTGACTTTATATAATGCCTAGAATTCTTAAAATTTCTAGCCATTTGAAAATAAATTCTTAGTAGACAACATACTTTTTAAATTTTTTCCTTAATCCAATTAATACCCTTGTAATATATACATGACAATTTTCTTTATTTGTAACACTTATGACCACGCCCATTTTGAGGGAACAACTCTTCTTCTAGATTTCCTTTCATTCCTACCACTAGAAAAAAACTGAAGTATTTCTTTTGATAATACAACAGAATCCTTATCAATAGTGACTATAAGAAAAACAAGAGTAAGAGACTGCCATAGTAGTGGAAGCTATCTCAATTAAATAAATTTTTTTTTCCAAAACAATTTCCAAATTTAATAGTAGAATGAAACTTGCAAAATTATTCAAAGTATAAATTCAAAAAGTAAAAAGCAAAGTATAAAACAAAATCACCTCCATTGGCTTATTTATCAATTCATTCAATACATTTTTATTAACAGTCTACAAAGTATCTGGCAATGACATGTAGCAGGAGATGGAGCAGAGAACAAAACGGACCCAAATCCTTGCCCTTATGAAAGACATGTGCTTGTTGGGGAAAGTAAATAAGGAGAAACGAGTGAAATATGTATGACAGCTGATGACTAGAATAGAATAGCAACAAAGGAAATGGGAGTGCTGAAGGATGAAGAGGGAGTGAGATTCTAATTTTCAAAGGAGTGATCACAAGAAAATCTTGTGATGGTAAGATTTAACCGAAGCCTGAAGAAGGTGAGTCAAGCTGGTATCTGAGGAAACAGCGTTTCAGGAATCAATGACTTGAGTGAGAGCTTGTCCATCTCGTTCAAAAATTAAAAATAAAACTAAATAAAAAGAATGATTGAGGATGCTAATGTGACCCAATGACTGTAGCATTATTTCAGTCTTAACCTCATAATGACGTATCCATCTTACAATCTGGATCCGTTTCCCTTAGCCTGTATTTTGAAGTTATCAGTGTGAGGAAAGGTAAGATACAAGCCTTCGTGGATTCCTTTATTCACTCAGCACCAAGAAATGACTGTCTGTTATTGTTAAGCACATAGTTAATTACTGGAAGTTTATAAGATGGAAAAAAAAGAGAGAGACATGAAGTGAGGAATCATCCATAACCTAATTTAATTTAGGAATAAGTTTTATACAAAAATTAAGCAACAACGCAGTGTAGTATATAATTACTTCTCAAAACTAATGGTAGAGGCTATGAATATGTAGAGAAAGATCAAGAAGCAATATTCCCAGTAGTGGTTTTGTTATTTCTGATAGGAGAGTTTGAGAACTTAGACTGACTCCTTGGGCAGAGGATACTACAGTGGCGATACTTTTTTCTTCTCATCTCATGAGAGTAGCAACAGTCAGTGCGAACAAAACCCCAGCAAGTAGCGTTGGGGGTTGAATGTGTGGATCCCTAGATTAACGAATGCAGGAGAGCTGCATTTAGGCTGTAGACTGGGAGTACTTTTCAAGATGATCCAAGGTTATAAAATAGGGACTCATACTAATGAAAGAGGCAAAGGGCTAGACAAACCAGCTGACCCTAAATTTCTGATTTTTTTTAAAAAATTGAAACACACATGATTATGAAACCTCCAGATGTTTCAAAAACTGCTAGCTTTGAAAAAGATAACCGTCTTGAGACAGAGGACAGGAAAACAGAAATTCTAATCACTACCAACTCCCGCAAACCAAACTGTGCATTTACTGGTATTTCCATCTTTCTTCTGTTTGTGTGTCACTCTATTATGTTTCATCGGTATTAAAAATAAATTAGGTAATTTGTGCGCTTGCTCTTCCTCATTTCCGTGAGCATTTCCTTTCTTAAAACAAATGAAAATATGCTGTGATCATAACGCATGACAATGTAACTCAGAAAATAGAAACTGAGCATTTTAGTTGCCATTTAAAAATCCTTTGAGGTCTAATTTACAAGGAGAATTTTTCTTCTCATTCTACATATGTGTTTCTGTAATACCTAAATAAATGACATCTTCCATCATTATTTCATTGTCACCTCCAAGAGCCTTAGGTTTTGACAACTAGAGATGAAATATTCCTTTATATCCCACACACAAAAAGGCAAAGTTTATATGTCACAGTCAGTAATATCCTATATGAACTTAGTGAATTTACCAATATATTTTTTCTCATTTACAAACAGAAAGCAAATTATTTTGGCCATATAAACAGTTTTAAAAATTAAGCCAAATAGAATATGTTATAAATGAAAGTATTTTATGTATCTAAGAAAAAAAGGAAAAATAAAATTCTTAGTAAAATCATAAGTATCAAATATTCAATTTACTGATAGTCCCTTTGATGCTGTCCTTGGAAACAGGCAGGCTGGAGGAAGAGGAGCTAATCTCAGTCAGGGGTGCAGGCCCTGGAAGAGGGGTTTCTGCAAAGAACCCTGGAGAGGCCATGAAACGATTTGGTTCTAACATGAGTAACATGAGTTCCCTCACTTTCTCCCAATAACATGGACAGATTTGTACCTTTTAAACTTAAAATTAGTGGCATCATTAAAAATGAAATCTGTGTAATCTTAATACATAAACTAAACGAAATATTTAGTGCTTTAGTTGAATCCAGGAATCTGGGCTCAGTTTCCCTATCTGTCCCCTTATTTCCCTTCCAAGATAGGATTCCCCAGGTACTGAAAGGGCTGTTGGAATTGACCATCTTTCTATAATCGTTTGCATTTTAAACATGTTATGAACAAAATCCCACAAGTGCATGCTGACTCAAATTGCGTTTTCTCATGATCTGTTTCTTTACTCCTACTTCTTCCCTTCTGTAACTTACCTAGCACACCAATGTCTTCACTCTCATCTGTGAAAATCAATAAACAGAAACTGCATTTAAAATGGAGATGAGAAACCCGTAGGAGGAGCCCTTAGGCTCTACTACTTGAGGTCCATTGTGTCTCCAACAGCAGCAAGAAGGTTACAATTTTACTGACCAGCCAGAAGAAGAAAGAATTTTTCCTTGCCCTGCAATAGCCCAGCCAATGAAAAGCCACTTTACTTCAAACTCCCAGTTTCCTCTAATGAACACTTTGTTTACAACATCCCCTCCCAACTCCCCCTTCTCCTCTATAAAAGAATGCTCCTCTCCTTTGTTCTTGTATGTGGTTTGCCATAGATTACGTGTTTCAAATTGCAGTCTTCTGCTGTTCCTGAATAAATTTATTTTGCTGGTAAGATAACCGGTAGTTTTATAGTTTTAGAGCAACACATTTGTTTGAATTCTGAGTGCTACATTCTCTTTTCTTTTTCATTAAAATCATGATGACACTTTTTTTGGATAATCTTGATACGGCAACTCTGCTAATACGTTCCTGTTCCTTTCTTTTGAGTATCAGCTGATTTTATTGTTGGGAAGAAAAAAATGAATACTCTACCCTTCTGGATTCTTCTGGTCGGTCTAATAATTTAACTGACATCAGACAGTTAACAGGAGAAAAGCCAAACTTAATCATGCATGTACAGGTGCTCCATAAAAAAACGAGGTCCAAAAAATAGTCACTTGAGGCTTGTTTATATGTTATTCTGAGCTAAGAAGAAATGGGGATGGGACTGGGACTTCTAAGGGGAGGAAGAGAATTCACATGGAAGTGGAAAGAGCAAATTTTGATAAGCAAATGTTTTCTGGGCCATGCAGAAGCAATGAGACACAGTGAGTAATTTAAACAAACCGACTTTGCTAAGTTCCTCTCTGTCCACCTCGCTCTTTTAGGCAGTTAGGGGGATAGTCAAAGTTTCTTCCTAAGTTGATGCAACCTTGATTGTTTTCAGCTCAAAATAATCGTCATGCCAAAGTGGCACATTTGGGGGTGGCCTGCTCTGAACTCCATCTTTATCATGCCACTTATCTGCTTCAAAACCTTCAGTAGGATCCAACTGCTTGTGGGAATCCAATACAAACACCTAATTTGGGTACAAAGATATTAATCTATCTTCAAACTTTATTTGTAAGCTTATTGTCGAAAACTGCCCCACATAAACCATTTCATTATAGATACACACTCTTTGCATCTTTGCATCTATCTTTTATTTTTGTCTCTCCATATGAAATATCTTACTCCAATTTTCTCACTTATGCAAATCCAAGAACTTTTTCTATTCAAGGTTCTTTTTTTTTTTAATCCTTTGAACAGAAGCCCACTCAAACTTTCTGAAGTAATAAATGAAGATTTATTGTTGGTGTAAAGTGATTTCACAATACCCAAGAACCGGGGTAAGCCACAATCAAATACAAGCATGCGGACTGAAAAGTCAGAAACCTATGCCCATTTCTCTTTTCTGTCTTCTATGCTTCTCCCTAGGCACTGACTCAAATCTTCTCTTTCTGTGGACTAGCTTCCTCTGCTTACTCATTTGCACATGGCCAACGTGGCCGTCAGGCTCAACTCTGTACGCTGAGCTTTTGCCTTTAAGCCAAAATCAGTTCTGACTCAGTTCAGCAGTCCTTTCTGTAAGGACCACCCCGAATCCCCTAGCTTCTCCAGAGTCATGCATTTATCCCTGGAAGGGCAGTTCTTGATCTCCATTTTTGCACACATTAAAATTTTTCATATAACTCTTAGAATTACTTGAGTATCAGCTATTTGAATTGAGAATAGCAAACTTGTTCATGAACCATAGCTTAGAGGCAACCCCCGAGAATGCTCTCTGTTCTATGGGTTAGTGGAAAGTGCTCAAACACAAAGAGAAACTTTGTATAGAAACTGGGGAGAAATTTTTGTAATAGGGACAATAAGTAACTTAAAATGGATTTATTAACCTTAAGAAAAGCTTATCGCTGCAGACCCTTCTCCTTACTATATAACTTATTCAAATAATTTCATGTAGATATTTGTGTTGCCTATAGATGTAACTGGTGTCCAGGTTCTTGTCCCATCGCAGAAAGAATTCAGAGACAAGACGTGGAGGTTAAGAAAGTAAAGTGGGGATTTATTAAGGGATGGGTAGTACACTGTCAAAGGGAGAGCGGGCAGGCTCGGGTGAGCAGCTGCCTTGAGTTTCTTTGGCAAGTTGGTTACAGAGTGTAGAAATGAATGGGTAGAATATTCACTGGGGAGGGAAGGGTTTGGGGCCGTATTCCCTGATTATCATCCCAACTCCACCTTCCCAAAGGGAGGAGGGATTTTTGTCCTTATTTAGTCCAGATCAGAAGTGTCACAGCGTCAGTGCATGACGAGTATTTCTAATCTGCAAGGCTCATTTTATTGAAATGAGGGCATAATGAGCAAAAAGCTACATTTGGACACTGAAGATTCCTGCCTTTTCCCACCTTTCTTTGTCTGCCTCCAGGGCTCTACTCACCCCCAAATTTGTGACCACTTATCAGCCCAGAGGTCCTTCTTTTCTTTCTCTTCTCAGGGACACCTAGTACTTACAAGATGTAGGGTTTCCTGCATTTGGCCAATGTCTCTCCTTTCTGCCCAGTTCTGCCATTTGGCCTGCATCCCTCATTCTCTGCTCATATCTAGCTCTCTGCCTGCTCTAACACTTGAACTCAAATTTATCAATAGTACCTTTAGAATGTGGTGTGGGCAAACAAGATTTTGAACCCCTGGCCTAGAATTAAAAATCGAACCAAACCAAAGCAAACAAAGAAGCAAAAAAAAAAAAAAAAAAAAAAGGAAAGAAAGTGTCGACTGAAATAAATGCGCAGCCTAAAAGTTGAGAGTTATATTCTATTTGGCGGGAGGACTCGAGCCGGGACGACAGCCTCTCAGATCGCTCTGAGGGACTGCTCCGAAGAGGTAGGGGAGGAGCTAGGATATATAGGAGCTTTACAACAAAGACCAGGTAGTTGGAACAATAAAAGATTGCTTGTTATCTAAAGAAAACTGGGCCTCTCAAGTTAAAGAATTTAGCGCTTTTCTATGTCTGGGAGGAAGCAGACATTTGGGCTCATTGAAATCATTCCTTTGACAAGCATCTAGCTATCTAGGGCCAGTATCCTGTCCTTTCTTATTCTGAGTCCCCTCTGGGTGCACCATTGTGAGTGGCTGCAGAGGCCGGGCTGCAGGCTTGTCCCCACTAGGTGGGTGGCGGCAGCCGCTGATGACTTGGTTTCAGCATTCTTTGTTTACTGATATGGTTGCAGTATTTTCGCTCACATTGCAGTATTTTTGTTCATAAAAGCAAGCAAGCAAGCAAGCCAGCCAGCCAGCCAGCCAACCAAACACACAAACAAAACCTTGGTTTTATCATTCCAACTGTGGCTATTTACCTAAAAATTGTATAGCATTTGTCAGTGAAAATTCTCAAAGGTGTAGAAATTAATTGGAAAAGCTTCAGTGTCTAATGGGGATATCATAAATTCTGTCCCATGCTTAGATAACTCTAAAATGCAGAGATGTTCGCCCAATCCCTGTAGGACACTGTTTTCCTAGATTGGCAATAATTTACATAGGAGGGAGTATTAGAGGTTATCAAATATATTTTCTCTATTTTCCCTACACGCTGCAATTAATTTTTGCTTACTTGCATGTTTGTCTCCACAGCAGTAACAGCAGCCTTTACCCACTTTGCCATCGCTCTCCTAGAGGCACCAAATATGGATCATCCAATTCTAGACTGACAAGCTTTTGAAGAGAATACAGCTTACAAAGTAATGCCTTGGGCTACGTATAGAAAAGGAATTTTCTGACAAAAGGATATCAAGATACCTCTTACACAAATGCTAATACTAGTTTACCCTAACAAAACCTGTCAATGGCTCCCTGAGGCATACCTCACACTTTTGTGCTTTCTTAAGGAGAACAAGAAAAAGAATGGCCCGACCAAGCAACAACCACAAAGCATGCATTCTATTAATCCGTTCTCTTTCTTAGGTTAAAAAAAATAATGGCTTGAGAAATGCTGCATAGACCTATTGATTAGGAAATCCTTGATCTGCCCTTTGGCCCCAGGATTCATACGTTGAAATGCTAACCCCCAGGGTGATGATATTAGAAGGTGGAGGGTCTTTGGGAGATGATTAGACCATGAAAGTGAGGTCTTCAAGTTTGGAATTAATGCCTTTGCTAAAGAGGTCTTTATAAAAGAGAACTTCTCCTTCTGCCAGGTAAAGTTACACTAAAATGACAGCCATCTACGAGGCAGTAGACCCCTAACAGACACTGAATCTGCCAGTGCCATGATCTTGGACTTCCCAGTCTCCAGAATTGTGAGAAATAAATATTTGCTGTTTATAAGCCACCCACTTGTTATAGCAACTCAAATGGCCTAAAGCAACCCAGGATTTTTGATAATTTGGACTTGATGGGCTAAATATTGCTTCTCAACTGTTGATGATGAAAGATTTTGAATAGTGAGAGTCAGTTCTATGAATCATTTTTATGTCTGCTCAGCATGTGAAATGGGAGTAGTTGCCATTTAATAATTATCTTTTAATTTATTGAGTGAAGGCAAAGGGACATTAAAGAAACATTTACTTCGTGCAATTATTTTCAAACTCTACTTCACAAGTACAATAGAAGAACCCATATTTTACAAGGCATCCTCTGAGCAAGCTGCATCTTCATTATAAATGGTCTTTACCTAAGTGTAGCACATGTTGTATCCCTTAATCCTCTTGCTCAGATGAAAAACAGGAGTTATTCTTTTGCTTAATGTCTATTTTTCAGTTTCCAAAATGGCAGTGGATGTGGACCCTAAGTACAAACCACAGGCAATCTCCTATCTCTCCATCTCCTGCAAGGCTCAGCAATTGCCTAAACCAAGTTGGGAAGGGAGTAGAAATTCAGAAAAATCACCAATACTATGAATCTCCATATAGTTGTTTCTTATGCCTGGCATTTTTATTCTGCTAGAAAAATCTTTGTAAGTCTGTCCTTTGTCTTTATCAGTGTTAAAGAATCATCAGAGTTGAACTGTAGTGAAGGTGGTAAAAGCAAATTTTGTTCAGAACTATCGTCATAGGGGAAAAGAGACCTCAGTAAAGAACTGGGCTCTCAACAGCAAACACAACATGGGCCAAAGGGCATTTATAGCCAAGGAGCAGCGTCATGGAGGTTGATGGATGAAGGGAGAAATACTAAGAGAAAACATTAGTGGTTTGAGGGGGATTCTGGCTCAACCAACCTAAGAGAATTCTTTCTGAAGGCAGAACATGGTGATCATGTAGGTGATGGTGGGTGTTAAGGACCTCAATTACATACTAAAAGTGATCAGATATGGAGGATGGGGAAATTCCAGCTAAACCGACTAACAGGATTTTTGCCGAAATTGAGAATGCGGAGATGAGCACCGAAGTCCAAGAGTTGAAGGCCAGTTGAAAAAGAGTTTAGGGGAGCCTGAGTAGCATTTGATCAAAAAGAGAATCAATCTTTGTCATCAAGAATCAGACTTCTTGGGCTTCCCTTGAAATGTTAATAATTACGAAGAAAGCTTATGGGTTGACTAAATCTAGTCAGGGCTGTTAATAATCTCCAAGATGTGGAGATCATTCAGGCACTTCTTCTTTCTATCAAACTTGTAACTGAGTGTGCAAAAAATAACCTAAATGCCTTAAAAATGTTTTTAAGACGCATTTGGGTTAGAATCACGAAAGGCCGAAGAGAACATGTAAAAATATATATGTGTATATATATGGACAATAAGTTTAAAAAGGAGTGTTAGTTCTCTATTATTTTAAAAATAAATATTTAAAAAAACATAAATTCAATATTATGGTTTATTTTGACTATAAATAAGTTAAACTATTCCTCACACTTTTTACTCTATCATTGTCAAAAGAATTCCTTTAATAATATAGTTCATCAATTCTAAATTACATTTTTGGTGGTTTTATTGATCTTACTTTATTTTTCACATCTTTGCATCTCTGAAATTAGGATGTAGTTTACAATCACTTTTAGCCAGGTGTCATGATAGAGTAGTCATTTTCTGCACAAGAAATGTGAAATGAAATTGGCAGATTATATATTAAAAACCCAGAAGAAAATTCTAGAGAAATGTTGGCGCATGCTTTAGGAACGGCTGGTCCTCTGATACTCTTGATGGAACAAACACAGGAGGATTCTCTGTGGAAAAAACACAGACATCCATAAATCAAAATGAAAGACATATTCAGAAGAGCTGCATTTTGGTCAAAAGATTTAGAAAAATCTTTATCAATTGATTTTGCATTTATTTTCCAAAAAATTTTGATTTAATATTTCTACAAATATGGCTTCCTACTCTTTTATTCAGTTGGCTTTACTTATATCCAAGAAAGTTACCTGCTTTAGTAGCCTACTATGTGCTGGGTCCTGGAACAGTTACATTATATATATTTTTTCCATCTTTTATAATAAAAATAATACAGTTTAAATATGATTAAACATATTTTATAGATGCTATGAAGCTTAGGGAAAATAAATTGCTCAGAGCTAAGGCTAATGAATGGAGGCTTTAGAACTTAGAGCCTAGGTCTTCAAACTCCAAAGCTTACACTATGCTGCCTCTTATATATTAAAATAACTTTTAGGAGGCACTGACCATTTATTAATCTGCTAGGTAATTACTTACTGGGCAGCACTATTAAATTTAACCAAACAAATGTTTACTAAGCAACTACTGTATTCATTTCTTTCTTTCTTTCTTTTTTTTGGAAAAGGGAGGTAATTAGGTTGGTTTATTTATTTATTTATTTATTTATTTATTTATTTATTTATTTATTTTTAACTGAGGTACTGGGGATTGAATCCAGGACCTCATGCATGCTAAGTACACACTCTACCAGTGAAATCTACCCTCCTTTCCTTGTATTTGTTTGTTAATCACTTAATAATATTTTATTGAGCAGCAACTATCTTCCAGGCATCATTTTAGATGTTGGGTGTATAGCAATCTAAAAAAAACAAAAATTGTACCCCGATAGAGTTAACATCTTAATAAGGAAAAGGGCAAACTATAAACAAAGCAAATAAATACAGTGTATGACATGTATGATGGAGAATTCTCTATGCAACAAAGATAAATTAGGGAAGAGGGGATAGGGAATCTGAAATGGGGAGGGTATTACAATGTTAGATAGGGTGGTCAAGTAAGGTCTCACTGAGAGGGTGGCATTTGGATAAAGAATGGGGACAAGAGAAAACCATTTCAGTTATCTGGAGAAATGTATTTTAGGAAGAGGGAGAAGTGAACAGAAGGTCTTGAAATGAAGATAACAGATCCGTTTTGAGAACAGCAAGACAGCACTCTGACCGGAGCAGAATGAGTTAAAACTAGAGCTGCAGGAATGAGTTCAGAACAGAAATTGGGGAAAGGGAGCAACTGGATGGATTCTCAAGAATTGTCTTTGGCTTTAACCCTAAGATTGCAATGTATTGGAAGGTTTTAAACAATGTGTATCAGGAACTGACTTAAGTTCTACAAATATGACAGCGGCAGCTATGCATCTGGAGAATAGATTGAACTGCCGGGAGGGGTGCAAAGACAGGAACAAGAATACTGTGTCGAGGATTACTCACAATCAGCCACGTAAGAGGTTGCTGGTGGGTTCACAACAAAATGATCGCAAATGAAGATGATAATAGGTGATTCGATTCTGGATGTATATTAAAGGCAGAAACTAAATATTTGCAAATGGATTGGGTGTTAATGGATTGGTGTGAAGAACACAGAGGAGTCAAGAATTACCCTGAAATTTTTGACCCGCACAAGTGGAAGCTCAAACACGCCGTTTACTGAGAAGACTCTAGGAACAGCAGGTTTTGGGAGTAGGTAATCAAGAACTCAGATTCTACAATGTTAACTTTTAATGTCTATTTGATATTCAACAGAGATGTAAATTACTCAGTAGGAGAAACAAAGACTTTGGAGTTCATGGGAAACACGTAGACCTAAGACCAAGGGAGAGCCTCAAGGAAGGATGTGAAATGAAAAGAGCTTAGGCCCCTAGGATACTCCAGTATTTAATGGTTGAGGGAAATGAGCAAAGGAGTATGCAAAGGAAACCAAGAAGAAAATGCTAGAGAGATGCCATGTAGTATCCTTGAAGTTGATAGAAAGCTGTGGATTCCAGCAAGAGAGAGTGAACACCTATAACATATGCAGCTGATAGTTTAAGTCAGAGGAGGATTTAGTACTGAATTTTGGATTTAGCAATGTGGAGGTTATTGGTAACCTTCGTAAGAGAAGTTTGTGGAATGGTGATGGTCAGATTCTGATGGGAGGTGGCCCAATGGAGAACAGGAGAAAAGGAACTGGAAACAGTGTACACTGAAAAATGAGGTAGTATCTGGATGTACAGGTGACATTAAGAGAGGACCAGGGATAGTGCTATGCTTAGGAGACATAAATAAATACAAAATGCAGGTCTATTCTCAGTGAACATAGGGCTTTAATAACGAATTAAAGTCCAAAAGAAAGTTACCCTCTCTTTGTGAAGATAAAAATATAATCTATTAAGCAATTAAACAAAAATATCCAATAGCCTTTGCCCAGAATGATGGAAAAATTGATATGGAGAATTGGAGAAGGGTGGCCCAAATCAGTTCCAAAGACTTCATGAAAGATGTAAATCAGGAGCTAAAAACTGACGTTTCAGCCTCCACGAGCAAATGGATGGAAATAGTTGTACTGGTATTTTTGTTCTAAAACTATTACAAAGCATTGAAATTTGTATCCCTTACTTTGACAAATCCTAAAAGACAGTAATCATTTCTCTTGCTCTCAGCTGTTTCTGTAAATTGCCTAATGTGATTCACCGGAGGCCCAGCATATGTCGCTCCACCAGACAGATTGCAGACCTGGCCACCGCAGGCACTGGGCTCCAGGACACCAAGCCAGCAACTAATGAGAAGAGGCCAGCTCTCTGCAACAAGCCGGGCCTAGTATCGCAAGCTGAAACCAGCATTTGAAATTAATCTTAGAGTCATTATCTCTGCTACTAACTCCAGTGTGAGTTAAAGGATTTCTGTCAAACTGCCTTCACAGACATTTTATAAAATTACTTGACCAGTTTACGAAACATCTTCTATAATAACCCAATTTCTACTCTAGCAGAAGAGTGGCTTCCAAGAGACTTTAAAAAAAAGTATTCATGTTCAGTTTTATTCTGAATTAACCATCTATCAAGAGCACATATCCAAAGAGTAGGAAAAAATAAAGGAGCCCATCAAACAAATTTCCCTGGCACATGGGAGTGAGGGTGTAATTCTAAGAGCATTATTTAGGGAAAGAAATCTTGTCCAGGCTGTGGATGTCATTTTTGTCAATGATTTGAATGCTGAAGGCTGGCAGACTCAAGATGAAGTGATTCTGGAGCAACTCTAGACATTTCCTAAGAAGCCCCACTGCCCTCTGACAGTTGAGGTGCAGTTGTTGGTCCAGGCAGAATTAACTTCTTATCACAAGGCACGTCACCATTTGGAAAACATGCTGCTACTTGGACTTGCTGGCTTTAGAGATAGTTTATTGTGGGATAAACTGAGATTAAGATATGAATGATTACATATGATGATTAAAAATAGCTTAACACCTGGCCTTTGCAGCGATGGAATAGGTGATTGTCTGGATTGGATGATTTGAGTGGTACTGGTTAACTTGCTTATCCAAATCCCCATTTTGCCCCCCATGATGTTGTCATAAATCGTGAAATAACCACCATGTACGCTGTGCCATAAGCATCTCATAATTCACTTGGTCAAAACTCACTGTGCATGGCATCGTATCTTTCTCCCTACTTGAGCATGAACAGATTAACTACATTCACATGAAAATCAAAAAGGACTCAAACCCAGTGGCATTTCTTGAGTAGCCCTTACTTGACCTACGTATAAAGCAAGAAGTCTGGAGGGCAGAATTAATGCCCTCAATTAATGATCTAGTTGGAACAGCACTAACATAAAATTGGCAGATGATCTACAGGAGTTTATAAGGTGATAGGAGGCATGGCAGACAGATTTCTACGATCCATGGGTTGACAAAATGAGAACCACCTATTGAAACTCCTCAGTGATGAGGAATTTGAATAACAAGGGACCACCTCCTGGAGATGTAGCTGCCTTAATGCAAACTCTCTGAAGATGAATATTTATAAAAGTGTTCTTTGCTTTACGGAAGACTTCTTTCACTTTCCCATCTTCACAATTTCCAATTTTTACGAACAATAGAACAAAACAAACAAGAATATTAGGAGCACATTTCTGGGGCAAAGGAAGGCCAGCATGACTTTACCACATCGAAATTCCCAGCCTGAATTCAATATCTAAAATAAAAACCTTTTCTTAGGCCTTTTTGGACAGCTGTTAAATACATGTTCAGGTTCTCTTACTTTTTGTAAAGCCTGGATTGATGTACCATAGATCTCTTCCAGATTGCCGGGGGTTATCTGCTTCAAGGCGTTTTCCTAGTTTGGGGGGGCACTTACATGAAATAAGACAGTCATCCCACAGAGCAAGACGGAGATAGCTTTATTGTGAATTCTCAGTGCAACTTGATTGTTCTTTCTATTACTGATTGTAGAAATACTGATAATAATAGCATTACTTAAAACTTAGATGGCTTCTTTTCTGATTATAATTGCGAACTAATTGCTCCCCCTCATAAAACAGGCAATTTGGCATTGTTAGCCTCATTTTAGAAGAGGAAAAATGGTAACTGACTAATTAAGAAATATTTTTGATGCCTGCAAAAGGAATTCACTTCCAAGTGACAGTTATTTCTGCTCTAGTTCTGGTCTTTAATGCAAAAGAAAAATAAGAAAAATATTTTAAAATATTGGGTACCTTCTGTCCTCTTTGTTTTTTGTGTGATGAATGGCCTTAATAGACTGCTTTTTTTGGGCAATTGTAAGTGTTCCAGTGAATTACCTATAGAGAGGAAATCTCCGGGCTACCACAACATTTAAATAATATTTATTGTCTATTTCTTAAATGTAAGTTTCCTTTGTCAAGGTAAGGGATACAAGAGTTATGTTTAAGTGTCAAATAAAATATCTGAAGTTTTCCTAGGAACAGCAAATTATTATCCTCCGGTATCTTTTCCTTGTCATGTATTTCACATGAATAAAAACACTTCTCTTTCTGACTCCTACAACTTGGGACTCATTTTTCTACCATCGCTATTGTACACATGAGGGTAAATTTGATGATTTTTATTTATTATTTAAAATTTTGTATTTATTTCTTTACTGAAGTATTTGATGACTTTTCCTTATTATTTAAAATTTTGTATTTATTTCTTTACTGAAGTATAGTTGATTTACAATATTAGTTTCAGGAGTACAGCATGCTGATTCACTATTTTTAACAATTACATTCCATTTAAATTTATTACAAGATAATGGTCATATTTCTCTCTGCTGTACAATATATCCTTTTTGCTAATTTACTTTATACAGAGTAGTTTGTATCTCTTAATCCCCTGCCCTCTATCTTGCCCCTCGCCTCTTCTCTCTCCCCAGTGGTAACCACTAGTTTTTTTCTCTGTATCTGTCTGTTTCTGTTCTGTTATAATCATTTTATTTTTCAGATTCCACTTATAAGTGATAACATAACATAAAGTATTTGTCTTTCTCTGTCTTCTTCCACTAAGCAAAATATATTCTAGGTCCATCAACATTTATTGCAAATGGCAGAATGTCATTCCTTTTCCCCAGCTGAGTAATATTCCATCAAGCATTTGTTGACCTTTAAAAATTTGAGGTAATAAAGTTTCTGAACACTCAGTCTATGTAATGTTAACCAGATAGCACTGGCATAAAGAGAGACAGAGAGAAAGAGAGAAGAAAGGAAGGAGAAAAAGAGTGACAGAAAAGAGAAACATAAAGAAAAAAAAGAGGAAAATATTAAAAAAAAAAAGAAGAATACTGAGAAAAAGGAGATGAAAAAAAATTGTCAAGTTCACTAGACGAGATAAAGGCAAAGCTTGACCGATCCAACCAGAACAGAGTCACTTTCAGATATGGACACTGTATTGCTTGCAAAGACGGTGAAAAGGAGCACAAGCCAGATGTGCTCCTCAAGGTCCTTGCCACACACCCAGACAAGGGCCACATGGAACAAAAGTTTATAGCCGTGTGAATTGGAGGGTACATTCATTAACTGAGGAGCCAAGTGTAGACTGTAGTACAAGTTTTTTTTAATTCTGTAGGTGTATCCTAGAGAGAGTGATGTAGAAATAATCCCAGAGATGATGAGAAGCCATCCCATGACAGCCTCTGAGGGAAGTGTCAAGGGCAAGTGGGAGATGACTCTTAGCAACTTCTACGTCCCACCCACTCTCTTCTGACCATGGAGGATCACAAAAAGTTTCGACCCCCACTCAGATAAGCTTTGGTTCCAGCCTTTGCCTATGTGGATACATGCAAAGTCTCTAGGATGAGCTTATTGCTTTCCTACAAGGATTGGGGTTGTGATAAAAGATTACTTTGGAGATTGAGAGCGTATAGACTGAAAGTAAAGATCTACTATTACCTTCCTCATATTTATCAGCTTTTAATAATTTAATAAAATATTATTGAATAACTGAGTATGTACTCTGTTCCAGGCACAGTGCTTGATATTAGAAAAACAAACGTAAGTGAGATACACTATCCTTTCATCTGGAAGATAGAAGAGTGATGAGAAAGATGGTCCTGAAGCTGTCTAATAATGCTATGATAGAATGGTATATTGGGAGCAGAGGGACTACAGTGCAGGTCAATGACTTCATGGAGGAAACCTTCATGAACAAGGCAGCATATCCTGTTGGAAGTCTGGAAAGGCGAAACACTGTACTCTAGTTTGAAAAGGGAACTGGGAACCCAATCCCAGACAAAGATTACCAGTGGAAAAAAAAGACATTCTGGCATCGATCAAAGAATTTTAATTCACTCAATGTGATGAAATTCAGAATGTTCAATGAAGAGGGACAGAGTAGACAGAGACATGAGAAGGGGTCAAGGGTGCATTGAGGTGGTGCTCAGTCATGATAATTCTTGTGTGCACTGTTTTTCAGCTTTTATTGTGCAGGCTTTGAGGAGCTCTGAAAGATACTGGGAAAGGGACTGACGTTTCAGATGTTGCATATGTTGCAAATCACTGATGATGGTGAGGAGAATGGTTCCAAGAGGGTTACCACGGGTGTCCAAAGCTAAATTGGAAACTTTAAGTGAAGACAAATGGAAACTAAGGGAAATCTGGTTTTAAAATGGAAGACTGCAATCGAAATGTGAACTTCAAAAGGAGGCAAGTTTGAAGATATTGTAATTCACATAAAGAAAAACAATCTTCTCTTTTTGATTCCTACAGCTTGGGACTTGTTTTCCTAAAATTGGCTATTGAAATTAAGTTTAATTCACTTTTCCATTTATGAGATAAATGTTCATGTAATATGATGCCACAGTGACATGTGTTTACCTTTCGATTTGATTTACATTGACGGCCTATTTGCCTGTTTTTACGAAAATTGAATTAGGCTGTCCGTGTATAACACATGGCGAGTTTAATGAGGTTCAGATCTGTCTCCTAAAGCTACCACTGTGTAAAAAGTGTTTCACTCGGGAAATTAGAATCTCAGTTGCCACCTACATTAATCTGAAAGGGGAATTTTCTCTCCTTTGTATTAAGTATCCACAACAAGTAGAAACAGGATGATAAATAGTGAATCTATCAGTTTCCGAGACAATTTATACGAAATCATTTATGATTATTTCCCACTTCTAGTTTGCATATGGAAATGCAAAGCAAATGCCCACATGTGCTAGAGTCCTCAGGGCCTTCTTCACAAATACAAAGGCTTTCTGGTAACTATTTCACATAAGCAAGTCTGGAAAGATAAATTCTATAAGGACAAGGATAACACTCCTGGACAGTTAATTACTGTGTTAAAAAAAAAAAAAAGCAAATGTGACCTGCAAATCTAATAAAGAAAGATCCTTTAGTAATGCTCTTTACCTTTCTATCACTTTGTACATTTTAAATCACTCTCATACTTTATCCTGTGGAATTCTCATAAAGGTCTTCTGAGATAATTCAGACAAGCCATCCATGAGCAGTTAAGAAATTTACCTAAGCACAGTCCCTAAAGGAATGTGCTCCATTTTAGGCTCTCAGTGGAACAGGAGGGAAGAGGGCAGGGCACAGCCATTGAAAGAATGACACAGCAATTGAGGATAGGAAATAAACTGGTTAGAACCAACCAGGCCCAAGATGGTGCAAGATTCGACTTCCAGTGGACATTGAACCTCATTATATGCTCACTATAAAACATTAGCATGCTAAATGACACACCCACAGGTGCCATGACAGCTCCAGGGCTGACCATAAAAGGCCAAAAAATGGATGGTGGCTTAATTCCTGGAAATTCCTGCTTTTTCTCCAAAATAGTTGGAATAATCCTCCTACTTGTTAGCATATGAAAGCCCATGAAAACTAAACACCCCAGCACCCCAAGTCCTTTTGCCTTTTGAGAAGGACTGCATTCTGCCTATGTAACATGTCTCTCCTAACTGCTCTCATTTTCTAAGATGACCCTATCTCCTCCTCTTTTGCCTTCTGAAATGGCCCACACTCTGTCTGTGAAGTGTATCTTCCTGAACAAATCTACTTTCACTGTTCTTCAACTTGCTCTTGATTTTTTTCCTGCACAAAGCCAAGGACCCTCAGTTGGTGTGGCGTGTCCCGGAGTCTCATCCAGGACCTGGGACATGACCATCCTCTCATGTCCCATTTTCCTGCAACATCAGTGTTTGTGTGTAATTGAAATAACTACACATTGAAAGAGGCAAAAGTGGCTATTCTCACACGTAGAACTGAAAGTCAAGAATTACATTCTACCAAAAGGTAAGAATTCTATGACATCTAGGTATATGAAACAGTAAGTTCTTCCTTGAATCCAGGTATATCCTACAAGCAAACTGTCTTACCCATGTGGTCCAGCAGAGGCAGGTACTTAATCACGGTTGTGTAAGTCTGTCTGGGAAAGGGTCTAGAAGACAAGTAAGAAGGCAGAAAGCAATAGGCTGTAGGTGCTGGTGAAACCAAGTTTGTTTGCATTACATTTTCTAACCCCATCTGTACTCTTCCCCTGAGATATAGAAGGGAACATTTTTTATTTGGTTAAAGTCTCTACCTTTGTTTCATTTTCAAATCAGAACCAGGCTAATGGCCATTTTAGGCAAAATGCTTGTTGAGATTGAAATGAGTCAATCATACATGCCCCATATTTATCAAGCATAGTGGTAGATATTTTCTGTTACTCAAAATTTGCCCTAAAATATGTTTTGTATCCCAATTTTTATGTAAGAAAATGGGAATTCAACCAGTGAGAACTTCATGTCCAAATTCACGAGGTATAAACTTCTGAAGTTAAAAAAATAAATCATGTGATACACCTTCAGAGTTAGAGCCCACAAGTCTAATTCTCTTTCTTAAAAATGTGTCCACCACCTAAAGGATTAAAATCAAGGAAGGTAAGCATGACTCTAATAGTGAAATGTAAGGAATTAATGTAAAGCAAAGCTAGTTTTAACAGGTATGCCTTTACTAACAATTAAAATCTGCACAGATTTGACTGAAAAGGCCATAATGGGCATTGGTAACCCATTTTGGTGATGTTGATGCACTGCTAGCCTCGTTTCACATTATGGCACTTTCACTAATATTTTTCACATTGGGAAGAAGGGCTTTCTGAACCAAAGGAAACCAAGTGTAGTTTCTTTACATAGTAGGTGTGCACTTGGTTATTCACCAGGTTGTGCCTGAGAATCACTCATCTTAGTGGAAACAGCAAAAATAGATAGCAAAGATGCACCTCTTACATTCACAAACTTGTCTTTGAAAGGACTTGCCTGTTCACTGTGACTAGGTTTTTGAATGCAGATAATAACCAACAATCCACAAGTCGATTGCGTTGCTTAATACTTTCTCCCTCCCCCGCTGATGTGACATAGGGTTGGTGCTGAATGCTGCCTCAGTCATGGTGTTAAAACCAACTCTCACATTTCAGCATTTCAACTCAGGAAATGATGGCTTCCGGATCCATTAGGTGCTCTTAGAACACTGACTAGGGGTTTGTGCTATTAACGTTGTCTTCTTTTCTGCCCTTGCCAGCATTGAGATGCCACTTCCAGTGACTTCATTGTCAAAGCCGAAGTCTTTCCAGCCAAATTCTTCCCCTAGATCAAGCCAACAGAAAACCCTGCCTCTGTTTAATTTCTGCTCAGCTCAAACTTCCTGCTGCAGGGCCAAGAGACAGGAAGCCACAGGCTTTCAAAACACTTCAAATGTATATGGTTGCCAGTCTTTGACATGCAAAACTGTTAAAAATCTCAGCACTAACACCCTGGGGAAGTGCTGCTAGACTGGAAAGCATGAGGTCATTGAGAATTTATAATTCATTTCTCTGAAATGCTGAGACCAAGGCTGTTAACGCTCACAAAGCACAGAGGCAGGCCCTTGGAGGAGAAGGGGGTGTGGGAACATTCGAAATGGAAGCTCAGAAATGTGAACTAACCCAGGCAGAAAGACAGCACCCGTGATCACATTCTGTCTCACTGCCAGCCAGTCCATTATCATACCATTGCCTAAACTGTTGCAGATTAACATTGAGTATTTAAATGTAAGTCTTCAAATTTTTTTTCATAACTCTTAGTGAGAAAGTGACACATTTATTGTAATAGATCCAAAAAAAAAAAAAGAACATTAACAAGTACCAAGAGTACAAACCCAAAACCATAATCCACATTCCTTCTAGTCATTATCAAGCACTGGAAGTCCTCACTGATGAAAAATTCTCTTTTTATTACCACTCCAATCTTTTTTTCATCAATTTCTGCCTGGAATATTGCAATTACTATGTTATCTTTCTCCAACTCTTTTGATCACCAGTACTGAAAACCTGTGGATAGCCTGTCTAAATACCATGATTATTATGCTGTTTTCCTATATACGGTTGACCCTTTGAGACTGGAGGGGAAGGGGCAAGGCACAACCATTAAAAGAATGATACATCAATTAGCACCAAGGTGGCAGAAGATTCAACTCCCAGAATACCCTGAGCTTCATTATACGCTCATTGTAATACAACAGCATGCTAAATGGCACTCCCACAGGCTCCATAACAATTTCAAGGCTGACTATAAACGGTCAAAAAGTGTGTGATGGCCCAGTTCTTGGGAATCCCAGCCCCTTCCCCAAAGTGGCTGGAATAATCCTCCCACTTGTTAGCATATGAAATAACCAAGCTCATAACAACTAGCAACCTTATACCTCGTGGCCTTTTTCTTGCCTTTTGAGACAGCCCACACTACGGCGTGTGCATCTCTCTGAATAAATCTACCTTCACTCTACTATGGTTTCCTCTTGAATTTTTTCCTGAGCGAAGGAAATCATTTGATTGGACACATCCCAGCGATTACCCTGGGACCTGGAACATGGCCATCCTCTAGTGCACCGTTTTTTTTCTCACTTCGAGCATATGAGGGTCTGGGATAAGAGCACTGATGCTCTATGCTGTGGCAAATCCATAATTGGCCTTCCATATCTGCAGTTCTTCATCCACAGATTTAACCAACCACATATTGTGTAGAACTTGTAGTCAGTAGTGAAAAAAATTCATATATAAGTGGACTCACACAGTTCAAGCTTGTATTGTTCAAAGGTCAGTTGTGACACTTTAAATACTTCCTGTTTTGTAGTGATAATGCCAATGCTCAATTTTTAAAAATTTCTACCTTCCCAACAGCCACTTACTTTTAAAACAAAATCATTTAAAATTGTGTATCTATTATTTACTAATCTTTTTTTACATATTTGATTCTGAACCTTTCCTTCCCTCCTCTCCTCTTAGCCTCTTCCCTTCCAGAATTGTTTCACCTTTCTCTATCCCCATGAAGTTATAAAACCTTTAAAAATGCCTCTTTCACACTTATGGTCCACTTGCCTGATTGTCAATAAAAGACATGATCTCCCCATCTAAATAGCACAGTAAGACAAATATCACGAAGTAACATATAAATAATACAGATAATATAATTTGGGAAAGTTGTAATTGCTCTAGCTAGAACTTCCAGTATTATATTGAATAAGGGTGGTGAGAGTGGGCATTTTTGTCTTGCTTCTGATCTTAGAGGAAAAGCTGTCGATTTTTCATTGAGTACAATGTTATCTGTGGGTTTGTCATATGTGGCCTTTATTATGTTAAAGTATTTTATTTCTATACCTAATTTGTCGAGAGTTTTTTTTTTCATTATGAAAGAATGTTATACTTTGTCAAATGCTTTTTCTGCATCTATGAGATGATTTTTATCTATTCTATTAATGTGATGTATTAATGTGATGTATTAATTTTTTTATTTGCATATGTTGAACCATCCTTGAATCCCAGGGATAAATCCAACTTAATCAATGGTGTATGAGCATTTTAATGTGTCCTTTAATTTGGTTTGCTAGTATTTTGTTGAGACTTTCTGCATCTACATTCATTGGGAATATTGGCTTATAATTTTCTTTACTTGTAATATCTTCGTCTGACTTTAATGTCAGGTTAACGCTGGCTTTGTAAAATGAGTTTAAAGGTTTTTCCTTCCTCTTCAGGTTTTGAAAGAGTGTGAGAAGAGTTGGCATTAATTCTTTTTAAATGTTTGAAAAAATTTGCCAGTGAAGCCTTCTGGTCCTGAGATTTTCTGTGTTAGGAGATTTTGATTATTGATTCAAGACCTTCACTTATTATTGATCTGTCCAGATTTTCTATTTCTTCATGATTCAGTCTTAATAAGTTGCATATTTTAGGGATTTATCCATTTCTCCTAGGTTATCTAATTTATTGTCATATAATTGGGCATATTAGTCTCTTATGATCCTGTGCATTCTTATATCAGTTGTAATTTCTCATTTCTAATTTTATATGTTTGAGTTTCTCTTTTTTTTCTTAATCTAGCTAAGCTAAAGGTTTGTAAATTTTGTTTATCTTTTTGAAAAAACAATTCTTAGTTTTATTGATCATTTCTATTGCTTTTCTGGTTCTTATTTCATTTATTTTCTCTACGACCCTTATTATTTCCTCCCTTCTCGTAACTTTGGGCTTAATTTGTTGTTGTTGTCCAAGTTCTTTGAAGTATATGGTTACATGGCTTATTTGAGATCTTTCTAATTTTTTAATATATGTGTTTATATGCTATGAACTTTCCTCTTAGCACTTCCTTTGCAGCATCCCATGGCATTTCGTATGTTGTGTTTCCATTTTCATTTGTTTTAAGATAGTTTTTGACTTCCTCTTTGATTTCCTCCTCGTCCCATTCGTTGTTCAGAAATGCGCTGTTTAGTGTCCACTTATTTATAGACTTTCCAGCTTCCTATTGTCAATTTTTAGTTACATATCATGGTGGTGAGAAATAAGTAGGTGGTGTGATTTCAATCATCTTAAATTTGCTAAGACTTGTTTTGCATCTTATAATTTGATCTGTCCTGGAGCATATTCTGTGTGAACTTGAGAAGAATGTGTATTCCGCTGTTGTTGGCTGGAATGTTCTATATATGTCTGTTAAGTCCATTTGTCCTAATGTATGGTTCAGTTCCAACATTTCCTTGTTGATTACTGTCTGGATGATCTATCTATTACTGACAATGGGGCATTTAATTTTTTTATCGTAATTGTATTATTGTCTATTTCTCCCTTTAGATCTCTTAAGGTGCTTAATATATTTAGGTGTTCAGAGGGTTGGGTGTATATTTACAATTTTAATATCATCTTGATATATTAACACCTTTACCATTATATGATGACCTTCTTTTCCTTTTCTTACCATTTTGACCATAAGTCTATTATGTCTAATATGTCTAATCCTGCTTTCTTTCTTTTGTTTCCCACTTGTGCAGAATAGTTTCTTCCACTCCACTTGTAGTCTATGTGTTTCCTTAGAGCTGAAGTTAATCTCTTGTATGCAGCATGTAATTGGGTCTTTTCCTCTTGTTCCAACTGGTCATTTTGTGCCTTTTATTTGGCAAGTTCAACCATTTACATTCAGATTACTGACATGTATCGCCTTAACACGGCCATCATCTTGTATGCTTTCTGGTTGTTTTGTTTTTCCACTGTCCCTTTTTGCCTCTATTTCTGCCTACCTTTGTATGTTAGTGATTTTCCGTGGTGGGGTGTGCTCTATTTCCCCTCCCCCCACTTTGTTTTTGTTTCATGAATCTTCTCTAGAGTTTTGCTTTGTAGTTACCATGAAGCTTACATGAAACATCTCATAGATAAAATAGTTCTTTTTTATGCTTATATAAAATTATCTTCATTCACATAAAAAGGCTCCATCCTTTTACTTTTCCCCTTTTATGATTCTGATGTCACAATTTACCTCTTTTACGTTGTGTATTTGTTAACAAGTTATAGAAGCTATAGTTAACTTTAATGCTTTTCTTTTAACCTTTATAGTATAGTTATATTGTTAACACACCACCCTAATATAAAGCTATAGTTTTCTAATTTTATTTTTCACCTTTACCAGTGTGTTGTGTATTTTCATATATTTTTCTGTCACTGATTAGCATCTTTTCATTTCAACTTGAAGAACTCTTTTCAACATTTCTTGCAAGGCAGGTCTAGCAGTGGTGAACTTCCTCAGCTTTTGTTTGTCTCAGAAAGCCTTTATGTATCCTGCGTATCTGAAGAATAATTTTGTCTGGTAAAGTATTCTCAGCTGATGCTTTTTATCTTTCAATACTTTAAATATGTCACTCCACTCTCTCCTGACCTGTAGAGATTCTGCTGAGAAATCTGCTGGTAGAGTAGTGAAGAGTCCATTGTAGGTTACTTTCTTTTTTTTTCTCTGGCTGATTAAAAAAATTTTTTTTCATTTATTTCTGACAATTCCATTATAATATGTCTTGGAGAAGGTGTCTTTGCATTGACATAATAGGGTGTTCTATTAGCTTCATGAACTTTTATGTGCAAGTCTTTCTGCAGGTTTGGGAAGTTCTCAAGTATTATTTCTTTAAGTACACTCTTTTCTCCCTTCTCCCTCTTTTCTTCTTGAACACCAGTTATTCCAGTGTTTTCCTTTTTGATAGAATCTGATAACTCTTAAGGGGCTTCTCTACTTTTCAAAAATCGTACTTCCCTCTCCTTTTTAATGGAATTATGTCTATGTGCCTATCCCCTAAATTCATTTATTCTTTCTTCCATTTGCTATGCCTTGTTATGAGGCTTTCTCTTGCATTATCCACCTCACTTATTGAATTCTTCAGCTCCAGAATTTCTATTTGGTTATTTTGCATTATTATTTCAATCTCTTTCGTGAAGAACCTCTGCTGTTTATTAGCTTTATATCTGATTTCATTGAATTGTCTTTCTGAGTTTTCCTGTAGCCTGCTGAATATCTTCCTAACAGCTCTTTTGAATTCTTTACCAGTTAGATGACAATACTCCATGCCTTTGAGTTTGGTTGCTATGAAATCATCATCTTCTTTCTGCGATACCATGCTTTCTTGGTTTTTCATAGTGTGTGTAGATATGTGCTTCTGCTTTCACATTTGAAGTAGCCGAATCCTCCTTAACTAGGCTTTTATGTCTTATTTAGTTCCTACAGTTTAATAGACTGGCTTCTAGATGCCTTTCTTTTGTATTGATAATGTGGCACTTGGAACTAAAATTTGTGGCTTTTCCCTTGCCCACCAACTTTGACTTATTATCTGAACACTCTCTGGGTCTACCAGGTCTCACTCTTGCAAATGCACTTGGGAGCTCGCACAAAGAGCCTGCAGCAGAGAAGGGGAGGTATGGCTTTAGCACTTGGGACTTTGGAGGTGCTTACAGGTTCAGTAGAAGATCCTCAAGTGGGACACTGCCAGAAGTTGGTGGACAGATTTTCTGTTGAAGTCTTGAAAAATACACAAAGAAAATGTTTTCCTTTAATGCCTTTTGATATTACCTTATCTGCTTCCTTCCTTTCTCCACCCTTCCACCAGTCATTGAGGTTCTTCCTCAGACATGCAAATTCTGCTGAAAAGAAACAGGTTTCTCCAGCCACAACCTGCACAGTTAGAGTAGCCATGCAGTCACTCACCACTTTTGCACTCCAGCCTTTGTGGGAGAGGTTACTGCTTTCCATCTCCTCTGCTGCAGAGATCACCACAGCTATAATAAAACTTTCAGAAATCTAAGACAAAGAGAGAATCTTAAAAGCCACAAGAGAGAAGACGTTTATAACTCAAGAAAACCCCTAAAAGGCTACAAGCATATTTCTCAGCTGAAATCTCATGGGCCAAGAAAAAGTGTGATGATCAACCTGAAAGTGCTAAAAGAAAGAAGCTGATGACTAATAATTTTCTACCTGGCCAAGCTGTCTTTCAGAACAACTCCATGGTCAGATTGTCTCTCCAACACTCTCATTTTCTCACATAGCAGCCAAGTCTAAGGCCACTGAGCCCTCTGTAACCTCTACTGGATTAGGCATTCAGGACACAGCTTTTCTCCCTTGCATTGTCTCTGGTTTTATTCCCTTTGCATTAACAAGACATAGTCTGGGGTAGAGTTTAGAAGCAAGCAGTGAAATGGAATAATCTTTCTGATCTTCTCTGATCCAAGCCTATTTTGGGCTGAATCAGGCTTAGATGAAGGAGCCCTCCACATGGCCCTGGTCAACTCACTAAAATTCTTCATGAGCCTTTGGGATGATTGTCCACCTAAAGAGAAAATATAACTGCTACTGTATTTTTGGGGGGATATGACTTCTTTTATACATATAGCTACCATGAGTACTCTACACCAAAATGTGATTGATTGTGGAAATGGTTTAGGAATTCTTGGAACTGTGGCCAGTAAATATTCATAATTTCACCCCCAATCTCACCCAAATTTAGAGTGAGATGTTTAATGAATAGAATTTTAAGCAATCTAGCCTTATTGGAAAAGCCTTTCTTATTTTGGAGAGGGGGTTGCCTGGAGCTTTGTGGTACTCTGCTTCAAATAGCAGTATCATGACTGTTTTGAAGTATGTGCATCAGGACTATTTATCTTTTTATTGTTAAGGCATATTCTCCTTGAAGTTAATACTTAGTTTACAAAATAAGTCTACATACCAGGGAGTGGCTATGCTACCTATGTGACCCACATGATTCTGTGACAGGCATTTTTCATTTTAAATGTGGGAAAGCTAATCTGATTTCTGTTTATGGGTTGACACCCAATGCAGCTTGATGACAAATAGGTAAACAACGCGATGATCATGGACTTTCAAGTATTCAAGTTAGGCTTAGCCTCATGTGTGCTCTTCCAGCATCTTTGGATTTAAAGGACTCTGGTCCATCTCCAACCAGGAATCGTCATTCTTCTTCCCTGGAAAGAACACACTCTCCAGCTAAGAGAAGAGTCATACCATAGGGGTGTGACATGAGTTGGGCTGGATCCTGGACAGTGAGAATGTTTAAAGTAAAAGCGTTAACACTTCCTGTAATCACTTATTTTCAGCAGTGATTAAAAGAGAGAAAACAGAGAACTAAGCAATACTTTGAATAATTTAATAATATGTTATCCCTTCTTCATATAATGTGGATTTGCAATTAAGAACATTTTATTTTTTATCAAGAAGAGTTAATATCACAAGGCAGATGACAATTAAAAGAGTGGATTATATTTAGAGAGAGGATTCATCCTTTGTGTCATTTAATTAAAAAATTATGCATTGAGATCACTATTCTGCCAATATATTAGCCATTTTCTAAATAGTTTTTAAGATAGGAAAAAGTCATAAAAATCCATTATGGCCAAGCTATTCAATTTCTTTTGTTTGCAACCACAAAGGAAGGCCCAAGGCATGTGTTTAAGTTTATAGATTTCTCACTGGCTTATCCAATACAACTCTTTTATCTTTCTGGAATTTTTGTAGTTAGATAGCAGATACAGAATACTGTCGGTGCAGAGATTTCTTAAATGCTTCCTAATGATCAAGGAATTGTTGGATCTGACACTTGCAATAACTGCTTGTCAATATCGGTGCCAATGAAATTTCTTAAAATCTATTCAAATTGACGTCTTTATCTAACTGTGCGGGCTCCATGAAGCATACTGGACATTGGAAAATACTTGCAGCAAATAACAAAAGTTTTACCCCCAGTGGTTGTTTCAGTGAATGAAAACAATGAGTGATGAGTGGAAATTTGCAGAGGGGAAAAAGGCTGAAATATAACTGTCAGCATGCCCAACAGGAGAACCACGTCAACAAAGGAAGTAAGGCAGATTCTTTCAGAGCTGACACAAGCAAGGGACTTCTAACGCTGCTTCATTTGCAGAGTCAACACTGTTGAGTTTCTATTCAGAAATGACAAGACGAAAGGCAGAAACATTCTCTTGTTGCTTCCTCCTGTAAATCAGACACATATATTTCAAGTTAAAATGTTAAAATCAGATTGTGTCACTGGCCACAGATAATTTAGTATTCACATATTCAGTAGAAGGTTAGTTAATTTTACATGCCACTGTTTCTTTGGTTTCCTTTCTATTATGACAATTATGCTAGAATTGTTAGTGATGTTTGTCTAGAACACCCCCCCTTTTATCCTTTTAAGGATTCTTTTTCTGTCACTTATTAATGGAGACAAGGGGAAAAACAGGATGTAAGACAGTTTCTCCCTGACGGAAATCAAGTTATAACCAACGGAGTCTCTTTACAAAGGATATTTCTATAAATAGACTTCATGTGGTTCTGTTGTAAAAGCCAGTAAATTGTTCCCATAGGGCTGTCCTCCAAAGTACCCCTATAGTCCTTGAAAATATCAAACTCATTCTATGTCAGCATTTCCTAGAATATCTATATGCAGAATAACTTCCAGAGAGCAAAGTATGGAAAATAAATGGTTAGCATCCTTAGCTGCTTTTGAAATTTTCTATACGGTTTTGCCCACATTACTGAACACCCTATAAGCATTCTTCAAATGTGTCTTTTACAGAATTATGTAGAAGCCTTTTTATAGCAAGAATCACTGGCCTGGATTTAAAATTGAGTGGCTATAGAAGTTATTCTGCACGATGTGTATAACAGGTTAATTAAAAGATTATTCAACATAATTGAGTTCTATTGTGCACATCACTTCTGTCCATCATTGAAGCCACAACGTGACAAGTCTTGAAAAGCAAGTTCAAAGTTTTAAAATGAGACAGATATGAATGGAAATTTAGCCTCTACTACATGCAAATTTTGTGATCTTAGGCAGTCAGTTTAATTTCTCCTCCTGTCAGGTCTTTCATTAGCAAAATAAACAAACAGACAAGCAAGCAAACACATTTAATTGTCATTGCAAGGATTAAATAAAATTTAGAGTGTAGATTGTCTGCCATAAAGCATATATTCGTTATATGGTCATTTTTTTTTGTTTTTTGAATAAACTTGTGTATGTGTAGGTATGATTATAGGAAGTATTTGAAATAAAAGATTTATAATCTCACAGGGAGAACTGGCTGGCCCGCTTTCAGAGAGACATAACCTTGGAAAATTTATGAGTCAGGCTCTGAACTTTGAAAGACCAGAGGCGGGAGCTTCTCAAAGAAACAGAAATGGAGCATCTCAGTTTTACAGCGCAGATGCTAACAAAAGATCTGTATCTAATTACAGTAGAATAGATGCTCTGTCCAGTGAAATCTTCCCCTCTGGAAACTGTGGGACTATAATGTATACTTATGGGGATGTTTGGTTATAATTGTGTTAATGCATTAGGACAGTGATCTATTATTTGACTATTTTAATATCATTCTCTAGT
Organism: Vicugna pacos; assembly: GCF_048564905.1. NCBI lineage: Eukaryota > Metazoa > Chordata > Mammalia > Artiodactyla > Camelidae > Vicugna > Vicugna pacos. The sequence goes on along the minus strand of NC_132991.1, from coordinate 11,326,331 downwards.
AGCTTTTGCAGGCATCTTTATACAAGTGTGGTTCCTAAGATCCCCATAATAAGTGTTTCCACCGATCCCCCCAGCCAGAGCGCTCACCTCCCTGGAATGTATGTAAATGAATTGTGTGACTTTCCTTTCTCTAGCCGTATGCCAGATTTTTCTTGTTGGATCAATGTTTCTTAGATCTATCACTCTCAGCTATTATTATCCCAGGACACCTCTTGGGTCTTTATAAAGACTTTGTCTGTGTCATCTTGTCTTGTTTCATGTGATTGATATATAGAGAACCACTCCTCATTCCAAAACTTTTTAAAACAGCTTTGAGATGGGCAGTGGCATATGACAAACATGTCAAGACAAATGGGTGGAGCAACTACAGTAAAGGCAAAATAAGCACAGATTATTACATGTATAATATGAAATTAGAGGTAAGTTTAACTGAATATGTATGTTAGTTCCAACGTACCATGTAAAGGCAGACCATACATTCAGATCTGGATTCTAGCAACCAGAGCAAAATGGAAAAACCTTATCATTGTACAATCCAGTATCTGTAACAGAAATAATAGCCACCTATTGTTCAGAAATACAGTTACTGCTAGGACTAGGTGGTGGAAGTTTCTCTGTTAGAGCAGAGGATGGAAACAGGTGGAGTCTCACAGGTTTGTTTGGCTTCGTTTCTCTGCACAGTACTTTATCAACTTTTGAATTACTTGTCAGTATTTAAACATCAAGGCATGTACATACCAAATTCTGGTGGAGAAATTTGGAACAATTTCTTTTCACAAATCAGAAGAGTTGGACACACTGAGCTATATGCCTGCATGGTGCTGAGTGGGACTGGCCATGCCTTAGGGGACATGTCACATCCATTCTCCCAGGGATCCCACCAGTTCCCGGTGCCAGATGTCATTCATCATCAGGCTTGCACTGGTGCTTCCATTTATTTTGTATTTAGTGATTTTCTGCCATTTTACCCAGCCCATGTACCTCACTTCTGTTTTCTACTGGCCCCTGGGTATCTTGAGTTTGTACCTCTAGAGGAGTAGATCAAATGTATATCATCAATTAAGCCTTTAAAAATGATATTCCTCAAAGAAACAAGATGCTGGAAGATTGTCAACTTCTAGTTTTCTTTCTAAGCCAAAGTGGAAAGCCCAGAAAATCTTAAGAGGCTGATAACCTGAAATTAATTTATGCTTATTTTGGCATATATTACCTGAGTATTTTCTGAAAATGTTATGCCTTTCAAATTATTTTCTGTTTTTGTTAATTCTGCAATTCGAATGAAAATATCAAAATAACACAGAGGCGAAGAAGATTAATAATGCAGAGAAATCTATCTAGAATTATTTTTTTCAAGATTATTTCAATTACTTTTTTGAAAGCTATCGGAACTAATAATTTAAGAAGGTTGTTCACTATAATATCAATATACATTCATTTGCATTTCTGTACACTATCGATAAAAAATCTGTATTGAAATTTTAAAAAGCAATATCTACATATGTGTATGTGTCACTTTGGGTTTTGGTGTATATGCATATGTGTATATGTATTTCTGAACAACATTTTGCTGCATTTTCCAGTATATTTGCATGAAAATTTTGGTCTCAGGAAGTTACAGGTGAATCTATAGCTTATTATTTGAGAGTGTATATTTTTGTATATATTTATGTATTTTCCCTTGATTAACTTGTTTGGAGGTGTGTTCATGTCAATCAATGAGAGCACAGAATGTTCAGTTTCTATTTTTATTTATAAATTATTCATATTAATAAAGTTATTTTCTAAAGTTGAGTTTTTAGCATTTATTTAAAATGAAATTACTTCCTTTAAAAAACATGCATTATAGCATCATAAAATATGGAATACTTAAGGAAAAAACTGAGAAAGTTGTGCAAGACCTATACACTGAAGGTTATAAAATATTAATGATAAAAACTCAAAACAAACAAATATAAATAAATGGAGAGATAGCTGTGTTCAAAACTTAAAAGATTCAATATGGCCAAGATGGAAATTCTCCTCCAAATATTCTCCAAATAAATGTATAAATTTATAAATGTATAGAAATTAGCTGGCTGAATCTAAACCTCAGGTAAAAATATAAATGGGTCTAGAATAACCAATATAACTTTGAAAAATAAATGGGATATTAACACCATCTGATTTCAGCATTTATTACAAAGCTATAATAATGACTAACATGTATTTTTAATATAAAGATTGGCAAATAGGTCAGTGAAACAAAATATAGAGAGTTCAGAATAAACATACATATGTGTATGTATATATATATATATATATATATAAATATATGTTTATATATACAAATTAACTTATTTACAAAACAGAAACAGACTCACAGACATAGAAAACAAACTGTTGACTACCAGGGGAGAATGGGGTTGGGATGGAGGGATAAATTGGGAGTTCGGTATTTGCAGACTCTAACTATTATGCATAAAATAGGTAAACAAGGTCCTACTGTATAGCACAGGGAACCCTATTCAATACCTTGTAATAGCCTATAATGAAAAATAATATGACCAGGAATATATATATCATATATATATATATATATATATATATATATATATATATATATATAACTGAATCACTATGCCGTACACCAGAAATTAACATAATATTGTAAACTGACTATACATCAAGAAAAAAATATAAAAATAACCAAAATGGATAAAGGCTTAAATACTAATCTTAAAACTATAAAAGTTTTGGAAGTGAACATTGGAGAAAATCTTTGCAATATAGGGTTAGGCAAAGATTTCTTAAACAATACACCTAAAACATAACCCATAAAATAATAAATTGATAAATTAAACTCCACCAAACTTAAAATATTTTCTTGTTTGAAAGATAACTGTTAAGGAAATGACAAGACAAGCCACTGAATAGTAGAAAATATTTGCACATCATGTCACTAATAAAAGACTTGTATCTAGAATGTATTAAATCTCTCAAAATTTGATAAAGTCCTTACATAGTTATAATTCCAATATCTGGATTATCTGTGGCTTCTGTTTCAGTCAACTGGTCTTGTCTACTGGCATATTGGTAATTTCTATGAAATTCAAAAAATTGTGTCTATAAACTTGCAGTGACCCTGTACGATATTATCTTCCTTCATAGAGGATTTAATTTGGTTGAAAGGCACCTGCAGTAAAAACAGACAATGCAAAATCAATAAGGAATTTAGACAGTTTCAGGGTAGGTTTAAACATGACGCGTTTTTGTATGCTTTTCCCTCCCAGTTTGCCCTCTTTCTATGGTGTGAGCTTTTAGTAGTCACAATTCAAAGTTTAGAATATTCACCAGGCCCCTCTATTCTTGGTTAACCCTGAACTCTACTTATTTTTCACTCTAGTGACATGAAAATACCAAAGCCCTATTCATAGTTTAGCTATTAATCCACCAGTTGGCTTCTAGCTGTATTATCATTCAAATGTTAAAAATCAGCAAATATCTCAAATGCAAAAGTGGTAGAGCATGTTGGGTTGACCTCAATACATTTCACTTCTTCCTAGGATATTGGTCTTTAAATTCTGGACATATTGGTTCCCGCTCTTGTGTCTTCAAATAGTTATTTTGTAAAATTAATTTTATATAGCTTTTATAGTTGTTGACAGCAAAAATATTGCCCTGATAGAAGCTTCTCTGTCATTGACAGAAGTAGATGCCTCTCCCCTAGGTTATTTAATACTATAAAGCCATTAAAATATGAGAAAGGAAATGGCATACAATTTTCTCCAAAATGTTCTGAGCAATTCATAGAATCCATATCATCAATCTTTACCATAACCTTGTCAACACCGGTAACTCATTAACTATCCAAAGGTCACCCAACAAACCTTTCAGAGATCTAGAAATAGAAGCTGAACATTCAGTCCAATCCCCAGAGCCGCATAGACCATTGACGCCTGATATAAAAATTACATCCTCATTCAGTATGTAGTAAGTAATTCCACTAGTGACCTCTCTGTCGTTTTCTCAGCTCCATATCCTCTGTAAAAGAAAGAGAGAAAGAAATGAGAGCATTTCTATCGTAGACTCTCAGTAAGATGGGTGATTAGCGTTAATTTTAATAACGATGTTAGTAACACTTATTATTATATTCTATGTAAATATATGATAACATAAAACATTCTTTTTAATTCTTTGAGTTATCATTTTTCTGTCCATGATAGTAAAAGTAAATGGGCAGAGTCATCTGATGTCTGACTATCCTTGTCATAGGTTTGCATAAAATGTGAATCTGACCCTATAGTTGTTAGATCTTAAGATATAAATGAGAAAGGAATCAATATATAATTTTGAAATGTCACCAAAGTAATCATTCAGCTATTCCTTCAATAAATAATTATTTAATGTAGACTATGTGAATTACTGTTTTTGGTTTTAGGGACATTGCACCGTACATAACATAGAACTTCCTAGCCACATAAAACATTCATCAGTGGTGAATAGAGATAATAAACAAATCAATATATAATGTATATGTCAGGAAGTTTAGATGCTATTCAAAAAGAAGTAGGACAGGGTACAGAGAAGAACAGGGATGTCGTTTCGGATAAGGTGAGGAGGGAAGGTTTTTTTCCCCGAAAAGTTGACTTTTGAACAGAGGTCTTGATGAAGTCAGAGTTGTGGAACAGCCATGCAAATTTCTGTAGAAATACAGTCCAGGTAGAGAGAAGAGAAAACAGAACGACTCCAAAACAGGGAGGTTCTTGGAATACTTGAGGAAGAGCAAGCAAGGTTGTGGCTGAAGTGTACTGGGTGAAGATGAGGGGTCAGGAAATGAGATAAGATAGAGACTAAAAGGTAAGGTCAAATGCAGGCTTGTAGGTTATGGAAAGTACTAGCGTTTCACTGTAAATTTAATGAGAAGCCACTAGATGACTAGCCAAGGGAGAAGAATAAAATGTAGGGGAATAAGAGCAGAAGCAGGGAGGCCAATTAGGGAGCACTATTCAAGGGGAGAGAGAATGGTGGCTTGAACTAAAAATAGGGGAAAGGAAGAGGTGAAAAATCGATGGGTTCCAAATGGATTTTGTCAATGGAGTTGACAGGATATGCTGGTGGGTTGGATGTAGGAAAATGTGAGAAATCAAAGATGATTCTAATTTTTTTGGACAAGTAAGTGGGTGAATAATGGTGCCATTCACTGAGAGGAAGAACCCTGGGAAAAGGACATATCTGGGGGAGGAAAGCATGACCATCTTTATCCCAGATTCTTCACTGGCTTGGATCTCATTAATACAAATAACAGCTGATAAAACTCTCTATTCCCTATTGGTTTACTTCATCCTGTGTTCTTTCTTCTTTAAGAACCTCTGTAATCTGTGAGATCAAGTGAAGATCCAAGAGGATATGTGTGGATCAAAGGGAAAATGGCAAAGGCAGATCATTGGATGAGAAAGGTATATCCTGAGCCGAAAGAAAATTTAAGTTTAATTGAAATCAAAGGTATACTTTCCAGACTGGTGTAATGTATCGAGAGATAAATATTTCAAATGAATTGTTCAGCCAGTGCTCAGGTTTCTTCTGCAATCTGCATATCTGTTCTTGATTAAGAGTAAATAGACTGTTCATTCATTCTCATCCTCATACTTTCCTTACTCCTTCCCTAGCATCTCCCCAAAGCTTATAGGGCCAGATGCCCAGGGAAGGGGCCAGGGTAAGTGTAAGCTCACTATTCAATTTCCATTTATTAACCTTTTTGATACCTGACCTCAAATATTGAAATGACCTACGTGCAAGTGATCATGAAAATTTCTCTAGTGTAATTTATTATTTCCACCCTAGTCAGATCACTATCAGCTGCCATTATTATACTGCTGGTCAGCTCTGGGTGAGTCAGTAAGGATGCCAAGTCTCTTAGGAGTATAACCAATCCCTTAAGAGTCTATTCAATGGAAACACTTTCTCACTGTCATCTCTTTTTCCTTGGTAACACCTTCAGGCAGTCTAACTCTGGAGACCTCCAAGGGGAAAAAGAAAAAAAACATATTAAAAAAGTGTCCAGTTGAGTATAGTTGACATGTTGCATCATCATAAAAAGTTCTACAACTTTATCTTCCTGGTAGTTAATTGTGAAGAAGTTCTCTAAATATATTGAATCTGATATACAGTACATAGGCTGAAATATTAAAATTTTAATAGCTTCCCATGCATTCTCAAATATACGTGTGTTATACACTTCTATTTCCTTTATAAGAGCTTGCAATCTTTAAGCCATAATCTGCCATCTAATTTACATTTTTATGATGTGTCACAGACAGCAAAATATTCTACCTCAAGCCCGCATGTTTTTCTCTTCTGAGTTGTTTTTTTTTTTTGTACTGCATAAGGCGCTACAGATTTATAAAATAATTGCAGCCAAGGAGAAGATCCTCTACCATTTCTATAAAACACCTGATCTTACGGTTTGAGAATTTGAAGGCATGCTGCTATCACAGAATTTCCTAGAGTGTGTCAGAAATATTTCTTAAATTTGCTTATTTATTATGCTAACCTCATGAACATGAAAGTCTTTTTAAACACCTGTGTTCATGTTGGCCGCATTTTCCGTAGATGCAATATTCTTTCATAGGTACAAAAATACACCATAATAAGATTCCCTTTAAAAAAAGAAATACCGATCTCCTTTTGACCTCAACAATTGGCAAAACTTTCCACTCTCAATTTTCACTAAATATTGACCACTCTTTTCAGTGTTGTATCTAGAATATGAGCTGCATCCTAAAGTTATACTATAGTTTAAATACAAAAATAAATTTCAGTGATGATAATTCCAGTTGGTGTGTTGGTGGCTGGAGAAAGAGTTTATTAACCAGTTCGGGAAAGCAGAATGTTTATTATGATAAGTGATAAGAGAAAAGTCTCAAAACATAGGATGGCCCTAATCAACATTGATACAATTGTCAAGATTCTTTAAAAAGAACAGAGTTATAAAATTGAAAGATGTTAACCTCAAATAACATGTATTTCCTTGGGACTATGGAAGACCCTCCCCTCACCAGGCCAAACCTTGACTATTCACCTGGTTGACAATGTGTCCTCTGTAAGTAAGTCCTTGGAAAAAGTCAGTGAGAAAGGAAGGTAGAGCAAATCTGAGGCTCTTTCATCCTCCTGATAACCTAGCACAAGAAGACTGAGAAAACATGAAGTTTGAAAAAAATTGCAAAAGGTTACAAAAACTTCCGCATGATTACTATGTTGTGATAGTCTGTTAAGAGGCTTAGAAGCCTCTGAAGTAAGAAAGGAAACGTTAAGTCACCTTGGTTCTCTGAAATGGTGTCTGATACCTAGTCCCCCACTTAGATCTGGTGATAGGCCTCTTCTGTCTGCTCCTAAAAAAGTCCTGGGTGCTAAGTCTGCTCAGTTATTCGAAACATTTAAAGAAAGTAGAGGCTTTGCATAGGTACTCAATGTAGACAACACCTGACTGTGATTTAATGACTAGGGAAGAAAGAGATATATTTTACATTGTCTTCCAGCGGATGTCTGCTTTATATTTCTTAATCTTTCATTATCTTTATGAAAAAGAATGTTTTAATTCATTTAGAGCCTGGCAAGGAAAAGGGAGTCTCTCCCGATCATTGACCAAAATAATGTTACTGCCTTTGTGATATTTTTGTTTTGTTTTATATCTTTCCCAGACTGATGGGAAAGACAGCAGGATGGTGTAAGAGCCAGAACTATTAATTGACATATACAGACAATGAAGAAGTTGAAGTTCAAAGTTGGAGGCTATGCCACCCGTTTGACTTCATGGAATTTCTTACCAAAAATTTCAGCTTTAGTGGAAGTACATATCATTGCAAAAAACAAATTAGGCCAACATTATGGAGAATAAAACTGTCAGTTCACCATAGGTTCCATAGGTTTATCATATTAGTTTTCCTTTCTTTTCCAAAACCTTAGCATTGATAAGTTAGACCTCCTATTTTACACAGAGAGGCTTTATTTACTCCACAAAATTCTCAGGGCTGTGCTTTGGTCATTGCAAATTTTGGGTATTCTTAATGCAGTTATTAACTTGATAACTTACACCAAAAAAAGGCAAATATAGTGACCAGCACAGGTCTGAACTAAGAAAAGCACCACATTGACCACAAGAATATTGACAACTGGTATTATTGGATCATATTGATCATTTTGAGGGAAGGAACTGATGGAAGATCTAGATTCTCCATGGTGGGTACACAGGAATGGGTACTGGCTTTCATATAAAACTCATGGCTTTGATGTCTGGGTCTTAAAAAAATAAATGACTACTTCAATATATATATAAAGTCATTATGCCTCCCTTCCTGGATCTGAAAGGAATGTGAGCAAGACTAGCCTTCTGCTCATTTGCAGTTCACCTCCAAAGCCACTACCTTCCAGTGGCTTCTTTCCACTCTCAGTATTGCCCTTGTAATCCATTTTCATCTGAATGTCTATTTTCCCCAATAATGCATCAGTCCTTAAGGAAGGATTCTTCTGTGGATCTGATGATGTGGACTCAGGATGACATTCAAATATCACTGAAATCTTCTAAGGACAAGCCCGGCGAGGTCTGCCCTCATTCTCATACAGGGTCTAATAGTTCTTTCACTTCTGAAAGGAAAGAAAGTAGAGGTAAGATGAAATATAAATCTGCTCTTCCAGGAACACAGTTGGTGCTCACTCTCACCTACAGCTTTCACAAGGTTCTCTAACCAATGTTGAGTTAGTTATCATCTTCCAAAATGCCTTTGCAGTGACCCAATTAATCTTTCGGAGAATGATGGGTGCTCTCTTGTTTTATGACATTGCTCCCACTATTTGACAGTTTTGGTGTTCACAAGTGTTTAGTCTGCCCTCACCTTTATCAGGTTACCTCCTTCTCAGTTCTCTCTGAGAACCAAGAACTCAGATCTCTCTGAGATCCTCTTTTGAAGTCATCATTCTGCATTTTCCATTAGAGGCCTTTTTTGCAGTCTCCAGTGAAGTCCTCTCTCCCTTTGGAAGGGGTAGAGGATGAAAGGAATGCAAGGAGAATATGAGAGTCCCAACGTTGTTAGGAGTGACCTAACTTCACAAACTAGCAAGGTGAGTATTCTCATTTTGTAAAGGGAGAACTAAAAATTCAGACTTATTACACAGTTTACTCAAAAGAGCGAAAAAAGGATAGGTAGGTGGTTGAACTGCAGTGTGAAGTTGAGTTTGATTTCTAAGCCCATAATCTATCACAGTCCCTCATGATTTCGAGTCCTACATGAATTCTAGATGACTTCACCAAAGGCTTGTAGCCAGAGCTGAGTGAAAAAGTGATAAAGATTTTATCACTAATGTCCCAGCTTTGAACAAGACTGATTCTCGTTTATATGTGGAATCTTAAAAAAAAAAAAAGCCACAAATGAACTTATCTGCAAAACAGAAACAGATTCACAGACATAGAGAACAAATTTATGGATGCCAGGGGATAAAGGGAGTGGAAAGGGATAAACTGGGAATTCAAAAGTTGCACATTTTGGGGACTGATGAAAATATCAGCTATCTTGATTGTGGTGGTGGTTTTCATTGGTGTATAATTCTGTCAAAATACATTAAATTGTACATCCGAATTATGTGTAGTTTACTATACAGGAATCATACCATAATAAAGGTATTAAAAAAAAAAAGACTGGTTCTATACTTGGACATAACAGCCTACAAGATCTAATTTGAGAGTTAGCAAATTAGTACCTCGGTGTCTTTTCCCACCTGCACCCCCACTTATTTGGAAATAAACATGACTCTATTCTGCTCGTAAATGTGGGCTGTAACTGAGGCTAAGCTGAGCTGACCATAATGTCCTATCTCCTTGGCTATGACAGTTGGTCCCCAGATGGGCTCTTGAGCCAAACCAAGCTAATTAGAATCCTCCTCTGGGACATTTTTGCATGAGCATCATGGAAATACCTCTTTTCTCTTGGGTCTTAGAATTCCAACTGTCTGTATTCCCTGACTTATGGCAAGCCTTTCAGCTTTAATTGCGATGTATACCATTTAAAAACATTAAGGCAACATGAAAAAGAACATAACTGCTGGTTCATCAAGAGAATACAGAGGAAGTGAGAAAACAGGAGAGACTGAGACAAGAAGAGAGTCATGGAAGGAGAGAACGGGAGAGAGAAAATGATCCAATTACTTTGATTCTTGGATAAGTTATCCTTGGATTTCCATCCTTGTACTTTTTGGTTGTATAAGCCAAAAAATATTTATTTTCTAAAGTAATTTTATTGGATTTCTAATGCACTATTTTTTTGTACCTAAAGATTCCTAATATACAAACCACTTCAAAGTAATTATGCTATGTTTATTTATAGTCCAATCACAATCAAATCTCTGATTTAGGAACTGAAAGCTGAGATAAAATGCAGGAATGTATTACATCACTTGAAAGCGTCAAACATGAAATCACTGTGACGTGGTAGCCTGTCTCTGCAGCATGCTGAAAAAAAAAACAAACAAAAAAACACCCATCTTAGTGTATGACTTGTAGGCTTGGATAGAAACTGCTGGTAATTATCTGCGTTACTTTGTGCTTCCCTTTCTTCATATATAACATGAAGAGAACGGTCCTAAATTAACTCTAGCATCCTTTCTATTCTAAAATCCTATTACTCTCTAACATGGAATGCTTTTCAGGTTAGCTCTAGTAACAAAGGTTCAGGTATGTCCCAAAAAGGATGGCATGAGAATTAGGAGAAAAGCTACAAAGGACTGGACTAAGCTGTAGGTGAATGTGGACCTGGTGAACACAGTCTAGTTTCCATGCTGCAGTAAGGACGCCATACAGTATCACAGAAAAGGGAGGGCTCTGGGAAGAGGAGTTAGAGGAATTTCTAAGGGACAGCATGTGCCCTGTGGACGCTCTGGTATGGGATGTTCCCAGATCTCAGGGGTTGTGGAACTGAGGGTAAGTATAAGGCTATTTTGTTCATTAGTTTTGGCTTGCTAATGCGAAGTAGATAATTCTAATTTTCATTGAATCATATCTATTAGGGAAATTGGTTTTCCCCCAGCAATCAATCACAAGATGTGTTTTCTCAAATGCAAAACCTTATGTGGCATAATCCTCCATGCATAGTCAATGCATGGAAATATATTCTTATTCCCTTGAGCTATTCATATTTTAAGAAATTACTATACACAACTTCAAAGTGGGGTGGTTTGATAGTACATTATATTGTATTAAATACTTCCATTCTTACAATAGCACACTTCAAATTACTTACTTAGGAGCCATGATGACACATGGCTGGGTGAAGTAAGGTGAAAAAATGACTTTCAAGTCAGACAAATTTGATTCTTAGCTCTACCACCTATTGTCTTGTAAATTTGGGCAAAGTCTTAGTAACTCTAAACCTACTTTCTCATGTGTAATGTGTGGATAATAATTATTGCCACATAGGGCTGCTGTGAGCATTAACTCAGATGACTTACGTAAAGCCCTTGGCACACAATAGGAGCTCAAACACATTCATTTCCTTCTAACCAGTCAAACCTAGTTTAATAAATAATGTTACTATTTTTAAAAATTTTATTGTGATGACTCCGTGCTTTTTTTTAAAAACTCAGTTTAGCAGTCTTTAAGTCATTCTTAACTTTAATTCTTCATACCAATCATATTGTTTTTTAGATTTTGAAAATGTTTTATTGAGATATAATTGACATATAACAGTATATGAATTTCAAGTGTACAACATAACAATTCTATATTTGTATGCATTGTGAAGTACTCACAAGCTACGTCTAATTAACATTCATCACCACATAGAGTTGCCATATTTTTTTCTTGTGAGGAGAACTTTTAAGATCTACTCCCTTAGCAAAGCTCAAGTATACAATACAGTGCTGCTGACTAGAGTCACCATGCTCTACATTCCGTTTATGACATTTATTTTGTAACTGGATGTCTGTGCCTTTTGACCCCCTTCACCTATTTCACTCACCTGCTACCTTCCATCTCTGGTCACCACCAGTATGTTCTCTGTGCCTGTATTCTGAAATTATTTCCTAGTATTAGCAACAAAGCATAATTAGACATTCAGATAGGTGTTTTTTTTCTGATTTACTTTAAATTGAAATACCTCCTCAACTTCTTGGAAACTGAGTGGGACAGACAAGCTCAGGATTTTGCTGCTTTTTTCTGTATTGGTTAGATTCTAATTATTAGGGTACATTGGTCACTGGTCTCTCCACTCAGGAAGGAAACAGAGGTCTTCGCACCAAAAACCTATTACCCTGATTTAAGAAAATGGAAAATTGGTGAAAGTTTAAAAGAGTTGGATTGGTTACTTTGTAAAAGAAATGATTAAAGTAAATCCTAATCAATCTTATAATCATGTTGTGGTTCAATCCAAGTAAGATATTGATTAGGTTTTCTTCTTTTTAACCAGGCACAGAAACAGGGAGCAACTGTCATTATATTCAAGAGAATTTGAGGCTTGAAATTCACATATGGTTACAATAGCAAGAGGGATTGATTAAAGCCATTACATTTGTTTTGTATTTCTGCTTGTAGAACAATATTGTACAAATTTTTCTAGAACTCTAACAACAAACCCATGAAATGGGTATTATTTCCTTCATCTTAAACATTAGAATTAACTGGTTTGCTTAATGTGATAAAGATTCGAATTCAGATTTGAATTCTGTTGCCAAAACCAGTTAGGAATTTGAGAGAATTTGGGGAGGTGGCAATCTGAACACACCCTGGCTTCACTTCAATTACAATCCATCTGAGTCAAGAGCTATTTATCACCTGTGAAGCACCTCGGACTTGCAGGGGACATGCCCTAGTCCCTTACTACTCAGTAGCAAGTAGACCAGCAGCAAAGGCTTTGCGTGGCAGCTTGTAGCAAATGCAGAAACTTAGGTCCCACTCCACCCTATGAATCTGAATCTGCATTACAGTGAGATCCCCACAAGATTTGTTTGCAAATTAAAGTTATAGAAGCTGACTGTAGATAGTGAAACCAAGGCTATGGGTATTGGAGATTCTGGGGTCAGCATCAGGAACTCCATGATGAGGAACCGATTACCAATCTTGAGAAGTACTCGACCCCGGAGATTCTTGATCTGGGGATGCTTGGCCTCCAAGGAGCTGAGGAAAGTTTAAAAAGTTGCACTGATTTCTCTTTCCCCTAAGTCCCCCCAGCACCGATCTCTCACTCTAGCTAGTTTTGACTTTTGCTTTCTTTTTTTTTTCCTTTTCAGTTGAAGTATAGTCAGTTACAATATGTCAATCTCTGGCGTACAGCACAATGTCCCAGTCATGTGTATATATACGTATATTCATCTTCATACACTTTTTCATTAAAGGTTATTACAAGATACTGAATATAGCTCCCTCTACTATACAGAATAAATTTACTTTTTATCTATTTTTATATATAGTAATTAATATTTGTAAATCTCAAACTCCCAAATTTAGCCCTTCTCACTCCCTTTCCCCTGGCAACCATAAGATTGTTTACTATGTCTGTGAGGCTGTTTCAGTTTTGTAGATGGGTTTATTAGTGTCTTATTTTTTCTTTTTTTAGATTCCACATATGAGTGATATCATACGGTATTTTTCTTTCTTTTTCTGGTTTACTTCACTTAGAATGATGATTTCTATGTTGACGAGGAATGATCTCCAGAATGATGAGGTCCATCTATGTTGCTGCAAATGTCTGTGAGTCTTTCTGTTTTGTAGATAAGTTCATTAGTATGATATCACTCATATGTGGAATCTAAAAAAAAAAAAAGGAAAGAAAAACAAAGAGGACACTAATGAACTCCTTTAAGTTTTAAGAACTTGAAATGACATGGTTGCATAAGACAAAACTTGTGGTCTCTTGATCGATTACTTTCACTCTGGCTGTTGTCCTCAGCTGTCCCACAGAGTTGACAACCATGGTATCGTCCACCACTTGTGAAACTGCCTTTACTTACAGGACCTCAACAGCTGGGCAGGCACCCCAGTGAATAGCCAAAGGAAAGGATATGCCTAGAAGTCCTTCTGATTATCCACTTAGGAGATCCCAGCAGCCAGATACCCTCAAAACAGACCCCAAATTAAATGGCTTATCGAAGCTAAACATATTAGGGAGGAACAGCAAGATAAACAAACAAACAAAAAATATGAAAAGAGCATCCTAGCACTTAAAAGGAAACATCACTATCATGCTACATTTAAAATATGAAATATACATATTATGAGTGCATTAAGAATTTCCTGATTGATTTCTATAGAAACTAGTTGGTAAGATCTAAAAATCTGACATCTTCCTCGTTAGAAGTGGATCAGTCCCTCTTACCATTTTGTCCCATACATTAGTGATTTTATGTTACAATTTTCCTTTTTGTAATTGCCATTACTTGTGTGAATGAATCTCTGAACATCTCTATTATAGAACCTGTCATGTGCTTATTATTGGAAGAGACATCTGAATGTTCCCATTCCATATCATAAAGTAAAATTCTTTCAGCAGAAGGGGACCCTAGGCCAAGGAGGTGAGGTTGCTGTAAATCAGTATTTCTCCACATTTGATTCAGAGTCAGAATTATCTCAGGTACCAGCTACTAGTCCTCTCCTTAGAAATTCTGCTCTAGTAGATTTGGGTGGGACTTAGAAATTGTTGTAATTTATATTTTCTTATTTATTGTTGTATGAATGTGACATAGTCTTTGTGTGACATCATCCTCTGAATCACTGCGACAGGGAAAGCCCCACCAATGACAATTCAATGGGAACTAACACCTGTTCAGCTCCATTTGGGGCAAGATCTGTGCAGAGCTCTTTATTTTTCTTTAGTAAATTATATCCTCATTTTATATCTGAAGCAACTGAGGCATAGAGGAACTAAATCAGCCCAAGATGTCATAGCAAGGAATTAGCAGAACAGAAATGTACAGCCTCTCTCTATTGGCATTATTCTGTGTTCTAGATATGCTTTTAGGTCTTGCCATCATTAATCGCTGTTATGAAATTGGAGAAGGATACTATTTGGTGTAATTTTCCTTTTCGTTTGTCAACTTTCACTGTTTCAGCTTCAGGAACGCACCTATACTCTAAATTGAAAGCTCCTGTCGCCTCAGAACGAAACTCAACACTATTGAACATCAGCGGAAAGGTCTCATTGCGTATATTGAAAACCTCATCATTTGTTTCCATGCTGAGCTGAGGCAGTGTGATTTTCTTGCTGGCAGGCCATTTGTCACTCCCTCCCAGCCATCAATAATTGATTAGGGGGATTGGATTCAGCACAATGCAGATCAGCCCATTTTATCAGTAGAGATTACAGTTTGTGTCAAAATGTGGTAACCCTTGCATCTCCTTGTTCATCTTTGATAGGTTGTCTGGGGATTTTCACTTACTCCTCTCACAGCAGAAGAGAAAGAAAGAATCGGGCAGAAGGGAATATGACGGTTTCATTTCTGTCAGTACCCTTAAAACAACTTGCTCCTTACCATTTGTGTTTCATTTGTGTTCACCCTTACCTAAAACCAAAGAATAGAAGGATGCTTTAGGTCGAGGAGCCAACCCCACAGACTCTTTAGGCAGAACCTCCAAGCTATCTCTCGCATTCCCAGATAGAGGATACAGATTCTCAGCCCAGTTCCCTCTCCCTTCAGGAACTGCTGCGATCTTCCTTCTCCCCAGATTTCTATTTCCACAAAACCCTGTTAGTGGTAGCACACAGCCTCTCCAGCTTTTATGCTGACCCTAAAGCAAAGGGCACAGGCCGTTTCGCTTAAAGCCTCACAGCAGAGAAACAGAAAGAAAAAGCAATAAACATGAGAAAGCAGCAAGGATTATGGACTCTTAACAACTCCTTGCTGTGATGCTTCAGCAAGTCCTGATCCCTTTCTTAAAAAAAAAATAAATAAAAATCTGTCCTCTCTTTGAGTTCTGTAGGCAGGACTCAGCAAATGTCCCTTCTTCTTTGGATCTGTATAGACAGAAGGCTTCCCTTCCCTTTTTATGCTGCCTTTTGGGAACAAAGACCTGAAGATTCAATGAACACAGAATAGTGGGGACCTCCCTGTAGTCTCAGGTGTGCAGCTGGCTTTTTGGAGGCTTTCCCATCAGGACAAGCGGGAGAAGGCGTGAGAGCAACTTGCACTGAGTCTGAGATTAGATAAGATTGAACTAATGATTTAAGTGGAAAAACTGATTCATTCCTCATAGCAGCTCTAGGAGGTGAGTACTTTTTTTGGTCTTCACCAAGTTACGAATGACTCAAGATGGCAGGAGAGGTCTGATAACTCAGTCATAACCAGAATGTGAACCGGCAGGTGTGGATCTACAACATGAACTTCCTTATACCCCTGGGCACAACCTCCACGGCTTCTCTGATACGGCCTTCACTCACCCTCCTGGGCCTGTTCTCCATACTGGAAGATCACCTTTTGGCATTTCTTCTCACCTGGCTGATTTTCCTATAACTACATTAAGAGAGAAATCTTTGACATAGATTGTAAAGTAATGTGTTTTGTGTTTTTCCCAGAGACTTGTGTTCACCCCATAGATTTACATGTGTGATTCTGGGAGTCAGGTAGTGTGGGGCTCAGGGCTGGTGGCTTCTTAAAAGCAAGACATTCAGGCACTTTTCTGTCCTTTTCCCTTAAGCATCCCTCCAGCTTCCCCTCTTTTCATAGCCAGATTAGCTGGGAAGGGCTGAGATCATCACTTCCAGCACCAACATCCACCAGATCTGAGCACAACTAAATATCAGCCATCAAAATATCATTTTCTCCCAAATTGAGGAAAAATAATCCGAGTGTATAAATAATATGAAAGAAAGGCTTAGCTTCTTTCAGAATACGGACCTTTAGAGAAATAAACAAACTTTTGAGCTCAAAGATTGTCCAAGGCTTTTAAAATAATTTCTCACACTCATCTAGAAAGGAAGAGAAGTTATATTGTTACTTCTATTTTTGTTTATTTTTGCTTTTATAATACAATCAAAGGCCCAAGTTCCCTCTTGGTGCCCTCCTGTAACTGCCAATAATGTCAACAGAGCACGTAAGTACACTTCAGAGGTAAGGATGCAATTCACCCCTGAACAGTATTGCAGGTCTGTGTCTTCCCTCCTCTTTCCTAACCTCTGGTCTCTTTCTCCCCACATACGTATTTATGCAATAAAGTCAATGACTAACTCTGCATTTTGATGGAGCCGGAACTTCATTTTGAACTTTCTCTGTCAGTAAACCTTAAGAAATACTTGTTTCCTATACTTTAGAGGAAAGGAAAAAAAAATTCAGTGTTAGAAAATTAGCTTTGGGCATCTGCAGTGGAGGAAACTAACCCTGGCCTGGTCTTTTTAGTTTAAAGGATGAAATTATTATAGAAATTCATATAAAATGTAGAGAGAAATAAGTCAGAATAGTACTAACTCTAGTTAACTTATGAGCAAACATGTCCATAAAAAACAAAAATCCTGGGAAAATTAAATGGGGAAGCAGATAAAGCTTATTCATAGTATTATTTAAGAATCATGATTAATACTCAACAGGCTCCCACTATGTACTGGAATTAGTACTGGAAACTGAGGCTACAGAAATTAAAGATGTGGCTCTTTCACTAAAAGGCTTCATAAACTTGTAAGTGAGGAAGACGAGAATATAAAAAAATACAATGGTGTATGATGGATGAGCTACAGGGATATATAAGTACATGTAAGTGTCTTCTTAGTCCAAGAAGACAAGGAAAAATTTGCAAGAGAAAGAGACACTAGAGGAGTTGTTTTAGCAAGAAAGAAGTGTACAAATAAAAAGCAAGACAGGCAGGACATTCCAGGCAGCAGAATCAGTATGTTGATGAGGGCCAAAGCATGTGAGGGTGGAGTGAACCTAGAGGGAGCTTAAAATGATTACCTGCAGTTAAACATACACTTACCACACAATCCACCAATTGCCCTCTTAGCCATTTACCAAACAGATATGAAAACCTGCATGCAAATATTTATAGTATTTTTATTCATAATCACTCAAAACTAGAAGCAACAAAGATGTCTTTCAATAGGTGAATAGACTGTGATCCATCTATGCAAAGAATTGTTACTTAGCAATAAAAAGAAACAAGCTATTAATTCACACAAGAACATGGGTAAAGGAAAGAAGCCAGACCAGAAAGGGTGTAGATGGTATGATTCAGTTCATATGACATTCTGGAAAAAACCAAAATTCTAGGGATAGAAATATACCCATGATTATCAGGGGTTTGTAAGGAACAGAATTCAACTAGGGACATATAGAGGATTTTTAATGTGATAAAGAAGTCTGCATGGCACTGTAGTGGTAGATAGAAAACACTATGCATTTGTCGAAAGCCACAGAACTTCATAGCACAAAGAAGGAACTTTAATGCAGACAAATAAAAAAATAACCCGTAGGTAGGAAATGAACCAGGTTGGAAGTCACATTGTGACAAAGGAAATTATAACATAAACTCACTGAAGGTGGTGGCAGTGATGGAAAAAGTTCTGATCTTAGGTAACTTTTAAAAACAGTGCTCTGACTGGAAACTGTAAGACTAAAGACAACGTTGGGTGTGCACACAAATGCTATACTCTGCCGGGTGAAGCTGCATGTCATGAGGGTGTGAGTTAACAATTCTGAAACCGTTTTGCAAATACGTCAGCATTGAACATATAAGTAAATGACCCGTGGATGGTGGGAGCTGTGTTTCTCACCGTTGGAGGCAGATGTTACAGATAAGTAAGGGAAAAGGCTAGGAAGCATGATGACCAGAAATTGGGCTCAGTGACAGCAGTTAGGGCTCATGTTTACATTCACATTATAGATACAGACATAATTATAGATGCGTGTTCATGTACATGCATACACTGCCTGGTTATGTCCATTGAGAGAGTCTAGAAATCGTAATACCCAGGTAGCAACAAGCAGATTCAAAGACCCGATCTTGAATTTAGGGTAGACAGGAATTCACAAGATGTAGTCCCAGGAAAGTAAAGGAGTGAACCTAAAATAAAGAATGAGCTCCCAATGGCCAAAGCTGGAACAATTTAAGGGCTAAAATAAATAATGCAACATTACACTATAATCCCAATATTAAAAAAAAATCAAATTAATACTGATATAAATAATACTTTAGTAGGATAAAAGAGAGAATATACAAGTAAATAAAAATAACATTTTCTGGTTCTGGAAGTACTGTAAGTTTCTTTGAGCGCAAACTTGGAGAATAAGTATGATGCACCCATTCAGAAAAAGAGGGCAGAAAGCATGCAAAGGGTATTGGATTCAACACTGTGGGCAGAAACATGGAATGATCTCTTTCAATCCTAACAGTATACCGTATTTAATTAAATCCTCAAAAAAGTAAGTGATTCGAAAACTGGGAGTCATTAAGGAAACTTGCACACTAGGCTGTGGGCAGAATTGTGCGTCCTTAAAATTCATGTGCTGAAATCCTAACCCCAGAACCTCAGAATCTTGACTGTATTTAGAGATGGAGCCTTTAAAGAAGTGATTAAGTTAAAATCGGAGAAGCACTTACCATCAGATAAAGAGACACAGAGGGTATGGGCTGGGAGGGTCCCAAGAGCAGGAGCTTCTGTCCCTGTAAAGTCTGGATGTGTCACCTCCCGGTAAGTGGATATGTTCACCAACCTGGAAGCTGCCCTAATTCCTTCTACTGGGGCTGTGTGGGGCTTCCTCTAGTGGGCATGATCAATCATGAACTCCACTGCCAGTCCTTCTCCCTTCTCTGGAGGATGCGAGGTGGGGCTGAAGATTCCAAGCTTCTCATCACAGTCTGGTCTTCTCAGGCACCAGCGCCCATCCAGAAGCCATCCAGGAGCCCACCCAGAGCCACCTCATTTGAACAAAAGATGTTCCTAGTGTTCTTATCACCTAGGAATTTATAGGAGTCTTAGGAGCCCTGTGTCAGGGGTGGGGTCAAAGGCAAACATCAGAACAAGAGATGTCCCTAGTGCGCTCACCACTTAGGAAATCACAAGAGTTCCAGAAGCCTTGTGCCCAGAACCAGGAACAGAGACAAATACGTATTTTCTATTATCTCACGCAGTCCTAGCGATGAATACGTTAATTAAGATGGTGACATGGGAATTAAAATCAAACCTATTAGTCCTGATTACTGTGATTTTAATCACTATTATGTATAGCACCTCTCCAGAAGATCCTTCTAAACATTTTTTAGGACGCCCCAAGGAGACTATATTTTCTTTCAAGATAAAGCAAATGCGCAATAGATGTAGAGACAACATATCCAGGAAGTAAAGCTACACTGGAGGAACATTAGGTACGTCTGTGGGGCTCCATTTCCAGGATAAGTCTGACTATGTGGTGGAACACTCGGCCTCACGAACAAGTACGTTGAGTGTTAGGTTCTTGAGTCAAATTGACTGGGTTTAAGTATAGCTTTCCTACTACTAGTTGTCATGGGCAGTTTGTCTCTAAATTTCCTTGTTTTTTCATCTGTAAAATAAGGATGGCAATGGTGCCTACCAGCTCTCGGGGTGGGTGTGAGATTTGTGAATAGGTTCAATGCAATAATCAGAATGGTACCTGATTCATTGTAAGCCCTGGCTAATAAGCTAATACTATCTATGAAGTGACAAACTACTTTTTTGATAGATTCAGGGGTGGAGGTGTGTGTTGTTGTCTTGTTTTGCTCATTTCTTGTAGGTCATGAAGAATTAGTTGTTGGATGAATCCTATCTAAACTCCATGACAGATCAAAGTATAAAAATTGTGAAAGACTGAGAAAGAAGCTTCGTTCAGCGGTCCCCCGTATCGTATCACTGCTGTGTCTCTTATTCTTTTGTCCAAAATGCCACCCAGGGACACTCAGATGAAGGCACACTGCCTGTTTTGGCTGGTTTGGATGCAGACCAAATTGGAGAGCTGTGTGGACAGTTATCTGAAAAGGTGGCCCCTCGGCGTGTCCCAGGCAGCAAATCCTTCTCCTGTGATCTGCCCTTTCCGGGAAACAAGAAAGAAACAAAGCAGTGTGAATCCGGCAGAAGATGTAAGGAGGCCATCAACTTTTCTGTATAATCAGTTCAGGCAGAGAACACCCTTCTCTCCAGCAAGGACAGCCTCTGCGAGTTCAAAAAGCTTTCAAGAGCGCACACGGAGCGTCCCTTGAGGGCAGAAATAACTTCACCTTTCAGGTGGCAAAACTATCTAAAGGGACACAAAAAACACACACAAAAATCCTTTAGACCAAAGAGGCATGCCAGCTAATAGCTAGAAGCCTTCAAGCAAGCAAGTGGATGAACTGTTTGAGGTTTGACAAGTGTTTCATAAAGTGAGTTGGCTCCGTGGGTAAAGGAAACGCGATCACCTTGAGCAAGTGATGCCGCCGAAGAGGTTTCTGTTCTCTGATGATTAACAAGGATATTATTTATCCCTTTTGTGATTACCCTTGAATTTGTGACACAGATCCTTTGTCATCAAAAGAAACACTGTTTTTATATTCCAGTGAGAACATAAGAAAGGCTTAATTACTATCCGTGGCATCTGCTTATTCGAGTCAACTTATGAATAATCATGCAGACCAAGAGTATCCAGATGGCTGGACTGTCTTCCTTTTCTTCCCCTTTCTCTCCCTTTCTCATGATTAGGGGCATTTTATTTTGTATCCAGAAAAGTCACTTATTGAAAGACGATTGGGGATGTGGCCTCAAAGGCTTGGGATGATGTGGAAGAGCAAGCCCCAACAGCAGGAGATCACACAACACTCGCGCTGGTCAGTTGGTGGCTGTTTGCCTCACTCTAGCAGGTTGTCAGTGGATAATTAAATAGTCTTTGCCTTTGGGCAGAATCTTCCCTTTTCCACAAACTGAAAACTCTGTTTACCTACGCGTCAGAGGAAGAAGGGGTCTTATTTAGATGATGTAAAATGAAACCTTATGAGAAATGATTGGCAGATAACTCGCTCTGTTAAGACTCAAAAAACTCTCGAAAGGTAGAAAATGATCACTGATTCATATCAGTACTGAAAACATACATCAAGCTATTGTCTAAAGAACACACAGACCAGGATTTGTTGTTTGGGGCCTTTCTCGAAAGAAAGGAGGAGGGGTGTTCATGGTCAAATACATCAAATACATTTCAGGAATACTGTCTATCACATGCCTCCTAGAGATTCACAGTTAGGCTAGACATTTTACAGTAATTGGTTTTGACCTGTTCAATAGAGATTCCTAAACTGACTTCGGAGCAATTTTTGCTGTTGTGGCTCTTACAGAACTCCTACAAAATGTCAGCTCTGAGCCTCTCATTTGGGAAAGACCACTTTACATCCATAAGCTTACTTCTGCAGACCCCGAAGGCATACTTCCCTTTATGATGGTGCATTTTAAGCTCCAGTCGTTTGGAACTGTACTTGCCTTCCTTGGATGACCACTCTGCTGAGTCACAGCGCACGGGGCGTCCACCCAAATGGTCTTGGAGAGTTAGCCACTTCCAGCTAGAGAGGCGTTTTATGGCTTCCAGAGTCATAAAGTGGCCTCTTCTCGATGCAGCACGAATGATAACAGTTGCTTCCCACACAGAGGAAAGGTTAACTGCAGGGCTTCCGTGGATTTACAGGGCAGGTCATTACACCCTGGAAATAGGAGAGTGTTACTAATTCTCTTCCCTTTGCTTTAATAGACTGACAGCCTCCTGGGCTTCAGGGAGCTTCCTGAGACCAATAAATCTTCCAATAACCCCCCTGGGAATAGGAAGCTCAGAGGGGCCTCTGCTTTCTCTGTGACCTGTCACTGTTCACTGCTGCAAAAGGACAGCGGCAAAAGCACCAGTTACCACACTGTGCTTCTCAGAGTGTGCAGTAAACCTCAGGTGTCCACCCCAGAGGAAGTCGTGGTTGGAATGGGCAACTGGCGTAGGCTGATGTCCAGATCCATTCTTTCCAATACCTCGGCCACCCTCCAACACTCATCACACTCTCCTGGGACCAGCAATAGCCACTGACAATCCGCTTCATCTCAGGACCAGCTCACAGTGCCCAAGTCAACTTTCTCCATCTCTTCCTCCTCACCCTTAGCAGGGACTAAGGGCAATGTAAACCCCAGAAACACAGGAAACAACCCTGAGTTCTACTTTAACTTTCTTCCTCCATGATCTCAGCTCCTGGGGCTCCAGGTGAGAGTTTAGGGTCTCAAATTTCTACCTGTTCAGGAGGGGAATTTTTGAAAGCATTATCAAGTAAGAAATTGATGGCATGGTGCATTTTGAGGGAGTTTCAAGGGACCTCTCTGCCCAAATAACCACTGTAGGCCACTCACCTATCTAAAATATCTAGATTCAGTATGAATCCTGAAAACATTTTATTAAGATGAAGATAGTAATTGATATTCTGGACATAACTTTAATCATTGATCTCATAACAGAGTGATAATCCATGGTCATCCGATGCTGGGTTGCCACCCTTCTTACCTGGCACTTGATTTCTGGAGTTACAGAAGATTCAGGCCTTTATATTGATCAACTTCAAGTTTCCCAAACAGATTCTGGGGGAAAACATGCGTCTTGCTTTTGGACGGAGCTCCTCCTCCAGGGCAAGCCGGCATGTTTCTTTTATCCCACAGATAGTTAAGGGATAATGTGATTATAAGCGTATGCTTATATGTATACAAATACATGGGTAGGGATAAACATGGATTCTGTATAGAGTAGTGTGTGTGTGTGTGTGTGTGTGTGTGTGTGTGTGTGTATCATACAGAGTTAGATTTAGTCAAAGCAGCACACATATTGCCGTCAGGGTCTTTGCTATAAAATACCCTGTTTCTACTAAGTAAGGATTTTAACATGCAGACATAAATGTCTCAGTTTGTGAATTTCTCTAGGCACAATTGTAAAGATGGTAGAATTGGTCTGAACAATAGTTTCCACATGCTCAATGCTCCCTATATATTTAAAACTGGACTAAATGTTTTGCATGCATTATTTTTCATTTCATAACATGTCCAAAGTCACGTGGCTAATAAGTCACTGATCTTGAATCCATCCTTCTCCAAAGCCTACGTAGGTCACAAGAAACTGCCTCTGAAGAACTGACATCTCTTGATGATTTTTCTTTTTCTGACAACCCACTTTTGACCCCCAACTCCAATCTGAATTATCAGTCTCATTATTTTTATAGTATTCTTGGTGTGTATGGATGTTCTTGACCTCCTAAGGGACCTATCCCACTTCATCTATGAATGAAGAACCGGATTCAGTGCATCTTACCTGCTCTACAGGGCACTGCCCCTCACAGCAGCAATGGTCACAGAACCCCTGGATGCTGCCTTGATTTCTGCAGGCTCCCTGAGTAAGTAACTGTCAGGCTTTATATGAGAGCCCTCCATGGCTGAGTGAATGCCCCTTCACTAGCCTGCATGGAAATAAACCATGCTTCAGTCCTCTGACTAAGGGTAAGTGTCATAATGCTGCTGAAACTCAAATTAAAACAATGGTTACACTTAGGCAAGACACTCTGGAATAACATAGATGCCAAACTCTTTCTTAATCAAATGAAAATGAATCATGGGAGGTAGACTCACATTGGGGTGGACAAGTTGGTGACTAAGGTAGGAGTGACTTCAATCTACAACAAAGAAGGGAAGCAGGAGGTACAGCTGGTATCTTGCACACAAGGGAGCAGGCACAGCTTTCGAGCTTTTGCAAGAGGAGGATTTAAGATATGAAAGAAAGAAGAAGAAAATCATTATTAATTGAGCACCTGCTGTTTAGCCAGGCATTACATGCCTAATTTTACTCAATCTTTACAAGACTTCATTCATTCATTCATTCAACTCTCTTCTTGACACTGTAACAAGAATTGTTGCACATATCGGAGATTTAATTGAGAAAGAAATAGAAAAAGTTTCAGTCTCATGGAGCTTATATTTGAGAACTAAGAGGAAGGATACATATGTAAAAGATAAATAAATAAGATGATTCCAAAGAGTGATAAATGTCACAAAAATGATCCATAGACTATTGACTTAGAACGGGACTATGAAAATCATCACTTCTTATAGAGTGCTCAGGGCAGGCAATTCCAAGAGGCAACTTTAGTGTTACTTGAGTAAGGAGAAGGTGCCCAGCCCTGCATGAAGACTGGAAAGAAGAATGCTCCAACAGAAGGACCAGTGCCAGTAAAGTTGCTGATCATGGCAGTGATAAAAGACTGCTGAAGAAAGAGTCCTGGGATAAAGGACAAGATTTACCGGCTCAGGTGGGACAGTGATTGTCAAGGTTAAGTTCTTTGTGTTCTAACCCAAGCGTGATGAAAACCCATTGGAAGATGCTCAAAACAGGGAGTGGCATGATCTGAGTTGCAGGTATTAAAATCTTTCTGACAACCATGTGGTGATGGATTGTGAGGGACTAACCCATTTATACTTAATGAAACATTGTCCATAGGAGCCAAGTGGCATGTCAAAAGTGACACAGATATTAAAAGCAGAGCTAGAATTTGAACTCAAGAAAGCCTTGGCTCCATAAGTGAAGGAGATATTATGTCTCTTGAGACTTTTCCCCGGTCACCATGTGGCCACAACTTTGAATTTTCAACCTGATGCAATGAACTGGTTTCTTCACTGATTAAAAGCACTGGTCAAAGTGTATAGAAGTTTTTTCATTTTTGTTTTGGTTCAGTGGAGGGCACAGGGTATTTTGAAGCTGCTGTTAACAGCTTACCTTACTGAAAAACTTTTCCTTTTATTACTGTTTTAACTCCTAATGTCTTTTAGACCCCATTGCCAACTGATTTTGGCCAATTTCTCTCTGTTCTTATCTTACCACCCTTATTGTGTGGCTTAGAATTGGCAATGAAATTGGGGCTGTAGTTCTTGTGTGCACTATCTGAAAAAATTTTGATTTTTGTTGAGTGGGCTCTAAGGGAGACATTTTCGATTTTTTGAAGAGGTTGCATTGTTAATGAAAAGTAAATTTTTAAACAAGTAGCATACTCATCCTTCTTATTATAACAAATTAGCTGTAGCACACGCATCTTCTACAAGAACAAAGATAAATGCTGGATGAAAGGCAAAGCACATCTGTTTGAAAGCATCATAGAGCTACCAAGACAGCCGGAACTTAAGAGACCAATATCCCAGAAAAAAAGCTCCACAATGTGATCCCAACTGTCAGAGTCGGTCTTTGTCTCAAGGCATTTGAAGAAGTAGCATCAATCTTAAATGTACTTCTCTAGAGAACAGAAAAAAGGAAAACCTTTTCCAACTCATTTTGCATGACCCAAAACATCTGAATATCAGAATCGCATGAGGTTACAAGAGAAAAAAATTTCAAATCAATTTCTCTCATGAAGGGTACCCACAAAAGCACTAAACAAAATATAATAAAATCATACACAATGATGAATAAAGAATATAATGCAAGACATGAAAATAAAACACATTAAAACTATGTAACTACAGTTTATCCCAATAATATGAGATTGGTTTAAATTAGGAAGATATCAAATTCTCTCCTTTGTCTTAAATTTAAGAGGAAAATCATATGATCGTCCTAACAAAGGATGCCTCATGCCATTTACAAAATCAATTCCAGATAAAGTATAGATCTGAATGTGAATGGTAAAGCAATAAAGGTTTGAGACTATGGTATATGATGATATTTTTATGACTATGAGTTAGGTACATAATAAACAATAACCATGAAGAAAGTAGTAGCAAATTAGAAACTACTTAAAATTAAGAACTTTTGTTAATCAAAGAACTGGCAAGAGGATGGAAAGGCAAGGCAAGCCACAGAGCAGAAGGAGGTGTCTTTGACAAAGCCCTTGATTCCACGGCATGTAATGAAGTCTTATAGATTAATAAGAAAAGATAATAAGAAAATCCAAATATAGTATGAACAAAAGGTGAGAACAGACGTGTCACAAAAGAGGATACCCAAAGAGCCAACATACTAAAATGTGAGCAACTTCCTTAATCATCAGGACAGAATAGTTACATCCACAGTTAAGATACCATCATACAGCCATCCACAAGGGAAAGTGACAAAAGATAGCTAAGTATGGGCAAGAAGCTCTCATACTTTACTGGTTGATGTATGCATTAATACAATCACCTTGGAAAGCTGTTGGCAGTATCTATTAAGGCAGAACATATACATAGCACACAACATGGCATTTTAATTCCTAAGGTTGTACCCAGTAGAAATCTGTACCTATGTGTATCAAAGGATGAGTTTATAGTAACACTTTTTCAATAGACTCAAATTGCTAACAACTCCAATATTTAACAAAATTAAAATGGGTGGAAAATGATGATATTTTCATACACTGGACTATTAAACAACATTGAGAATGAACTAAATACTGCTACTCACAGCTACATGAATAAATATCATAAATAAACATAACGCTGAATGAAGAAAGTCAGGTACCAAAGGATACAAACAACAAAGGGTAATCTGTGGAAATGGAAGTCAGAAAAGTGTTTATCTTTGGGGAGAAACAGTGACTGTGTAACCAAGCAGGACCCTATTGTCATCATCGGTGACCATCTGGTATCTGTAATGGTGTTTGTAATTACTTAATTGATGGTTTAAAGGGTTTTCTCATGCTCTTGCTGACCAGGGTTGGGCTGGGGAGGAGGGAGTCCTGGGTGGTCCACCCAGCCCCGACGTGGTTCTGTGTGCCGGGATCATGCTCGGTGACTGCTCTTGCCCTCAGTGCCCTCCTCTTGACCCCGACACCTTAGAAATGGCAATTGGGTGCTTTGTGCATCTTGTCCATAATTCAGCCCAATTGCCCGTGTTTGCAGTTGTTTTTGACCCTTTGTGATTTCCTTGAATCCTGTTGTTCAAGCTGTAGGCCTCAGCCTACAGCAGGAGGTCCCAGGCCTCAGCCTGCATAAAAGGCTCAAAGCATTTATCAACCTGACTTTAACCTGCACAAGTTTTTTCTCTAGAGCTCTTTTCCATGAAGCCCCTTCCTAGGCATCCTTTGCTGTAGGTACAAGAATATTAAGAGGGTCCCAAAGCCAGAGGTGAACTTCATACTCAGCAGAGAGGAGGGGACCACCGCATCGGCAAAAACAAGAACAACTTTGCAACCATCTGTTACCCTGTATGTGATCTCTGTGGAAACTAGCCTTGCTCCTCGAACACTTGAACTTTTACTATAAAACCCCCTGCCTTCTCACCCAGCAGGCTCACAGTCTTACAGGCATTAGCCCACTCTGACCTCCTTTGCCTGGCAAAGAAGAAGGCTGCCTTTTCTGCTTCATCAAAAACTCTGTCCTTGAGTCTCAATTCGGTAAGCAGTGTACAGAGGCCGTGTTTTAGCAACAACGGAAAGGAGCAAGGAATGGGTTTCAGGGGTGCTGGCAACAAGTACCCTCTTCCCTGCTCTTTGAAGTCACTCCCTCTGTAAAACCCATCAGGCTGTTCACTAATGATTAGTGATCCGTTGGAAGTCTGCAACAGGTTGCTTACCACTGGCTTCGATACCCCCTTTATCCCAGGGCCAAAGCAGAAGAGCCCCTATCTTGGATACAACAGTCTCACAGTGGAGGGAACGATAGCAAGATGCAACCACATGACGTCTCTTGCTCAGGGAGGAATACGCCACATCCACTCAGGTCCTGTGACCAAAGGAGGTCGCATTACCAAGCCTGATGTCAACAGGGCAGTGGGAGCGATCGTTCCACTGGGGCGGGGCCTGTACTGAAGGGGAGAGAATATTTCGACTAATGCCACAATTAGTCCTCAGTGATTTTCTTTTTTGGGCAGAATAATTCCACACACTTAAAATATCAAACTCTTTCTTTCCTGATGAACTTAAAACTTTCAGTTGGAAGAAGGTAAAAAAAAAAAATGTTTTTTAAAGAACTTCCTAAAATTTCTGAGGATGATATTACATTGATTTCAAATGAAACTGCTTGTAAATCTGCTCAGTGTGATTTATTCTGTGTCAAGATTTACAAATGGCCAGACGATCAATGTCTCCCGTCTACCCACAAAAGTTGATTTACTGAGCATACTAAATTGAAACTTTAGAGCTACTTTTAAGCTACTTTTATTCGGCCCCTAGAAGTGTTATTTGTAAAACTACTGTAGAAATTTTTATTATAGTCATTAGCCCATTTCCTCCCCACCCCCCAAAAAATGGTTCACACAGTATCTATGCACATTATATATCCATTTTAAATGCAAATGTTTCAGGTTAAATTACTTACAGGTGAACTCCTTTAAATCATGACTATCTTAAAAAAAAAAACCCAAGTTTTACATTTCATGTTCCATAAATAAGATTAACCTTTCTGTCCAGGGAATTTAAGTAGGATTACTTTGCATTGTCGCTATGAGGAAGAATGTTCTTTGAAAGTGTGTGTGTGCAAAGTGTTTGTCGGAGCGTGGGAGCTGGGAAGCGCTGTCATTCATGGAAGACTTACTGTGTGTCAGGAAGCCTGGTGGGCTTTTTAACACACTATCTCTATGTTTCTTATAAGGAGTGAAGTTACCATTTCCTCTCACGTGGATAACCTTGCTGGTGCATCACCTTCAATGCCTCCAACAGTCTTGTAACACAGCTACATAACGACGTACACGTCCACACTGTTGCTGACTCAGAGTCCACACACTGCCTGACAAATCACTTTCAGCCCTTTCATCCACTCTTTACTACTATTTGGAAACTCCAAAGTATCACACCAGTGCTAACAAATAACAATAATCCAAAGAGATCGCGATACTCCATGCATAGTAATTGCCGTTTTAGGTTTTACTCAAGTACACCTTGTTCCATGTTTCCATGTACATTTCCCTCTGGACAGTGAAAGGAAACTTGCTAGGAAACAGATGCAGCAGTGGTTCATCCCATTGGTACGTCGTGAGTCATCCATACTTTTCTGTAATGTCGTTAATATGCAAGGGCTTTTTACTGATCACTGTCAAAGCTTAGAAAATGAAGGTGAGAATAATCGCAGTGGTGGAACCAATGTAGGCGTGTGTGTGCGTGCAATATGTGGGCACAGACTCACAAATATGTTTGGGATAAAGATCTTGGAGTGTATAGATAGGAGTAACAGTTGATAACCAGCTAGTGTATTAATGCGCACCATCAAACACCTAATAGCTGTTTGTGTTACTTACTGTAATTCAAAGCAGAAATCAAGTGAATGCAAGGATTGATGGGAACAGTCCAGAAATCCCTTTCAGGGCACCAGAGTTAGCAGGGTTTGAACTAGAAAAAAAAGTACTTGGGTGCTTGCTTCTGACTTGATGTCTTGGGCTGTATTCATTAATGAATAATTATTAAAAACTCAAATTTCACATGCTTTCAAATGATTTCAGTGCCTTGTCAGGGAGGAGGAACAAAAGGAGGAAGATGAGGAGAGTGGGGAGGAAAGAGAAATGCTATTAACCATTCTCTTCCTGTAGTTGGCTCATAGTTGATTGGAGTGTTTCCTTTTCATCTTGACCAATGCTTATGCCATCGTGTGTCTGTCTCTGCACAGACTCATTACACAAACAAAAAACAAAAAGATGTTCTTTTATTATTTCAAAGAATAGCCTAGCACTTATGGCTATGATCCCAGCCTTCCTATTCAGACTTAGAACAATATAGAAGTCCAGAGATAAGGGATCAAAACAGACCTTGTATTTTTTTTTCCCAGTGGGAGGATACAGAACTTAGATGTGAGGATGGCACTCCAGACATTCCAGTGTTACACAAAAGAATCATCCATCACTCATATGTAAAGTAATTCCTTAACTAGGACAATAAGGCTGCTGTTTTATCAGAAGAGCCTCATTTTTCACATATATCTTTAACTTCAATTTATGAAAAGATTGTTCTCACTGTGGAGCATTCTTATGGTCTCATGGCTATGCCCGGTGCTTCTGAAAAGTGTGCAGCCCAGAAAGGTCCAGGTGCCTCCAGATGAAATAACACGTCACTCTAAATCGCACCGTTTCGTGACGTCTCTAAACACTGACAAACGCTCATCTTTTTAAAATGATTCTTTTTAAAGCCAGATATAGAGACAGATTCACAGAAACACAGAGATACCTAATTTTTCTGTACAAGTCTTTGATTCTAATATGTCTGCATGAACAAAAGCATAGAAAAGAAAAACAAATGTCAGGAAATATCAGGCTTCATTTGGCTTTTGGGTTTGCATTGCAATGAATAACAACCAGTCACCATTTGTTTTCACTGGCTGAGTGTCTATCACAGTGACAAGAGCTTTGTATGGATAATCTAACTGAATCCTAACAGCACCCTACAGGCTGGTGCGTGTCTATTACAGCAAGACCAATCAGTAGTTAATGAAGTTCAAAACATAAAAATATCACAAAATGTGGCATTATGTTGTTAACAAGATAGTGGAATGACCGGTGTACTTCTGTGTGGTTAACCTGGTGAATGTCTTAGGAGGGGCAGTGAGAGAGGGCCACTCAGTTATGCAACCCAAATCTGTACAGATTTGACCCAGAGTTCGGCCACCTGCAGGAGGGTATCAGTTTCAACTGTTGGATAAGCAGGACATCACACTTAGTCTACCAAACTCTCAGTGAGTTGGTGCCCATGTCATTAGCCTTACTCACTCGTTTTTCTTTTCCCAGTTGTCTCAGAAGGCAAGAATTTTAGCCCATCCTGTTGGAGAAGCAAGTTGAAAGAGAACTGGATCCAATCTCCAGCATGTGATAGGCATGGGAATTTGGGACATGGCATCACAAAAGTTTAATGTATTTGCATTCTGGGGAATAACTTTCCTGAGTTTATGCAGCTATTACAAGGTGGAATTGCAGTGGGAACCGAGGCTGTAGATTTTGTTGATAAGGTAGGAAATTTGTCCAACTCCACAGAGCTATTAATGCCAGAGCCTAGATTGAACCAAAGTTGGTTTACCTACCAAGTCTATACTAAAACTATTCAGGAGGTGAAATGAGAAAAAACAAATTGAGAAATAATAAGCATATAAAAGTTGATCATTCACATGCCGTACTTCATTTAAGAAATTTTGGGTGCCATAGAAGGAACTATCATTTGTAGAAAGCTTACCGTTGTTGAGAGCCTGTTGTGTAAATTTACAGAGATAAAATATACACAGTCTAGATACAATAAACCTCCTAGAGGAAAACATAGGCAAAACATCATCTGACATAGATTTCAAAAATTTTCTCCTAGAAGAAATACAAGCAAGAATAAACAAATGGGACCTAATGAAACTTACAAGCTTCTGCAGAGCAAAGGAAACCAGAAATAAAACAAGAAGAAAACCTACAGAATGGGAGAAAATTTTTGCAAGTGAAACCAACAAAGGCTTGATCTCCAAAATATATAAGCAGCTCATACGACTCAATAAGAAAAAAATAAACAACCCAATCCAAAAATGGGCAGAAGACCTAAGCAAGCAATTCTCCAAGGAAGACATACAAATGATCAAAAAGCACATGAAAAAATGCTCAATATCACTAGCTATCAGAGAAATGCAAATCAAAACTACAATGAGGTATCACCTCACACCAGTCAGAATGGCCGTCACTCAAAAATCCAAAAATGACAAATGCTGGAGAGGCTGTGGAGAAAGGGGAACCCTTCTACACTGCTGGTGGGAATGCAGTTTGGTGCAGCCACTGTGGAAAACAGTGTGGAGATTCCTCAAAAGACTAGGAATAGACTTACCATATGACCCAGGAATCCCACTCCTGGGCTTGTATCCAGAAGGAAATCTACTTCAGGATGACACCTGCACCCCAATGTTCATAGCAGCACTATTTACAATAGCCAAAACATGGAGACAGCCTAAATGTCCATCAACAGGTGACTGGATAAAGAAGAGGTGGTATATTTATACAATGGAATACTACTCAGCCATAAAAACTGACAACATAATGCCATTTGCAGCAACATGGATGCTCCTAGAGAATGTCATTCTAAGTGAAGTAAGCCAGAAAGAGAAAGAAAAATACCATATGAGATCGCTCATATGTGGAATCTAAAGACTCATGGACAGAGAATACAGACTTGTGGTTACCAGGGGGGTAGAGGGTGGGAAGGGATAGACTGGGATTTCAAAATTGTAGAATAGATAAACAAGATTACACTGTATAGCACAGGGAAATATACACAAAATGTTATGATAAATCACAGAGAAAAAAATGTGACAATGAGTGTGTATATGTCCATGAAGGACTGAAAAATTGTGCTGAACACTGGAATTTGACACAACATTGTAAAATGATTATAAATCAATAAAAAATGTTAAAAAAATATACACAGTCTGCAGTCTAGTGTACTGCCTCATTTAGGAAATGAACACATAGTAAGCTCTCAACAAATGGCCATTTCTTTCCTCCCCTCCTGTCATCTTTGAAATTTTAAATTATTTTATTTAAACAGTCGTCTTCATGAGTTCTCTCTCAGCATCCTTCCTCTTACAGCTGAATAACCTGGCCCTTGGGGAATTAAATAGTCCTGCCAGTTCACAGTGTGCTCCAGAGCTGGGCTTGAATGTAAATCTGTCTGGCTCTGAAGCCCGTGGCCTTGCCCTAATACAGCCCTGCCTCCCCGCTTTACACTGCTAATTGGGAAACTCACTGTAAGATATTGCAATGCCTGTCTTTATTTGTCTATAATATCTCCTTTCCAAAAGCAGACAAGAACGTGGCTAAGCGA
Organism: Vicugna pacos; assembly: GCF_048564905.1. Taxonomy (NCBI): domain Eukaryota; kingdom Metazoa; phylum Chordata; class Mammalia; order Artiodactyla; family Camelidae; genus Vicugna; species Vicugna pacos. Next base: position 11,292,673 of record NC_132991.1, on the reverse strand, counting down.
GCAACTGCTGTTGAGCAAAGGCAAAAGAAAGAATAACACTCTCATCCAATCTCTCACGTAAGAACCCATTGCTGTCCATTCTGCCTCACACGAAGCAAGAGGTGTTGCCAAGACAGCCCCATCTTGTTTTCTGTTACGATGCGCTGAGCTGAACAATTTAGCCACAAGAGGATAGATGTCTGTGTATTGGCCTTTCAGGGACGATAATGAACTGGCGGGTCCAGGAGTGTCTTTCAAGGACCACGGATACACATATTACTCTACGTGGTGAAGTACCAAAAGGGTAAACCAGAAATACCTCATACATAAAAGGAGATTTGGGTTCTTTATTTTTTCTTATTTAGTGTAATGTTATCTGGAACTTGGTTAATCACAGAGGTCAAGATTAAAAATGGGATTAAGCAAGAGAAACAGAAATCCTCTAAACAGAACCACACTCCACAAGATTGTCAATAAAGCAGTCTGGATCGATCTTGAAACCCTTGACGCCACAGCGGCATCCTGCCGCCTATTCAGACCCCAGTGGTTCGTGTCACCTTACAGACAAAGCCCCAAAACTCACTCACAGAGAAGGAAAACAAAATATTTTCAAATCATTCCAAGGCAATTTCATTAAAAAAAAAAATAAGATGGGTGCCTTTCTAGTCATGAAGATTGAGTTCTGCATAATGAATTAAATGGTCACCATAGCAAATCACTTCAATCTTTATTTTCACGGATTCATAGACAAATTCGTTCATTCTTGGCTAGAGTCCCTCAACATGTAATGAGCATTCATTTTTTTTCTAGACATCATTCTAGGCACTGGGAAGAACAACACTGAAACAAGGATGGATTTATGATTTGCAATTGATCACAATTAGGGAAGTTAGGCAAGAAAATGATCAAGTTTAAGTTAGTCAGGTAAGGTCTACCAAACTTTATGGACATAATGCTGTGGAAGCCCAGTGAAGAGGGATCTAAATCAATACCAGGTGTGTGTGTGTGTGTGTGTGCATTTAGTGGAGATTATTAAGGAATTAAACATTGAAGATGAGTAGGAGACAGCCATGTATGTTGTTGTAGTCAGGAACTGATGGAAGATGCTGCAAGCAAAGACAATAGCTGGTCCAAAGGCAGGAAACAGTGTGATATTTGGAAATCCATGAATAATTTGGTCTGTTTGATCTGCCAAAAGGGTGTTGAGATTCACATCTCTAGTTGGGCAGACTCACACATTTCAGTAATTTTCCAGCCTTGCTCCTTTCTTTGGATTTTTCGTAGTTTGGTTCATTTCTGTTTGTTTCTTTTTTGAGATGAAAGCTGATTGACCTCTGAGATGTGAAAGGGATATTTATATGTGTTGGCTATCGAGCTGTTTCAAAGTCAAAGCTACACGAAGGTGATCTTCCAGAGCTTCACAAATTTAGTTACTGCATGTTTACTGTAGTAACATTTTTACTTTGCCCGGAGCAGTTTTGCATTGCCTGACCTTTATAGAACACTTTAATATTCATATTTGGCTGCTAAACTCTCCCAACTCGGTATCGTTTCAAAGCTGCTCATCTAATCATTTCTCTCTGTCCTTCTCACCTTTCTTCGTTTAGTCATTCTACTGACAGAGGAAAGAAGAAACAGATTTAATTTCAATTTTGTATCATTCAGGACCAATGACCCAAGGGAATATTCAGGGCATGCCTTCCTTTCAGCAAGAATATTGTGGGTGGAGGAATTCAAGTGCCTACAGTAATTCAAAGGAGGGACTCAATTACATCAGTCAATAATTATTTGCTGACTTTGAACCCTATGCCACATCATGTGTGAGGCACTTAGGCAAATAAATTCATGTGATTCCACCACAAATTACCTTCAACCTCATTAAAGATACAAAGCATATATATTCATTCATTATTTTATTTATTCACCCAACAAACACTTCCAGAGCGCATACCCTGTGCTATATATAATAGAGATACAAGTGTGAATAAGACATATGTATTACCTTGAAGGAGCATGTCTGTGTGCACACGAGGGACGCTGATAAGTAAAAAGGAAACTGTAATGCACTGTGACCATTGTTAGTACAGAACTCAGCACAGAGTCATCCAAACCAGTCTTGGAAGCTGCAGGAAAGCCTTCTAAAGAATGTGACCTCTTAGCTGATATCTGGGAAGTGAGGCAGAGTTTCTTCGTCTGAAAAGGAAGAAAAGGACACCCCTGTTAGAGGCTGAATTCTGTCCCTTTAAAACTCATTTGTTGACCTACTCTCAGAGTGTGATTGTATTTGAAATAGGGCATTTAGAGAGATGATTACATTAGAGCAGCCCCTAATTTAATATGATTGATGTCCTGTTAAGGGACGTTAGCATAAATAGACAACAGAAGCACAGTCACTGAGGAAAGGCCATGAGAGGACACCGCGAGAAGACGGCCGTCTACAAGCCAAGGAGAGAAGCCGTGTGGTTGACTCCAACTTCAAGTGCCCAGACAAATCAAAATGTTGGAGTTTGGAGCAGAGGAAGGTTTATTGGTCAAGGAGGCGCCAATCCAAAAGATAGGAGACTTAACACTCATCTCAAATCCATCTTGCTGGCTGGCCAGGGCTCGAGGTTTATGAAGGCAAAAAAGGTAAAGGGGAGGAGGGTCTTTGTGACTTCAGCTTTCTGATATGACCTCAGCTGTGGACTTCCTGGCACCACCTTGTGACTCAGTGTGTCATTAGTGATTGTGATTGATCTACGTATTCCTGCAGAGCACACTAATATAGCATAGTCATGTGACCCCTTAATGGCTTTCTAAGAGAAAGCAAAAGCAGTGGTTGAGGCATTTTATTATTAACTTAGAGACCACGTGATGGTTGGAAAATTTCAATTCCCAGTTGGCCCCTGCTATTATCTTCAAGACCATTTGGCCTTTCTTTTCCTTTGTGTCTACATTCCCTCATTTTCCTAATTAGTAACTATTTGAATCCGCTCTTTGGAATCAAGGGAAGACCTAGGAGACTAAAGAATTTTTTTACAAGTAAGAAATGGGGGACACGGAGGGGCATTTTCACCCAGAGGGCCTCAGTCTTTATGGGAACAGAAGCAAGATGAGAGAAAGAATAGAGGTTAATCATAAACTCTCAGGGGGACTCAGATTTAGGGGGACTCAGCTTCAGCCTCAAGAAAAACCAAGCCTGCCAACACCTTGATCTTGGACTTCAGCCTGCAGAGCTCTGAGGAAATACATTTCAGTTGTTTAAGCCACTCAGTCTGTGGCACTTTGTTGTGGCAGCCAGAGTGAACTAATGACATAGCAATATGGAAGAGCGTGTTCAAAAGCTCAGAGAGAAGTTAGGACTTAGAACGATGCAAGATCTGAAAGTACAGATGGTACCTACATGTCCTATAAACTCCTAAGGACTTTGTGTGTGTGTGTGTGTAAAATCATGAGGTCAAATCGACAAAGAATTCTGGTTGGAGGACAGGAGATAGAATCAGCTGGATGGAAAGGATGTAGGCAGGTATGAGTTTAGCGATGGTAGCTGTGGCAGAAGTGGAAGGATATTGTTGCTGGAGACAGCAACATCGATGACCAGGTACCAGGAAGCAGAGCAGAGACAGAACATGAAACAAAGCAGCAGTGCTTCCAAGCAGAGATGGAAGACACACTTTCCTGGAATGGATGGATTCTCAGAGCAATGGTGACATTCCCATGCACCGGGATATAGAAGGAAAATTTAAAAAATAAAAAAACCCAATTATTTAAGAGCCTGGAGCTCTATGGAAGGGTGAAGAACGTGACTAATTCCGACCTTCCAGGGATTCTCTGTAACTTCTTCACATTAGCATGCCCAGGGTTCAATTCTTGGTTATCTTGTCTTCACTCAACATTCATTCCCTTGAGATCTTTTTAAAGTATCACTCATACACTGATGACCTCCAAATATATAACTCAAGCTTAGACATTTCGTTTACTGCAGACCCACCTATCCAACTGTATATGTGCTATTTCCACCTAGATGTCTAATAGACATCCTGTATTTAATATATCTCAAACTTCGTATTTGATTTCCACCCCATCTCCCAAATCCTACTTTACAATTTTGTTCTTCTGATTTAAAGGGAAGAGATTCATCCTCGAAACGTGTCATTCATTTTTTGCATGAGTCTCTTATGAATGTATTACAGACAACTGGCCTTGGGATTACCTATAATGTCTGCGTGGAAAGAAAATCACAACATAATGAATGAATTGTAAGTAGGATATAAATGGCGCATGCAATGTTTTCAAAGTATGTTTTCAAAGTACAGAGATGGGGGCGTTCATTTCACTAAAAAAGGTATTTAAAATGTGCCTTGAAGGAAGGATAGGATGTCAATGGGGTGAATGAAAGAAGATCATCCCAAAGATAAAGAGTGCAGTGAATCAAATATCACAGAGCCCTGCCCTGAGCTTGAGCTTGTGTCCACACTGGTAACCAGTCTCTTGCCTCACTGGCTTATGACTCATATGACTATGGAGACCAAGTATGTTATTGTCTAACCCAGGATACTCTTGGAAGTAAAAGGGGACTCAATAATTACACCAGGAAAATGGGTATAATTAGGAACTCTTACAAGCTGACCTTACTTATGTTATTATGAACCTTATCTTTCATTATTGTGTTTCTTCTTCTGTATTGTCTCCATACACTTGCCCCTATGTTGATTTCTAGCTCACTGGGAGAGAGATGGGACCCTGCCTTTCCCTGAGTCCTCATTCCCAATCACCCCAGTGATGGGGAGGGCAGAGAGCCCCCTTGTGATAATTGTTTACTGTTTCTTAATCGCCTTCAGATAAAAAAAATGCCAAAGTGACGTATCTTGAAGTGACATATGCTGATCGCCTTCACCAGAATCAAGGAGAACAGATGAAACTTCTGAACAACAGTTTAAAATACGCAGTAGCTCCAGCTCGCACAAGGAGGCCCAGGAGCAAGAGGAAAGGATGCGGAGTTTGAGCCAAGCTAAGTACTGACATGTGAGCAAAAAAAGTGAATCCCTCCTGTGACCTCTAGGAGCCCAGCACTCACTCCAGCTCACAGCAGCGTCAGGAGGAAGGACTGGGTGCCTGAGATTCCAGAGTGAATTTCCGGCCAGACTTTTCAGATGATGCAGGGGTATGTGTTCTGCTCTTCCGGAACTTGGAAAATGGCTCCCACTGTCTCCCAAATGCATTATCCTCTGCCTGTTATTTACCTTTGTTTGTGGTGTCTTTTAGGCCTGAAACATCCTCACAAATGGCCCCATATTATAGATTTCACAGTGAAGTTGAAATCTCACTTTCTTAGTGAAGGCTTTCTTAATCTTCCTAATGAGTTTTTTTTCACTGCTTTCCCATAACATCTTAGATACTCTCTCTATTACAACATTGGAACCTAATACTCTGTTAATGAACAGAATATCGATAAGGTCTTTTACCTTGCGCATGCCTCCATAAAATGTCTGATTACTTCCAGGAATTTCCCCTATTCCTTCCCATCCCTGTCTCCCACCACATGACCATCTTCCAGTCTGAAAGGCAATTTCAATTGCACTTTTATTATTTTGATCCTTAGTAAGTGTGAAAAATAGGCAATGGTGACCTGTTGACTGACTTTGTCCAAACCTTTGCTTTCCAACATCAATGCATCTCTCCATCCTCTCCCCCAATATTTCTCAAGTGCGAAGCTCTGACTGTATTCCAAGTACCACAGCAAGCCAGCTCCATCTCTTCTCCATGGCTAAAAAAATAGATCAAAAGAGGGGGGAGGGTACAGCTCAAGCAGTAAAGCACATGCTCAGTGTGCATGAGATCCTGGGTTCAATCCTCAGTACCTCCTCCAAATATATATATATTTTTTAAAAAGCCAAAAAAAAAAAAAAAGAATCTTAGTTACATGTTGATGACAACAGAGACCTAAGAGAATGAGAAACATTTTCCAAAGGGAAGGAAAGTTAAGAGCAGAAATATTTTAATTTTTACTTTCCAGATCAAGCTACAGAATTGTGGAAGTTGAGGAAATGAGACAAAATTGTACTTAACTGTAGCTTCCCCAGATGGCTTTAGTAGAGATTTGGTGTATTCAGATAAGAGTTTTTAGGCTTTGACTGCCTTTTAGAGCGGGCCTGATGAGGGTGGCACCACGCATGTGTTCTCGGATTAGCTGATGTAAAGTGCACACAGATACATCAGAGCAAATCAGTGAGTTCACCGGCTGGGTGTGTCTGTTTCCTCAAACAGGATTTGTGTGTTTCACCTCCATCACAAATTTTGCCAGTGAAAATTATCTCAGAGCATAATAGAGATTAGTATTGTGTGATTTTTATTAGTAACTACTCAAGTATTTGTGAATTTCTTCAAGTTCTGTTTCTTAATGTTGTTTTATGAAGTTCACATGCAAGAATTTTAGAAACTGAACAATCTATGTGATAAAAGAATCATAACGTTTTGTGAATAACCCAAAATAAAATTCTTTGGAGGTTTTTTTTTTTTCTTCCCCTTCCCCTTTGCAAAAAAGAAATGATTTCAAGTGCTGTTGGTGATGACTTTAACTTCATATGAAATAATCCTTAAGGAGAAATACTCAAATATTTTTGGAAGCATATTTGAAGAACTTTTCAGGGCTAAATTGTGATTAAGCCTGTATATTTATGGCTTTAGAATTGACTGGCCTTTGTGTTAAAATTTCCAATACCTCTTTTGCAAATTGTGTACTATAACTTTTCTCTTTGGCTCATTAAATTCTGATTAGTCTTAGGACCAAAGGGTTATCTATCTGAAGTTCCTCTCTTGCTGAGTACAGTGCTATGTGAAAAGCTTTAGTTGAAAAGACTTTACTATTGAAAAATAAGTAAATAATTGTTACATAGTTCAGTAGGTTCTGTATTGATAGGTACACATAATGGAAGAAACACAGGAAAAAGTTATGACTGGGTGGAAGAGAAAATATATATTAGAACAAAGAAATGAAGAAATATTTTTTAGCAGCGTATTGAAGAAAGAATATTCCAGGACATAGAGAAGAGAGTATTCTTGGATACTTGGATGCACTCATTAGGGCTTGGAGTTGTAATAAGATTTAGTAAATTGAAAATTCAAAATTAAAAGTCAAACTGTAGGAGGCGAGTAGAACTATCATAGGCTTGAACCAAGTTGTGAAATCTGTTTGAATGAGCCAAGGAGTTTGTTGTTCTTCTGCAGACAAAGAAAACCCAGAGAATTCTAATCAGCTGATGGTCCATAGTGTCTGGCTTGCCTTAAATAGTAGCTATAGCCCGCTTTACACCAAACCCCAGGGTATTTTTTTTTAAATGATAGGAAGTCAAAGTGAAAAATCATCAGGCCTTCGTTTCTGCTGTTTTTCTTACATATCTTCAGATAGATAGCTTTTTTTTTAAGTTAATAATTCCTAAAAGATACATTTACTTATGTGAATCAGCCATCATACGATGGATTCAGGTGAGAAAAGGCAATTAGATATTGAACTGACAAAACAAAACAAAAACCCAGAGATTAGATAGTCATAGGAGCTTTTGAGACTTTATTTAATATCTGTAGAGTGGTTCCCACTAGCTTGCTTGCTTCCTTTCTTTTCTTTCTTTCTGTTTTCAATTTTTAAGTTTTCAGCAGTTGAACAGCACATCATACATTGTCCAGCAATATCACTGAAGCTACCACCAAACAGGAAATCTAGATCAGTCTCTGGAAATCGTCCAGCTGTGAACTGTGCCCTGCCATCCTGGTGGGGGGGGGCAGGCACCATCTTGTCAAGCCTCCACCTCTTAGGTGTTAAGCTTTTTGCTCATTCTGTCATACCCCACCAGGACATATAAATGGTGAAGCTCAGATGTGCAACAGGAAGCAAACAGATGGTCAGCTCTGCAATGCTGAGATTCCACTGGTACCCTTTTGGTATCACATCCTCCTTACGTACACATACCTTGAAACTTCATGCCACCGCTACATTGCTTACCTTACTTCATATTTCACTGGACTGAATTTTGCTTCACAAAACCGATTTAGACCTTTGATGTGTTTGTAACTCTCTTGACTTTCAGTTCTACCATATTTCCCAAAGTTAATTCTCAAGCTCTCTCATGTTGCTGAAGAGTGTATTTCTTCCTAAGGATGCTAGTACAGCTGAGATACATTCCAATTTCTTGGGGGTAAAGTTATCTGTTCTCATTTCCTAGGTTGTTCAGCATGGCAGTTCCTATGAGTCCACACCTCTCACCCCAATCTATTATGGCAGAAGTGTTTTAGAATCATTGCTAAAGACAAAGTATTAAGAGAACTTGAAAATATTTGACAAAAGCTCAACTGAGATATTAAAGTAACTTTGTCCACAGTTTCAATCCAAGCAATTTTACTCAAGAGACTTAAAGAGAAAGAGTAGGGCAATCTGAAAAGAAAAAAGCATTTATAAGCAGACTAATATATCATTTGTCTTTTGCCATCATCATCACTATAAATATATTTAACCACACCGATACTCACAGCTGTCAATTAAAATAATAAGGTGCCACTTCCATTCAGCAAAAGTTTAAATAATCTTATCAACTGATGCTCTACAAGATCAAAAAATATGCACTCCTCCCACGTTAGAGAAAATGTAAAATTGAAAATCTTATAGAAAAGCAGTTAGCAAGTGTGTCATACAAATGATAAAATGTTAATATCCCTTGATCCTCTGATGCTATTTCTAAGAACTCACAGGGAAAAAAGAGTCAGAGTGTTGTAACAAGGATTTGTTACATATATATAAAATGATCATTCCAGTATTGCTCATACTGTGGGGGAAATGAGATAATCTAAGTGTCTAACAATAGAGGGTTGGTTAAATATGATAGTAAAACCATAATATGTATATAATTAATATGGTAAAATTCTTGTGGCACATATAAAAAGAGACAAAATTGTGCATATATACAGTATTATACATCATCATTTTTTAAATGTGTGTTTTTCCAATGCACAGGATCATTGGCTGAATTTTTCATATCTGTAAAAGGTGCCTTGTGCAGTAACAAGTATATAAGATGGGTTCAAAAGAAAAAAAAAAGACAGTAATTGTAGCCTTGTAGTAATAATAGAAGTAGAAAGGGTGGTGATTCTTAGGAAGATCCTTGTTCCATATACCACTGCATGGCATTGATGAATAAATTTCTCTCTCTGATTCAAAAGCTGACTCAGTAAATTCAGAAGTTAATAAAAGAGAAAAAGTAAAGTAAAATGTGTGTATTTTTGTGCAAAAGTGTTTATCTGGAAAGTAATGTGCCACCATATTTGCAGTGGCTGCCTTTTGGGTAGTAGGATTATTTTTTTCCTCCTTTAATCAATCTCTCTCATCCAAATGTTTTACAATAATCATGGATTGCTTTTCAGTTAGGGAAAAAAAAAGATAATGAATACTTTTAAAGAATTCTGGAAGATACTTTTATAGATATCTGTACCAGTTGCTAGTTGACTGTTGTCTAAATACGAATGCCTGGCTTGGTCAACACAAAATCATTTTACTCCCTCAAGGGTAATTCTTTAATAAGGCTTATGGGTGTTGGCATCTCACATTGGTTTGCCATATAATCTGTGTCATGTGAAAAGGCAAATATCTACTCATAGAGTTACTGTGGGACAACTCTTAGGCTTCAAGAATCTCACTCCTCTGGCATTCTTAAAGCACTGATGCTCATGCTTCATCCCAGAGAGTTAATGAGTCTGAAATGGGGTCTAAGGGTTGGTGATTTTTAAAGCTCTTCAGATGTTTTTAATGTGCAGCTAGGGTTACTAATTTTCGGCTGCTCAAAGTCCTGTCCCTAAACGGTTCCTTACAGTCCACAGTGCGATTTGTTCATAAATGGAGTGAAATGAGTTCCAAACCCGAGAATAAACGTTCATAGCTATTTGACAGTGCTATGGCATTCAAGCACGTGCTTAGTGACCACCACTCATTAAACAAGGCACAGACCAATCAGGGTGCTTTTGAAGCCACTTGACAAACCATGTGAGCTGCATTTTTGTCAGGTGTAAGTGTCATCTATCAGTTCATGATGACTTGGAAAAGATTGAAAAATAAAAACTGGTCCTTCAGGAGACAAGGTTTAATGTGCCAAACTTCTCAGTTACGTTATGAGTTATCAAATATCCCTGCAGAATTTAGCACAAACCACACCTACAGCAGGTACTCCAAATGCTTCTGGAGTTGTAATGAATGATGATTTCATGTTTCTTCCATTCAAGAAATTAACTGAATTTTAACTGGGGCCATTAGTGTCAGGATGTCTTTACAATGAAATAATTTACTTAGGATAGTGGAGATGTCTAACAATGCGATTAGACTGACTTGAGCTGTATTTAGCAGCAGGTCAAGCTTCTCAATAATCTTTAAACATTCCTATGTCTCTTTTACCCAACTGACCTACTCATAATAGCCCTCACTGGCCCAGATCTACTGTCTCACTTGCAATGAGAATCTGTGCCAATTATTTCACAGGCACCCTAAGACCGTGGGTCACTTGTCTCAGCCTTGCGAAGACTATACAGAGACCTATGCTTGGCTCTGCCTGACAACACTCTCCTCTCTTCTCTTTTTGGGCATTTGAGGTTAGAAGGTATTTATCAAGCACTGAAAACTGGGTTGTTGAAATGGCACATTTTGCTGATCAAATTTTCTCTGTTCTAACCTCAGAAGTTTGTTCAGAGCGGAGATAACACTGGCACAGGAATCCAAGACTGGGTCTTCAGGAACTGACACTCTGATTTACCAAGGCTGAAACCGGCCTCAATTATCAGACTAAGTCAGACACAATAATTGGCCCCCATAATTGTGACTTGATAGATGTGGTCTTTGTCAGCAAAGATTAGGGGTTTTTTTGGGAATATTTTGACAAAGCCAAAGAAAGGAACAGCATGTTCTGTTTGTATTTTCTTGGAATACTGTTAATAAAGAGGTGAAGGAAGTGCCAGATGCTTGAATACTGTTAGCAAAGACAAAGAGATGGGATAGGTGAATGGTTTATTTGAGAAATTCTGGACAAAAAAGTGTGGCTGAAACAGAGCTTTCGTAAGCTACTTAAGGAATGTGCTGTAAGACACCTAAAAAGATATAAGGTCTTCTGAGAATGTTAACGAAAAAAGTGTTCTGACATTGTTAAGTGATAAACAAGATTTTAATCGGGACTACTTTGATAGGCAAGAAAATTGCATTAAGCGAGAGATAGGGCTCAACTCCAAACACAAAAAAGACAAGTGGGGATTTATAGCCAAGGAGTGGAGTGTGGGAGTCAATGGATAAAAAATTACTGAGCGAAGACATCAAGAGTAAGGAGATTCCTGCTAGACCAACTGAACAGGATTCTCGCTGAGGACAGACCAGGTTGATCAGATATCCGGGGGTGGGGGGTGAGGAATTCGAAAATTTATCTGGAATGACCAGATGTCAAAGTGTGCTAGGAGGCTGGAAAGATTCTCATTAATCTGTCTTAGCAGGTTTTTTTCTGAAATTGGGGTAGGCAGGTATAAGACAACACCCAAGGGTAAGACCCAGTTGAAAAGAGGGCTCAGAGGAGCCTGTCTCAATTTGGTCAAGGAGCTAGTCTTTGCCAAGGGTCCCCTAAAATGCACAAATGCACTTGTATGTGTATATTTGCATATCTGAACAAACTCTCTGAAGCAAGCTTGCTTTTTATAGAAAATGTGAGACACAAAAAACACTTCAGAGTGAAACACCTATTAGCTCCCCACCCAAAAGCAACATTTTTTTTAATGTTCGTTATGTTTGCTTCTAGTATCTTAATGCAAGAATAGTTTTATAAGTGTAAGGATAGTAAACCAATCCAAGCAAAAGAAAGAAACTTAGACAAAAGAGTGTGCAGGCATTATACAAGAGTGAGTTAAAATTCTTAAATGACTACACAGCAGTGGAGACAGGCTTCCTACCCTGCCCCACCCCTAACAGCATCTTGCAGATGGAATTGTTGATTTGAGGGCAATTGTCTCCCATGAATTTTACCAACGTGCGACAATTACCCAAGTTCTTGGGCTGAGAAGCAGCCCTGCTGTGAAAATTTATAGTGCTCAATAGTCCTCAAAATTTCTCATTTGTTACCCAGGGTGAGATGGAGACGTAGCCTTGGGGGGTGAGTAGAGAGGGGATTGAGCACAGAAAGGAGAGCAGGAAGAATCTGCACACCAGTTTGAAGCTTGCAAAACAGAGGGGCTTCGGCGGAAGTTTTTGGCAAGGATGAGTCCTCATTCTGATTTTTTTTTTTTTTTTTTTTTGCGTGGCAGCTATACTGAGTCTCTTTAATTTGGGATCTGTTATAACTGCTTCCTTGACTGTGAAATGAAGATAATGATACCCTCTTTCTCAATTCATAGGGGTTTTGTAATGACAGCATCACATCATAGATTTTCAAAGAGCTAGAAAAGTTTCAAGCATCAAACACATATGAGTTACCATGTGCGTGATTTACAGAGAAGTCGATAAACTTTCGCTGTAAAGAGTCAGATGGTAAATATTTAAGCCTTTGCGAGTCATATTGCCTGGTCCTCTCCTATTTCACTCTGCCCTTGTAGTGGATAAGAAGTCGTACACTATAAGTAAACAAGTAAGCATGGCTGGTCCCAGTACAAACTTTATTTATAGATACTAAAAATTAAGCTTCATTCTCACATTCATCTTCCATGCCATTATCTGCTTACCATGTCTTATTTCCTTAACCGTAGTTTAAGCTGCTATAGGGCAGAACTTGCCTCTTAGCTTTTGTGTGAGGCAGATGCTGGGTAAATACTGAACAATAGATCAAGAGCATTTGGCACTGTTTTTGCTAGAGAACCACAGAAAAGAAAGGTAACTGAGAGAAGTCTTGCTTCTTTGTTAACATGAAAAATTCATGCTACGTCATTAGTGAAGGACAGGACTGGGCATGCCAACATCAACCCCTACATTTTTTTTTTTTAAAACGCTGAATTAATCCCTTTTAAGATCACAGTGATAACCAGTATGCTCTGGAAAACCAGAGTGACCAGAAGAAATGACTAAGGTCTCCAGGAGAACAAGCAATCAATTTCAAGAAAAAATAGTTTTATTACAGTGACTGAGCTGTTGGGGAACTCAATTTCTTGGTGCTCCTCAAGGCCAGTGACAGGGGCTTAGGGCTCGGCAAGTTCACATTGGCCCCCACAATAAACTGTTTCTGGGATGAAAAGTAGCAAGGCTCCTCAGGGAATAAAGGAAGGCAGCCAATCTCTACTCTAGGGAAATTCTGAAATAATCTCTTCTCTGGGGATCTGCAAAATGTGAGCAAATAAAGGCAATATGTGAATGAGTAATGCCATTTACTGCCTGGACTTCAGGTCAGTAAGCTGAGCAGATGGCTTACCAAGATAGGAGGGAAGGGGGCAGGGCACAACCATTAAAAGAATGACACAGGCGTTGAGGTTAGGACATAAACTGGTTAGAACCAACTGGGCCCAAGATGGCAGAAGATTCAACTTCCAATAGACCTTGAGCCTTATTATATGCTCATCATAATAAAATTAGCCTTGCAGATAAGAAATACCCCTCATGCACTGACGCCATGACACTTCCAATCCAGACTAAATAAGGACAAAAATCCCTCCTCCCCTTGGGAAGGTGGACCTGGGATGAAAATCAGGAAATAGGACTCTGTCCCTTATACTCCACACTCCCCAGTGAATACTCTGCCCATCCATTAAAAAAAGAAAAATATTCTGCCCATCCATTTTCACACCCCATGGAACCAGCTTTCCAAAGAAACTCAGTGCAGATCTGCTCACCTGAGCCTGTCTGTTCTCCCATTGAGAGGGTACTATTGCTTAATAAATCCTCACTTTACTTTCTTGACCTCCGTGTTTCATCTCTGAATTCTGCCTGTGATGCAACAAGAGCCTACTCTTAGGCAGTAAATAACATCTAACCTCCACACTGCATTCCCTGTCTTATCAGAAGCACAGCAGGGCAGGGGGTAGACTCTCAGGCCAGAAGAAGCAGCTGGAACTTCATTTCTTGGAGGCAGCATCACCCTATATGTAAAGGAAAGAAGACTCATTTTGGGTGACACTGTGAACCCCTGCTCTTCCTCCAACCTGACAAGGAGTCTCTATTTGACCAAACTTTAGTTGGTTGCCTCTGAATCCTCTTCCTAATGAGGCCTCAACTTCTGTACTTTTATGTCTCTCTTTGCATCACCCAGCTTTTGCAAGAACCTTGCTAAGTTGGTTCAGCCAGAAATCTCCACCATCCTTCTCTACTCACCCTCGATATCTGACTGGGCTTCTCATCTTTCATCATCCCCCAGGTGATGTCTGATCACCCTGGAATGCCTTCAAGCATGAATCTTGTTAGGTAAGTCTAGCCAGAATCTCCCCTTACCCTAATGTCTTCTCTTAGTACTTTCCCATCCATTGACCTGCTCCTTGGCTATAAATCCCCAGTTTTCCCATTGTATTCAGGCCGAGGACTCACTGTCTCACTGTCTGTGTGGGGATGAAGTGGTAAGAGGATTGCTCTTGCTCCCATAGACCTCTGGTCTGTCTTTCAAAGGATATTCTTGATGTTCTGGTTCTAGTAAATTTCAATTTTTATTAAAGGGTGGAGGATTCACACAGGAAATTAAGTTAAATATCTAAAACTTTATGATAACTTTATAACGTTATGACAACCCTATTACATTATTATTATTACATAACCCTATTGCATTTCCATTAATAATGGCCTTTTGGTGCATTGATCTTAAACGTTAAAATGGAAGTGAGATTCTGGCTTCAAAATAAATAGAACTAATTAAGATTCACTACACTCTTCCCCTACCCCACCAAAAAACAGTTCCCCCAAATTTTCCTGCCTCTTTTCCAACTGATCTGCATTTAGGTCATTTACTTCAAGATTCATATTTCAGCTGCATCAAAATTGTCCTGAATATCAACTGTCTTACCTACATGAATGGGAGTGTTGGCAGAAAGAATAATCCAAAACAGTGGGTCATTTTAAAATCTTTGTATTTGGCTTTGGAATGCAGCGTCCTGCTTGGAAACGGCCTCAGTTACCTACCTTCCTAATACTGTGTGTTTCAGTCAAATGCACAGCCACTGACACTGGATAGGCAGAGATTTAGATGGGAAATGAACTCTTATTGCAAAAAAAAAAAAAAAAAAAAATTCCCAAAGTGGATCATTCTCAGACAGAACATAGAAAAGAAGTCCCTGGGAAGGATGAGTTCTGTCTCCTAAAGTAGCTTATCTTTGAGATCTTGGGCTACAGAATTAACTGCTTAGCAATTTAATGAGTATTCTGACTGCTTTGACTATAGAGAAACTCATTTAGGAGGTATTTGACTGAAAGAAGCTTTGTTGGAACTGGAAGCTTTTGTGTGCTTAAAAAAAAAAAAAACTATGAGAAAAAGTTTTTATGTGCCAGTGAATTTGCTGATGCCTGTGTGGGCTGGACAAAAAAAAAACACCCTCGGAGGGCAATGTTAAAATCAGCTTCCACACTCTGAAAGTTTTCTCTTGTTTTATTGATCCTGGCAAGACAGGGACTACTGATTTGAGATGAGGTTCATATCACATTATCTCTTCCAGCAACTCCCCAGAGGGGCATGAAATCGTGGCCAGGACATTTTCCCCCCATCCTCTGATGTTAGTTCGTGGCAGTTGGGTAGTTGAGCTCCTTAGCGAGTTTCAGGAAAACATTTGTTGTCGTGAAACACTGTAAAATTGTATCTAAAAATCTTATTGAAGTTTTTTTTTTTTTAAGTTGTCCTAAAGGATTTGACTTTGGCAGAAATAAAAGCTTTTGAAAATAAGTTATTAAAAAAAAAAAAAAACAACTCCTTCAAACAGGAAATCTTAGTTAAGAACAAGTCTTAAAGTGAAGACTGCCGGAGGGTACGTCAAATGTTAAGGACAGTCAGTGGTAATTTAAATATCTAGAAGAGCTAGCAGCCAATTAAGAGCCGAACGTGTTCCAGAATGCTTCTGGAGTTTGAAAGGGCTGTCTCACTTCAAAAAGGAAAATGATTCACTTCTGAAGTCATGGCTGTCTTACTTCTAACCGAGAGAAACATCGTTTCTCTTCGCCCATCTCTGTCACTCTGCTTTCCTTTGCTTTTCTTCTCATGGCATGAACCACAGCCAAACGGAGACATCCAGTTTTTTTTCCTCAGAGGTATCAGGGAAAACTTCACAGCAGAGGTGACACGGAGAGGCCAACATGTAAAATGTCCTGCTTACCATCCTCTTAGTCACGTGAATGCATCTCCAGAGCTTCACTCAATGTGCCCAAGCTAGTGGTTTTTCACTTCTCCACCTTTCCCAGACTTGTCCCTGGATTCTTTTCCTGTTTTTAAATTTTTTTTTTGAAGTATAGGTGATTTACAATGTTGTGTTAATCTTTAGTGTAGTGATTCATTTATACACACACACATACATTCCTTTTCATATTCTTTCATTATAGTCCCTGAATTCTTTTTTAACTAACAGCACCTCAAAGCATTCAGTTGGCCTCTTTTGATCTCCCATGTCACCACTGACTTTACCCCACATACCCATTTATTGCACATCCCAAACACTGCCCACATCCATGCCTTGTCTCCATGTCCCCTATTTTTCCCTTACTGAGAACAGTCTTTTCTCACCTATTATAATCACTTCCCAACAGGTATTTTTGCTTTTAGAATCGACCTCTCCCTTGCAAACTGGCTGCCAAATTATCAGTGTATTGATCTTTCTGAAGAAATCGATTGTCTCATGTCTATGCTTCGAAAGCTTCAGTGGCCCAATGTTGATAAAGGACTAAGTTCAAATGCCTCCCCACGGCACGTGGGGACTGGCTGTGGCTCTGACATTAGCACGTCTTAAATGTAACCTGCAACCTCATCTGAAAAGCTTCGCCTTACTTTGCACCTCTGCTGTGTTATTATTTTTCCCTCAGTGTCATGAATATTTGCTCGTGTCACAAAGGATGTAATGTTTTCCCGTACGTGACTCCCACCTGGATGTAAACTTCCAAGGACAGGAAACGCCTTCGTGACCTTTGCCTTCCCAGCCTGTAGCAAATCCTTGTACCTGGTAACAATTTCTTTTTTAAACTGAATGGATGTGTGCAATTCTGCTTTGTTCCCCTTATGTTCTTCTGTTATATAAGAGATACACATTTAAACATTAGAGGCACGAGTGTAAAAAAATATATTTATAGGTTTTTTAATTCCCAGAGAGGAGGCTGGAGGGAAGAAGAGGAGCATCTTACCATCAACATAATCAGTAATAGTACCGATATCTTACACCTTACATCTTCTACACATCATATTACTATCACACATAGCTATAATTATAGCCTGTCATGCAGCCCTTCATACCTTTTGTATTTTTGTATATTTTGAAAATACAACTTATACTTATGTCCAATGAAAACAAAAAACCAAAAATGGTCCAAAATGTTATCACCCAGATAACCCAGTAACCCAGATATATCTACATATATAGATATGAGGTTATTTTGGTGGCAAAAGTATATATATATATAAAAAACACATACACTATATATATATATTATATATGTATAGACACACACCCACTATGTACACAGACACACACACACAAAACACACAGACACATGCACACAATGCAATTATTCAATTCACTAACTCAGTTTACCTCCCTAAGGTAACCACTGATTACAGTTTCTTTCGATTCCTTCCTGAAATTCTGAAATTGTCTTTTGCTGTTACTAACATAAATATACATATATATATTATATATAAATTTTATGTTTATAATTATACATCATATAATCATATACATACATAAAATTTATATGTAATATAAAATTATACAATATATAATTTCTACTGTAAAGGGGCTCATTCTATTCACAATATTTTGCCCAGGGCTTTTGATGTTTGATAATATTTTCAAACCTTTATTTTTTATCTCATTTTTGACAGCTACATATTATTTCTTTATATCTGTTTAAATATAATTTATTCACTTTTAAATTAAAAAAATTCAAAATTATTTATTTAGCTGACCTACAAAATATCACTTTTTCCCCAATTTTTTGCTATTATCAGAAAAGGATATAATGAGCATTCTGGTACAGAGACTTTGATAAATCTCCATCAACACATCTCTTGTAGTGAGGTTGTTACATAAAAGGAGCATGCCTTTTAAAAGGCAATGCATGTTGATAAATTGCATTCTAAAAATACACGAATACACACTACCCAGTAAACTAGCCCTTTATCTTTATCCTCCGCTGATGTTTATGGACATAGATTCTGAGAGGAAAAGTATAAATAAAGAAGCTAACATTTGAACTCAGCCTTGTTTGGATTCCAAAATTGTGCTGACGTCTCCATAGTGTAAGCATTATGTTTAAGAGAAAGTCTAAAGGATGCTTATCTCTGTACTATGTTTAGGGCCTATTAAACTACTGAGTCTGTGATCCCATCTGATTTCTACAATAACCAATGAAACAGAATCAAAGTGAATAATTGAATTGCCTAACGACAAGTAACTACCCATTGTCCACACTCTGCTAACTTCCTTATTCAGGGCTCATCCTGGTACCATGTAAGTGATCTTGGGCACATGACCTTCTTACACAAAGTTTCTCATTTTTTAAATGAGGAGGAAAAAACAAGAGACTGAGTTAGATGATATTTATGATAACTTATATTTTCATGGTTTTTAAAATTCTATTCCCTTAGAACAGGAATTAAACAGTGGGATCATTTATTTTTAGGTACTACCACAGAAGAATATTATTTGATGGTGAAAAGTGTGTGTGCATGTGTGTGTGTCTGTGCGTGCGTGCGGACAAAGACGAGGAGAGGAGGCAAAGAGCTATTGTTCTTATAAGTGTTTTACAAGAACTGTAACTAGCCAGGTATCATACTTACTCACAATATAAGAAGCTCATAACTGACATTTTGCTGATATTATGAATTTCTGTTCACTGCATTCTGTTATATCATAAATCATTAGACAGAAAACATTAAACATCTCAATAGCTAAAGACCCAGATATTTTTTACTGCTTTAAAAGCTTGATCTCTCCGTGTGATCATTAGTTCAGCTGTTGCTGAGGTTAGATATTTTTTATATTTTTCCATCATCTTTCATATTTGAAAAAAGAAAGTAAGGCCACAGTGACACTGGGCCAACATGTCCACTGAATCGTTACTTCACTGGGTGACCCTAGGTTGGGTACTTGAACCTTAACGGTTTCCTCATGTGCAAACTGAGGATGCTGAAAACTACAAATACCCCAGCTCTTCTTATACCCCCTGTATAGACAAAAATGACAGTGTGAGAAAATATTTAGTACTATTTTTTTTTAGTAATATTTTACGCTTGCTGTTCATTGTTGTCAGCCATGCTTAGCACTTGTCAAATGTGAGGAGTTATAATCAAGCACAAAGGACTTGGTTTTGGAACAGTACTACTACTTTCTTAAAGTCAAAGAGGATCAATAAATGCTATTTTTGTTAATTCTCATTTCCCATGTGATTTCCAGGAGCCTAATGTCCATCTTGATGTTCGATCTTATTTCCACTAAATAATTCAACAGGTATTTCTCAAGTGCCTTCATTCTGCAGAATGGTGCTGGGTGCCAAGGGATCATGAGCCGATGCAATTTTACAATCACGGTCCCACTTCCACACCCCTCCTGCCTTTCCCTCCTTTTTTGGCTTCTCTGAAGGCTGGCTCCTCTCTCCTTCTACCTCTCATTCAGACTTTTTCATGTATTCCACACCATAAATCATCTTCTCCAATAGAGACAGAGTTCATTTTCAGATATATATGCACTTAATTGTGTCATTATTTTTGTGTGGTTTCATACAAGCCTTTCTCTATTTTCGACCATGTCATTCCACACCCTTGACTGTGACTATCAAGAATCTTCACAACCACACTTCAGATTCACTTTCAGATCATTTTTCAAAGTCAAATCTCAGAGTCAAAACCATGGGTACATTCCATAATGTGTATATTCTGGTTTGTTATAAAGAGTAAGAGAAGGAGGATTACTAAAGTTTAAACAATGGAAAAACAAAATAAAACCCTTCATCAGGAAAGATTCAAATTCCTTTCAAGTTAAGATGTTTATCTAATGTTTCCCTGTGGGAAGCTCTACACCTTTTAAAACCGAATCTGGGCCAGGGAGGGAGGAGAACTTGCTTTAATTTTTCAGCGAATCCCTTCCAAACATGTGTTCTAACTGATCAAGATGGACTTGTTCCCTTGGCACAATGGAATGACCACATTATGTCCATCCATTTAAAAGCTTGATTTCTAACAGACTTGGCCAGACTTGGGGGTTTGCCTAGCCTAGGTAATGGCACACTGTTTATTTCTTCAACTAGTAGTTATTATTTCAAAAGCAATCCATCGTTTTAAATAATGAGATAATTCTTGGTGAGAATCACAAAAGCAGTTCTTGCCAGCTGGCATTTGTCGGCGAGTAATATATCACCAAAGGGAACGGACGCTTTTGATGGGTGAGGCTAATCCATCATCCGGATGAAGTGCTGCGATGATATATTGAAGAAGATCAGGATGTCCAAGAAAGGGACCGGATCTTTCCCTCTTTCAGATGGAGAAAAGGGTGGGGGTGGGCTCTTTAATTTATAAGAGTAACAAAGAACCCTGAGGGTCTTTAAATCACAGCTGTGCCGTTGGTGAAGTGTAATAAGGATGGTCAAAGGAATGAGAGCGTTTTTTTTCTTTAAAAAAAATAAAAGAGGTACCTTTCCAGTTCTAAAGCATTATAAAGTGGATTTCTTTAATAAGCCAAGCTATGTGTTAAGCTTGACTTCCTGCAAAGTTACCAAGCAATGCCCAGCCTTGCTTTGATGTTACGAAGCAAATAAAACTGTGCAGAGACACAGCTTCATAAACAGAATACTCTTCTACAGGAGGCTGAGTCCTTTCACTACCGGGGGACAGATGGGGAGGGTTGCTCTTACAGGCCAAGTGTGTTTCTAACTTCATCATAGACGAGGTCGCTAGTTGCCATGGCAATGGCCAGAGTATAATTTTTCCCCATTTGGAATTTAATAAAGCTAGCTTTTACCTGAAGAGCAGCGTTTCAGGATAACATGAAAACAGTTATTTGAAAAGAAATTTTTTTTTAATTTTATTTTTTATTGAAGTGTAGTTAATTTACAACGTTAGTCTCAGGTGTATAGCAAAGCGATTCAGTTATACATATACATACATATATATATACATATATTTTCTTTTCAGATTCTTTTCCCTTATATGTTATTACAAGAAATTGAATATAGCTCCCTGTGCTCAACAAGTAGCTCCTTGTTGTTTATCTATCTTATATATAGTAGTGTGTAGCTACACCTTTTGTCACAATATACCTGCACATGTGCACACACATACATACAGAGCCTTCTAAAACACTTCAATTTGAAAGGTTCCGGGGTTCTTTAGAAAACCTCCCAGGGCTTCCTTCTTTATTAATATGTAGCTTAGATTTTAAGTGCTCCATGCAGTCATGTTATTCTCAGAAATATACACTACAAATATCAAGCCACTAGGATAGAAGCTGGCATCTACACAGAGGACTGAGGAGACCCCAGGTAAAAATAAGCCACATTTCCGATGGGTGCTTTTAGGTTTTCAACACTCATTTTGTAAACGTTATGTCTGATTATTAAAATATTTGGAGGCAGCGTTGGGCAGGATGAAAGAATGCTACTTACCTCAACAAGCTGGCTACATCTTGACGGATCTGAATACCAAAAACGTAGGGACAATATTGCACAGAACACAATAGGGAGTTTTGAAAATAAAAAAGTATTTAATAAGTGTGAGTATAGGCTTTGGATATTGAAAAAGTCAGAAAGGAAATTTAATGTGAAGAAAAAAAAAGTTAGAAAGCAGTACAATAATTTGCATCCTTTTATGGCAGAGTTCATATCTGTCCATTTCCTTGACAGCTCAACACCAAACCGAAGGAAAGTATCGAGCGGTGCGGCTTGTCTGACACTGTACTTGGTGCTGTGAGTCAAGCACAGCTTTTCATTCAAGGAGTTTACAATTGAATGGAAAGTGGATATTGGGAACAGAAAGGAGAAATACATAAAAGCACAAAGCGGAATAAGATAAGACAGAGAAAGGAGTCGCTTGGTGGGTGCAGCGAAAGTTTTGTAAAGGTGATGATTAAAATTCTGACACTTAAAAGCTGGCTTATTAAGCTTATGCAGTCTGTGTTACTGGTGCCTAGCAAAGTAACAGACTTTCGACGACTCTAAGTGTTTAAATGAAAGACTAAATGAAAATAAAATCAATGGATATAGAAGTGAACAAATTAGAAATGACTTTTGTGTTCACATCAAATTTTGTGAAACATCTAAGTTTCTCTCCTTCAAAAAATATTTGGCAGAGACTTGGTGGAAATTTGAATTCAAGTAAGGATGATTCCAATAAAGAGAAAAAATATGTTTACTGGGCAGGGGAGGAGATTGCCAGGATACACCACCACGGTACCATCCTGCCCCTTATACGTCCAGGTGCATTTTGACCATTTCCCCTGGGACAGTGTTTCCTTGATTTGTAAACACGGAATTTTCAATTCTCACCAGGGGAACATAGAAAAAAAAGGCTTAGGCCATGCAATTTGTACTAGACTGTTTATAAAATACATCAAAGGAGGAAGAAAGTGAAACCTGGTAAGGCCTTTAAATTTTGTGTTACGTTATGAGAATATTTGCATAATTGTTTCTTTGTGGAATCTCCCAGGGAATAGAGCAAGGCCACTTCCCAGTGGGCCAAAGGAAAAAGGAAAAGTTATAATCGGATGTTGTCCCTGCTAATTATCTTGATGATAGAAGAAACAATCATGTCATTTTCAGGTGAAACACAAGTGATCAGGTGGTGTCAATGGATCTTGACCATGGAGATATATAGATCTATTTATTTATTTACGCTTAAACTCAAGGAAAGAGGTCTCTGGAGTAAAAAGACTGAGAATTTAGTACTGATAATATCAGATAATAGCTGATTAGTAAACTGTTTTGAATAGAAAATTTAAAAAGGTTTTGTTGACAATCCCTTATGTGTGATCTCTTATCTTAGAATTCTGAAATTTCATTCATTATTTCATAAGAAGATCTTCTCAATTACAGTGGAGCCTTATAAGGGAGAAGGAGGTCTCCTTGGTCTTAGTGAAAAGTTCTCCTAAATAGCATGCTGTGAAAACAAATCAAAAAAGGGAATTGAGATGGGGCGGGGAAGAGATCTTAGTCAAAGGGAAGAGTAAGAGCGGAGATGTAGAGGCTGGATGTGGCTTGTGTCTACCGTCTGATCCTCAAATGTTAGGAAACATAGCAAGCACTAGATAGTTTACTGAAAATTAACATTTCTGTACTCCACATAAGAGATTCTATAGAGCAGATCTGAATGGAGTCTAGGAAACTGGACTTTTAACAAACATCTTCAGAATTTTTTTAAAAGCATTTTAAAAGCAATAAAAACTTGTACTTTCAAACTTTAACGGAGGGTTTCTTTTAAAAATGTATTTTTGTTAAATGCAGGGTGTGTAATGCCTCACCTGTATATGTGGGTCCAACTGGTCATGCACTCCTATTGAAGCATGCTGGGTGTATGACCGTGAGACGTAGGGTGGACAGTGGGAAGCTGGAAACTTCAGATTCTGGTGAAGGAAGCAGCTGTTACGTAGTTCGAGCCAATTGTTGACATGGCTATGATTAATTTCCTCATTTAAACGATTCTGTGCCAGCCAAACAGACCCGTCTGAGGACTGGACATGGTCCATGGGAAGCTTGTCAACCTCTGCCTGGAGTTTAGATTTAATAGATTTGGAGGAAAGGGAAGAAAGGAGGCTACAGAATTTTTCACTAGCCCCCATGAAATTGCAGAACTCAATGTAAATACCTTAACTCGTAGGCTGTGTGAAGCCATTGAAGACATGTGAGCTGAGGAATGACTTACACAGTGGTCGTTTCTAACTTGGCAATTGGGTTTCCAATTGAGGAGGCAATTTGTTGTAATGGAATGAGCACCAGGTTTAGTGACAAAACCTCACCTTTGTGTCCTAGTAATGCCACTTATTTCTTGATTAAATAAAGGAAGACTACTTAATTTCTGTGACCTTTATTTCCCTTCTCTGTAAAATGAACAAAATAGGTTTATTGTGAGGATCAGACAATTTGTGACAAGGGATTTATAGCTTGTTAAATGATATTCAAATATATTTTTCTTAATGTGGTATCTCCAGGTCCAACAAGGTTGCTGCAAATGGCATTATTTTATTCTTTTTTATGGCTGAGTAGTATTCCATTGTATAAATATACACATATACCACATCTTCTTTATTCATTTCTCTGTCGATGGACATTTAGGCTGTTTTCATATCTTGGCTATTGTAAATAGTGCTGCTATGAATATTGGGGTGCATTGTATCTTTTCAAATTAGTTTCCTGCTAGGAAGAGAAAGAAAAATACCATATGCTATCATTTATATGTGGAATCATAAAAAAAAAAGAGACAAATGAACTTATTTACAAAACAGAAACAGACTCACAGATATAGAAAACAAACTTATGGCTACTGGGACAAGGACAGAGAGATAAATTGGGAGTTCGGGATTTGCAAATACTAACTATGATATAAAAAATAGACAAACAACAAGGACCTACTGTATAGCACAGGGAACTATATTTAATATCTTGCAATAACCTATAATGAAAAAGAATGTGGGAAGGAATATATATATTCTGAATCACTTTGCTGTGTACCCTCAAATCAACACATTGTAAACTGACTATACTTCACTTAAAATATATATATATTTTTCTAAAGTTTTTGGGCCAAAGGGAAGAGAGACTGGACTGTCAGGAATGGCACTGGGAGCCCACAGTAATGGCCAAGGAAGAGAGGGTGGCATTAATGTTTGCTTAGCGATCAGGCTGATGGCATCATTTGGGAGGCTAAGAAGGATGAGCAGACCCTTCTGGGACCCCCTCTGCTGTACCTGGTGCAGGTGATAGAGGAGAGTACACAAAAAGCAAGCTAGAACCACAGGGGAGCCTCTGCCGTACCATCTGGGAGGTCTTCTGTGCGTTCTGTGGGGGGATCTAAATGTGGTCGGGAGTACAAAATCGCTAATGGCCACCTTCAGGCTGCTGTGGGCTGTTAACGTCTCTACAGCAGTATTGCTGAGAGGTTCAGAACTTGGCCTACGGATTCAGAAAGACCTGGATGAGAATCGTGGCTCTGCCACTTGTTAGTCTGGAGAAATGACCTAAAACTTTAAGACTCAGGATGCTTAACAGTAAAAATGGGAAGAATCATAAAACATGCTTTTCAGCAGTGCAGCGAAGAGAAAACCAAATGATACACATAAAACATTCAGCTAAATGTCTGTCATAAAAAGTGCTAAAATTAAAAAAAAAAGTTGTTATTTACATTGGTGGAATCACTCGCCACACACCCCGACCCATAGTGAAGACTTCTGCCTTGTCCTGTCTGCCACCTGCCGCACAAGGTCAGGTGTTGCTCCGGGATCTTCAATCATGTGCATTGAACCATGGATGTCTCTGCCGCTGACTCTGGGCTCTCCCTTCAGTCTTGAGGCTGGGCAAGTCCAGGGCTTGCAGGCCTCTGGGGCGCAGCCCAACAGCACACCTCTGAGTAAAGCCATCTGATGACTCCCTGAATTGTTTAGAGTAAAAGCCAGGTCTTTGTGATGCCTCTAATGTCTTATGTGATCTGATGAGAAAATCAAATGGTCTATGATCCATAGTTCACCTAGGATAAAAGTTTAAATCCCAACTATCAAATGGACATAATCACTATGCCCCTCTGTGCAAACACCATCATTACTTTGTAATTCTTTACTCTCCCTAATAAATTAGGGATCATCAAACCATGGACTGTAGGTCTAATCCAGACCATCGCCTGTCTTTGTAAATAAAATGCTATTGGAACTCAGCCATGCTCACTCAGTTGCATGGGGTCTATGGCTGCTTTCAGCTGTAATGATGGCATTGAACAGTTGTAACAGAGGTCATATGGCCCCAAGGGCCTAAAATATTTACTAACTGGCCTTTTACGGAGAAAGTGTGCTGACCTCTGTCGCAGATCTTCAATATTTTACTGCTCTCGATAAGTATGCCAATCTGTTTTTAAACCCTAAGTGTTTTACTGAGCCAATACCAGAAGCCTCTTTCCAATTTAACCTTTCCAATTGCTCATTTGAAGGGAGTCACATTATGCCTTCCTTCTGCCCCGCTGGGCACCATGGGGTCTCACTTTTCCTACCTAATTGTCCTGTATTCCTCGGCCTTCTCTTCTCTAGATGACTACAGGCAAGTCCTGAAATAAGTCTTGAATATATTTCTATAAAATGAAGCCTAGAATTCTGAAGCTTTAAGAAATTGAGGGGTGATGATCTCCAGCCTTTGGTTGATGAGCATTTTCCTTCTTCCTTTTTCCAGTGTAGGTCTTAAAAAGAGCAAAGTTTCACTTTTAAAATTCTGGGTGTGTGTGGTGTTTCCCCGCCCCCCACCCCCGCCATGACAGAGTGGATCTCTCAAACCGTAAGTCTTAGGTATTATCTTTTGTTAATCTTTTCCTTCCTCAAGCCACAAGGTCCTCTTCCTTTTCTGAGCTCACCAGAAATGCTCCCATTGCATGACTTTTATTCTTGCCCCTCTCCCCTCTGCATCCCCAAATACACACATGGCTCACCCCTCACCTCCTTCAAGGAGTTCTTCAATGTTGGCTTCCCAAAAAAGACTTCTTTAACCACACTTAAAGCTGTGATTCCCACACCCAACTCTCCCAAACCTGTTTTATTGCATGTTATAGAACTTATCAGTGTAAAGCATATTATACAACTTACCTAACAGTTTTGTTATTAACAGTCTTCCTGCTTGGAGTATGAGCTGCAGAGTGAACTATATTCTGTGCTTTAAACAGTGCCAGGCTCATATTAGGCACTCAGTAAATACAATGGTCAGAAATTGGAACGCAAACAGTTCCACATACAGTACAACCCCAGAACGAAAGATTTGGAGTTCAGGATCAGAGTGTGGCAAGAGTTATATGTTTCCTGGCATCGATCATTCATAAAAGGAACGATACTTACCAAGTGTCTTTGTTAGATGCTTGACACTAGTCTCTGAAACAGGAAATGAACAGCCAGGTACATTTTTCCCTTCAGCATTTATCCCTCCCTGCCTTTATATAACAGACATACATTTACTTGTTTACCACCTACCTCCCCGCCTTTCCTCCGTGTGGTGTGCCCGCTCTGTAAAAACTGTCATTTCACCTGTTTTGCTCAATGCCTGTTCCCAGTTCTTGGAAAAGCACCTGCTATGTGGTATCATGAGTTCAAAAGGTAAATGAACCAGTGTGATTTGCTTCTGAGCCGCTCTCACGGATGCCCTATCATTCTCTTCCAAACTAGCCACGTTACTCCCTTTACGAGCTCTTTCCTTCTGCATCTGAGGCTTTTCGGGTGTTTAATTTTTTGTAGAGGTGGGTAATCTTCACCCATTGATATTTACAGTGATATTTTTAACAGCAGCAAATACCATTTGGAGATAAATCGTGGAATCTAGTATTGTTCTCAAACTTGATAATAGCAGTTCATTCAAACGGAAGATGTGAGTTTAATGAAGCAGCACTGATTTTTCTTATGTGAATGGTAACGGGCTCTAAATGTTAGGGAGAAAGGCGACGAAGCACTCTTTATTGAGCGCCCACTCTGAGTTGCTATCATCACATAACTGAATTGTTAACTTGCATAACAACCCTTTGAGCTAAATTCTACTACTGCCTTTGTGTACCTGGAGAAACTGAATCCCACAGAAGTGAAACTCCTGCTCCAAATTCTTGCAGCTGGTCACAGACAGAGCTGCATTTGCACCAAGCAACTCCTGACTCAAGTCCTTCTCGCCATCCTGCTCTCCAATTCAAAGTTCTCAAAGCTTTGAAAACGCCACGAATGTGTGCAAATGAAGAGAGACTTGTAGTATCTAATTATACGTCTCCATGTAGCCTTTAGGAAACAAATTTGGAGTTTCAAAATCAAAGAAAAATAAGAAAAGAATAATTA
Source organism: Vicugna pacos (assembly GCF_048564905.1). Classification (NCBI taxonomy): domain Eukaryota; kingdom Metazoa; phylum Chordata; class Mammalia; order Artiodactyla; family Camelidae; genus Vicugna; species Vicugna pacos. The sequence continues at coordinate 11,264,563 of NC_132991.1, read as the reverse complement.
CAAGAAAAAAAAACCTATACTGACATGCAGTAACAGACATGAAAACTACTGTGCTGCCTAAGACGTGATCTACCTGCTGGGTGTGAGAAGCCGTGAGAAAAAGAAGCCGGAGCTCCTGTGTTTGATGAGGTCAGTGTTTCTCAAGCTTAAATAATGGATACATTCCCTTTTAAAAGGAAGAAAAAGAAATCCCTTTCTGACCTCTAGGGTGCACTTGAATTTTCTCGACTGCAGTAATTAGCTAACTGCACTTATGTTTTCGTGTTTATTGATTTTATACAACTGGAAACAGTTTAAAATGTAGAAAATTACAAAACTATAAAAACAAAATTCAGTATCAATATTTATTTAATGTGGTTCATGGTGCTGTTTGATTACAGTAAATGCTTATCCCCATACACTACCAGCTGTATGAATCTGGGACAGGAATTTTACTGTCTGGGATTCAGTTTCTCGAGTGGTAAAAGGCTGTAGTAGAATTTAGCTCCAAGGGGTGTTATGCAGGTTTTGTTTTGTTTTGTTTTGTTTTCGTGAAGTAAATGTTTTATTCTTCCAACTAAATTCCAGTACTACAAGGGGTAAAACAATGATACACTGGGAAAAATATTCCAGTACTACAAGCAAGAAAACAATGATACACTTTAAAAAATGCAGCAATAAACATTTGTTAGAAAGACAGCTATAATAAGTAAAAACTACCAAAAAGAAAAGGAGGGGGAATCATATAAACCCCATTCTGAAAGCTAGGAAGCCCTGGAACACAGAAATGCCCTCCTCCTCCACTATTTTACAGGAAGCACTGTAGGCTATTTGCTTTAAAATGTCCTGAGATTACATTTTAAATTATTAATAACTGGTGACAGCTTGGTTGAGGTGCACACTTAAAATCACACTAACTTCACCCGAAGTGTCATTCTACAGTTTTATTTACACAACCAGTGTACAACTCTGATATATAAAGTTTAGGATCTTTCAACTGGTCTTGAACAGAGTACCCGGTGCTATATAATTACCCAATTATCCATCCACGGTCCTCTTTTGGAATGAGTGCACAACCTTTGCGTGGTGGATCATTTTCATCAGAAACAAAATACAGTATTTCCCACTAACCCCTCTTCTGTTCGAATTGCTATTGTTTGGTTGGTTTGTACGCAGAGACAATTAAAATACTAGTAACTGCTACTCATTCTGCCATTTGAAAATAGGTATTGAATACACCAGCCCTGGATCATAAGGGGAGCATGGAGAAGATCCTGATTTTACTTATATTTATTTTAAAAATTAATAAAATACAAACTCAAAAAAATTATTCTAGAAATCTAAAATATTCTCAAGAATATAAATACACAACTGTCCTGGCCATCCCCTCACTCTCTCCCCTATCCTGAATGTGTCAACCCAGTTTACAAAGTATGGTGATAAGCCACTTCTAGTTCAGTCTCCTGCATACTGGCTGCTCCCATGGTACAAGGGCCCCTGGCTCATTCTACAGGAGAGTGAGTTAACATGAACACAGCTAGAAGAGATCCTGCTACTGCCCTTCTAGTGTCATTTGAGCAGGAAGCAGCCTAAGATGTGAGCGCTGACACTCATATGCACACCTCCAACCCACATTTATGTCGTTGAATTGTCTGGGAAACCATTTCCTGGTAAGATTAATGAATGTCAATCACAGAGTAAAACGGGGTCTTTAGGGTTGCAGTAACTAGGATGTAGTGACTGCTTGGCCATAAAGGAGGCTGAGGCACTGACTAGTTGTACTCCCTGGGAAACTGTGGGGTCTTATTACAGTAGCTTATCTCTTTCCTCCTGAGCAATGGACAGTGTTCAGGTGAGTTCTATGAGTGGTGCCATTAGAAACCAGATAAGACATGATCACTTGAGGATATTCTCAGCAGCATTCAGACAGAAACTACAGAAAGATGGGATCTGGATGGCAGTTGTCTCCACTGTGCATAGACAGAAGGAAGAAGGCAGGACGAAAGAATGTAAAGTATTCCAACATGCGGTATACGTTGCCTTCAAAAAGCTGAAGAGGTAGACCAAATGTCTCTTATCTACCTTAAAGGTCATATCTTGGAACACTCCAAACCACTAGACTCTAAATTTTCACCTGTTACCAGGGCCCTGAATCTTTCTAGACCCTATGTTCCATTCTCTGATGCAATATTGTTCTCCCAGGGTATCCAGATTACTGGTATTTTCTGCTTCCTGGCTTTGATTAACAAGGTACCATCATTAGAATGATATTCTGATGAGAGACCGAAAGGCCAAATATATTTAGACATACTACTCTGATGAAACCATGAATGCGTACTACTTTTTCTTCTTGGGATTCAAATTAACACATTCATCAAACCAGTGGTCACAGACTAAGGGCTAGAGACCCCATCATCTATTCTAGTAAAGATACTATATCAGTTCAACAGCTACTGTGGCTGCTCTTAAGTTTGCAAAGGCTTCTATCATGCATCAGGACCATCCAGCAAATTAAACAGGTATATGTTGAGGACCGCAACTTTGGCATCCTTTCACTCTTTGAAGTCGCACACACTTCTGCTCATCCACCTAGCAGTGAGGCTTGGATGCTTATTTACTATCTTGGCTGGAGAAGAAGGAGTAGTTTTAGAAGCTTCAGCTTGAACTTTTCTACAAAAAACAAAAACTCTTATTTGACAGATTATGGAATAATAGGCCAGGGGTTTTAAATTTTCAAATATATTCATCCCAATTATGCTCTGAGAACTGGAGAAATGACCAGAAACTAGTTTCAAGGGCCTGTTAAAATACTGACAGATGGACTTCAGTTCAGACTTCAAGTATTGACTCTCCTTCGTATGTTTACACTCTGGTAGGGTCGTGACAATAATATTATACCTCCTCTGATCAGTGCCAGCTCAGATCTTGTATATAACAACTCTCTTTTCTCCAGTGATTGATTATTTAGATAAATGTCCAAAAGTTTCTTTGGGAATGAAATGGAGAAGCCACTACTTCATATATATTGCCATCATGTTCCAAGTCCTTCCTTGAGGATACCATCAACTGATGGGATCAAGACCTGGTTAGTTCATAAATAGAAACTGGACAATAGGTTATGATAGTCCATTGAGTCTTTTGCTCATTTACTCTTAATAATGATTTTATCCTAAAGGTCAAGCAATAATCTCATTAATGGCCTCTCTGCATTAATCAGTGTTCTCCAGAGAAATGGAACCAATAGGATGTATAAATATTTAGTAGGATTAGAAATTGGTTCAAGAAATCATGAAGGTTGATGAGTCCGAATCTGCAATAAAAGCCAGCAGGCTAGAGACTAAGGAGAGCTGATGGTGTAGAGAAAGTTTGAAGGCAGTCTGCTGGAGAATTTCCCTGTTGCTTGGGGAAGCTGGTCTTTTTGTTCTATTCAAGTCTTCAACTGATTAGATGAGGCCCACCCAGCTTATTGACAGCAATCTGCTTAACTCAAAGTTCACCAGTTTAAATGGTAATTTTACCCCCAAACACCCTCCAAGTTGATACATAACGTTAGTCATCACACTGTGTTATCCTTGGGAACACTATGGTTTATTAGCTCCACCACAGATCCTTATGGGCCAAGGCCCACTAGATTCTATTCCAGTTTGTTTTTTTTTCAATCTGTTACAGTAGTTACACCATCTTATCTCTAATGCTACTACACTTTTTCTATTTCAGAATTGTACCATCTCTTTTTGAAACTTGAGAGCCAATTCCATAGCAGCCTTCCCTGCTCTCAACCCTGGACTACAAAGGACAGTCATCACTGAGTTTCTCAATGATGTCTCCCCCTTACTAGTACACTTCTTACTTTTGTAGTGAAAGGAATGTTCCCTTATCCCTTCCCAAGAATACAGTCATTTTGTGAGATTCATTGCCTTATAAAATAAAGCATTTCTTGTACACCCAATTTTGAGCCTTTTGCCTCTTCCTTGTCAATAAACTGCCAATGAAATTCTGGATTCTCCATCTCATTTACTGTAGTCCCCTACACTGTTTTTTAGCTTTGAGAAGCCATTCCAGCAGCATATAAGATCTAGTTCAAGGTTCCCTTGCCAGGATGTTAAATATTTAATATGCAGAGAGTAACCTCATGTCAATAAACTATTCTTTCTCCAGTTGTATGTTTTACTATGTTGATCCAATTACCAGAACTTGTATGATCAAGTTAGTAGGCATTTATAGCCATTCAAATTATTAGTAAAATATCATTTTAGTTCAGTTAAAAATAAGCAAGATTCTGCACAAATGAAAATTCTATCCATGATCTCACAATTTTCCAATGGCTTATGTTTATGTGCACACTTTATTAGGTTAGAGATAACTTACTATTTCCAGTCCTTTCAAAACGCGTTGCTTTCTTTTCACAAGTCAGTGTCCCTCAAAGTTTTGGGCACTTAACTGAAGTCTACAAATTGTAGAAAAACAGAAACACATTTCAAAAATAGGTTTCAAATATAGACCGTTACGTATTCACAGAATCTGGCATTTGCATTTGCAAAATGTTTCATGAGTTTAAAAATCAGATTCATTATTTTAAAAACCAGTGAGACAACTATTAAAAATGAAGAAACTATTTCAAAAGTATTATAAGTATTCTTATTTTTAAATCTGATTCTAAGGCTTTATCTGTCAGTTTGTATCTTGTCATTAAGAAGAGACCAAAACAAAAAAAGAAAGAAAGAAAAAAGAAAAAACAGGTGACAGAAAAAAGGTCATACAAGTGTTACATGAATTACAGATCATTGACTTTGACCTCTCTCCTGACGCACTGAAAAGTTTTGTTGATTTTAAGCACACTTATTGTTAGCTTCTACTCTTTGCAAATTAACAAAATGCTCTTCTGTCCATGAAGCTTTTCTTAACTGTTAGATAAAGGTTGTTTGTATGCAGGAGGGTTTCAACTGTGTCCATAACTGCTTCTGGTGCATTTTCCTGTCTGCTTGGCACAAATCAAAACTTTTTCTTGGGCTTTCCTTCTGTCTGAATGCCCTTTATGAACATATTTGCATCATTCTTCATTTGTATACTCTAAAATCCTAGGTTGACCCATCAGGTTAACTTGTTTAGCTGAACAGAAAAGTTTAATTGCGATGCAAAACTGTAATGCAAATTATTAAATAGGGACCCTTTCTAATTGGTATGGCAATTTGTGTTTTCCAGCATTCACCAATTCATATAACCAACGTTTCTGTGTTACATTATAGATACATATCTATTAGGTACTCTTCAACATTATATAATTTAATCTCATGAATTTTATTAAGAAGGAGTGACAGTCCCTCTTGTTAACAACTTGGCAATTAGTTATTTCCTTATTTCATGTAAGCTAAGGCATTATTGATTTTCAGAGACACCGGTATTTTATATACCACTAAGAAAGAAAAATTAGAACTAAAACTGACATTCTTCTGTCATATGATACACACAATTTCTGACTGCTGAAATACATTTTAATGCTCATTTTAATATCTATAAAATGTGGTGAATAAAATGGTTTCTCCATCCATCAAAAATACAGCTCAGTATTCAACAGTACATCATTCTGAAAAACCTGAGAACATGTTCCTAATGAATGCCAGACAGACCTACAGTAGGAATCATTTAAACCTCCATGGAAAAAATTATCAAAGACTTATTCCAATTAAATAAGACTGAAACAATGGGAGAAAGATTTCAAGTATTTTTCTGCCCTCTGTCTCCTCCAGCGAAATCCTAATTTTAAACCATGGCCAAAATAAACTCAGGGGAGAATCTCGGGGCTTTCTAAAAACTGACATTTCCAGAAAATTAGCCAGTTCTTCCAAGATTACTTACTGGTCTCATGCATTCGAAAGAAAACATGTGTTTGTAAGTACCCATATTACAAGATCTGCTCAACTTTCTTTGAAGTATCTTGATGAATAACAACAAAAAATATATTGCTACTAGGGTAACCAGTTTTGTACTGAATTCTGTAATCAACCATGGAAGTCTCTGGATCAGTATAAAATCTGTGTTCTAACAGAATTTAATAAAGACTAGCATCAGAGAACAATGTGTACGTAGTATTACAAACAGAATCTTGATTGAATTTCGTACAGCATAGAGGAATATGATTTACCCTAAGTAATCCAAGATAAATATTTGACAAGTATTTCTGTACTAATCGGTCACTGAACACCTAGTTATTTTTCATGCAACCCTTGTTTCTAAGCCTTAGGAACTGTTAGCCAAAGAAGGAACAAATGAGGAAGATGTATTCCAACCATGTCTAAGCGATACCAAAAATTAATTAAGGAAAAGAATGGTTATAAAGAATGCGATGGATGCTGTACTACATAATTAGACATTACTAAATCAGTAAACTATAATTTTTCTGTTGTTTGAATTTTGAATGTGCATACCTTATTAAAATAATACAGCTGTTTTATTTTTAAATATCCTTACTAAAGAATTCATAGGATGTAGAATCATTATTAATTTGGGGTAAGTCTAAATGCTTTGTTAAATTGTACGCTCTCTGTGGACAGGAATTATGTCTTCCTTATGTAATATTTGATGCACTCAAAAGATTATTAATGAATGAGAAGTTTGTAATTAGTCAATAATGATAAAACGAAAAGCTGTGAACCCACCATTCAACTTACGATGTATATTCCCCAACGTGATTAATTCCTAATGTATTCTCCCTGACTTCATATTTCTTCCACCACTAGTGGTAACAGCAGTCCTCCACTTAATTTTTCATGCTCTTGCAGTCTTCTGTTACAGTGTTATTCCCTCATATATAACTTTTAGTGTGATGTAGTGTTGGTAGTTTTATAAATACGGTATCAAGTTTTTTGTCCACAACATCTGAGCTGCAGCTCATTCATTTTGCCAGTTCTATCATACCCCACTGTTTGAATCTCCCCAAATTTGCATATCCCATTTTTCTGAAAATTAGGCTTGTATCCAGAATTTTGTTTGTTTGCTTTTGCCATTGTGAAAAAGACACACTGTACATTAATTTGCAGGGTATCCTGGAAAACCAGTAAGAGATTTTCTAGTGAACAGTCACATGTACACACACACACACACACACACACACACACACACACACAGAGCAATGGAAGAGTTGTGTTATATAGCACATGTGTCCAACTTTATAAGTTAATGCTTTCTAAAGGTTACATATCTACCAGAAGCATAAAAGTATATCTATTTCCATGCTTTTGCCAACGTTCAGTATAGTCAGGATGTTTGATTTTTTGTTGTTACTGTGTTTTGTGTTTAATCAATCAAGGGGTATAAAATGCTATCTTAGTGTGGTATTCAGTTCCATGCTTACGTTTACATACATGGTTGAATCATTTATAGTACATGTGCATAGTTTCTTTTGTCAGCACAATATTTTCTTGAAATGCATTTATTTTATGAGTATCAGGAGTTCTTTTGGCTGTTACGAATAAAGTTGTTACAAACATTTGTTTATCAACAGCCTTTGCCTGAAGATAATTCTTACATTTCTCTTGAATAAACAGATAACTGAATTTTAGGGATCATTTTGTAAGTGTAACATTTTAAGAAGCTGTCAAAAAGGTTTTCAAAGAGGTTATACAATTTTATATCCCCACTAGTAACATACAAATGTTACAGTTGTGTCAAACCTTACTAACACTTGATATTGTTGGTGTTTTTTATTGTGACCATTCTAGTGGCGGTGTAGTAGTAACTCATTTCAGTTTAATGCTGCATTTTGAAACAACTAATGATATTCAGCATTTTTTCATGTGCTTATAGTTCATTTTTGTACCTTCTAGATGAAGTGTTCAAACGTTTTTGCCAATATTGGTGGGCCATTTCTTCTATATTATTGAATTGTAAGTGTTATTTATATATTCTAAATAAAAGCCCCTTTTCATATAAGTGTATCATAAATGCTTTCTTTTATTTTGTAGCTGGCATTTCCATTTTCTTAATAATATCTTTGAATATCATAAGATTTTATTTACTGAAATATCTTTTTTCTTTTATGTGTTCATGCTTTTTGCATCTTATGTATGTAATCTTTGTCAACCTTAGTTGGAAAAATTTCCTCCTGTTTTCTTCAAGAAATTTTTATAACTTTAGTTTTCATATTTAGGTCTAAGTTCCACTTTTGAGTTAATTTTCTACATGGTGTGAGGTAAGGATCAGGGCTCATGTTTGCCAAATGATGTCTTATTCTTCAGTAACTTTTGTTGAAAAGACCATACATCGTTTTCCCCATTGAGGTACTTTGACACTTTTTATAAAAATCAATTGGCAATGTATTTGTGGCTTTATTTCTGGATTCTCTTTTGTTTCATTGACCTATGCAGTCTTCCCTGTAGTACATTTTGAAATCAGATAATGTAAGTGTTCCAGCTTTGTTATGGTTTAGCAAAATCCTTTGGCTGTTCTAGTTCCTCGGCATGTCTGTGACTGCATGTAGAGAGTATTATACTTAGTAAGTCAGACAGAGAAAGGCAAATACTGGACATATCACTTATACGTAGAATCTGAAAATTTAAAAAAAAATGAATATAACAAAAAAGAAACAGACTCACAGATAAAGAGAACAAGCTAATGGTTACCGATGGGGAGAGGGAAACGGGGAGGAGCAAGGTGGGATACAGAATTGAGGTACAAACTGCTATGTATAAAATAAATAAACTACAGGAATATATTGTTTAGCACAGGGAATAGTGTCAATATCTTATAATCATTTTAAATTAAGTACAATCTATAAAAATATTAAATCACTATGTTTAACATCTGAAACTAATATAATATTGTAACCCAACAGTACTTCAAAGTTTTAAAAATGTAAATGTGAGACTTCAATGCTTGTACCATTTATTCTTGGCCTGTTTTCATTTTCTACTTTCTTTTCATTGTGAGTGGATATTTCCTCCATACTGCTAATGAAATCCCATAAAGTGCTTGAGATAACACAAAATAATGAATTGTCAAAGCAGACGCCCAAAAGTTAGAGAACTGATCTACTACCAGTCGTTAGTAGAAATTTCAAGGTTACCAGTAATCATCAGACACAGGCGATGCATAGAGGACTGGGGATCTCTACAGCTCCCAGGTCCCTTCATACTGCATTGTAGACAGTAGACCCAGAGTAACATATGAGTTCTGTAATTAAAGTATATTTCACACACAGAAAATAGTCATTTTGATCATGAAACATTTCCATTTTATGCTGAGTTACTAGCATAACTGTCCTTTACCAGGGAGCCATCCCTCATAAATAAATTAATCCCATGCATTTTTCTCATGAACAATTCTAGACAACCAGAATCATTCTGATAAAAATATGCAATCATAAAGACTCTCCCTCCAGAAATGTTAGTTTATTTGCCAAGACATTTACTACTAGCAGATTTTTAAGGAGATTTGACTAAGTCACTTTCTGTATTTCCTGTGGGTGTCCTCCTTGAAAGGGAGAGAAGGTGTGACACACCTGCTGCTTAATTATTTATGGTCCAATGCCTAACATAATACAACCCACATGCTAAGTTCTGCACCAAGTAGCTGTCCTTGTTCTTCTGGATCTTTCTGCCCCAGTTACCTCATGGTTATTCAATCCTTCATGCCATAAGAAAATATCAGTTAGAGGTTAGCTTCTGATTATTACTGAGTACAAGCTCCTTCTGCACACTGCATGATAATCCAATAAATCGGGAGATGAGGTGTTGGGGCTAGGAATAATGACTTTATTTGGAAAGCCAGCAGACCAAGAAGATGTGGGACTAATGTCCTGAGAACCATCTTCACAAAGCCAGAATTCAGGCTCCTTTTATACTTCTATGATAAGATCTACCCTGAACACATTTTTCAACAGTGCAGTCTGTTACAGCCCCTGGCCCATTGTCAATTCTTTTCATATTGCTCTACTTTTAATTTTTTTCCACAATAACTAATTTTTAGCATACTATATCAATTATTAATCTCTATATTTTGAATTATTACCTATCTACTCCCTCCTAGAATATAAGCTTCACGGGGCAGGAATCTGCTTCTTTGATGTATCCTAGACTTTTAAAACAATGTCTGGGACTCAATAAATATGTGTTCAATGGATGAATTAGTGCCTTTTATTTATTTTCTTCCAAACAATCACTCTGCATCAAAACATCTATGTTGGACTTGGCTCCATGCTAGGTCCTAGGGCCACAAGGAGAGAGACTAGGTGCTGCCTGACCTAAAGGAAGTCACAATCTAATTGGGAAAAACAAACCATGAAGAATTGATTATAACACAATGCTGAATGGTGTGTTGTGTATAGACTGGGAACTCGTGTCACATGGGACAAGTCCATATTCCCCTTCGTTTTTATTCCCCAGATAGTACTTTTGTTGTCTTTAAATTTTTTTTAATTTTTAATTTTTAATTTTTGGGGGGCTAGTTAGGTTATTTATTTATTTATGTATCTTAGTGGAGATACTCAGGAATGAACCCAGGACCTCATGCATGTGCTAAGCACACACCATACCACTGAGCTATACCCTCCCCTTTTTGCTGCCCTTTTTTATCCTGCATTACTGTTTTTACTCCTTGGGTTCCTTTTTATGATTAGTATATTGTTAGATAGACTGAATTCATAAGTTTTAAATACTATCAGGGTTCATCTACTGTGAAATACCAAGGAGGCAGTATCCTCAGTGCAAAAATGCCTAGGAAACTTGAAAAGTTCACCATAATTATAATGCTAGGTAGGGAATCCATGTTATATGATGCCCAAAGGCAAGAAGAAGAAGATAAGACAATGAAATGAAAACCCATAGGATGAGGGCACTAAATAATTGAGGTGATTGGATTTTCTTTCTCTTTCTCCTTCATTGTCCCCAGTTTATTATTTGGGGGAAGTAGCTTGTTACAGAGATGAGAGAACCAGGAAAGACATAATATATATATAAAGCTGTCTGAAAGTATATTATTTGAGCTGGGCTTCAGTCATTGCAGCATGTGTTTTAATGATGCCAAGTAGTATTGTGAAGTAAGTAATATATCTTCTTTTAACATACAAGGATGTTTATTGAAGCATTATTTTTGATGGCCAAAAACTAAGCAAAGAAAAAAAAAAACACGAAAACTGGAAACAAAGTGAATGTCCATCAATCAGATAATGGTTGAATACACTTTGGTATACTGGTAATAAAAACAGTATCATAACAAATTGAAAGAAGAACCGGTTATGCAAATTTAATTGTCTTCTATTAAGCCAGATACTAGAGACTTGAAAAATGTACAACAATGTTATTCTTTATATTGTTTTTTGTCTTTGAAAATATAGATATTTTTCATTAAACATATTAATTGTGTTAATATGCATGGGTTTATTGGAGTTTATAATAAATTAATGCATGAATATTTTGATAATTCACATGGAATGAGAATTATTAGGAAACTACAAATCTAATTAGAAGAAAAATTATACAACCCAATAGAAAAATTGGCTAATGACCTGAGAAGACTTCACAAAAAGAAAATCCAAATGATTGATAATTATATTAAAAAGTCCTCAATTTTATTATCAAAAAAAGAAAAGTAATGTTAGTTACAATGTTAGCAGTATCTCTGGATTCTACTCACTAGATACGTTCTCTCTATTGTAACAATCAAAAATGTCTCTTGCTGGTGCCAGTGTCCACTGGGGGCCAAGTTCACCCCCGCCCTTATTGAGAAAAATAATTTTATAACAGTGACTATCCAATCATAGATCCACGTGTTTTAGAGTATGTTGTGCTGTATATCAGTAACAACACCCAGCCTTATCACAGTATGCACCTGTATCTCATTCACTCAGACTTCAGTAGTAATATTCCCATTTGAGCATCCTCCCTGAGTGACCTTTCACTACGCAAGGACTCGAATTCAGGCTCCTTCTGTCAAGAGTCTTACCAATCCCAGAGGTCTCTGATTTCAGCTGCAGGTATCTGTGTGAGGGATAAAGTAGCTGATTGTGAAAGGGAATTTAAAGCCAGACCTGAAAATGGCTTCCATTTCTTCTCTCCTATTCACTCGCCAAAACTAGTTACATGTGTTACCCACCTGTATGCAAAGGAGTTTGGGAACTGCAACTTTTTTGGATGTCCAGAGAAAAACAAAGCAGTTTGATAAATACATTGTTTCAGTCACATTACTTGTGAATCACTGAAATTTAATAACAAGACTTTTTGAGCTGTATTTACCCTCTATTAAAAATATATTCAATAATATTTTAAAATTTCTATGTGGAACTTTCACTTCTGTCTAAGACAGAATAACAGAGACTGAATTTACCACACATCACCTCCCTCCTGGACACCTGAAGCAATGAAAAACAAACAAAATATACGAAACAGCAGTTGTCGAAATAATGATCTTTAATAGAAAACAAACAGGGCAAGCTTTACTCGTAATAGCCCCAAATTGGGACAAAAGCAAAATGTCCATTAACAGGGTAATTGATAAGTAGACTGTGGCATATCCATAGAATGACACAGCACTCAGCAATATAAAGGAACCAACCAACTATTGATAAACTTGACAGTCTGGAAGGTTCTCAAAATAATAGTGCTGAGTTAAAGTCATCAGACAAAATAGAATACTTACCACATGATTATATCTCTATAAAACTCTAGAAAATAAAAACTAAGCCACAGTGAGAGAAAACCCATCAGTAGTTTGATTGGGGCAATTGTTTCATGGGTGTGTCTACACTTATTAAATTGCAGACTAAAATTTGTGTAGTTTATTTTTATTTTAGCTATTGTCACTTTAATGTGTTTTCTGTCCAGAATCTCCAGAACAACATCTCTCTCTAAGGTTTACCCGGACTCCACTTTCTCAGGGAGTAGAAATTAATATTTGCAGGGAAGAGGAGCAGAAAATAAATAATGAAACTTTAGACCAGAAAGGAAGAATTTAAATCAAAGCTTCTGAATTCAGGCTCAGAGCCAAAGTGCCCGTTCTTTGCTTCAAATCTACTAGAATTTCATCAAGGACAAAATTTGCTCAAGATTCCCAAATCAAATGAATTTTTTTAGCATTTTTATGGGCTACAGAGGTTGCCATAGCCTGAGTCCTGCATAATGGATCAGTGGTCTGGCCTTTAGACAGTGGCTCCAAGATGTATCTTCCCAGAACTAAGTTTCAGAGATTCAGCAACACTCTTTACCTTGTACAAGGTCACTGGCTCCCCAAGGTTCTGGATCTTATTTTACTGAAGCCTCATTTCTACCCTTTCAGATCCTAAAGGAAATTTTTATCAAAAGCATATTCAGGCCAAAGATACCTGACAATGAAAAAAAAAGTTAATTTTTCAACCATCTGTACCATTGGATCTGAAGGAGAAAATCATTGATCTATTTGTGAGTGCTGTGGAGAGAAATGTATTAAAAAGAAGTAAAATATGGCTGAAGTGTGAAAATCAATGCTTCTGAGAGGAAAAATGGACTAACAGAGACTTTGTAGATAGTCCACAAAGAGGGAGAGAGAAATGACAATTGAATTTCAGTGAAATACAAATATGATGAGAAATGAAATCGCTTTGTTCATGCAGTTTAATTTCTAAGAAGAATGTCTTGAGGGAAAGTATTCTGTAATTTTAATTCTAATCCTGAAGCAGAGAAATATCCTAAGATTTTTTTTAAAATGACGGCCAACTTTAAATAAATAAAGAACATATTTTTTAAGTTATATGAAGTAAAATAGTTTTATCCTCCAGAGTCTGATCTATTTTCATACATATCGATTTGCTAGCTTCAAAAGAGGGATTTTTTTCTTTCCTTTTATTTTCCAATTGGCAAAAAGAAAATTAATGTCTCCCAAGACATGGTAATACAATTGCCTTTTCTCCCATTTTGAATTTCCTGATAGTCTAGCATGGAACTTGATGTATTTTCTTGAAAGCGTTGGGAGTACAGACATGACTCAAAGCTATTATATCTATAGTAGAAAATGCGTTGAAGTATCACATTTTTCTCTAACTACAGCCAACACAACCAGAAATATATGAAGAAAGAAACGTTTATGGAAATTTCTACCACATGCAACAGAGCTTTAAAGTCATAGTGTGATTTAAGGCAAAAAAAAAAAGCTGTCTTTGGAGGTAGCAAAACTTGAGTTCAAGACCTATCTCCACCTCTGAATAAGATGTAGAAAGTAGAATGTTACAGTGAAAATTTCTGCTGAGATCCTAATGTGGCAGATATTAAATATCAAAGTCAACTGTGAAACAGACCGCCCAAGTTAGATGACTCTGAAACTCCTCCTCCCTCACCCCCTTTGAGGGGATTAAAGGATGAGGAAAAGAGGAGTTTGGTGAGGTGGGGAGAGATGAATTTGTTTGGCGAAGTCTCTGCTGTGAATTCCATTGCTCTCTAAGGTAGAACTTTGGGCATTAGTCCCTCCTCTCAAACCTGGTGACAAGGTCCTTAAAAAGACTAATCAGTGAGTTTTATAAATTATAAGTCCACTCCATAGTTGAGAGGTCAGAGTGGATTTGAATCCCAACCAAAAAAAAAAGATAGTCACCAAAAAAAAATCAGCTTAGAACCTACCTGGTGCAGCCACCTACAGCAAGGTGACCCCAACAAGAAGTAGAGGCAGGACCCTGAATTCGTAGTCCCTGCAGAAGACTTTGCAAGCCACCTGCTGAACACGAGACAAGGCTCTGCTACTTTAAAAATCTCCAGGTGAGATCACGAGCAGTTGCATTGGGAGGAAATATCAAAGAACCCATATTCCAACCTTAAAAGCACCCAAACAACATGAATTATCAGAGAAATGCAAATCTAAACTACAATGAAGTATCACCTCACAGTGGTCAGAATGGCCAAAGTTCAAAAGTCCATGAACAATAAATGCTGGAGAAGGTGTGGAGAAAAGGGAACCCTCCTACACTGCTGGTGGGAATGTAGTTTGGTGCAGCCATTATGGAAACCAGGGTGGAGATTCCTCAAAAAACTAAAAATAGACTTACCCTATGATCCAGCAATCCCACTCCTGGACGTATATCCAGAGGGAACTTAAATTCAAAAAGATACGTGCACCTCAAAGTATACTCAATGTATATTGTGTATAGCAGCACTATACACAATAGCCAAGACATGGAAGCAACCTAAACATCCACCTACAGATGACTGGATAAAGAAGCTGTGGTATATTTATACTCAATTATTTAAAAAAAAAAAAGGATAAAATAAAGCCATTTGCAGCAACATGGAGGGACCTGGAGATCATCATCCTAAATGAAGTAAGCCAGAAAGAGAAAGAAAAATATTGTATGATTTCACTTATACATGGAATCTAAAAAGAAAAAAAGGAAAAGAAAAGAAGAAAAAAAGAGAACACTACTGAACTCATCTACAAAAGAAACAGACTCACAGACACAGTAAACAATCTTATGGTTACCAAGGAAAGAGAGTGGGAAGGGATAAATTTGGGAATTTGAGATTTGCAAATGTTAACCACTATATATAAAAATAGATAAAAACAAATTTCTTCTGTAGAACACAGGGAACTATATTCAGTATCTTGTACTAACCTTTAATTAAAAAGAATATGAAACAAATATATACACACACACACACATATATATACATGACTGGGACATTGTGCCGTACACCAGAAATTGACACATTGTAACTGACTATATAATAATAGTAATAATAATAATAGTGATAATAATAACAACAACAACAACAATAATAAAGTACCCAAACTAGAAAGAGTCAGCTTTAAACATCTGCCAGTCACAGGGAGGGCAAAACTAACAGGTCACAGGTAAGGGAGGGCTTGAGCTATAAAAATGAGATGCTGGCTGCCCACCCACCTCTGGGTGTTTATTCCCATTGCCTGAGGTCCTATTGGGAGGAAACTGTTAATGATCCAAGGGGATGGGACATTCCAATTTGAAACCAGAAATTGTGTTTTATGATTTAAAGTGATCCTAGAATTTTGTATTTCCTGAAAGCAATAAAAAAAAAAAACCCCACTAGATTCCTGAATATTCATCTCATGGGACAGGGAAAACACCAGCCTCACTGAGCTGTTGAAAAGAGTCCAGGCAGCAAAAATCATTTTTTATTTGCATCCAATTGGTAGAGCTTATTTAAGATACAGTCTACACGGATAGTTTTAAGCCTCACTAAGCCTGTGTTTCCTTACAATTACTGAGAGGATTGAATATTATAAAGATACATTCATCCTCCCGCTTCTGTTTTGTTTTGTTTTTTGGTAGGGGGAGGTAATTAGGTTTATTTATTTTTGGAGGAAGTAGGGGGCATTGAACCCAGGACCTGATGCATGCTAACCATATGCTGTACCACTTGAGCTATATCCTCCCCTCTATCCTCCTGCTTCTGAATCCTACTTTTTAGCCCTTGCTTCCCATCTCTAGCACTGTGCTGCCCTCCATGACTCCTTTCCTACCACTTTTTCTCCACTTTCTTTCTTTCCCTCAATTCTTTTTCCTCCTTCTGTGTCAGTAGCAGAATTTGCTGCCATGGCATTTTTGTTTGTGAAATAGTACAGGAAACCTTCTAGGTCTACATCAGAAAAAACATATCTTTAAAGTATGGAAAAAATTACGAGGGATGCACAAACAGTTGGTAGTAGATAAAATCATTTGAAAAGTGAAAGAATATGGGGTTCATTCAGGAAAGCTGGATCAGCCATTCAGACCTAGAAAGCAACAATGAAAGCTTCTAATGAAGACCTTACATCAGTGAGAAGCAAATAAGCTATGTTCATAAGACTGTGATTAATAAAGCAGTGATCAAGGAATCTAGAATAGGATTTAATTAAATACCACATCGAGAGATAAATGATAGTTACCAGATAGTTGCTAGACATGAAATTTAAGAAAATGTCAATATCTATCCATGACAGTAATCACCTAACAAATTAAAATGGTGATAGAAGAATCACTTCTATCCATCCAAAAATAGTACTTTTAACTAACAGTCAACAATAAATCTGATAATGCAACAATAAAGTGTTCGATAATAAAGCATTCAAACTCAGTAATAAAAGATAGCTATTATTTTCCTTATTTTATAGTGAAACAGAAGAGATTAAAACATGAGTCACTGAATTAAAACATGAAAAAGAAATAATAGGTATGTTTTTGAAAAAGACAAAGCAATTTTTCCTCTTAGATGTAAACTATCCAAGACTGTCATCATTAAGAGTGATTACAGCTAATAACTTACCTCAACAAAGTGACCTATTTAGATAAATATATAAAAGTTAATTTTATACATACGGCAGTAACTAATTTGAAGACCTAATAAAAAATTCTCAAATTATTCTTAAATTGGAATACTCTAACTTTAATTAAACTGCTTAATAAGTAATTGTGAAGGGCAAATATTAATTACACATATGTAACAAGAGCCAAAAAAAACTTAAATAAGGAGAAAATCATATCAGACTCCTTGAGCCAAAGAGCAATGTTGTAATTATCACAAATCTTCAAAAGTCCCCATATACTTTTAAACTAACCTCAATAAAGTATTACAGAGAAACACAAAAAGTCTCATGTTTATATGGAAGATTGAGATTAAAACTAAAATGATATGTTTAAAGCAAGATTAATATGGTAGGACTTGTGGATTCATAAATGATATGAAAACATGATATAAAACTGTAATAATTTTCAGCGTGGTACAATGATGACACAGAACAAAGAAACAGAGCCATGAACTAAAGCAAATAGCTTAATAAGAAAAAAAAAAAACCTAACAATAGATCAACAGTAATGATGTATGTTAAACGAAGTATCATAAAAACTGTCAAGAAAGAAGATTATTTAACAAATGCTACTATAACAATTAAGTCAATTATTTAAAAAAATAATAAATGTTGTCTTTGTATATTATTCTAAAACAAATTCCAGAAGGATTAAAGTTAATAATGAATGAAGTCGCAAAGGTGAAAACCCAGCAGATTTGATTGAAAAATATTTAATAGGTCTGTACTTCAAAGGTATTATAAACATATGTCAAAGATAATCAGCAAACTGGAAAATTACATTTGCAAAGAAATTCATTCCCAATGCGAGGTTAATTAACTATACTTTCTAAAGAGCTTACAAAACTGAAATTAAATCAAGACCTTAATTTCCTGGTAATCAAATGATAGTTCACAAAAGAAAATATACAGATAGCTGATAATCATATGTAAGACTTTCAACTTAGCAATCAAAGAAATTCATATGAAAACAATGAGGTACCATCTTCACCTTTTAAAGGAGCAATTATGTTTCTGTAAGGTTGATGAAATATAAATTGGGATTTATCTGCAGGATTTTCATCCATTTATCATTTTATTTATCCATTAAGCTAATAATTGTCAACACTTAATATGATTAAGGCTCCTGGAATTCAACTCGTAACTGCATCTTTCATCTCTGGACTTACTGTTGGCTCTTTCCTCCCAGTAAGCCTGCCATCTTCATTTAGATGGATTTCCTCTACGTACCTTCAACTTCGTGCCCCCACACATGGTGGCTTGCTATCAATCAGGTATGGAAGATCGTCCCTTGCACCACTGTAGAAGCAAAGTGATTGTATTAGTTTGCCTTACTGCTGTAAAAAATTACCATAAACTTTGTGACTTAACACATATTTCATATTTTAAAGTTCTGGTGGTCAAAAATCAGAAATGGGTCTCGCTGGGCTGAAATTGAGATGATGGCAGGGCTGCCTTCCTTTCTGACGGCTCTGAGAGAGAACGCACTTTCTTGCCTTTTCCAAGTCCCAGAGTTGGCACACATTTCTTGGTTCTTCCATATTCAAAGCCAGTAATGATTAGTTGAGTCTTTCCCATAATTCCTTCTCCCTAATTCTTCTGCTTCCCTCACTCCCATTAAGGACCCTGGTGATTACATTGGGTCACCCAAATTGTCCAAGATAATCTCTTTATTTCAGTATCAGAAGATTAGCAATCTTGGTTCCATCTGAAACCTTGTCACGTAATACACTCACAGGTTTCAGGAATTAGGATATGAACATCTTTGGGGGGCCATTTTTTTTGCCTACCACAGTTATATAGTGGAAAAAAAGAAACAACGTAGAGTTTTATTCATAGTTCGGGCTTTGAATTTTCACTCTTGTCACTTATGTTCTTTATTTGTGCCATTGTGCAAGAGTCCTAATTTCTCTTAGACTCTGAGTCTTCATGTGTACCATAAGAAAAATGACCAAGCAAGCTATTATAAAGAGTATAAAGGTATGTAATAACACCCAGCAAATATTTAATAAATGATGTCCATTATAATTATTCAAAACCTTATTTTAGCTGTAACACCAGTCACATTTCTATAGGGCCCATTTATATGCATCCAATGAAGCAAATGTTTGTCTCTGTGGCATCCATCTGACCATACATCAAAGAATCCAATATCAATTGAATGCAAGCATTGTGCTAATGACACTCAAATTCATATCCAAAATGCATATACTATATTAATGGCAACTTAAAGATCCAATGAGTTATTTTTATAACACTCAAAGTTTCATATATAATTTTGTTGTGCAGGTAATTTATTTTTTAAATTTTATTTTTTATTGAAGTATAGTTGATTTACAATGTTAGTTTCAGGTGTACAGCAAAGTGAGTCAGTTATACATATATACATATATATATATATATATATACACACACAAAAACACATGTATTTTCAGATTCTTTTCCATTACAGTTTATCATAAGAAATTGAATATAGTCCCCTGTGCTCTACAGTAGGTCCTTGTTGTTTATCTACTTAATACATAGTAGTGTGTATCTGTTAATCCCAAACTCCTAATTTATCCCAGGTAATTTAAATGTGAAAGAATCTGATTTGCGAAACCAGGGAGATTATTAAATCAATTAACTGAAGTTGAGGAAAGATTTAATGAGGTAATTGTGAGGGGAGAAGAAATAGTGTGCCAATCACAGTTATGTAACTATTTGAAGTGGGATGGAGAGTAATTTTTTTGGAGTTATTTGTCATCACAGATTAAGTATGCATAATGAGCAATTTGGATGGAATTGCCTATTATCTTTTCACTACTCATTTTGAGTTAAAAGAAAAATTTTGTTTTGGGGAAGTCTAATGCTTGGCTAGTATACTTCACATAGCATTGTAGCTGTGCTTTGTGATAAAAAGAAAGTAACAATGGGGGGAGGGTACAGCTCAGGGGTAGAGCACATGCTTATCATGCATGAGGTCCTGGGTTCAATCCCCAGAACCTCCATTAAAAAATAATAATAATTAAATAAAATCAAACCCAATTACCAAAGAAAACTAAAAATAAATAGTGTTAAAAAAAGAAAGAACATAACAATGAAAGCAATTACACAACATAGTAGTGACGAAGAGGAAATAATTATTTGGGGAAAAGAGCCACGTATCTGGTGAGACGTAAAGCATAAAGCTGCCTTGATACAGCTTTCTCAACTCTCTCTACCTGTCAAAATCCTGTCTGCTTTTTCCTCAATTCACCCAGTTTTAGTCTATTTTATTCTACACTTCCATAGCCTTTGCTGAGCTGTGTTACAGCACGGTATTATTTAGATGCACCCTCCAGTAGCTGTTACAGCTCTTACATATGTGGGCACGTCTTCATCATCTGGGATTTTTTCACTTCCCTCTTTAACAGAGTGGCTAGTACTGCTCCCTGAACATGCTGGCACCTGGTCAGTTCTAACTGAATCAAAGCAGATCACTGAATCACTTAGGGATGAAAGTTCTGCAATAATAGAGCCATGAGACATAGATAAATAAAAACAGGCGATAACTCAAAAGCCCTGACATTTCATGTTATCTGGTCTTGGAACTTGGCTTTATAAAATGTGTTAGCACTTTAAGTCCCCTAATCCTTGAGCAGCCGCCTACATTTCAGGTGCTTGTAAAGTGGATCAGAGAACTCTGCAGGTCCGTCAACATGCAGTATTACCTAGCAGGTCTTTGGCTCCCAAGCCCAGTGGGGTCTCTTATTCGGAAGAGCTGGGTGGGGACATTTGTGGTCTCATCTGTAAGGACTAATGCTGGTCCCTCCAGCTTCAATCTGGAGCATTTTGATGCATTTGCTGGGCCCTCGTGATTTTCCCCTCGGGGTACGATTTTCTGTCTGGCCGGACAGAAGTTACACACTCAAATTCTAAAAGCTTTCTGGCATTATCTGTGCAAAGATGTGCTTTACACAGTCAACAGTAAAAAATATATATTAAAATATTAAAATGGAAGACATATACATAGCTTTCACTCTGATTTCTAACAAGACAGATGATTTGCATACCACCTACAGAGCGCTGGTGGAAGTCAGGGTCTAAATGTTACAAGGAAGAGGGCACAGAGGCTGTCTCCTTGATGTTTCAAATGCTCTCTCCACTTACCCCATCTGCATTTACTGAAAAACAGCCCATTCAAGTGAGATACAAATTATCTAACCACAAAGCTGCAAGATATCAGTTCTCTGGTGCTTTGATGGATTTTAAAACTCACAATATTTTGCTTTGATGTTTCAATAAACATTATTCTGTACTAAGAGAATTGGGAGGCAAGTTACAGTCCCAAAAGTATTAAAGTACTTTCCACCTCTTGAACTTTTCAGGGCCATGAAATCTCCACTATCAGTCACACTTAAATTAACCTAAAAAAAAAAAAAAGACTATTGGTCACTAAAATTTTAATAGGTAGAGGGAAAAAGAAAATATATTTACTGAACCCATATTCAATGACAAGAACTTTACACGTATTACTTCATTTGAATCCTCACTAGGAAGACACAAAGACTTTCTTATTTCCTCCCTTTGATAGCTAAGGAAAAAGGAGATTCAGGGAATTTAAATTACTTGTGCAAATTCACAAAGCTAAAAGCCAAGACAAAGATCTATCGTATTTGCATAATCTCCATTGGGTAGCTAAAAACACTGTGATTGGGATTTTAAATAAAACTCAGAATTGCACAGCTAATGAGTGACAGAGCTACATGGTGTCAACTGAAAAACCACCACCACCAACAAAAAATGCACAAGGTTAAAAGCAGAGAGTTTCAGTTTTATGCATTTTATGCAGGAACCTTCCTGAAAATTGCAGCCCAGAGATGAGACTCTCAGAGAGCTCTGAGGAACTCCTACAAGGATACAGGGGAGATGCCAGATAAATATGATTTTTTTTTTTTTTTGGCTGGGAAAAGCATGTAGTCAAGCATGAAGAGATTATTGCAAATCACAAAGAGCAGACATCTCACACTAAAATGGTTAGTGCTTTTCTATGTGTGGGAAAATGCAAGAATCTGAGGTTATTGCAAATTTTCCTTAGATATGCATCTTACCTGTCTAGGGGCCCGTGTATCCAAAGCACAGCATGATTCCTGTCTTTCTCCATCCTGCATTCCCCTCAGGGCACATCATTAGTGGGCAGCTGCATGGGGGTTGCCACTTAAGCCTTGCAGAGCTGGAATGCGGGGCAAGAGTTTTTACTTTACCGTAGTATTCAGCCCCGGATCATGTGTATTGTCCAATACATCAAGCTGTCTCTAATGTAGTCTGAGAAAACAGGAAAGAGACCGTTTCGGCAATTAAAGAAAAGCAAGTATTCAAGGCAAGTGACGCCCAGAGGCCATCCGCAGAGTGCACCATGAGGTGATATAGAGAAAACCTCAGCCTGACCAGTGCTGGTACCACACACCAGGTTACTGGGAGACAGGAAGATGTGAGATGGTTTCTTGGTAGAAGTGTAGTTTAATGCAGCCTGGAACAAACGTGGGGGAAATTTTCTTACTAAGGAAGACTGGGAACCCGGAGGCAAAAATGAAGTAACGGCAGTAGGGCAAGGGCTGATAGTGAAAGGGCATCACGTAACAATGAAGCAGATGAAGCAGTCCTGAAAGAAGAGTGAGTCTGCCTCACATTTTTTCCCCCAGTGCCAGCTCTGCTTAACGTTGATGGAATAATTATTGGGGCCCAATTATACAGTAAGCCACAGTGATTTACGATGCTCTACAGCCAGCACTGAATCAACCTGTCTCAGTAGCTGTAAGTCTGCATAAAGTTTTAATTATGAACATCACAAGTTGGTCGGAGCATATGGAGAAAAATGGATTATGAATTTATGATGCTGTGAATTTTCCTGCTGAGTGGCTCTTCCCCCGATCAGGGTCTGGTGACAGAATGACAAAAGGCACGTAGGAGAAGCCAGATGCTGGACAAAGCATCCGTTACCTTTTAAAAGTGAGACTGGGGACTGGAGCTGTGGGAGTGTACCAGAGGGAGTGTCAAAGGATCTCAGCTGCCTTTGGCAGTCTGATCCTCATGTGAGATGTAAACCACTAGGGCTGTGACATAACACGCTGCTTCCGATTGGCATTTAACAGGGTAGACGGGAGCCAGGGAAATAGTCCTGGCTTACTTAGCAAGTCCTTCAACATTCCCCATATAGAGAATTTCTGAAATTGATGAGCTATTCACTGTAGCTTCTCTTTAGGATTTCTTGGTTCAGTAAGCACTTATTGGGAGTGTATTATGTCCCTGACATCCAATGGCTGGTCTGTGTGGGCGTGTAGAGGCTTGAGCGCCTGACACACCTAGGCACAGGTGTGCAGGATCATCACAGGTGGAGGACTCCTGGAAGGAGTGGTTGAATCTCTGTGACTGCAGGACACACCAACTTCTCCCTCTGCTCCCTCCTCCTTCCTTTGTTTCCCCCACCAGTGTTCATCTCTAAACTTGCTGCAGGTCCACCTCCATCTCAGCGTTAGCCTCTCAGGGGGCCTGACCCTCAAAACTCAGTGTATCATCGGTAGGAACCTCAGCTTCCTGAGTGAGCCCCCAGAGCCTTAGATACAATTTGTTCAAATGAAAAAGTCTATTCATTCATTCTTTCATCCATTGATCATGTATTTCTTCAAGCACATTCCATTGTAGCACTTATCACACAGCAAGCACTGTGCTAGGCTTTGGGGGACAGAGATAAAAGAAAGTTCAGCACTGAAATGGTGCTTAATTCAGTCCAGAACACAGACAAGTAAACAATAATCACTTAGCATGGTGAGCTGTGGTAGGATCAGGCACACAGGGCTGTGGGAACACTGAGGAGGAACACCTACTTCCATGCAAGTATTGGGGAGGGAGTCAAAGAAGTCTCTGGAAATGGGAACGGTTGAATCAAGTAGGGGTGCGCGCCATATGCTTTCCTGGCTGATCACCCACTGAGGGAGGTAATCAGCCAAGAAAGAGGACAGGGTCTGCCAGCTGGTACCACAGCCTCGCGGATGCTCACATATGCCCGGTCAGACAGGCTGCGCCAGCATCCCAGGAAAGTGCCACCCACCTCCTCAGGCTGTCCGTCTGTAACTCACCCTGAGCCTCACGTTCTGGTTTCTCCTGGATTAAAATCACAGCAATCACAGTGTCTAACCGACACTCCCTGCCCCTGGATTTTGCAGAAGGATTGTCTTGTCTGCACCTAGTGAACCAGAATGTTGACAATCATTCCAGCAAGGTCACTAAAAATTGGGCGGTTGAATAATGCGAGTGCCTCCAAACACCCAGGGTAGGAGGGACACCTGGTCATTGACACTAAGCGCTCCCTAAATGGCTCACTGGTGGGATTACACGCTTTAGCATCTTTCTCAAATCTGTGCTCGGTGGAGTCCAGGGATGGGGAGCCGGCCCGGGTGCAGACCTAGTGGGAGCAGTTCCCGGACTTAGGACGGCAGTGAGGTCAGTCACCGGGTGCTGCTCCCGACCCAGGGCCAACCACTGGTGGAGGCCAACCACTTGCTGCAGGAGGAGACGTGAATGAGGACGGACATCTGGGCAAGGCTGAGATCTTGGGACGTGTTTATGGGCAGCCAGGCCCCCAGCTACAGCGAGGACCTGACGTGTCACCGCGATGAGCTCTGAGCGCTAAGCCCCAGTGCACCCACTGCAGACTTCTAGCCCCGTGGGCTGACTTGAGGGGCCCCAGCGGCCAGGCCACCTCCAGACTGGCCCTGCAGAATGCGGACACAGCCCCCGGCATCTCCCGCCCCTGGGCTCTCACGGAGCCATCTGGTTAACCGCTCTCTCTGAGACACCACGCCCCCTCCCAACTCCCCCTCCCAGGGGTCTCACAGACCGTAGGCTGAAGGACCCCCCATTTCTCACTGGCAGAGTCTCCCAGCCCAGACCAAGGTCCCCCATGCCAAGCTTAGAATCTGCCTTTGAGAAACTTAATTCTGGTTGAGAGACCAAATCCACCTGAGTGGAGCCACATGGTGATAAGCCATGAAGATCTACAGCAATATACAAAATTTTAATAAAGCACAGGCTTTTTCCAGTCCGAAGATGAGTTGCACAGCTCACATGAGCAAAGGCAGCATTGTGGTGACATGTACACAGTCCCCCTTCTTTGAAGAGAGCATCAGACATTTAAATAGTTATGTTCTATGACATTTGATAACTAGTCACATGACTTCATAGTTATGCCACTCACTTGTGTACCTGTGCGCATGCATATTTTGAAGTCATTTTCCTCTGAGAGAGCAACATTCAGCACCATTCTCCTCACCATCTGCATGCTGCCTCGATTACATCTATTTTAAATGTAAATTCCTTGATGAAAGGAACAATATATTAAGTCTTAGTCTGTTATGAATGGTTATTCTGGTTAATAACAAAAAATCTCATATTAGCGAAAAATGCATCTATGCTTCTATGCGAATTAACACGGGAGTTACTTCTACAGTTTAATATGAAAGAGTAATGGTAAGGCTGTCAAAAGCAAAAAGGGCTCATTTCGACAAAATTCAGGGCCATTTTTACAACTGGAAACTGACTTGCTTAAAGGCATAATAACATAGATGGAGGAAATGTTACAGTCAGCAGTTATCAGAGTCTTTCCCCAATAAAGTGGCAGACTAGGGCAGTAGAAAGGGCAGAAGGAAGTTCAGAAACAGTAGTGTGCTAAGTGTGCACGACATTTAAAGTAGATAAGTTTTTAGCACTCCGACCTCTATACGACCAACTTTTTTTCAGCATTCATCGTGAAAATAAATAACAATAATCAGAAAAGTAATATCTTGAATTTTGTTTATGTAATCATAGCAGTAAATAATAATAATAATTTTAAAAAGTAATAGGTTAGTCATTTTAATTACACATTTTTATAAAAGAGCAGAAATTCCTCAAAGTTCATGGAATGATTTGCACCTCAAATGACAGAGCTGAGGCAGTCCAGTTCCATTTCTTCTTCTTTCCAGTCAGTGCGTTAGCGTGGTTTATGTCAAATTTGCTCTCTAAATACAGAAATATGTAGGGGGACAGTGGTGGGAGACTGCGACCATGCCTGAGATAAGCCTGAACAATTCTGAACTGTTTACTCAACAATTCTGAACTGTTTACTTACTTACTTTTATTGCTCACTGTGAAAATGTACGTGTATAGCTGAGTCCACATATGTCTTGGGCCAATTTTACAGCTGAGGGTTTTGCAAGTTAACTTCCAGTAGAATATAATGTTCGTCACAGGAGATGTACTAAAAGTGTGTTAATTTGGAGCTTAGCTATATATTATTAAAAACTTCACAGTAACCATAGTACCTGTTTAGTTTTTTTCTCACTTAAAAAACACTGTTTTATTTGTCCCAAGTGGGTACCACTTTTTAATAAACATCATTATTACAAATGTTTATAAACACTTAGCTAAATGCATGACAGAAGAGCGATCACATCCATTCCCTGAAATAACACTCTTTTCAAAGTATCCTGAGTGTACAACTCTTAAAAACATCTTTATTATGTGTGTGTGTTTTTTTCAATTGAAGTGTAGTCAATTTATAATATTAGTTTCATGTGTACAACAAAGCAGTTCAGTTATGTATATACAAATTATTACATTTTTTTCAGATTCTTTTCCATTACAACTCATCACAAGAAATTGAATAGAGTTCCCTGTGCTACACGATAGGTCCTTACTGTTTATCTATTTCACACATAGTAACATGTAGCTATTAAATCCCAGCTCCTAATCTGTCCCGCCCTATCCCTTTCCCCACTGGTAACCACAGTTTGTTTTCTTTGTTTATGAGTCTATTTCTGGTTTGTAAATAAAATTTGTATTTTTTTCAGTTCCACGTATAAGTGATATCATATGATATTTGTCTTTCTCTGCCTGACTGACTTCACTTAGTATGATCATCTCTAGGTCCATCCATGTTGCTGCAAATGGCATGACTTCATTCTTTTTTTATGGCTGAGTAATATTACATTGTATGCATATATGTGCCACATCTTCTTTATCCATCCATCTGTCAATTAACATTTGAGTTGTTTAGTATTTAGAACAATAAAATATTTTTTTAGGGAGGAATGATGGTTTTTTACCAATTTTCTTTAAAGTTGCCAGAGCATAGTGAAAATCAAAACGAGACCAACTTTTAGGTAAGCTTATTTTATTGTTTACCAGGCAATGCACCTGTTTTCACCTGCACCAGGGTGAGCTTCTCCTTGCTCCCAGCCTCTGTACACTTGCCCCTGAAGCCCCACGGAAGGCAAAATCAGGGTCCCATAGTGTAGCAAGTGTAATTCAATAGAGAACATAGTTTAGGATCTCCTTCAAACTGTTAAATTTTAAGTGTTGTCTCTTATCTCCAGCCATGGACAAGTTCACAGATGGAAAATACTTAGCCCTTCCTCCTCTTTTACCCATAGCAGGTATTTTTAATCCATCATAGATAGGACCTCTTTCCCAAGGAATCGGGACGTGTCTTTGGAAGCCTCGTGAAACTGCAGTCTAGGCCATCCACACAATGGTGCGACATCGGTCTAAAGAGTTGAAAACTATTTGCGTTCTTGAAGGTCATCTCTAACCTGGCACTCAAGCGAAGCACATCACAGGACCTGTGAGGAGGGCTTGGTGCCCTGTAGGTGCTCAGGCCACCTTGTTCATGGAGGGAGTGAACTGCATGTCTGTGAATGACGGAGGCGGGATGCAGGGAAACTGATGAAGAAAGCTGTTCTTCACTCCTAATAGAGCATGAAAAAATAGCCAGCCCTCAGTACCCTCAAATGATAAGAATGAATATTTATAGAGTATTTATTATAATCCAGTCACTATCAAAGGGCTCCAAGTGTATTAAGTTTTTGCATCTTTTTCACAAACTCCCAATGAAGTAGGTACTGTTATTACCACCCCCTCTTCACAGACGAGACCCTGAGTCAGAGAGTGTGAGAAATTATCCTGAGATCACACAGCTAGTGGTAGAGCTGGGAGTCGACCCAAGCTGCATGCCTGCAAAGCCCCATTTGTGGTGTGGCATTCTGACTCGGGTGATGTCCACTTTAACTCTCTCTGAGACACCCTGGAGTCCATGAGATATTTTGCAGAGGCATAATTTTGATTCAGCTTCCTGTAAGGCCAGTGTAAGATTGTGGTTAATTAGCACATGTGACAGGTCAGGGAAAATAAAATAAAATATTAAAATTATCTCAAGGTAACTCCAATGTTTCCCTTGCATTATGACATAAGCAAAACCTTCAATTAGGTGTTTAAATGTTCTATTGTTGAAGGGGTGGCTCTAAAAATAAAGCCAAGTCCTAAAGAGAGTGAAGATCTTAAGGATATGCTAAGTGCTTTATATGCAGGAATAAGAAGCTTTGCAACATTACTGGAAGTTTGAGTACTCATTTTGCAAAAGGAGAAACTAAGAGAAGCTGAATGACTTGCCCAGTGAATTGCGAAGCTGTCATTTGAACCCAGGTCTTTGTCATTTCAGAGCTTAGGTTTCACCATGTAGAGGTGTTCCCAGCCTTCCCCAGATGTTTGCTCTTTGAGCAGCTCTCCCAGCCCGTCACTGGTGTGAGGCTGTTTTTAATTACCCAGGGACGGAATTCCCCACCTGTGGGTCAATAGTCACTCTAGGCCAAACTTCACAGTTTCACTTTTAAAAAGGAAAAAGTAGGAAAAGGGAGGGATAACATTTAATTGCAGGATGTCTTCTGTGGTTACTGGCTATGTCAAGAGGAGCTGGCACTAGGCCAGCATGAAGTTACTCAATAAAATTCATCAGTGCCCTAGTCACCGCCAGCTCCTGAGCTGGGCTTTGGGGTGATGGGAAGACGATGACGTATCTCTGCCAGCAGGTGACACTTCAGGTTTCTGGTGCGCAAACAAACAGAAAATGGGTCTTTTAAAGAATTAGAGCGTGTTGGTTAAAACACTTTTGTTACTGTTGCTAAAGATGTAAGTATTGAGTCTAAGGTGCATTCCTGCTTTCTGCATCGGTCAGGGGCACGCCAAGTTCCTCTCTGGCTTCTGGGAACTGAGGTGCCTCTTGATTCACTGGCAGTTCCTGAGTCCCATAAAAGTCAAACACATTGGGATTCCAAGGGCTTCCTACCTATGCTCTGCTCTGCGCTTCTCCAGGGGGCATGTCCATCTAAGACGGTCTGATGAGATGCTCAGAGAATTGTCAGCTTGCTGGCTTCTTGCTGCTCTTTTCCCTTCTCTGTGCTTCTTCCCTCCAGGGATCTATGATGTTAATGTTGCCTAAGGGTCATCCTGACTGCACCAGGCAACGTGTGGACCATGGCACAGTCCACTGGCAGTGAAGATGGGCTTTAAAGCCAAACTTGCTTATGATTTTCTGTTCTGCTGTTTCAAGACCTGCTGGACCTTTGGTAAATTTTTTTTTAATCTGAAAATGGGAAATATAATGGGTGTATATTTATAATCCCCGTTTTAGTTACTTACCTAAACCAGCTTTTTCGAATGGGGGGGTGATTTAGCCCCCTAGGGACATGAGCCATGTCTGGAGACATATTTAGTTGTCGTGACTGGGAGGGTCGGGGTTGTACTGCTGGCATCTGGAGGGAAGAGGCCAGGGATACTGCTAGGGACCCTACAGTGCATGGGACAGCGCCGTCACAAAGAATTATCCAGCCCCAAATGTCAACAGCGCTGGTGCTGAGAAAGCCTGCCCTGATCTCAGTTCTCACTGGAGTCTGACCATGAGTGGGTATGACCGAGAGCAAGTGGAACACAATCCTTCCAGCCTGGATGATACAGGTTGAACCTGGAGATACGGGTGCCAGGTTGACTGTGGGAAAAGAAAGGAAACAGGACACAAGAAAGCAGGCAGTCTGGCGTTTGCCTCAGTCTCCCTCTCTTTGGGCAGATATTCCAAAGCCAGAGGTATATTTGATCAATTAAAGGGACCCTCAATGTCAGAGAGTGCGACCCAAATGAGGCTGCTTGGCAGTACCGGCCAGGGCTTAGGCAGGGCTGAGTTATGGGTGCAGATGACTGAGCAAAACAGAAGAGCCAAGGAGAGGAAGGAAAAGGAGAGAAATTGAAGAAGACGGAGAGAAGAGAGGAAAGGAGCAGAGAATGGGGCAGGAGGAGAGGGGAAAGAAATAAAGGGGAGACCTGGCAGGAGCTGGAGGTCTCAGCTTCACACTGGCCAGCAGAACAACGGGTACCAAGCACAGTTATTTCGGGCAACTGATAACATCAGCTGATGTCGTGGGAAGAGGAAGGGGCAGTGAAGAACTCTGAAAGACTGCGTTGTATTAAAAGGATACTGAAAATTTTCACCTAATGAGAATTTTTGAATTATTGCCTTGTGTTAAGGTTACCGGACTAAACTAAAATAATTCAGTTGGACAGGAAGATTAGATCAGCTCAAGGGGAGAAAAGTGTACATTTCCTCTGTACTTATGAAGTTGGTATAAGAATTTTCAGGTTAACACTAACTTTGCAGGTTTGCTAGAAGGATGAAATGAAATAATCAATAGACAGTTTATAGCAAAATGCTTGTCACCTGGTAAAAACTCCGTAATAAAGAAGGAGAGGAAACTTCTGTTCTATTTAATATGTGTAGCAGACAGAATTTCTAAATCATCCCCCAGAGATGCCCCTCCTGCTCACCAGAACCTATGAATGTAATGAGATAT
This sequence comes from Vicugna pacos, assembly GCF_048564905.1. Classification (NCBI taxonomy): domain Eukaryota; kingdom Metazoa; phylum Chordata; class Mammalia; order Artiodactyla; family Camelidae; genus Vicugna; species Vicugna pacos. The sequence continues at coordinate 11,233,637 of NC_132991.1, read as the reverse complement.
CGCCCCCATAATTATGTTTTGGTCCATGACACAGTTGACCTTAAGACCAGGAGATTATTTGAGTGTTCCTGACCTAACTGAGTCCTTAAATGCTGTTTTCTCTGGCTGATGACGGGAGGAGCAGGAAGAGAAGTCAGAGGTATTGGAAGAACAAGAAGAACTTTTTACGGTGTGGGAAGGCATGCTAGAGGTATCGAGGAACAGAAAGCGGACCCAGGGGTGAGAGCTAGTGAGGACCAAGGGACCTCAGACCTACAGCTGCTGGGACCTGGATTCTGCCAGTAGCCCAGATAAGCCTAGAAATAATGCTCCAGATAAAAGTCCAGTCATCCTATGCCTTGACGTTGACTTTGTGAGACCCTAAGCAGAGAACTTAGCTGAGCTATGCAGGACTTCTGACCTACAGAGCTGTAAAATAATAAATTCATGTTGTTTTAAGTTTCCAAGATTATGGTAAATTGTTATGAAACAACTGGAAATACAATTTGTGAAGTTTTCTAATTCAGTGGGATAACAAATCAGAAAAAACTTCATGCTCCCTCTACCTAATACAAACCCTTTGTCTCCTTATCTCTGCTGTCTTAGTGTCTCAGAAACATACTCCAATGTCCACCCGCCAATGGCAGGTTTTCCGTGAAACTAACAGACCTTCAACGCATGAGCCTTTTCCAAGGAAGAGATTCAAGCAATGCAGTTACAAAACCATGTCTGTTTAGAATTTTTGCAAAATATGACAATTTAATTGCAACTGATTAAAACCTGTGGCTCTTTCCACTCTTCCCTGCCCCCACCTGCACTTGACACTGGAGTGACAATGGACAATTTTAACACGAGGCTAAGATAACGTTGAGCTCAAGAAATATTCACTATGTGTTCAGTGGGGAATTTTTGTGTTACTCACAGCTACTTCCTTGTGTACTTAGGTTATTGCCACCCACCGTTGCATAGGAATCTCTTTCAAGAATGATCCAACTGCCATGACCTAGGGTGAAAGGTGAGAGGTCATATCACTATACGATAGTATCTTATGGTGTCAGGCACCTGAAGTCTCTGAGTAGCAGAGGAAACACAAGCTTTGAAATGAATAAAACTAGAATTATGGGAACTTATTCTAATAATTAACAGTATAAACTTTTATTCAGGAGTTCAGTGATCCTTTATGCCTAGAAAAAAGTAGTTTTGTCTGTCCAGAACACACTGGATAATGCTGTATAAATAATAATTCACACACCATATATTTTCTTATTTGATAGGAATCACATGAAATAGAATATGTCAGAATTTCTCAGTTTATAGGACACAAATATGTAGCAGTGCCACAGATAAGTACATTTATGTTTGTAAAATCCTATGTTTTCTTTATCCTTCTGTATTGGATCACATCTTGGTATGTCAGTGAATCTTGTCCTGATGAAATCTCAATGTCCTTTTGGAAGAGCACACTAGATCACCTTAATAGCTTGAATATGTCAGTGTTCCAGTGAAAAAACATCTATGTGTGTTTACCAACAAATGGGGCTATGCAGTATAAGAATATTTTTATTATTAAAGTACTTAACATAACATATTTATATATTTTAAACTAATTTAAATTACTCAAGGAATTTCAGTTTTAGATTAATTTTCTTACAGAATTGTCAACATATCAACATCCAAATCCAACAAAAAGAAATGTTTAAACTTAAACGTTAAAATCCAAGCAGAAATTAATTACCAGCAGCTAATTTTCAAATGGAAGGAAATTATCCATAATAATCATAGGTCATCAATAACAATATGAATCCTCATAAAATTTCGATCCATCATATTTCTAAAAATTATCACAAAACATTGTATTTCTATATGAAGGTAAAAAGGATTATCTATCAAAAGAAAGAAGTAGAAACATAATGTTGAGATATGCCATCAAGTTAATAAAAATACACTGTTATTTTTCTAGAACTTATACATTATGTGGTATTGTCAGCACCTTCCTATTTGTAATTTGTCAAAATTTCTTTAGCCTTTCCAAAAAAGCATTCATTTTTTGTACTTAATTTTGTATCTGTATAATGTATTCTTTTTCTTAAAGGCAGCTTCTGAAAGTGCATAAATTTCCCACTTCTAGTTTGCCACTGCCCCAGGGTGCAAACTCAGTTCCCCCTACGTGCCTCGGTCCAGCCTGGCCAGGGTAGGCTGTACACCAAGGGTCCAGCTGCTTCTTCATGGGAGACAGCATAAGGTTGCTTCCCTTTTCTCGTTCCTGAAACTAGCTTTGGAACCCAGTGGGCAAAAGGTGTTCCCTGGATTCCCATACATCCCTTAACTTAGAAGTGTTTAGGACCAGGCTTGGCTTCAGTTCAGTTAGACAGTTCTACAGACTAGGCCAAGAGTCCTGACAATGGCTGTTCTGAGATGCCTGTGGCTGGAAACCCTCTGAGCTCTGTGACTGGGACTACTGACTATGCTCATGTAAGGCCCCACTTGCTCCTGGATAAGAGTCCCCAGCTTGCACACTTCCCCCAGAAGTGTGTTTATCCTCTCCTGGCTTCTCTCTCCTCGCCGGCCCCCTGTGTTTACTCAGCACACACTAGACTCCACACCCAGCACCATCTTCCAGCCTAGACCCTCTAGAAGGAGACTTGGAGAAAGTCTACAGAGATGCTATTGTATGTCAGATGCTAGGGTCAGAGGTGATTCAAAACCACTGGGGTGTTGTGAAGTTCATCACAGACTGATTCTCGTGAGTGAATGAGTTATTTTTACTTAAGAGGTTTTGAAGTGGCGCTAAAGTAGAAGAGGTAGAAAAGTAGTTGATGAAGTTACAGAGCAAGGGCTTGCTGCCAGAAGCACATAGAAGCCAACGGCACTGGCTTTTGAGAAAAGAAAAGGCTTTATTTTGAGGTTGACTGGTAAAGGGACCGGAGGCAAGGCTCTCAAATCTGGCTTCCTGGTCTGTGGCTTGGTTAGTCTTTCATGGGTGAGGGAGGGCAGGCTGGTGGGCAGAAATAGGTTTCCATTAGAGTGTTTCAGAGGCCATCTATGATAAGGCATGGAATGGCAGATTTCAGCACCGTATCTTCCTGGACAGTGAGACTCTCGTTTCTCTGGCCTTCAAATTCTGATCGTGTTCTGATTTTCTTGGTTCTGCATGGAGGAACCAAATATTCTGAGTATTATTTGAAGAGCACATTCCTCCTCTGTGAGTCCCCAGGTTACAGGACTTGCAGTTTGGGCTCTGCTATGTCTGCAAGGCAACTAGACATCCTGTTACTGACAAAGTAGGACCAGTGTGAGCTGGTCCAGTGGTTACAAGGGTGTTAATGTTTGAAACAATACTGTTAAAGTCCTAATTCTCTCCTTGTCTGTACAGTCAACCTACCATTCTCTCTCCTCTGATTATTAAATAAGCATTTACTGGATATCTTATAAAATATTATCTGAGATATTGTGATCCTCTATTTTTTTATCAGTATTCACTACTCTAAACTTCAAGAAGGCAGGAACTTGTTCATATTGGCTCTGCAATATCTATCATAGTGCCTACATACAGTGGATGCTCAAAAGTATTGGCTGGATAAATGATTTAGTTCTATTTCTATTAGACAATAAACCCTTACTTGTTAAGTAAAATGTATTTTTTTGATTACAAAAGTAATATATGTTAAATGCAGAAAAGTATAAAGAAAAAATTGATATGATTTGGGCATGTTTTTCATCATTTCTTGATAAATATGCATGTTCACATATCTACTCACCATTTACGTATTTGTGTTAAAATTGGGTGTTACTTCATATACATTTTGGGTTTCTTTTTATTATTGAATATGATGAGTATTTTAAAATTATTTAAATATTATGCAGAACTGTGTTTTAAGTTTTTTACGCTGAATATCACTGTGCGGATGTATCATAATTTATATAATCAATTCAGTTTCAAATGATATTTAAGTTAGTCCTGGATTTTGTGATGAAGACTGTGTGTGTGTGTATGTGTGTGTGTGCATATAGATAAGTCAGTGGGCATGAACAGATCAGCATAAACCATGAACCAAAAGTTGGCATGAAGAGGTGTAATTGTAGGGGGCACTCAACTGAGATGGGACATAGAAATGGTCTACAGACAGATCTAAAGCTAGGACTTAGCTTGAGCTCTTCATGGTAATAGGAAAGCTTAGAAACAGACCATACATCTAAAAGGATGTAGTAAGGAGCATGCGTTTTCAATTTTCTGATGCCCTGACATCTTTGGGCCTTGCTCCCCCTACCAAGGTTAGCTAATAGCTAGAGATCACAAGCCACTTCCCTGGAGCACACCTTTCATATGCAAACCAAGAATCCAGAGCCCACATCCCGGCCAGCTCACTGGGGGGCTCTCACACTCAGGGCTTTTATTCCCTTGTCCTAATAACTTGGGAGGCAGGCGTCAGAAAACTAGGGACAGTCTCCATGACCCAGAACCCACTGAAATTATTCAAACTAGCCAATCCTAAATCTGCTTATCCTGCCAGGCCCATCCTTCCCACGGAAACCACAGTGCAAGCTCCTGCCCACGTGTTCCCCTCACTCCCTCTGCCTCTTGACTGACCCGAGTGCTTCCCCATTTAGCCCTGCAGTGTGACATGTCTCTTGTTTCTAAGGATTTGTGAGTGTATAAATAAATCATTCCTTCTAGATTGAAAATGTTAGGAAAAAATACAAATAGTTTCAAAAGGCAAATCTTGAATCTGCCACATGCCAGCAGCTCTTTACATAACATTTACATTGTATTTACATTTATTTAGAGCATTTACATTGTATTAGTTATTATAAATAATCTAAAGTTGGTTTAAAGTGTACAGGAAGAGGTGCCTAGGTTATATGCAAATACTACCCCATTTTATGTAAGAAACTTGAGTATCCTTGGAGTTTGGTGTTCCGAGGATGCCCTGGAACCAATCCCCCACAGATGCCAAGGGACTACTGTCTAAACTCTCCAATAAAACATGGGGATAAATCTTCATAACCTTGGATTTAGCAATGGTTTCTTAGATCTGACACCAAAGCAAAAAATATGTATGTATGTATTCCTTCATGACAGTCATTGCCCTGTCTGTGTGTTTTACCATGGTCTGATTAAAGCAAACCCTGGGTACCCTTAAAACCAAGGATTACACCAGTCCTCCTCTAAAATGGGATGGAAACAATTATGTCAGAAAACCAAACCTGCTCAAGACCAACATCAGTCACACTGGGATGAAAAGAGTGCCTGTGTAGGGACTGAGGAAAAACTCCATACTTCTTACTGCTCTAACTGGTAGGTTTACCCTGAACATTGAAACCATGGACATTTCTGTCCTTTTTGAGGGTATCTTAAATATACCAAATGACGCATGCTCATATAAGACACAATCTCTGTTCATCTCTAGTGGCTCCCAGTGCTTTGCACACAGGAAACGCTCATTAAATATTTGTTTAATGAATCAGGGACAATGGATCTAGGCAAACACCTGGTTCCCTAGGCTGCAGGGTGGGAGGGGATGTGATGGAACTAGAATAAATCACAGTAGAAGCACGTGGGAAAAAGGATCGGTTTAATTTCTGTTGTGCTCCATCTCAAGGCTTTCCTTTCCTGTTCTTCTGATGCCTGTCTCTTGCCCCTTTCACCCAGAAGTCCCTTCAGTTCCAGGGTGCCTGCCGGCAGGGAGGGGGGTGACATTAGACAAGGCAGCCCCTCCTGCCGGCCCTTCCTGAGCCTCACCACGAAGCTTTATTAAAGAAAGGAATTGAAAGTCATCATTAAAATGAATTTTAAGGATTACTCTTGGATTTCATTTATCCCTGTTCACTCCTTTCCCCCACAGGCAAAAATAATGAGTGGTTCGCATTTTTATTCTCAGAAATTCAATGAAATTCTGAACTCTAAGGAAAGTATAGTCCCTCTGAATTACAAGAATATATCAGATAAATTGTCCGAAGAAGAATCTGCCCAAAGTTAAATTTTTGAGGCAAACTTGACTTATCTTAATACAGTAGTATATTATACTTACATAAAATATTTATACGATTAGGGAGAAAATTGTCTTGAACTTGGAGCAGTTTAAACTCTGCAGAGAAAGTCTGGAAAAATTGCATTAGGAAAATGCTTCTCTCTTAGGGGTCTGAAATGCATATAAAATTTAAAAAGAGACACTTTTAAACTTTCTAGAGGTTGTTTTCAATTACACAGACATTTTTAAATCACAAAACAAGTGATCTAAGAAGGCAGGAGTAAACCTATTTACTATCAAAGGCTAACAGCCAATATTACAGTCGCCATAACTTTTAAATCTAAAGTTATTTCTGAAAGGTGTCTTTTTTCTCTGCTGCTTCATGGATGTGTTTATATAACAATACACTTTTTAAAAGTACACAGTTAAATTACAGTTATGAATCACCTTTATATTTTTAAAGGAAAGATCATTGAAACAACCCCGTCCCGTAAGTTCAGCTTAATCCAGTGCACCTGATACAGAGCAGGTGTTGGATAAATACTTAATGAATAAAAGAAAAAAATGAATGAGTGAATGAATCTTTCTATTTGTTCACACGCCATCTGCTTAATACCCTAGAATGTTCCTAGAAAGATTTTCATTGTCTACGGGTCTGCAGTTACTGAAGATTAGGCAGTATTTATCATCCTCACGCTAATTCATGGAGTTACTGTATATCTGAAATTCCTGACATTGCTTCTCCAATCTTACCATGAGATAAGGGTGTCTCCTAGGGGGGTTATTCGCGCTCCTTTAATGAGATGAGTTGTGGATAAGTCTCAGACGACAATTCTTTGAATTAAAGAGAGACATAATGATTCTCCAGTTTAGTTTTCCCATTTGTGGTATGTCCAGCGCAGAGGGGAAGAGCAGAAGCAGTAAGACGAATAAATATGATCTGGAAAAGTCTGTATTAGAAAATCTTCATTACTTTATCAATCAAAAAAGATTGAAATATTGACCTGTCCAGCACCCAAATCATTAAGAAGATAGAATGCCTCCTATATACATTGCACTGTTCCTAAGTATTAAATTGAAGTTAATTTCTTACACTAACTGATAACGTCCAGCAATCCCAAGAGCAAAGGCAAACAAAGACGAAGGAGTGAGACTATCACACCAAGATTGCGATGAGGATAGAATCAAGACAGAGGCAAGTTCTGGGATGCGGACCTGAGATGCCAATCAAGGAGAGCAGTTGCCACTCCCACCCTCTCCCGTTACAGCTCAGCAGCTCCCTGTTCCCAGGATTGGCTGAGACGTTCTCCTCTGTCATGGAGAAGGATAAGCAACAGATGAAAAGGAATTAACAGTCCTGGGAGCGGTAAGGTAGATCCGGATTCTGTCTGTGAAGAAGGCAAGTCGCCAAAGAAAAGGAAAACAAAAAAAAAAAGAAAGAAAGAAGAGCTGTGTCCAAAGAAGGATTTCAGCAGAGATGGTGCCCGAAAGAGAAAGACACTCCATTGTCTTTAGAAACAGCAACATGCAGTCTGAAAGCCTAAAATGGAGCCCAGTGTCTTATTCTTACCAGCGAGAAATCATCATTATCAACTATATTTCTTTGATATCTACCTCAACATGTCCATAAATGAGTATCCAAGCCATGTGAGTAATGATCTGGACACAGCTGCATTATTTTTTTTTATCTTCCCTTGTTTAATTCTTCTAACAAATAGAGCATCTAACATGTGTTCATAATTGCTAATTAATTCTTTACATGTTGATGGTTATTCATACATCCCTATGTACGTGTGTGCATATGGGTCTGTGTGGATCTGGGTACTTTTCCATCCCACCTGGACCTAACTCACCCTTTTCTCTCACACTGACTAATCTAGTATTCAGAACCAAGTGTGTACTTTGGGGCATGAATTTAAATATGTAACATTATCTTATATTTGGAGAGTCTTTTCCAGAGCACAGCTGCCAGAGTTGACCTAGAAGCTGAGCTAGTTATAATTCCTTCCCGGCAGGGCAAACGAACCTCCCTCAAACCTTTCAAAACCTAAATTGCCTTCTGGTTCCTCACAAACCCAGTACAACAGACGCTCATTCCCTTCCCATCTCCTCCTCCACCCCTCTTCCCCCGCTGTCCTTCATTCGTCCCTCAGCAGCGGCACATATCCCCACTCTCAGTGATGCTGAAATACTCTTTGGAGACTTTCCTTGAACTTCCCACTGACATGCTTTCCTGCATTTTACATAGATGTGGCCTTTCTCAATACAAAAGTGACAGACCATTCGCTTCCTGCAGAAGGCCCAGGGGTACCTTGTTCTGCACGCCTGGAGCATATGCCCTGAGTGCATGTTACATATTCAGACGCCTTTTTGAGCTAGAGTGGGCTTTTAGCTCTTTCCTATAAAAGTGGCACCGCGAGGAACCCCTAAATAAAAACGTCTCACTTGGCAGGTGGTTAGCCCTATCCTCATCTGTTCCAAACGTGTGTAGTCCACTGACACCCTAAACATTCAGGCGGTTATCCTGAGAATTAATAGAGAAACATGACTCCAGCAATTCAGAGTTAGTTTTACAGTTTGGAAGGGGTGGGGAGATTGTGGGTGGGGAAAAACATTGAGAAACCGTTACTTAACCTAACACAAATGAGGTCAAAAATTACATGGATTTGGAAGTATTTCTCAAATCTTCCCTAAATAGTCTCAGCCCTGTCGTGTGTGATGTTTTCCTGCCCAACGATATCCTTTAGTCCTTGCTGACAGTGGCTCCAATCTCTCTTCCCCAGCAGAGGTTGGAATATACTACAGGAGCCAGCAACTATGAGCCATGGACCAGATTTGACCCATCATCTGTTTTTGTAAATAAAGATTTATTGGAACAGAGTCACGTTCATTTGCTTAGGTACTGTTTGTGGCTGTTTTTACACCACAAGGACAGAGCAGCATATTTGTGACATCATATTACCCACTGTATTAGTCAAGGGTCTCTAGAGAGACAGGACCATTAAGACACATATAGGAAGAAATTTATTATAGGATTTACCTCACATATTTATAGAGGCTAACAGGTCCCACAGTCTTCTCTCTACAAATGAGAGAACTGGGAAAACCAGTGGTTAATGCAGTCTGAGTCAGAAGACTTGAGAAGAAGAAGCCACAGGTGTACTTCTCAGTCTGATGCCAAAGGCCTGAGCACCCTGAGGGTGGCTAGTGTAAGTCCTGAAGTCCAAGGACTCGAGAACCAAGAGCCTCAATGTCAAAGCTCAGGAGAAGATGGAGGTCCCAGCTGCAGGAGAGAGAATTAGCCTCTTGTTTTCCTTTTTGTTCTGCTCTGGCTCTCAGTGGATTGGATGGAACCCACATGGATAAGGGTCACCTTCTGTCCTTGGTCTACGGATTAAATGCTAATCTCTTCGGAAACACCCTCACAAACACACCCAGAAATTATGCTTTACCAGCTCTCCGGGCATCCCTTAGCCCAGTCGAGTTGACACAGAAAATTAACCTTCACATCACAAAGTCTGAGACCTTTACTATCTGGTTTTTTTTTTTTTTTTGGTTGTTGTTTTTTTTTTACAAAACTTGCCCAACCCTGATAAAGTACCAGAGATGTGCTGCTCTGTCTCCTTCCCATTAATTTGACCTTCCATCCTCATTGCAGCTCCATTTCCTCCTTTTTCCTGGTTAATCTCAACAATTCATACATCCCAATTCTTCTGACCCTGTATCCCATTTTGTCATTTTCATGATGCCTTCAGTAGAATCACACACAAGGTGCTCTATGCAGTCTTGGTACTTTTTCTCCTGATGGAGTCACCAGAATTGATCTAATTTCTTTGCTGCTTTGAAGACACATAGGAATTCTTGATACCCAGGATGCTGGTTACTGAAGACCATGCTCAGTGAGTAGTCATCCTCCTGTGCTGGGCAGCTGGCTACAATCCTTGTCAAGTTGATTCACCTGCCCCACTTATTAAAGTTCCATAATTTTTAACAGACATTCCCTATGTATCTCTTCTATATCAACTACCATAATACCTGTGGGAAATAGCAAACTAAGAGCATTTTATCTCTCCCCCTTTGCCATCTGTCTAGCTACTTTTGTATTTTTGAATTCCTTCCTCCACCCTGCCTATTTTTTCCCATTTTCAGCCACCGTGGGCTCTGACCAGTGTTCTTGACTACAGCTGGGAATGGGTAATTTAGCCCCCAAATTAGCTCCATTTTCTATTTATCCTCTTGTCTCCTTTGACCATTGTGGTCCACATGACTCATGCTTCCTCTGTATGCTTGTCATCGCTCCTCTGCTGCTGTGCTCTGGTCCACCTGATTGAACTGCTACCATAACTCTTATAACTCCTCCCTCCTCTTCTTACCTTTTCTGTCCATACTGGCATCTTTTAAGCATGTACCACTCATCCCTGAGTGAACAATAGCTGTCATCTGTAATAAATTCTAGAGGTAATATGTTGTCATTTACGGATACTGAAAAACTAAAAAAAAAATTGAAATATCTAAGCTATGCCTTAAATTATGTGGGTTTTTTTTTTTCATTCTGTAAATTCCACTAGGAAGTATCCCTCAGAAAGAGAAGAAAGAGGAGGGAGGAAAACACGATGACTCCCTAGTGTGTGCCAGGCACTTCTGGATGCTTACAAGAACATTATTGAATATATTTCCCACTGCAATCCTATAAGACCAATGTTATTACTTCTATTGAGGGCATAGAGAAGTAAAAAACTTGCCTCAGGCTATGTCACAAGGTCACATTACAGGGATTTGATCACACAGATGACTTGCTCCGAAGCCCACGATCTTTTATACTGTAGCACATTCTTTTCACTGTTACTTATCTTTTTATATAATCGAGCTTGTTTCTGGAACAGGACAGAAACAAAGCACCATCCATTTTATTAGCTATCATGGAATTTAAGAAAGATGGCTGTACGTTGAAATTACTCATGAATTATCTGTGGATTGGCTGTCTTGCTGCTGGAACAAGTTAGGTCTTCGTGCTGCTACATTACATTGCTTCAAGCAAAAGAACAAACAAAACAATCAGCAGCAATAAAAACAACACTGAAAAACAATGATACCATTTCAGTCTGGATACCAGCCAGACAGCCATGGCGCGTTCAAACTGGGTGCATGGTGAGAGTTTAATTAAGGAAATTTAACAGGGTTTGAAAAGCTGGGTTTGCACAAAGGATAGGTTGGTCAAATTGGGCGCATATTAATCAGAGATGGTATTCAGATTCAAGGATATGGGCAGTCACAAGATGCGGGAGAAGGCAGAGTGATCCAGGGCATCAATTCTCCCGCCCCAGATCCTTACTTTCTAGACTGAGCATGCATTCCCTGATTTGGATTGAAGGATGATGTTTTTAAATCAGGTATCTGCTTAAACATCAAAGAACATTTGAGGTTATGAAGCATCTCCATTTTGTGTTCGGGTAATTCCATAATTGATATTATCTTTGTAGGAAGCTATGCCCAACAAATCCACAGATGCCAGGCCTGTTTATCTGAGCTAATCCTCCACTGTCATTCTTAAAGCCTTCTGCACTATTAAGGCTATCAGGAGAGTGATCATCATCATGTTTACCCGATGATTAGACCAAGTCTCCTTGTTATTGGAGAGTAGATTCTTGTTTCATTGCAGGAAGAATTTGGAGACAAGACATGGAGGTCAGGAGAGTTAAGTAAGGATTTATTTAGTAATAGTACACTCCCAAGGGGAGAGCAGGTAGATTCAGGTGAGTAGCCATGCTGAGTTTCCTTGGCAAGCTGGTTACATAGGGTGTAAAAATAAATGGGCAGAATATTCATTGGGGAGAGAGGGGTTTGAGGTGGCATTCCCAGATTTTTATTCCAGTTCCACCTTCTCAAAGGAAGGAGAGACTTTTTTCCTTATTTAGCCTGGATGGGAAGTGTGATGGCATCAGTGCATGATGGGTACTTCTTATCCACAAGGCTAATTTTATTGTAATGAGGGCATAATGAGCAAAAAGTTACATTCAGATGCCAGAGATTCCTGCCTTTTCCCATCTTTTATTGTCTGCCTCCAAGACACTTGCCACCCCAAAATGTTTGATTTCTTTTTTTTTTTAACATTTTTTATTGATTTATAATCATTTTACAATGTTGTGTCAAATTCCAGTGTTCAGCACAATTTTTCAGTCATTCATGAACATGTACACACTCATTGTCACATTTTTTTTCTCTGTGAGTTATCATAAAAATTTGTGTATATTTCCCTGTGCTATACAGTGTAATCTTGTTTACCTATTCTACAATTTTGAAATCCCAGTCTATCCCTTCCCACCCTCCACCCCCCTGGCAACCCCTTTAGCAAAATGTTTGATTTCTTATCATTCCAGAGATTCCTGCTTTTCTTTGTCTGCCCAAGGCCGCCTGTTGTTCACCAGATGTATGTTTCCCGTATTTGGCCCTTGCCCCTCCCCTTTCTCTGCTCATATCTAGCTATCTGTCAGCTCTAACATTCTACCTTCACTAGTTTTTATTTCAAGAGATAGAAATATGTCAGAAGGCACTTTCTTAATTTCTTCCTTCCCCCAAACCAGCAAAGGCCAGCAACATTGGAGTGGGCCATTAACTATCCCAAGTGTAAATGAACATGAGGAACAAATTGGGAGGAGTTTTAGTATTCATGAGCAGCAATAATCTCAGTGGGAGAGAATTAGGTAAGCGTACATTACTTCCTGCCACCCTCAGCCCTCCAACCAGTGCCTCTCTTTGTCCGAAACCAACTAGACATTAGAAGACAAAGAAGCCTTTTCTTACAGAGCATGTCTGACTCTGGGCACAACACAGGATGGAGAAAGATAACAAATATATCCAGAGGCGAAACAGAAGTTACCCCTGAACAGATATTCTGTAAAAGGAATTAAAATGTATAATAAATGGTCAACTCTTACGAAACTTTATTGAATTATAAATTCAAATGAGGACTTTTTTTTTCACACAAGTAATCTAAAAAAAGATGTACTTCCAAACTTCTACTGAGGAGATCTTACAACTTTTCACTGCATTCCAGCCAAGGGCTGTTTCTCAGCTAAATCACTTTTATCCATCCTGTTGCCATTTAAACCCTTTAATTATTAAAGGATTAGAAGAGCTAGTCCCCTCCTCTAAAACACCATTCCTATGTGGCAAATTCACTGTCCAGTTATTTTTTTCCCAAAACAAGGAGCCTAGTTCCCTGACACAGATAATTTCGTATACTACACATAACACTGGTCCAACATTTCAATGATTTAAAATCAATAACAAATATGTATTAAATAACTAATTCATATCTAAGTCTGTCTTAGGTAAAAATGGACTAAAAGGTGTGTGGGGGGGGTAGGGAGGGCAAGTTGAGGGAGGGAAGAACATGATTCCCATTTTCAGAGTTTTTAGAAATCTCCAAATACCTCTATTGAAAGTGTGAAAATGGTTCAAAGTAGTTTTATTCAATACATTATTACAAGTTTTGTTGCAATTGGCACTTAAAAAGTTTAGCCTTATAAAGGAAACATATTATAGACAGCCAGCCTTATTTTTAAAACTGAATCAATCAATAATTAGCAACACTGTTCAAATTGTATATATTTTCATAAGAAATACAGATTATAACCTTATAATTCTTTCTCAAATTTATAAGATACTTCTGGCACAAAATGCCTTTTTCCAACTGGTCCATTTCCATTTATAAATTTCATGAGAATCACACATCATAGAAGAAATTGGCGGTAGTCAGACAACTAATATTTATTGAGAACCAGCCTGAACGTGGTCTTTTTCTAGATGTCATGTGACTATCTTTTCGCCTTATCAGTGCTGAGCCTTGAATCTTGCTGTTTAACGTCTGAGCCTCCACATCTTCATTGGTACAGTAAGTTTTATTTCTATCCCATAAGGATGGGAAAGTGTTTTGTAAAATATGGTGCTATGCAAAGTTAGTGTTTGGCATTACATACGTGAACACTTATGGTTTCTCTATTTTATGAAAATTTAAATTTTCCATGACTGTTTCCCTTGGAGCCAGCCTGCTTTTCTTCTGCCTTTGAGGCTCCAGCGGGGTGGATGGGAGAAGTCAGAGAGCTCCCGGTGGGTTAACATGAGTTTAAAAAGGGCTAAGGTGAAAAGTCCCTTGAATCAAGACACATCACTGCCCACCCATCTCTGGGGACCTGCTGGCATGATAATGAGGGAACTTGGCTGCCTTCAATGTTAAGTCAAAACCCCTTACACTTCTCCCATGAAAGACCGTAATGTGAAAGTTTGAACTAAACTTTCCCTTGGGAAGTGAGCTCTGAATAGATCAGAAAAAAAAAAAAAAGAAAGAAAAGAAAGAAAAAACATAAAGTAAAAGTTTAAAAGCCATTTTACCAGAAATAAATCATTTTTGAACTTTCCAGAGTGGATGGATTATCAGAAACTATTGTTCATCTAAAATTTTATCATCCAGGCTCCCATCCTTTCATTTCCTCAAAGTATGGATTTTTCTTTTTCCTTTTTTTTTTTTTATGTTCAACTATCAATAACCTGACAGAGTTATAGCTGCTACTCTGAGACCTCTGTTTAATGAGAAAATAAACTGAAGGCATTTGGGGGAATCTCATTAATTTGCAGTTTCAGAAAGCAGTCACGATTAGCAGTCAGTCCATTGCTTCAAAAGGCAGAGAAATTTTATGCAACCCAATTTACCGTGCCCTCTCACTCTGGGAAGGGGCCTGAGTGCCTTGTCACTCCGACTATGCTGCTTCATTTCCTGGAAAACTGTCAGCATTCTTTTTTTTTCATTTGCTAACCTACTTAGGAGGGATTTCGTATTTTATTTAAGCTAGAAAGTTGCCTGTAATCCATACAAGGGGAATATTTGCCTCAGTGGGAGTCTTCCAGTGACTTGATCCTTCCTCATGGCATCCATGTAAAGTAGGACTCATAGGTAAGTCCAAATTTTAAAACCTAGTTTTATATTCTTGACTTTGACTCATTGTTTCCAGGACCATCTAACCTATAGACCCTAAATGTTGTTATTATAGTTTCAGTTCCTCTGAAGCAAGGATTTGCCTGTTGTTAGCTTCTTTGAGAGGGAATCTGAGGAAGCAGGATGGAAGGAGTGAAGTGAATTAGAAAAAGAAGGGAGAAAAGCCAATACAGAGCTCAAGCCCAAAAGGACATTGAGATGGCTACCCCTGAAAGATGGGAAGCTGAGGGCCTATTTGGTAGAGTGCTGTCCCCTGTCATGCAAGCAGACCCTTCTGGGTGCTGACTGCACTTGGGCTCACTTACGTGTTCTGTGTGCTGATGTTGGCAGGCCGTGGCTATTATTCTCTTTGCTTATACCTCTTTTCACAACAAAGAATTGTTGCCCAGAACACAGCAAAGACCACAGTGCAACAAGAATTCAGAAAAGTCAGACCATCAAAGCCGGTTCCTATTTCTCCTGGTTGAATATTTTCTCCCAAACTGGTGGACCGCTAACTGAACTCATTGAAGACTGTCAGGAGAGGTCAAAGGATGAGGGATCTGAATTCTCTCATTGAAAAGTGAACTATAGAGAAATTTCAACACATCAGCAAAAGAATCAAAAGCAAAACAAGCATCTGAGAATGGAAATAACTTAAAGGCCAGAGTTAAGATTCTGGATTCTACTCTTGAATTAATCATCCTCTCACAGTGTTAACTCTGAGAAGTCTTTGCTCTCTAGGATATGGGAAAAATATCTTCTGTCCTACCTAATTCACAGACATCATATAAGTCAAATATGTTATCAGATATGAAAACCCTTCATAAAAATGAGTTATTATATTTTTAAAAGGTATGCGTTAGTTTACAAATCATTTTCAGATGCATTATCCCATTAGGGATCTGTAAAATGCCCTGCGAATTAGGAAGAAGTAAAGTAGAGGAACACGTGATTTATATGACGTTATGGACATAAAAGTGTCGCATATGAATGATTACTCGAATCTTACTTATTTACATTATGTGACCTGCACTGTAGAGGGAAGCTTCTAATACATGTATAGAGTCTACAATGAGCCAAGCCCTCCACGTATATTGTGTGAATGACTCCCACAACTACGTGATGAAGAAGGTGCTGTTGAACTCATTTCATTGTGGCAGAAACTGAGGCTTCAGAAGCTGAAGTCAGTTACAAATGCATCAGGCGAGCAAGCGGTAGATCCACACCATGGACTTTGTTCTCCTTGACTAAAAGCCAAGTTTTCACTGCATCTTGATTTAGGTTTAATTTCTCCTAGTAATATCAGAATTTATCTTCATCAGGTTCTCTGATCTCCACACACCAGAGAAATTATCTTTTCCTTTGGAGCTTGTCATTGAACTTCATTTTCAGTGTCTTTGCTTACTGTTCCTTTTTAAGAGAAAATCAACCATGTGAGCAAAACTTTCTCCATACTGTTTCAGCAGAATAAAACCCAGAATCAGAAAGGAGTCAATGAGATAACACACCAGTTAGCAAAAGAGTTTAATAGAGTCCCTTTTGTAGTTTAATTAATAGGTGTGGTTTTCCTTTATCTGGCAAGCTCTTCTCAGACAATATAGGAAATAACTAACTGAAGGATCATGGTTTTGTTTTGTTTTGTTTTGCTTTTGTTCTAATGTTTCATATATTGACGATAAAACTTCTCTAATAGGATCAATATAATTTCCCTTATGTGGGGTTAGATTCTGATGTCTCAAAAAAAAAATGGATGTCTGTCTTCAGAAAGAACATCTACTCAACAAGTGATACAGGAAAGATAACTAGACAGGCTAAAACTCTTATTAGTACCTAACTTGACTGGATTGAGGGGTCCTGATCTCCCTCAGCTCATGGATCCATAGTCCACCATCCTCTGAAGCACCAGTGACAGAAAAGAGGAAAAACTCAGAGTGTCAGGGTATAAAGACTGACTTTGCTCCAACTTTCCAAAATGCAAGAAAGAAACAAGAGGAATACTTCTGTTTGGAGGGGTAACATTTCTCAAAGATGTTGTGGGATCAGTAGCCCGAGAAGCTTCAATGTGAAGGCAGCGGAAGCCTGGGAAGGGAGGGGCACATGGGTTAATAAATATCCTTCTGCTAGTCAATAGTGAGACCCTTAAATTAGGAGACCCACTGAAGTGTGGGTCCTTGCCTCTGGCTGCAAAGTCTTTCATTGCGAGGCAGAGGGACAAAGAGAAAAAGCAGCTTTATTTCTTAAAAGAGGAAAAGGAAAGAAAGTGGTCCATCAGGGAGAAGGGAAGACAAGTGCTCCAGCAGGAAAAGGAAGCACTTGAGCTGGAAGCCATCAGCCAAGACGGCTGGTGGAGACAGCTCTGGGCTGAGTCAGGCCATGTGGACTTTTATAAGAAGTTTCTGCCATCGTGGCCTCCTGGGTGTGATGGAGCCAATCAGCCCTTGTTCAAACTTTTTAGTCCTTGTGGGGGCTTTTTTGGTTGTTGTCACAGCAGTCGTCAACTGTCATGACGCTGCTGGATGTGACACATAGCATGCTAATGAATTACAATGTGTGAATAATGAGGCTCAAGGTCCACTGGAAGTCAAATCCTCCACTATCGTGGGCTCCGTGGGGTCTAACCTGTCCCTGTTTCTTCTCTGCAGCTGCCTCCTGAGACTTAGATAAAAGTAGTTACTTTCTATTTGGGGAAGGGTTTAGGGTATGGTCCTGCAGGCAAGAGCCTTGGTAACAAAAAAGAAAGTTGCTTTTAATCAAAATGCCTACAGTCTGATGGACCCAGCATCATCCCCTCCTCCCCACCCCCCAATTTCCAAAGATTCTGTTCAGCCATGAAAGTTTTAAAGGAAAACGAAGGCATAATCTCAGTTAATCCTTCGGATAGGTGGTCCGAGTCATTGCCATCCCCCAGTGCCTGCAGGTTTGTCCTAATCAACTGCTTACGCCTGCTCTTCTGTGACTCAGGGAGGCCTGGGAGACGTCAGCTTTTCTATAAACAAGAGGCAAGAGGCAAGGATCTGGGGGTGAGTGGGGCACAGGGTCCTGCTTGGTATCATTTCCATGGGGTAAACATAAAAATAGAACCATGTCACACCCAATCTGCACTTTGTAAATGAAGATTTTTGTCAACTTTACAACTGAAATGGCCTATTGCAAACCCTTCCTGAACACTTCAAGTCGGACTTTTTGCAAAGCCATGCCAAAGAGGTTCATAAAAGAGACGCTGATTGTTCTCAAAGTAGAGCAGAGCTAGAATATCAGTCAAAACACTACACTATTTTTTCTTCATCTTCCATGGAAGCTTAAGCAAGAGCATGGAGAACAATTTTTTTTCTTGATAGGCCTTTCATTTACTTTGTGGAGAAAAACAGAATGGTGCAATTTTCAAAACTGGAGCCGTTCAAGAAATCATGAACATTCGACTAGAATGTCCTCTTTACCAGAAGATATATTCATAGATTCAAAAACTATAGTTTAAGCTAAACCAAATAATTAGCAAAACTTAAATCATGTATCATATATTGTCTTACTTACTGCATGTTAATCATTTATTTCATAAATCTCAGTTGTGTAGGTCCTATATTTCAATACAGTTCAGAGGCATGACTGTACCACACAGGTTAATCAGACATAATGGGAAACAGCAACTGTCAGCTACAGTGTTAAAAATCCAGTTTATTGATTTTCAAAATTGTAGGATAGTGCAGCTCAGCGCATTTTCTTGTGAATGAGATGGGGATGCTTGTCAGGATACACCCTTGATAGGAATCCACTAACAGTTCCGAGATCAATAGAATGTTTACCATTACAACACACAGAAGAGGTGGCAACATCAAAATCATCCCCAAATCGATCACCAAAACCCTAGATTCTAGTCTGTTTACAGCGCTTACTTTGCCTTAGAGAAAGCCACTTATTTTCTCTGAGCTTCAGCTCCCAGGCCCACAAAAGGAAATTCTTCCCAATCCTGATTAGTCAGAGGCATTTTCCATGGCCCAAATAAACAAATAAAAAAACTTACTCTACACATTATTCCATTAATAGAAATATGCTCAAGTTGGGAAAGAATATTCCTTGTTCTCTAAACTGTATGTCTATTATTCTTCATAAATTTCATAATATTTGATTTTACTGTGTTATGGCACAGACACTTGCTGACGATGAACTACAGTTTTGTGTCAGAGACCTACACTTGCCAAGATAACAGCTAAAACCATGGCTGCAAGGAACTAAAGGCCTCTGGATGTGCAACTGTTTGGTGATGCTATAGACATTGGCCAATTATTAAGCTGAAGATCAAAATTAAAAAAAAACATATAAATATATATATATAGAGAGAGAGAGAGACAGAGAGAGAGAGAGAGTACACTCTGGAAAAGAAAAGAGGGTAATGTTTGCCATTGATACTTAGTAGTACAGAAGGCATATAAAATACTTCTTAAGCAGATGATTCTGCTATATAGAGACATGGAGGAAATGTACAGTGACGGAGTCTAAGAATTCTTCCTTTTCAACAAATTAATGGAATATTGGACTAGTGACAACAAAGGGAGGTCATTATTTTAATGGCTATCAGAAATAGCAACAGATAAAAATGGTGAAAGCTAAAACTCCTCTCAAGCTATTATGAATTCTCTGAAGGGCTAAAATTAAAACAAAAAAAACTAAAATGATCACTGAAATAAAAGCCATTATTTACTGACCTCTCTCTCAGTGGCAAAGAAACAAGGACTTTGTGTATGTTATCTCTTGTACTCATAACCACATCTCCATGAGGTCCATGTCATTATTACCCCATTTTAAGATGAGAGTACTTTTCTCAAGCTTGGAGAGTCGGGTTCAAATCAAATAATTCATAAGCGACAGAGGTAGGATTTTATTCTAATTCATTGCAAGTTCATGATCTGAATATGGCATTATGTCTCTGTATTCATTCCCTGAAATAATCTCTCTCCCTAGGAGGTCGTAAACTAAAACAGAAGGTAGAAATTTTCCATATAATTATGGAAATAGCTACACATTTTCCGCTCCTTGGTTGCTTAAACTACCCATGAATCAAAGACAATTGTAGTAGAATAACAGATTTAGGTACAATGAGAATACAAAAGGAAAACAAACACTCAAAGTTTTGCCAGATGAATGAATACCTTCGTGTAAAAGAAAGGAAGAAATAAACGTCTGAAATTGGAATAGCTGAATAGCAAAAACAGAGTTGTTGAGCATCGAAAGGAAAGTTCTAGGGAACTTGCAATGAGATTTATTCCTGGAAAGTAGAGGAGAGCCAAGAGTGGGAGATACGCGCATCTGAAGCAAAACAGGTAGAAGTCCATGAATCCTTAGTGTTTGTTAAATGTCTCTTGACACATGCAGTTGGGCTGGGGAAAGAACATTAAATGAGACAAATGGCATCAAGCACTTGTAGCTTTTATAAATTGTCAAGAAGTGAGGACAACTCTGAGCTGACTGATGATCCTCTGAAGCACACACACATGTGGCTACAAGGTTTGTAGGGGCTTCAGCCTCCCAAATCAGTCACTTCATTGGCCTGAGTGAGAATGGGATCTCGAGTTCTACAAACTCAAGATCTAGAATCTGCTTATTTCTTCCAAGCCCATCATTAATCTTTTATTATTTCCGTTCACTATCGAAAAGCCAGTATTTTAATTCAGCAGATAGATTTATTACCCTGCAGTGCTAAGTTTCTGTTACATGGTTGTCGTGTAGTATGAATATAGCTACTTAGATACAACACACACATATATAATGCCATTTAAATGGATGTGCTTTATTTAATCAGTCTTGTAACTAACTGACTGTTCTATTGTATTTCAGAGTCATCCAGTCCTACATGAATGACTTCTGCAGACAAAAAAGAAAAAAAAAGTGTAGTCTCACCAAAAACATGCTCAAACAATTGTAATTATGTTTTTATTCCTGTGCAATATTTTTAACTTTGCACATATTCTGTTCTTAAAAAAAATCTTTTTCTGGATCATTAGAGAAAAAAAAATATTAACTCCCCACGTTCAATCCTGGGATCAAACAGAAAGCCATGATTTTCTAGTGTTCACGTCAAATATCCTCTCTGTTTTATCATTAGGACTAGAGATCACTGACAGAAATGACATTTGAACAGAGTATCTGGAGGCTGTCTGTTCATTGTCTACAAATGTGTACATGTATTACACTGAGTTTTAGCATAGCATAGAAAGAATGTGTCTTTCTCTGTATGATTGGCCTTTATTGTATAATGAGATGATGATAACTAGGATTTATTGTCTATTATGGACTTGATCCTTAACACATATTATGACCACTTGTCATCAGAATCCAATGTAGATGATTAAGGCCATTATCTCCATTTTACAAACGAGGAGAGTGACCCTTAGAGCCAGTAAAGAAGTTTCTCAGGTTGAACAGCGTCAGAGCTGGGCTGAGATTTGAACCCAAGTCTGAGGAACTCCACACCACTACCTACTGCACCATCAAGTGCTGGAGTAGTATGACTGTGGAATTTCAGAACTTGGTGTTTTGCAGATCTCCTTGCATGTGATGCATGACACAATGGAATAGAAACAATAAATACAGTGGTTTTGCAAAAATAATACAATAGAATCCCATAGCAGCACATTCAAACACTACCTTGGATTAGCAACAAATAGAACAGTACTTTTCCCTTCATTTTCTTAAGAAGAATTGTCTACAGCAAAAAGAACAGAATTGTTAGTCTGCCTTCTCAGCCAGCTAGCAGGTAGATTACTGTTTCTTTGGTGTCATTTGCATTATTTGAGTTTATTTTGTGTGTTGCATGTGTTCTCAGGGTATAATATCACTCAAGAGCAAAGTGAAGACAGAGTGGTGCAGCTCATTCATTAATTTTCACAGCAGTTGGTTCTTTGCTGGCATTTAAAATTAACATTAGGAGAAGTTAAAAAAAATTCAGCTTCATTTCATACCACATAAAGCACTATGATTTTCTAGAAAGGCTGCAAACTGATTAAATTGAATTAGAGCAAGATAATCACCCAGTAAAAGAGAGAAATGTTAAACCCTATATATCCCAGACAAGTTCAAAGACCCTGACTTTTGGTGTTTAAATATTATCTGGTATCAAAGGTGACACTCCCGCTAAAGTTACAGGATAACAAGTAAATTGGAGCAGGGATGATAAATAAATGAGACCTTATATTGTGGAATAATTCCTAGGACTAGTCTTGCTAATAAAAATTGTAAGTTACAACTGTATTTATAAATTTTTTTTTAAAAAACCTTGGAAATTTTAAACATTATGCTGAAATTACAATCCTTGGGGGAAAAGATGAGAAGGTAAGAGAATATTTTTATTCCATGATGAGGCGAGAAGAGCAGAGTGAACAAAAGCACTGCTAAGAGAATACACTTATCCATGAACAAACCGATAGCATCTCTTTAAATTGTTTTTGGTTCTTCTATTAGTCAGAATCACTGAGAGCCCCTTCACCTTGCAGGATAAGTCAGAATAAATAGTTCCTTTTCTTTTGGCCAATTTAAATCCATGGACAACACAGAACTTGATTTATTTGACAACCCCTTGGATACTAAAGAACCTTGAACATATTTACTTCACCAAATGTTATCAGAAAGTTTCAATAGTGTTTACTTCACTGATCTAGTCCATCTGAATCATCTCTCTGTCTCAGTCAATGAAAATGCTTGCAACTTTGCTATTGGTGATAAATTGTTGATAATTCCCCACAAAATCCTTATACTGTCTCCATGTCATTTCCAACTTTTCAATTCAATGCTCAATTTCAACTGTGTATTTTAAACACTAGTGAATAGACAAGAAAGCTGATTAAATTATGGAAATAAGTAATAATAAGAGCTGTGGACTTACCATGGATCAGGCTTTTAAAAACTTCTGATGGTTAAGCCTCACCCCAAGACAATTCATATGCATCTCTGTATGGAGAGTCGGAGAAAGGCATTTGAGCTTTTAAATACTTTTTGAGTCATTCTAATATGCAGCCCTTTGTACCATGTAACCTAACTCTTAGAAGCTTAGAAGGTCCTTTTCCTCTAAGGAAAGGCCAAGTAGAGGTGAATGGTGAAATCTGGCTGTCACAGACGTGTGTGGATGAAGGGGTCTGATAATGAGATACCTCCGTGGATACTGTTGATGACTTTCTAACAAGAGATACAGCATCAGAAGGCAGATCAAGTCTCACACACGCAGATAGTCAGATAATTCCCCCAACAAGCCCTGAAGGGAGAAAGGGAAAGCTGTGGCATTAGGAGCACTTGTCTAGTGAGGCAAGATGAGTGCAGGACAGCACTGAGGAGAGGTGGGTCCCCGCCTCAACTACTGATGTTTCCCAGCTATCAGTCTGCTGGGAATTTAGCCCCATTCTCCTGAAGGCAGACAATGAAGTCAGGACATTCAGGCTGCCAGCCAGCTTCTGAGGAGGGAGCAAAGGTGTCCAGAGGCAGTGTATCCAGAGGAGAGTGAGTGGATGCTTCCTCTTAGCACCTGCTCCCAAAGTAGTCTCTTCCGACAATAGCCTGATACAATATCGGTGTTATCACTAGGGTGCCGGGCATGGCAGAAATTTGAGACTTTACAAGCTTTCAAGTGTCAGAAAGGAGCCCAGCAAAGCAAGTGCACACATGCCCGTGGTGATGGCAGTTGTCTGTGAAGTTCCTAGCCGGAGGTGCTGACTTATACTCAGGCTGCAGTCACTCCAGTGGCAGCATCTTCCCCAGCATCAGCCAAGGGAGGCCTCCATACATCATCCAAAACCCCTATGGGGCTCTCAGAAGAAGAACAGAAACCACAAGGTTCTCGGTAAGTTAGATGAAACCTGGAAGGGCCAAGTGCCCATTGTGGGGCTTCTAGACAGAGTGCATGATCACGAATCAAATAAGAATCACATTTACAAAGTGATTTAAAATCATTAAGGACATATTCACAGTCTCTATGATACTGAAAAGAGAGAGTTTTTAAAGAATTTTCTTCCTTTGTTATTGCAGTTTTGTCCTTCTGTGAACTGATGCTGAGGATAAAAGGAATTCGTATTTATGCAATCAGCATCAATGAAAGGTCACCTCTCTGAAATGATGTTCCCCAGTGTGGGCAAGCCAAGTGTTTCTATTTCTTAAATGTCATGATATTCTCAATTCCAAAACAAAAACCACTTGGACTTATTTAGCGTCCATCTGCTCAATTTCAGGAAAGTGTCATATAAAAGGAATTTCACTGTCCCAGGTATTGGGGAACCCCCAAACTTATAAAAGATCATCACCATGAGAAAGAACATGTGGATGTCCAGAGACTAATATCAGCACACAAAGATGATACCCAAATAGTGTGATTTTATATCAATTTATAAATATGCACAAATATTTAGACTCATTTTCATAACATTCAATTTAGCAGCACATGTATAAACAGACTTTCTAAAATTTTAAATTACTAATTAATTGGCATTAGTTTCTCCAATCAAATTTTAATGCAAAAATGATTTCTGTGTAATTGCATTATTTGTCAACATCTAATATCGATGTAATGTTTTTACCAGCCCCCCGTATAATGCATATACTAAAGAGGAAAAAAGATCCTGTCTACAAAGAATTTATAATCTAAGTTGGGAACATATGAATTGCAGATTAGAAACACAAACTTCAAATCACAAAAGACGTCATTAAGGGAGGGTCAGAAAAATTCCTAAATATCAGTGCTAATAATGAGGGATGTTTCTGAGTTTCCACAAAGCAAAAAAGAGAATGAATATGAAAGCATTTATCAGTATTGAATTTACAAAGTGAAAAGCTATAATGGAAAGGAAATAAACATTAATGAGGTGCAGGAAATTGGACTTTATCGATTAACAAGCTAACTAAATAGGTAACTAACCATGCATATTTGTATTTGGAATCAAGAGCCTAAATAGGTTTGGAATCAGCAGTCATCAATAATGTATATTTATTTAAATAAAATGAAAGGGCTCTTCTAGATATTAAGATTCAGGTTTATAAAAATGTGCCTTATATGTTAACAAACTTTCAAAGAATCATATCCCTGCAAGTGATATTTAACAAAAAATTTATCTGGGCATGTTGACCATCCTTGGATAAAGTCAGTTTTTCAAAGTCATTCTAAACACCACATGTTGTCAATCTTCCTCAACACTTTTACATGAACACACACTCTTTACAGAGTACATACATGAAGATGTGAGCTAAGTGAGGAATTCTGCTGGCTAGCAGATAATTTCATATGTTAATACTATAACTTTTTACTATGTCTGAAAAACACAGTCAATGGCTTGCAAAAAAAAGCACATGATTAAATGAGAGGTTTTTGTTATTAAGGTGATTACAAACTTTTTTTTTTTACCATTTTCCAAATAAAACACAATTTTTAAAACAGTTTTAGATTTAGAGAAAAAATTGCAAGAATAATTCAGAGACCATACCTCCCACAACCAGTTTCTTCTGTCATTAACATCTTAACATTAGTTGGTACATTTGTTATACTACCAATACATTGTTATTAACTAAAGTCCATACTTTTTCGCATTTCCTTCATTTTTCAAATGATGTCCTTTTTTTTTTTTCATTTCTAGGATCCAGGATACTATATTATATTTTGTTGTCATATCTTTTTAGGCTCCTCATGGTTGTGACAGTTTTTCAGAATTTCTTTGTTTTTGATGATCTTGATGGCTCTGAGGAGTCCTGGCAGGGATTTTGTAGGATAATCTCATAGTGGGATTTGTTCAGTGTTTTCTCATGATTTGACTGGGGTTATGGGTTTGAGGGAGAAAGACCACAGAGGGAAAGTGCTTCTTTCTTTACATTATCTCAAGGGAGCATGCTCTCATCATGACTTATCCCTCTTGATGGTCCATTTTAGACATTAAGCGCTCTATTCCAGCCAAACACCACAGAAAAATAAAACTGTGGTCCAATCCCCACCACAGCAGCAAATGCTGAGTGGGAAACCTAGATTCTACCCTGGCAGGTGTGTATGAGATACCCCATTTCTCCAATGATGTGGAGTCAGAGAAGACAAAGTAGGGAGTTGAAACTTTCATCTCCATGGGACAATGACAACGCTCGCCCCCAGCAGCGTCAATGGAGAGCACATGGGAGCCTGAACTTCCACTCCCTCTTAGCAGCAACAGACGTGCCCCTCCCCTATTTGGCTGGGATGATGTGAAAAGGGACCTACTGTCAAGTCAAGACTGTTACCTTTATTGAGAGTAGGAAAGAACCCTCCTCTTTGGTACTGAATGAGCTGAGTGGAAAACCTGGATTTTCACCTCCACCTGGCAATACAATGTAACATCTTCCTTCTCCTGCTGAAGCAGTATCAGAAAAAGCCAACTAAAAGAGAAAGTTTAAATAAGACTCAGAGTTTCATAGCATTTTGTAAAAATATCTGCATTTCACTCAAAGCAGAACATCAAAAATCAAATGGCATACATAAGCTCCAGTTTATCAATAATTAAATGAAATATAAATTATCTAAATGCATGACTAAAAAGACAGGGATAGACAGGGTGGATTATAAAACAGCACCCATCTATACACTGTCAACAAGAAATTCACTTCAAATATAGGCAAATTGAAATGAAAAGGAAAAGGATATATCATGAAAACATTAATCAAAAGAAACAGGAATTATTATATTAATATCAGATAACATCAGCTTCAGAATGAAAAAAAAACCCCAGAGAGGAAGAGAATATAGTTAATGAAGGGTCAATCCACCAAAAAGACATGGCGATCCTAAAAGTGTATAAAACAAATATTTTGCAGAGCTGCAAAATATGTGAAGAAAAAACTGCTAGAACCAAAGTGAGAAATAGAAAAATCCACTATTATAGTTGGAGATTTCCACATCAGTCTCTCAATAATTTATAATTTATAAAACAACTAGACAGAAAATCTGCAAGGATACAGAAGAATTCAGTAACACAATCAACCAACAGGATCTAATCAACATTTATAAAACAGTCTTCACAACAACAGCCGAACATACATTCTTATTATGCACCCATGGAACATATACCAGGGTAGACCATATCCTGGTTATAAAACCAACCTCAGTAAATTTAAAAGGACTGAAATCATACAGAGTTTGACCACAATGGACTCAATCCAGAAATCAATAGCAGAAAGGTAACAGGAATATCTCCACTTACAAACTTAACAACACACTTTTAAATAATCCATGAGTCAAAGAAGTCTCAAGAAAAATCAATAAATAAGTTGAACTGAATAAAAAACACAGCATATCAAGGTTGGTGGGACATAACTAAAACAGTGCTGAGAGAGAAACTTACAACCCTGTATGCATACAATAGAAGAGGCAAAGTCCCAAACGGATAATCTAAGCTCACATGCCAAGGACAGCAATGCAAACAAAAAGAAGGAACAAACAACAAACTAGAAACCAGTGAAATTGAAAACTGAAAACAAGAGTAAACATCAATAAATCAAAGAGCTGATTCCTTGAAAATATCAATAAAATTATTAAGTCTGTACAAAACTAACAAAGGGGAAAAAAAACATAAATTACCAATATCTGGTATAAAATAGGGGTTATCACTATAGACCTGCAGACATCAAAAGAGCATAATAGAATACAACGAACAACTCCACACACATAAGTTAGGCAACTTAGTTGAAATGGAACAATTACTTCCCAAACACAAACTGTCATAACTCATCCAATGTGAAATATATATATATAATCGGAATAGTCCTATAACTACTAAAAATATTGAATTTGTAATTAAATAATTCCTCCATAAGAGATCTCCAGCACCAAGGACTTCTACTATACATTTAAAAAAGAGTTAAAACCAACTTCATACAATTGCTTTCATAAAATAGAAGAAAGAATGCTTCCTAACTCCTTACTGTTACCCTAATAACAAAACCAGACAAAGACAAAACCAAAAAAAAAAAAAAAAAGAATATTACAGACCAATATGGTTCATGAATTCATACACAAAAATTTTCTTAAAAATAAAGTAAATAGAATTAGGCAATATAAAAATAATTCAACCACATGACTAGCTGAAGTTTATTCCTACATCATACTTGATGAGAGTTTGATATCTGACAAATGGTCCTTCTACGCCTACCTGTTTTGAAGACACATTTGTAGATGTGGTTTGAAAACCACTTTGCTACTTTACGTACCCAATGTGTTTTTCTATTCACATGTTTTTCGCTTGTTGGGAGATATAAAACTTTATAGTCAAAATTCTTCAATTTGTTACAAAGATTAATTCTCAGATATGTGATTTTAATCAAAAGCAGAACATAAATTGCTCCACATGTATCTCTAATGGCCTTATCCCAGTTTTATGAGATTTAGTTTCTAATTCAATATTTCGGGCATTCAGCACTGCCTTCAACAAACGTGTTAAGGCCCAGTCACTAGCAGCTGTGGTTTTCGGCACTTTGGTATATAAAATATTCTTGCTTTCTTCTTGCTTGACATTGACTTAAGTATCTCTTTAAGGCTTCTTTCAAATACTAAAGTGCATTCAATTTACCTTGAAGGGATTTATTAAGCAGCCATATTTTGCTTAATATGAAAAGTGGCCGGAGAAATAAAAAGACTCAGTGTTTCGCTTTAAGGAGCTCATAGTTCAGCAAAGAAGAGAAACAAGTAAGCAAGTAATTTACTATATTACTGTATCTTCTAATGAGTGACACATGTTTCCAGGGGAATCTTTAATAGCGCAGAGCAGGGACTTCTAACACACTCTGCTAGATGTCACTATTTTGGCTAGGTGACAAGTCCTTGCACTAGAACTTGACTCATCATGAATAGAAAAAAATATTTTTATCCAATAAAGGAGAATATGAGCAAAATCTGAGATTTCAATAGATTGTTGAGAGGATAGAGGGAACTTGAAAATGAGGTGAGATGATGCTATATGACTACATAGGATTTGAAAGGTACATTGAGGGCCTAGATGAGCTCAGTGAATATTGTTTTGATTTGATTACACATTCCATAGCAGGGATTTTTTTTTTTTTTGGCTTAACAGCTCAGCAGCCTAGGCATTGGCACCCAGAAGA
The DNA here is from genome assembly GCF_048564905.1 of Vicugna pacos. NCBI lineage: Eukaryota > Metazoa > Chordata > Mammalia > Artiodactyla > Camelidae > Vicugna > Vicugna pacos. The sequence continues at coordinate 11,204,633 of NC_132991.1, read as the reverse complement.
AAGATAATGGAAAGAAGGTAGTGATGGACTTTTTAGGTTAGTTTGTTGGCTAGTTGGTGAGTTAGTTAGAAAGATAAATTGTACATCCCAGAGCATGAGGTCAATCGCATGATATGGGAGTAACACAGTCCATTGCAATTGGTCCTTTGTCATCTTTTTAATAAAACTACTTTTTAAGACTGTGAACCCCAATATTTTTTAGAAATGAGCTGTCCACTTCTATTTGAATTACTAGTGATAATGCAAAGATCTCCAGTAAACTCTAGAAAGTCATCGTCATTTTTCATCAATTCCTGGATATGGTAACTAATAATCTAGAGCCCAAGCATTGGAGATAAAGAACTAATTCAAGCTTAACTTTTGTGAACTGAAATTGGACAAGAAGAAAAGGCAGAAGTAGAATGTAGGAAACAGAAAATATAAACTAAGAAACAGAAAAGAAACAAAAATGGAACATGGACAATACAAAACAGAAATTGCTATCTGCTGCAAATATCAGAGCTGAGAATAGAGAAAACCCTATTTGAAAATCCAGTTTTGAAAACTTTCTTTGATATAGTTTGTTTTATTTTGTCTAATATTTGAGGAATGCAAAGAAGCAAAACGTATGGGTAGCAAAAAAAAAAAGAAAAAGTGGATGGCATAGGATTCTGTGTACCAAAACATGACAGAATTTACCATGTGTACTGCTACTTGCAATTATTAATACAAAATATTGTCTTCTCTCTGGACAAGTTCAATCCTTGTGATACAAGCATAGAGTTAAAAGGCTAGTGAATAATTTATAGTAGATGGTCATTATTTTATAAATTCTTATCAAACATAATAAACTATGAACTTTTTGGTTCCTAGCATCATTAAAGAACTATTTTCTCTTTAATATCTGGCTGCATAAAAACTGATTTTCTATATTGGATAAACAATTTCAATCCTTAAAGGATCAGGAAATAATAAATAAAGAAAACTGACATAACAAAACAACCCAGGGCTTAATTAAGCCATTTAGTGATTCAGAAGGCACTCTCTATCTTAGATTGCTTCATGATCATTATGAAGGATATCAAATCTGCACTGGAAAACTACAGAAGACCCCACAGAAGGTTTTAATTGAGAGGATGTTAGCTAAACCACATTTTTTGTGAAATTTGTTAGATGACATGTTGAGCTAAAAAGCAACTTGGTGGTTTAAATTATCTACATTTCTTCTACACCCAAACCACTTCATGTATCCCGCCATATTGCAAATGGGCAATTACACAATGGTCTCCTCTTCTTGACCTCGGGCTCTTTAGCGATAAGGAGGGCTTCTTGTTTATCTGTGTCCCTAATGTTGAACTTCAAATATAAGTTCTTAATTAGTCTGTTGACCTAAGCTATTTAGCAAAAGTAAAGGCATTTGAAAGCGAAACCGGCCTTTTTTTTTTTTCCCCCTCCCTGCAGTCTTTCCCTCCTCTCCTGTTCCTTTCTCATCCGTTCCCTGATGTGCTTCTTCCCACCTGTTCTTTCCTCCGCTTCCTCCCCGGTCCAGAGTCCAGCTTCCTCTCTCCTTTCCATTACTTTCTCTCTGTTGTCCAGTCTCTGAGCAACCACGTTCTCCCCCTACTCCCCTACCTCCGTGCTGCACAGGTCACAGGGGACTTCCAACCTCCCCTTTTCCCCCAGGAATAAGAATACAGTGGGCTGATGAGGGTCGATCTCTGGCCAACAGGCGAAACAGAGGTGGTGCTGGCTGGAGGTGGGAAGAAAGGATCAGTGATTCAAGTGGCAGCATTCATGGACAACAATGGATTCGGTCACATCACCTCTGAGAAAAAAATAGCATGGATGGATAGAAGAGCCAGGTTCTGGCTCCTGCCCCCTTGCTGTCCTTCCCTGGAGAGGACACTGGAGAAGCCAGGGGCCCCGTCCACGGTCCCAGCCTGAGACAGAAGAATAGACCTGTCATAAAAAGAGCAGGGAAAACAACCAGGACAAAACCCATTGTCCAAATGAATGTGTAGTGAGGATGGACTAGGAAAGAAAAACCCCAACTTCCCACGATCAAATGTGTTTTGCAGACTGGCTAAATGAAGCTCTTGGTATTAAAGGCATAAGAAGAAAAAAGAAAGAGAAAGAAAGAAAGAAAAGAAAGAAAGAAAGAAAGAAAGAAAGAAAGAAAGAAAGAAAGAAAGAAAGAAAGAAAGAAAGAAAGAAAGAAAGAAAGAAAGAAAGAAAGAAAGAAAGAAAGAAAGAAAGAAAGAAAGAAAGAAAGAAAGAAAGAAAGAAAGAAAGAAAGAAAGAAAGAAAGAAAGAAAGAAAGAAAGAAAGAAAGGAAGGAAGGAAGGAAAGGAGAAAGGAAAGAAAGGAAAGAAAGAAAGAAAGAAAGAAAGAAAGAAAGAAAGAAAGAAAGAAAGAAAGAAAGAAAGAAAGAAAGAAAGAAAGAAAGAAAGAGAGAAAGAAAGAAAGGAAGAAAGAAAAGAATGAAAGAAAGAGAGAAAGAGAGAAAGAGAAAGGGAGAAAGGGAGAAAGGGAGAAATGGAGAAAGGGAGAGAGAAAGAAGAAGAAAGGAGGAAGGAAGGAAGGAAGGAAGAAGGAAAGAAGGAAAGAAAGAAAGAGAGAGGGATGGAGGGAGGAAGGAAGGAAAGAAGAGAGAGAGGCAGGAAGGAAGAGAGGGAGGCAGGGAGAGAGGAAGAAAGAGAGAGAGGCAGGGAGAGATACTGTTCTATTAAAACAGAAGTGGAGGAAGGGATTTCTTAGGAGGTAAAATAGTGCAAAATATTCCATTAATTTTGTTTAGTCTTCAGCGATTATTGCTAAGGAGCAAAAGTCAGTATGGAGCAACAGCAGGATAAAAAGCTGATGATACTTTTTATGCAGTTGACAAACAGTGCATTGAGAACCTGTGCCACCAAGTGCCTTATCAAGCTTAGATCTGATGACAGATTCAAGGTAGATTAACTCGTAGTGTGGCATTTTACGGATGAGGGCTACAGGTAAAAAAATCTCCATCTGGAAAGCCTATGGTAAAACACTCAACCCTGAAGTATAATGAAATCTAAAGATATCTAATAATGAGTGTTCCTGCTGCCTCTACATTTTTAGCTTTAATTCATGTGCCTAAATGTTTCCCAGGAGATCTAATTAAAACATGAAAAATATAATAAAATAGATATGTTTCTATGGAAATGTATTTGTTTCTTAAAACACAACGCTATAGAACAATAGGTTAGATGTGAAGTATCATTTGGACAGGGCATAGGTTCCCAGCATTTACTAGGCAGGGGAGCAAGAGGCTTGGCATTATTTTGACAGCTGCATGGTGGGTTTCAAACTCAGGTCTAAATGCATTTCAATTATTAACTTAGTTTAGCAGTTGTTAGTAATTTAGCAATTATTTAAGAAGACAAAAGAGCCACAACCACTATGACTGCAGAAATCAAATATTTTATTATTAACAATATTCTTTAGTATTAATAATAATATATCTTATTAACAAATGCAAAGGTATAATAATGTCTTTAAAAATATATTTTGTACATCCAGCAAAATGCACATCACACACTCAGCATGAAAACGTATAGGAAATGTAGAGGAAGGAGATAACAGAAAGTTATTTTCTAAGGAGAAAAGGATGCTTGTTGTTTGAAATTTATTCTCTGTCTTACTGTCTGTCTGTCTGTCTGTCTCTGTCTCTATATAGCTGACCCATGAACAGGGGTTGGGGTGCTGACCCTCTGTGCAGTGGAAAATTGGAGTAAAACTTTACAGTTGTCCCTCTGTATCTGTGGTTCTGCATCCTTGATTCAACCAACCATGGATTGTGTAGTACTGTAGTATTTAGTGTTGAAAAAAATCCCCATACAAGTGGACCTATACAGGTCAAACCCATGTTGTTCAAAGGTCAACTGTATGTGTGTGTGTGTGTCTGTGTGTGTGTGTGTACATGCACATGGGTGCTTAAATATATATATAGATGTGTGTATGAAGTGTATTTATGCACATACATAATATATCTGTGCAGATGCATAGATACTATATATAAACAGCAAATTGAATGAATCAGGGTCTTTCCATCAATACAGCGAACTCTTGACTATTCAGAAGGTGGGTATTCTTATTTTTGGCCCACTTTTTTCTCATTCCTTTTCTTACTGTCAGGCATTGTATTTCTTCCTCAATCAATAACAACAAAGAGTAAGCAGAGAAAGAGGAAGAAAAAGGTGACTTTATTACTAATCTATTTTTCTACTTCTGACAAACGTTTTCCAGGTAGAGATGTTGGTGATGGGAGATAAAGCTGAGCTTTTATCTATGGTTGGCATTTATCTAGTCTCTAGCAATCCTTCCCTTTTGTAGCTCCTCAAAAGGGAGAGTCTTTCCAAAGTTTTCTGGATACTTTCCATTTCATTGCTTCATCCACTGGTCTAAAGCTTTAGTTTTAGGAACTGGGAAGTACATTCTAAGAACACCCAATAATAGCTATAAATCTAGGGCCACACTTTTTATCCTTTGATAGTTTAAGAAAACCACTAGCCCTGAGCGGTGGGTTATAAGTAAAGAAAGTGATGGTGATTATGTAAATTTCCTGCTATCCAGCCCCAAAAGACATATAAAAATTTTTCCTAAGGAATGAAAATAACTTTAAAATTCTTGTAAGTATCCCCATGAAATTAGGTTACAACATTTTTTTCAGAATTTCCAACTTCCCTGAGAATATTTTAGTCTTCAGTCATTTGTCTTTGCACACAGTGACCTATAATCGTATGTCTTCTCTAAGTTTATCTACATGAAGATGTTTTAATAAAAAATACGTGTGTAAAAGTCCCATTGGTTAGTATAATCACATGAATCTCTTTCACTGGACCTCCTCCCGTGGGCTTATTTTCTAGAAAACAGTAAGATATTACATTTTCTAAGATTCTTTTGTAAGAATGTTTCCATTTGTTTTATTTAGTGTTTACCATTGATATATTGATTTTGATAGATTGAAATCCAAGTAAGAGCCGCAGATCACATTTGTTTACAATGCCTCTTAAACCTCTGTTTACCTTTTGTTTTCTTGTATTTGTTGGAAAAAATGGGCTTTTTGTTGACTCAGGTTTTCCACAGTCTAGATTTCACTGATTGCATATGTGTGGGGTCATGTGACATATTTCTCTGTTCTCTGCATTTAATGTACACTGGCAATCAGAACTAGAGGCTTAATCCGATTAATTTTTTGGGCAACACTCAACAACCTTCAAAAAGGCATACATTTATATCAAAAGGTAAATTAATATCTGGTTGTCTCTTATTTTATGTTAATGGCCACTATGATCACTGCCTGGATTGACTATTTTACTAGGCATTTAAAAAATACAGATATTCTGTGACCAACATATACTTTAATAATTAGGAATAATGTTATTGATGGCTCTGTGGCTGGTATGGAAGCTCTGCTAAACTAGAGATGCCAGGAGAGGGAAAAAAAGTTCAATTCACAGCATTTTTCAGCTACTAGGAGCATATGTGAAACATGCTATGTTTAATTATAAAGAAGAAGAATTAAAACATCATACTAAAAAGTATGTTAAGTTTTTTGAATGCTGTGTGAAAATATCTTTGGATGTGTGCAGAAATGGGACAGCTTAAAGGATGTTCCAGTGAAACATCAGGAATATGGGAGGGAAAGTCTTCACTTGTTTTTATGGGACAAAGAGATGATGTACAACCGTTTTTCAAGATCCTCTAATTACCCAAATTTATTCATCCATCCATCCATCCATCTATCCAGCTATCTATCTATTCATTCCGTGAATACTGACATCTGCTATGTGCAGAGGACTAAGAATATAGCAACTATCTAATCAAGACAAGCGAAGTCCTTGGCCTCATAAAGCTTACATAGGTTCTGGTGGAAGGGAAAGGCTAAAAGTAGGAAAAAAAAAGTAAATGATATAATTTCATGTAGTGATAAGTGTGATGGAGAATACTAAAATTGAGGAGATGTAGTATTATTTGATTTCAAGATGTCAGGAAAGAACTCTCTGGGAAGATGACATAGTAGTTTAATAACAGCTAAATGATGTGAAAGACCCAAACGTAGCAATACCTGGAGGGGGGCGTAGTTCAAGAGGTGAAATCAACAGCAAAATCCTCAAGAGAGGAAGAATCTTGGCCTGAGTGCGGGCTTTAAGTTTCAGGGCTAAAAAAAATGGGTTAATGATGGTGTCACTTTTTGAGACCGTGAGAGCTGCAGGAGCATCAGGACTAGAGACGGGGGAGAGGGGAGCAAGAATTCAGTTCGGGGAATTCTAAGCTTGGAGGATTTTTTTGACATCCATCTAGAAATATACTTTTGGCAATTTATATTGGCAAACTCTCACTTTGCCCTCCAGTCTTCACCTTGGTTCCCAACTCTGGTACCTAGATTCTGATCCTTGTCCCTTTACCTGAATGCTTGAGCCAGTAACCTACCTCTTACCCAGACCATTTAGACCAGAGACCTTGCCTAACTCCTATGCATACTATCCCTGGGACAAGCACTCTGTTTCTAATATACCAGCCTTGCCTGGCTTTAAATGGATCCCCTACCTCTATGAAGAACCTTGGGAAGAGTGAGGGAATTTCTTACTTATGGTCTCAGAAGATAGACCTGTAAGTTAAACATCTGAATCTGGATGAAGGAGAGCTCCTAACATTCAGCCACCAGAGCAAAGGAGGGGGATGTAGGCAAGAGAATATTCAAAGTGAGGTGCTGAACCAAACACCAAAGGACTGGGAAGGGGAGATAAAGAAAGCTAGACAAAGGGGTTGAATGCCAAATTTCAGAGACAAGAAAGGAAAGCAGAAAGGCTGTATCTTTCTATAGCAACTGATTTTTTAACAAGTTGGGTCAGGTAGGACACTATGAGTATCCCCAGTGAAAACTGCACATTTCCAAAGTTCACTCCCTAAATGTCACCTACTTAAGTATTTCCTTATGTAGAATACCTCTTGGTAGGGCACCCTGTTCTATTTTGAATTATTTTCTGGCCAAATGATATCCTAGATTCACCTGTTTTCAACAGCCAACCCATGCCTGTCTATGCTTATTAAATTGTGTCCTGTGGAAGGTTAATCCTGTGAGATGTTCCAGGAAAAGGTTCTGTGGTTCAGTTTGTGGAGAAAACACTGCTTACATTATCACCGCTTGGATCATCCCAGCACCTAGTAGAATATTAATAAAGTGCATCTCAGAAGCCCACTGGGTTTGGTCCACAAGCTTTTTTTTTTTAATTATTCAAGGAAACACCCATTAATCACCAATGGAAATGGTACCCAAGGAGCAGTCTTAGGTGATGCTGCCTTAGATGGAGCTGCCAGGAAATCTAGTCTTTTCCCGCACCAATGGCTGGATCCATTAGCCTAACAGCCATGCATCTCAATCAGAAGGTCCACATGCTGGTCCCTCTCATCCTGACACTTTAATGCACGGGTGCCCATTGATTTCATGGGGATAATATGAATATTGTTAACATAAGAACCACAATGTGGAGGGCATCCCAGTGAATCATTTGCCTGCTCCATGAAGTCTTCACTGAACTCTTTTTCCTCATTATTCTTCCTCTTTTTAAAATTCCCATAATACTCATAGCTCCCATAATACTCAAATATCAAATGACCCACTATTCAATATTTAACTGTGCACAGGCTTGTACTTCAGGCTCATTGCTTCTAGCCTGATAGTTATTCATTCTCTGCTTCTACATGTGTGCACCATATGTTTCAGTCACAACAAATCCTCAGAGTCCCCAAGTATGCCTGGGTTTTGTTCACTTCTGTGCTTTCAAGTAAGCTGTTTGGGCTATCCTTCTCCCTTCTTCCCATCCTGCTCGTCAAAGCCTTGGTCAAACATCACCCAAGCTTCAGAAGTTCCTCCGGTACAGGGAGTCACTCTGTCCCCTGTGTTCTCATGCCATTTTCTAAAAATCGCAGTCACATTTAACGTGTTATGTTTACTAGAAATGTGAGCTTCTGTGCCTATCCCCTCTCTCTTGCTAAGGAAGAGAGAACTCTGTCTTTTTCAATTATGTATCTGTTTTGAAAGACTTCTTCTGGGACATCCAACTCTTCATGGGAAAAAGAGAGAGAGAGAGAGAAAGAGAGATCAACCGATCTGCAGAAAAAATAAAAGAGCATGGTCTAGCAATACTTCATTGCTTTTGAGTGACAATTCTGTCTTCAGTTAAGATTGTGTGGAGGAAGAGAGGTTTCAGGTCATACATTTTAGCTCACAATGCTACTTGGACATTCAAAATAAAAGGCAGTTTTTTTTTTTATTCTTGATTAAACAAAATATTATATTTTCTACAAGGCTTCACACCACAACGAGCAGGAAAAAAAATTACTAAATATCTAAATGGACTAAATTTTAGCCCAAACAAACAGTGAAACTTTCTTCAGGGAGCAGTGTTCAGTCCCTTTTGCATAAAAGGGCTCAGTCTCTGGATCAGCCTCCTGAACTCTTTTTCCTGGCGTCTAAATGTATGGTAAGTCAGGCTTCCCATGCTTCAGGAAGTGGAAGGTAGGGGTTCAGCGACCTCATGCTAACCCTCGGATCTCTAGGATGGTATGTTTTTTGCTGCACGCCTTACTGATATAGGCGGTGAGTCCTGCAGCCAGTTTAACGCATAATCTGATCTCTCCGAGCTTCAGCAGTAGTTTGGGGCACTCCCTGTTGACTTCACTTCAGCTCAGCTTTAACTGGTGCTTGTTCTTGGTCCATCCACTACCTTGACCCTTGGCATAGATGTCTTCCCACCTTCTCCAGTGGGAGGTCACCTTGTACTTCCACCAGTATTTGCCCTCTGCAGGCTACCGGCTGGCAAATCAGCATGTGTACCACACTGGGACTGAGAGTGGCCCAGGGGACTAACTTGCTGCAACATCCTATTTAACCATGTTGTTAAGTGATGGGAAAGTTTACGAGATGGTTTCCTTTCAGTGGCACAGCAAATGATTTTTCAGTGCTTCTCTCACAGCATCTAAGTTGGCTCTCCCTCTCTGAGTTAGACATTTGCCTGTTTTTTTATTTTCTTCCCCATTTCTTTTATTTCCTTTCCCTAAGACCTTAGTTTAAGAAAGGGTTTAACTTTCACCCTTTATTCCATTCATCTTTCCTTATGTAAAATCTAGCCCGACGTGCCTGCCTATTAATACGCTTAAAGAGCAAAAGCAAAATATAGAACTTCGATAGTCCTTCTCAAAAAAGTAACTTAGGCTGAACGTAACTGTCTTATTGTAAAGGCCCACTTTTAAATGTAATAGGCTGAATATTAAAATTTCCAGTTTTCTCTCTTTTTCCTGTATGCCCAAGGATATGGATAGCATGGGTCAACTAGGGTGCAAATCACGTACTCAAGAAATCTAATGGGAAAAACCACGCTAATAATTTTTGAAACATTTTTTTTTCTGTTAAAAAGGTGAATTTTCTCTCCATGGAGAATCTCTGGACCAAATAGCAATGAGTTATTGGATATTTACTTAATAAATTTTGCTAGATAACTACTATGTATTTGAATTATGTTCAGTTTCACTTTGGGGGAAATTCATCCTATACGAGTTATTATAAATATAATCACATTCTCAGTCTTCTATATTTTAATCTTTGAGTAAGATTCCAACAAGAGAATGAGTAGCACGTATGCAATCTCATTCTAATGACAGATTTTATACATAACAGATATTAGATAAATATTTGTAAGAATAATTTGGGGAAAAAAAGACAATGACCATGTTTTCAAAGTTGAATAGTGACTCAATTCCACAAATCTATGAAGTTATTCTTTGATCTTTTGCAGTCTAGACTAAATTTCCCAGCATCATTTCTGTTAGGCATCACTTGGTCCCATATAAGACAAGGTCACTCCTCTGTTCTCATTTCTTATCTCACATGAGTGTTTGTTCACTGAACCGAGAACACAATTTGAAGGGATCTTGTGAGAGCATTTCATGACACTACAGGAGAGAACTAGTCTGCTATTAAACATTTCTTACTAAATGTTTGCAGACCAATAACTAGGCTTCAGAGGAAAACTCAACTATAATAGATATTATACATAAGCAAGCACTTGACTTATAGATGTTGGTATATATCTACATTGATGTTTGCATTATAATCCAATTCTAGCATTGATAAAGGAAACCGTTAGCATTCCTCATCCCTGTTTAAAAGGGAGTTTAAATGCGACAAAGATGACATTCAGAAACGTGTTAGGAATTGATTTTATCAAGAAAGCGTAGAGGTAGTCTAAAAAATAAATAACATTTATACAGAATTTTCTCATTTCCATTTATTTGAACTGCTTCCAGGATTCTATCTTCTTTTTATTTTTGAATTTTTTTTCTATCTGCTATCATATAGCAGTTAGGAATGTATGTTTGCTGGTTGTGAAGAAGGTTATTACATAAATTCAGTAGAAGATATTAACTATTGTCAGACTGGGTTGGAGGGCATGAGAGTTCACTCAGAAGGCACCTTGATAAGCCTTATATATGCTGGAGCCAAGGGAAATAAAGTTCACTAAGCTCATTACGCATGTTTAAATCCACCACTTAGAAGCTGTGTAATACTGAGCAATTTAGTCGTTTAGTTAACTGCCCTGAGCCCCATTCCTCCCCCAGAAACATAATACAATAGTATCTACTTTATAGGATTTTTGTAAAGGTTAAACGAGTGGGTCTGTATGAGCTGCTAACTTGGTACCATGTTAAGACCTCAGTGTGTGGGAGCTACTATTCATCACGTCTCTTTCCATGATATGTACATCTTTCTTTAATTGTTAGCTTGTTAAAGGCTTGGAGAGGATGTACTGTGGCATTTGAGAAAAGCTGTGGTGTCAGTGGATGCACATGGAGCATGAAAGAGCTTCAGACAGAACCCTGAGTGCCTGGATTCGTTATTGACATCTTTCTCTAGAAATTCACTTGCTGGAAATAACCATAATCCTTGGCATTTATTCAGATCCTCCCAGAGAACAACATTCTGTGACCTCAAGTGCAATCTTGAGACCTCCTTGTTGAAGTACCTCATAGAGATATAAAGAATTTATTCAATCAACTAGCTTTTTGCTGTTGGTGGAGATAGAAAGTATAGGATGACGGAAAGATGAAACCCACACATAACTCAATCCTTATTCCAGGCGACTATTACAAAATCCTTCCTTATGAATACTCATGTCTATGTATGATGGGAAAATAGGTACTACTGTTTCCCATACTTGAGAACTGTTGTTCTGCCCAAACAGATAATAGAAACAAAGCTTTAAGCTTTTGTGAAAAATAAGTAAATAAAAATAAAAAATAAAACCAAGTCATTTTATCTGTGTGTGTTTATAGATTTTTTTCCCTTTTCTGAAAAGTGTGAAGGATATTTTCACTATTCATTCCTCCAATATGAATAATTTGAGTGCTTTGTAGTCATCTTTGGTGCCTCTAAAATAGTTCTAAATATATATTAAAAACTCTCTCCAATGAATATATACATGTTCATGTATAACTGAAAAATTGTGCTCCACACTGGAATTTGACACAACATTGTAAAATGATTATAAATCAATAAAAAATGTTAAAAATAAAATAAATAAGAATAAAAGAAAAAACTCTATCTATATATATATTAAAATATATATATACATATATGTATGTGTGTATATATATACAGCTTTTAGTTTTCTTCCTTTTCTCCCTAACATTTTATACTCTTGTGTTTTAGGTCAGTGGATGAATACTAAAACTATTATCTCTCAAGTAAAAAAGGATATTTGCATATTTAATGTTTGCTTTCATTTTTGATACAGCTTTAGAATCATAAACTTTATTAACGTGGATTTCTCTTTTCTCTTGCCTTTAGCTAACTGCTGAAAATTAATCTTTTTCTCTCATAGTGTGATAGAAAATTCTTCTAAGACAAACTTATCGTATGAGTTGACTTAAACTTATTTTTCACTTTACTCCCTACCTTCATCAATATTCAGAAAAAAGTGCTGTAGTGGAACATTTTGTTATTTTGGTTGCCAAACATCCAGCCTCCCTTCCTATTTGATAAAACCCCCATTGCTTGTAATGGTGGTGGGACTTAGTGTCTTACTTCTCTCACCAGAAATTGAAGGAGAGTGTTCTTTTGCCTCCCTGCTCCCTGGCAGAAGCATTTAGCCTCGCTTAGCCAATTAGCCAATCCTACTGGGTAATCTAGAATCTAGGGCAAGTGCCACAGAGATGAGTTAATGGCTGGAATGTGTCCTCTACTGCCACTGAGCCCATAATGAAGGCAGTAACAACATCCTGGCCCAATCGCTTTTGCTGCCAAGCTCTGGAATGTTTTATTGTCAAACTTTCTGCCAATTCTATGTTCTTACAATAAATCCTCTTTTATCTCATATACCCGGAATTGGTTTCTGTTTAAAAACAATTCTGAACAATAAAAATGTTCTTCTCAAAACCATTATTGCATATTTAATCAAAACACTGCCTAATTCTTAATACTGCTTGTGCAACTTCATACCCTCATTAACTCAACTATTTATATCATCTGGTTCATTTGTTTATTGATCTTCATTGTGATTTGGTATAAAAAACATAGGTTTTACTAGTAGGCATATCTGGGTTTAAATTCTGACTTCAACAATTAATATGTAAATTTTCAATAATATGTGATATCAACAAATAATTTATTTTGAAAGTCAAAATAGTATAAGACAAAGAGCAATGAATTCAGGGTCAGAAAACGCATTACCAGCTCTGCCTGCAAGCAATGCTGTAAACTAGGGTAAATGGCCCGCTCTGATCTCATTGACCTCATCTATAAACAAAGTGTTGTCCGGGATGATTGTTGAGTGCCTTTCTAGTTCTACAATCCCATAATTCTCATAAAATCCAGTTTCATGTTTCAAAACTGTGATTGTATTTTGCAATTGCTCCCTGTGTATTTGTATACGTTGTTGCACAGGCACTAAATGTTTTATATAAACTCTTTTTTTCGGTCAGTCCCAGAAGGTATCACTCTCATGGCATTTCATGGAAGATGCCATTTATACCCAGAAGGATAAGCATCTTGCATGGCCTCTCGACCCCGCATGCTCTAGGTCTACTGACCACACTTGCCATCACAATACCATGTACCATTTTTCTGCCTGGAACTCTCTATGCTCCTTTGTATTCTACTGAACCTAACTTGTCTTTGACTTTTTGAGCGTCAGCTTACTTTTTATTTCCCCAGGGAAACCTTACTAAACCTCCCCCAACCTCTCTTCTTAACCTGGGTTAAGCTTCTCGTGACAGGCACTTTCAAATACTCTACTTCTATGTAGCAGTCATCCCAATTATATCTCAGTAATTCTTTTTAACGTTGCTCAATTAAGCTCCATGAAAGTAGTGTCTTGGTCTTAATTGCATTCCTAGCACTGTGCGCTGAGCCAAGTTTATAGCAGGTACACAATAGATATTTGTTGAACTGAAAAAAATGAGTTACCAGGAAAATGCAAGTCTGGGTGTCTAGCTCCAACCTCCAGCTCTCTCTACTCAATTGTGATGACTTAGACTTCAGGCACATATCCTTGCAATAAAGCCTTACTGATATTTGCTATGATTTTGGGTCACTGTCTATTACTTCCCCTAATGTCCTGGGAACCACATATTATATATCTTGGCCAGCATCTCAACCTGCAGCTGCCTTCACTGTTCTCTCAGTGGCACGCTCATCCATCTTTTGCTGATTTGGATAGGCTATCATGGTTCTGCTTTGGATAATTGATGACAACATAACACATAAGGACACCCTGGGGTTATAAACCAAGTCATGGGAGCAACTCCAGACTCTTTTACACTAATTAAAGGAATAACTCTCTAACGGTACAATTCACAATTCCCAGGAACTGGTGGGTGACATTGGCATTTGACAAGGGTCCATGGATAATGTACAAATGAAAGCCAACATAAATCATCTCTTTATAAGAAAATGAATAGCATTGTCAAGGAAATAAAAAGAGCATTTGTAAGTGACTTCAAGTGCCAAATAATCTGTAAGCTTCCCAAATCTTTGTAAACCACTAGAGGGCCTGACATTTTATAGGTACTCAACCAGTGTTAGCGAACTGAAATCTGAGTTCTGCTTAAGAAAGCTGTCTTTCTACTGTGTATCCCTTATTGATACTAAAACCTTATAGGCAGATTATTAATTTAATTCAAAATATCAAATGAAAAGAATAAATGTGATAATAGGAGGAACAAAGGCCAAGATACATAAAAATGAGTTAATGAGCACTAAACATTTGCAGTCTCCAAGGATAAAATGAAGTACGTCCAGGTGACTGAAACGATGATGGTAAAGTGTCTTGATACACAGTGGATCGGAGTTCATTCATTCATTCAAATGTAGTCCTGTCTTGTCTCATAGTTGGGAGAGCTTGAAAGTTCACTCTGAGGGCTCCATTTTTCTTTCACTCCAAAATGAAAGAATGATAGCTAAAATGGGGACAAACAGTAATACACCTAGAGCCCAACTCATACACAGGATGAACTTTAGTGAAGCAGCAATGGAGAGCGAGGAGGAGAGACCTGCTTGGCTCCAAGTTCACAAACTAGCAGAGACAACTGGATATTGGCTCATACTGGATAATGGGACCCAAACTATTCCCTTGGCGGGGACGGCAGCTCAAAGTTCACGTTTTTAATGGCTAGAGCCAAATTCAGTCGGGAGAAGACCTTCAGTCAAGATACCAACTATGAAATCATCATTGTTTCTTTCCGGGTCTCTGGTTTCTGCGGACACCATAGCCTCCCTCTCTGCATGGATGTCTCTCTAACTGACTCCCTTTTGTTCTTATCTTCTCATCATTTTCTTTCTCTCTCCTTCTCACTGTCTTTCTCTCACTCTTCTTCCTGTATCTGTCTCTTTTCTTTTGTCTCACAAAATTTCTCACATTTGCTAAGAGATAAATACAGACTATTTGACTCAGGAAAATTAAAATGAGGGAAAATAATGGCCACAAAAGAAAATATGAGCCTTGATGAATAAAACCAACTTATTTAGGTTAAAAAACTGATTAATGAATCTAATTTTCATTAGTAATTTAATTGAGAAAATATACTAATGAAAATAATTTTGGCAGAATATAAATAAAAATCTTACCGTTCTGATGTATAGAAAATTAATCAATGAAATACAATGGTGTAAAGGAATCTTTTCTGAAAAAAAGCTTTCTAGATGATATTTATTTGACTTTATACTATTTAGATAAAAATGTTTCATTCAAAGCATTCTCAGGGTTAAAAGTCTCAGCTTGGAATGACATCAAAAAATATCACTCAGAAATCCACAGGAATTACTCAAAACTTATTTTAGGAGTCAGATGAGATGATCTCTAAAACCACTTCCACTTCTGAAACCTTGTTTTTCCTATTTCCCATTATTTCAATAAGACATTTTTTTCAAGAGATATGAAGGTAATGTTTCTTGGTAAATCAGTATATTTTACAAATCCAAACATTTTATTATTAAACTTGCACAGCCCAGTGGTGTGAGACTTGAACACAGCCTGATCTTTAAGGAAATTATAAACATGAGGGATTTTGTGATCAGTTTTAAAACTTAGATTGCCTAAACTTAGAGTCAACAAAAAATTGTTTATAGAAGAGAAAAAGGTAGCTTATCATAGGAAGAAAAAAAAAAAGGTCTCTTATAGCTTTATTCTCATTTAGAAAACTGGTACTTTTTAATCAGATCACAGTTGTCTCTTCTTCTGCTTGAAAATATTCATTCCCAGTAGAGAAAATGAGAATGTTTCAACCTTGTAAAGATGCACAGTTACTCAAGCTAACATTAGATTTCCCTGCTGGGGAGAGCCAAGGTGCATGATTCAATCAAACCATCACCAAGGCCCAGCTGTGATAATGTAGATGAAGCACATGCCTGAAAGTCTGGGTTCATCTCAGGCTGGATACAGAGAGCAAAGATTTTCCTTTTCAATTTAGGAAGAAAATCTCCAACTATCATTTCCATCTAGGAAGTCACTGAATAGATGCTATGCTGGTTCTTGGGAACAACAACAACATAAAGCAGATTTACCTGGAAAGAAATGCCAGTCATTTTTCCCACTTCAAGTCAAAAGTTAATGTATATGAGAGTCTATTCAAAATGCCTTCTTTCATAATTCACAAGAAAATAATAGACTTGCTGAAAATGCAAATTTGGTATGTCCTTCTAGTCTTCTCAATCCATCCCTCCCAGTGTGAGGTTTTTCTTACCTATCCACCCCTCAAGAATCGTATATGTGATCTGCATCCTTTTTTTTTTTTGTACCCAGAGAAGACTTAAACATCTGAGTGAATGTATCTTATATAAGATTCTTGATACAGAAATAGTTACTTAAGTAAAGATTAGCTTTATAAGAGTGTTATGTTTGTAAACAAGGTCACTGCTGGTTCACAATGCGGAAGAGCATCTCAGTATGTCCAGACTCTTTCCTAAAGCAAAGCATTGATGTGAGGAATATTAAATAAACCAAGACAGTAAGTGTATAGATGACTCTCTGTGAATGAACCTTCCATGTAAGGTTAGTGGATGTCTTCAGGTAATTGGATAACTGGTTCATGGACACCAGTGAATATTTATTGTAGAAGCAGAAAGTTCTCTCACTGAGCATACTTTAATGAGAATTAAAGAATACATCTGTATTATCTTTGCATCTCCTACAAATATAAATGCCACAATTCTAAGCACATTATAGATTCCCAATAATTTTTATATGGCTGGATGGCTTATCAGTCAAGACTGCATCTGACTACAAGAAACAGAAAACCTGACAAAATAAGACCTAAACAAGAAGGAGGCTAATTTTTACCTCATGAAGAAAAAAGCCTAGTGAAAGGTAGATCAGGGCTGATGCAGTGGTTCCATGATGACATAACGAGACCTAGATGTCTTCTGTTTTGTTTTCCTGCCTCCCCACCCTTAACACTTGGCTTCCAGCTTCATGCTCTCAAGATGGTGGCAGTGACCCTTGGTATTATGTCTATGTTTCATGTAGAAGGAAGGGTAAATGCAAAGAGTAAAGGAGAAAGAGTTACATGTTAGCTGAGTCTGTCCCTCTTTATCTGAACTTCAGTGGTTTTCCTAAAGGCCTTAAGCAATACTTCCACTTCCACTTCACCTACCAGAATGTGGTCTCATAACCAAATTTAGCTTCAAGATAGCAACTGGGGAAGTTAAGATTTTATTCATGCATATTGGCTCCTTCCAAATGAAACTGAATAAGAAAAAAGGGCAGAAAAAATAGAGAGAGATATATTGCATGAGACTCAAAGGAAGGAAAGAAGGAAGGAAGGAAAGAAAGATAGAAAGAAAGAAAGATGGAAGAAAAATAGATGAGCTGAATGGATATATGATGGACAATTACAGATTCAAAACTGCCCAGATATAGATGACTGATAGATGGGTGGACAGCAGGCTGGAGTAGCATGCCTTGGCATGACAGAGAAGACCCTTCACCCTTCATCATGTGGTCTCAAAGGCTCAAATGTAGCTGCCTTTCAATGAAGAAGCCATGTATGTGATTGCTGTCACATGTGTGTCCCTGTGCTTGGAATACCCATTTCTCCCTTGTTCTGGTACAAAACTTCCTGCATCAGAACTCAGTTCAGGTATCATCATATTTGCATGGAAGACTTACCCTGCTCTATCAGAAATGGCCTGTTAATTACCTACTACAAAATGAGCTCATTGAGGGCAAGAACTGCTGCTTTATTCTCCTTTGGATTTTCAACTCTTAGACCACTGCTTTCATGGCTTACTTAGTTCATATTTCATATCTAGAGTGCAGATATTTCACGTTTCTGGCTAAAGTGCCTCAACAAATGACTATCTCACTTGATTGATGAGGGTTAGAGAACCTGCAAGAAGGACTTGGATCTTTCTCGCTTTGGGAAGAGTTCAAATACATGGAAGCATGGTAATTAGCACTCCAGGATTATATGCAATAAACCAAAGTTCAAAAAATCAAATATTTTGGGGACATGAAAGGTAACCAAATGTACAGAGAGATTAAGTCCTTGTAACAGGAGTAGTGAGTTCTGTGCTGAACCAGTAGATGCATCCCACGTCTAAGATATTCAAATACAAGGATGTTTAACCTCTGAGCTGGCCAAACAAAACTCATCTGTGCCTGAATTTGATCAGTAGGCTAACAGTTGCAACATCTGGCAAAGGATAGTACCCTAAACATGCTGGCCCCAACTTCTTTAAAAAGAGATCCTACCAATCTCATCTACCACAAAGTATGAAGTCTCAGAAATCATCCCTACGAGATGCTTACTTTTACTTAATGTAAAATCCCGATGAACCTTGTAAGAATAATCATTTGTAAGTTGTATATCTAGGTCACTGAATTCTTTTTTTTCCCACTCTAGAGAATTGTTGAGTACGAGACAGTTAAATTTTGAAAGGCATTTGCAAAATAATGTGACATGTAATAGAGGCTCAAGGATGATTTTTACTGAGCACATGGATAAATGAAGTAGTGACTCTAACTTAGTTTTCACAACCAGGGTCAGCCATACACTAACTTCACTGAAGTAGATATATCCCTTAAGTCTTAGCTTAGTTGTTGATGGAATTAATGAGTAAGTAAATGAATTATTTTCTTAAGCCTGTGATTAGTTATATGCCAATTAACCTTGCATAAATTCATGGTATCTGTGGTAGTTTACACTGTGGCTTCATTTCCTCACCTCTCCCAGCAGTCATACCTTCTCATGGCCTTACCAAGGAGGACTGGATTTTTCTGATCCTTTCTGATTTGCTTTGGCCAATGGCATGAGGACAAAATGATGATATGTCGGTTATGACCACAGATCTTAAATTTCTGTGTTTTGACTCCTTTCTTTGCATCTACGATATTTGAAAGGGGGAAAAAACCTACTGATATATAAAGGTTTAATCAGTTTAAGAAAAACATCTTTTTTCTTCTTTCATTTTAGATTTGAAGGAAACGCCAGCCGCATTTAAAAAAGATCCTTACATAAATATTGAAACTGGAATCCCACTAAAGAGCTGATAGTACTTTTAATAAGTTTTTTTTCCTATTGAAATATCTTGTGAAGTTTTTTCCACAAACTTTATTATTTGACAAGCAAGGGATTATGAAAAATAATGTTAGAGAATATATGAAAAGTTAATGAATTTAATTCATTCCACATTTTTCATCCTAAAAATACCAATGTCCTCTAAATATTCTATACTCTTGCAAAGAAAAAAGAAAGATATTAATTCCTCTGTTACATAAAGGATATTTTTCCAATGACTACTTTGATTCAAAACCATGATTTATGAGGGGAATGAAATTAGTAGTCCATGAGAAAAATTCAACACAAAGTATTGTTCATAGGTTATTTTATTCTATCCCTTACTATAAAGTACTGAATAAGCACTATTATTTTATTTTAAAATTAGAAAACTGGGGATCAGTGAGTTTAAGTAAGTTGTCCTAAATCATGCAGTTAAAAAAAATACACAGGTGAGATTTGAAACCAGGGCTGTTTGACACCAAAGTTTTGCTTATTTAACTGTACTACATCATAATGTCAGCAAACGAATTGGGTATAAAAAAGATAAATAAATATAAAATAATTTAAATCATGCCAGAAAGAATATAATCTCTATCACGTAATTTTTTGGAAAAGAAATAGGTTAAGAATGAAAAATTCTGGAAACTCTCACCTGTATTCAGAAATAAGGAAGAGAAGAAGGCATTGATATTTTGGATGAGAAAGACCCCAGTCCAAGAAGTTTGTGATGATAGGACATACATTCTCCAACCACAGAAGTTGACGAGTATACACTTCCAGTTACAGTGCTATGTCCCATGGTAGAGAAGACAAGATAATTCTAGGTGATGCAAAGATGTAGCCTTAACAATGTGAATCATCTAGTTGAAGAAGAGATGCCCTTGTACAATTTCTAGTAGAATCTACAGGAGGGAAAGTGGAACAATTTTAGGAATACAACCCCATGAATGTTCACAAAGTAAATCTTCCAGTATGATCATCAACTTAGTCAAGAGTAAGAACGTTGCTACCACCTGGAAAAGTCCAGTCTGGGTCCTTCTGCAATCTTTGACTCTTCCTCCTTTTCAAAATCAACTACTAACCTTACTTCTGAAACCACAGGTTGAAGTTTCAGGGTTTTGAGCTTCATTTACATTGAATCATATAATACGTATTTGTGCCTGGCTTCTTTCACACAACATCATGTTTGCGAGATTCAACTTGTTGTTTTGCGTAGCAATTCACTCTCTTTGCTGTATATTGGTCTTTCGTTATGAAATCTTTAAAAAGCAATATATTTATCCAGTCTATTGTTGATAGCCATTTTTTCACACTTCTTGCAATAATGAAAAATGCTATTAAAATTTTAATACATGTCTTTTGGTGCATCTACCCGTGTGTGTCTGTTGGGTGCGAATGAGGGTGGAATTACAGGAGAAAAGGTATGCATAGGTTCAGCTTTAGTAAATAATAGTGAGGAGTTATTTCAAATGTTTGTAACATTTGAGCTGCCACAAGTAGAACAGGGGAGTTCCAGCTGGACCACATCTTTGCCAAAATTTGCTATTTTAATTTTTAGTTTTAAGAATTTTGGCATGTACCCCATTGTTTTTTATTTGAAACTCTGCACATTTTTATGTGTTTATTAGCCACTTGGATAATGCCATTTTGGAAATGTCTTTTTAGGTAACTTGAACATTTTTTTCAGTTGTTTTGTTCTCTCTAATTTATAGATCTGAGAAATTTTTATATATTCTAGATGTAATTGGTTTTGTAGTTATATTATTTGAAAATGTTCTCTTTGAAAATGTCTGTGGCTTGCATATTTACTTTCTTCCTTGGGTCTATTAATAAAAAGAATTTCTTAATTTTATTAACCTAATTTATCAGTGTTTTACTTCATGGTTAGTGCTCCTCGTGTCCTATGTGTGAAATCATTTCCTTTTCCCAAATTGTGGAGGTGCTTTCTTGTATTAACTTCTGGAAGCTGTGTGGTGCCCATTAGAATTTAGAGAAAATACTTACGGACTGACTTTTATATATTGGATAAGGTGCATATCTGCTATGGATGATCAACTGGCCCAGCATCATTTATTCAAAAGACTATCATTTCTGCCACTGTTCTCCAATGATACCTTTCACATAAATCACGCATTTCATTCATCTTAATTCACTTCCATTGGCCTATTTCATTACTTTGTGCAGATACTACACTAACTTTAAATATCACATTTTTATAATATCCAGGGAAAGAAGTCTTCCCAACTTTAATGATCAGATTCTTTTTTCTATTCTCAGTCCTTTGCATTTCATTTTCACTTTTAACATTTTAACGTTTTCTAAACAATCAATTTTGAAAGGATTGACATCCTTACATTATTGATTCTTCTGATTCATTAATATAAAGTGTAGTTGTGAGTTTTTGTATCCATTTATCTATTGTTTTAAATTTCTCTCAATTATACTTTATAGTTTTCTGTACTGATGTCTCGTACCTATGTTATCCTGGGGTTTGGACATTTTATACTCCTGTAAATGGTATCTTTCAAGTAGAAGTCTCGGGTTGTGAACATTGGTATCTGGTTACCCACTTCATTTTTATAAAATAATATTATATCTAGCAAATTTGATAAATTCTTCCATTAGTGTTAATAGTTTATGTGTAGTTCCTTTGGGGATTTTTCATGTGTGATACAATTGTCTGCAAATAATAGAAGTTTCTTTCTTCTTTCCAATCCAATGTTTTTATTTCCTTCTCTTTTATTTTTCTACTTGTTTCTAGCTGTATTGTATTAGCCAGGAGAGGGAAGCCGGTATGTGCATAAACAGCCTAATGAGGCTCTTCTGCCGTGGTCAGGACTTTTCTTGCTGCAGCCTTCATATTTTAAGTAGCATTTATCCTCTGAGTTCATACGTCTTTTAGTTTTGCTTTTGTGTGTTTGTTTTGGAATCCTCAGCTGCATATCACTCCATTTTTCTAATCACACGATACATCCAGGATGATGTGAACTTGAGTCGATCAGATAACGGCTCAAGGTCCCTGATACATTTGCGGTTCAGCTGGTATCCCAGCCTCTACTCTTACAAGACGTTTTCAGGATTTGAGGATAGTTACTACGTTACTATGTTACCTGAGTTCACCCTACTAAAGTTTTTCATTTTTACAACCTGCTGGAGCCCCGCCTCCCCTTTTGAAATATAGGTGAAAAAAGGCTCTACCTGGTTTATGTTAAAACACCCCTCAAGTTTTCTTTATGACAGCAGCGAGCACTCTCCCTCTCTCTGCATCTGAGTTTTGCCACTTGTTTTGTCTCACAAAGTTTCTTTTAAGACAGAAACTGTGTTACAAATATATTTGTAACAGGATCCCAGCTCAAGGTTTAAGTTTTCCCATCTCAGGATTCAGCTATCTCTGTCTATGTCTGGGATACTTGTAGGGTAAGTCTTTTAAGACTTTATAATACTATAATATTATAATCTATTATAATAATAGATTATAAGCACTCGAGAAAAGACTCATATGTGAGGGAAGAAGAAAGCAGGTTTAAGCACGGTCCAAGAACCATGGGCCTGCAGAAGAGAGAATCAGTAATTGTGAACCTAGCAGTGCTGGTCTTTTCCATTATCTACCGGCCCAGTCCTGGGACACATGCCTGAGATCAAGAGTATTCAGTGAATTCCACACATGAGTGGTATCATATGGTATTTTTCTTTCTCTTTCTGGTTTACTTGGAATGTTGATCTCCAGGTCCATACACGTTGCTGCAAATGGCATTATTTTTGACACATTGTAAACTGACTATACTCCCATAAAGATCAAATAAAATTAAAAACAATTTTCAAAAGAGTATTCAGTGAAGAATGATGATATATAAAAAGAACTGTTTCAGAAAGAGTTTGTGCCAAAATCTTCTGCAGGGACGTCTGCCTGGACAAGCTGTGATGGGAGGAAGTGTATATGTCACATGCGTGTGCACATTCCATGCTGAGAAGGGAGAACTTTGCTCCAGAAATGGGTGAACACCAGACGCAGCTGTGGCTGTCCTTGGAAGGCAAGAGCGACAGTGGCACCTTTGGTGGTATTAACTCCATAACTGTGGCATTAGGTGTCATAGCTTTGGTAGATGCCACCACAGCAAGCCAGAGCAAGAGATGGGAAAAACAGTTTGTGCCATGGAATCACCAAAGCGGTGGGTCCATAAAGCATAGAGGAGACACACCTTGGGGAATTTTCAGAAATTTCTGGGGGGAATTTAAAGGGAATAAAGTTTCTTCAGAACTAAGCCATAAAAACATAATACTATATTATGTCATATATTTTATTATGTTATACTGTATTTATTTAAGTATATATTTATTGTACATATTTACATATTATATACATATGTACACATTATACACACACACACAAACACACACACACTAGATAGATAGATAGATAAACATATACAGGTATAATATTTTGCATACACACTCTGTAGATGATCTCTTCTCCAACACACATGTACCCTCACATAACACACTAGGCTGGACCTTTCTGGACAGTAGTTATGTATGCTTTGGGAGATCCAAGATAAGGGTCTAGCAGCTCGAAACAATTAAGATAAATGTCTTCTCCAGCAAGTTTAAGAACTTACACTTTCACATTAGTATGTTAATGATGCAAAAAATCTGAATTTTCCTTAAACATAAATCATATTGATTTTCAAGTGCATATTATCAATATTTAGATAAGACGTTTTAAAAGGCATCCCCATGCTTGCTTTATACCTGGCTTCTCTAAAACACAGATTTTAAAATTGAACAAAAGTATAATAAAATGAACTAATTTCTTTCTACCATTTGTCACAGTATCTTAGGATCTGAGACCATTGGGATTATAAATATCAGCCATCTACTGATAGATTCTATTTAGAAATGTAATTGCTATATTGATCAAACACTACCTAGCTTATTAGACAAGATTCTATTTTTAACCACCAAAAACTCGCAAAAATTAAAAAGATTGCTAACAGCTGAAATCGACCAGCATGTGGCGAAATGGACTCTCTCATACACTGCTGATGGGTATGTAGATCAAGACCAATTTTTGGAAGATTATCTGGCAAGAAACAGAAATATTAAAATGCTCACAGTCTTTGAACTCAGTATTTGTACTTTTTAAATTTTACTGTTCTAAAAAAAGTCCCAATACTTAAGAATGTAACTATAAAAACATTTGTTTCAGCACAGTTTTTAGTGTTTAAAGAGGGGGAAATCTGATTTTCCACAAGTAAAGTTGTATTCAGATAAATTACAGAACATCTAGATTTTTCAATATTTTAGAGCCATTAAAACAGAAGTATTCTTGGGAAGGCTATGAAAGTTAAGTTAAAAGTGGGGAAAAATGTGTACAGTCCCTGTTGATATGATCTATGATACAATTTTGTCAAAAAAACAAGAAGAGATAAATAAAACACCTATGTATGATTTTTCATATGTATGTGTAAGCTTAGAAGCACAAGAAAGCTAGACACCACACAGACAACATCGGCTACATTCACGTATGTATTTGGAGTGGAGACCGAGATGAAAAGGGTTGTTGGAGTCACTGTCATTTACTGTCTTTGTGACTATTTATAGGGCTAAGACTTCTTACAACAGCTGTGCTTTTCATTTGTAATTTTTAAATCAAACTAAATAAATCAAAATTAAAAAATTTATCACACCAGGTTAGAGAAATAAATCTAAGTTCTTTCTAAATTTCTGCATCTAATCAGGAGATAATTAAAGTGGTATTTGAATCCAAGTCTGTGTAATTCCAAAGCCATCTAAAATGTTTTACCCACACCTCCTCTGGCCTTGTGAAATGCAGTTTCAAGGGAACGGGTAGAATCAGCATTTAGCGGGGAGAGAATTCCTGGTTCCTTTGGAAATGGCATCCCATGGGAAGCCATTTGTTTCACGAGGGATTCACAGTGCCCGTTGGTAAGAAAACGGGCAGAACACACTTAGCTTGGCGCTGGTTTCTTTCTGCAACATTTAACCACAATTAGCCACGGCCAGTAACATCCAAGAGTGTTGAATAAAGCAATGGCACCGTTGGGAGCAGGTATAGAAAATCGTTACCCAGCACTGAGGAGATACGAGGAAGAGGCACTATTTATCGTCACTTCAATTCTCTTTTCAGGGCCAGGGCTTCCTCTTGGGCAGGAGAAAAGCCACGAGCTTGTGAGGCAGCTCAGCAGACAGAGCCATGAGCTCAGGTACACGCAATATGTGAATTGCATGGTATGTAAATTGCATCTAAATGCTCACCTGTCAAACTTCCACGTGTGATAGCTAAAAGGAATGATAGTTGGTGAAGTCTTGTTTATTCAGTAGCTTGTTTTTTATGCAAATGCTATGCTGTGGGGAAAGAGGAGTCCGTGCAGAATTTATAAGCAGCCTTAGAAGCTGATGAGAAAAGCAATAAGCCTCTGTGAAAAGGCCTGCATCGTAACATATCCCCGGGGACCTCATCTTATGAGCATTACTATGCAATGTGAATTAAATCTGCTGCATAGAGCGGACGCCTGGTGCTTCGGAGTTGATTACCATCATCCCTGGAGGCTGACTCTTTCTGCTTCAGAGACCTGGCATCAGGGGATCAAAACTGTGGGAACCACAGAGCTTACTGAACTCCACTGCCAATGGAGCTTAGCGTGCCCTTTGGGTGAAGGGTGAATGTTAGAGCACCCGGGTATTCCCTGGTTATGAAAGTCTTGGTTTAATTACAATTACATCAATTTGGGCAGTCCAGAGAGAACACAGGATGGGAAGACACAAAGAAAGGCAGTTGTCAGAAATGATTTTAAAACCATGGTAACTAAATATCAAAGCACTAAATCAAAGGCAGTAGGCAGCCCTAATGAAGTGTTCGTGGAGCCAGAGACAAAAAAAAAAAAAGCAGGCAGGTCCACGCAGTCCACTGCAGGAACTGCTGTACTGTGCACACAGAATGAGAAAGTGAAAGGAGCAAAGTAAATCTATCAGAACCGAGGGCCCCCAGTCCAAATCCGAAATGGAAAGGGAGAGAATTTCTGATTCTCTGTGCCTTTAATCAAGCCAATTCACTTCCCCTTGAATCCTCACTTTATAATACATATAGATATGGGATCAAACACGGCTCATGAAAGTAGCATGAAAACAAGCTTTTACAGTTTTCTTTCTCCACGTATAACCCAGAAACGGTTCTTGTCGTTAGTCAGGACACGAAATTGCTGCGAATGAGAAAGCATAGAGAAATATCAAACCCAGTTAAATATTAGGCACACTTAATTGTAATTTTTTTTAAAAATCTTAGCTTTTGTCTTTAGAATGAAGATCTAAGTGTCAACAAACAAGTGTTACTGTCACGAACTGAATGACTGAACTTTTCAGCCAATGTCAAGTATCACCTGGATTCATAGCCCTGTGTGATTAGAGAGACAATTCTCATAAAGAAGTTTTTCTTCCTTCAAATAATTCCTGCCCTTAAAATTATATCACATTCACACCTCTCATTTCATGTTTTTATTTTGCTTTGATTTGATTTTAAGCTCCTCATCCAACATTTATTTCTAATAGAGGGACTAGTCAGTGTGCATGTATTAGTTTATTTCACTTTAATTTACTTGATTTTACTTTTTAAATTTTATTTTTATTTTATTTTTAGGGGGGGCGTGAGGGCAGATTTATCTTAAGTCACACAAAAAATAATGGAGAAATTAAAAATAGAAACAGGATATGAGTCTTAATTTGATGCTTTTCTAACCTGTTTGCAGTGAATTCTGAATCCCCTCCCTCACTCTTCCTGAAGCTCCGAACTGATTGTTTCCGGAGTGGCCAGATTTGTGGTGTTTGATGTTTAAATAGGCACCCGATGGCAAAGAAGCCACACGGGCACATGCACACGTGCAGACAAGAAATCACCCCATGAAGACCCACTTGTGAACAGGAGCTTGAGCCATGGAAAGAAACCCATCCGAGAAGAGATGTTCTCTTGAGCACATTCATCTGGCATTCCACAGAGACAATGGGAAGGAAGTTGCTTCTAAGAATGGCCAAGGGGCAAAACCAGGAAAAAAGGCTCAAAGGGTTGGTCACACAAAGCTTCTTACTGAAGCAGCACCATCAGTAGGATTATCCTCAAATTCAAAGAACACCCTCTCAGTCCTCTGGGGTTCAGGTCTGGCCACCAGCAGGTCAAAGAACACCAATGAGGCCCTTCAAGCTGGCTGCCTTCAGTGCAGAAAAGCAAACAGAAAGGCTAACAGGCCTAGCCCCCGAGCATGGAAGATTGTTGCAGACCCCAGCCAGAAAGCTGACATCTGTTTCTAAAGTTTCTTTATCTCAGGTCAAAATTCTTAAGGCAGAAATGGTGGCGGGGGGGGGGGGGGGCAAAACAAAACAAAACTCTGTTGGTTGCCTTTGTCTCCATAAATAGATCCCAAATTTTTCAAGTATGAGAATTTTATTTTAAAATTAAAAAGTGGTGAGCTCTTCCATGATTTTAATTATATTTGACAGTTGGTTACTTGAGCGCATGGATGGTGACCAAATAACTGTCTAAATCTGGTAAAACTTTTTAAATCAATGCTGATGAAATTAATCACGAGCGCCTCTACACACAGTCGGTAGACCACGTAGTGGTGGTGTGAGATAGCGTATTTGTTCAGACGACAAAGAATGAATGCTCAAGTCTGTTTCATTTTTCATTGAAAAGCATTTTTTAAAAGCACGTACAGTGGGAAAAAGACTTGACATCACTATCTTTGTGTTCCTGCGTCCTTAACCCCCGAGACCCTATTTGCACACAGCGCTGGTCATCATGCTGGGGGTGGGGTTGTCAGGACTAAATCTAGAATTGTCACATTGCTGTCAGATTCTTGGGTTCTAGGTTGTACTGCTTTAAATTTTCACTATAGGAGTATCTAAATCTTTATAAAAGTGATTCTCCTGTAGACTTTACCTAGCTTCAGCAACTTGACACATTTGCTCATTTTATATCATTTTTTTCTGAAACTTTTTTGCCTCATTATTTTAAAGCAAATCCTAGATGTATATTTCTTCTGGAAATATTTTCACATAGTGTTTTCATTGTTGTTATTTGTCATTGACTGTCGATATAAATACAATGCCATAAATGCACCTAAAAATTTAATAGCAATGTCTTACTATTTCATAATACCTAATTCATAGGCAAATTTGCCTGCTTGTCTCAAAAACTTTGTTTTAACTTGGTTTGTTTAATTCAGGATTCAAACATGGCTCACATAGTGCATTCAGTTGTCTCTTGAGTCTCTTTTCATCTTCTTTTCCTTTTAAGTCATCTATTTGTTGAAAAAAAAAAGTGAGTCATCTGTCTCAGAACATTGATCACAAGCTGGATGTGGCTGGTTCTTCTTTGTGGTCTCTTTAACTGGTTCCTCTTTCCCCAGTAAGGTCTGGAAACTGGTAGTTAGCTATAGAGGCTTAAATAAGTTGTTTTCATTTTCTTTGCAAGCACAGGTGTATTTCTGTTCACAGCACACCAGAAATCATGTATATGTTGTAAGTCCTTGTTTAGAGCGCTAAGAATGAGACTTAGATTTCAGAAAGTAGTAAGAGGGACTAAAAAGAGCCTGCATCAAAAAAGATAAGTGTTCTTATTGACCAGGGAGAAGGGAGGGGAGTTAACTGAGGAAGCTAGAGTTTGACGGACGAGGACAGAGCTGATTGGAACTTGCCCCTCCCTCAGAATGAAAGTATGAGGGGAACAGCATCAAAGCTCCACATCAATTTGAGATTCTGATGCAAAAGAAGGCTTACACCCCACTTTTCACATTGAGCTCTGAGAAGGCACTTCATCTCAGAGACAACTTCCATCACCAGACAAGTAACCTTCTGTGGCTGAGCAGCAACTTTGGAAACCAGTCTGAAGTTCACCCAGTTGGGGTGCAGAAGTTAGCAGAGAGGATCAGAACATGAAAAGGGATATTTAGAGAAGTTTGCTGAAGATGTCCATCTGGACCAGGTATTTAGAGGACAGAGGGACAGAGGTCTTAGCAGATCCTCACATGAAGAGTGGCAACAGCCAGGAGCCCAGCTCTCTAATTTGACTTCTCAGCAGGCAGGCAGTGCATAGCGTACCAGCACCCAAGAAGCATTGTATGTGCCCCAGCACAAGGTGATCCCAATAAGGAAGAAATTTCCTTATTTCCCCAATGAGATCATCTTTTAAATGCATTTTGGTCAAATAAATAAACTGTTATGGAAGAAAAGAAGAAATCATCAAATATCCACTTATAGTAATATTTAATTCATGAATTACACATGCATGTTTAAAATCACATATAGTAATATGTGATTCTTCTTATAGATCATGAAACAATTTCTTTGTATTCCTGACACACAGCTTTGGCAGGAGGGATGAACTCTGGTTGCCTGTCACCATTTTTTGAGGAATCTAATATTGTGTTCCAGAGCACACCACCTTCCCTTCCATGAAGTTGTCTGAAGCACAAGTTTTGAAGCTTGTGAAACATTGTTACTGGAGATAAAATTTTACTCAAAGTTCCGAGTATCCTTCTGCCAACATTTAGATTAGTTGCCTTTCTTTTCTCTTTGCAATTGGAATAAATTTTTGGTCTCTTCAACATAGTCATTTAAGCTGTTGATTTTCAAAGATATTTTTAAAAGCTTACTTGTATTATAACCACTAACTTACAATTATAAGGTAATATACCCTCCCAGGAAACTAAGATAAATTTATATTAAATTAATTTGCCTATTTCTTTACCAACTCTGTTGGGTAGGTGATGTCCATAAACACCCCAAATTTTTAATTTCAGGCTTATGTGTCTACTTAGTCATGCTGTATGTCTGCCAGACTGCCTACATAGTGCTATGCTGTTCAAGATAGAAGAGAGAGAGAAGGAGAGAGAAAGAGAAAGAGACAGAGAGGGGGCAATAAATTATAATATAAAGATAACTTTTGATTAACTACTATATATAAAAATAGATAATAAAACAAATCTCTTCTGTATAGCACAAGGAACTATATTCAATATCTTGTAATAATCTTTAATGAAAAAGAATATGAAAATGAATATATGTATGTATCTATATGACTGGGACATTAGGCTATATATCAGAAGTTGACACATTGTAACTGACTATACTTCAATTAAAAAAAAGATAACTTTTGAATGATGCAAAATAAGATAACTTCCTTTTTTCTGCAGTAGAAGTTTGGAGGAAAAAAATCTGCTTTATATTTGGGTGCATATAAATGATGCCGTCACCCCATCAGACATGTGAAAAAATAAACCCAAGAGAGCAGAAGAAAGAAAATAACATATTTGAGAAATTTTTCACTCTGAAATAACTAAGGAGAAATCACTGAATTTGACTGATTATTCTTGGAAGTAACTGAATTTAATATCTTGCTATGAGGCAGAATAGAGACGCTAGACAGAAATGAAGATATTGGAGGAAAATAAAGTAAATTCCATTTTTCACAAATGAGTAGATGACTGCAAATCTGCAACCACTCTATATATAGTGGGGTGATTCTAATAGAGGAATTAATAAAATTCAATTTAGCACCATGAAGATGTATTGAATTCTTCTTTAGTTCCAGACACTGGGCCAGGCACTGAACACAGAAAGATGGCAAGACAGATCCTTGCAGCCCTGACAGAACTCTTTCATTGAGGTTTTTGATATTCTAATCATGTCCTGTCTTTCCTAACAGCATCTTAGCACCAGACCCTAATTCTAGATCATTTGGCTGCTTTCATGAATATTTTCAGAAGTCTCAACACCCATCCTTTAATCCCATCCCACTCTTACCCATTGTAACCACTGCTGATTAGGTACAGGTAGTCATTAATTAAATTAAGACTTCAATCAACACAATAAATGAAACAGTTAGCTCATTGGCCCAAATTTATTAGAAATACTACCACTCCTGAAAATGATGGAAATGGAGTGCATTCAAAGATATCTTTAAAATGTTTAGCGATGTGTTAGCTAAGCTTTAGTTTTTTCATCTTTAATTCAAGCTCATAATCATGCCCAGCTTAAAGAATTGTTGAGAGGGTTGAATGAGAAAATGCACGCAAAGCAGTTAGCACAGAGCCTATCTGTCATAGCTGTTCATATAGCTGTGCTTGTGGATATAAAGTCATGGGTCACTGTTAGTGCTGTCATTGCTTTTGCTGACGCTGCAGTTGTTTTGTTGTCACAAAGGTTTCTATGAATCTAGAATCAAGGATGCATATCAAGGACCTATTCTCTTTCCTCACTGGCATCTGGATCAGTTCACCAAACCACTGAGTTTAAGTCTGACCAACCAACTTTTCTCATTGAACCAAATCCATCATTGCTTAAAACACAGGGTACTTTATGAAGATGAGTTAGTGAAAGCATTTCATCTGTGGTCAAAGGAAGTAGGAATGGCAGTGTGTTTACTCCAGGGATGTGAACTCAATGTTTTGATTCTTAAGTATCTGTGGAATTAGTAAATAATTAGAGACATGATATAAAATATATCTGACCTCATCTGCTGATAATTCTAAGTTTTTAAAAAAAGAATGGTAATCAACTTAAAAAAACAAAGTTATATTAAGAAGAGTTTGTTGTAGAGAAATGTAAATTTCAGTCAAGTTCAACAAAGTTTTACTGAGTACCTGGTAAATGCCGGGCTCTGTTTCAGGAACTAGGAGTTCAGATATAAAGAAGAAAAATCCTAACATTGAACAACTTTGATGAACTGTTTGCTTAACACAGTCTACCATTAACAGCATCCATTTTTGATGGATGATTGATTTCCACATCTCCAACTTGAGTTCACACTCATTACCCCCACCTTCCTCCAAGCCCACAAGTATAAAAACATTCATCCTTCAAATATGTTTTCAGAAGTCTGATTACTCTATTTTTCTGTTTTAGCCACTTCTGATTTAATAGGAATCTGTTAATATAAAAATTGAATTTTGAATAAGTAAATAATTATTACATTAGGTCATCAATGCAAGTTCTATAGAGATATTATTGTTCTAGAAGATAAAGTCTACCATGCCATTTCAAAGTCATGCTAAATTTATAAAGAAATTAAGTTGGAAGTAAAATGATAAGAAAAGATGTGACAGAACAGAATAACAGATAGCAGAAAAACATTCTCTGAAATAGATATTCTTGCTTGAAAGAAAAAGAAGCAAAGAAACAAAGCACCATATTCTGAGAAACTGTCCCCACCTGTGCCAAGTCTTCACTTGCCATTTAATCTGCGTAACAATGGCATAACCTGGAGATAGTCTACCTGTAGGAAAATGAAGCTGAAGCCTAGGAAATATGTTTTAATCAAAGTCACATAATTCATAAATGGCAGAAGCAGAATTTTGACCTGGTCTATCTGCTTCTAAGACTCATTCTATTTCCCATTATAGACAGATTACAAAAATGCAGTTCTTTGACTGTGCAGTATAGTTTACCACGGTGAACTGTTTTTAAATCACGTGTGTTTTGAAAGTATTCAGTGAGACCACGTTTGATAGCCATATGGAGTATATCAGGCACAGGAACATTAGTTTAACCTAGGTTCTCAACAGAGGAGCTTCTGGATTAATAGGAAACCATCCTCCTATCCTCAGACACTGTGAACACCAAAAAGCACATTGAGTGTCACTGCATTTGTCCTTCCAAGAGCATATCATAAACATGCAGATGGAAGAACAAAGCTGAGGACTAGGTGAGCCAATCAGCCAAGTGAAAATATAAATGCTTCCACATGAAAGTTTATCATGTGCAAAGCGCTAGCCAGACTGGGGTTCTAAGTGTCAGAATCTTTCATCCAGGAAAAAACACAAGCTGATGGAGCTCTGGACCAAGACTAAAAATTCTGAACTGCAGTAGAGGGAGAAGAAAACCTTGAAGTTCAAAAGAGTAATTTGCCGCAAATAAAGCAAATATTAAGTCAGAAATGGGGAAGAAAATTTTTATAATAATACCTTGTGACTTAGTACAACCTAAACCCACAAGGAACCATTTGAGATGTTTGGAAAAGTTCATGGATAGCAGACACAGACACATTACTGGAAGAGATTCCCTGTATGGCTTGATCCTGGACCCTAAGGTTAATATTGTGAAGAATGAGTTTTCATTTTTCTAATACACCCTTCTGCAGCCAGCTAGAGATAGAACCTAGGGCATACTTGCAACGGCATTATCCTGATTCATGACTCCTATGTTTCCATTCATTTATTCACCAATCATTTTTTGGACACCTACCCTGTGCTATTTATTCACAGATGCTGTGGGTATAGACTGTGCACCTGCTTTGTGGCCATGCATCAAGCTAACTGGGGCACAGACAGTTCTGGAGCACATGTCCTACTGAGGGGATGTAGACATTTATCTACTGATTATACTGCTAATTGTTTACTATCACTCCTAGGAGATAATACAGCTGTATTATGTGGCTTGATCTGGTCCAGGAAGCCAGGGCTCCCTGAGGACGTGAAGCTGAAATCTGAATTAACAAGTCAACGAACTGTGAATCGGAGAGGACACCAGAGCATTCCAACAGGGAATGACCATGTGGAAGTTGTCACATGAAGACCAGTCTCAGTAGAGCACACACAGAGAGGCAAAGGAAGGTGGGGCTGAAGAGAGCAGTATGCACATCCTTGCTGGCCACAGGAGGAAATTCAGAAATCATACTATGAGCAAGACAAAGCCATTGTGCTAGTCCAAGGGACATAGGGATGGACAGGTGTTTATTCTCTGTTGCATTCTTCAGTAATAAGAGAGGGAAGAAGCCATTATATGCAGACTAACATGGATAGAGTGTTTGCAATGAGTGAGGAACTCAATTTATTTTATGTATCTAATCTTCACCAAAAAATAATGATAATTTCCCTTCTACTGAAAGCTAAGGCTCAATAACTTGACATAGATTCTACTCTCTACAAAGTGGATAATATGTGATCTGTCTCTGTTCTGCTGGAACTAACTCTAAGCTTTGCATCTCTTTCTTGTGCCCATTCTTTCTTACCAAGAAATTCTACCACCTGTCCCCTGTCACTGTCCCCTCTTACCAAATCATCTTCTTCACCCCAATTTTGCACCAGCCACATCCCTCAGGAAAACACAGGACTTGCTCTACTTTGCTCACTGCTGTATCCTGGGCACTGATGAGTTCCTGATATATGTCACATATTCAATAAATGTTTGTTGAATTCCAGCATCCTGTCCTCCAGCATCTGTCCTTCTCCTGTTCCCTCCGTGGTATCTGACATTTCCATGTGAATACTTTACAAGTACACAGTGTTACCCTCAGCTTCTGGCTGGAGCTCCAGATTGGTATTCCTAGACATCTTTTAATGTCCCGCCAGCACTTCTAGCTCAACACATTCGTCTTCTTTGCTTCAGTGCTTTTATCTAATCTCTCCTCATTGATTAAAAATGAGTTGCCTTTTCCCCAGGAACTTAGTCTCAAACACTGAGGTATCTTCATCGCCTTTTTGTTCCTTCCTCCTCACATCTAAATAACTCAGAAGTCAAGTGGGATTTCTCTACCTCTAGCGTATCAATGTGAATGTAACCAACTCACAGGATCAAATATCTCCCAACTCTTTGTTCTAATTCCGAAGCATACTTCCTCTGGCCTTTTCGACTCTGTTTCTCGCTCTGCACGAATCATCGTGATGGCATCCTACCCCGGTTTACTCTCTCTTCACTAATGAGGGTGGGAGGAAGCCATTAAAAAGAAAGACTACTGTGGATGGAGCATCTGACAAGGACTGAGGCGCTCAACATATTTTATTTATCTAATTTCGCCCACCTACCCCCAGACGGTTTTCAGACCAACAATCTTGTGAATGCTATAACTTCCCTGAGGCTTTGGGAGTGTCACAGAGGAGACACCGTATCAGCAGCAACCAGCTTCTAGACCCTCTCTTTCCTCACTCTTTCCTCTCACTCGGCCCCTCCCACAGCCCACGTGCCGAGAATGGAACTTCTCCTTCACGTTCAGCTTCCACAGCCCACATTCCCTCCTACTGCTTCTTCTCGGTGGGCAGCCCCACCAGGGCAGTGTGCCTTCTGCTGGATTCCTGGAATTCTAATGAAAGGCGTTTGTTTTTCCTCTCCAGTTTGATACAGTCTCTTGGTCTCCAGGTCCTTCCTATTCCTGCTCCATGATGTTTTCATGTTTCAGACAGTCTCTTTCCCAATACTTCCACATCTCATCACTCTGTCTCCAGGTTCTACCCCCTGTAACGTGCATGCTCCTCTGTCTCAAAAACACAGATTTGCTCACGCCATCCAAAAATCAGGACTGATTAGCATGATATCTAAACACATTCACAAGTTAATACCAACCCCTATTTCCATTATCTCCCGCCCACATGTCTATGGCATGTTGCTCTTCATGTAGAACTGAGCATGGTCATCTCAAACCCATCGTTAATTTCTGTAAAATCAATGTATTCACTGTTTTTGTTCATCTTTTTTTTTACCTTACAAAAATACTTTCCTTTTTTTCAATTTATATCCAAACAACAATATTATTTGTAGTCTTTTAAAAACTGTATTTCACTCTTTAATGAAGCCTACCCTAGACCTCAGTTCCCACTTATTTTTCAGTATCAGTACCTTATAACTATGTCCATTATAACAGTCCTTATAGCTACCTTAAAGTTTACCATGCTCTGTAATTCACACTTTGCCTTTTTCCCTCTATTTTAAGATCTGTGACATCAGGAAAGGTATCTTACTGATTTTTTTCAACCCTCATGGTCCAAAACACGTACTAAGTGTTCAATCATTTTCAATATTATTTGATTAAAACACATAGGGAAAATATTCATCTGAGTACTAGTAAATTACAGGAATAGTTTCAGCTCATTTACCTACCTTTAGGAGAAGATTTGTTCTCCATGAAATCAACTCCATGAAAGGTTAATTTGATGTGACTTTCGGGGTTTCTTTTTGTCACCTCTTTCTACACATCTGAGGGGACCAGAGTCCATGGGGTGCAGGGGGAGGTAACTGTGGCACAAGGACTTTGTAGTTTGAGGTGAAATGTCATGGAAGTGTCTTGGTGGTTGGAAAACCCAGACATAAACGCTTCTCTGTAGCTCAGCCAATAACTCCAACTTGTGAAGATAGCCACTGGCAGAATTACAATGCATTACACACAAAAATATAAATAGAAACACCCCAGGAGCAAGTGAGGAGTTTGCAGTTGTTTTCTGTGCTGGACAACTGTACTTGTACTTAACGAGAGCGTGCTCATTTCACACGATTTGCTCTTGGGTCCCCATAGACAAGCACACTGTGTGTGTCATATGTTCACCACTCACTGAATTACATTTAGACGTTCAATTTTCTCTAAAAT
Organism: Vicugna pacos; assembly: GCF_048564905.1. Classification (NCBI taxonomy): domain Eukaryota; kingdom Metazoa; phylum Chordata; class Mammalia; order Artiodactyla; family Camelidae; genus Vicugna; species Vicugna pacos. The sequence goes on along the minus strand of NC_132991.1, from coordinate 11,168,209 downwards.
CTCATTTTACAGCCAAAACTTATAACCAACTGGATGTGTTTTGCTTGCTTCTCCCCGACTCCCGTTGTTTTCTGATTTTGCATTCCCTGTGAGTTGAGTGGATGATAAGTAGGTTTCAGGAGCTTTGATTTGAGCTTTTCAGATTTTGCTCACTCTGAATCTTGAGGATCTCTGCTAGGTAGAAGTGGATTGGGTGGATCAAACACTCCACATTTATTTTCCATTTTACTGTCTGTTGGAATGTTTCCCTTCTAGCTGAAGTTTTTAACATAGTTTGGACCACAAGGTCATTGTCATTTCCTGAGTGTCTCAGGCCCCCACATTTTTAGATGTTGTGTTATCAAGTGCTGGGAACCCACATCAGTTGCCAAAGGAGAGACTGCCCTCCCTCAGGTTGTTACTAACTTCTCTTTCTCCCCGTATTTCCCACGTTAAAATGGGAGACTAAATTACGTTAATTTATCTTATGTGAATATGGCTATTCAAAACTTATGTGTATCTTTGCATTCCCACATTTATTCCAGTACGTTCTCTCGCTTTTATTCTCAGGAGAGTAATTGGATGACTGGAGGACAGTGTGTGAGTATTTGGGTGCTGCATTAACAGATGTGATTCTCATTCTGATATATTAAAGGAAAGCTAGAATCCAGAATAGCATATTAAACAATGACATCATAAAGTTTACACTTTCTTCTGCAAGATGCTTGATGCTTAAAGCCAAAGACAGCTTTAAGAGAGGCAGTTTGTTTTGTGAGTGATGGGGTACAGGATAAGAAAAAAGGAAGAATATCTGCCAGCTACTAAAAGCTGGTGTTATGTGCAGTATATTACCCCTTTCAACTTCCAGGTTTGAAGTATAATATGTCTGATAAGGAGGTAGAAGAAGCAGGAGGCTGTCACAGCTTAAACTCATTGGTGGTATCAGTCAAAGGGCTCAGGAGACATAATGAACCTGATTTTCCTTTGCCTCGGAATCAAAAGAGCACTCCAGCAGAGCAAGATAGACTCTCATCAGCTTAGCGAATAGGAGTTGCTGCTTCTCTCATCACCCACAATTGGCAGCCCCCACAGGGACCCACATGGGGGCTTTGGGGAGATTATTGTGGAAGATGATACACCGTGGGAATGAAAGGCAAACACGCTCTCTGTCCCTGTCTATTTCTGTCTCTGTCTCTCTCTCTCATGTCTGTTTGCCCTGCAATCCCTAAAAGAAAGAAACCTATCTTCAGGCTCCTTATCGTGTGAACACAGCTGCCACCTCCCCTCACCACCTCGCAGCACGCAGAGATAGCACCTGAAGGTGTATTTATCACTATGTAGCTCATGACTATCTCATGAGACTTACCTTGTAACTGTATTAGACATGCAGGTTCCAGAATCCCATGCTGTACACACTTAGAATCTTTTGTTCTCTGAAGCTGAGATCCTCTGATGCAAAAGTCACACCAATATTTTTGATCCCTGGAATTTACCAAAGAAGTTGTATATCTGTATGTATGTGTGCATGTATGTGTGTGTGTGTGTATAAAATATTATGTGTGTGTGTATATATATATATAAAAAATATGTATATTTCTTTTAGTTAGTCAAAATATTAAAAGGATCTCCTTTCCACACTTGGTAGCTTGTTCTAGACTTTAAACACCGTGTCTTTTCCTTTCATTTCTTTTTGTTCCCAAATTGATTGAATTTAATTCCTTTGTTTTCAATAGCAGTAATAAAAACTGTTGGTCTCCACCAACAGTATAATAAATATCTTTTTCTGTCCGAGAAAATCCTGCATAAGTTCTATTTGAGGTCTCTGCTTCAGGAAGAGCAAGCATGCGTTGGGAAAAGTTTTGTGTGATGCTACTTCATGTGCTGAAATTTTCACTCATGTGTTAGGCACTCTGGAAGTGAGGGCCAGAGCTCACCTCACTGATCCCCATTCACTTGTTACATCTTCGAGCATTCCTTTAAAAATATCATATCCTCCAAGTCTTTAATATTTTAATTCAAAGGAACTCTGCAAAAATGTATGTAAACCAAAAAGACTGTAGATACTTACATGTCATATTGCTCAATGGAAAACATAAGTAGAGAAATATAAATAGATCTGATATACAGATTGTGTCTATGTCTACTGTGCTGAATATTCAAATAATTATTCTGGAAATCAATGCATGTTCATCTAGTCACATCTGAGGGTCTTTTAGTAAAATATTAAATTAGCTGCCAGCAAAGATAAAAGGTGGAATCAAATCCAAAAGATACCCAGGGATTTTACTGAGAGACTGTTTCAATTTACAGAGAGTGAAACAATGAGGGTATAGACAGTGGAGACTTTAGACAGAGCTGCTCAGGACAAGCCGGCATTATACAGGAAGATTCTCCTTGGAGAAGAGGAGCCATGCCCAGCCCCACCAGGGCGAAAGGGCAGGATTCGACTTTTGGGAAGCTTTGAAGGTGGAAGGTGCTGTGGAGAAGGCAACTCTTTGAGCTTTGGTGAAGAAAGGTATGGTCTGAGCAACGTGCTTTCCAGCCGTTCCACCAGGAAGTCATAAATCCTTTGAATGCCTCAGGCAAATGGAGAATCTAAGAGCTGCTGAAAATCAAATCCTCAATATACCAAGGCACATAAGCAATCTATCTCCTTTCCATCTAACGAAATTAGAAAGCTGGCATTTCAGGAGACATTCAGTAATGAACCTGTAACGGAGGCAGCAGCAATTGCCAGGCAGCAGGACTAGAAAAACCATGAGAAAAGTCTCTCAGGTGAAAGAAGGTTTGGGGTACTGGTTATGATAATAACCAGGGTGAATACATTTGTCAAAACTCATTGACACGTATGCTTGAGATCTATGAATTTACTGCATGTAATTTTACCTAGATTTTTAAAAAATCCTGTTGAATATTTTTTAATAAAAAATTGAAGGGCTGCTTTTAACATTTTTTATGGAAATCCAGTGGGTCAAATAGAACCCAAATACCTTGAGGAGGAACTGATTTGGGAAACTTACTCTACTGGATAAAAAATCTTACTGTAAAGATGTAGTGATTTAAATGGCATGATTTGGTGCAAAGAAATACAAACAGAAATGGAACGCAATCAGGATTTCAGTGGGGGATCCACACTTTTATGGATACTTGATCTCTGAAAAGATAACACTGCAGGAGAGTGGGAGAAAGACAGGCTTAAACATAAGTTATTTCTGTTTAACCGGATATCCATATGGAAAAGAATGAATCTCAAATCCTACATCATATCATGCTAAAAAAAAATACATTCCAGTAGGATCGTAGAACTAAATACTGTGAAAAAATAAATAATATAAGTTTCAAAAGGTGATATAAAACAATATCTCTATAACCCCATGTTTGGCAAAGATTTCTCTTTTAGAAAAGAAGACAGTATGAAAGTAATGAACTAAAAAAAATCCAAGTTAAGAAGTAAGAACAAACTGAGTATAGCAAGAAGGAGTCCAAAAGTAGCAAAAGGAAGAAAAAAAACATAAGAGCCAAAATTAATGAATTACGCAAGTATAAAAATTGATTCTTTTAAGAAACCAAATAAGATAAACTTACAGAAGAATTCTTTTAAAAAATAAGTAAGACATATGCAGAGAGAAATGGAGTCATCTCCCAAGGAATATAAGCAAGTAATTCAAGAAAGTTGTAAGTACAAACAGAGCAGAGTTGAAAAAGGCAATGAGAATTTATCATAAGCAACGTTCTGCCAACAAGTGCAAAGGCTTAGATGAAATGAACTAATTCCTAGAAAAATATGGGAGAATTTTTCTTAATAAGTTCTATCACACATTCAAAGATCCTGTGAATTCTCTCTCATAATCAAGGAACAGACAATTCAAAAACTGGATAAGCTCCACTGTAAAAATAACAAGAGTTGAAACAATCCTCAGATAATTTTGCGAGTCTAATTTATCCTTGGTCACAAAATCAAGCAAAGATATTAATCAGAAAGGAGTCCTCTTGGCCAAGCTCACTCCTGAATATAGACAAGAAAAATTCCAAACAGAACGTTAGCAAATAAAATGCAGAAGTTTGTTTCCATGAAAAAAGAATTAAATACAATATATCTAAGTGAGTTAGTCTGTAAATATAAAACTGCTTTCAACATTACAAAATGCAGAGTAATTTGTCAAATTACATATTAAAAGAGGAAAATCGTATGATCATCTATTTAGACACAAAAAGCAAACTAAAAATAGAAGGCAACTTCTTGAAATGGCCACAACAGAAGGCTTTTCAGCATCCTGGCTCTCTGTTTATCCAGGCAGAGGACAAGATTACCTCTGTAGCCTCTGTTGCCCCTGGATGTCATCATCTGACAGAATTCTGGCCGTTAGATTGAGAGAGGAAGAGACATGCATGTTTTCAGGCTTGGACCATAAAAACCTTCCTCATGAGTTATGCATTGTCTTTCTCCATTTGCTTCTAAATTGACTGGGCTCTGAGCATGAAGACCGAAAAGATGGAAGTTATTGAATGAGTATGTGCGGCAAAACACCCACCACCTCAACTAGCAAACAGAACTGGCTCTCACAAGAGCAAGAAATAAACTCTTATCCTGAAACAGATTAAATTTTAAAGTTGTTTTAGCAGCTAAGGTATCTTGACTGAAACGCTCGAGAAATGATAGCTAGCAACAGTTCGACGTGAGCATCTTACTACGTATAAATACTAAAGGTCACGGTCAGCACATTAAAACAGGTAAAAGGAACAAGCAGGTACAGGGATTAGAAAGGAAGAAACGGTATTTGCTTTTTAGTCACAGAATATATAGCCCTCTACATAGCACATCCAATCAGTTCCATCAACAAAAAACAAGGACAAGTAAAAAATAGTTTAAGAAATTTTTCAGACATAAGATCAGTGTAGAAGAGTCCATTGCATTCATATACACCAACAATAATCTCCTCAAAATTGAATTTAAAAAGATACCATTTATTGTTGCAACAAAATAGAAGGAACCTGAGAATAAATGCAAAACAATGACATGAGCGTTGCAAAATTACGAAACCCAATTTTAAAGTGTTTTTAAAGCTAAATAAATAGAAAAGTATACTATGTTGATAGTTGTGAAAACCCAATGTTGTAAAAATGCCAGTTTCCCCCACGTTTTCTACAGATTCAAAGAAACCCTGGATAAAATTGCAACCTGGTGTTAGTAAGATTTGAAAAGCCAACCTCTAAAATGTACATGGAAGAAACAAAAGTATCTAAAATTGCTACTATATTTTTGGGAAAGAATATCCAGGCATGGGAAATTGCCTTGAACAATGTCACTTTACTTCAAAACTACAGTGACTGACACAGTGTGTTGGTGGCATACAGATAGACCAACTGATCAAGGACACTGAAAAGACTCCAGAAGCCGAAAAACAGGTGTCTGTAAACAAAGACAAAATTGCAGATCACTGGGTCCAGCCTACACTGATTACTCGTAAGAATGTTTATGGATCATTTGTATCACATACCTACACACACACCCCCATATATATTCCAAACATAATAAAATCTTAAAAGTGAGAAGAAAAATCTGGTACCTAAAAATCTTTTAGAAGAAAATCTATAACAGTTTTGGCACATGTGCTTGAAAAGCACAAATCATAAAGATAGAGTTTGATAACTTCAAATATATGAAAGCTGTGAGAAATTCTGTTCATCAAAATATGCCCCTCTATATATGTGTGTATATATATATTATATATCACTATATATGTCTACCTATACATAAATTTATATATAGTGAGAAAAGGATTTTAAATTCCTATGAATCAATAGTCAACTTAAATAAAAGTGGACATAAGATGTGAACAAATATTTTTACAGAAGAGAACACATAAGTAAAGATACAAATGTAAATAATCTATCTTACTATTAATCAGGGAAATGCTGACTAAAAAACAATAGCAACTTTCTGGTTAGACAAAAAAATAAATAAAAGTCTGCCAAAGGACACAAGGAAAAGGAACTCTTATTCACACCCAAAGAAAATGAAAAATTTGTAACAAGTGATTTCAAAAAGAAATGGACATTACCTAATAAGGCTAGACATACATATACCTTACAACTCAGCCAGGCACCCTAAATGCTCATAATAGCTTGAAACACCACTGGAACCCACCTAATGTTTATTAAAGGCGGCTGGATAAATAGTGATTATTCATACAGTGGAATATCCTACAGCCATGAAACTGAGTGACCTTCAGCTGTATGCATACTCAACCAGCTCTCAACAGCGTTATGTTCAGCAAAAAAGTGCATAGGACCTAAAAACACCCGGAGTCAGTTCCATTTGTTTGCCTTTCAAAAAGCAGAACTAGAAGATATATAGTTTATAAATATACATGTGGCAAAGCTATAATAAAAATGAAGGAAATTGTTCAAAGTAAAGCTGGTGGTTTCCTTTGGGAGGGATGAAGGAAGATGTGATTGGGGAGAAATATAGTAGATGCCTCAAAGATGCTGGCAATGCTCTACAGTGGATAATGGGGTTGGTATTATTAATATTCTTTAAATTATGCCTATTCTCTGTATATGCTGTTTGTGTGATATATTTTGTTAAAATACTGATGCAAATAAAAGCTCTAAGTGTATGGAACAAAAACTATGACTCCACTGATATCACCAGGATTTTTCTCTCTTCCTATAAATGGAAGCTCCAATTTTATTTATAAATGCTAATTAACTAAACAAATTTAAGTCCTTTTTTTTGTTGCAGTATCATCAGCTTACAATGTTGTGTGTTAATTTCTGGTGTACAGCATAATAGTTCAGTCATACATATGCATACATTCATTCATTTTCATATTCTTTTGCATTACAGGTTACTACAAGATATTGAATATAGTTCCCTGTGCTGTACAGTAGAAACTTGTTTGTCTATTTTATATATAGCAGTTAGTATCTGCAAATCTCAAACTCCCAATTTATCTCTTCCTACTCCCTTTCTCCTCTGGTAACCATAAGTTTGTTTTCTATGTCTGTTAGTCTGTTTCTGTTTTGTAAATAAGTTCATTTGTCTTTTTTTCAGATTCCACATATGAGTGATATCGTATGGTATTTTTCTTTCTCTTTCTGGCTTATTTCACTTAGAATGACAATCTCCAGGTCCATCTATGTTACTGCCAATGGCATTATTTTATTCTTTTGAAGGCCGACTAGTATTACATTGTATAAATATACCACAACTTCTTTATCCAGACATCTGTCAATGAACATTTAGGTTGTTTCCATGTCTCAGCTATTGTACATACTGCTGCTATGAACATTGGGGTGTATGTATCTTTTTGAATTAAGGTTCCCTCTGGATATATGCCCAGGAGTGGGGTTGCTGAATCATATGATAAGTCTATTTTTAGTGTTTTGAGGAATCTCCATACTGTTTTCCATAATGTAAGTCCCCCCAAATTAAAAGAATTTTCTAGACTGGATTTTACCTCTTCTATTTGATGGTATAACTAGAAATGACAAACAAAAGTAAATGTGAGGCTTACCTTGACATTCAATAGGCAGACTTTTTGAATTCTATCAAACATTTTTAAACCTCTGTTTTTGAGAGGTACTGTATAGAATATTGTTGAATTTCTACATCATTTTCATGTAGCCTGTAATCATTGTACATCCACATTTTTCCAGCCTGCTTAAAATATTCTTGCAAACCCTCATCTTTCAGAGATATATGAAATAAGACCTGCATCTGAATGTGGCCAAGGAGGGAAGAATCACCCATAATTTTTGGCCGTTGAGTGATTCTTTTCAGGCTGTACAGATTTGAAATGTTACAGTAACCATCCCCACACTGGATGCCGGAGAAAAAAGTCCCTCAGCGCGTTCATTTATTTAATTCATCTTATGTCCAAAGGCCCCTGTGTCATCTCCTGTTCTTTGTATCCTCCAGAAACATGTGTGCCCCAGGCGTTCCTCTGTGTCTTTGTAGCTGCTCTTTCCTTTCTTAAAATTCCTCCCTTGATGTTTTATGTATCCTTTTCAGCTTGCTTGGCATCACCTCTTCCAGAAAGCTTACTCAGTGTGCCTACGGATAGGCCACTGGTCCCCCAAATGGGGCCCCTGAACCAGCAGCAGCGGGATTACCTGGGAGGGCATCAGAAACGCAAGCTCTTGGGCCCAGCCCCAGCCCCACGAGACCAGTCACTCTGTGAGTCCAGTAGCCTTTAGTCAGCTCTCTGAATGATTCTGACACACACTAAAATTTGAGAATCATGGGGTTAGACAAAATGACTCTGGACTGTGTTTCTACACCAGCTTCTACTCACCTGAGTCACTCACCATATTATGTAACACTCACCATATTACCTAACTCTCACCATATTACGTCAGAACTTCACGTTTGCCTGTCTGACCCTCTGTGTGCGAGTCACAGGTACAGACCGTGTCTTATTCATCTTAGTAACCTCAGCACGTGGTTCATGGCAGACACTTAGGGAATGTTTACTCAGCTGGAAGAACTGGAAAGTTTTAAGATGGCCATCAGAGGCACAAAGACCAACCAGGCTCTCAGGGCCCTGGGGCTCACACCCATCCTGCTACCAAACTCTGTCGAGAGCCTTTCTCACTGAGAAGTGATGAGTCATCCTAGGAAAACTTTCCTGTTTGAAAATGAACAGTGAATCAGTGTGTTTGGGAATGTTGCTTCTAAAGCTAAGCAAGCTCGTTTGCCCAGCCACGATGTGGCAGGAGAGTGATTATTTTATTTTACTTTCTATTTTTATTTTAAAAAATTTATTGGTTGGTTTACAATGTTGTGTTAATATCTGGTATACAGCATAGTGTTTCAGTTAAACGTATTATATATATTCTTTTTCATGTTATTTTACATCATAGGCTATTACAAGCTATTAGATAGTTCCCTGTGCTATACAGTAGGATCTTATTGTGTATCTGTTTTATATATAGTAGTTAGTATCTGCAAATCTCGAGCTCCCAGTTCTCCCCTCCACTCCCCCTTCCCCTCTGGTAACCATACATTTGTTTTCTGTGTCTGTGAATCTGTTTCTGTTTTATAGATAAGTTCATTAGTGTCTTCTTATTCAATATCTTGTAGTAACCTATAATGAAAAAGAATATGAAAACAAGTACATGTATGTATATGTATGACTGAAACACTATGCTGTACACCAGAAATTGATACATTGTAACTGACTATATTCAATTAAAAAAAAAACAAAGTTTGCTTTTCATTTCTAACATTGGAATATGTGTGCTCTTAATTTTTCTTTTCAACAAATATTTAAGAAACACCAACTATGTACCAGGTGCTGTGGTAGGCTCTGAGGTCCAAAGAACCAGGTCAGATGTAGCCACTGCTCTCAAAGATATCAAAACCAAGTAAGCAGGGAGGTAGATTCCTGGCTTACCTTCATTGTCTTCATAAGCATTCATCCTTCAGCTCAAAACAGTGCTCAGGCCTCACAAACTCAGGCCTCCACTTCCCCGCCTAGACTGGTGTTCCTCAAAGTTTATTAGACTGTAGGGATTCTTGGATTCATGATATCTGAGACAAAATACCACTTATTGTTATTTCTTTTTCTTTACTTAAATTAACTCAAAGCATCACTTTACATTAATTCAAATAGCACCTCTTATTAGCATTTAATATTCATTCAACATTTATTGATTCAGTCTAAATTTATTAAGGGCTTATCATATACCAGGCTCCATGCAGAACACCAGCAATAGGTTGGCAAACAAGACAGACACAGTCCTTGCTTTGAGTCCCACCAAATTCTGTCCCATGTAGACAAGTGGGAAAGACATGAAAAAACACTGGAAGTATGGAGGAAAGAGAAAGAATATCTACATAAAAATGTGTGGGTCAGACAAACTTCTGCAAAGAGGGGATGAATGAGTTAAATCACAGAGAATGAATTGCTGCTCATTGCTCACCAGCAGACACTAAGGGCAAGAGAGTAGCACAGAAATTATTCCTGAGCTGATAAAAAAGGCTCAGGAGAGCATCAGAGAGAAGAGCATCTCTAGACAAAACTAGTGGGTGTGACTTGAAGGTACGTAGGTGGCTGGACAGCAAAAGTAGGTGAGACCGGAAACGCAGGTAATGAAAAGGCCCTTGTAGTCCATGATGGGAGTCTGACGTTGATCATGTAAGTAAGTGGGAGCCACTGAAGGTCTAATGGAGAAGTGACTTGTTTGGTTTGGATTTTAGACACAGCACTTAAGCATTGGTCATCTCATGTGATGAGGTTCTGAAAGCAGGCATTAATCAGAAACCTGAGGGTGATTTAAGGCAAAGAGGGAGGTTACTGGCGCTCTCCTGGGGTTCTGATGCCACAATAGAATGTTAACCCTACGTTTCTCTGGCCCCAGGTAAGGATAACCATTCAAGAGTGGGCACACACAGAAAGCCCTGACTGGCTCCCTGAGCACACCCTGGGGGACTGCGGCTGGGCCACAGACCAGCAGAGTGGTAAACGGAGGACAGGTCGGCTGTGAGAAGTGCCACTCTGTAGGGTGGAAAGGGAAGGTATGTCTCTGCACGTCATTCGTGGCTCTCTCTGTCCTGATACAGGACCTCTTCATCTCCCTGGCTGTCACTCACCCACTTTTTTCATATTTATTGGGATAATTTTTCACTTTTATTAAGGTATAATTGACATACAGCTCTGAGTAACTTTAAGCTAGACAGCATAATGGCTTCATATACATACACTGAGAAACGATCGCCACATAAGTTGAGTTAATATTCATCTTCTTATTTGGTTACAGTTTTTTTTCCTTGCAATCAGAACTTTGAGAATTTACTCACTTAGCAACTTCCAAATATTCCAGACTAGTCAGAGTTAACTGTAGTCATCATGTTGAACATTCCATCCCTGGTACTTACGTAGCTTATACCTGAAAGTTTGTACCTTTTGATTACTTTCATCCAACTCTCCCACCCCCTACTCTCTACCTCCAGTAACCACAAATCTGATCTCTCTTTCAACGAGTTTGTGTTTTTATTTTAATTTGGTTTTTAGATTCCACGTGTTAGTGAGGTCATACAGGATTTATCTTTCTCTGTCTGACTCATTTCACTTGGCATAATTCCCTCAAGTTTCATTCAGTTTGTTGCAAATGACAAGAGTACCTTCCTTTTTAAGGTTGAATATTATTCTATTGTATATGCATATATAGACTTACGCACATTTTATTCATGTTAACAACACACCTTATTTAGCTTGTGTCTGTGACTCCCTCCACCCAACTGACAATCACAATTCCCATTAGTTTCCCTTTTTTAATGGTTGTGGGTAGCCAATCCATCTACCAATTTATGTCAGGAAATTACAAAGTTCTGTCAAACTTTCAAAATCAACTTGATAGCTCCCAAAAGACAGTAATAAAAAAAAAATTACAGAAGCATGCTTAGCATGCATGAGGTCCTTGGTTCAATCCCCTGTACCTCCATTAGGAAAAAAAAAACATTAAATAAACCTAATTACCTCCCCCTGCAACAACAAAAATGAATAAATGAAACTGAAAAATAATTTTAATTACACAAGATACTTATACTCAAACCCCCCCCCCCAAAAAAAAGCACTTCTCACACAAGTTCTCATCTAGAGAATTTTTTTGGCATATTTTTCTTTTATAAGAAAAGACTCCATCTCTGACAAGAAGGAAAGGTGAGAAGAAAGAAGTGATAACAAGACAGAGAAAGTCTCTCTTTAGAGACAGAGAAATAGATGTTTGCTGACTCATCTACACTTTTTGTTTTAAGTACAATACAGTGAATATTTGAAGTATAGAATTAAGTTTCCTGAGTTTCAAATCTAAATTCAATATATTAATGAGAAGTCATGATAGCCTCAAATTATTGAGTATAAAATTAGGGGAAGAATGAAGGCTTTCAAAAGATGATAGAGCAGTGCAGATCAATAAATAATTAAAATGAACAAACAAACAAACAAGAAAAATAAATGAAACAGATGCAGCCCTGAAACTTTGAATTTTCGTAATCTCAACCTGGTCCCCAAAAGAAAACATAGCATGAAGGAAATAATCACCCAGTAAAGCTAGTTCCTTTTTCCAGAAGGTCACTTCACCAGGCCCCATGATGCTCCATTGTCATTTCTTACCAATGTAGTTTTTTTTTTAATGTCTATATTCAAAAGAATTTTAACTTTGTTGCCCCATATGAATATGTTCAGAAAGGAAAGGCCCTTTTCCTTGGGTCTTACATTTCTCTAGGATAAAGGAATTCTTATAATTGGCCCCTAATTACCAGGAAACACAGAAATCAAATTGGCCCAGGATACATCTTGGGTTACGGGCTACCTGGGTCACAGAAGACATAAACATTACATGCAGCATACTCACTGCACATCTCACCACTGACGAGAGCCCTGGATCTTCTTCTGTAAGCTGGTGCCCCAACCGCGTGAATCTTCCTCAGGACAGCAAAAGAGGGTAAGAGCTTTTCTACAGTCCCTGGCCTGCTGCTGGGCTCCTTTGCTTAGATCATGCTTCTGTGTATTTAGACTTACATTTATCTCTTGCAATGTGTTTTTCACAAGAAATAACCCAAAACAAATTTTATTCTGTATTTTATCTTAGTCCTCTTCTATTCAGTGAGACTAAGAAAACACAGTGTCTCCATCCCTCACACTTGTCACCATATATTCATATTTAAGGTACTGAACCGCTGATTACCTGCCTGCACTTGCTCAGAAAAGCAGCAGCAATGCCTTGGGGAAATGCTTCTGTGTATTTGTTTCTACAAAAATACTAAGAACAATTTCATTATGTTTGGCATAATGTAGGGATTTGCAAAGTCATTTCCCCATGAATGGTGCTACGGTGAAGTCAGGAATTTGTAGTTATTCACAGCAACTTACTAGAAAGAATAAATAATCCTTGGAATAAAGAAGATTCTATGGTTTTATCTGTACCATAGCACTTAAGTATCTCAATTCTACAGATTAATAAGCAAATGAAACTTCTCCATTCACAGGAAAAGAAATGATATTGAACATAATTTACTGGTTCTGGTCTAGTCAAGTAAGACTAGATATTATATGATTGTAATAATATATTTTCTAGCATTGTAAATTTTCCAGATAAATTTTGTATTAATTACAGCACCTATGATTTTTAATATATAGTAAAACTCCTAAGGTACAGTCTGTTCTAACAGCACAGTGATGGTGAATATAAAAAGTGGAGAATGTGAAATAATTGATTTAGACCCCTCACATAACCCTTTCAGACTTCTAAAATATAAGTACCTCTGTCCTGCCTTATTTGAAACAGGTTGTTTTTTTTAATTCTCTCTCCTCTGAAGACAGAACAGGATCAAAAAACCACTTCAAAGACAAAACTTGTTTTGTTGAGGATTTGGGGGGAGGATGTTTCCTATCCCACTAATCACGATTTTGCCAAATATCTATAAACCTCTATGTCTTCTCCTTAAGGCTCCTGGCTGGGATGAGGTTTTTAAAGCTATAGAGTAACGCTAGTGGGAAAAATGTTGAACCTGAGGTCAGATAAGCTAAACCTCTTAGTCCTTGTGTGGCTTTTTACATGGCATCATGTCCTAACTGATACTACTTACCTTTCAGAATTTTGATAAGGTTTAAATAAAAGAATAGATGAGAAAGTGCTCAATCACATGTAATATGGCACACGTGTGTTTTAACATCAGTATCATCATGAGCAGCGATACTGAGAAGTTGATCATCATGTGTATATACATATAGATGTATATACATACATCTATATATAGATACATCTATATGTATATATATACAGAGAGAGAGAGAGAGAGTTCATTGGTGTGACAAGGACCAGAGGGATAAGGAAGATGCAATTTCTCATCAACTAGTGAAAGCTACAGGTGAATGAACTATGTGAGAAAAAGACACAGAGTAGTAACAATGTTCTGCAACCTTGTCCACATTGTGAGCACGATCAGTCAAAAACTTGTTGGCCAGATTTTAAATCTTGGCAGAAATTAAAGATTGTTCGTTCAGCACTAGAGTCCATGAACCTACAAAGACAAAAATCTCAGTTTTCTGTGCAGGGGAGTAAATGATCGTAGATAATCTCAGTTATCCGATGAGATTTATTGTTGGGCATTGACACAGGTGGAGAGGAGAGAGACAGCTGTAAAGTACAGAATCTCTGTCTATACGGATAGATTTCCTCAGCAATGGCTGAATTTTTAGACTGCACATTGCTTAGACTGAATGCCTTGAAAGTGATAAAAGAAAATAAAAACAGAGTATGTAGTAAACTTTTTGTTTTTGTTTTTCTCATTGTTTTTGTCTCCCAACACTGATTGCTGTTACTGTCTCCCAGTCTTGATTTGTGAGGACCACACTTCCCCAACTTTTAGCCCAGGAACTCAGATAAGACTAAGTCAGTCCTCAGTTCCTGGAGTGGAGCATGGGACTTAGACTTAAGCCAATCGGAATCCTTTTCCAACCTATGGTTATTGGTTCAGAGACTTGTTTCCCAATAGACCCAATCATATGCAGTGAAACTGGAGCAGAAACTTCCGGGGAAGAGCAACTTCACTGCTAGTATGTAGTATAGAGCTGCTGAGGCCATCTTGCTTCCAAAAGGCGGAAATTTTACCCAAATGAGAATAGAATCAGGTCAACAAGATGAATATCAGGAAGGATAAGAAAGAGAAACTTAATTCTTCCGTAAACTGTCCCTGTTGCCCGTCCTTACCCCTAGAATTTCCAGGTAAGCTCACCTTTTGTGGAAGCCAGTTTGCATTGAGTCTTCCTTGGTCTGCCACAGCAAGTGGTTTGAATCGTAAGGAAACAGCAAACTTGCCGAAGAAAACCAGAAAGGTGTGAATAAGTTAACTTCACAGATTTCATTGTGATCAAAATGAATTAAATGCCACGAAAAGCTACTCACAGTCAGGCAAAGCTGTGGTAAGAAGTTAAACTAACCGTAGCAAGTTAGAGAAGAAATCACCTGCTACCATGAATCTGAATATGCAGATGCTCAAAAATTCAGCAAGCAAGCAGATGAAAACCAGATAGATTTAGTTAGTACTGGGCAAGGCCAACCCAGAGTAGCAATTTGACAACTATTTATTTAATAATTTTTATTACGAGTAAAACAAGTGAACAAGAATCTATTGATTCACATGAATCAAAGTGGCATGAAAGAACTAATAATGTAAAGATAATAAAAGTGCCACATGAAAAACAATAAAAAAGCTACCACTGATGGAGTAACAATGCCCGATGGTATTCCCTGCAGATTATACATACAGTATCTCACTTTACATCCGTGAGATAAATGCTGTCACCTACATTTTAGTGATAAAGCCAGGCCATAAGAGTGAGGGCTTTGGAGTCAATGCTAGTTTGCAGAAACTGTTTCCACGTTATTCTTGCTTCTTTATTCCCTCCCTGTGTTAGAATTATACACCCAGGCCTTTGACATGGAGCTTTGCAGGGCCTCCGCTATGGTGCAGACTATATTTCCATGCCACTGATGGACATATGCTTGGCCAGTGGAATGTGGATGGAAGTGACAGGGGACCAATTCTGAATGGAAGGTGTATGAGCATTACATGTCACTGCTCTGTCTCTTGCAGTCCTGAGATCTGCCATGAGAGGAATCCCTTTCGGGTGATGAAGACAGAGACCAGAGTGCAACCAGAAGCCTAGAGTCCAGCTAGGATCCACCAAGCCCTGCCTCCATCAACCAGATCACATGCCCATCCAGAGTAAAATAAATGTTTATTGTCGTAAGCCACTAAGATGTTGAGATCATATTTATCACAGAAAAATAAAAAGGACGTTGATATTGAAAGACATATCTGTTCACACCAGAATGTGTCTTGATGAGGTAGCCACTAACCCAAAGTCAAAACCAAAATTGACAGACAGGTGGGATCAAACATTCCTTTGCATGTGGCTGGGAAGATCACTAGTCCTGATCCACTGACCCTTTCCATGTCATCAATAAATTGTAAATCCATCTACTATCAGGCGTGTTTCCAAGTGATTCAGTTTCCTTTTGCAAGGCATTAAAGCAAAAGCCTAGACCTTATTATCCAGGCAGATTCACTGTGAAATCCAGACTCTGCCCCTTGTTAGTTACACCATCCTGCCTTCCCTCCTCCTTTTTCTGCACCAACAGAATATGGCAAATAGCATAACATTTAACTCATTGCATTGCCGTGAGGTGCTTTTGATGTAACATGTATCAAAATCTGGAACAGTGCCTAACTCAGAGCTAACACTTACTTAGCGAGCACTGCTTCTTCCTGGGTAGTTGTGTCTGTTGATACTGTGTGCCAAGACCCTTCCCAAACAATCGTACTGACCTATTTTGACAAGGGAGTCCACCAGTGCATCATAAAGTGTACTTGAGCTGGAAAATAGATTTGGCAAACCTAAGTCAATTCAAAGATTTGGTTATTAGGTCAAAAGTATGTTTCTGCCTTTTCTTCTATTTCTCCTTTCTTTAGATGTTAGCATTATTCCTAATAACCAAGCCCCACTTCCACTGCCCTCTACAAACAAAACGTGATAACAAAGGTGGAGAGAGAGTGGAAAGTTTTAAATTTTAGCTCCTAGAGATTTAACTCTTTAATTGCAGGGATATATGAACTGAAGATCACGCTGTGTTTTTCCTTTGGGAAAAAAAAAAAAGATGCAAGGTAAAAGATGCAGTTACTCTTCTGGCAGCGATAATAAACATCTTCATTCCAGAAACTCTAGTGTCTCCTCGAAGATGTCGACTTCAAATGGATTTTAAAGACTTATTTTCTTTTAATTTTCTGGAGTCCCTGCTTTGATTTGATTTCAGTGGCAAAAGTCAACAAGGTCAGAGGCTGTATCTTCGCTGATTTTAATCAATGGCTTAGTAAAATGAGATGTGCATCACAGGGATAAAATATCCGACAACAGTTCTGTGACAACAAAATACTACCTTCTAAGTCCAGATGACAGCTAGTGCCACCATTAAGACGTCTTTGGAGAAGGGAAAGAGGCGGGTGGCCGTGTCCTCATCTCCCCCTGCGAGGAGGGATCGGTGCTTGCTCCAATATTCTCAAAAGAAAATGCAAATTCAAAGAACAGCAAAGGAGGCAGCAGTAGCATCACTCTATGTGAGCATTTGCTACTGGTAGACACTTCGATCAACTCTTTACCTTATAAACCATTTAATTCATACAACTGGCCTAGGAAATCGATATCATTGTGCCCTCTTACAGAGGAGTTCTTTTCCCATGATTACACAGCCACTCGATCCTACGTAGATTTACACCAAAGACTGTTTTTAAACACTTGACTAACATCGTTCCTTTTATTTGTTTATTTATTCTTTCAATAAATATTTATTATGTTCTCTCTATGTGCTAAACACAAATCCTTGCTCTCATGGAATCTATCTTCCTGCAGGCACAAGGGAAGCAAGACAGTAAATGAATAAATATCTATTTGGATAATACGTGCTGTGGGAGGATAAAGCGAAGTAAGCAGGAGCAGAGGCTGTAGCAGAGGCTGAGGATACTGCTTTAAGGAGGCAGCCACCTCAATGAAGATGCCATCGATACTGTAACAACTGAGCAGCTCCTAAAGAAAATGTTCCCGCCAGCCACACAAACATTAGGAATAAGATCATCCCAGGCAGAGAAAATGACACGTGGGAAGGATCTAAGACAGGGCCATGTCTGACGTGTACAAGAAACAGCTGAGAAGCCAGAGAGGGCTAAAGTGGAAGGAGATAAGATTAGAGAAACAGTGGGAAGGCATATCACGTAAGGACCCATCCACCGTTGCAAGGATGTTTCCTCTGAGTGATGTGGAAGGTCACTGGCAAGTCCAAGAACAGCCGTGGCGTGATCTGACTTACATCCCAAAAGATTTACTTTGGGCTCTGTACTAAAAATAGAGGGTAAGTAAGGAAGCAGGGAAGCTAGTTAGGAGACTACTGCGATCAGCCAGGTGAGAAAAAATGATAGCTTGTATCACCGTGACTGCCGTGTAAGAACCTGAAGGCAGAACCTGCGGAACTTACTGACTAATCGGACATGAGATACAAGAAAAAGTCGATTCAAGGATTATTGTAAGTTGTGTGGTTTAAGCAAATGAATTGAGTAAGTTAGATCCGGAATAGTATGTCTTTCGTATTAAGAGATGAACTTGTTATAAAAACACCGAGACAATCCAAGTGTGTAAAGAACGGACGAAGGGAGAAGGAGATGGTGGATGAGATGAAGAAGGAGAGACATATTCTGAAACCACCTAGTTATGCTGACACTGAGTTTGATGATAAGGTGGTAATATTTTGTGAGGCAACACTTAAAAATGCTGAATAAATTCTATTTATCTGGAACTTTGTGAATCATCACAAAAAGGGATTGAGAGGTAGACATCAATAAGATGACATTATTCTGCTCAAAAGATGAATAGAATAAAGTACAAGTGAAGATTTTCATCTCTTTTATGCCATTCTCAGAAGTGCTTGTAAGTGTATGGTGTGCATTTGCTTCTTGAAGACATCGTCCTACAGGTGTCTGACATGGTGAAGCTTGCGCAAAGGTTACTGTGTCTTTAGAGCTTATAGACAATTATTTGCAACACGTTTCATTACAGACCATCACTGATATCACTGATTGCATGTCTCTACTCTCATTGGTATGTATATATTTGATTTTTATAAATATTCCAAGATGATGGAGTGTTCACCCTCATGTCAAGGCCATTCAGATCATGATGAGGGCTGAGAATCAGAACTTGAGATGCCGTCAGAAAGCAATGGAACTACTTGCCTTGTGTGGCTCAGAAATTATTTCCACACCCATTTTGAGCAACAGAATATCAAGACAGTCAGCCAATCTCCCAATACGATTTCTTTAAATGATAGCTCTACTATGAATACATCAATTGATGTGTTATTTAATAAGCTTGACATTATAGTTTTAAGTTAAATGAAGTACTGGCACAGGAGGTGGTAAATTAATTAGTCCTCATTCCTCTTAATTTTCTGTGGATTTATTTTGACAAGTCTCTTGTGCGGTATTTTAAGTGGACAGAGGGAATACTAAAGAGCCCTTTAGTAGCTGGGAAATCTCTGAGAGTTTAGGTTTGATCTGGGATTCAGGAGATCACTCTTCATTTACCCTAAGAAAGATTCACAAAACTAAAGATGAAGAAAAAGAAGACACGTCGCCCGCCGCAGTGAGATTGGTTTTTCACTCTCTACAGAAAGAATGTTTTCTTCCTCTGTCTTGTATTTCCTCTTTATTTCCCTGGGAGAAACAGTATGAGAGAAACACATTACTCACAATAAGCCTGAGATTGAAAGAAAATAATAAAATCAAGTGATAGGTTACAAATGAGAAAAGCGTCCAGCAAATGAAATATCTAATGACAACAGAGATAAAGAGCATGTGTAGGCGCAGACAAAAAGAAGAGGGGGTGGAAGGGAAGACTTATAGATCCAATCACAGACGGGGCCTGAAAATTAAATGCCTCTAACAAAAATCGGCTTGCAGACAGATAAAGGGAAAATGGGAAGCTCACACAGGAGGCGATAAGTGATGCAGTCTATTCCTTCACAGTGTAAAACCTGGCTTTCGAGAGAAGAGACCATTAATATAGCTTATCTACTCAACCATCGTCAAGTGAAATCAATCCAACATGACCCTTCAGTGAAAGCAAAACCCAGTATTGCTCAGCTGGCTGCGTGTCCCGCAAGAAAGCTGCCACGTGGAAAGGGCTCTGGATTGACAAACAGGAGACCTAGACTCTAATTCTAGATGTGTCACCACTTGCCAATGTCCCCTAGGAAGTCCCCAGGCCTCAGTGTCATAATCTATAAAATGGGAGGCTCAAACTAAATGGTTTTTAAGAGCCCCTTCTGGCTCTAGTGTTTAATGACTTACTTAGTGCCATCCATTAAATGTCTGGAATTGGACCCAAAAAATGGTAAGAAAGAGAAACTGATCAAATTCAGACCTCTTGATCAACCTTTTTGATTTCTCTTCATTTTTATTCCTGGAAAGCAATCTTTAAAATCTCCCCCCCCCCAAAAATTGTTCATTACCTTACTAACTTGTCCACCTTTCAAGTTGCATGATTTATTAAATCCCATCAGTCAGGAAATACCCCAAATGAAAATGCAATGATTCTCCCTTGTGGCTCTCTAGAATAGCATCACAAAGATGTACGGAATTGTCACTTACTAGAGCATTATCTGTGAAATGCCAGCATCCTCTATGTCTGGAACTTCTTTATTCCAAAAAAAAAAAAATGTTGGTACTGGAATAGACCTGAGGAAACATCTAGTGATCACAAAGGATTTTTTTAAATAATTTTTTTAAAGAGCCACTATCTTTGTATATTTAAAATATGCTACATTTTATAGCTTAAAACTGAGTTTAGAAACAGTTAAAAATAAAATTCAGTTTACATATAACTTTTCTATATCATCAGTTACTTTTTAAAAATCTACATTGTTCACTCACATATGTCACCAGAATTACCTATACCTGTCACTGAAAGCCATTTAACTTTAAAAGATGATGATTTGTTTATGAGACTAAAACTCTAATGGATGTGAGAAAATGCAGCAGTAGGGTAGAGCGGGTCTAGAAATAGATTTGTCACTAGTTAGCTTTGTTATCATTTGATGGAATTATTTCTGCATAAAATATTATTGCAAACCCAAGCATCCATAGAGATAAATTCCCCTTTTGTCATGCGCACTGACCATCACCCTAGAACTTACTGAGGTATCAGATGTGTGTGTATAAAATGTGCTACATACAGAATATAAAGAACACTTAGAATAATTGAAAGGAGTTGAATGTTTATACTGATGACTCTAAACCAATGATTGACAAAATGTCAGGACTTAGAAAATAAAGTTTCTGTTACCTGGGAAATTCACCTATTACCATGCCTCATTCTAACCTCAGACTCCCACACAAGAAAGCCAGATAATTGATGATTTTTGCATTACTTCCTTTGAACTTCAAGGAAAGTTCCCCACCTTTAATAATTGTGACTTGGTAATTACATGGGTCATGGAGAAATGATTGACTTTTAAGAACGAATCAGAAATTCAATCTGTAGGAAATTGTTTTAAGGAAATAATCATAGATAACTGCAAATACTAACACATAATGATATACACATCCTATTATTATGCACAATTAAAAAATTTTAAGTAACCTACATATCAAAAAAGAATATGCATATAGAAATAGATATAATTACATTTATACCATGTAATACTACGTAAAAAAAATTTAACTTTGTTTTTAATAGAGATGCTCACAAGTCAAAACATGCTCAAAAAGTAAAGCTTAAGGGGGAAAATAATGTTTAAACTTGCAAATTGCAAAATAAAAACAGTATTATTCCATTGTTTTGTTAACTGCATGTAAAATACACACATAGCACACTGTTAACAGAGGTTATCCCATTGTGTCTAATCTACTTGAATGTTCCTCTTCCTTAGAAGTCATCATGCCATTCAGTTGGCCTTTCTGTTCCCCAAGACAGGTCAAGCAGCTCAAACACAGCATCTGGGTACAGCAAAAGTACACCTTTCCACTTCAGCTTTAATACTTCTTACCTTCCTAAAGGAAAACGAAGTCAACTTCAGATAGACTGAAGAAATTGAGGTCACATACCTCTCATTTGATCAGTCCTCTTTGTCTCAAACTGCTCATTAATTTTAAATCTTTAAAACCTCAAGTACTCGCTTCATACGATCAAACTAACATAAGGGCAACCATTTCAGGTCCGGGGCCAATCAATTTGGGGGAGAGCATAACATAGGTCAGAGAAAGGACAGAACACTTCAATGTATCCATTGTCACAAAATTTGTACCATTTAAAGCCAATTACGTAGCTTGACTTTCTTGCCACCAACATTTCCGAACAGGGGGAGTGAAAGCATATGTAATTTCTAGAAGAGGGAGAAAAGCATTCAAAAAGTAAGCCCACACAACTTTTAGGTGTCACATTGCATGGGAAGGGCAAAGGTATTTGCAACGGTACCCATGATACTTAAATACCAGTGGACTTTAATTTTTCTAAGTCATCAGTTCCTCAATTCTTCAATGGAAATCATACTGCCAACCTCATAGAATTATGGTTAACCATAAATAAGCTAATGAGTTTACATTACCTAGTAAGTTCAAGAAAAGAGCAAGCACTCAAATGGTAGGTAAAGGCGGCAGGACTTGGAATGCTGACTTTAAAGGAATGATAGCAATCCTAGCATTCCTTATTGGGATCATGGCCCTGAGGGTTAAGGGAGGTAGGAGTGGAGATTGCAGGCACGGCAGCAGAAACAGCCTTAAGCCTTAAGGCTCAGTCTTCAGACAAGTCCTACATCTTTGATCAACACTTTAGTTTGCTTTATGAGATTAATAACACCTTAGTATGAGATTATTAGTCTTAT
This sequence comes from Vicugna pacos, assembly GCF_048564905.1. Lineage (NCBI taxonomy): Eukaryota > Metazoa > Chordata > Mammalia > Artiodactyla > Camelidae > Vicugna > Vicugna pacos. Next base: position 11,145,790 of record NC_132991.1, on the reverse strand, counting down.
CCCTTTAAATACTTTGTAAAAACCTCAGTGGTCAAACATGTATCACCAGTCACATCCTCTTCCATATACCTCTGATGCTTGTATCCAGCTGTCTTTGGGTATCCCTGCTGGCATGTCTAATAGTTAAACTAAATTTATCCAAAACAAGCTTCTTGATTCTCTGTCCATCCCTCCCCATCTACCCATCTGTTCCTCCCGCAGTATTCACTATCTCAGTAGAGGCAACTTGATTCTTCAAGTTGGTCAAACCAAAATCTTGGCATGATCCTGACTGCTTTTTTTTGTTACTTACACCCAGGCCATCAAAAAACCCAACTGGCTTTATTTTCAGCTACACCCAGAATCTGAGCATGTCTCACTTGCTCCTAGTTAGAATCATCTTTATCCTTCACATGAATTATATTGAAAGCCTCCTTTCTTCCACCTTGGCCCCTTCTACTGCTTCTTTGTTCATAATGTAGTTAGTTAATCCTTTGCAAACTAGTCAGATAATGTCATTCCTCTATTCAGAATTCTCTAGTAGTGTCCCATTCTCACTCAAAGGAGAATCCAATTTCTTCATGGCCTACACGCTCCTATATAGTCTGACTTCAGTTTCATTTTTGCCTGTTACCTAACTTTTACCTTGTTCAGTTTTTTCTAGTCATGTCGACCTACTGTCCACCTTGAACACACCAAGGCCACTCTCAACCCCAGGCCCTTTGTACTTGCCCTTCTCTCTGCTTAGAATGTTTCTCCCCCAGAAAGGTACACAGCTGGCTTCCTCTTTCCCTTCAAGTCTCCTAATAAAGGTCTTCCTTCACCACTCAAAAACATAGAACCCCCACTCCATCACTCTCTACCCCTTTATTTTTCATACCAAATATTTATCACTCCCTGAGATAATTTGTGGGGCATGTGCATGAATACATGTGTATTATTGTGCTTAGCACATTATAGGCACTCAACATATGTTAGTTTTATAATGTAATGAATAAATAAATTGTTAGGCTTAACCAAGGGGTTCCTGGGGAAATTTTCAATAATTTTTTAATAAATTTTTAAGTAAAATGGTATATGGTATATTTTGTATTTTAAATATATTTAATTATTAATGTATAAATATTAGAAAACACAGAGGAAACATATATTTAGAAACATGATACTAAGTCTATCATTTAGAGAAAGTGACTATCAGCATTTTTATATGTTTTATTCTCCCCCATTTTATTATAAATATACTTATGCATATATACACAAAATTGAGACATTTATATATACAATATTCTATCCTCCCTTTCCGTCTCACATTACATCGTGATAAGAATTTTATCACACTGTATCATAAGAACAGCCATATAATAAGTTTGTCTTATAAGCATCATAATTTATTTAGCCATTGTCTTGCTGTTAGACATTCAAGATAGCTATTTCTAAATTTTCTCTATTTTAAAAAGTCTAAAAAAACTCCTTGTACATAACACTCTGGTTATTTATTTAAGACAAATTACAGTAGATTGAATTACTGAGCCAAAGGGAATATTTGAAAGAACTTTGATGTATATAATCAAATTAACCTTTATAAAATTGTGGTAATTAACATTCCTTTAAGAAGAATCTGAGAATTTAGACCTCTTTACCCCTTTGATAGTCCAAAACTCCTTCATTTATTCAAAAAATTGCCAAAAAGATAGATGAAAAATGCCATCTCATTCTTTTAATGAAAATATTATATTTTAGTAATAAGATTGATCAGTTATCCACACATTTTGAGACCAATCCTTCAGTCCATGCTTTACCGAAGACTCCTGACTCTCGGGGACAGCATCTGTCCTGCAAGCATGAATCCTGTCTCTGCAGGAAGAGAGAAATCACTTTCATTTTATTCATCAGAACTGGCCTCTTGCCAAGCAACCCTTCATCATTCTTTTTCTAATGTTGACCTGACCCAAGGCTGTCTTGCAATCGATCCAGTCAACACCTAATTAAGGGAGTGTGTGTTGATGGTAAATAGCCTCACACTATAATTTATAATGACTTTATTTCAAGAATTGTTTACCTATGGGAAAATGAGATTACTTCTCAGTGAATTCAAACAGTGTCTTATCAGAATCTCCATATCAACCCAAATGGATCTGGGAGAAGAATTTTATGTCTCAGATTTCCCTAAGGCAACAGACCAAAAGCACAATTTACGCATAGACATAATAAACTGTTACTTGTTTCAATGTGATTTGCAAGCCACTGTTAAATCTTTCTTAACCAAAATAATTTATTTAACTTACCTTCTACAGTGTCTTAAATTTTATCATTATAGAGACTCTTCGGCTAATGAATTTCAGTGCTTTCAGATGTAAATTTACGGTACCAAGATTAACACATGAGGCTCTTTTCACGCACCATCAGCCTAGTCCTTTTTGATCCATATTGAAGGAAATGTAGAGCTGAAGAAATTGTAGGTTGTAAGGAAGGATACTTCAGAATACAACACATTATTCTAGAGAAAGTAAGTTTTAGTGAGATTCCAAGGTCGGGGATGAGAAGTTGAACCTACACTCAAAAATGAATTGGGAAATAAATTCATAGTGCCTGCCCAAAGAGCTGTAATAAAACATATGCTGGGACTAGCCACAGATAGAGTAGGAAATACTATACTCATAAATGAAAACTTCCAACATGAGTAGAGAAGTAGGAAGTAATCTTACAGCTGCCCCAGATTTGACTATAGTAGAGCAGTGGTTCTCAAACTCCAGCTTGCATTAGAATTTCCCGGAGGGCTTGTCAAAACACATTTCTGAGTCAGGAGGTCTGAGTAGGACTTAAATATCTTTATGTCTAGCAAGTTCCTGAGTGATGCTGATGCTGCTAGTCGGGGACAACCCTTTGAGGACCATCGGTGTAGAGTGTTAGATGCCATCCCCTTCGATTTGATTTAAAGAACCTAGAAAAGGAAAGTAGGATTTGATAAGTCTATTATCTTTAATATCTTTCATCTTTGGAAGATTATACACATTCAAACTGTTCTTAGACCTGTATAGCATAAAGCTTCATATACAACTGTTATAGCACAAGAGGTTCTTAGCAGAAGTCTTTGCTGAACTTCTCAGACTAGAGTTGTCAGATTCAGCAAAACAGAAGAAAATCACATAGAGATCCAGATATATATATTTGTATACATATACACAAACTCACTTATGTATACATATTGTATTTATCTCAAAGACATCCAATTAAATTTGAATTCCGTATAAGATAATATTTTATTTTAATTTTTTTAAACTGTAAGTCTGTCCCAGGCAATATTTATCTGAAATTCAAATTTAACAAGGTATTCTGTGTATTATTTGGCAACCCTCTCTCTGAAAAGCCAATGTGGGAAAGCTTCTAGAAAAGTAGAATGCAATAATGCCGTCTCCTAAACCAGAGGTACAGAGAAAATGTAAAAGATGACTTCAGAAACACCATAGTGCTCATTATGAGTACTTTGAGTTAATGATTCACCTTTCAAGTAGATGGTTCCCAGGTCTGCTTAGCAGGCTGCAGAAACAATCAGACAGTGAGGGACAGAGGCCTAGAACTGAGTAGAAAGGAACCAAAAAATGAGTTGGTGGGACTAAATCCGTGCCACCTCTCCCTACTCTATCACTTTGACCTTGTTCTGAGATAGTCTTAAGTACTCCAAACAGCACAGTGAGGGAATGGTGGAACACTGAAAGCCATGTGAGGCTGTGTGAGGCTAGGTCAGTCCACACCCAATAAGGAAAATTCCAGGTATTTTTAGAAACTGAATTTATTGCAAAGATTTGGGTAAAAGGAGATGGAAAATCTGGAGGGGTAAAAGAGGAAGACAAGTGTATTCCTAAATTTGTAACTGAAGGTGGCTGCTACCTCCCATAGGGCTGAGGAAACAAGGGTCTACTGCCACCCTGGGCCCATGATCTTTGTCCCACTGAGACTGGCGTGGTTGGATGTGAGTTACCTTATATCTGGAACCAAGGCACACAGCCTGCCAATAACAATTGCTAGAGCATCTCCACGTTTTCTGACAGTGGTACCACTGCCACTTTAGAAAGCACTGCCAGAAACTAAAAGAAAGTACCTCTTCCTTCCCTCCCTTTCTTGTAACTCCCAATCTCACTCCAATATCTCCCATTGGCTGAATTTGACAGGAAGTCAGCAGGCAAGGGAATTTGGAGAGACTTAATTTACAGTCTTCCACCTTGGTAGGCAAGGGAAAAGTAGAGAAGGGTAAATATGAAGCTGAAAGAATACAGACATCATTTGGCACAGTCCACTCCTAGCAATGCATTTTCATACACACTAATCTTCCCCTATTTCAGCTTCCAAAGAATAACCCTAACAATATCAGGTTTCCACACAACAAAAAGCAGTTAACTTTTTTTTTAAAGTTTAGGTGAGTAAGTTAAGTTCTTTTTTTCAAGTTTTTTATTTTATTTTATTTTATTTTATTTTATTTTATTTTATTTTATTTTATTTTATTTTTCTTTGGTGGGGGGAGCTAATTGGGTTTATTTATTTATTCTTAGAAAAGGGAGTGGGGATTGAACCCAAGACCTTGTTCATGCTAAGCATGTGCTCTACCACTTGAGCTGTACCCTCCCCTAGCAGTTAACTTTCATAAATGTGAATATCCACTCATTCATTTCCCCACTGAGTCAAATACGTGACTAATTATAAGCCCATTTAGATATACTATTATCTACAGGGGTAATTGTAACACTTCTCACATAGTTGATAATTGTAACCTCCTTAATCTATGACCTATGCCATATTCTCTTTGTCTCAGCCAATACCTCATCTGGTTGGTGGTTGTTACCCAGATGTTTGACCTAAACATTTGTTCCTGAAGTTTCTGATTTCTTACTGGCCCTGCTGTTACTGGATTTCTGTAATCTTGCTTTAATGTTTACTACTGTATATGGAAGTGCTATGAGGTACCCCAGAGAATGCCTTGGGTTTCTTGGTTCCCCCTGACTTTATTGGCAACATTTTATTTTTACTTGATAATGATAAATCAATGCAGCCTGTATAGTAATCCTATTATTTGCCCCTTGGTTCAATGAGAAGCTCCAAATAACCATGTAGCAGTCTCAAGTTTGACTTTATTGAAAATAAGATGATGATTCTTATAAATATTTCTCCTGTGATCTAAAACTCCTAATCCAGAAAAGTCCAAAATGGTGGGAAAGGGAAGCAAACGTGTGTGAGTGTCTTGTTAGGTGTCTTAGTGACATGTTTATTTGAGATAGCCATCTTTCTCTGAAGAAGATGCCTCTTTGAAGTGGATGTTTCTACAATCAAAGCTTAAGTCAAGCACTTGCATTACAAAGGAAGAAACAAAAACAAAAGAGAACAAAAAACAACCATCAGGGCTTACACTGCAGTCACCCCTGTAGCAAATGGTGTGGCAAGGATACAAACTCAGCCCACCTGGCTCCATGGTCCATGTGCTCAATCACCAGGGCCCCCCTGTCCCTCTGACCTCACCTCACATTCACATCTGGTGCCTCTTATAACCAAGTTGACATTTTTTGGAAGTTTGCTAGGACTAAATTTACCTTAATTGTCCTTTTGAGCTTTATTATCAATGTACCAAGTGGATTAATGTGCTATTGCTGGTCCGAAACAAATAGCCAGCTATTTCTCCAGCAAAGATGGGTTTATTTGGGATCAGCAGAAAATTGCAATTCAGGGTCTAAAACCAAGGTGAGCCACATATAAGTCCGCAAAGGGCAAGGGAAGGAAGACTCTTTTACAGAGAGGAAAAGGAAGCTGGGGCTACAGGAAACAAAAAGCCTATGGCTTCTTATTGGCTGAGTCCTTGTCAGGACATGAGGAGTCTTTCTTCTTCCTGTTGGGCTCTGCTGTTGTCACATTGTGTAAGAGCTCGACTCTATTTAATTGAGGTTTTTGTTTATTCTTTTTTTACATGAAACCCATAACCTCATCCTGATTTCTTCTTGTTATGTGAACTTGGACCCAAAACACAGATACAATGAAAGAAATAGCATGATGTCTGGCATACAGCAAGTAAACAGTAAGTATACATTCTATGAAATGGATTAATCATTTCTGTCTGCAAAGTCGTGCAATGTACCCACCATGTTTGATACAAAATAAGCCCACTTTTATCTGTACCGTGTTTAAGAAACTTCTTCAAATGTGAGGTATTAGGCAACTTCCTCTTCTGTTCTGTGTTTTAGAAGCGAGAAAGGAAAATCTTACCAACTGCTTTAAGGAAATTAGACAAGATTATTGGGCTACAAAGCCCCAAAGATATTATACTGACATTTTCTGTGGTCAGACACCATGGAAGCAATATATCAGGGAGCCCTAAGTAAGGGTTTGACTTCTGGTGCCCTCTCTAAAGTCTTGAGCACACTTTAATTATCTTTGAGTTATGAATAATATTGAAGCCAATTAGAATAAGGTTATAGTTTCAAGGGTGGACCCATAAAACGAAGCCTCCTGTTCTTATAGCAAACGCCAAGAGAGTCTTTAGACATGCGATTTCCTGGTCCTGGACCTGTATATAATCACGAGCCCTGATTCTCCTTGTCCTTAGCTAATAGAAACTGAAATTGTAATGTGGACATTACTATCACCCCATGGGAAAAAATATATATTAATGAATGTCCTGATTGTCCTTCACTCCTGAGATGTATCTGGACCACAATAAAAGACAACATTGTCCTCTGATAAAATCGAGAAGATGGAAACAATGTCCCAAAGCAGTCCTTTCTCAAGTTATGTTTTTTCCTGGTGGTCATTCTTCTTTTCTGCACCATCCGTTTCCCCTTTATGCTCTTATTTCCATTTATTGCAAGGTCGCTTTACTTCTGCCATTAGAAAGAAGTCACTGAGGATACTTCAATGACTTAACTATAACTGGTTCCTTTCTCTACTATTGTCCATCAAATTCCTTCAGGAAGGGCTCTTCCCCTCCTCACCCTCCATCCTAACCTAGACAGCTGGGTCCTCGTGGCATTCTCTTGGAAAATGACTCATAAGGTGCCACCCAACCCCTAATCCACTATTCTCTTTCTAGTCCTTAAGACACAAAAAGTCAGACTGGCAAAGTGTCTAAACACTCTTGCCTCTGCAGAAAAACTTTAATTTATTGACCTTTCACCCAGCTGCTGATTTTCTCTTCCATTCTCTACAGCATCCATGTTTTGAGATTTTCTTTTTTAATGAATTTTAAGACACACCCTTCACACCTAACTACCAGCTGCACCCCCACAGCAGGCATCTCCTTAATGTGACACGCAAGCACATTATGCTAAGCAGATAATCACAACAATTAACTGAAAGGGTTATAATTTCATCCTGTTGGGTACAGTTGGCCTGTCAAAAATAATTAGGTTAAAATAAATCTCAAGCCTCTCTGCAAAACTAAGAGGGGAAAAAAAAATAAAGGAAAGAAAAGAAAAGAAGAAGACAGCTAGGAACTTTTAAGTTGACCAAATTAAATGTCTGTAATTTCCTTGCTGGCTGGAACATTAGGTAGAATTTAATAGAAGAGTCCAACTCGGTTGGAAGTGTTTGGTTTCTGTTTCAGTGATTCTCAATAAAAATATTGAAAAAAAATCCTATATGGCAGAATTTCAAGGCACATAGGCTGGCCAAAAAGATAATCTTTCAACATTCACAAGAAAATGAGAAAAAAAAAATAGAAACATATTGAAATAGTTCTATTAACAGTTCTGAATCCTACCCTTCCATTTTGTTTGCCCTCCTGTTTGGCATTTCAATTGATCCAAAGCCAGCTGTTTGCATTCTGGCCTCTTGTCTCCTCTTATAATCTAATTATCCATGGGATCTGTAGTACCTCACTTTACCTCTTCAGTTACTGCTTTTATTACTAATAAAATTCAAAGCTCAAACTGAAGTTTAAACGTATTACCTAGATTCAGCATTCTTAAATTCTACTAAAATTCTCTGTACCAAAGGAGAACAAACAGACATCAGTGACAAAAGTCTCATTCAACCACAGCATTATCACTGCCACCAGAAGAGAGATTCCTTTTTATTTCCTTCAATTTCTACTTTACATCCTGCTATTACAGGTAGAATGTAGATCATCATTATCTTCAAATGCTTGCCCTCAGAAAAATTCCAGTATAGCTAATGAAGCGGATCCTAAATACATGACACATTCAGAGAAACAAAATAAAGAGTACGGTGGACAAAATACGTGAATACAAATTGTAACATCACAAAATCTGGCCAGGCTAGAAAAGGCAAGATCACTGTGGCTTACATCTTGGATTGCCTGGAAATTTCATAAAATCTTTTTATATCCTAAAACAAACCACATGTATTGTATCTAAATAATCTGGACCCTTATGTAGTGTGAAAGATCACAAAAGTACAGGAGGAGCAGTATCGATGCAAAGTGGATCAGTGATGCCTCTTTCCAACATCTTTTCTTCATATGGGTTTTTTTAACGCTGTCAAAATGTACATCCTATTTTTTTTTCTAGAAAGAATCTGAGAATGTGCTCTCTACTCTTTGAATTTACTTATCTTCAAAAATTTCCCCATCAAATTTTTTTGCTATTATTTTTTTTACTGAATCCTGATGACAAAAACATGACCATTTCCCTGTATTCAACTCCTAAATCCATTTATATGTTGCACCTGCTTTTTTTCAACTTTTTCTCATGTTTGCAACCAAAGATGTCTATTAAGAGTACATGACGCCCAGACCAACCACTTGCATTTTGTTTAATTCAACAAAAGTACAAGGGATGGGAATATACCCTAAAAGGTATTCAAAGAAACGGAGAATGATGTAGATTAGAGAAGCCAGGGACAACTTCAAGAAATAAAGCAATGAAAATCTTTATCCAAATAGAGGCGTTGGCTCTGTCTCACGACTCTAATAAGTGTCGACTTGTCTGCAACGTGCAGCGTCAAAGGAAGAAGCAACTCTGAGACAGTCAACTCCACCCCCAGCTAGTGAAGTTCTACTACATTTGCAAGTCCTAAGAGCTGGCTCTTGAAAAGTTACCGTTTTCTAAAGAAATGCCTGCGTAAGAGATGTCTGCTTGAGTGGCTAATGCTTTCCCTTTACTCTTTTGCACCCAATATCCTGGGATGGCTGAGTCCACACTGGCTGATAGACTGGCAGCTCTGCAGCTGCTAGTGTCATCAAAAGATAGATCTGATCAGGCGAGATTTCACAGCGACCAGGTAGGAGATGGATCAGGAATGAGAAACACTAAATTTCTTTGCTTTATAACAAAAAAAAATCTTAGCCAAGTGAACTATTATGCAAATTTAGCACATTTTGCAGACATTAAATTTTGATATTGGAAATAGTTCAAATGGCTTCAAAACTCAGTGCTTTTATTCTTTCCTTCTGAAATACTATGTTTTGCTCTATATTATATTTCTAACATAATGTTATGAAAAACATCCAGAATTGGGGCAACTGTATTGCACAATATGATTGCACTAATAGATTTTTGGAGTGCTTGATAGGAAAGAAATAGAGCACTAGAGCAAGCCAATAAAAATTTATGCCTTCCTTCCTTCTCTCCATCATATCCTTGGTTATTTTATTTGCAATTGATGGTAAGATATACTTTGTACTTTCACTGTTACCAAACTTGGTTCCAACTGCTCCCTGCTGGAAAATCAACACCTGAGAGAGATGCAAATGTTAGCATAAAGGAATATTGCTTTTAGTCAGAACGCCAGCATTCTGGGGAGATGGTGGACTCAGTGTCCCCCAAAAGCCATCTCTGAAGATTCTGCTCAGCTGTGAAAGTTTTTAAAAGGAAAAAGGCAAGTAATCTCAGTCAATCATTGAGATAGGGGATCATTGCCATCTCCCACCACATGCAGAATTTTCGACTTCTTGTGACCTTTCCTTAGATGCTATCTTGTTCATGCAGTTGGTTCATGAGATGACTGAAGGGGAAGCTAGGGAAGAGACCTGGTCATCTGTTAACTACTTATTCTCCATATCTGTGTCTTTGATCTACGGAAAGAACCAACAGGTTAGGCAAGTTACTGTATGATCAGAAGATCTGAAAGGTGCACTAGGGCTGGGGATGAGTAGCGCATCTCCTGATTTAAGGTTAACGCCTGATTCAAGGCTAGTGATAAGGCAAAGGGGGCTTTCTGTAGAAAACTCCCTCCTGCAAAGAGCTCTATCCTGCAAAAGCTGCTTACATTACCCATTTAACTGTAAGTGATGCTTCAGAGGAAAATTATTTTGGCATTATAATATAAAATGGTCTAGCCAGAACACAGACCTACTGTTTCATTCATTTATTTCCTTTTTCCTCTTTCTTTGCTACTTCTCATTCTTTTATTCAGTGGGCACTTAAGACACTTACTCTGTGCACAGCACCATGCCTAAGTCATGGAAAAGACAAAATAAACACACACATTCCTTGTGGGTCAGTCTTGTTTGAGATGTTAACTGAAATATTTCTCATTGCTCCACAATTGGTGACTAGAAACCAGTGGTGAAGACAAAGTCTCATTATTCCAAAGAGAAACCCAAACAGCGGGTTTCTCAGTGGGGGACATCCTCTTTAAAATATTTGGGAAGGTCATTAAACAAATCATGCTAGCCCATCTCAGCTGCAGCCCATCGTCCATTCCATTCTGTGTTTGAAGAGTGGATGAGCTAGAGAGAGGATAGGAGTGTTACAGTTAGGAGTTATTGACTCTCTGTAACTGCTGGAGCTTTTTCCTGCCCCCAGGAAGGAGAGGAAAGGGTCCTTCCTTGACAGCAAGGTGAAGGAGGGGAGCGCCAAGAAAGGCGAAGAAAGACTTAGGAAATCTCTTAGATTTGAGGTGGCGAAGGAGACAACAATTAGATGCAAAGTGGGATCTTGGATTGACTCCTAGAACTGAAAAAGGATGTTAGTGGAAAAGTGGTAGGATTTGAACACGAAATGTAGTAGAGTTAACAGTATTGCACAAATGTTAATTTCCTAATTTTGAACATGGTACTGTTGCTATGTAAGCTGTTAACATTAGGGGAAGGCGGGTAACATGTATACAAGAACTCTGTATTAACTTATATCTTTTCTAAAGTCTAAAATTAAGTCTCAAATTAATTTAAAATAATTATAATAATGAATAAATAATAAATAAATTGCTTCCAATTTTTGGCAATTATGAATAAAACTGCTATAAATATCCATGTACAGGTTTTTGTGTAGCTGTGTGTTTTCAGTTTATTTGGGCAAAGGCAAAGGAGTGCTATTATTGCTTGCTTTTAAAAGTTAAAAATATTTTATAAAAAGAATAATTGAAAACTTAATGAAAATACCTATTAAAAAGGGTTGTATCATTTACTATTTTAACTAGAGTATAGTTATTCAAAATATTTTTGTTATACATGAATTAAGCCATATTCATATTTTGTAGATTTTTGTCTCAAATATTGATTTGTGTGCTTCAATAAGTCTTCTCTTCCTCAGCCTAAATGGTTCCAAACAAACTATACCAGCACCTTATACCCAATGAGCCATTTGAAGCAGAAAAGAGAGAGACAGAAAGTATCTTTTTAAGCGTTTGCCTCTACAAAGTATAAAACAGATGTCTTTAATTAGATCGGTCACAATAGTATCAGATCAAATATATAGAGCAAAAATGAACTGATCTACAAGCAGAAATTGATAAATCCTTACTTCTCTCAATAATTGATAGATCAAAACTACCTTCCTCACAACAGACACAAAAAATTGAAGACATTAAAGAGGAAAGCAACATCCAGCTCTCTATTTCTTTGCACACTGTGTATTTCTGTTTTATTGGGTTTTATGTTTACAAGAGTTCCAAGTCATTTCTTCTGCCCTTCTGCTCCCAACTTATGTTATTGCACCATTTCTGTATTGCCCGATCAAATTACACTTTTGTTTTGTTCTGCATTCTAATCCTCACATTCGTCTTAGTCAAACTTCTACAGTCAAATATTTCTATGCTTGTTAGCTGTTCTTTTTCTTTTCCTGTTGCATTTCTTTCTCTTTTCTGATCTACGCTTATCTTGACTCTCATTTACAGTTCACCCATATTAACTTTAATATACCATTTATTTCAAACCAAACTACCTATTTCAGTGTTATATTTTTAAAGCTTTAAAAAAACTAAAAACATAACCAAATCATATTTAAACAAATTCTAAGATAATGCTAATAATATTTAACCCATAAAATACAAGTCACTTTATCTGGGGTTTTAGGGAGAACAAATGGACATTCATAAAAGATTAAACAGATTAAAACTCACATGGTGATTGTGTGAAAACTATGCACTTCTTTCTTTTTGGACCAAAATTGCTGAATTTAGTTTTATAATATATTAGTCTACATGGTTCTCTCTGTTAATCGTATTTTATTGTGATACTAGTTATTTGAAAATAAAACAGGTTTCAACCTGCAGTTAGATCTCTGGTATGTAGACAAAATATTACATAAATAATAAATTAGAAATTGTTCACAGGTTCTGACTAGTTTTTAACCTTCCTAACATTATCTCCAAATACAGATCTAAATTTTTTCAATATAAGCATATATTTGCTAGTGGGGTTGGGCCCCAGAATACTGAGTTTAAACAAGCCCCCCACCAAGTGATTTTAATTCTGACAACAGAATGATGTTGTGTAGAAGGATGTGAAAATTGTTTCTTGGGAAAGGAAAAAACCTTAGGTATTACAATGCTTCTATGAAAGCTCTACCCTACTGAACAAAATCATATTCTTTTTTTAAAAAATATATTTTTATTGAAGTATAATCAGTTTACAATTTTGTGTCAATTTCTGGTGTACAGCACAATACTTCAATCATACAGGATCATATATATATTCATTTTCATATTCTTTTTCATCATAAGTTACTACAAGATATTGAATATGGTTCCTTGTGCTATACAGTATAAACATTGTTTATCTATTTTATATGTATTAGTTACGTATCTGCAAATCTCAAACTCCTGATTTATCCCTTCCCATTCCCTTCCCTCCCCCCAACTCTGGTAAGAATAAGTTTCTTTTCAATGTCTGTGAGTCTGTTACTGTTTTGTAAATAAGTTCATTTGTCTTTCTTTTTTTTTAAAGAAATATTGAAAGATCTACTCTAAATAGAAAAGAAACAGGAAGCTATAGAAATGAGAAAAGCATAATTAGAAGTGTGATAACTACATTGATTTGCAAGAGAATAAACATGAAGATTTTTAAAAAATAAACAAAATTGTATCCCTTAGTATTTAATTTCATGGGAGATGAGCAGATGTCTGAAAAATTTCCTTATGAGAGATGAAGGAGAAAAGTTGAGAAACCCTGGGGTTGATCATTGAGGATAAGGGAACCATGAAAGCCTTTGTAGATGAAAAGAACCCCAGTCGGGGCCCTTGAAAAATGAGTAGCTCTGAGAAAAGCAATGCAGATGAGGCGGTGAGTTCAATTCCAGATAGACACCCACTTCTCCAATGCACTGACCAGAGCAACTGTAGCATAAAAACGGGGTCAGTACACGGGTAAGATCAAAAACTTTAATTCCAGAGTCACTGGGCAAGTTCATTACCTCAAAGGGATGGAAGTAGTTGTTGCCTCAGGAGTGAGTGAAATAAAATCCTAGTTAAAACAGCTAGGTGCCCAGAGCAGTAAATAGAAATGGCATTGAGCATCAGGTCCAAAGTGGTTGTGTGAATCCCACTACTGGGATCGAGACACTGATAGCTTAGGATTCAGGAAAATCAGAATCAATTTGGGAAATGATGACCCAGGAATCCCACTCCTGGGCTTGTATCCAGAAGGAAATCTACTTCAGGATGACACCTGCACTCCAATGTTCATAGCAGCACTATTTACAATAGCCAAAACATGGAAACAGCCTAAATGTCCATCAATAGGTGACTGGATAAAGAAGATGTGGTATATTTATACAATGGAATACTACTCAGCCATAGAAAGAATAAAATGCCATTTGCAGCAACATGGATGGACCTAGAGATTGTCATTCTAAGTGAAGTAAGCCAGAAAGAGAAAGAAAAATACCATATGAGATCGCTCATATGTGGAATCTAAAGACTCATGGACAGAGAATACAGACTGGGATTTCAAAATTGTAGAATAGATAAACAAGATTACACTGTATAGCACAGGGAAATATATACAAAATGTTATGATAAATCACAGAGAAAAAAATGTGACAATGAGTGTGTATATGTCCATGAATGACTGAAAAATTGTGCTGAACACTGGAATTTGACACAACATTGTAAAATGATTATAAATCAATAAAAAATTTTAAAAAAAATTTGGGAAATGAGATCCAAGATACATGAAGAAAAAGGATTCAGAATATATAAGGTGAACAATAAAGGAAAAAGAAAAGTTCACTTTGGTGTACTACTCGTCTGTACGATGGGTGTGTTTGTGTGTGATATGCACAATGATTACGCAGACCAGTGTGCAATCAGCTATTACCAGTCTAGTCCTTTCACAAGTGCAGAGATCACAAGCTTCTTATTCATTACTATATTTCCATCATCAAGTGCTTAATAGATGTCCAGTAAACTTTGTTGAAGGACTAAATCTAGGACTTGGTAGGATGGCCATTGCTGTCCTTGAAAATCTAGCTTTATCCCTTAGGGCTACATATATTAACATTATGAGACAAGGAACATTTCAGAATCTAATGAAATCTGTGTCTGTTCATATATACCTGTCTGTGCAGTGCACAATTTCTTGGGATCTTCAGTTGCCTAGTACCCTTCTGTGGAAGAACCACTACTGCAAGCATTGAAGGGCTTTGACAGTTTCTGAATAATAACTTCCAGTGTGTTAACATCAAAAAATGCTTTTTGCAAAATGGGAAAATCCCAGGGATTGATTCTATCTTTGTGGTGGCATAAATGGTGGCATAAACTTGATGTTCCTTCAGCCCCTTTCCTCGCCTTTACCTTGGCATCTTGGTTCCTATGCTACCCAAGAACTAACACCCAGAATGTCTCACTAAGAACCCAGAAGGTCAGAGAATTTGTTAGCAATTAGTGACAGCTCACAAACTGGATCAATTTTATGGTCAGAATCATGCTCAAAATCCAAAATCAAGCCCGTCTCCCCCACCCCCAGATTAATCTGAAGATCTTGGACCCCTACCTGTGAAATTTCTATCCTAGAGTTTTTAAACTACACACTTTTAAATAATTTAAATGACCCCATATGAAACAATAGAAATGCCCAGCAAAGCCACATAACCTTTCATTCTTTGTAGAAATCACAATAAAGACTTGTTTGGGGAGGTGAAGGACATAGTTCAGTGGTAGAGCACAGGCTTAGCATGCCCAAGGTCCTAGGTTCAATCCCCAGTACCTCCTCTAAACATATATACATATATTATAATGTATACATTAACTTATATAATATTGTAAATCAATTTTACCGCAATAAAAAATAAATCTAAAATTAAAAAAGAAACTTAGCACCCAACATTTCACTGATTACAGTTGCCTAATAAGGGCTTGGCGGCATTTTTAATTGGTCGGCACAGCAAAAATGATGCATTTCAGGCTCAACAATCTTTTTATATAACTCCTGAAAGGACCACAGCAAGTTGAGAATGGAAAGCTTGTAACACAAAGTTTTTCTTCTCCTTCGTTTTCTCCTCCCTTTTAATTACTTCTCAGCCTGGCTAAATCTTTTCAGAAAGAGTCATTTAGGACTTCCGGCTGCAGAGGTGTGAAGCCAACTGCACTCTGTTTAAAGAAAGAATGAATCTAAGTGCTGCACTCCACACGCCCAGGCACCAGGGCGGGACAGACGTTCATAAATCTCACACTGGTCTAAGGAAGTAAGACTCCGGGGCATGATGGATGTGTAACAGGCTTCTCACCAACCTCTTTCTGGAGGCACATGTCTACTTCTAAGCGCCAGGGGCCCAGGATTGTGCAATACAGCACTCGGTCATGCATTCAGCAAGCTTATTTAGCACCATCTGTATGCAAGTCACTTTGTGTAACCTGAATGATTTAGAACATAGACTTGTAAGAGCTGCTGCCTGGATTGCTCCTAGGTGTAGACTGAGGCAGTGACTGTTAATATATCATGACGTAAAAGATACTACAAGGTCTCCCCTGCCCCAAACCATCACTTCTCATGGCCTGGTACAGCTGGAATAAAAAACAGAGAACTCTGATTCTGAGATCTTCTGACCAGGCAAACTCCTGACTCTCTACAAAGACCTGAGCCTTAGCAGCACGTTAGAAACCAGGCGGATTTTAGCAGACGACCATGTGGATTGCATGTGTTTTCTCTTGCAGTATTATTTAATTGACTAAGTGAAGCAAATGAAAATAATTTCAGTTAAGACCGAGTCATCATTCTCCCCATTGAAGCAATGCAAGCATTCTAGTCTAGCCTATCTCAGCATAGGAAATATGAAATCCAACTTTAGAAACCCACTCCTTTAATCAGAGCATAGTCTCTGAGTTCTTTCCAGGAAGCCATGCAGCATAATCCCCTAGGCTGTCTTCAAATGATGTGTTGTCCCCAAAGCAAAGCCATTATGAAAAATTCGAATCACTCACAATAGCTAACTTCGTCACCGAGAGAGGAAGAGTGAGAGCCACGAGGGGATGGAAAAAGTTGGCCAAGATACTTAATACATGATTTTATGGAAATTAAAGGAAGAAAATAACTGTAATTCAAAACTTCAGGCAGATATTTCCATGGCTTTATTGCATAGCATGTCAATTCCTGAGGCTTAAGTAATTGCATCTTGGCAGAATTCCGCAGCAGGAAGATCATGAGCTCTGGGATCTGGCAGATCCCAGTTTGACTCTTCGTAATGTGACTTAGTCTCTTATTTTCTCGTTCATGCCACAGATATTTATTAGAGTTTACCTGCAACAGCTAGAAATACAGATTTAAATAAGACAAACATAGCCCCTACCTTAATAGAACACACTATCTAGTTGGGGAAGGAAAAAAAAACAAACAAACATGTTTTTAAACAAGACACAAATGTGTAACACAAACATTTCTAAGACATAGTAAAGAAAATACATGGAGCTCTATGAGTGTTAAGGGGAGCATCTGATTTAGCCTGAATGTCAGAGATTTGAAAATTTTCCTTATGATATTGGAAGGATAAAGAATTAATTAGGCAGCTCTGGGTGTGTGTGAAACAGTTCCAAACAGAAAGAACTATCTTTGCAAAGTAACCTGGACATTTCATATCTGATTCATAAATATCACAGTTTGGTGATACCTTCTAGTGAGTTTTACGGAGAAAAAAGTTCTCTTCTATGCTGCTGGTGTAAACTGGCAAAACACTTATTAAGAGCAATTTGGAAAAATCAAAGAAAATTAACAACCCACACACCTTTTGATCCATTAATCCACTGTCCATGACCAAAGCCTATTCATGTACACATATGGCGATATGACAAATGTATTCTTAATAACTTTTAGGTTGGTAATTCAAAAAGATTAGAAACCACTTAATGTTTATCAATGAGGGGCTAGATCGATAAAATATAATACATTCATACAAAGGAATTTCATGATACAAAATGTCATGTAGTTACAGAAGGGAATGATGTAGTGCCAGAGGTGTCAATTAGCTGTTTTCTCTTTAGAAGACACTGCTGGGGACCCTGCCCAGAGCCTCCTCATTGGGCTGGTGAACATATTCCCCAACTATGATGAGTGCTGGCTGCTAGCCAATCACAGATGTGACTTTCCTGGAGAATTAACTTCAGTCAGTGAGAGCGTCCACTTCAGAGATGCCTAGGAAGCTACAAACCCTCCAAGAGTTTAAGGGATGGCAGTCTACAGCCAACATCTGACTGACCTGGGGGCATGGAAGTCAGCCTCCCTTCCTCAAAGCAAAACAGTCTGTGGTGTGATTACTATTCAGAGCTTCTTGTGGGAACAGGCTGAAGCCTGACATCAGGAGAAGCCACGTGGGTGCCCATCTTCTCCTGCTGTACCTGGTCTGTTGCTTACAGGTTTCCCACTTGACAGCACTTGGTCAATAACTTACTAGAACAAAGATATCCATTTCAATCTCTACATCCAAAGAACCTGACATAAGAGTCTTTTATTTTGGGTTTTTGTTTGTTTGTTTGTTTTGTTTTTGTTTGGTTTGGTTTGTTTGTGAGATCTCCGAAGCCATAAAACACATAAACTCATTTTTCATAAGAAGATCAGAAGTAATTGATAAGAAAGGAAATTGCTTGAGCTGTGAACAGCCAAATGAAACAAAAGATTATTCCGTTTTTCCAAAAGAGCTTCAAAAGCAACTCTGTTCTGCAAGCTGAAAAATCTATTTTAATCCTTAAATGCCCAAATCAACTAATCCCTACTACCTCAAAACGATGAGCAAATTTTCTGCAGCAGCTATTGGCAACTTGACATTTGCCTTGAGGGAAAGTGGATCCTTAGAGCCTCCCAGAGCAGATGAGCACAGCCCACATGCTCCGTAACAGAGCACACAACTGGGATATATGGGGAAAACAATCCAAAATAAACCAAAGCAAAAGCAGACAAACACAAAATCTCACCCCTGGAACAATCTCCAATGGCTATTCTCAGAAACAAATGGCTAGATATACAGTGTATATTTGTTTCCATCAGTTCTCTTCTGATTCCCATTCCATTGTGAAGTCATCTTCCATCCATCCTTATAAGCCTCCACGTCACATTTCTGGAATGGTTATTTCAAGCTTTACATTAACTTTCATTATACATTCTTGCCCATTGGGAACCTATAACTAAAATGATCATTTCAACAGCTGCCTTTAGTTTGCATTAATCCAATGGAGTTGAACCACCATAGGTATAGTTCATATTTTTGGTGCACATTTGAAAATTACAGACCACAGCTGAGGGTGTTTGATGGTGTGCTCCCTTATCTGTGTTTGGATAACCTATTTTGTGAAAGTCGAGAAATAGCCTCTCATAGCCATTTAATGTTGTGGGTCTGTAAACAATGGTGATTGATTTTGTTTGGTCTGGCAAACACAAATTATCCCATAATCATTTTAGCCTGCCAGCCATGCTTACATTGACTTGTTTGTGTTTTAGTGAAGAGAATGCATTGACTGTCATGAAAAATGGAAAGGGTTAGAGGCAAATAAAAGATTTCTCTGTGCTGAGGAAGAATGCAGCTCCTTTAATTTTCTACACCAAATGGGTTTCATTTCGTATGAAAGTAAAGTGAATTTGAAAATAGAAAAGAGCACTTCAGTTTTCAAGTAAACTGGTCCTATAGATATCCATTATGAATTTTTTATTCACAGGCTTGCTCCATACAGAGAGGAAAAAAGCAGATACTAAATGGAATGACAATTTCTACCTTTCCCATCCCCCAAAACACTGCTACTTATAATGATGCTGAAAAATTCAGTAATGGGCTTAACACACACACACACACACACACACATAATACATTCTCATAAATGTTTAGGAGAGAAGAGAAAAAAAGGAAAAAATGAGAGAACAGAGGGAAGAGAGAAAAGAAGGAAAGAAGGAATGGGAAAGTAAAGAAAGTAATCTCTGTGTTTGCATAGCCAACCCCATGTCATCCTAATTGTCTTAAAGGATAGAGTAATACAGTGGGAACGTTAGGTCTTCCCTGTACCACTGACAACTTCTAAAACATTATGAAAGTCAGCATCCTTTTCTAGGTGTCCATTTCCTTCACTGAAAGTGACAAGCAGGACTGTTCCCTCTCTAAGGCTCCTCCTAGCGTTGATCTCCTGTGGTTCTAAAACAATTTCTGAAACAGCAGGCATTTGATAAATTGTCTGCATAGTACCAGCTAGAAGGTTGATAAAAGTCAATAGGGTACCAACTTTTCAGAGAACTATGCATAGTTTGAAAAGTAAGGGTTATTGAAATTTTTCAACAAAGAAAACTGTCGAGTCAGCAATTTGGAAATACCCTTTTGGGTAAAATAAGAGACAATTATCCTCTATCAGGTGTTTCCGAGCAGTTCACCTTGACGGTCTTTGCCATTTCAGCTTTGTCTCTGAAGCATACACCTTCCACTTAGATCTAATTGCTCTTCACTTTGGATACTCTAAGTTCCTCTGACTTGGCTGGAAAGTTGAAATGCAAAGTATCATCTACTTTAACAATGTTCATGTTCGTTGTTCAACTCATTCTTCATTTAGAGATAGAGAAATATGGCCAATTGTGCAGTGTTCTTCTTAATAAACTCTTTATACCAAAATAAACAAAACAAAAATATTAACAGATGCCAAGTTCTTCTGTTATTTTTGGCTATTGAGGTTGTTTCAGAAACGGAATCTGAGTAGGCGTCTAAGTTTCCAGTACCTCTCTCAATAGCCCTGGAAGTTTATGTGAGTATTAGTTTCAGCTTTGTTGACCCTAATAACATGAAAGTCAGTAGCACCATCGGAATTTCAGTGAAGTCTGTGTAAACATTCAAATTAATTCAACATGTATTGAGCACTTCATATGTATAAGGATCTCACAGGGAAATTCTGGGATAGAATGTTGTGGAGGATAACAGAATTAATTACATGGGGTTCAAGTTCAAGTCTCAGGACAGGAGCAACTGCTAGAGGGCAGTAAACTAAACAATTTTCAGAGATCTACAGAGTCCATGCAATCTCTATCAAAATTCCAAAGGCTATTTTTTTTTAGCAAAAATAGAAAAGCCAATCTTCAAATTCATATGAAATTGCAAAGATCTCTGAATAGCCAAAACCATATTTTAAAAAGAACAAAGCTGGATGACTCACAATTTCTGATTTCAAAACTTACTGCATAGCTACGATCATCAAACTAGTGTGGCAATGATATAAAGGTAGGCATATATACCGATAAAATAGAATTGAGAGTCCAAAAATAAATCTATAAATATATGCGCAATTGAATGTTTACCAAGGTGCCAAGTCCATTCAATAAGAAAATAATAGACTCTTTAAAAGATGTTTCTGAGACAACTGGATTTCCAAAGTCAACAGAATAAAGTTTGGCTTCTACCTTGCATCATATACAGAAATGAACTGAAAATAATCAATGACCTAAATATAAGAACTAAAACCATAAAACAGTATAAAGCAAAGGAGTAAATCTTCGTGAACTTGGATTTGGCAATGGATTCATAGCAGGAGCAACTGACAACAAAAGTGAGGAAAAAAAAATGGATAAATTTGATCTCATCAAAATTAAAAACTTTTGTGCATCAAAAGGATATTACCAAGAGAGTGAAAAGACAACTCACATAAACGAAGAAAATATTTATTGTCTTCCAATTCTCCTCTAAGTCTCCATTCAAGTTCATGATACCTGTTTTAAAGTCTTTCTCTGACCATGTATGATCTTAAATTTATTGTATCTCCCTGGTTCATAGCAGCTTTATCTTTTCTATAGAGATAATATCCTCTTCCCTATATCACCATATTATTTTTGTAGGATCTGAGATGTTCCCATGAGAAAATATATGGGAAAGTTAATGATAATATAGTAGAAAGCAATTTTAATACTTCAGACACCACCTTGAAAAAGTCTGAGATATTAAATCCATTCTTTCAATTTAAATAAAATAATATTTTGAGTTAATTTTATTCTAAGCAATGAAAGTGTTGATATAGCTGGAAAATGATGAGTAATTAAAGATAAATAATAATAAAAACATGAAACAGTGCAAAGAATGTTATGGAATTATCTCATGTTCATCCTAAATTGTCTGGGACTATTTAATTAAGCAAAATAGAAGAATGATGATAATAATAAAAGCTTTGTTCAAGATAAAACAGTATCCAAGAAATCACTACTTAAAAAATTCAAAGCTAGCTTGACTTGTTCTTTTACATCATAATGAAAAAAGAAAGAAATTAATTAACAAATCCTAAAAAGATCATTAGATATAAATTACACAGGATTACTCCAAAAATTATACTCAATAAATTTTATGGTTATGAAACTATTATTTCCAAAACAATGAAGAAAATGTATCATGAACTGTCTATTGGGGTCTTACTGAAGTATTTGACTGTCATGGCTCATAAAATTTTACCAGAAAAAAATTAGTCAAGTTAGTTTTGTGTAAGTAGAAGAACGTGGCCTGAAACCTTGGAAGAAGATAAAGGAAGTCAGAGAGGAGGATAAATTAAGATGTGTCCAGCAGCTCTCAGTAGCTGATCTCAGAATGGCTGCATAAACTCCCCTGGGCCTTTGTTAATAGATGGGACATACGGATACACATATGCCCAAAGCTTGTCTTAGGTCTCCTAATAAAGAATCTCAGGATTGGAAATGGGGAATCTATATCTTCAACAAGATTCCCCAAAAGAGGCTGATATGCACCCACATTTGTGCATCACTAACATGGCCAATTGTTAGAAAGGGGGTGGCTTAAGCCTAACCAATAGCCAAGGTGCAGAGTTTAGTTTAAATGTTTATGCAAGTGTGCTGTCTGGAAGAAACAGATAGTATAACTATTTGAGCTGCTAAAGCAAGACTGTTTTGCCAAACCAAATCCATGAGCATTGGACCCAGCTCCACTCTCCACCTGTAAACACATCCCAGGCAGATTCATACATGCATGTGAGCTTCCCATTGTCCCAGTTCCGCCGCAAGAATGTGTCCTTCTTACTCCTATTACACTATTCTATCTTATCTGTCATTCTAGTCCAGTACTTCTCAAAGAAGGTCCAGATTCTACGCAATCTCTGTCAAAATTCCGAAAGCTATTTTTTTTTAGCAGAAATAGAAAAACCAGTCTTCACATTCATATGGTTACATGAATAATAAGTGTTATATGAACAAACATGTTTGGTGACTAAAATAAATATGTGTTACATGAATAAAAATGTTTGGTGATTAAAATAATAAGATAATAAGTGTTACATCAATAAAAATGTTGGGTGATTAAAATAAATATGGGAAACTTGGTTTCTTGAAGAGGGTTTCTCAGAACCTGTTATATACGAATGTACACCATGGAGCTCCGAACATAATCTATAGGATGTAATGTTTCCAAAACATATGTAGCCATGACACACTTTTAAATGGCATGGACTATCTCTTGGGTCTACTTTTCTGTGGAACACATTTTGGAATCACTGTTCATTGTGCAGGCAAAATCCTAGTTCCAGTTGTGAAGACCTCAGGCATTGAAGTCAAGAGACCTGACACTGTGTACTAGTCCTATTTCATTTTTTCTGGTTTCTGATCATCCAAGTCTTTTTTACTGGAAAAAAAAAGTCTCTCACTTTGCATCTTGGTAGGAGGCAAAGCCTTGATTCACAAAAGTCCTACAATTGCCTGATTTCCTGTCTTATTAATCCTTCCTTTGACCCCTGGAAGTTGGAAGATGATAATGTGTTCTAGGCTCAGCAGATTGATACTTCCATCGAGGACTTTCTAATCATGAGTCAGCTGTTCATTCGTACTCACTGAGTTAATTCAGGACCATGACATCCAGTGTGTGACAGCAGCAGTGCTGTGAGCAGGCCCTGCAGTGTGGCCTTTGCTGTGGCCCCATTGTTTACTCTCCATTTGTTTCTGCATCTCTTCTAAGCTTGCTTCTCCAAGTTACTGGTAACTTGATGGATCACTCAGGGACATCCTGGAAGTAAATTTCCTTACTGTTAAAATTGTATTGTGTATAATCAAGGAATATGATTGATACATTTGAACAGTCATTTAAAGATGGTGGCAGTCTGTTTCTTCTCATAAGGCGATGGTATTAGGTCTTCTAGTTTTAATAGTCTGAGGTTACCAGTTTCTTCAATTATATTTATATATGTTGTAATTTGATTTAAAATCTTCATACCATATTTTGGTTTTCCTAGAAGTATGTGTGTGTGTATGTATGTATATATGAAATGATAAGAGACATTAAGAACAAAACCTCCAGATTGATATATCAGTATTAAAACGATTCAAGTCAACAGACATTTAGGGCATCTACTTCCATTCAAAATGGAGTAATGGAGATCACACATCTTCCCACAAGAAAGGAACTTTAAAAAACAGACACAATGTGTGAATCGATATCA
This sequence comes from Vicugna pacos, assembly GCF_048564905.1. NCBI lineage: Eukaryota > Metazoa > Chordata > Mammalia > Artiodactyla > Camelidae > Vicugna > Vicugna pacos. The sequence continues at coordinate 11,121,778 of NC_132991.1, read as the reverse complement.
CCAAAGATATTGGAAATCACATAATAAAGATCTCAAATCAATTTGACCTCAGCTTCCACATTATGGAACTGGAAAAAGAAGATCCGTCTGAAAGTCCGTCTGTTGAAATCACACGAACTGCACCACAAAGAATTAGACATTTCAGAATGAAAGAGATTAAGAGATTTGGAGGATAAGTTCTGATATGCTTCTAATCAGCTGCAATAATTTCTCACCAGTTTTCCTTAGGAGAGAAAATCGTGATACTGTAGGAGAAAAACTATTCAAAGAAGTAATGACTGAAATTTTTCTATAACTGGTAAGAAGTCTTTGGATTCAGAAGCACACCAGATCCCTAGAAGCACAGGTAAATCCAAGAGGTGCCACATAAAGCAGGCAACTGTAAAACACAGTACAAAAATATTAATGATAATTTTTGAATTGTTTCATAGAATTTTCTAAGGGCTTTCTCTATACATTACCCTACTGAACCTCTCTGTGAGGAAGGACTTTCTCATTAATAAGAATATTTGAGAATTCATTTAGAGTACTCAGAAGTGATGTGGTACAGCAAAAACAAAATACAACTGTCCTCAGAAGACCTAGGTGGAAACCTCACCTGTGTCACTCTCCAGCTATTTGCTGTTGCTTCCCACATGAGCAAGAAGAAGCCACTACCTGAAGGACAGAGGTAGAGACACTTGTCCAGATTCTACCTATAATTCATAATCCCACTGCCATAAATTCATTATTCTTTACCTAAATTTCTTTTCTGAGAAATGCATTTAAATTACTTTGGGGACATTAACAGGCAAAGTAACACTAGGAGATAGATGCTAAAAGACTGAAAAAATAGCACAAAAATACTACCTATTATTTGAGAACTTTTTGGAGTGCTCTGTTCTTGCTATCTCTACAGCTCTCCCTCTTAGAGACAGAAAGAACCTTATTCCTTTGCTGCTGTTTGCAGGTTGGTTATAGAAGATAAGGATTTGGGAGACTGCTTCCAGGACATGCTTTCCCACTTGCTAAAAAAATGCTTTGAGTCAAGGAAGAGAATCTCAGGGTTGGAAAACATGACAAAGGTCATATTTAGGGCTCAATAAGTATTTATTAGTCCATCAACAGATGACTGGATAAAGAAGCTGTGGTACATATATACAATGGAATACTACTCAGCCATAAAAAGAATAAAATAATGCCATTTGCAGCAACATGGATGGACCTGAAGATTGTCATTCTAAGTGAAGTGAGCCAGAAAGAGAAAGAAAAATGCCATATGATATCACTTACATGTAGAATTTAAAAGAAAATAGGACAAAAATGAACTACTTATTATTTATAACTTAGATAATTGATTTTTTGAATATGTGTAAGCATATTTGACTGTTCTTTATGATTGGATCACTGCATTATGTTGATTTTATTTTGTGGTTGGCTTTATTCCTTTGATAACTATGTAAGTTTAAAAAGATAAAGCTCTGATATGTTCTTAGAAACAGTGATCAGTATATCTATGTAAACTAAAAAAAAGTGCATATACTGCACATATATATTTACATGCAATATAATACATATGTGCAGTCAAACTAATAATTCTACTTAAGAACAACTGAGAAAGGAAAAAAATAAAAATTAAAAAGTTGGACAGTAAAAAAAAAGAAAAATTAGATTTAAGCTTTTGGAAATAAATAAATAAATGTGATTGCACAGATTTTTTTTTAAAATATTTATTAGCAAAAAAAAAAAACTACTTTTTACTACAGGACTGTCAATATGTGGTTAAACTTATGATTGAATACGTCTCACAATAAGAAACTCAATACTATAAGTACTCCAATTCTGTGTGTTAAAAAGTTATTCCTTATTAGGATGCACTCAACCTATGTGAGACTAATTTTTCCCCCAAAGAATAATGGAGTGGTAGTAATAGCAACCATTTATTGATTACCTACTATATGTCAAGAATGGAATTAGGCATTTTATATAGTTAAATTCTAATCATCCCAGAAGTCCTGCAAGAGAAGTATACTTAACTATTCTCCTTTGACATATGAGGAAACTGAGATTCAGATTTAAGTGGTTTGCCTAAGGCCACACACTACTCATTAGCAAAATCTAACTCTTACTTCTAGTCTGCCGAGATTGCTGTAAAAACCTAAATGAAATCATACGTGAAAAAACAAATTTGCAAAGTGAAAAAAATTAAGTATGAGCTGCTCTATAATTACTGGAAATGTCTATATGGTAGAACCAATGTCCAGTGTCATAAAGGCAAGCTCAATTCTTGGCATGACAAAGGTACTCAATAACAGTTTATTTAATTTAACCTTGAAAATAGAACAGTGCCCTGTTACATATATTCAGTAATGCTGAGATCTACCAATCCTTCATTCTGGCAAGGAAATTCATAAACAAGAAAGGCAGTATTTCCATAGGAACCAAATGTTTTAACTACCTCTAAAAATGAGGAAGCACTCTTCTTTCATAATCATTCTGATGAGAGTGATTTTGGTTGTAAGTATTTTTGAGGATAATTGTTATAGTTTCTAATCTGATTTGAAATTGTTAAGAATTTAAGAAAGAGTCTAGGAAAATTAACAACTTGCCCCAAAGGACACACAAATGTGGAATACCATCAAGATTTCTGAAGTCTCTGGTTTCAACAATATGAGAAAGTGTCAAGAAGGCAGCTTTTGAAGATTTCACCTTAAAAATAATTTTGTCATAATATTTCCTATCTGTTATAGGATTGACTGAATGGATAGTCCAACAAAATTATAAAATTGCACACAGACCAAAACACATAAGATTTTAAATCCCTCAGAGAAAACACCAGGAAGGGAATAAAATGGAGTTCTCACCCTGCCTTTATTCTCCCAGGAACTCCACGTGCACCTGCAAACGTGAAGGTGGGTTGAGGGCTTCTTAATGTCGGTGGGCACACTCACCTGGTTCCCTCAGGCTGCTCAGGCTCGTCCTCTCCATTCTCACCCAGACACTCACCTTGGGGCCATGATCTTTAATCTTCTTCATAGACTTCATAGTGTGTAACTTCCTGCCTGGTTTCCTAGACACCTGATGCTGGCTTCCCAAGCTGAATTTAGCACCTGAGTCTGTTCAGTTTTGTCAGCTCATTTTAACAAATATTGGTTGAAGATCTACTATTCCCCAGGCTCTTTGCTAAATCCTGGAGATAAAATGATGAACAAACCACACAAGGTACTGGGCCTCTTGGAATCTAAAGTCTGGCGAGAAATGATCACATCAGTAAAGACTTGAATAAGTGCTTTAAGTGAGAGGATCATGATACCGGAAGTACCTTCGACAGGGGGATCTGACCATTCAAGGGGGTCAGGAAAAGTTGACCCTGGAGACATGACAAATTGTGCTGAGATTAAAGCAAAGCTAGGAATTCAGTGAAAAGAAAGCCTAAATGTAAAATGATGGGAAAAAAAACAGAAAAGTATATTTATGCTTTTGTTCATAGTTCCCTATTTATGTGCTTTATCAAAGTGTTAGTTTCCTTTTGCTGCTGTAACAAATGACCGTAGACTCAGTGGCTTATGAAAACGTACTTATTCTCCTACAATTCTGGAAGCCAGGTAATGTGCCACAAGCGCTCCCAGTGCCTTCAATGAAAACAGATTTCTCTTATATTTTAAAGGAGCTGGAGAGAATCTCTAAGTTCTTTACAGTTTGGTTAGAGCCCATAGCTCTCCATCCTGACTGCACATCATTATCACTGGGAGGGCTTTAAAAATGAATTATGCATTAGCCACACACTATGAACGAAATCAGAATGACTGGAGATGGGCTCAGGTATCTCGACTTTGTAAAATCCTCCAGATGCTTGTAATAGGCAGCCACTTTGAGGAATGACTGAGTTACTCTACCCATAATGAAGTCACTCAACAGATCAAAGGAGTAAAAAGCAAGAGGGTCCCTTAGGCTGGCGAAAAGGTAAAGAAACTAAAGCCAATGGTGTAACATCAAGAAGGTTCAGGATTCAAAGTTAAGACATGGATCCTGTCCACCACTTCACTGTGCACAACCACTACCTAGAATAGAGACTTACATTATTATTTGCTTGATATTCTTATTTCCAGTAAGTAAGTGTGGCCAGCTGAATATGGCCCCCAAAGATTTCTATGCCTTAGTTCTCACATCCTATGTATTATGTTCCTTTGCATGGAAAAGGGACTTTTGCATATGTAATTAAGTTAGGGATCTTGAGATGTAGAAATTACTTTAACAGCACTTACAGCCACAGGAAGAACTAATTCTCATGTCAGTTTCATCTGCCCACCACTCCTGCCCCATTCTTCCTGCTGCAGAGGATACTGGGAACCAGAAGCCTAGTCAAGCATCAAGTGAAAGCTTGACTGTGCCTTGAATTATAAATGGGAGAAGATCAGGTGGGGAAGGTGAGGGAGTAGTTGAGGAAGGTTTAAAGGGGAGGTGGGATTAGGATGGACAATTGGGAACAAGGTAAGAAAAAAACAGAGATGGGAAGAGGGCTTTATAAACAGTGGCAAGATGATGCATGAAGCAGAAGGGGGAAAAAAGAAGTTTATCCAGAGCAAAGGGTATGTCAGTTGAAGGAAAACTTGGAATGATAAAGCTTAAGAAGTTAATTTAAAAACTTGATTGGAGGATTTAATGAGCTTAGATTCATTTTAATAGAGATGTTTCAGATCAGTGGCAAAGGGGAATAATACATTGCCAAGAATGCAATTGTAAACTATCCCCTGCCTATCATAACCCACTGACCAGTATAGATGCATATACATTTATTCTTTTTCAACAAAGAGACAACTCAGATGCATGCACAGGTATGCATCCCCACAGGGCATAGAATGAGCCAGCTCTGAACCCATCTTCTCCATGTAATGTCCAGATTTCCTCTATTTCCACCTGAATCAGATTTAGATATGTTTTATAACAATCCCATGTCTTTGGGCTAAATGCTAAATTCAAGCATTCCCTGGAACCAGTGACTGAAAAGGAAGAAGGAATATCCTAGGTAGATGCCTTGCCTACAGTGGGTTTATAGGGAAACCAGTGTGTCCACAATTGCAATACAATCTGGACATTTCTGGGATGGAATTTTATACCCATGTATTCAAGTGTTAGCCCTATTCTCTACAATTAGACCACAGCCTCCTTGAAGGTACAGTTTTCTCTCTTCTGGCATCTAGATTCAGGCTGATAATCACCTATGTAATATTTATTGAATGCACAGAGAGAAAAACAAAAAGTTTCAAGCATTTAAGTTACTAAATAAGGGCAACTTGTCCTAAAGAGAACCAACTGCTCATCTTTTTAAAGAAAATCACCATTGTGAAGAATGAGATCTTCTTCATGCTAAGCTTTAATAGTGATTAGATTCTACTCACTAATGCAGAAAAACAAATTCAAATATACCAAAACGTTTTCCACTGCAAGGTGATTAAAAAGAAATCTTCTTATGCATTTTACCCATAAAATTCAATGTTCTGTCTCCTCATTGTCTCAAAACAAGCTCTGTGGACTTTCTTAAATAGAATCTCCTGAAGTACTTGGGAAGAGTGTTGACTCCTGGATCCCACTGTGGAATTGCTGGGTGGCATTCCCCAGGGACCTGAAGAGCAGGCTTTCGTATTTTGCAAACATACTAAGTGATTGCATTGCACGTAAAGTGAGAGGACCACTGCAGAACATTTTATCTAAAATTGATGTTCATCCCTATTTGTCCAATTTGTCAGCTTTAATCCACTCTGAATTGAAAGGAGATAGCCTTTCTTGTCTGAAGAACTGGAGTAGTAAATAGAAAGTTAAGACCCTGTCTTATTTTTGTTTGTCTTTGCTTACAGACTTAGTATTTACATCTAAGATACTATTCCCAACTCTAAGTGTTAGAAATGACTAATTGACCAGGAAATGAAAGCTAAATGTATTAAATCACTGGTAAATGCTAAGACTATGCTAAGTTTTTTTTTTATCATGCATGATTTCTCACCAGAACCCTATGATATAAATAATATCACTTCTCTTTTGCGTATGAGAAAACTGATGTTCATATAATTTAAGGGCATGCCTAATATCATAGCATACATTTAATAACTGGAACAGTTATTCAAACTCAGTTCCAACATCTTATATATTCTCCACTTATATCATCTAGAGAGTCAGACTATCTTCTGAGCTCAGTCTCAGATTAAAAAAAAAAAGGAAGAAAGAAAGAAAGGAAGGGAGGAAGGAAAAAAGGAAGGCAGGAAGGAAGAAATGAAGGAAGGAAGGAAGAAAAAGAAAGGAAAATCTCTAACAGCCATATAGAACTTTTGTGTATTAAGAACCAGAGTATATGGCAATTCAAACTTTCCAGCCCCTGACTATTCTTTCCTTGATGCCCACCTCATCTCTAAAGCATAATTTTATTTACTTGTTATAGTCACAAATGTCCATTCTGTATTTGGAAATTCTTGTCAATTAGGATGAAGTGTACCTGGAACAATAAGTTAAGAAAGATATAAAGAGACTCTTAAACAGTGGACCAAAGTATCCAAGAATTTTCTTAACAGATGCTTCAATAATTGGTCTGTTGAGCTCAGCCACTGAGTTTCAATGTGACAGATTAGATTTTGTTCCTTTTAGTTTGTAGGTTTTCATGAAAAAGAGGAATAGAGAAAGTTACCCAGGATGTCGTATGTGTGAAAAGAAAAGTCTGTTTGTGTAACAAAGTAGGTTAACTTTAAATGCATGCTCTTTTCTATGATCTGCAAAGTAAAATCCATGCATAAATCAATGGAGAAAAAAATGCATCAAAGGGGACAAATTATATTTAAAAGTAAGTCAGTTTCCATGGACCTGACTATGATTACCAGATCAGCCTTTATGAATGTCATTGTTTACAGACTTCGTTTCCTCATTTCGTGATGAAATTCATCATATACTATTTTATTTATCCAGAAGGGAAATTATATGTTGGACTTTCATTTATAGGCTAAATCCATGCCAAGCACCCACCCAGAAATCATTGCACCTATTAGTCATTTCTGCAGCTCCACCCCATAACCTCTTATCTTCAGGTTTGACCCAACCAGAATCTTCTGATATCAATCAATGCTTCCCGTGTAGACTATAGCTCTATGAGACTGAATTGCCTTCCTAGTATTTCTCTCATTAAGGATCAGAAATGTACTTGAAGCAATCAGATAAAATAATGAATGATTTTTCTTTAATCCAAAAAGCACTAGAATTTACACATCCACATTAAAGATTCACAGCAGGGCAATAAGCAATATTTTCAATCCACCAAATGTTATGAGAAGCCTTTTTTGGAACTGGATTTAACACTACTTCTAAACCCCACAAGAAAATTATCTTAACCATTTTATAGACACACCCAAATTTGTTCATTCATCTAGCACCACTTCTAAAATCACAAAGAAAAATAAAAATGTACCAGCACTGTAGCTACTCAAAAGAAACTCTGAGAGCATTTCTAAAATTAGAGTTCCCAAAAATGCTGTGAGCAACTTATGAGCACTTAGCTGGGCAACTTCAGTTGGGAATGTAGCCATGTTCATTGGAAATAGTATTTCTCTTAACCCCCATTTACAAAAAATAAAAACAAAAATGGAGAACCTAGTTTGGCTTTAAAGACTAGTTAGGTCAAGATTAATTTGAATGGTGCCCAAATGAAATACAGAAAGAAGGTATTTTAGACAACTAACATGGCAAGAGGACTTGAAATAGATCAGTAGTGGTAATGGCATAATAGATATCAGGTAATGGTGTTGGAATGAATTAAAAGTTGTACTCCCATGGTAGAAACCAACCAGTTAAGCAAGTTTTGCTTTATTCAGTGAAAAGAGGGGAAGAAAATAAAGAGTTATGGGAATCCAGAGGAGGGACAGCTGACTCCGTCTTGGAAACTCAATGTCCTCTCCTAAGGGACTTACATGCATCTGCACCACAGGATGACCATGGCTTTGATTTCCACAAGACCTAGATCTTAACCCAGTTCTTCCATTCACTGCTGGTGATACCTTGAGTCAGTTAACTTCTACAGGCCGTGGTTTCCTCATCTGTACAAAGATGGTAAAGCCGCCCATGGAATGTTGTTGAGAAGATTAAAAGAGGTAATGGAATAAAGTAATAAGACAATGGATTATGTGCTGGCTCAGCCCCATTATAAATGCTCAAGTAGATTGTTTCACCCAACAGGCAGGAGGATGTGGCCAAAACCCAAAACTCACAGGAAACTGCAATCATTTCCACTCTTGGTCCATCAGTGCTGAATGCGAGAGGAAATGGGGTTTGACAGTAGAAAGAAAAAGGAAAGGATTGAAATAGGGAAAACCTGGATTTGCTCATCAGAGTTCAGTACACTGTAGGTCGGTCCTCACACCCCTTATGGTCTTAAATAGTTAAGTGATGAAAGAAAGCTTTGAATGGTTCTAGCCTTGAGAGATGGATACTCATTTGATTTCTCCCCACTCCTCTTTCCAGTTTGTGCTCAGATTCCCCCCCATGAAGCTTAATACCCTGACTAAAATCATGCCCCTCTGTCTCCTCAAACTGCTTTCCCTGTCTCCATGGCTCCTTTCCCTCCCCGACATTATACTCTACATTTGTCAGTTTTCGTTATCTTTATCCCACTTTGGACTACAAGCTTCCTGAGGACACATAATAGTCACTTAATCATTCGTTGGCAGATGAGTGAATGAATAAACCAAAAAAAATGAATTCCAAAGAACAATGAAGGATGATTAAAGGAAGATGAAGGATGTTTGAAATTTATCTCCAAGTTTTGAAGTGAAATAGTATAGATAGGAAAGACTATTAAATGGAGAGAAAGGAAACCCAAATGAGCTGAAGCCCAACCACTAATGAGCTGAATGTTTGGGGGCAGATTCCTCTCTAGCTTAATTCCCTAACTTGAAAGAATGAAGAGATTGGACCAGACTATCCTTTTGCTGCCTTTTATTGCTGTCTTTTTCTTATTTGGGGACATAATAAGGGGAAGAAGAAAAGGATGCCAGAAGATATACAGCCTGCAGACAGCCCAGAAGGAGCAAGAATGTTTACCAAGTGGAGAGTAAATTGATGCTCACAGGTGACATTTTCCTGAGTGGCCGAGCAGGTGAGCAGTGCCTTCCACTGAGAGAATGCCTCTGGGTGTCAGAATCGCCATGCAAGCCTGATTCCAGTGTAAAGTACTGACAGGGGCCACATCACCTAACTGCTGCATGTCCTAGATCTTTGCTGGGAGACATAGCCTCTTTCAAATACAAGCCAAACCCCTATCTTCGGAGCCCATGCTGTTGCTTCTTGTCTCAACTAGCAACCAGGCAATGGCTGTTAAATGTATAATCCATCCAGCCTGGATTTGTTTCCCCTGGTGTCTCCTGTATGTTATGATCAGCATCTTCATTAAGCACTCTCGAACAACGTCATTAACTCTCTCTCACCTTCCAGAAGCCTCTCATCAGCTTCCCTTACCAAAATCATTTTCTTATCTGTGCAGTGGTATCCAAACATGTTTCATTTGTTTCTAACTGGAAGGCAAACATTTTCCTGTGACTTTCGCCATCTCTTAATGACAGCTTATATCTTTGCTTCATCCCCTTCCTCCTTCTACATGCACCGTCCCCCACGTTAATTTGTTTCCCATGGCCGACACTGATTAGCTGATGAGGTGTCAGGTTGCACCGAATGTGTGTAACTTGTTCGATTCCAGAGCCGCCTGGCACAGAATTGCTCCTGATCAGAGCAGTTGTGCACTCAGCAAGCCACAGGCAGTAGCAGCTTCAGCAGGCAGTCCACAGCTCATGCATGCTGTCAAATTAATATTGCACTAGCATTAGGAGAGCCCAGTCTCTCCTCTTCTGGTGGTGGTCTGGTGTGACTATAACTTGCTGCAACCTAGCCTCTTTATTCTTCCTGTAGGACATTTGAGGAGTTCCTGGGAGAATTTCTTAGCACCATTAAAGTTGCTCTCAGCCAACCTTCCTATTGTTTCTAAATGGTGTCCTTACAAAACTCAATGCCCCTTTAAGATATTTACAAAGCAGAGCCAAGAGTTGGAGGACAGAGGAGCCAGAAGTGATGTGACCAGACTTCCAACCCAGGCACCTGGTTTGTCAGAAGGAAACCAAGGCCCACAGAAGTCACTTAGCAAAGGGCACCCCCTGAATTACTATACCTTAATTATTCTCAGTGGGCATAGGGAGAATTAAGCCAAATAAATATTTAACAGTTGATCTGAGATTACTCACTACACTGTTGACAAAATAGGGTTCAAATTTATATGAAGGTGGCGGAGTTGAAGACTACTAGCTCATCCATCAGAGCAACTCATTACGCACCCATGGAGATAAACAGAAGGAGCACGTGCAGGGAGGTAAGGGCGAGAGAGTCCCACGGGAACTGCTGCTGGCATCTCAGCAGACCTGGGCGGGTTCTGGGAGGAACCAGCCTGACAGCCGGGCTGTTAATAATTTAATGGGGATTTCTGGAGTTTCTGAGCACCACTTGGGTCAAAGTTCTCACTTTTGAGCTTAATTTTTTTTCTTATCCAACACAATTTTTACTAATAGGAAATATGCTAATACACACACATGCCCACAGGCATCGTATTCAGACACTAGGAAGACGCAGTTCTCTTCCGCAGTTGGGTTTCTTTCACTAAGCAAGATACAGAGGCTGTCTTTTCTTACCATGAGGCTCAGCCAGACCTACAAAATCCTTTTTATTTGCTGCCCAGCTCCCCGCTTACTAGCTGATGTGACCTTGACACTTACTCTCTCTCTAATTTACTTTCCTCATCTGCCAATTGTGGACAACCATACTACCTAATTGCAGGGTTTTGACAATTAAATTAAACTAATTACGTTTACACTTACAGCATAGACAGAGCAGCTTCACCTATGATAAGCATCCATTGGTTAAAGAAGGTTGGATATGCCTAGAATCCTCAATGATGACGAAGCCCGGGTTGACTTTATAGAACCCCTTAAGATGCCACAAAGCACAATCAAAAGCATTGTTTTCAGCACTCTCATTTACCGATGAAGCGACTGAGATTAAAAGGAATAAAATTACTTAGCCAGAGGTCACAAGACTAATTCCAAATGAGCTGCAAGATGAACCCAGATTGCTTTACTTCACGTCGACAATTCCCCTCCACATTTTCTTTCTCTACCCCTATATGATATTATTTCTTTCATATTACATTTTTAAACAAACATGGTATATATGTATATATATGCATTTTATAGACATATACACCATATGCAGAATACCTATGAGTTTTAAGCTGTTAATTCCATATGTTAAAATAAAGAAACCCAACTTATAAAAGTTGAATTCCAATAATCAAGAAAAGCCCAGGGAGTTACTAGTGTAGATGAACTCTACACCAACTCTACTCCTCAATCCTATCATGTCATTTGTCAACATTTATTCTGTTTTGAACTCTGGAAGCTATATAATTTTCTTGAAATGGTCAGACATAACACAGAAGAAGAAGAATAAAATCTTCTCTCCATCTTCATGTATCTAAACTGAGAGATGGATCACCTTAAATACTTAGTGAAAAGGTCCAGAAGTCTAGGCAGTTTTAGAGATAACTTTTCACCAAGCCATAAAAGAATAAAATGATCTTCCTTGTTTAAAAAAAAAAACCTATTGCAGAGAGTATAAAAATAAAAGACTAATCAAAGGTGAATTAAAGGATAACAAAGAGAGAAAAAAGTGTAATCTGATCTCATGTAAATATAATCACCATTTATTATCTTAGCTTTCATTATATATATTCAAGTATTCCATGCCCTTTAAAAATATTTTATATTTTCTTCATATATGGCTTACACAAAGTTGTAAAACTAAGCACTTTTGTTGATATTTTTTAATAAAACTTTAAAGATAAAAATCCTACAGTAAAACACTATTAAATATAATTCACCATAGTAAAAATAAAATTCATGTTTCAACATTAGAGAATTGATTAGTACCACATTAAGAGAGTAAAAGGGGAAAATCATACAATCTTCTCAATAGATATAGGAAAGTATTTGATATACAGCCATTCATGGTAAAACTCTAAGCAAACTAAGAATGGAAAAGAAATTCTAGAACCTGACAAAGGATATCAACATCGTTTAGTAGGTAGGATACGTAATAGTGAAACAAAAATATCAAAACGTTCCCATTAAAATCAGGAAAGAAATAAAGATACCCTCTATTCTCACTTAAAATCAGTATTACACCAGTGGTCCTGGCCAAGGCAAGAAAGAAAAAGGAAGGCATACGAACTTAAAAAGAACAAAAGTGTCAAGATGTGCAAATTTACAATTATTGCAACAACAAATCCAAGAGAACCTAGAGATGAACTATTGGCATTAATAGAAATTAGCAAGATTGCTGGATGCACAAACCAATTATATCCTCATATGCCAATCCTAGTCAAGTAATAATCAATTATACATAATTGACAGTAACCAACTATCAAGAACACAATGTGAAACAACACCCCTAAGTGACAGAGTGGTGTATATAATATTTTGTCATTTTTTAAAGTTTAAAGCCATGTGGCCTATTTGGGAGTACGTACCCAAGTACATGGAAGTATAAGAGCTTCATGAATATGACAACCGACAAATTAGGCAAGGCTGGGCTACAGGAAAGGGTGAGGAAAAGAATGGGACTGTGGAGGGGAATACAGGGGTCAGCTGTTTCTGTAGAACATTGTTTGAAAAAATAAAAGCAGATGGGACAAAATGCTTAGGTTTGGCAAAGCTGGGGTTAAAACTGAGTTCATTTTATTGATCTCTATACTTTTCACACATTTACCATAATTCGAAATGTTTTACTGCCCAATCCAAAGGAAAAGAAAAGAAAAGAAAAGAAAAGTGCAATAAGGGAAAATACATGTTAACAAAATTTTAAACGGCATTAACCTCTCCACACAGGGGGACCTATTGCAAGTTCCTGATAGAAGGAAGGATGTTCCTCTAGCTCTGTCGAAGCAATAACAATCTAAAGCAATAACAAGCTTTAGAAACTGGCATAAAAGTACAGAAGTGTTCCCCTCCTTTGCCCATAACTCATCTTCCAAATTTGCTGGAGAACCCTGCAGGCCAGCACACCTGCCAGAGCAAGTGATATCTACCGTGCTCCTGGGGTCCCTTTCACTTCTGGCCATGAATTATTGCTTCTCTTTTGTCCCCAGAGGTAAATAAGAGATCAATAGACACATTGCTGGATGAAGATAAACGACTTCATTGTGTAGAAAATAAATGACTTCCACCACATGTTCTTCGCTTCTCCAGCTTTGCGTTGTTGTCATTCCTCCTGTCCCTAGAACTTGCCTGTGTCACTAAACCCTGGGAGTTTCTGAAAATTTGGAGAAGATAGAGTACATGTCCTTTATCTTCCATCGTTTAATAGAAATACTGCAGCCAAATCCATTTTGTCTTTGTGGTGATCCATCATCAAGACAGAGTTACCTCCCCACCATCTTCCCTGTGTGACCCCTTTTATAACCAAAGTGTCTCTGCCCTTCAAGTATAAGACAGCCTAAACAAGGACCCCTGAAACTGGGAGATAATGTGGTGTTATCCTCAAGAGAGAGCTCAGAAAGTACCCACTGGATGAAACAAGGCTCACATCAGGATGATTACAACTCACGTTGTCACAGTTTATGAATTTGCCCCACAACATTCAAATCAGTTTCACATTGAGATCTCCCTAGTCAAGGTAAGAGAAAATCCATCTCTGTCATGTTAGGGGTCTGCACCTCTTGGCTCATATAAATACCCATGAGGCTTAGGTGGGAAGGGATTGGGGTAGTCTAGCTCTTACTCCTTGGCTCTTGGCATCATCATTGGTCCTTCTGCCACCTGGGGATGCTGCTCCCAGCATGGTGTACCATCTGTTGGTCCCTGATGCTTTCAGCTGGCTCAGAGATGGCCTCACAGTGGTCTTTCTGCTGCCTTTAGATCAGGACACCCAGAGGTCCACGCTGCTCTGTCACACACATGCACCCTGCACTTACCCCATTTCCCATCAGAAACCCTAGAACCCCAGCCCCAGAAGATGTTCTCTGTCCCTCCCATACTGAGCCACTTCTAACGTCTGATTCCCTTTACTTCCTCATTATTTAGGTGTCTGCTACCTAAACAAAGCAGGGGATGGTAGATGGATGGTTATCATAAATGCACGTCAAATTTTTGTGTTACTCCTGAAGCGCAGAGGCACATGAAATGGTTAGAAGCGCAATGCAAATGTTGGGCATCTCTGCGCCTCAGGTACTTCCTCAGTAAAATGGGATGCTTTGATAAAGTCAGTGGTTTGTAAATTGTGATCCTTGGAACATTAGTGTTCCTTGAAGTGCCTTGCACCTGCTTCAGAGATCAAGCATGGCCAAGTGGGTAGGGGTCCAAGGCCTGCTCCCCTCTTTCTTTCCAGGTTCCTTTGATGTGGACAAGTTTTGTTTCATGTTTCATAACTTGTATACATTTCATTTGATATATGGAGTACCTTTTCTTTATCTCCCATTGTTCAACAGATGGGATAGATTTGCAGATAAATCTAGATTAAGTGGTCTCCATGTGTCCTGAATGTCGGAATTCTAGAGCTATGTGTTTGTTGTTAAAATCTTCCAAAGATTATAATGTCTGTAAATCTGTGTAGGATTTTTGACTCCTATCCTTCAAGATACCTCCAAGTTTCTGTGCCAGTCCTGACTGTAGGATGTAATACTTTTAACTCTAGCATTTTCTCTTTATCGGTACTGCCAAGTTAATTTGAATAAAAATCAGGTGTCACAGAAGATTATCCAACGCCCTTGTTTTAAAAATAGTGAATTGAGATGCGAAAAAGTATGAGTATAGCCCTGCTCTCACTTACAATGCAATCAGGAGCCAAACAGGATTAGAAGAGAATGTAAAAACATAAGGAGCTGTGATATTGCCTCTGACTCCATATGTTCATCCCATCAAGTGAAGTCAGGGGAGCAACTGTTTGCTAAAGAGCCATTGTAGCCAGCCACAACCATCTTCATCTGTTAACTTTGGTCCACATTTATCTGATTCTTCACTTGGTGCCTGTTTTCTAGGAAACCCTAGGAAGAAGAAAAAATTCCCAGCAACAGTGTCAACCAAGAGTCCTCTGGCTGGTGTAGACCTTCCCCGGTCTCTACAGCTGCCTTCCATGAGAGAGCACCTCCTTTCTAAGAGTTCTAATTCTATCATCCGTCATGGATGTTGGAAGCTCATTTTTATAGACCTGCAAGAAGCAGTGGTTTGTAGATTGCACCCATTGTAAAGCCCTTTGGGATTCTCTAACAAAGGCAGTGCAGCAGAAGTTTAGACATTACTTTGCGAGATGAGTCATGACATTACTGTCATCCATGTGCCCCCAGAGGAGGCCAGGAAGAGATCTGGAAATGGAGGATGCTGCATGTTGTAGATCTGGATGTTAGAAAGTAAGAATGCAAGAACGCTCTTTTTCGTATTGTGCTGATAATGTTATCTAGTTTATACGGATATCTGGTTTCTATGCCTCTGGAAAAGGGGGCAGCCGCTGGTCTGTGCACTCAAAGCAGACACGCCCCGTGTACTGGGTAATGAGGGAAAGCCAGTCAATTTGGAGTTGTTCTAAATTGCTGCCTCCACGCCATTTCTATTTTCTGCACTCAAAAGACACAGCAACTTGCTGGGACCCAAACAATAGAAGAATGGTTATATGGGCTTCTTAAGTCCTATCAGAATGAAGAGAAGGAAAATCATACTCAGACTCGTTCCTTCTTCAAGGACCTCACACTCAAACCCATTTAATTGCAACCAGCGGCTGTTTCAAAACCTCGTGAGAAAAAGATTAGTTGAAAGGTGTTTGTATATTGTTTCTTGTTTCATTTTTCACCTTCCCTGTAAATTACATTGCTAAACAGTATTTACAGTTTTCATTGTGTCCAGAAAAGGTATTTGTTTGGGTAGCCAAAACATCCTCCTATCAGTTACGATTATACCCACCTTTATGTCAGAGAAACTGAAGACACTGGCTTAAACAAATATGGGTTTCTCTTTCTGACGTGACAAGCAGTTGAGAAGTAAGTGATTTACACAAGTGCATTGGCTTCACAATGTCCCAGGAATTCACATTCTTCTATCTTTCTTTTTCCACAATCTTCAGCACCTCTCATCCTATAGTGGCAAGATGGCTAACCTGAGTATGTGTTCTAGGAGACAAGTTGGGGTAAGCACAAAAGACGAAATGTGTGTGATGGCCAAGTCATCCTTTCCCCACTCCCCTCAGGAAAATAGCAGCTCTTCTGGACTCTCCACAAAGTCATTACATCTTAGATGCTAGAACTGGGGCAGAGGGCCATGCTTAGCTGCAAGGGGAGTCTTGAAGAGTAAGTATTTGCTTTTAAACTGGACACATCACCACCTTCAACAATATCAGGGAATTTTTGTTAATAAATACAAGTTCAAATATTGGGTCAGAAAGCAGCAGTGTCTAACATAGTCTGGATTTTCTTTGGTTCTGTCTAAAACTTAATACACTTCATGCTATGTGCCGCATAGCATTCTAAACTCTCTGTTTTAACCTGAAGACATATCTTTTATTAACTGATTGGGGTCTCTGCTTATCTCCGTAGCCCTTGACTTAGCAACAAGCAGTTACCTTAAGGCAACTCAAAATAAGCTTCATTCAGAAACAACCCCTTTGCCTGTCAGCTTACCTCTTCACAGAAAATACTTAATTGAAGGTATTTGAGAAAGGCTAGGGGCCCCAATCTCATCTTCTGCTAAGGCCCACTGCCTCATAGCAGTGCCTAAGATGGTTTATGTTTGATGCACAAGAGTAAAATTTTTCAATGCTGCAAGGATTCACGTTATAGGACTTTGATCCATTTATATAGCAAGCCACGAGCAGAAAGCATCTCTCTTAGGAAAGCTATATTTTCTTCATGTCTACCCAATGAGGCAGGAAGGAAGGGGGCAGGGCACAGCCAATAAAGTAATGACATAGCAATTATCACCAATATGGCAGAAAAGTCAACTCCCTATAGACTTTGAGGCCCAAAATGGTGGGAGATTCGACCTCCAGGGGACCTTGAGTCTCATAGTACACATTGTAATGTATTGGCATGGTGAATGTCCTGATGCTAACCATGAAAGGTCAAGGAGAAGACAGTGGCTTAATTCCTGGGAATCCTCGCCCCTTCCCCAAAGTAGTTGTAATAGTCATCTCACTTGTTAGCATATAAAAACTAGCAATGCCACACCTCGTGGTCTCTCCCTCTCTCTTGCCTTCCAAGATGGCCCACAGTCTGTCTATGGAGTGTGTATCTACCTTCACTTTATGTTCATCTCCCCCCTACCCCATGTATATCTCTCTAAATAAACCTACTTTTACTCAGCTATGGCTCACTCTTGAATTCTTTCCTGCATGAAGCCAAGGACCTTCATTTGGCAGGGTGCATCCCAGAGACTCAAAGGAGATGGCCATCCTCTCACCCCACCCTCATCTTTTTCCTTGCAAGTATCATTTGCAGACTGGCTAGCTCTAGCCTGAATTCATTCCACACTAGAAAAGTTTTACTAACATAGGAAAGAATTAAAAAGCATATGCCAAGGATCTGATTTTTCTTTCCCCTCAATATCCTTCAAGGCTAAATGTGATAGCCTTGAAGTTTGGTCAGCATGTGATCTATATCCCATATACTATGGGTGACAACTTGACCAAAGGTTTTTCTACTACATAACTAAGATGACTAGCTTGCCCTATCTGGGTGCTCACTGCCCATAGCTTACCTTTTTCACTCAGCCAATTGTATGTTCTACATTCTGTCACTGATGGATCCCTATCCGCTATCAAATTCTCCATTAGTTAAAATTGCATATAGCTGCATATGACAGAACAGTGACAACATTTTAATCAAAATGTCTCTCATGAGACAAGAGAGCAAAATGGAACCTTCAGGACCTTACTAGAGAATCGAGCTTCTTCTGCTATTCTGCTTGGGCATTTTAGCTAGTGGTGCTCATCCTTGTGATCAAAAGTTGGCTGTTTTACAGAACTGTGTCATAAGGGAAGCAGAGAGGTATTTTTAATTTGCTACGTTTTTACTTCCAAGCAATGTCCAATTTCTTTTCATAAGAAAGAAGGGAGAATGGATGTTTATTAGACAGATAACAGTGTTTGCCACAATTTCTGAACCCCAAGCTGGCATAACACACTTAGTAAAGTGGATGGAGAGAATTGTGGACCACAGCCAAGTCCTGTGGGAGCATTTGAGTTCAAGTGAAGTGTATGAGAAGAGGTTGTCTAATCCCCTTTGCTACATACTCTGGTGGAAAAAAAAACATGGAATCATGATGACATCCAATTTATTTCCTTAATATTTTGATGAATTCAGCTATTTCCAGAGTAATACTGTATAACACAACTTCATGGCGTTACCCAACAATCATCATTTGTTTTCTTCCTGTATCTGTAGATTGTTCAGGACTTGGATGATCTAAGTTGGATTCAGGAAGTCTTGGCTTCAGGCTCTAAGGTCTGTGGCAGTTCCACATGCCTGTCCTCCTCCTGGTATCAGAGGACTAGCTGATATCTCTTCTTCCCAACAAAGAGACAGAAGCACAAAATGGTACCCCCATCCATGCAAGCACATTTCAAGCCTCTACCAGTGAAACCAAGCAGGACCCCGTGGGGCTCCCCTGGGTACAGAAGACTTTCTGTGTCCCCTGTTTCTTTTTGTAAGAAAAAGGTTTCAGCCTCCTAGGACTTCTGAGTTCCAAAGTGCAGACTCAAACAGTTACTAAATGGGGAAGTGAGGGAATGCAGTGACAAAGGATGAACAGTCAAGAAACAATAGTGCAGAGGCTAATAATCAGATCTATCATAAGCTGGCTCAGTGATAATGTCTAACAAAGGACTCATTTTCCATTTAAGGCAGATGGGACAACTGTTAAATATTCTATAACAGAAACATGTAAAAACAAAAAAAGCATAATTTCTAGACAAAAAGATCTCTTTGTAAGAATGCATGATATCTTTCTTCACTTTTTACAAGAGACAATAATGCTGATAGCTGGTTAATTTTATGTGCTTCCTACAAGAAAGGAAAACTACCTGGTGATTTATGTTAGGGAAATTCAGAGTAATAAAAAGATCTATCCAGGGGCACTAATTATTTGCAAATACTTTTAGAGAGTTGTGGTTTTTGTTTTTTTAAAGATAAATTTAGAGATAATATATTTATTTATGCCACAGAATGTTACTACAGAAAGTAGTCTATGAAACTATTTACTCTAAAATCCAACCAAGTCTAGGAATTGTTTTTCTACATTTCTTATAGATGATCAATCAATCTATCTTCTACTTCCAGTGGTGGGATGGTCCAGTCTTCAGAAGGCAACTCATTCCATTGTCCCATGAGTCTAGTTGGCGAAGTTAACTTAGAGTCTTCCTCCTCTTGCCCTTAATTCTTGAAATCTGGAAAACATTTCACCAATTTCATTTGAAACCTGTTTTCATTACTAAGGCTGTCATAACAAATTACCATGAACTTAAAATATCCTAAAATAAGAGAAATGTATTGCCTCACAGTTCTGAAGGGTAGAACCTAAAATCAAGGTATTGGCAGAGCTACGTTTTCTCTGAAGAGACTTTCTCCAAAAAGCACTATGCTCTCCCTAGCAAAGAATCCTTCCTTGCTTCTGGTGGCTCCTGGAAATCCTTGGCATTCCTCAAATTATAGCTAAATTGCTCGAATCTCTGCGTTTGTCTTCATATGGCCTTCTCCCCTTGTGCCTTTACGTATCCTCTTCTCTTCTTATAAGGACACCAGTCATTGGATTTGGAGCCCATCTTAACCAGTATGACCTCATCTTAATTTAATG
The DNA here is from genome assembly GCF_048564905.1 of Vicugna pacos. Lineage (NCBI taxonomy): Eukaryota > Metazoa > Chordata > Mammalia > Artiodactyla > Camelidae > Vicugna > Vicugna pacos. Next base: position 11,101,895 of record NC_132991.1, on the reverse strand, counting down.
GCTCTGGAAAGACTTCATTTCCAAATAGAGTCACACTTGGGGGTTCCAGGTACACATGAATTTGGTGGGGGACATTATTCAACCACTTAAAAGGCCACTTCAAATATTTGAACAGATATCAATTCCCACTCTAGTCCTCTCCTCTTTAGCCTAAAACCATGAGTACCTTCAATTGCCCTTAAATGATGTTGTCCCCAGACCTTCACCATCTGGGTCAATTTCCTTCACTTATACACAAAGGCATCCACAAATTGATACTGTAAACTGTTAATAAGAAATTTCACTTATTTTGAGCATTACCACTAAAAAGCTTTATTAAAAGATTGTACGTTTTCATACCCAAGAAACAGTATGCAATTTTGTCCAACTAATAATTTAACCTGATGAGCAAAATAGCTGCCCTTGGATCCTGTACTTGGTGATCCAAGATGAGAGAGATATTACATCAGAAATCATCTGTGCTGTCCTGATTCTGACTTTTATACTCCACTGGGTGCTTTGTATTTTACTACCTATGTCAAAGACCAATACTGGTCAAAACTTATTACCCACCAATGAGCTGTAAAGAGAATGCTGAAAAGGGCATCAGAGGCTCCTGAAAGTATAGATCATACTCTGCTAGGGCGAAAACATCCCTGGCCCAGGACTTCGTTAGCATTAGAGTTTCACTACCGCCCTTTGAGCTCTGCTTCAGAGCCTCCCATTGAAACTCTGGCTTTGGAGTGTCAAGGATTGCAGAAGAATGAGAATATTGAAAATATGCCTGATCTTACCATAAAATACCACAGCAGGGACCACACCTCGATTAATTTGATTCAAAGTTTTTGCAACTGGGCCCAGGACCTTGTTCCAAACACTGTGAGAGAATTAAACAATCACAATATTTATTTGGCTTCTACCATATATTCAGCAAGCTATTGTGCTGAATTGGCAGTCTAATGGTAGGTGAAAAGAAAGAAAAGAAAGAAAAAAAGAAAGAAAGAAAGAAAGAAAGAAAGAAAGAAAGAAAGAAAGAAAGAAAGAAAGAAAGAAAGAAAGAAAGAAAGAAAGAAAGAAAGAAAGAAAGAAAGAAAGAAAGAAAGAAAGGGAGAGAGAGAGAGAAAGAAAGAAAGAAAGAAAGAAAGAAAGGAAGGAAGGAAGGAAGGAAGGAAGGAAGGAAAAGAAAAGAAAAGAAAGAAAGAAAGAAAGAGAGAGAGAGAAAGAGAGAGAGAAAGAGAGAAAGAGAGAAAGAGAAAGAAAGAAAGAAAGAAAGAAAGAAAGAAAGAAAAGAAAGAAAAGAAAGAAAAGAAAGAAAGAAGGAAAGAAGGAAGGAAGGAAGGAAGGAAGGAAGGAAGGAAGAAAAGAAAAGAAAAGAAAAGAAAAGAAAAGAAAAGAAAAGAAAAGAAAAGAAAGAAAAGAAAGAAAGAAAAGAAAGAGAGAGAGAGAAAGAGAGAAAGAGAAAAAGAAAGAAAGAAAGAAAGAAAGAAAGAAAGAAAGAAAGAAAGAAAGAAAGAAAGAAAGAAAGAAAGAAAGAAAGAAAGAAGAAAGAAAGAAAGAAAGAAAGAAAGAAAGAAAGAAAGAAAGAAAGAAAGAAAGAAAGAAAGAAAGAAAGAAAGAAAGAGAGAGGAAGGAAGGAAGGAAAGAATGTGATAAGATAAATAAGAGATGGAATAAATGCAACTTTATAGATGAATGCTCAGCCTCTGGATGATAACAGACTTCGATTCATAATCCTGGATCTTCTACTTCCTCATTAACTGTGATTCTGCTCAATGTACTAATCTTTCTAAGCCTCAAATTCTTTCAACTGGAAAATGGGAATGATAATCATTTATAGTACATTATGGTGTATTTTATGTGTATTTTACAGGTATTTTATAGAATTGTTGCGAGAACTAAATGAACAAATGCATGCAATGTACTTAGCATGATGTCCGGCACTCAGTAAGTATTACTTGCTTTTACTATAACAGTGGGAAACAAAGGAAAACAATTTTGAAAAGGAAGAACAAAGCTGGAAACACACACTACCTGATTGCAACATTTACTACGATGCTGCTACGTTAATCAACGATGTATCATTGGCAAAGGATACCACAGTTGGCAAAGGACAACAATAATTTGATTTGAAAATGACAGGCCAAATGGTTGAATATATACTTCACCAAAAAAACAACAAAATAAAAGACATGGATGGTAAATAAGCACATATAAAGATAGCCAACATGATTCATCATTAGGGAGATACATATTCAAGCTGCAATGAGATATATATCCACTAGAATTTTTAAAATTCAAAAGATTGAAAATACAAAGTGTTGACAGGAATGTGGAGCAACTCTAATGCTCATACACTACTAGAGGGAATGTAAAATAGTCCAGCCACTTTGGAAGAGAGTTTGGCGGTTTCTTACGAATATAACCACACTTTTACCATCTTACCCAGTATTCTACTCCTAGTATTTCTCAAGAAAAATAAAAGTGTGAGCCTACACAAAGACCTGCACATGAATTTTTATTGTTGCTTTATTTATAATCACCAAAAATTGGAAACTACCGGAAATGTGCATCAACTGGTGAATAGATCAAGAATTGTGACATTCATATAATGGATTAATACTCATCAATAGAAAAAAACAAACGACCAATACATGAAATGACCTGCATAAGTTCCAAAAGCATTGTGCTAAGTGAAAGAAGCTAGACACAAAACATTGCATACTATATGATCTCATTTTATCTATAGGGACAGATTTGCAATAGATCAGTAGTTGCAATGCAAATAACTAAATGGACTGCAGTTGTGGGGAAGGGACAGACTGCAAAGGCATGTGGGAAACATTCTGGGCATAAAGAAAATGTTCTATATCCTGATTGTGATATTGGTTACATAACTACATACATTTGTCAGATCTCATCAAATCCCACACTTCAAAAGAATAAATTTTATTGTATGTAAAGTGGACTTCAACGAAAATAGTTTACTATTATAATACTTGAGACATTATAAGGCAATGTTGGATTTATCATCAAAGGAGATGGAAAACCAGAAAATCACACAATGATCAGAATAGTAATACATCTTGTTCAATAACCTCATTTTTAAAAGGAATATGAGAAGCCCAGGACGTAGAACTGATTACTAATTGTTTATACACAAATTGACCTTGATCATCTAGGAGGGCTTTTAAACCCAGTGCAGTTGCTATAGAAATGCAGCACTAACCCCCATTCATTAAATAAAATGCACGGATGTCCTTCCCATCATCACTCTTCAGTTTCAGGTAAGTATTTAAGTAAGTGACTGGTGTTGGGGAGGAAGAAATTTTCCTCTGTCCATCTAGGTTCTTCCTGTTAGTCTAAGAAATAAATTGACATGAGACAGATTAACAGAAGAAAATCAAACAAAATTCTAATAACATGCATACATGGCAGAGACCCAAGAAAACTGATTAACTCACCAAAATGGCCAAAACTCCACCTTAAAGACCAACTTCAGCTAAAGACAAAAAAGGATGTTAAGGGAAGGGAGTTAGGACTTTGGAAGGCAATTGACATGAAGACGGGAAAACAAATGTTTGGTAAATAAATGTTTGCTGGGCCAAACAGAGACAATAGGACACAGATCTCTAGCGATGTGCTCTCTAAGAGTTTCCCCCACCACACACTTAGCCCATATTTGTCTCTGGTGACAGCTCTATTCTGGGAACAGGCCTTCTATCTAAATTCTTGTGGGCAGTTAGGGAAAAGGTCAAAGTTTCTTCCTGAGTCCTTTGGGCCCTGATTGTTTTCAGCTCAAAACAATCTTCATGCCAGAGACATTTTGGAAGGCAAGTTTTGCTTCCTTATACTGGAAAGGAACCATAGAAGAGACATGTAAACAAGGAATTGACAAGAGGAATTCTTGACTGGGAAAATGAGATAAATTGTTGACGATGTGAGAGTATTTATTGAAGCCCCCTCTGAGTGAAAGGGCTGGGGAAGAAAGTCATCAAAGGACTGAATTCTAGACCTGGCTCTGCCACCGTAATCTGTGTGAACTTCTGAGCTTCACCTCAAATTCCTCAGTGGTTAAAAAAAATGAAAACATTCTGGGGTTAAGGATGATACTAGAGACATATAAAATAATTGACTGCTCATTTGAGCTAGAGAGTTGTTTATAAATGGTGAATTGGGATGGTGATGATGGGCTGTCTCTCTCTAAACACTTATTATCTATTTGATGCAGGAAAATATGGGACACAAGAGGATGGTTATGCCCCAGGTCTGAGGCAAGTCCCTGGAGATGTGCCCCATCAAGTGGGGTCCTTGGCTTCACACAGGAAAGAATTCAAGACAGAGCCATAGTAGAGTAAAAGCAGATTTATTCAGAGAAATGCATGCTCCATAAACCAAATGTAGGCCATCTCAGAAGGCCAGAGAGGCCATGGGGCGGGGTGGGGGAGGTGGGTAAAGCAAAAGTAGATACACACTCCATAGCCAGGGTGCAGACCATCTCAGTAGGCAAGAGAGAGAGGGACATCAAGGTGTGTGGTTGGTAGTTTTTAGGGGCTTGGTCATTTCATATGTTAATAAGTAGGAGGGTTATTCCAACTACTTTGGGGAAGGCGTTGGGATTCCCAGGAATTGGGCCACCGCCCACTTTTTGACCTTTTATGGTCAGCCTCAGAGCTGTCCTGGCACCTGTGGGTGTGTCGTTTAGCCTGCTAATGTATTGTAATGGTGTATAGTGAAGCTCAAGGTCTACTGGAAGTCAAATCTCCTGTCATCTCGGGCCTTAAGGTCTCCTGGGAGCTGACTTTTCCACCACCTTGGTGCTAATTGCTGTGTTGTTCTCTTAAAGGTTGTGCCCTGCCCCCTTCCCTCCTGTCTTACATCCTCTTTGAGGAGAATCAGTGATATCCCAGGGAATTCACATTCAAATTGATCTCTAGTTTAGTTCAAATGATTCCAAAGAGACTATCAAAAATTAATATGTGTGTCCAGGTAATTCCCCAATGGACACTGAGGTTAAAAGGCAGTGAAGGTACAAAAGGAGGGAAAAGGTCATATAACTAGAGATCAATAGGAGACAGTAGCTTGATCTATAAATACAGTGTCCAAGGGGGTAATCTCAAATTGAGCATATAAGGTTAAAGACAAGCAAATGTCACATTCATTGTAGAAAAAGATCAAAGAAATCAGAAATAAGCTCTGTGGAACCTTTAGTATAATGCTGATGTCTGGCATAGACAAAACTCAACTGCTCACTTCCCACACGGCATCCACCCTTCTGTCAAAGGGGGAGAAAAAAGAGATCGAATGGGCATCCATAGGAAAAAATAACTTCAGGATGGTGAAGAAGAGTTCTTCTGATCTGGAAGGCACAATCCATTAACGGTGTGGAAAGCATTTTTCCCATCATTGCAGCTGAACAGGGGAACAGACTGTAGCGCCAGAAGGAAGGCTGAATGCAGGAAAATGGTGTTCTACTACTCCACTGGAGGAAGCCACACAAATGGGGAGGTTTGTGCCGTGAGCAACGGATGAAAAGTCACCCCGAATTGTTCCTCTCATTCTTGTTAATACTTCACAGAGTGTAGACAAATCACACGAGCCTCGCATCAAAATGTAAGAATGCATTTTCAGAGGAGGCACTGAAGGACTCAGAGCACATCTCCAAAACTGAAGAGTAGCTTTGTAATTAACTATCTAATCAGAATAGTAATAAGGACAGTTACAATAATTTTCATTTAAAAAGGTGGGAAATTTCCCCATGGCCACTAATCCCATGGAGTGGCCTTTAAACCAGCACAGTTTCCCAGAAAATCCACCAGGATAACATGAATTAAAACTTCAGGTGCAAACTCAAGCACATAACAACACACGCAAACAAAGGGGTAACATGGAGGTCCTCACGGATTCTAGAAGAAAGGGAATCACGCAGTATGAGTTTACCAGCACTCCCCAGATGGGACTTTCGAACAGACCAACCACAGAGAACCTTAGGTACAAAATACACCAGCGGCTGTGGGAAAACTGTTCCAATGTCAGATGTGTACAAATTTAAAATGCTCCTTGGCATAATTTCTCCTGCTTGTTGACAGTCTGCTTGTCAACTGTACTTTTCTATAGAAACGTGTAGTGTTCTGATTGGTCAATCAGTATCTTGTGATTTTGATCCATTTATGTCTGTTCTTTGACCTGTCATAACCCGAGGGATTTTTTTTTAAGACATTTTATTTCGTGTACAACATGCTGGCAGACTCTCAGACAAGATGATTCAGCAGGGTAAAAGTGTTGCATAAGCTTCGCATAAAATACTTGACAGTTTTTTCTAATACTTCACCATCTTTTTCGTATTATCCCAAAGCAATTTACCATCTGTCTTAGAGTCTTTTGTTACAGATAGCAAAAACTGAGCTGGGTAGATAATCAAAACAAACAAACCAAACAAAGTGAGGAAAGTGAGGTGTATATGATCTACTTCTTTTTAGGAACCACTGTCAGCTGCACATGGTAGAGTATGACAGCCCGCAACTGTGGCTACGGAGGGGTCCACAAATTACTAACAAGGCTGTCATGAGAGGGTGAGAGGGGACAAATCCTATGGGTAGATGGGTAGAGATCTCAAGGGAAAAGTCTTCATGTCTTTGGAAGTGTACCCTGGAGAATACCCCGTCCATCAGTGCGTCACAAGCTATAATACATCTGTGAATCAGCTGGAGAACTTGCAATACTGATTCTGATTCAGCAGTTGGTGTGGGGCCTGAGACTTTGCATCTCTAGCAAGCTCTCAAATGATTTTGATACTCTTATCTGCAGATGACACTTGCCATTTAACCAAAATTGCTGGCCTTCCTGTTTATACCTCAGTGGTTATCATCAACGGGCAGTCATGACAGTGCACCCCTCAGATCCTGATTCACAGTGGAACCTGCCAGGAGGAGCGCTGTTAGCTGACAGCTTCCTGCTGTGGGTGCCTTCAGGATCTGTTTAGGCTTTCAAACTGTGGCCAAATACCATCTGGGCAGCTTCCCAACCATGAGTGAGCCCAGTCATGTCATAAGGACTTGTCATGTCTGGCCAGCATGGGATCCCTGCGCCAGATAATGGAGCTTGGATGATGAAATTCAGAGAGGACAGCCTCCTGGGGCAAGAAGCAGGGCAGAAAGGCCAGAAAATGCATCGGAAGGTTGGGATGGAGAATCAGCAGCCCAGCAGGGTAAAAGCTAAATTAAAGGTGTGAACAGAGCACAGAAGTACTGGAAATGGGGAAGAATGGTTGTGCAGAAGGGTGACCTACCTTAAAAAAATAATAAAAAAAGGAAGAATCAAAACATGAGCTTGATGTCTGTCTTTAAATATTTAAGGATCATCTCACAGAAGATGGTTTTAAGCCTTCGGTGCTGATTTAAAGAACAAGATAATGTTTCTAATGGAAAGCATATTCCATTTCAAGCAAATTTAAAAAAAAATCCATTTTTTTTAACAATGGAGCTATTCTAGCATTAAATGGCTTATAGGAGAGTGAGATTTCCTTTGCTGAAAAGATTGAAGGAGGGATTGTTGGAATGGGAACGTGAATGATGATGTGATCAGGTTGATGATAGTTGACTGGCACCAGAGACCAGACAAGTCTTGAGGGAACATATAAGCTACTAGGTGAGACCCCAGGTCCTGGCACTAGGAGGCGTTGGGTTAGTCATTATGTCCCGGGTCTGGCTATGCTATGTGCCACACATAACAGGTGCTGGTGACAAAAACCCTTTCCTTGACCTAACTCTGTCAGTTTCCTCTAAACTCTCTTCTCAACTAGAGCTCAGTCTTTTGATTTTTGTATCAGACTTTGCATCACACAATTTTAGCAAAAATACTGCTAAGTCAGTTTAGCAAGAACCCTGACCCTGGATATCTAATTACCCTTGATAACTCATCAAATTCCTTATCCCCCACCATTTGCTGGGACATACCTGATTACCTTGGCCTGATTTTAGCAAGAATTCTACTAAGCAGGTTTAGCCAGAATTCTTCCTTACTCCTAATGTTTCCTCTCAGGCATTTTCCATCCCCTGGCTTCCACCCTGCTCTTTGGCTATAAATGCCCTTTTTTTTTCATACTGTATTCAGACTTGAACCCAGCTCTACACATACTGAGGGCTCTTTTCTCTTTTGCAATAGTTCTTGAATAAAATCTTTTTACTGCTGTTCAGCTCTGTTTTTCTCTTTAGCACTGGGGATATCATGGTTAGTAAAATTCACCTGTCTCCAAGGAGAATATACATTAGTAAAAGGAAAGAAACATTAATAAAATAATTATAAAATGCATTCATACTTATAATCTAAGATAAAGATTAGGGGGAAAGGACATTTTAAAGTGATTTAGGCTATAAGAGATCAGAAGCAAGTTCCCTGAACATGTGACACCTGAGCTCTGATCTCACATGAGAGGCATTGGTGGGGGTGTGTGTGTGTATTAAAGCCAAGAGGGCGTATCCTCCAGAGTCTTGGAAGAAAAGATACAGGATTTTCAAAAAGGGGGATTGAAGAGGGTTTACTGAAGAAAGTATTTACAGAGGTGTTGTTGCTGAGCTCAGGGTGGGCTGCTTGAAAGCCAATACTCAAAGGGCAAGTATTGATAGAAAGGAATGTTTGCTTTATTTATGAGGCTGACAACTTGAGAAGAAGGTAGACTTGTGTCCAAAGGCCAGCTCCCCCCTACTCATTGAGGGGCAAGAGTTTTTAAAGGGGAGTGTCTAGGGTGTATAGGCAGAGGGAGGGGGCTACTGCAGAACAGCGCAGTCAGCGCCAACAATCATCTTCATCGGTCACGCAGTGGTCTGCTCAGTGTCATTTTGATTGTTTGAAGCACAAGTAATCTTTAGTTCCAGGGTCAATTTGTTTCCATTTCTTTGAGGCCAGTTCTGGGAACCGTGGCAGCTTATGTCGTGGCTACAGTCTGGCCATGATGTAGTTAACTTCTTCCATCTGGTGGGGGTCTCAGTATCCACAAAACAGCTCAGGGGACATGGCTCAGAATATTATCTGTAGCCCTTGAAGAGGAACTAAAGGTCCTTGATGTTGCTTAATGACTAAACTATTATTATTTGATCTTGTTTGACTGCCTTTCTCTGCTTCTGGATTTTCTAATTTCTCTGACTAAATGTATTCTTTGGCTAAAGTTTTTCTGCAGGCAAGAGGCAGGCAGAGGACATGTTGGGAGTGGGGGGAAGTCTGTCTTGGGAGGGTCCCAGAGGGTCCTCCTCAGTTTCAGTGTGGACAGGGATCAGCAGCAGGAGGAGCTGGAAGGGCTAAGATAGAGGCTGTTCCTGTAACCAAGGGCAGGATACAGATCCAGGAGAAGACTTGCCTGATGGAGATGTTGCCACAAGTAAGGTAACACAACCACTCGAACCCTAGGAAAATCCAAGTGAAGCAGTCTGCAGTGGCCAGCAGCCCAGGGCACAAAACAGGACTGAGACATATGGAGAACATATCTAGAGGGACAAGCAAAGAATGATCAGCACAAGGGAAAGACCGATGCAAGATAAGGATGGAGGGTGGGCTGGGGCTTAGGCCATGTCATAGAATTTGGACTTTATCAAAAACAATGGAAGTCAGAATTTCAAGGCCTACCAGCAGCTCAGGGAGGTATCTGGGATCCCTGCTGCAGAAAGTGGCTGCTTGGTCAAGACTTTGGTCCTAGGATTCCTGCAGTGGTAGGAAATTAGACTATAATGAATTTTTAAAGAATTTTTTCTTCTGGTTAATAGTGGCTACCTGAATGCTTTGTTGAAGAAGATGCTAAAGCACTAGCCAAGTGGAGCCAGAGGAATACAGCAACTGATTAGTGGTGTGCAATCCTATTAATCTGTGTTAGCAGGAAGTGGGTAGATCCTCAGACACGTTCAAAGTGTGAGATCTTACAAATTAGTGATCACAAATTTCAAGGGTTTTTTTTTTCCTTTTCATTATTAGTGACCTAGGAATTTTAGAAGTAAGTTGACTTCAGAAATTCTGAAGCGTCTAACAACTTGATAGGATAAGGCAATTGTGCTGAAAACATCATTGATGAAGAAGGCTCTTCAAAAATTGCAAATATTAAGAGAAAAAGTTAAAAACTTGGACTAAATCAAAAAGACAGATTCACCTCCACATCCACAACAGCATTATTGACAATTGCCAAGATATGGAAGCAACTTAAGTGTCCATCAACAGATGAATGGATAAAGAAGCTGTGAGAGATATACACATATACACAATGGAACACTGAGCCAAAAAAAAGAGTGAATTTTTGCCGTTTACAGCAACATGACTGGACTTGGAGAGTATTACGCTAAGTTAAATAAGTTAAACAGAGAAAGACAAATGCTGTATGATATCACTTATGTGTGGAATCTAAAAAATAAAACAAACTAGTGAATATTAAAAAAAAAAGCAGACTCAGATATAGAGAACAAATTAGTGGTTACCAGTGGATACAGGGAAGGGGATGCAATATAGGGGTAAGGAATTAATAGGTAAAAATTAATATGTATAAAATAAGCTACAAGGGTATATTGTACAACAAGGAGAATATAGCCAATATTTTATAATAACTATAAATGGAGTATAACCTTTAAAATTTGGATCAATTGTACAATCAATATTGTACACCTGCAACTTATATAATATTGTACATCAACTATAGTTAAAAAAAATTTTGAAAAATTTTTCCTGCCCATTTAGTAAGATTTAAAGACTGTATTTTAATATGAAATTCCTCCTTGTTTGCACTTTTTAAGTCTCACTTATGGGAAAAGAAAAATATCTTTGTTTTATAAGTTGTTAATCAGCTCTGAAAATTGCAGAAGTGAAAGCTTTCTGTGAGATTCATTTGCCCATTACATCCAGGTGGGAAAGAATATGGCATCCTTAGGGTTTGCTTTGCACAAAGGAGTTCCTGTGTGATTTGAGGCAAGGAAATAAGGTATTAATGGTTTTTCTTTGAGGCTAAATTAATCTCTGTTTTAATTAATAATATAATTAGTGTTCATTGAGCATTTACTGCATACTGGACATTCTGTCAAGCGTTTAGATGATTTATCTCATTGAATACTTATACCCAGTAGTATGCTGGTAAAGAAGCTCTTTAAAATTAAGTTAAACTGATTTTAATTTTAATTGATTTAATTTAAAAAATGGCCCTGATTTGTAATGTTTGCCAATTTTCATGGTTGAGGCACTGCTATGAACAGTTTAGCAACCAGCACAAAAAACTCCTGAATATTGAAGAGTTGTCTCTCATGAATAAGAACAAGCTTGGTCCAGTGCAAAACTAGCGTTACAAAGAGAACTACAATACAACGGCCCAAATAAAGAGTTTATTTCTCTCTCATGTAACAGTCTGGGATGAGGTAGAGATTTCTGCTTCTCAGAGTTACCCTCTAACCCAGTCTGGGGGGTCAGTCTGCCATCCTAAACCACACAGCCTCAGACAGAGTTCTGGCAAGAGCCTTTGCAAACCGCAGAAGGCAGAAGAAGGAGGAAGAGCATGAAAACCACCCCGAGGATGATCTGAACTGCCCGTATCCTTTCCACTCGCATCCTTCACAGTCACTTAACCACACCTACCGACAAAAGAGGCTGGAAAATGCTTGTGTCGTCGGTCCCTCACCCAGCTAAAACAGGCGTGTGTTCTATAAGCATGGACTGGGCTCTGGTGAGAGTCAGTCATTCTGCCACACAGCCCTGCGCAGAATGCCCACGAGGCAGCAGGGTCCTAGTAAGGACTTCAGGCCACCTTCTGAATCCCAGCTCAGCTTACCAGCTATTTGATTTTCGGATGCGTTATCTTAGTTTCCTTGTCTGTAAAGTGGAGACAATAACAGTCTTTACCACATGGGGTTTTTTTGTAAGGAATGAACAAGTTAATAACACTGAGATCTTGAAACAGTGGTACATTGCAAGCATTCATTTTAAGCTAGTGATATTCTTGTTCAGTAGACGTGGGAACAGGCATATGAACGTCACGAAATTGGCAAACAAGATGAGAATTCGAGTTTTCTCACTGCAACCTAACTCTAGACGCCTTTGACAAATCATGCTTCCTGTTTCGCCTCCTTATCCCTGTTGTATTCCAGGGTAAACAAAAGGATGTTCAAGAGAAGAATCAAAGCTGGATACAGCAGGAGACATATATTCTTATGTGCAATCCTGAGTCCTTTTCAGGGTAAAATTTAAATGGCAGCTGAAACCTGTAGAAATGAAATTTTCACTACGTGGTTTTGGCTAAATCCCATATCAAATAATCTCAGCATAAAAATGTATCCCAACCTGCAGTGACAATCTTAACACTATACAGGGGGTGATGGGCAGATTGACACAGCTCTGGGAAAAGCTACTGAAATACAGTCTTTGGAATCACTCATTATCTGGATTTCTAGGATTTCCCTTCAATGAGTAGGAATAACTCAAAGTTAGTTGAACACATATATCAAAAGTAATTTTAAAAATTAGCAGCCTATTGTTTTTTTTTAATTCAAAGAATGGCATGTATCTTTTCCCAAGTGAATTGCCTGCAGACTGGTTTTTGAGATCAGTATCTTGTGATGCCATTCATTTTCCTGATGTGGCAGGTATGCTAACCTGGAACTTTGTCAATCAAAATTCAATTTCACTCACAAAAAAGCACTCATTTTTTTTCCCTAGTGGATTCTAACTTTTTCCTGATGGATTCAAGTACTCTGTTTGACAGTATTAATAATTCCATCAAAGGTTCTGATGGAAGAAAAGAAAAGAAATAGACATCTGGGGCTTCTCTGAAACATCGTCCCCAAACTCTGTGATCATGGGATTAAGAGCAGAGCTAGTTGGATTGCCTAGTGCCCTGAATAAATATAGATCACTCTACTCTCTCTCTCTGCCTGCACGATTTTTGTTTGTCATATTGACATTACTTGGGTAGCCATGAGGTTATGCTGAGAAATGAGGGTAAATAGGAAGATGTTTTGTGCCAAGATATTGTGAAGTAGCACAATACAGGGAGAACCTAAATTAGGGAGGAAGAGGATCACAACGGGAGACAACACACAAAATCTTGTGTGGATGGTTACATGGTCTGAAAACGAGAGATTGAGCATCCTGGTCAAAAACCAAAATGGAGCATGGAAGAGGAATAGATCAGGACCATTGACTCGGGCTGTCACCAGAGAGAAAGCTCAGATCCATTTGTATTTGGTGCCTGGATTGTGGTATAGGGGTGCCTGTGGCTGCAGGAATAGGAAGGATAAATCTTATTTCTAAAGACAAAACCCCTTCCTCAAATCTGGGTCTGAGAGAGGGGACCATTTTCCCACTCTGGATCAGAGGGCAGATCTATGGCAAACTACCCGCCCATTCTCCTGTTCATTCTGCTCTTCTTCTTTTTTTTTTTTTTTAACTGAAGTATAGTTGAGTTACAACGTTAGGTTAGTTTCTGGCATACAGCCTAGTGATTCACACTCTGCTCTTGAAATCTGTCTTTCCAGACTGCCATTTTGACACTAGCTAACTCTCAAGAAAACAAGTCAAATGCGGTATTTGCCTGAAGTGCCTGCTTTGATTGAGCATGCTTGCGTTCTCTGCAGTGCGGCCGTGCTGTGGCACTAAGAATGAGGCCACCCGCCACTTGTGTCCTACGTGCTGTCGGCGACTTCCATCCTTTTTGTTTGTATTTTGAATACACACAAATCACAGCATATTCGCAATTTTTGTATTAGTTTTGGATGAACATTATCTTTATAATTGTAACTTTTTTAAACAGAAAACAGCACAAGCCCCACCATGTGTCCATCTTTCAGACTCAACAATAATCTATAGTTTGCTGTCCTGTTATTAATGGTAAATGTTTGCCTTGTTTCCCATACCTTGCAATTATAAACATTGCATTGTGTATATTGCATTGTATAAATATTGTGCTACCTCACAATATCTTGGGGCAAAACACCTTCCTGTTTATCCTTATTTCTCAGCGCAACCTCATGGCTATGCATTGTAAAGAAAGGTCTGTATTGAGATCATCTCCTTGGCACAGATCCCCAGCTGTAGAATTTCAGTGAGTTGCCCATCCCACCTCTAAGAATGCCACACATCACTGGGTTAAACCAGGGTCCATTCGTTCTGTTTATACTCATGCTTTGCCCGCTGAGAACAAGCCTTACTCCTTTTGGTTGCTTTGCAGATGAAGAGTGGCCCAAAGTGGGCTTCAAGCTCAGGGCTAAGGTCTGCTTTACACTATGGGCAAGTCTTTGGGGTCCACCTCATGAGTGTCACAGAGGCTGCTGCTGAGTTGCAGAGAAATGTGAGGAGCGTGGATCAGAGTCACAGTCAAAGTCGCAAATGAGTTCTTTGTGCATTTTAACCAAAGAACACTGCACACAGGCCTTTCTTTCTCCCTCCCCCAAGCCCTTCTTGACAACGCAACAAATGGTAATCTGAAATCAAACACGACACTCTACCTGCAGGACCCGGCGCTGACAGATGGAGCTGTGTTTAAATAGCTTCATGTTGCCAGTTCCAATAAAGAAAAAGTACACAAAAGCCCAAGCCTGATGGGAAAAGAGAAAGTGCTCTGAATGCGAAAGGGAGTCAGGTAAGCGTAATGGTGATGAGAATCATCCGAGCCGTCAGCACGCGGGTAGCATGTCCTCTGATTGGCTGGGATGTCCATCGCTGCGGCCCGTGGCCGACTCAACACCGGTGGGCGGGACGGGGCAAACTCTGGGGATGCTGAGGGCTTTCCTTTAGCTCAGATAGTGCGTGAGGGAAACCTGCCAGATTTTTGATCCGTGTTAGGCTGCGGGGTGTGTAACAGCTGTTTTTGTTATCTGAGAATGAGGCATCCGGGGGCTGTGGGACTGCTCTAGGCTTAATGATTTGGGGGTTTTGTTAAATAAAGGCACTCAGATGACGTTTTAGTGAAGGATAAGGCCTCAGAAGACTCCAGAAAGGAAAATAACCTTTACCTTGAATTTTTGTGTTTGGTTTCACTGGGGCTGCAGTTATGGATCAAGTCAAAAAAACCTACAAAATACTTTGTAGGAAAAAAAAAAAAAGCCTTTTGTCTTCAACCCGATTTGAATTTGTTCCAGTACCATCTGGAGAGAATGTTAAATTTGGACTCTTTGATCTTATATGGCAAGGGACCTCTTTGTGGCCTTTTTAATCCTCACTTTTCAGGAACTGGTGTGTATCTGTTTCACAGCACCCGTGGCCATCTAGAGTTCTTGCCAGAGATATCCTGGGTGCTTCACTGCTTTGGAGCTGGCTTCAACTTAATGTCCTTCCATTGTACCAGAGAGTCCTCCTGGAGCACTGTCACTGTCTTTAAAACCCATGGATACATTGAGTTCACCAGCATTTATTGGTGAATCTTTTTGCCACGCCCTGTAGGAAATACTGAGGTTGCAAAGATAAATAAGACAGTCGCAGGAGATATAGGCATTAAATACATCACTATAAAATAATGTGCAATAATTAGGGCAAGTTGTGTAACCATCAGAAAGGGTATGAGGATACAGTGACTCGTTCTGTTGCCAGTGGATGTAACTGGTATTCCAGGTTCTTGTCCCGTCCCAGGAAGAATTCAGAGAAAAGACGTAGTGTTTAAAAAAAAGTAAAGTGAGAATTTATTAAAGGTTGGATAGTACACTCTCAAGAGGAGAGCGGGCAGGCTCAGGTGAGCAGCTGCCCTGAGTTTCTTTGGCAAGTTAAACACAGGGTGTAAAAATGAATGGGTGGAATATTCATTGGGGAGGAAAGGGTTTGGGGTCATATTCCCTGATTTTCATCCCAACTCCACCTTCCCTAAGGGAGGAGGGATTTTTGTCCTTATTTGGTCTGGATCGGAAGTGTCATGGCCTCGGTACATGATGGGTACTTCTAATCTGCAAGGCTAATTTTATTGAAATGAGGGCATAATGAGCAAAAGGTTACATTCGGACACTGGAAATTCCTGACTTTTCTCACCTTTTTTTTTGTCGGTCTCCAGGCCACTCATCACCCAAAATGTGTGACCACTTAGCAGCCCAAAGCTTCCTGCTTTTCTTTCTCTGCCCTGGGACCCCTGGTGCTTCCATGATGTGTGGTTTCCTACATTTGGCCTGTGTGCCTCCTTTCTGCCCAATTTCTGCCATTTGGTCTATATCCCCTTTCTCTGCTCATATCTAGCTATCTGCCTGCTCTAACAATTCTACCTGGGCTTGTCAGTAAGAGTTGGGGAGAGTCATCAACTTCTCATTAAGAGAAGGGCAATCAACAGACAGCTACTATTTCATGAGAGCCCAAAATGTGCCAGGTATTGACTCAGGCAGTTTAATCTAATTTAAGTTACCCCAACATCCCGATGCATTAGATACTGTGAGTCTCAATGTACAGATTAGAGGTGATGAGCTGAAGGGATGCCCAACCAGAAAGGGTCAAAATACAGGTATGAATTTAATTTTTTTTCTGACTTCAAAGCGCACGCTTCTTGTTCAGCACAACACTGCTTTTGGACACAGAGAAATGACAGAGATGTGGAGCCAGGCAGAGGGGTGGAGTTACTGTCACCAACTGTCCCCATCTGTTCCTTCAGCTTTTTCCTCCAGGTGAGACTGTACCCTGACACTTTTCTCTGCCTTCTCAGTCACCCAGTTGTGGCACACTAAATGCATTCCCTTTGTCCACCCCTTCAAAGCATGTATTTCTTGAAGGACACCCCAAGTCTCAAAAATACAGATTCCCATGAGAACAAAACCAAAAAGTAGAAAAAAAAACTTACAAAATCCTCCAACAACATTTGGTGGATTTCCAGCTTCCTCTGGAGTCAAGATGGCTTTGTTATGTCCGTGATCAGGACAGCCTGGTCTCAAAGCATAGTTTGTGCATTTTTCAAAGTGCTGGTCTCAAAACACCCCTACTAGTTTGATCCTAGCCTTACAAGGCACATGGACCATTTCTGAAGATTGGGGTGAGCCAAGAGCAGCCTGTGGCAGTCATGCTAAATACATCTCTCTTCCAAACAGGTAGAAACCCAGAAGACAGAAACTCTGATGCACAGACGTGGGACCACAGCTTTTGACTAGTTGTTGAGCAGCTGAAGTGAGCCTCTCTGCTCATCTTTGAGTGTTTCTTATGTGCCTTTATTTGTGTAGAAGGAATGAATTCCTGATCAAATTTCACTCCACCAGAGCACGTGGGAATGTACCTTGGTTCAACCTAGCTTATGAAATATTTCACAGATTTAGGGATTTTTACTTTATGTGCAGGTGCTGGGTGGTTATACTGAACAATGACTCATCACTCACCTTGTAGTTAACCTTGAGACCGAAGTGGGTAATACTGGCTCTTCTGACTGGAGATGGGATGGCTGTCTCACTAGTCACATGTACGTCTAATAGATGCCTCAGTTCTTGAAGGGAATTGACAATCCAAACCTAACCCAGCTGACTATTAAAGCATGGGATTTTATTTTTGACTAAATAGTTCAAGGTCGTATGAATTTCCTAGGGGGATTCCCATGCATTTTCTGATTTCATAGGTCTGAGTGGGTCAAGATTCGGTGTTGCTAGCAATCTCTTAGAAACACTGCTGATTCTCTGATGACACTGAGTAGCAAGGTTGAAGATTAACTGTGTTCTGGGTCTTGATCAGAGAGCAATCTCAAACACATGGCTGCTCAACCACTCTGGAGGTTAAGAGAAATGAATAAATGATGTGTACTTAGAAAAATCTCTGGAAATATCATCGATCTCAGTTGAGCATTTGAGGGCTTCTCCAAACCACTAAACCATACTTCCAGTGTAAGTTAATGAATTTTCTCATTTAACTCTCACTTCGGGGCTAAGAAATAGCTTTAGTTACTGCATTTCATAGATGGGAAACTAAAGGTCAGTAACTTACCCATAGTCACTCAGCTTTTAAACAACAGAGCCAAACTCGGACCCAAATTTGCTGTAATTTATTCTGCCTTTTACTTCTGGTTTTACTTTATTTTCTTACTTAGTTCCATTTTCCATTATTTTTCTGAGCTGCTTAACTATATTTTTATTACTCCATTGCATGCACCCTTATGCTATCCAAAATGCTTTGTTTTTCTTATTCTTTAAACGCCTTTATTAAAGAAATAATTCAAGTACAAAAAATTTGAGCACAGAGCAAATTATAATCAAGAAAATACAAAATTGCTTCTATTTCCAGCCCCTGGAGATAATTCCTAAAATCTCGGTGACTCTTCTTCCAGAATTTTCCACCATGCTTTGTGTACTTTTTTTCCTTTAATAGTGAAATATGACTTCATGTGTATGTTTGGTAATTGCTTTTTTTTCCCCATTTAGCCACATAATTTAATCACCTGCCCATACTAATGAACATACTTCCAGAATGTTATTCTTAATGAGCACAGGACACTTGTTTAAGTGAGCAAAGACTCATTTACTTGCTCTATCTCTTGTTCTTGGGTATTTATACTGTTTCCTTGGTTTTTTGTTTGTTTGTTTGTTTTATGGATTTGAGTAACATCACAGCCAATAACACCCCTAGGTATTTGTGCTTGGACACATTTTTAACTGATTGACATTGACATTGCCATTTACTAAAGTGACATAAAACATTCCTCTTGAATGACCTTTACCAAAAGGGAAATTCTTTTTGGTTCTGAATCCCACTTCTTTCCTTAGGGTCCTCTCCGTTTGGGGCATTTCCTTCAAAACACTTCTACTCTGATAAACTGTGGACATCGCATACGATGTCAGTGAGTGTCAAAGCAGCCTTTCAGCCCACCCTACCATCACTGTTTATTACCTTTTGTTCATCTTTGTCAGGTTGATAAGTAGTAATTAGTCCTCAGCAGTACTTTTAAATTAATTTAAATTCTATACATATACACAAATACATTTTTCCTAACCCTTTTACAACATCGCTTCTATCTTTAAAGTTCTCTTGGTTTGTCCTTTCCCCACAATCCCTGCCTCTTCCACCAATCTTCAGGGCTGAGCACATTGAAGAGTTTGTATGCGTTATTTTAGACCTCGTCCCAACCTTATACGTGCATGCAGATAAGTGCACCCACACTCAGGATATATGCTTTCCTATTTGTGTGTATGTATGTGTCTTTTTTAAATGATATCACTTACACGTTGCCTTGTGAAATGAACAGTATTGCTCAGAGAACCATCCACATAAAAGTAGATCAGGGTTTCACACACTGGTCACTAGTTGTCTGTAGTGGAAGGCTTCCCCATGCATTATAGGATGTTTAGCAGCAGCCCTGGTCTCTTCCCACCAGATACCGTTAGAACTTCTTCCCATCTCCTTGGAGTCCTGACAATCAAACCTACCTCCGTATGCTGCCAAATATTCCCTAGGGAGCAAAATTGTTCCTGGTTGAGAACCAATGATATAACTGTTCTTCATTCCTTTTTCATACATTACATTCCAAATCATTTAGCAACATTTTTTTCTGTTACCTTGTAGCAATGAACACCCTTTTACAAGAGAACAAATCTCTTGAGAGAGAATACAGCATAACAGGAAAGAATACAGTTTCTGGAGCCAGACTTCCTGAGTTCAAATTCCAGATTCTAAATTTGCAAAATGGAGATACGAATGGGAACTAATGAAGATTAAAGGCATTTAAGTATGAAAAGAGTGTAAGCAATTTATCGATAAATGACACCTGTTATCGGTGCCTCCACAGACGTGCATGCAAGTGCTTCTCAGGGGTAGAAAGTGAACAATTATACAGCTGGATCGTATAAGAGATGCATGTTTTTAATTTGAAGAGATGTTGCAAAATCTCTCCCAGAGAAGTGTAGCAATTTATACTCTCATCAATAATATATCGTAGTTAGCTCTTTATGCACTCGCCAGCATTTTTTATATCATATTCTAATACTTTTTCTAATCTTATGGAGGATAGATAGTATTTCGTTTTTATTATAATTTGCATATTCCTAATTTCCGGTGAGTTTGAGCAATTTTTCATGCATTTATTGACCGTTAATATTTTCTCTTCTGTGAATTGTCTCTTTGCCATTTTGTTTGTTTCTCTTTTTCTTATTGGTGTGTATTAGTTCAACTATTTTGCTTGATAACCCTTCGTCTCATGTGTTACAAATATTTTTTCACAGCTTAGCACGTGATTTTTAGCTTTGTTTATGGTGGTTATCGCAATGCAGAGATGTTGAATGTCAATGAAGCCAAATTTATTGATCTTTTCAGTTGCACTGTTACTCTTCTGGGTCCTGTTTGAAAGGAGGCAGGTTATGAACAGACTGTCAATTTATTGGAAACTAACTATTTTACCATTCCAGAGAAAATGAGAAGCAGAAAATCAAATGACAGAAAAGGGAATAAAAGAAAACACACCAGTATCATGAACGAAGTGAACTAACATCGATGAATCACCAACAGGCACTAGGGCTTTCGTATGAAGTAAGTCAGTTCACTGACAGCGGATTGTCTCACACTGGAAGGGAAGACAGAAAACCTGAAATGAAGATGGCACCAAAGTACGCTCATAGGGATTGCGGACTGTAGTGCAGTTTAGTCACTGGATTTGGCAGTAAACCCCAACATATTTTGAACATTCTGTTTGTGTACAGAACTCCCTTGAATTATATTTACATCCAAAGTGGCTGAAAGAAATGTTGGTGCCTTTTTTTTTAAATAAAATATTTCAAAAACTGCATTTCTGTAAAGTTAAATGAATAAAGTGCTCCTGAATTTCTGAGTCTTAATAATGTAGCATGTAAGTTTTTGTACCCACGTTACCCTTTTCTGGTTGTGGCGAATATCACAGGATCTCAATGGATCCCTGCCATGGTCAGTCTAGAGATAGAGATGGTTAGGAAAGCAAAGCAAAATGAAGAAAATGGCTTGGACTCTGGGAGCATAACCAGGTACATGTCAGATGCTGGTCAACCTCGCAGGTCTGACTTTTAACATTTAACCATAAGACTGAGTCTGAATGGAAACTGTTCTTCAATCCCTCAGGCCAGAAGGAAAACCTGAATTTATCTATCCACCATCCCTCTTGACAACATGACCTTCGCTGGAAAAAAAAAAAGCTGTGTGTAACCATCTAGCTTTAGTAAGATCAAAGGGCAAGAAGAGAGAGAAATGACACCCCGTGGGAAGTTAAGGATTAAAAGATCAAGAGATAAGAGAAAAAGGAGAGACATCACAGAAGACAGACTTTTTTATGCCTCTCTGAGATGGGCTAAGTGTGGATTGACAGGAGATGAAGGGGGAAAGTTAAGGACAGTTTCTATCCTTAGGATTTGGTGCACAACTGTCTACCGATAAGACCCTTCTTGTGATGGATTCCCTGCCTAGCTTGGGTTGCAATATCTTGTCAAATACTTCCAGGTACAGTGAAGTATCTACAGAGACTAGGGGAGAAATAGTAGCTGAATGCCTAAGCTACTCTGTCCTTAGGAGTCTGATAGGAGGCACAACCTGCAGGAAATGAAGGCTGTAGCCTTACCACCTAGCAGGTAGCTTCCAGAAAAGCTCTTCATTTCAAGCTCTGCATCTGGCTCCATCTGGGGAACTGACAGGTGCTCATGGGTCTTGCACAAAAGCAACCAGACTGATGGAGAGTAGCAAACCAACTCTTTCCGTGAGCAGTGTTAAACTTCAGTATTAGAGACGATGTTGCAACTGACGAAAGGTGAACTTCAGTGAAGTAACTGTTCATAAAAAGAGAAGCATGACATGCAAGCCAGACATGTTTTATTTTTATGCAACCCCTGTATTCCTACAAAGTTGGATTTAAATTAAATACATTTGAAAAGGAGAAAAGTATTTTTGTACTTTTTTCAAACATAAACTTTTTATTGAAATACATATGTATATTTCAGAAAAATATGCAAATAACCAGTGTTCAGCTTGATGAATCTCTCAAGCTAAGTATGCCCACGTAACTGGACCCAGGTCATGGCCAGCTCCCCGGAAGCCCCCTCATGTCTCTTCTAGTCACTACTCACTTGCTCCAAAGGAAATTCATCCTATTCCAAGATCTAACAGCAGAGAGCAGTTTTCCTGGTTTTGAACCTGATAGAAATGCTTAATCTAACATCACAAAAAATGTTATGTTTTATTCAAAAATGATGTAATTTTACATTTTACATTTGGATCTATAACCCATTTTGATTTAATTTTTACATAAGATATAAATTATAGGCTGAGGTTCTTTTTAAATATATGAATGTCCAGTTGTTCCAGCAAAAACTGTCCATTCTCCATGGAATTTTCTTTACACTACTGTCAAAAAACCAATTGGCCATGTTTCTACATGTCTATTTCTACAGTCTATTCTTTCCATTTCTCTATTTGTAGATCCTTTCTCTGATACTAAACTGTTGTGATTATTATACATTTATATTAAGTCTTAAAATCAGGTAATGTAAGTCTTCAAACTTTATTCTTCTTTTTCAAAGTTGTTTTGGCTGTGCTAGGCTATTTCTCTTTTCAAACAAATTTAAAAACAAGCTTTTGATATCTACAGAAATTTCTAACAGGATTTTAATTGTATTGAATCTGTAGAACAATTTGTGAAAACTCACATCTTAAATACTCTGCATCATCCAATCCATGAACATAATATGTCTCCCCATTTACTTATGTCTTCATTGATGACTCTCATCAGACTTGTAGTTTCCAGCACAAAGAACTTGCACAGATTTTATTAGATTTATGCCAAAGTATTTCATTTCTTTGGTGATATTTTAAATGGTACTACATTTTTCCTTTTAATTTCCAGTTGTTTATTGTTAGTATATAGAACTGCAACTTATTTTTGCATAGTGTCTGTGTATCCTTCAGCCTTGCTAAATTTCTTTATTCATTATAACCAAGAAAATGTGGAAAAGAGAGGATAAAGGGGCTAAAGTCTGGGGAGGGTTCTTACTTGGAATCAGGAGAAACAGAGGAGAGCAGCCCTGAGAGAGACAGCAGAGGGATGGAGATGGATTGAGGGGTGGCCAGGAGAAGGCAGCGCTATTTAATACTCCTCTTACTCGAGCAGCCTTTCTTCAAACTCTTGAAAAGCTCAGAATCTACTACACAGTGCATGACTCAATTATACATTTATTTCACTCCAATTTTGCGTAATATCTTTAAATTTTACCTCCTCTACTCATTGCCCTCCCTTTAAATTCTTAGCTGCCTTTTGAAGTCAAGGGACAAGGCTTGAATACTGACTCATAGAACAATCATGTCTCATTCTCTGTCTCTCTCCCACCCTTAACTCTATTCCTATAATTTTTCCAGTGTGGAAATAAGCTTGGATTCTTTCATTTAGCGAACACATGTTCATCATATATTAGGTGTCAGACACTATACAGGAGATTGTAGTCATGGAGATACAGAGCAGTAATGACATTCACAATATTTAATGACTCATACATCTAACCTGTCTGGAAGGACAAAGCCATAGCCTTGGCCAGGACCCTGGGGACCCTGCTGTGCCACGTGTCGACCTTTTAGTTATTTGAATAAGGGCACATGGGCGTCCTGGGGAAGAGGGGTGAGGGATTTACCAAATGTTATGAACGAATGTCAATATTGTGATAACAGGTGCCTCCCTATCCCCAGTGGTCCCCAGAGCTGGAGAGTTTATTGCTCTTGCTAATCAGAAAGACAACAGACAAAATAACAGTGACATTATCATGAGGAATATAATAGGTTCCTCGAGTGGGCACAAGGGAAGTTTCATGGAAATTGGGAAGGTGAAGATCACTTCTTCTGCAGAGGAGAATAAGGACGTGTGAAATGACAAGAATAAAACAATTTAATAACAACCTTGATGTCCCTTGTTCAGGGGACACCACCCATGGATTGGAGGAGTCCAGTGTCCCACAAGCAGTGGAGTGCTCTTCCTGAGGGATTTTGGGCAGGAGTGGGTTTTATGGAGTGTTAGGGGCAGCAACATGAAGACAGGGCACGATTGGCTGGGACTGCAAATCTGACCTTATTTAGAAACATCCAGGAACAAGGAAGTAAGAATAGAGCAGAGTGGCTTGGCGTTTGGGGGCTGGACTGCCTGGATCTACTGCGTTTCCAGTCAAGTGGACTATTTACAGGAACAAAAAAGCTCCATTCCCGAAGTGGCACTCTTGGCAGGAGAGACTTCATTTTGAGACTAGATGTTTATTTGAGAGGACTTTTGAGTTGAGTCCCAAAGTCAGGTGTATTTAGTTGTTAAAGCAGAAAGAGTGGAGGAAAAGGCACAAATTAAGCAAAGGAAGAGAGGTAAACGTGCACTTGGTTTGCCTGTAACAAAGAGGCTCAGGAAAAGAGCGATGAGAGATAAAATGGCAATTAAAACAACAATAAAGCCACAGTGGAAAAAGAGAATGCACAAATTGTGGGATTACGAATTGATTCTTTGGACGTTACAATATATCCTAGAATTTTCGAGCTGGAGAGGGACTTAGAGGTCCTCCCGGCCAGACCCTTCAACCCCTTTGTTGTACAGATGGGGAAACTGAGACCTGGGGGCAGAAGCAAAGATTACACAGTTGCTGACCTCAGAAGCACAGGGTTCTCTATTCAGAGCTTTCTCCCCCAGGTCCCAAGGCCTCCCTCTTCTCGAGGCTTTTAAAATGCAAAATAAATAAATGCCCTGTAAGCAGCAGCTGCTGATGCAGAGCCTTTGATTTCTCCCCCAGAGGGTGGGCATCCTGCCTCACTTCCTAAGGAGGCATTGGGGCAGATTCCACTCTGCAAGTCTCTGCTGTCTCTTCAGGTGTTTGAATAAAAGCGAGCACTGTAAGTGGGTGCTCTGGTGTCTCTGCCCCTCCACACACACTGAGTGAAAACCAGCTCCTTCTTTCCTTCTCCAAGGTAGCAAAGAGCACGGCGCAGCTGCCTGCTGGGAGACGCTGGTGGAAAACACATGGTAGAAGCTTCCTCCTCTGCCCTCATCTTGCCAGACACAAAGCGCGCATCCTGGCGGCTTTCCTCCCTTCCCCTTCCTCCCTCCCTCCCTCCCTCCTGCATTAGACTTGCTTGTTTCTAAGCTGCCTTCTCTCCCAAGATGTTATTTGGATTCATTTTATTTCCATTTCTTTCATCTCTTCTCTCAGTCGAGAGGAAAATAGATTAAAAAGCTGCTTTAAGAACAAATAGGACACCGCGCAGTTTTGCACTCGCCCAGCGTTCATCTCTTCCTGGAGATTTTGGGCTTAACGGACAGTAATCGTATTGCAGGACCCAGTAACAGAGCTGAGAAGTTTGCCTAGTCTCTCTCTAATATAGCTTTACAAGTCTAACTGTCTAACATTTAGCTAATCTGGACACGCACTTTTAACCTACTTAAAACCCTTCATAGCAGAGTTTTATTTCTTAAATATTATTTCCCATTAGTGTCATGAATTTTAGTTAGACCATAATGTTTTGAATAATTTCCACCGACATTTATTGCACACTGACTGTGACTACACAGTAAATGCTACCAAATGCCAAACAGGCATCCGCACAGTTAGTGGCCATATAATCAACCCTCCGAGGTGGACATTTTTATTATCCTTTTATATGTATGAGGAAGCTGAAACTTAGAGGATTTAATTACTCACCCACGGTCTTCTAGATAATAATTAGGAGAACCAGAACTTGACCCCAGACTGCATGGGTCTCAAACTTTCAGAAATGACCACAAATTTTATCCAACTCTACTCCAAGTGTGTCTTATCCAATCCCATTCCAAGCAGTCAATTGCAGTATAGTTCTCCAAAAATTCACTCTATACATTTCATTCACATCAGCCTAGTGATTTCAGTAATGATTTACTCTTTAATTTAAAAAAAAAAGAAAGAGAGAGAGAAACCAAACAGCAACAATGAAAAATGACTGGAATAACACACTGAAACACTTTTATTGATAAATATAATCATAGTAAAACAGTACTTTATTTTCCAAAAGGTAGTTTTATTGACAGTTCACCAGCCTAGAACCTCATCTCAAGCAAAAGGGGTCCCTGAAAAGCACTTTGATATTCGTAAATACAATATGCCAACTTCTATGTAATTTCAATAACAAGCTAGAGACTGAGGTCATTGCCATATCATTATCAACTTGTATTTATTACACAGAGGTTACATTTGGCTACATGGCATTTTTAGCTTATAGGGTATTAAAAATAGTAAATTAGAAAATGCATAGAGAGGAGTAGATAAGAAGTACATACGCAGAGAACAGGAAATCACAATAACCAATAAGAAAACAGGATGAGAAGAAAACTTGAATCAAAGGAATTAGCAAAGATGTAACATCCTTGAGCAATTCAAACAATTTAGAAAAGAAGCAAGTCAGCTTAAAATCCTAATGGCCACCCAAGCCATCCTACGTCACTTCAACAGAACAGCACGCGATTTTGGTAATGAAGAACTCAAATCATTCCCAAGAGGATTAATATAGCTTTTTAGCATTTTTAGTAATTGGTCTGAGAAGATAAAATGCATGTTATGTATTTCATTTATTTTAAAATTTACATTTGTTTTTATTTTTTTTTCAGTGTTACTTATTTTTCCTTTAGCGACTTCCAACTTAATCTCTACATTTACCTCCTCACCATTTTCTACTCCCTCACCTTCCAGTTGCTTCATTCCTGTGCTCTGAAATCTCTGTCTGGTGCTGCTGTTTTATAGGTGTGATTGCTTTGCTAAATTTTGTAGTTACAGGATAAAGTGTTTGGACAAACTTATCATCTGCTCTAGGGAAATGTTATCCCAGTGAACACTTTTCATCCCACGTTTGCTTCCCCGGTTTATTTCTTTATATTCTTCCTTTTGTACTTTTGTGTAGATTCTCTGTTGTTCTTTCTGAGGGTTTAGTGCTGCATTTCAGAAAAGCAAGATGTTCATTTATCATCCAACATTCTGTGCTCGTATTCTTTCAACCCCTAGTGGCTCTTAGACAAAGGAGTGAGGCAGCAGGGGGATTGCTCAGGGTGAAAGGCTCTCTCTGTCCCTTTGCCATGATGGCAAAATCTCTTACGTGTGTGATTTATTAATTAGCTCCACCTCACCTGCTTCTTGATTCCAAACTATACATACAAAAGCTCTTGTCACCAGTTCATGCATTTGGTTTCCATTATTGCAAACAAGAGATTCGAACTTTTGTACTGCAGAGTGTGGACGTCACTTTGGACAAGTGTACTCAGGGGGCTGCTTCAGGCATCTGCAGCCAGGGACACCCTCACTGTACACTCCCTCCTGGCCTCCTGCACTCCTCCCACCTTTGTCATTGCTCAGAGTGTTAGCTCTCTCTGAGTTT
This sequence comes from Vicugna pacos, assembly GCF_048564905.1. Taxonomy (NCBI): domain Eukaryota; kingdom Metazoa; phylum Chordata; class Mammalia; order Artiodactyla; family Camelidae; genus Vicugna; species Vicugna pacos. The sequence continues at coordinate 11,074,658 of NC_132991.1, read as the reverse complement.
CATTGAATTAAAAAACTGTGTTTTCTCTTATGTTTTTCTGCATTTGGGTGATTCTGGAGAGGAGAAATAGTAAGGTCAGACTTTATACCACTATCTTCAAGCTGCAAGAGGCACTCATCATTTTCTGAAGATCTGGCACTAAAAGCATTAAAAACATTTGAAACTTAAACACTTAAAAACATCTGAAATGCTTGTTAAATCAAATTGCATGTTTGCATAGATTTGAGACATAGTGGTGACCGGACCCCTCAAGTTACAGATTTTTTTTACCTGCTCTACAGATGGAAACCGTTCCACTTTAGTTAGTAACTCCCAAGAATCCCACTCTTACACTTGAAATTTTGTCAAGAAAGGATAAGTAGTAGCAACATAATTTTTTAAAGTTGGGGAAACTGAAATATAGAATGTTTGGAAGCAATGCTCCAAACTACATGCAATGAACAAGTATCTACTGTACACTGACTATAATTTGTTGCCTTCATATACATTATTTAATATAATTCTCAAAAGAGACTTTCCAGATAAGAATTATTGTTCTTGACTTGACAGATGAATAAACCGAAGCTCACACAAAGAAGTGATTTTCTAATGGTTGTTTGGGCAGTTTACTGGTGATTTAGATATTGCAAAATAGTCACAACCTCTTTTCTTAAATTCTTAGGAAATTGAGAGAAGATACTGCACACAGATGAAGATTTTCCCCAACGATACTGTGCTGAAGGTTATGCCTTAGCCCTCCTGACACTTTCCTACTGTGGATCTTGGGAACTGCTGGAGAGAACGCTGCGTCTGCAAAGTGGACTCTGGGCCAACTCATCCAGCCTTCTGCCACAACACCCCATGGAGAAAGCAGGGAAGTGGCAGTCCTTGTATTCTACCCAGAGCATGTTACTACATGGGGGTAACAACAGAGAGATGTTTCAAAGGCATATCTGAGAAGGAAAGAGGAAAGGCAGCCCCAGCTCCACCCACTCCTACCCCATGTGAGCAGAGGAAAGGACGGGGGACTGGGAGAGGTTGGGATGTCCCGCCATCATTATCCTCTCCTAGAGACAGGAAAGTCTCCCCTCCTTATAAAAACAGGAGGAATGAGCATTAAGTGTCTCAGCCACTTGTAAAAAAGGCCTGCTGTCCACTGCCCTCTGCCTGCCTCCAGCACCCAGTCAGCAGAGGAGAGGAAATGTTTGATCCTTTTCTTTAATTTCCAGTCTTCACCACTGATTAAAAACGGATGGCTGGAGGGCAGAAAGCCTCTCTCTTGGCATGAGTTTTGATCAGGTCTCTCATTTGATTCCCTGCAACTCCCACCGGCACCCTGATGATGGTGTAGACAGCAGCCTCCTCCGGCGCCATTCTTCCCGTCCGGGAGTCAAGCTGCCCACTCACCCTCTATCTGTTCCTTCACAGGAAGGTCAGCACATTGTTGTCGGTGAGAGGTTCTTGTCTTGTCACAGAAAGAATTCAGAAACAAGACACTGAGGTCAAGAAAGCTTTGTTAAAAGGTAAGTAGTATGCTTTCAAGGGAAGAGCGGGCAGACCAGGTGGGTAGCTGCCTTGAGTTTCCTTGGCAAGCGCATTAGATGGGTGTAAAATTGAATGGGCAGAATATTCACTGGCAGAGAAGGGTTTGGGGTCATCTTTCCTGATCTCAATCCCAGCTCCACCTTCCCAGGTTGGGAGAAGGGATGGTTTGTCCTTATTTAGTCTACATTGGGAAGGTGGATGAGGTCGTAATGAACAAGAGGTTACATTTGGTTGGGGGTATCAAAAGCAAAAGTTACATTTGGACAGAGGTCATAATGATCGAAAGGTTACATTTGGATGGTGGGGATTCTTGTCCTGTCCCACCCTTCTGCCTCGAGGACAATTACCAACCCAGAATGCAAGGTTTTTTACCAGTCTGGAGGATCCTGTTTTTCTTCGTCTGTCCGAGGATCCCCGTTGTTCACAAGATGTATGGTTTTCTGTCATTTGGATCATTGCCCCCTTTCTCTGCTCATATCTAGTTGCCTGCCTGCTCTAACAACATTACTATTTTTTTCCTTTTTTTTTCCATCTCTAGAACACATATACTGAATCTCTCCCCTTTCCCCTCTTTTTTAAACTGGTTCCTTTTGAATCTGCCCAATTTGTTTTGCTTTGCTTTCTTTCTCTAGTCTATTGTTTTCCTCCAAGTGAATTTCCTCTTCAGGCCCTTGAATTCCTGCCTGTGATCATCTTGGATAAAGTTCAGCTTTCCTACTTATTAAGCCATCTATATAGCTTGCCCTATTTACAAAGTCCTTTTAATTAGGGCCTCCTAATAACCTTGGGAATTGGTTGGGTTGATTTTAATCTACCTTCCTGGGCCCTCCCTTTCTGCTTCTAGCAAAACTCTCTTCCCTCTTACTTTCCTCCCTGATTCACCATTATTTGCCTGTCGGTTTGTTTCTTGCAATACACCTTCTGTAGCTTTTCAGCTAGATCTTCATAGACATCTGCTCTGGGGTCAACCATGTGGAACTGTCATTTCCCCAAGCTTCACCACCCTCTGGGTCCATATGTGGGAGCACTAATATTGATACCTAATTTTTCTGGCTCATTTCCCCAAACTGCTGATGCATGAACCCCCAGTGTCCTGAAAATTTCCTCTTAAGAATGTTTAAAATCTCCAGAGGCATGGGTGACATATGCTGCCCTTTCCTGGACGCTGCACCACCTTGCCGGCCACAGCCACATCCTCAGCAGGATCTGTGTTTCTCTGCCAGGGTTCTTTATGATGCAGCAATTCCCTGTAAATGGCTCCATTCAGCACAGCAGGCACTGTCACTACACGTCACTGCTCCTCTGGGTGCCAAGCCCCTCTTGCTGATTCTCAGCTGGGGCACCTTGACCACCCTGGAAGTCAAATTGTTACCGAGTCTAAGCTCTTTCTGCTCACCACCCTTCAGGCCAATAAGTTGGGAGGCAGGATGTTGAGGCAAGGAATAACAACTAATGTCCTAGAGAACCATCTTCCCCAAGTCAGAATTCAGGCTCCTTTTATACTAAAAGGGGAGGGGGTGTGCTTGGCTGCTGTGCAAACTTCTAGGTGTCAGAATCCTTTGTTCTTGCAGCTGTCCATGTAGGTCAGGTCATGGTGTCCCTGTAAATCTCCAACAAGACAAATTCTCTGCTCTGCAACTTTTTCTCTCTCTGTGAATGGGAAAGTGTCATACCCTTAAAAGACAGAGCCTCAACAATGGGCTACCCTGTGTATTTCAGGCTATTGGCAACATCCTTTTACAAAAGGTGCAGAACCAGCATGACTCAGCACGGGAAACAGAGCCCAGGGTTAGAGCTAAAGGGACAGATATAATATGGAGTCAGATTTGTTCTTCCGTAGTACAACATCTGCTCTGTGGTGTATGGCAGGGTGACAGAGAGACTCCTGACTCTTTGTTCTGGACTCAGACAAAGCTGTCCCAATGGAGGATTGCTGGGGGACTGTATTCCTTTGCTCAGGCTGCACAACAAAGTACCACGGACTGACTGGCTTAGAAAATAGACATTTATTTTCTCACAGTTCTGGAAGCTGGAAGTCCAAGATCTAGGTGTTGGCCAGATTGATTTCTCCTGAGGCTTCTGTCCTTGGCTTGAGATGGCCTCCTTCTCTGGTTCGGCCTAGCATGGTATGTCTCTGTGCATGTCCACCCCTGGTGTCTCTCTCTAGGTCCTACTCGCCTCTTCTTACAAGGCCACCATTCACACTAGATTTGGGTCCACCCTAAAAACTTCATTTTAAACTAATTCCCTCTTTGAAGGCCTTGCCTCCAAATACAGTCACATTCTAAGGTACCAGGATTAGGGCTTCAACACATGCATTTTGGGGAGACATGATTCAGCCTGCAATAGGTGCCAATGTAATTCAGGTCCTAGAGAAACAATTCTTTCACTTACTGTCTCTCTCAATGATCTGGACTTGCATTCTGAAGACTAGGGTCTGGTAAACTCTTCCAGATCACTGAGAATTCCTGCTCACCTCTGGAAGCTGCCATATGTTAAATCCTATGTTGGCCCTATTCCCAGAGACCCCACAGAACCCATACCAAAAGCTATACTTGATGCCAAGTAAGTTCAGCACACCCACCCAGACACACCAAAACCCTCAACTGGGGAGACCACCTGGACTTAAAGTGAATCACTGGTAAACGTGATGCTCAGGACACTGTTAAAGACTGTGGGCTCAACAGCCAGACTTGAGTACATCATCCTAACTCTGCCTGACTTCTTAGCTGTGTGACCTTGGGCAATCCACTTCTCTGTGTCTTAGTTCCCTTATCTCCTACATAGAACCAACAATAATAGTACACATCTCAAAGGATTGTTGCAAGGTTTAAATTCGTCAAGACAAATAAAGCACTTAAAACATAGCAGAGTATATAGGAAATGTTCAATAAATTCTAAACCTTATTACAATATTTTAGTGCCATGGGGGAGAGAGTGGGGCCAGAGACTTAACCCAAAGTATCTCCATAGTAAGTATTCAGTAAATATCTGTGGAATAAGTACATTACTATGGTAACATTTATATACCCCATTTTAAAGTTTATTCAGTTCTTACATAGATTATTTCATTTAACCCACAAAAAGTAGTATTGTTCATCTCATTTTATAAATGAGAAAACTGATGACCAGCAATTCTGAGAAATTTGACCAAAGTACCACACAACTAACAGGTAGAGTAGCTAAGATTTGAACCGCTCTCTCCCTCCCTGAAACTACTTACCTTGCCTTGTAATTAGTACTGTAAAGTCCAAACTCCCTATCTTGCCCACCTCCCACTGCAGAGCAAAAGCAAACCCTATCAATCTCCTGCAGGTAAAGGTGTTCTTATCTGATTGTCTTTCATGTGCCATTTAATTCTGTGCTTAGATCACAACTGGGACAGTGCCCAAGGCCAGTTTCGCTGGAACACCTTGAACAAGTCTGTGATCAAACAAATGAGGAGGAAAATCTCCCAATATGGAGAGAATTGTCCATCACCCCATGAGTCAGGGAAGGGAGGGTGCTGTGCTGTCTGCTATGTGCCAGAACCACAGCTTTACAGCAGGAGTTAGCAAACGTTTTCTGGAAATGGGCAGATAGTAAATATTCTGGATATGGAGACCACATACCCCGAATCTCTGTCATGACTACACAGCTCTGCTATTGTAGGACAAAACCTGCCATAGATAACACATAAATTCAAGGGCATGTCAGTGTTCCAATGAAATGTTGTTTACCAAAGCAGGCAATGGACCACATTTGACCCAACTGCCAGCTCCTGCTTTATGCGTGTTTCTGGGTTTAATTTTCATGACAATCCTGCAAATCTGGTGCACTCATTCCTACTTGAAATTGTGGAAACAGACTCAGTGTGGACTGAGACCTACAAGCTTGGGAGGGAGGAAAACATAAGACCATCAGCCTTAGGACCCCTTGTTGGGTTCCAGCATGTCTCATGCCTGAGTTTTCTCCTCTCCATTCCTTGTTCGCATGAGCCTGCATATTTGTGCAGCTGCTTATGCTACATTCAAATCCCTTTGATAGGCGGCGTGATCTGACGGTCACTTTTACAGCTCTTCCTGGCAGCCAGTGACAGAGATGTTATTATTTCCCGTCACTTGTTAGATCCATAAGTTCAGTACTTAAGAATCCGCTTATATTTTTCTAACGCCTTTAGGCGAACACAGGCAAAAGTTTCACAAGATAGAGTGATTTTTCAGTCTCACTTTTTCGTTTTAGATAAGAATAGGAGCTTTCAAGGGAGAGTCGTATTTGGTTTTCCATAAATCAGAGATAATAGGACTTGCTTTGCAGTGTTGGTGTGAAGAATCAATGAAAAGATACTGGTTAAACACTTAAGGAGGTATTTGGAATATAGTAAATAACAATTAAATGTCGCAATTGTTACTTACTTGTCTGTCTTCTCTCCTTTCTCTCGTGTTCTCCTCACACCCTTGCCAGTGCTAGGCTGGTACTCATCAATTCTAGGTTTGGGGAAGTTAGCACAGCTCAGGGTTTCTTAGCCTCAGCACTGTTGGCTTATTGGACCAGATAATTCTTTGCTGTTGTTGTTGGGGGAGGGGAGTGGTAGTCTTTGCATTTTGGAATGTTTAGCAGCATCCAGGACCTCTGCTCGCTAGATGACAGTAGCATTCCCCCAAGTTGTATCCTCAGACAAGCCAAATTTCTCCTGGGGGACAAAATTGCGCCAGTTGAGAATTATGGATCCAGCCTATAAGGAGCCCTTTTCTCTAGTCTTCATTCCACACCGCAGGAGCCAGGTGTGAGCTACCTGACCTCTGCTTCAGTGCACACCGATTGGATCAGGAGGGAGAAACTGCTCCAAGTCAAACCAGTCAAAATTTACCTCTTGTGAGGATGAAATTAAAATTGAAAGCCAATCTTTCTTCCTCAGCAGGACTCCCACCTGAAGGAGAAGAATACTCGAGGGAGACAGGACAGTACATTAGACTGGCTTTTGCTCGTGAAAGAGGAAGTCAGTCTGCAGAAGCAGCATGACGCTTAGAGAGGCAGAGAGGAGAGATGCAGGTAGAGCCCTGCATGGGGTTTCTGGCCATTTCTACTTTCAGGTTTCAGGCCTTGGAGAGGCTTGATGATCCTTCTGTCCTGAGTTTGGTGAACTCATCCAGATTCTTTCTAGTTCATTCTCAACCTGCTTCTCTTTCTTTTTCCTTGAATTCAATTGTGTAGCTTACTTTGCTTGCAAACAAAAGAATCTTAACTAAGACACTATTGAGAGAGTTGCCGTGGATTTAGAGGGACAGTAAGTAGCACCGCTCTCCCTCTTTCTTGAATTTGGAACTGCATCAGTTAAGGTCCAGTCAGAAAAAAAAAAAGAAAAACCTTAGGAGTTTCAAAAAGAGAAATTTTCACAGCAAATATGTTACAGAAGTGATGGGAAAAATGAAAAACCCATGGTACGGTGAAAGAACCCAGAGATTAATAATTCCAGGAAATTATCTCCCTGAAGTTCATCGAGTGAATGATCTCAATTCATTTCCTCCTTCAGTCCACACTCTTGCTATGGCCTCATCCTTTGGTCTGAGCTTCAACATTTGATTTTCTTTGCCCAATGACATGTGGGTGGAAGTTAAATTTTAACAGTTTTGAGACTAGGTCTTGAGAGGCCTTATAAGACTTCTAGTGTCAGACCTGATGTGTAAAGAGCTTAGAAGTAGTCACTACCGTTTTACAATAAGAAAAAGCTGGACAAACTGATAAATCACTTAATTTTTCTTAGACCAATCAGAAAACTAATGTTTCAGGACAAACTAATACCGCCAAACTTAGAGAGACAGGCATCTCCAGAGAGCCAGAGCAGAGATCTGCTCACCTAGACCAGAAGCTACTGGGACCATAGCCTGGTAGCAACACTTCAGTGGTAAATTTGAGGAATTGCTGGACGCTGAGGTGGGCTAGCTTGAGAGTGAGAAACTCCTAGGGGCATACCTTTAGGAGGTCCCCACACCTGTGCGGGATTTACCTCCAAAAATCCCACCAGGTTCTCATGGTAAACTTCTGAGAAAGATCTCCTTAGGACTCCTTTCGTTGAAGAAGAAAAGTCATTGTGAAATACGACCACAGCATTCTTCATAACAAAAGAAGAGCATTCTCCAAGAAAAGACACTGTCAAAGCCTTATTCCAGGTACAGGAAAGGTATCCCTCACAGTCCAACCCCTGCAGCCTTCCTGTCTCATCTAAGGAGGAAAAAATAATTAACAGGCATCAAGGAAACAAATGGAGAACACCATATCCAAGGAAAGAAGCAGGGGGAAGTAGAAGAAGCCATATGACTAGAGAGATACTCGTGAAGGTCACAGCTCTAAAGACTGGAATTTAGTAGGAATGCTATATAATGCTCGCCCTCTCCCACACCTTAATGCAGCATCAACAAGGCTCCAGGATAACAAAGTGAATTACAGCTGATTTCGCTGCAAGACACAGACTTATTCCTGAGGAGTACTTAACAAAGCCCAAAGTCAAAAGGAAAGACAAAATCCAGGACTCTAGAGAAAATTGAAACCACTGGTATTTATAGTGATAGCAAATGTTAAACCCTGCAAATCCTAATCATATTAACATAAATCTTCACAATAAAGATTAATTTACTTCAGTTCCTAATACCTGCTATAACATGTCTGGCTGTGAAACCAAAGATTATAAGACATGACAAAAGGCACTGAAAGAAAAAAAAATACAGTCTGATGAGACAAAGCAATCATCATCAGAAATATGGCATAGATACTGGAAGTATCAGATGGGAGATTGAAGGTAGCTCTAAATAGTATGCTTAAGTATCTAAAGGAAAAAATATTCAAGAATAGATGGGTAACATAAGCAAAGAACTGGAAACTAAGAAAGAATCAAAAGGAAATATTAGAAGTTAAAAACACTATAACAGAAATGAAAAATGGTTTCAATGGACTGAACAGTCCAACACATCCAAGGAAAGAGTCACTGAGGTCAAAGAGAGGAAAAGTATCAAACTGAAATGCCTAGAAAATAAAAGAATGAAAAAGGTCAAACATAACATCCAAGAACTGTGAAACAACTTGAAAGGATGTGACAGATGAGTACTTGAAATAACAGAAATAAAGAAAAGAAAGAACAAAGCAAAAAAATAGTTGAAGTAATAATGTCCAAGAGCTTTCCATTACCAGACACCAAAGCACAGATCCAGGAAGCTCAGAGAATAACAAGAGCAATTAATATTAAAAACAAAACCAAAAACAACATAAAAAACACTTCAACATATTATATTCATACTGCATAATATCAAAGACAGAGAAGATCTTGAAAGAAGTGAGAAGAAAACAAGTAACTTTTCTATTCAGGAATAAAGGCGAGAATCTCAACAGACTTTTTTTTATCAGAACCCATGAAAGAAAAGAATGAAATGAAATATCTGAAGGGTTGAAGGAAGAAAAATTTAACAACCTAAAATTTTACATTCAGCAAAATATCTTTCAAATGTGAAGGGGAAATAAAAATTTCTCAGAAAAACAAAAAATGAAAGACTTCAACAGCAGCAAAGCTGCCTAGAAAGAAATGTTAAAAAAACAAGTTCTTAAAAACAACAAGAAAAAAAAGGAAAACAACATGAACCGGAAAGTCAGATCTAGATAAAAATTCTCAGAGAAGACCAAAAAAAAAAAAGGAAAACTGAAGAGTAAATATAATGAACAGTATAGTTACAAACATGGTAGATATCAACTCATTGTATCAATAATCATCAACCTAAATATAAATGTATAAATTTATCAATTAAAAGTCAGACACTGCCCCAGTGGGTGGATGGCAAAATCAATCAATCGATCAGTCTCTCGATCCTTAGGTCTTTGCCACCCTAAAGTGATTCTCAGCACAGAAGGTGAGTGATGTCAGTTAGCTCACGTCCCTCCTCAGCTCAAAACTGTTCAAGGCTATCCCATTTTACTCAGAGCAAACTTTAAAAGCCTTCCAGAGGTGCCTCATCTTTCCAACCTCAGTTTTATGGTCTGACTTTGTCCCCTTCCTCTCCAGCCACTCTCATCCCCCTGCTCCCTCGGCTAGTGAGGCAATCACTTACCTGCCAGATTTCCAGATGGCTAACTCCCTCACCTCCTTCATAGTTTTGCTCAAATGCCGCTTTCTCTAAAGTCTGCTCTAACAAAGTTTACTTATTTATTCCATTTGTTGTTCATTATCAGCTATTACCAATTCGACATCCCATTAGGCTAGAATTTTTGTCTGCTGTGTTAGCTGACCTCCTAGGATAGCACCGGGCTCAGTAAATATTTGTTGAATGAATGGAGTTCCTAACAATGTCTACAGGCACCTTTGAACATTAAGGCTTCTGTTCTGACAGTGTGCTCTGAACTTGCATCTTACACCATAGACCAAAATTCAGAAAACTACATCTCTGGGGCCAAATCTGTCCTGCTGCCTGCTTTTGTAAATAAAGTCTTAGTGGAGCACAGCCAAGCCTATTTGTTTAATTATCGTCTATGGCTGCTTTCAAGCTCCACACGGAGGAAGAGTTGAGTAATTGCTCCAAAAATTCTGTGGCCTCCAAAAATTAATATATTTATTCTCTGTAACTTTACAGAAGAAATTGTGTGCTCCTTGATACAGTTGTAGCATTTGGCCCACCAATTTCAAACAAACAAACAAACAAAAAACTAAATAGAGATTTCAAGTCTTTTACTTCCATTCTCTTTCTTCCTTTCTTCCTTTCTTTCTTTCTTTCTTTTTCTTTCTTTCTTTTTCTTTCTTTCTCTCTTTCTCTCTCTCTTTCTCTCTCTCTCTTTCTCTCTTTCTTTCTTTCTTTCTTTCTTTCTTTCTTTCTTTCTTTCTTTCTTTCTTTCTTTCTTTCTTTCTTTCCATATCACAGATAGAAGTACATTCCCTAGCAAAGTCTTCCATTTCATTTTGTTTCTCTGATTAAGTCTATTGTATGGAGGAAAGAGGATGTAGACAACACAGGGAGGGACTATATAGGAGAGAATAGGTGATGTTTTAATAGGCATTAGCTGGAACCAGGGATAACTTCTTCTGGAAGTTAAGCCCTTTCATATGCTTTTAGCCACAGACATTTTCTTTACACAAAACTCAAGGTGTTAAAAAAAAAAACAAAACCAAAAGCTGAAAGGATGCCTCCTTTCCTGGCTGGTGAGCCTTATCTGGTTCTGTGTGTGACCTGGTTGGAAGACAGCAATTTAGAAAACTTCTGGCTGAGAGGAGAGGGTGTGGGATGCATCTATCTTGTCTGCAGAGAGGTCTGGGATATCCCGGGGTGCTCTTAGTGGACTCCCAGGCCCAGGGTAGGTGCTGAAAGACACACATTAGACAGAGCAGCCAGATGAGGACAATGATACATGGAGCAGCAAACTCTTGAAAGAACTACAAATGGATGCAGCCCCAGAATGTCACCTGGGAGCACCCCAGGTAATTTGCTCCGTCTCCCAGTCAATGTTCTTTCCGTCATGCTACATTGAATGTATGGACAACAAGCAAAAGTCCAGAGTGAGAAATTCAGTTACTGGGAGGCGTGTAAATAAAGACTACTCAAATGAGAACAACAAGGGCTATTTACTCAGAACTTGTTCTAGCAAGTGAATCAGGCAACATCCTGAGTTTGGAAGAGACCCAAAGGCAGGCAGAGAAGCGGGAAAGCTTTACAGTGGAAAAAAAAGGTTGGGGGGCAGGGAGCCTCAGGTATGCACTGATTGCAGGCTGTTGGCACGGGGAAATGGGAATTAATCAGACTAAAAGTGGGGCATCTCGTGTGATGGTTTAGGGAACATATTGGCTTTCTCTGGCTGGCCGTGAGCTGGAAACAAGGGCAAAGCTAGGGAGGTTGGCAGTCAGTGAGGAAGCACTGACTGTTCTGGGAACTGCTGTAGGCAGTGCGATTTGGCTTCCTGGACTGGTTGCTGCAGGTTATAGATCAAAGATCGATTGTCATAGGTGGTCTGGCCATTGTCCATTTGTATATTCAGTGTCTCAGAGAAAAAGAAAAAAATATTTTTATGGAAATTCTTTGAATAAATGCAGAGGAGAAAAAAGAAAAGGTCAAAAGGGGAGAGCTGAAGAGAACAAATGACTAAGAATAAAGAAAGGGATTGTTACATCTTTGATTGGATAACTGATATCACTTAAGTGGAGAAGAGGGTAGAAAATCTATAATATCCTTCCCATTCCAGGGAATATATTTGGAAAAGACGAAAACTCTAATTTGAAAAGATACATGCACCCCAATGTTCATAGCAGCACTATTTACAACAGCCAAGACATGGAAGCAACCCAAATGTCCATGGACAGATGATTGGATAAAGAAGATGTGGTGTATATATACACCATGGAATACTACTTAGCCATAAAAAGGATGAAATAATTCCAGCTGCAGCAATATGGAAGAACCTAGAGATTATCATACTAGGTGAGTGAAGTTAAGTCAGAGAAAGACAAATATCATATGATAATACAAATGAACTTATTTACAAAACAGAAATAGAATCACAGACATAGAAAACAAACGTATAGTCACCAAGGGGAAAGGAGGGGAGGGATAAATTAGGAGTTTGAGATTAACAGATACACATTACTATACATAAAATGAACAACAAGGACCTACTCTATAGCATAGGAAATATACTCAATATCTTGTAATAAACTGAAAAAGAATATATATATATATATGTATAACTGAATCACTTTGCTGAACACCTGAAACTAATGCACATTGTAATCAGTTATACTTCAATAAAAAAGAAGAAAATCTACAATATCTAATACTTCCTTCATATCCCCGTAATAAAGAACCAAAGTTTAGTGTTTTGTTAGTTCATTTGTTTGTTTTTCACTTCCACAAACTGAAATGAGACTTCTATTAAGTTGTTCCTGCTTCTTTAGGCTGGCATTTTGATTAAAAGATCAAGTGTCTTCACACATCCTGTGAAATATTCAGGAGGCTGAGGGGACCTGTAAGGGAATATAAAAGTACAATTAGATAGATGGATAAGAACCACCTCCTAGTGATGCGTGACATCACTTCAGGGAGCACGACACTTCTGGAAGGCTTGTGACATTTTATTATCCACCCTGCAAGACACAGTGAGAACTCAGCTATTCTAATTCCCACCAAGTGCAACTTTGGTATGCAAAATATTTCAAGTTAAGTGTACCACTCCTCCACCTTTTGAAAAGGGAATATAAAGTGTCTTTCCATTTCTGATTTTTAGGTAAAACAGATTTTTGTTGGTCTGTACTATTTTTGCTGCCGGCTTAACAGTTAATAATAATGTATGTAAGACAGAATTACAGAAATGTACACAAAGGCAGGATTTAAAGTGGGCTAATTTTTATAGTTTCCTACCCACAAAATGGTCTAATTTTTAGCAATTTTCTTCTCATGAAAAACTCTTTTTAAAAATCAACTTGTCTTTGAAGTAGAACATGCTTAATGGCTACTTCACTTACAACAGCACTGAGCTTCTACATGTTGATTGGCATTTCATGAGAAATCCGGTTGTTTTTTTTTCCCCTCACCTGCCAATGAAAGGAAATCTACTGCAAATTACACGAGTGAAATTCCTTATTATCCTTTGTTATCTAAGTCCTAGAAATAAAGACGGGGCTCTTTATAGAACATGTGAAAAGCACCGATGCTATATAAATGGATGTTTGTTGAAGAGCCATTGCCCATGAGGGTTTGAATATTTATAAATATCCGTCAGGCATCAGTCCTTCATTTAGTTATGATTTGAATCACTCTTATCAAGGTCTCCAGATGGCATAAGGTCCTCCTTAACCTTATCTCCATATGCAACAAAGCAAGAATAATATCATTTCCTCACTTTTGGCACAAGGCAAATGAAGCCCTGATCTCAGAGTCAGGAGGCCAGTGTTCTGGGCTTGTCCCTGCATGAGTAGACATGTGGTTGGTGGCAATTCCTGACCTTTCTGGACTGTAGCTGGCTCACCTGCTAAGTGAGGGATCTGCATTCGACAACCTCCGAGGAATTTGTAAAGGCAACTCTCTACAACTGTAAAAATAATGTGATTAACTGGCTAGCAGCCGGCCTTCCCTCAAGTTTACGTTTTTTAAAAAGATGAGGTACCAAGTTGATGGTCTTTGTGGCCTCTGAAAAACAGTACAGTGAAGTATTATTTAATTTGATAGTTGTAACAAGATATCTTCACACAGTTTGTTACAAAAGCATCCATATTTTCTGCAAAATAAGTGGGCAAGTAAAATACATAAATGCTTGCAAGACAATGTGCAAAAGGAAGCAAAAGCAAAGAGAAAAATAAGTGATGATTTTTGTGTAGGGTATTCCCATCTGTGGAGCTCATGGAAAACGTCATGGTCACAACACATCAGGATGAGACTAAGATCAAAGGAATTGTCAGCTTTTTTTCTCAACAAGACATCCATTTCCACTCATTCATTTATCCATTCATCCAAAAATTTTTTGGCTTACTATGTGCCAGACATTCTTCTAGACTCTTCTAGGGATGAAAAACACAGGCAAGGTTTCTGTGTGCGTGAAACATTATAGAAGAAACGACAAGGAACAGGTGAACAAAGGTTAAATAATACAATTTTCAAGGAGTAATAGTGCTATGAAGAAAACAAAATATGGAACGTGATAAAGAAAAGTGGGAGACCGGGAGTAAGAAGCATGAATTGGATGCATGATTGGATGATTAGAGAAGGAGACAATCATTTAAAGACCAGGAAGAAGACAGTTCCAGGCAATGATATCAACAAGGGCTAAGATCCTAAGAAAGGAGAGTACTGGGGGCTTCCAAGGAAAAGCAAAGAGGCCGTGGTGGCCAGAGTCTATTGGGCAGAAAGAAGACTTAGTTGAGGTAAGATCAAGGCCAGAGCCAGGGTCAGACCACACAGGGCCTTGTAGGCAATGGCAAAACATTTGGGTTTTTTTTTTTAAGTTTCTAAAATATATTTTATTCTCAGTATCCCAAATAACACTGTGTGTACCCTTTACAGCATCTAATAACATAAATAAGATCACAAATAATTATCTCAGCAAATATCTATAATAACAATAACTACATACTCGCAAATGCCAGACATTGTATAGAGAGTGTATATGTATTAACTTAAGTATTTCTTACACAAGCCATGAGGCATTACCACCAGACCCCTTTACAGGTAAGAAATCTGAAGCTTAGAAAGTTTGCCTGTGACTGGTCCAAATCTACATGACTAGAAACTGAAAGATCAAGATTAGAACATGGGTTTCTGATTCCAAAACCCAATTTAGATTCATATAAAATGTGATGGGAGCTGTGGAGGTCAGGAAGGAGACATTTGGCTGGAATGAAATTCTATGAAGGAAGAAATCTGTGTTGTGATGAAGTCAGAAGGACATAGAGAAGTACCTTTCACAGAGCAGACACTCAGAAAGATATTGATTACATAAATCTGAAATGTGCCATTTTTTAGGATTCAGTGCACCTGTAAAGAAAGAAAGGAGAATGGATGTCCACTTTGTACACTTCTTTAAAATGTTCATATTTACTTTTCTCTCTATAAATTGCTCCACTTTCCTCTAAACAACTTTTCTTGTTTATTTGAATCATTGATTCCTAATGACCTGTATAATGACCATCTCTGCCCCAGTTCTTCCAGTTTCCTGTCCCACTGCCAAGCTTGGTCCCCTCTCAATGCCTCCTTCCTCTAGACACCTACTAATTTACTCCCTTCCTGATTCCACTCTCTGTAGAATCCAGGTCCTGCTTCATTCCATCAAGATTTAATTGTGAGAAGTGTCCTCACTTTGGCTGGCATTGAACGTGTCCCTTCCTTGTGGTGGACCTTGGCACAGACACCTGCGGGGCTGGTGTTCTTGCCCATCATGCCAGAGGGTGAGTAAAAGCAAGATCAAGTTACTGGGAGAGGAAAAAGAAGTACAGAGGTTGAAAAGACACTGAAGAGGTAAAGGAAAGGATAAAGGTTAAGGGGGTTATCAGAGGCCAAGAAACAAATGTAAGGATAGACTCACAGAGCAGCACAATCAAGAAAGAATTCCCAGAATAGGTGAGCACCCATGAACTTGGGTACACATCATCCTGGAAGTCAGGGAGCAGGGTTAGGTGGGCAAAGGGCTAGGTGGCTGACCTAAAGAAAGAGGAATGCAGCAGACACTGAGAACACAAATAGACAACCCTGAGGTCAGGAAAAATACACCGGCAAAAACGAGGTCAGCAAAGAGTTGACCATCAGGTTGTCCCCATATTAGTTACCGTCACGTATTTTTTTGCTTGCTGAGAACCACTCGTGAGTAAGAGTGGCAGGTAGAAGGTGATAACTGGTAGGGTAAGGGTGTCAGGAAAGGAAAGACATAAGTCCTCTGTCAGAAGAAGTTCCTTGGTGAGTCTGTGCACCACATGACCCCATCTGCAAGTACTTTGGCAGAGGAGCGGGAGCAGGACCTGGGGAGGCAACATGGCACCATAGAAACCTCTCTTCATGTATTTTTCTATGCTTGCTATCTCATTAATTTTATGCTACCTAGGATGGTGATTTGATCAGGTCAAGCAGATCTGTCTGTTAACACCAAAATTCTTCTAGGGCTGACCATTTTATGATCACTTTGGAATGCTATTAGCTGTAGTAGAAACTATGCATTTAGTTTCCTTTTCATTTATCATTGATATGATGACTGGCACTTTCCTTCTCCAGGTCCCAAACTTCCCCTCCATTTCATCAGACATTATACTCAAGTCACTTTTCAGAGCTATGTGTCTGCCTGTTTGCTCACACTTCTCCAAGGGTTCTTGGCCTGCAGTCCATAGATCTAGGCATCCAAGGATGGGTTTCATGGAAACCATGAGTTCTTAGTAACTTCATGTAAATTATATATGCCAGTTTGCATGTGTAGCTAGTCAGCTTCTTAAACGAGTTTATAACTCCCTCAAAGTTCAAAAACTATTATGCTATTCCCTCAGCCTTAAATGATTATTTTCCTATCAACATCTTTAGGTGATATTGTTTATTCTTGTTCTTCAAGTCCTGGCTGATACCATCTCCAATTCTAGATTTTCCAGATCAAAATCAAATTAATCTTTACTCTCAACTTCCATCACATTTTGGATGAACCTCTGACAAGAACATATTTCAATTTGCCTTATGGTAAGTCCAATAATTAAACGTCTGTCTGTCCTGACCGATTGACAGCTCCTTGGGGAGAGGAAGACCCATACTGCATTGGTCTTGTGTAAGCTGCTGTAGTACTATTTTATAAATAGTAAATGTACACATGCGAAAAGTCTCTGTGTTGAACTGAATAGGTTGCTGCCCATTTTTACTGGATTTAACAGATTCTGGAAGGTGCCTGCCTGAGTCTGTGGTGTTCACTGTATTTCTCATTCCTTTCTGACCTTGACCTCTGTGGACTTAACTTCCACTGGCTTGACCTCTTATTGACTTAAATTGGTAGACTAGCTTCTGCCAAGCCAGAGCAGCCCTACTCCATGCACACACTCCCAACCTCGCTCTAACATGTCATTGGCTCTACATCTAGACCCACAAACAGATCTCTGTCCACCATTTCCCTGCAGTTCTCTGTGAACTTCAGTTTCAGGTCAGCATTCCAACATTCATTCAGCAAATACCTTTGCAAGGGGCTTTATTATGTACCAGAGACTGAATTTAGGATTAGGAATCAAATGGTGAATAAAAAACACTGACTTACAAGCACCAGCTCTACTTTGCAGAACTTTTGAAGGTTAACGTTGGTCCCTGATGTAATATATCAGGCTCAAACCACATTTTAATTCCTCAATGCTTATGTTCACATTACTCTACCGGGCACAAGAAGACAGTTGTGAATGCTGACTCTTGTTGGCCTCTAAAAGATCCTGGAAGGCTGTGTTGCTCTTTTCAGAATTGGATGCTACATACATAACCAAAGTTTGAGAGCCGCATTTTTTTTCCCAGTTTTTCAATTTTGTTTTGCTGCCATCCATGGACTGCCTTGCCCTAAAGCAGAAGGATTACACATTAGGAAGAGAGATGTTTCCTGCAATCATGGAATGGTTGCAAAGCAATCATAATAATGAAATGGATTGTGGGCGTAATGTGCCTGTGTTTTCTCATTACAGCATATTTTGCTGTGATGTTCCTGTAATAAATGTATCACTTGTATGTATTAAAAATGATGTAAGTGACCATTATAGAAATACTACCTTTTTCCCATGACAGTTCTGAGGACTGCTTTTTTTTTTTTATTGAAAAGGGTACTATCATTTATATGTTAAAATTTTTACTGTATTTTTTTATTCTAATGTATAAGTAATAGAAGGCAGTTTAATAGAACCCTTCCTTCGCTTTTCTTTTTCTATCATTTCTCATTTGCTCTTTGAGATTCCCAATTATACAAGGATCACTTCTACATTCAGATGAGTCTGATTAGCCAATGCTATGAAGAGCTTCTGAAAAGCTCAGATCTACTGAAGGAAAAGAAACCTTAATTTTGTCTTACATAAAAAAATAAAGGAATTTTCTAAAAGGAGTGATTGCTTTCATGTGAAGTGGATCATATAGAGTATGATCAGGTCCCCTGTACCTGCAACCTTCCTTCTTAATCTCCTTTCACTGCGCAGTGCAGGCAACAGCCACCATCTGTGTATGTGTTATGGCCACTGAGGTTTCTAGCTTCTTAATTTCCCAGGGTGTCTGTAGCTCCAGGGAGCTTGGGATGCTTGCTCACCTGGAAAGATTCTGAATGTCATTTGTGCTGATGACACACCATCCATGCCATCCATTGGTGCCAGACTTGCATTGTTGACACCACCTTCTTTTCCCCTCAGATTTCAATGACAGCTGAGCTTTCCCTTCCTCGCTCAATGCATCCCATGTTAATTTGACTTCTCTGAACACCTTACATCTAAGTCACTTTCAAGCAGCTTAGGATTTAGTTGCTTTATGATTATCTCATGTGCATGTCCGAGTTACTATATCTATTCCTTTGGGCAAGTTGTGCGATCATTCTCAGCATGATCTCCTTCTGTGGAAAGTGGGAGTAATATTTCTGACATTGATGGGTTCAATAAGGAGACATCCCTCTCTTTTATGTGTCACATTCCTATCTTAGTCTCTGGAGAAATGAAATTAACCCTTTTATTCCCCCACTGCCAACATGCTCGAGAAGTGTCTTCTACATAACTCTCCATCTACCTGCTGTCATCACCAAGAGAGGATCTGGTTCAAAAATTGAAAAATTCACTTTCATTCGGTCATGTTTCACCCTTGGGTAGAGTTACAATGTTCAAAGTTACTGTTCCTCATGTCATCTTTTAGACCACGATTGCTCAGGTGAAGGAGGTGCCCCCACCTCTACTTCCTACTGCCCAACCGCTAGCACACCTGGGCAGGGTTATTGCATGAAGGAGATTGATATTTTTACTGTGCACTTTCATGAGTTTGGGAAGGCATGCCTGCTCTACTTGCAGCGGGGTGGGAAAATCAGCGTCTAATCTGTAGACCTAGGACTCATTGCAGGTGCGCTCCCAACATTAGGCTAAAGAACACCAGGGACACCTTCACTCTGACCAGATCCCAACCCCACCCCATGCTCTCCCATCCAGCTGGAGCAGAGGCCCTATTCTTTAGGGGTGGCTTGGCCCAACACTAAAACTAACACTTGGATTTCACTTTATCTCCTTGTGTTCATTCTCTTATTTTTTTTATAACCCCGAAGAGTGGAAATAAGCATGTTAGTACAGTTTGCACTCAAGCTTTCCCATGCTCATCCAAACCTCAACAAATTATTGTGACAAATAAAAGAGATAGCATATGTAAGAACATCAAGCATTCCTTATGTTTTTGTTTACTCTTTCATTTTGGACAGGATTTCCATTTATTTTCCTTTTATGATGTATTTTATATGTGTAAAATACACAGTGACATGTTGGACATTAAGCAGAGTGCTTAATGAAGTTTGTTTTTAACTAACTAATTTAAAAATGCCTTTCAGGTGCTCAGACAACTCAAGATTCTTATCTTCCATAGCAATAAGAGGAGATTTTTTTTTGTTCTGGTCACCTTTTTTTTCTTGTTGTTTTGTTTTTACTTTGACTTTCACTTTATCTAATGGCATAATTTTACCTTTATAAATCCTCTAATTAAAAATATTTAAAGGATCCCTCCTAAACTGTTGATGGGAATATAAATTGGTGTAGCCACTATGGAGAACAGTATGGAGGTTCCTTAAATAAGTAAAAATAGACTTACCATGTAGCCCAGCAAACCCATTCCTGGGCATATATCCAGAAAAGACAAAAACTCTAATTTGAAAAGATGCATGTACCCTAATGTTCATAGCAGCACTATTTACAATAGCCAAGACATGGAAGCAACCTAAATGTCCATAGACAGACAAAGACAAAGAAGATGTGATATATAAATACAATGGAATACTACTCAGCCACAAAAAAGAATGAAATCATGCCATTTGCAGCAACATGGATGGACCTAGAGATGATCATACCACGTGAGGTAAATCTGACAAAGACAAATATATGCCATCACTTATATGTGAAATCTAAAAAAAAGATACAAATACAACTTATTTATAAAACAGAAAGAGACTCACAGACATAGAAAACAAACTCATGGTTACCAAAGGGGAAATGAGGGAGGGATAAATTGGGAATTTGGGATTAACAGATACAAACCACTATATATAAAATAGATAACAAGTTTCTACTGCATAGCACAAGTAACTATATTCAATATCTTGTAATAACTTATAATGAAAAAGAATCTGAAAAAGAATATATACACACATATGTGTGTATATTATAACTGAATCATTCTGCTATACACTTGAAGCTAACACAAAACTGTAAATCAACTATACTTCAGTTAAAACTTTTTAAAGTTAATTCATTTCTGTCATTCAATACGGTAGGTTTCACTTCTGATCAATACTTCTCATATTATGTACATATTTTTATACATGCTACATGAATTAATGTATATTATTTGTTTTCCTTTATCCAGCATATCCAGCATTTAAAACAGTTATCAGCATGTGAGTAGACAAAGTCCATTTACATTAACTCTACTTTTAAAATTATGAACATATTTCATCAATGACTCATATCTTTTTCAAATTTTCCAAGCCTCTTTGAGTATAATTTTTATTTATGCTTCAGTTTCATCTGCTCCTATTTATTTGTTGGGAACGTCTGAATTTTAAGGTTAAATTTTTATTCTTTGCCGTCATCTATGGTTATCATATTTTTGGTCTTATTGTATTCATCTCTTTATTCTTTCCTTTAAATAACTTTTGCCTCAAAATAAATGAAATAGATTTCACAGATGAAGAAACTGAAGGTCAGAGGTTAAATTCCTGGCCTGAAGTCTTACTGATAGTCAGAGTCAGGGCTGTGTTTAAGCTCAAATTGTTATTTTAGATTTGAACTTCAGTCCTTTTTCTACCAGACCAAGTGATCTTATCAATATAATTATTTGCTTTTCTTGAGGCCCAACTAGATTGATTTTTAGGTTTAGGGTGTGTTGTAATAGACAAGCCCAGCATTATTATTTTTTAAATATGTTACATTTAGTTAGTTGACTAGTTTATACAGGTAATGAATTCCAACTACAAGTTTTGGATGAAAGATATCTTTCTCCATATAGATTATAGATAAGGGTATACACATACCTTTATTGTTCAGAAAAAGTCTTAAAACATTTGAATTTAACTTTGCCTTGTGTCCTTCCTTATGACAAATTCACATTTCAAATATACTGAGTCTTTTGTTCCCTGCATCTAATATTCTATTGGTATTAATTACTAGTATTTGGATAGAACATTAAGTTTAATAACTGTTGCATCAGAATTTCTCTTGAAACCCCCCCACCTGTTTCTGCAGATAAAGAAACTGAGGCACAGAAAAACTGATACTTGTCAAAAAGCACAAAGTTAGTAGCTTAGCAGAAGCTTGGAACTAAGTCATTAGTCTCCAAATTTCCTTTAATTTTTTTTTTAAACTTTGCTTCTGGCCTCGTCAGAATGAATTTGAAATTTGTGCCTAAGAGGCTTATATTTTTTTCCTTGCCAAAGAGTTTTAATTTTCCTTCTAAGTCACAGTAAATGTTAGTTTTTGATCTTAAGACACACATCTGTTTGTCAAATATACATGTATATTATATGTATGCTCATGTCTGTGTTTGTTGTATATGATATATATGTATTTATTCATCTGGATAATGTCTCTTCAAAGAGATTATTTTTGTCTCTCTTTTCTTCAAAACTCAGTATCTCAGTGCTCTACCCTAGTCTAACTAACAAGAATATTATGCACCATGTGTTGCGTTGTGATTTTGACCACCATGTAGAACACTAAGAACTTAAAAGTGAGCCTGCAGAAACTTCACAGAGCCAGAGAGCCTGTTCTAAGTAGCTTTCCTCCTTGCCCAGATCTTTAAAACTGATCCTAGCCTGGGTGAATGTAGAGGCATGTGCTACAGGACTCACTGCCTCTCTTTTACCCCTCCCTGGAAGGTTCAAGTGAGCTTTCTGGCGGGTGATTGAAATAACCCAAGGCTTATTTTATTTAGCATGTTGTAGAAGCTGAGTTAATCTATTTAAGTGAAACACAGAATTTTTTTGTACTTAGTTCTATCCAGTAGAATAACTAGGGAGGTTGCATTTAAGGTATCAGGGTTCAGATACCTGTGACTATAGGATGACTTACCAGAAAGTCTTCAAGCCCTGGTAAATGAAACTGGACTTAGGAACTGAGTACTTTAAAAATGATTGTCTTTGCAAATACCTGGATGAAGTGTTGATTAAAGTACAGGATTCTATAAGTTGCTTTTACCTGGTCTCTGTTTTTAGGTCAAACTCATTGGCAACCAGTGGCTGCCAACTATTAATTAATAGAAACGTAACTCTGATTTTACATCAAGTCCTACTGAATAATATGTGCACTTCTGGGGGGTCTCTGCTGAAGAGTTGTATTTTGGTATCACATCTTTATCAGCCAGTTGACCCTGAGTTTGTCTATCTGTATATTTGTTTAGAAATTTACAGTTCCATAAGCTACCTATTGATTTATTACTTCTCCTGAAAACATGAATTCCTTAAGATGATTAGAAGAAGTCATTGGTCTTGACCCCAATTACTCATTTTCCTCTTCTCTCATCTCCTGGGGCTAATTAGGAGAAGATAGCTTGAAAAGTAAAATGTATGTTGCCAAATCTATATAAATTTTTTCTCATTGGGTTCATTTGCTTATTCATTCAACAAAGAGTATCTGAGTCCCTCCCATGTATCAGATGTTTTGCAGGGTCCTGGTGATTCACTGGTTAATGAACGATTTATGGCCCCTTTACATTCATAAGCTTCCAGCTTAGTGAAAAAGAATAACCCCAAATGGTCAAGACCACACAATGAGGGTGAGAAAGGTAAAGTATAGAGGGCCATGGGGATATATTGTACATGAAGAAGCTGAGGGCTGCAGGCTGAAAGTGTCCATTTCCACGTTGTTTAGGAAAGGGTAAGAATGGAGGATAGGTGTAGGTGGCAGGAAATTAGGAGCCAAGAGGCAGGCAGAGAGAGAATCAGAGAA
Organism: Vicugna pacos; assembly: GCF_048564905.1. NCBI lineage: Eukaryota > Metazoa > Chordata > Mammalia > Artiodactyla > Camelidae > Vicugna > Vicugna pacos. The sequence goes on along the minus strand of NC_132991.1, from coordinate 11,051,536 downwards.
GCAGGAAAAAGACAGAATGGTATAGACATAAACAAACAAATACATAAGCCAACTGAAAAAGAAGCTGAGTGATCAAGAACTAAATGAGGTGTAACAAAGATAAAGATGAAGAGACAAGGATAATGGGTTGGAGAGGGCATCCTTGAACCCTTGTTTTTGTCCCCTGAGAGTCCCTTCCTCCTCCTCTAGGTGGCAGCACTCTGATTTGTCTTCAGGAAGCCAGTGCTCTAGCATTGGCCCGTGGGTTCAGGAGGATTCATCCCACACTCCAGCATCCTCAGGCTGGGGTTAGAGGCATTTTCCCAACTAGACAGACTTCTAGCTTAAATGTGGGCATCAATCCTAAACCAGGCCAGTGACAGTCACCCCCAGGGTTTTTGCTGGAGCAATTATAGAACAGTTCCAGTCTTTCACTGGAGGGTTAAACTGATAAAGTATATGCTTACAGTTGGGGGCAGCCAGTCTTGATATCGCCTGAGTGGGCTTCCTGAAGAATAAATCCAGCCCAGAGGAAAGCAGTGAATTTAAGAAAGAGATTACTGGAGTTGGTTTGAGCACCTGGATCCAGCCATACCTGCTTTGTTTAGGGACAGGGCTCTTTTAGCCAACTGTGAATTGGGCTCCTCTGACATCTAACACCGAGGATCCTAACTTTATGTGGTTTGGGGTATTTGCTGATTGACAGGATTAGGGAAGGATAAAGAGGAAGAAAGGCATGTGCAAGTAGAATTGTTTTGCTCGTCAGGACAGCAAGGTTTGGAAGATGATTGCTCTCACTGAGCACTTTCCATGGCTGGGTCGGTGAAACCTGGCTTGATTTCAGACTTGTAGACTACACTTTTTAAGATCTGTTAAAGAGCAAAGACCTGCTTGGAGTTAGGGGATCTGTGGAAAAGAGTGACTTGATTTCAGGTCCAATATTAGAGGGTCTGGCCCAAACCTAAGGTCTTTAGCCACAATAGAGTTGGTAAAGCAGGCATTCTGTGGAAGTGTATGGTCTTTCTCTGTGTGCATGAGAAGTAGGAGCCAGAAGTAATGAACATTGGATGAGTGCAGAGTCGGCAAATAAGGCAGGGTAGACGACCAAGGGTTTCCAAGGACTTCATTTATGATACACTTGTTTCTTATTAAATACCAATTTCTATGTCGTGCTTTCTCAATAATAGTGTTGTTGTTATTATTATTGTTTTTGTTGTCATTATTATTATTATATTGAAAAATTTAACTTGAAAGCTTCCATATAGAAAATAACTTTTATAAAATGACTTAACAAATAAAAATATTGTATTTTCTTATCTTTTCCCGCTGTTTTAAGCATAACACCACTTAATCTTTTTTTTTTAAAGCCAGTTTTATAGGCACATTATTTCCTGCATAAAATGACAGTAATTCTGTGTGTCACTTACCAAGAAAAAACCAGCACAGGTTAAAGGCAGAGGCATACGATTATTTTCACATGTCAATTTTTACCAGGTATTTCCTGCTCACGCTGTTAAACTGTACTGTTTACTTGATGTTAGGATATCCATCTAATGTTGATTTCAATCATACCGCAGCTCCACCCTAACTTCTCAAGGGTTTTGAGGGAATCAGAAACAACGGTGCCTGCCACTGAAGCTTTTGTAGAGGAACCTCTGCCTACAAATGCAAGTCTAACCACTAGGGACCAGTGCAGAGCAATGTGTCTTCAAATCTTTACCAGATTCCAGGAAAAGAAATCTACAAATTGCTATGAGTAAAACAAATTCAAGGAAGAAATGTGGATGCACGTCACAATAAAAATGTCAAGAGTAGCAGGTACTAGTTTCGAGTGTTTAATATGAGCCATGTACTGTGCTAAACACTGTATTTTTTTCCTTTAGATTTTTTTTATTGAAGTATATTTGATTTACAATGTTGTGCTAGTTTCTGGTGTGCAGCATAGTGATTCAGTCATACATATATATGTGTTCTTTTGCATATTCTTTTTCATTATAGGTTATTACAAGGTATTGAAAAGAATTCCCTGTGCTATACAGTAAGACTTTGTTCTTTATCTATTTTATATATAGTAGTTTGTATCTGCTAATCCCAAATTAATATTTTCATTTAATTCTAATAAGCCAATTATGCGATGTGTGCTATTAATACCCCCCTTTTGTAAATAAGGAAACTGAGCTTCGTAATTACTGAGGAGCTTGTCTAAGTTTGTACAGACAGAGAAAGGTGGAGCTGGGAGGCAAACCCAGTCTTTTTTCATGTCAAACCTTCATCTAAGGGCAGGATGGGTAGCCAGTGTCTCCAAAGATGGAACTGGACATTGGACAACCAGAAACAGAGTGTTTCTCCATCTCTCATATCAACTTCACATCTCAGAGTCCCCTCTCTCTTGGATTCCCTCTTCAAAATGTTTTCAATCTCTCTTTCATCTCCCAGTATTTTTATCTTGTACTTAGCCAAGAATGGCTGAGCCAACATTGAGTGTATAAGAGTTTTCATCTGAAACCCCTACCAAGGACTGAGGTCCAGCCTCCTAGGAAAGAAGTCTGGTTGGTACTCTGTGACCACCTAGGCCTGCCCTTCACCACAAACCATGGGCGGGGGCAGGTCTCCAAGTGGTGATCACACAGGTGTCCTGAACAAGCTACCACAATTTCCAAACTGTGTGATCCAAAGCCTAGGCTCAGTAGGAAATCAGAGAAGGCTAAGAGCATCCTCTAGGATACTTAACCAGGAGGCCAGGGATTCTGGCCTGGATACACTGTTGGCAGATGCCAGGCAGGGACACGACATGAACGATACCAGGGAGGAGGGACCGCATAGAGTAGGTTCTGGAGTGAGGAAGGAAGATGTTCTGTCTGTATCCAGAGGTTTATGGTGGGGAGCGCCAGGAAGTAAAATAGCGTGCGATTTTCCTCCTCCCTCTGAAGGCTTTTCTCTGATACCCGCTTTCTTTTTGACTGGCAAGAATATGCCGTTTGATATACTGGGCTTCACAGAATGTCTCCCCTTTAAGGCATCGGGCTGTGGCGGGAGGGGCAAGTGTTAGGGAAGGTGGTTTCCGGTTACTGCCTCTCAGAGCAGCTAAACGACCTTACGCCAGTCACTTCACCTCCTGAAGTTCATCTTTGCATCCCTCAGGTCCATGCCTACCTCTCTGGGTCGTTATAAGGTTTAGGTTGAGTTTCGTGATCACTGAAGCAGAGCCATCTCATTAAATTATTTAAAGCATGATTCTCACACATGTTTTTTCCTTGTAGTCTCTTCTTCAAAGATTGTATGAGGGCATTCTGTGTTCCACATTTTCTTTCCAGTAGAATTGAAGGTGGATATAAAAATCCCAGTTTAATTCAGATACTGATGATCAGATCAGAGTCGTCATCTGCTGTAGTTGTTACTCCGTCCCCTCCCATCCACCCCTTTGTAAACAGTAAATGTGAACTAACATATCATTTTGATCCAATGAATTTTGTTAATTAAATGGTATATTTTGAAATGTAGAATGACAATTTTTCTGAGGGGATTATTTTTATACCCCTTTCTTCCTTCTGACAACATATTTGTTAAATTTATATGTACTGATGATAAATGACCCAGTGGTACTCATTAAAATATTAAAAGGCATTTCCACTTTTCCTTTCAGCCTTAGAAGTTTGAAATGTCTTATACATACATAGCTTTCCATGTCTAGCATTGCCTGTATGAATGTATATATGAGACATAATATATACATACACTCAGAAGTTACAAAGATAAAGTACACTAAAATCTGGAAATGATTCTAACTTAACCAGAATCTTCAAATACCTGAAACTTTTTATATATTTAACTCTCAGTTAATAAAAAGAGGAAAATTATATATATATATATATATATATATATATATATATATATATATACACACACACATACACATATTAATATTAGGAAACTTCTGGAGAAGAACTAAAAACATTCTGTCTCATGTCCTCTAGTCAGTACAAACTCCACTCTGTCTCCTTTATTTCTTTTCTTCTAGGACTCTATAGCCAATCCAAGGTTAAGAATGATGACCATGGGATGGACAGGTTTATCAGTTTCCCATTGCCAGTGTAACATGTTAACATATATTTAGTGGCTTAAAACAATGTAAATTTATTTCTTATATTGCTGTTTTAGAGGGCAGATGTCAAAAACATACTAAAATAAAGAGCAGAGCTATGATCCTTCTGGAAGCTCTAGAGAGAAGTCCATTTCCTTCCCTTTTCAGAGTCAAGAGGGTGCCTGAAATCTTGGGTCATGTCCCCCTTTCATCTTCAAACCCAGCAACTTAGCATCTTCAAATCTTTCCTCCCTGACCTCAGCTTCCATCTCCATATCTTTTCTCTGACTCTGACCTTTCTGTCCCCTTCTTATGTTAGGACCCTTGTGATTAGATTGAACCCACCCAGAGAATCTCCCCGTCTCAAGATCCTTAACTTAGTCACACCAATGCAGTCACTTTTGCCAAGTAAGATTCTGAGGATTAGGGTGCATACATCATTGGGAGCCAGTCTTCTGCCTACCACAACGATCGGTGAAGAATAATTCAAATACTACTATTTGTCCTGGCCAGGAGACTTGGCACTTGACTGAAGTCAAGAAACTGTTATGAAGCTCTGATATGTCCAACCAAATGAGAGACTGTTGGGTTATGTGGTACTCTCGTGTTACTGAGGGTGCAATACTCCCACCATCACGGAGCTTACAAGACAGACTAAAGAAAGGCAAAGTGATACACACAGCAGAACGAGTAAGGGCACACTCATCATTCATACATGAGTGAGGGAGGCTCTTGACAACAGTGCATCCAGGGAATTCAAGGTTCTGATGGGGGTGAGATTAGGTGAACTTTCAAGCCAATTTCAATCTTATTTCCATGATTTCTGCTGCTGAATAGATTCTTAGCAACAAATTGAATTTAAGATTTGTACTCTGTCAACTTCTTAAAGGACTTGTGACAGTATATAGCTGAGAGCACAGTGCAGGATAAGACATTTAAGAATGTTTCTATTTCTAAACTATTACTTATCATGCTACATGCCCCGTGTATTTTTCTAGCACATACGTAACAGCATTTTCTATTATTTGTCCTGAAAATGATTGTTTAATAAAATTTCAAGAGAATGGGAAAAAAAGGAATGTGATAGAATGGAGTCCATTTGACAGAATTGAGTCTTTTAAGATTCAGAACTGAATATATTGAAACTCTTGGGCTGTAAATGGGCCTTTAATTTTTTGATTATTATGTCAAAAAAGTAGTTAGTTAACCAAACTTTGGGGGCGAGTTGGGGAAAGGACAGGAAAATTTAAGCAAGGATTTATTATTCAAATCCCTGAATAATGAGCATTTGATAGCATAATTGCTAATAACTTCAGCTATATTTTTATGAAGAACACAGAGATTTTCAATAACAGTGATTGAAACCCAAACAATACTCCGGTAAAAACTCAGTGACTCATCTTATCCTTCTGATTTTTCTTTCTTAAAGAATTGCCTTTTATAGAGTTCTTACTGCACTTTAAAATGTTCCAGGGATTGTTCTTTTTTCAAGGGTGTCTCTGGGCTATTATTCATCCTTTTGCATTAATCCCTTAGGATCTTTCTCGGCAAATTCAAATTATTAAGACCTTGGAGGGGAATTCCAAGCTGTCCGTCATTTACAAGATTCTGATCGACCTCTATGATTTCCAGGTAATTGGAAGCCTTGACACAGGAGGATATGATGTGTATCTCTGCCCAGAAAGAAGCCTGGATGGTCCTTGGGAAATAGGATGCCAAGACCATAGTCCTGGGTGCCTCCTGCTTTCATGCAGGAGATGATGAGAGACATCAATGAGCAAACAACCCACCAGGAGTGACTGAATTCCTTTGCTGTGAAGGCTGTCAGCACTAGGGAGAAGCTGCAGGGCCTGGACCAGAGGAAGAACAGTTTGCCCTCCTAGAAGATTCAAAAGACGCAGTGACTTTAGCGCTGTGTACCTTTTAGCGTTACTGTATATTATGCTCTTTGACGTTAAGATAATTACAGAGAAAGATTCCTATCAGACCATGAATTTAGGAGACACGCTTTCTCTGCCTGGGCTCTTTGTGCTTTATTCGCATCAAAAGGCAATTACTCTTTGTGCACACATAATCCCACCAGTTTAATGGGGCATGTAAAATATGCCTTGTAAATTCGCCCTTTATTAATCTTAAGCTTGCTGAAAACGAGAGCCAGCTAAACATGTGCATCCTTAAAAACCACAGCTTGCCCTTCAATAACTGAACTTTAGTCTGGCCAAACTCAGGAGGTCCTGAGAATTGCACTCTCAGCAGTGCCTGGTTATCCTCGAGAGAGATTTCCCTTGGTCCTCAGAAGAGCCCGGGAGGGACTGGATGACATGGTACTGCCTGAATCTTCTTCACTGGTGGGTGAAGTGGGTTTGCTTCATCTGCCACCTGAGACCTGAGGCAAAGAGAATTGTATGCTTGAGAGACAGCCCAGACTGGACACCAGCCCTGCCGCTTACTGAAGCATGGATGGTGTGACTTTGCCTAACTTAATCTCATTCTCAGTGTCTTCATCAGTAAAACAGAACAATGCATTCCTTGAGCAGCAATAAGACTGACCACTAATCCAATTGTCGAAGCCCTAATCCCTGGTACCTCAGAATGTGACTGTATTTGGAAAGAGATCTTTAAAATAGGTATTTCCTTTAAAAATTAAAAATAAACTTACCATATGATCCAGAAATCCCACTTTGGGACACATATGCAGAGGAAACTCTAATTCAAAAAGATACATGCACCCAATGTTCATAGCAGCACTATTTACAATAACCAAGACATGGAAGCAGCCTAAATGTCCATCGACAGAAGACTATATAAAGAAGATGTGGTATATATATATATATATATACACAATGTATACTGCTCAACCATAAAAAATAATAAAGTAATGTCATTTGCAGTAACATAGATGGAAATGGAGATTGTCATGCTAAGTAATATAAGACGGAAAGAGAAAGAAAAGAAAAATGCCATATGGTATCACGTACATGTGGAATCGAAAAAAAAAGACACAAATGAACTTATTTACAAAACAGAAACAGATTCACAGACATAGAAAACAGATTTATAGTTACTGGTCACTGGAAGAGTGGGTGAAGGGATAAACTGGGAGTTTGGGATTTGCAGATACTAACTACTGTATATAAAATAGATAAACAACAAGATCTCGCTGTATAACAGAGAAAACTGTATTCAATACCTTATAATAGCCTATAACAAAAAATATGAAAAGAAATATATATATGTATAACTGAATCACTATGCTGTACACCAGAAATTAACACAACATTGTAAACTGGCTATACTTCAATAATTAATTAATTAATTAATTAATTGGTCATTCCATTACAATGAGGTCATTAGGATGAGCCCTGAACCGATATTACTAGTATCCCTATGAGAGAAGGAAATTTGAACACAGATATGTACCGAGGGAAGGCCCTATGGAGACCCAGGGAGAGGATGGTCATCTACAAGTCGAGGAAAAATGCCTCAGAAGGAATCAACCTTGCTGAGACCCCTTGATCTTGGACTTCAAGCCCGTGAAAATTAATTCCTGCTGCGTAAATCACACATTCTGTGGTACATGTTGTGGCAGCCCTAGAAGATTAATAGAGATTCTGAGATACTTGATTCTGAACTTTAGAATTCTCAGCATTAAGATAATGACCATCGTTGACAGAGCTCCTTCCTGGGCACTTAGAAACAAAGACAGGAGGAGAAATGTTCATAGTGCACCAAATGTCCCGATGCAGGGGTGGATCTGAGTAGATTCAGCTTACTGTTCCTGAGGATAAACCAAATCATGGCTACTTCATTTGGTCAGAGTAATTCAATTTAGAGGGTGTCTGGAGCCTGGGAACTTAATCTGAGTATTAATTGCAAAGGTGATATTCTCGTACCAGTCTGCTTAGTGGTTTTATTCTTAATTAAAGACCATTTTATGTCTGATGTTTTCCCTCTGATTATAGTCATTGTGTTTACACATAGGGCATTTTATTTCCCTTATTTCTTAACTGATTTTTCTCTGTCTGCCTCAGAATAAACAGCGGTATTTGTCTTCAAAAATTGGTGGAGAAAAACTTCTGTAATTATAAAACAAACCCCCAAGTCTCCCAGTGTCTTGTAAGGCAAGAATGCCAGACTAGGAGACACTGATTCATTCTTTGAAAATGGCCAGCTTTTCTCACACACCCCTCCCTGTGAGAGGCTGAGACAAAGCCATAGAGGGCTTCTGATTGGTTGGCCCTCCAGGGTCTGGAACATTTCCACTGAGAGTCAACCTTAGGGGGTTTGCATAGCAATCTTGGGTCCACCATGCCTGTGGGTGTCCTTCTGCAGGCAGCTGGCAGAAGCTTTTAACATCCTCATCCTCAGTCTCTTGCATGTCACCTGCTGCTGTGCATATATAGTAATAATTCTGTTCCAGGCAAGAGAATGTAATCCTCATAATTTAATCATAGGAAACCAAAATTATGTTTGCAGAATAATGGTGGCCTTTCTTTCTTTCTTTCTTTTGCTTTTTCCTTCATAAAAACAGCATCATGTTTACCAACCCATTTCTTCCTATTTCTGGGAATATTCCCCACCCTCCTTACATTTAGGTGTGGGTCACATGACCAGTTCTGGCCAACAGAATATAGGAGAAGTGATGTACTCCTTTCCCGGGCTGAACCCACCATATAAGTCTCCCAGGTGTGAAGCTCCCTCTTTAATGGCCACATGTAAGGATAATATAGAGTCCCAGGCTGGAAGGAGTCTGGGCTCCTAAGATCTTTGGAGAAATTCCTGTCAGGAGAGCCAGCCAACCAGGAATCTCTGCATTGTAATTAGCATCAATAAGAAAGCACACTGTACACTACTGAGATTTTTAGCATTGTTGTATATCACAGCTAATTTTTTGAACCCTATGTAATATAAAACTTTTTTGATTTGTGTAGGAGTGGTGATGGCTCTCAAAGGTTGAGCACCTGTGAAGGGGTAAGCATATTATAAAGATGATTTCAATTACACAGCAGCTTAAGAAATACTGTGTCCAATCAATCATGTAATCCCTCTAAATCCAATCCTTTTCTTACCCTGCCTTCTTTAGCCTCCAAATTCAATCAGAAGTGTGGAAGATTATTTCTGGTTAGTCTTAGGTACCTGCTCAAACCGTCACCGAGAGTGGCAGTATTGCAGGAAGACCACGGGTCTGAAAGCTGGGAGAGCTGAGCGGAGCTTCAGCTGTGCCACTGATTAGTTCTGGGACCATAAATAAGTCATTTCCCTCTTCATGTTATATGACAAGCATAAAGAGACAGTTGCCATATCAAGGGTTTAAACTATATACCTGAGCTCCTAATATTTTGAAATTTGAATGATCAACTTCAGAGCTCAAAGCCTGGCAGCGTATGAGTGTACAACTTAGGTCATTTGGACTTAATTGTGTCTTAAAAATAAGGATATTTCATATGCAAACCCAAGTTTCAGCTTCACTGACAACACTTGCTTACTCATATGGCAAAAAAAAAAAAAATTGAGCTGAGTAGCAGCTGCCCTATTTAGAGGGGGTAGATGTTTTCTATGCCACAGTCCCCACCATTCCCTAATGTTACACAGTGGCCTGATTCTATCTACCTAGTCACTGTAGACACTGGAATCTGCATCAAGGTCAGAGTGAATTGAACCTTGCTTAAATTTACCCACATGAGAGATGTATGAGGAAAGTGGATACTGAGACAGACTGAGATACAAACTTGGCAGAGACAGGAGATGCTAGGAGCTAAGGGTGGAAGCCGAGCTTAAGAGCAAACATCAGGGTCTGCAGCTGGGTCAGTTTGGAGCAAGATGGTAAACTGAAATAAAATCATTGTGGTAACTCCTAGGCAGTTTCACACAATGCCTTGACTATTCCCTTGATAGGTCAAGTATCTTAAATTCTTTCTTTCTCAAGTTCTTCATCTATAAAAAAAAAAAAAAGGAGTGACTCTGTTCCTCTCTTAGTGCTCTTTTGAGAATTAATGAAATGGTTTGTGTAGAGCACAGAGCCTCACACATAGTAAGTGCTCAGTAAATCATGGCATCAGTATCCTTACCACAACTGATAAAAGTGATTTTTCAGTATGTAGTGGTGAGACTGGATTTGGGGAGAGTTGTGAGATAAAAGTGGGGATCTGGCTTTCATTACTGGTAGGTGGTAGGGGGTACTCAGGGGAATTCCCAATAACAAAAAAACACAGAAGGTAATTTTGCCAGCTTATACTTAAGCTTGTTCTTAACACTCATGTACGGGCAACCACCTGCATCCTTCCTTCCTTCTAAAAAGAAAGTCAAATGGGTATAACTATTCTTTACCCTTTGTTTGATGGCCTTCAGACTAGGTACTACTCTTCTGTAATCATTTCTCTTTCAAATTTTATTACATATTGCTCTCATTCACATTATAAAAATGGGAGCAAGGAGAGAAATCATATCAAAGAGAACACTGAAAGAAATTAATACTGATCAAGCACCCACTGTGTGCCAAGCACTGCGCTTGGAACTTCCCTCCCAAGAATCCCGCAGGTTGGATGGCAAGAATTCCATTTGACAGATAGTGAAACTGAGGTTGACAGGAGGCAAGTGACATGTCCCTGTTTGATTTTCATCACAGCGCAAACCCATATGTGAAGTACATTTTTTTTTAATCTGTTTGCCAGCTTGCTCTGTTGCCTGTTTGCCCTTCTCCAAGGTAAGTTCTGCAGGAGATGAGATCCTGCTGTTTTTCTTTAATATTTCATACACGGTGCTTGCACAGTACCTGGCATATAACTGGTGACATAAATATTTTTTAATGCATGAATGAATGAATGAATGAATTAATTAGTGTGAATAAAAATTGCACAGAGCTAACTTTGATCCTGGCATATCTATAACTAAGTCCACATTCGCTCTGCTCTGACTCTGAAGGTGACCATTCACAGTCTGCCTGAGCAGCATAACCACACTGGATGTGACGCACAAACCATGGGCCTTGTGGTCTTCCCATCTTCTTCTGCTGAGTATGGAAAGGTACCTTGGGCAGAAGACCTAACTGGACATTTCTCCAAAAAAAGACATCCAGATAGCCAACAGGCTCATGAAAAGATGCTCAAAATTGCTAAATATTAGAGAAATGCAAATCAAAACTACAATCAACCTGGGACTTAACTCCTAGGCAGAAATCAAACCCAGGCCGACTGACCCACTGCCCAATCTCTTACTGCTATCCTATAGGCCCCACTGCCTAGAAAGGCTGACAAATCTAAACCACGCTATCAGGTTTCCTCTGATTTCTGTTGAGCTTTGAACACAGAACTTTTGGCAGATGTGGTTTCTGTCTGAATTCAGTGCACTTTGCTCTCTTTGGAATTAGGCTCAACTTCATAATGGGTGACAATGACCCACTGGAGGAAAAATGACTCCCCTATTCGAGCATGTCTCTTATCTACTGTCTCCAGGACCCAGTGTCAGCATTTTCCATGTTAAATTGCACCAGAGATTTTTCCCCATTCCCTGACAGCAGGACAGAGAGCCCCAACATGAGCTTAACTACTTCTGCAGTTATGCGGACACAGTTTTTCTGAAGATCATCTTGGGTCAATAAACCAAGGTCTATCTTCACGCCAAAGAATGATAAAATCTTCCAGAAGAGAAACTGCTTCTTCCTTATAAATAGAGTCAGGCTTTTGTTGGTTGCAACAAGCCATTTACTTTAGAAGGGGGAAAAAAAAAGGTGCAGGGAAGAATTATTAACAACATTTGGAACAGGTACAGTTCGGGTAGCATATTTATCTTTAAAAGACATTGCACGCAAACGTTTTCATCTGGAGGGCGAAGTGACAGATAACAGTAGAAATAGATACGAAGTCAGCTGAAAACATATGGCTCTTTCCTGAGTTTGTAAGAAAATGGTGAATGAAGAGAAAAGTTTGTAAAGGAGCCATAGCTCAAAAAACAATTCTGAGTTGTAACCTTAAAGAGGGAAAAGGACTATTTAAGGGTAGCCATATTTCGATATTCCAGAAGTGCTTGATGGCACATAATCGCCTCCGTTCAGTAGCATGCCTCTGTGAAGATGAAAGATAGACAAGCACAGAGAAAGATCATAGGATAGCTCCCTATTTCTGTACCCAGGGACAGGGTATTTATGACATCAGGAGAGGGACAGAGTTAGAACTGAAGTCTCTTTTCTTCACGGACTTCAAGAGAAAAGAGTGGTTACCAGGGACATTTTCCTGGATATGATACCTTTTTGGGTCATTATATGACTTCCCTTTCATCTAAAATTGTGATTTATCTTAACAGTATATTTGTGCTTTGGGAACCTGGAGAGTGAAAATAGATTTTCTGGCTTAGAGGGAATGTCATAAATCACAAAATCTTATGTTTTTAATTTCAAAATAGGATTCAATCATCATTTGTTAATAGTGAGCCACAGGATGAAGAATTGAAAGAGACCCATAAGTCATGTAATGCCATCGGGGCAGCATCAGATGTACAGCTACCTTCACTAGAGGTTTTTCCAGCTTGACCTGGACCCCCGGGGGGTCAGTGAGCTCTCTCTTAGTTTCACTAAAAGGTTTTCTTTAAATTGGACCTCATTGTGACATCCATCTCTTGATCCAAGGTCTTTTTTTTTTCCAGAATAGTATTTAAAAATAAATTAAAGGTGTTTATAGCCTCTTCATCTTTACTTCTCTGAGGGTCATCCTAACTCCTTACCATCCTGCTTACTTCCTGTGGGCTTTGTCTGGTTCCCAACCACCATTTTAAAATGTCACATGAAGAACCAGACAGAGAAAAATCCATCAGTATTTCTACAGTGGGTCAAACAATGTGTGGCACATAGCAAGTGCTGAGCAGGTTGGGGCCTGCTTCCTCTCCAGGGCTGCTCCAACAGCAACTGGAGAGCACAGAGGGAGTATCTCTTTCCTTTGTCTGAAGAAGGTTTTTCTACTAGTATCCTGAAAACATGTGATATCTTTACCTGCTGTTAGACTTGAGGTCATTGGGAAACCAGAATACCTCTTACCTCTTTCAATCTAAATGTAACATTTTACATTTAAACCCTAAAACCATCTTGGTATCCCTCTAACATTAAAGATAATCAAAATCTTTGGGCTGTTTTCCTTTATATGACAACGTTCACCTGTGGGTCAAAGATACAGACTTAATTACCTTGTCTTTTATGCTTTACACAGGTGATAGGCTGAGCATTTTGAATAAGATAAAACTTAGAACAGAATCCTGTGTCCTATAGGTAAAGATTCTCCTCCAGCTTGATGGCAATTTATTAATCAACAAGATTTTGGGAAAGTTGTTTTATCTCCTCATCTCTTTGTAATGGGCTTTCAGACTTTCCCCTTATGTCCCCATCGTATCTATGTGATCACGATGAGAAGGATCCTTTCATGCCTGGCTGAACATAGAATTCCACTGATCTGCCATCTTGTGAATTATCAAGCAGGTAATGATCTTAGTCTTGCTTGACTGAGAACACATGGCTACCCAGTAATCAATATTTTTATTCAAAAATATTCAAATGACACCCATTTATTAGTCTGCTCAAGAATTTTGAAGCACCATGTCAAAAGGAAACGTGTACCCACATTTCTTTTGTGTCACCCTTTGGTGGACGCTAGTCTTCACACTTGGCAATGTTAATTAACTTAGTGCTCATGTCAACCTACGAAAGGTAACTGTTACCGTGTCCATCTTTCAGCTCAGGAAATAGAGGTATAGAGGTAAGTCATTGCCTAAGGCCAACAGCTGGAGTGCTAGAGCCAGAATGCAAATCTGGACAAGCTAACGTAAGAATGCATTGTCCTCAGCCCTACCTTCTACCTTTCCCTGCCGCTTGGTGAGCTGCCGCCCTGATACTTTTCCTGCTCTCAGTCAGCCCCCTCCCTCCTTCTCATATCTCTCTCATATTTCATGATTTCTCAGCAGGATGTGCAATCCTATATCCTGTCTACCTTGTGATTTCACTGATTTTAATCTGGGATCTTAAGTATTTAATACAGCTGGGTGCATTCTTACCCTTTTCCCAAGGATATCAGTGGCTGTTCAGTCTTCAGCAGTTTAAACCCAGCCTCTTAAACACAGAAGACAGGAGGGAAGAGGTCAGTCCTTTCCTTGCTGAAATCTTTCCTTCGTACAACCCTTAACCCTTTTTGCCAACTCTATCATTTTGCCTGAGCTGTGGCGCTCTGGTTCTTACTATTAGGAGGAGATAATTGTGTTATACTGTGCAGTGGTTATAAGTGTTTTAGAAGACAAAGATCTGATGAAAATTTGAGATTATGATTTGGGGGGAATTTAAAAGAAGTCTGTAGGAAGGAAGACTAGCAAATTAAAGATTTTATCAAATGAACTCTGCAAAAGGAAATAACCAGCATCCTTGTGGGGCACTTAGATATGTTTTGAAGGAGCAAATTTTGAATCACAATGGGCAGGGATGTGAATCTCGGTGGGAAACAATCAAGATGGCTTTTCTGATTGGAAAGATAGCTGGTTAAGGGGTAGGAGTGAAGTTGCATTAGCTGAGTAGAATGATAAGTGTGAGAGAGGAGAGTGATGGAAGAAGACTTAGAAAGATGTACCATCTTTACCTGGGCCATGTCACATCACCTTTCATTGTGGAGATGCAGAGAGAATCAGTGACTTGCAGAAGAACCCAAAGCTACTAGAATTCAGGTCTTCTACTTCCCAGTCGACTTTAAAATGATCTGAAATTGAAGGCAGAGATAATTTGTTTTAAACCTGTCCTAGGCTTAAATGTAAAGCCCTCAAACACAGAAAAGATAGTGAAAAGAAAAAGAAGTAAAGTCAACACAAAACCGTAAAATAAGAGCAAAGATGTTCAATAAAATCCTGTTTTTTCCTTCTGATTTTTTTCTTTTTCTTCTGTCTTTCTTTCTTTCTTTATTTTGCCACCTGTAATGACTACATTGATGCCTCTTTTGCACTATCAAAACCAATTTTTCTCAAGTTGCTCTTCATGCCCTCTGTTTCCCTTCAATGATTTATAATAACACTAGGTTGTGTTTATGGAATCTAGGTTGCCAAGTTTGAACTACCTGGTGTGGGAAGGAAGCACCACTGATTAGGGCCAGCGCTGCAGGGGAAGGTACCAGATTTTCTGGTTGGCGGAGGCAAATGCCACATTCAATAAGCAACGCTAGGTGGAATTTTCTCAGGAGGTAATCTGTGTGGTGCAGGCGATGATGTAATCCATTTCTGAGGTTCAGACAATAAATGGGTGCTGATAAAGCCAAGGAAAATTTATTGGAGAAAATGGAATTTAAGGAGAGTTAGGACAAAGTGAAAAGGTATCGTAGGCAGAACTAAGGGAGGAACTGAACTGTAAATTTTATGGAGTGAAGAGGTTAAGTTGGGAAGCATGAAAAAGGTGGCAAATCAGGGAGGGTGGAGCCAGACTGTGGGAAATTTTATTTCTGAAAAAATGTTTATCATGTCTCTAATACATGCCAGGCACTGTGGGGGGTGCTAGGGAATCACTGGACCTGACAGTTTAGAAAGGAAGATGTTCTCTTCCAAAGGAATGACCCAGTAGAATAAAGGTGATGATGGAGCAAACGTCAGGGACTGCGTGGGCAGGTCATGGGAGCGTCCAGCCCAGCCCAAGAGGGCTGGGAGGCAAGTCCATATGAAAGATGTGATGTTGAAGCTGGACTTAAAAGGAAATTAGCGGTTGGGTAAGAAGGAGAGGAGTATTTGGGGCAGAAGAGGGAGTAGCAAGTTCAAATAAACTGAAGCAAAAGTGAACCACCCAGGAGATGGTTAGTGTCACCTGACATAGACAGAGAGGTGAAAAGTGATGCAAAACGATGCTGGAGAGGAGGGTGGTGGTAGGTCATGACCCCTTCAACAAGCACCTGCTGGGTTCTTACTATGGAGAAGAACCAGGGGCACCTGAACGAACGGCTCACAGTTCCTGCCTCAAAGGTATTTAACAGTACAGCAGGGCGACAGGTAAGTCATTAAATATTCACAAAGGCATCCGCTAAATACCATGATAGAGATAGGCACGAACAAAAGACCAACTAAGCAATACATTCATGGATTTTCCCCCCCACAATTTATCCTCACACATGCAGCAAACATTCATCAAGCACCTTCTATTATGTTAGGCACTGAGGATATCCAAGTACATGAAAATTGTTTCCTGTTCTTAAGGAACTCATTATATAATCTCCCGGGTGTGACAAACAAGAGCGTTAACATTTACACCCAAGCACGCTAGGAGTCACAGCAAAGATAACCACAGGGCATAATGGGAGGACAGAGAAAGATAATGTAGCCAGGATGGGGGTCAGAGAAGACAGAGAAGGCAGAGACAAAGGTCATTTATTAAAGACTGGGTAAAAGCAAGTTCCATGGGCAAGAGCAACTCCTCTAGGTGATGGAACTGAAACACAGCAATCTGCCGATGGGATCCCTCGTGTATCCAGCACTGCAATGCATATAGAAATACTCTATAATGGGGCTCATGACACAACTGCCCTACATTATGACCCAACATAATTTCATTTTAATGGACCCTACATCAATCCTCTTCTGAGACTAGACCATATATTCAGATGGTCTCCCTGGCCATGATTTTACCACTTGCCTTCATGTTTTAATCACGCACCCTAATAAAACATGAGCCATTTAAAGGCAGCCAGTCACTCAGGGGCCGAAGTCACCTGGGAGCTTTTGGTTGCCTGCCAAATTAAAGCTTGGCCCCGTGTTGCTAGGCAAAGAAAGATTGCCCCTAAGATAAATATTTGGAGTTCAGAAGACATGGCCAGACTGCAATATTTTTAAGTTATGGAAGATCACATTTGGAGCTTCAATTCTCAGGTGTATCTATCCTCTTAATTTATTTAGTTAAATTAAAAAGTTCATGGGAAAAGAGTGAGGCTTACAAACACAGTATTAGTAGGAAAATCACAGGGTAAATGTGCTGAGCAAATATTAAGTCTGCAAAAGAAAACTGTAAATGTACAGTCAGAACTTTTGTGTTAGGGTTTAGTGTCCTAGTAAAGATATTTGTCTTCCAGAGGGAAGAAGAAAGTGGTTTTGAAAATGTTTTTTTCCTTGGATAAGGAAGAAAGGTGAACTCCACCTTTGTCAGAAATCCAGGGCAGGCTGGCAGGTAGCTTGAGGGACAAGACAGAAAACTGCTAGTGGCTGCTCAGAGTGATGCCAAGAAAGAAGCTACAGTGATTTCCGGGCCCAGAGGGACAGCACAATAACTCATTAACAAAGTCAGGCCATGGGCCAGGCTAGATTTCTGCTCACTGTAATATTCATGGCCTTAAATGAGGCTCCAGCTAATAAGGGAGAGAAGCAGGTAGATGGGGAGTGAGGATCTAGGACATTATATCTGAGGTGCTTTCAGATCCAGGCAGCATCTCCATGCTGTGCTCATATGTCCTGGAGCCCAGAGGATTTGTGCGGGTCTGGTGGAGCCATCGAGAACAGTTGATACACTTTTTAATTTTACACCCTGACCTCTCAGAGATGATTATCACTGTGTTACACACAAGGACAAAGACTCTATCAAATGTGATGGCACGTGTCAAAATACCTTATAAGCTCGGGAACAAAGAATCCAATGTAAGATAATATTACTGCCCCTAAATCTCAACAGACAAATTGTTCTTATTGTTACAGCCGTTGCTAAAGAGACATTTGACCTAATTTATCAAATAGATTGGAATTTGTCATGGGTCATGACAATATTCTTATACCAGGAATGGTGCCAACACAGTGAGTGGTATAATATTTATTCAGTTAATGAATGTATCTTAGTTTAATTTTATATCTGGGAGGTTATTACTGGAGATGAGAACACGTAGACATTGTTCAAATGCTGCATATCCTCATAACTCAGCCCAATCAATTAACATTTAAAGCTGTATTATTCAAAATTCATCTAAACTATTACTTCATACCCATTAAGACAGCTATTATTAAATTTTTTAAATAACAAGTGTTGACGATCTTGTGGAGAAATTGGAATCCTTATACATTGCTGGTGGGGATGTAAAATGATGCAGCAGCTGTGAAAAACAGTTTGGCAGCTCCTCATAAATTTAAACATAGAATCATATGATGCAGAAATTCCACTTTGGGGTATGCACCCAGAATATTTGAAAGCACAGACTCAAATAGATATTTGTACCACAGTGTTAATAACAGAGTTGTTCAACATAGCCAGGAGGTGGAAACAACCCAAATGTCCAATGATGGATGAACGAATAAACAAAATGTGGCACATACACACAATGCAATATTATTTAATCTTCAGAAAGGAATGAACTGTGATACAAGCTACAATATGGATGAACCTTGAAAACATTATGCTAAGAGAAATAGGCATACTGTCCTCACCCATATGAGGCACCTAGAATAGCCAAATTCATAGAGACAGAAAGGAGAATAATGATTATAAAGGACTAAGGGGATGGGGTAGTTGGGAGTTATGGGTACAGAGTTTCAGTTTAAGATGATGAAAAAGTTATGGAGGTTGGTAGTGGTGATGGATGTGCAACAATGTGGATGTACTAATGCCTCTGAACTGCACACTCAAAAGTGGTTAAATAGTAAATTTTATGTTAGATATATTTTACCATATTAAAAAAAAAGGACAAAAGCTAACCACCCCATCAGAACAACAACAACAACAAAATCCTAAACTAATTAAATAATACAGCATTTCCAGCTTCTTCAATAATCAGGTAAATGAGCAGTCGGTTGGAATTTTTGAGAAAAATGCTTTTCAGCACTTTCTCACTTAATTCTCACTTTTTTCCTCCATAGTAAACATACTGATTTTTAACTGTGATTAAAATATGGAGGAAATGACAGAATATGGGTAGAATGCAGACAGCAGAGTACAATGAATCTAGTAACAGAAATACATTCAACAACGTGGGATCATTTAGAGGAAGGACAAGCAGTTCTGGATATACCTCAATAGTTCCCACATATTGCTCAGTAGTTCCTGCATTGTAATTCTGTGGAGTATGAAAGTGAATATTCAACAGGGTTGACCTTGAGCTAGCAAGGATCATGCTCAAGTATTTCAGCGGTTATGTATTTTCAGTACTTAAAGAATGCTAGAGGGCTATACAGTTTTAAAGACTCCAATCCAAGAAAAGAATGGTCATTAAAAATAAAGGTTTAGACTGTTAGTGGGAATGTAATTTGGTGCATTCATTATGGAAAACAGTATGGAGAGTCCTTAAAAACTGAAAATAGTCTTACCCTGTGATCCAGCAATACCACTCCTGGGTATATACCTAGAGAAAACTCTTAATTTGAAAAGATACATGCACCCCAATATTCACAGCAGCACTATTTACAATAGCCAAGACATGGAAGCAACCTAAGTGTCCATTGCCAGATGACTGGATAAAGAAGTTGTGGTATATTCATACAATGGAATACTACTCAGCCATAAAAAAGAATAAAATAATGCCATTTACAGCAACATGGATGGACCTGGAGATCATCATTCTAAGTAAAGTAAGGAAGATTATCATTCTAAGTAAAGTAAGCCAGAAAGGAAAGAAAAAAAAATGCTACATGGTATCACTTACATGTGGAATCTTAAAAAAAAAAAAAGGACACAAAGGATATAAATGAACTTATTTATAAGACAGAAAGACTCACACACAAAGAAAGCAAACTTATGGGTACCAGAATGGTAAGGGGGTTGGGTGCGATAAACTGAGATTTTGGGATTTGTAGGTACTGACTACTATATATAAAGTAGATAAACAACAAAATCCTACTGTATAGCACAGGGAACTATATTCAGTACCTTGTAATGGACTATAATGAAAAAGAATATGAATATGAAAAAGAATATATGTGTATATAAATGAATCACTATGCTACACCCCAGAAATTAATACATTATAAATTGACTATACTTCAATTAAAAAATAAAAAATAAATTAAAAAATAAAGGTTTAGTATATGAAGATGTGAGCTGACTGTTTAGAAGCATGGCTTATCAGGAATCACGATCCACTATCTGATGTTATTGAATAAATGAGATTATATTGCACTGAGTAATGAAAAAACAGACATTGTCAAGTTTTCAGAAAAGTTAGAGGCAGAGAACAAAAGTAATTTTAATCAACACCACTCTGTACACTATCCAATGTTTTATTCATAGATTTAAAGATATGTGGCAGCTGATTTTGATTTAAATCAAGTTCATTTAAACTGCTAGTCAGGAAGAACCACTGAAAACAAATTTCTTCCTCAGAAAAGTACATTTTTGTTGTTTGACAAAGCCTTAATACATACCCTTCACAACTCACGTGGGATGTAAAAGTCATTGCTGGATGTTCCAAGTACACATTTAAGTGGTGATTTATTTGATATTGTTTTTGAAGCATCATCCAAAAAATTGAATGAATGACGTTGTTGTTTTATTGATCAGATATAACTGAAACATATACTGCCAAAGCCATTAGACAAGAAACCTCTTCTTTGGAGCTGAAGAGCTTTCTCAGACCACGCCCTGATCACAGAACATCTCAGGGCCCAAGGATTGGGTTAATATTTGTACAATCACCGACTGTTTAGTACATGCTGAAAATTTCTTTGGCTGCACAACTCTCACAAAAACTTAACCAGGTGTATTAGTCAGAGAAGGAAGATTTGTTACCAGGAATTGGCTCACACAATTGTGGAGGCTGAAGAAAATCCCAGTAGCTACACACAGCAAGCTGGAGGGCCAGGAGGGCCCATGATGTAGTTACAGTTCGAATCCAAAGGTCTGAGAACCAGGAGAACCAATGGTGTAAGTTCTAGTCCAAAAGCCAGCAAGCTCAAGACCCCCAAAGACCTAATCTTTCAGTTCATATCTGAAGACAGACGACAACAAGAGTTATCCCAGCTCAAGGCAGTTAGGCAGAGGGAGTTCCCTCTTACTAGAGGGATCATTTGCCTTTTGTTCTATTCAGACCTTCAACTGATTGGGTGAGGGCCACCCACAATCTGCTTTACTCAGTCTCCTAATGCAAATATTAATCTTCTCCAAAAACACCCTCACAGACACACCTAGAATAATGTCTGATCCCACATCTGGGCACTCTCTGGTGCAGTAAAGTGGACACACGAAATTAACCATTGCAATAAGCTTACTATTATATTCTAAACAGTACTGCTTGGCTGGTTTTTTTTTTTCCTAGTTATACTTCCTAGATTATGTTTTTATGTAAGTGTGTGGCTTGTGTGTGTTTGTTTTCTCAAGCCCGTGACTGACATTTTTGCATTCTTGATTTATTTGTGGGTACCTGAAGTACTGCAGGCGTCAGTGAAAATCCCTTGTCACCTCTTCTCTGAGTCATTTTGTTTAACTGAAGGATTCACTGGACACCACAACATTATTCTGAGACATCTTAGTTCAATTGTACTCGTGATTTGATCCTCATAATAAGACTGAGTTCTAACCAATTTTTGTTTTTCAGCAGCCCTGTTGGTTTATTGTTTTAGTTGTTAGGGTTAAGAAGCAACTGTCATTTCTAAACCTACAAATACCTGAATTTCATAATTCTTCTATTCCTTTTCATTCATTTTTGAAAACCAGACAGTTGTCTTCAGAGCTCATTTCTTTCATGTTCAGTACTAACATTCTGCTTTCTGACTTCGTCCTCCAATTACTACAGATAACATTTTTAACCAAATGTTTGCCGCTGAATAGGATAGAAAACCATCCCTCCAGCTTTTGATATCATTTTCATTCCCATTTGCCAAGCGGCCACTAAAGAAATACACATATATTCAGTTTTGCCAACACCACCAAAAATCACAACTGCGTTTGTTGGCTTTTGGACTGGAACTTAGATCATTGCTTCCTGGTTCTCAGTTGTGCTGGCACCACTACTAGGCACCAATTTCTATAGCAGCCAGGATAGGTGATGTTATGCTGCTGAAACAAACAACCTCCACCACGTTAGAAACTTGTAACAATATAAGACCATTTCATGCTAAGGCTACATGTTTTTGCTTTGGAGTGGCTGTGGGCTCTGTTCCACATTCTTCTCTCCTGGACCCAGACTGAGGAAACAGTCACTATCCCAAACATTGTCACTTGTCATGACCCAGGAAAAACGAGAATGTGTCTAACTGTGCACTGGCTCTCAAATCATCGTTGTGTGTTTAATTGGCCAAAGCAACTCACACAGATACAAATAAATCCAAGGGAATGAAGAAGTGTGATTTAATCATGTGCCAGAGGAGGATATGTAGAAATATTTGCATAATAGTAGTATTGACTATCACATTCTTCCTAAATGCATACATAACCTGGATTTTCCAAATAAAAGGAGTCCTTAATCTGAGTGTGAGTTTTCAGTTTCTAATCATTTGTCTAGACACACATTCACATTTTTACAAGTAGGATAACTGAGACTCCTGGAGGATTTATACAAAGAAACTCAGCAAGTGAGTTTCAGGATCCAATCCCCACTAAATTGCTCAGAGCACTGTGTTGTAGAAAAAGCCCAAGTTTTGGTTTCAGTATGAACTGGGTTCAAGTCTCAACTACATGACTATGTTTCTGAGTTTATGTGGTTAAGTTAGCTTACCTTTCGAAACTCAGTGCTCTTCATTTGCCAAATAGATATTAGAGCTTGCTATCTTGCATGAGCTGTTGTAATGATAAAAACGATTTAAAAAAATGTTGAAGGTGCTTCAACAATTCTATTGTTGGATTAACAGTTATTGCTGGAGTGTGTCATTTTGGTACAGACAAGTCATGTCCTGCTAGTTGAGCCTACACTTTCAAGGACTCCTAAGGAAAAGGTAATTGCTTTTGGCGTGTGTGTATTTCAGAAGTCTCACTTTTTAGGAAGTAGCAAATCATCTTATGAGAAGAGAGACTCAATCAGGCAGCTAAGCAACAAAGAGGATTTTTTTTGTGATCAGCAGTAGAAGCTTAGTTTGAAGTCAAATGTTTGTTTGAGGAAAGAAATCAGAGAACAAGATGCCAATTGGAGCCAGAATCCTTTACTGTGGCCAAGCTCAAGGATCTCCAAAAACTGATTCTCCAAGGACCACTCCTCAGTTGGACTGAAGAATGTGCTGACTATGCTAATTTCCAAAGGAATTTACTCAACTCTTGAAATGTGATGGGTGGGAGTCAAAATGAAATGATGCTGGGCTTCATTCTGATCCCTCTTGAAAAAGACATCTAAATATTTTTTGTTGTTGTTCACTTTTTTTTCTTTTTTTATTGAAATATAGTCAGATACAGTGTGTCAATTTCTGGCATACAGCATAATGTCCCAGTCATGAATATATATATTTGTTTTCATATTCTTTTTCATTAAAGGTTATTACAAGATACTGAATTAAAAAAAGGAAAAAAGAGGACACTAATGAACTCATCTACAGAACAGAAACAGACTCACAGACATAGTAAACTTTTTAAGGGTTAAGAATGAGGTCCTTTATTCTGAATTAGCTGAGTGTTTCCATCTATAAGCAGTGGCTCTCATACCACTCCATGATTTCCCCTAAGAAATCAGTTGAGGAGCGTATAAGAGCACTATGATTCCAAGGGTCAGCAGCCAGATTCCAAGATTTTGATTTGATGGTTTGGGGATTGGGCCTGAAAAGCTGGATGCAAGTGGACTGGGATTTGAGAAACTCTGGACCAGTGTCTCCCTGCTTTGGCTGTAAATTAGAATCACCTGCCAAATTCTTGCAATCAAATTGTGCCTGGGCTTCACCTCAAGGGTTTGAGAATTTCTGAAGGTGGAGCCTAGGCATGGGGCTTTTTATAAGGCCCTCAAGTGATTCTAATGTGTAGCCGGGGTTGAGAACCGCTGTATCTAGTCTAAAGAGATCTCTGTCAGGTTAAAAGACGCCATGCCAGTGTCATGAAAGATATTTGATAGGTTTCTTTCTCTCTCTCTCTTTCATTTTCCCTATATCACAGAACTTTAGACTAGAAGATAGCATCTGCATTGTTCAAACAGGTACAAGAAGGGGTCGAGAAAGGAAATTTCCAGACCAAACTCTGGAGATAAAAGGGTGCAAAGCCAACAGCCCTTCCCAGTTAGATCCATGCAAAGCCTACTACTCTCTCAACACTAACACCTTCCTAAATCCTCCTTCCACCTTCGATTCTGTCCTCCTGGTTCTCCAGACCTGTCTTTCTGTGTGCAACCTCCTGCCCCACCAGGGTTCTGCAAGCCTATCCTTATTTGCTTTTCACAGGCCATGTTTCTCTCAACTAACTCTTGCCCTAGCTCTCTGCACGGACTTTTACATTGTAAACTGAACTCCTGAAAGTCTACATCTTTCCACAGATGCTCTGTGGCCAGCTTATCCAAACTGCAATTTGGATTTTCCCTAGCCACTCATCTCCCTAAAAACCATCCGCAGAGGGGACCACTGCTCCTATTCTCACCCTATGAGTTACAGTTTGCATACTTACTGCTCTTGATTGAACCTTTCAGATAATTATTACAGAACTCTCATCTCTCAGTGAGTAAAATTTTTCTGGTTTAAATTGTACACCCATCACCTCAGCATTTGTATTCAACTGATCTCTTCCTCCAGAACTTTATTTTTAACTAAACATCCTGAGCTTCTTTAAAAACCTGGGGACCAGGATAGGCACCAAAAATAAACATAATAGGATTTATATTCTTAATGATAGGTAAGGAGACTGAGGCTCAAGGAGGTATGATTTGTCAAGTAAATGAGATGGAGAGGTGAAACCTGAACTTAGATCCTTTCAACTGCTAAGCACAAGCTCTTAATATCAGTTTACTTTTAAACTATTTATTTACTTATCATTAATATTTTAGAAACACACAAAGATTTTGGAGGCTAATAGGGTGGGGACCCTTGGAGGAAGAGAACCAGAGATAGCTTTCTTGACCTAAGAGAAGCCATTCTGAGCCTAAGCCACTTTGTAATCCAAGCCTGACCTTGATGCTAACCCATACAGAACAGGTCTCAGTAGTTAATGATTTTAAGGAAACAAAAGAACATAAGAACAAACAGCTATCACCAAGCCAGGAAAATAACTTAATCATAGGGGAGACAATAAATCAGTCACAAAGACTCCCAGTTCTGTTTCTAAGGTAAAAATCAGCCTGACACACATTTTTGAGTTGTTTTTGCAGGATTCAGACCCCCTTGGGCATTCAACTGCCAGATTAACTGGAACAAGGTCTGTGATGCTGACCTTTGCTGGCCCTCGTGACTTTAATCAACTGGAGCCCGGACTCTGTCAAACTGGAATGACCTCTGCCCCAATTCTATGCTGAAATTTCCTCTTCAGCACGTAAGGGCACGAAGGACTCTAGTCGTTCTACCTGAAAGACTCTACCCTCCGTTCAAGAATATGCATGCACCCTCAGCTTAAATCTTCCCTTTTGCTCTTTGGCGAGACATTCCTTTGAAAAACATTCCCCATGTTCTTACATGTTGTAAGTAATAAAATCCTTCCTTCTCCTGCTCTTTGACGTGGTTGTGTCTTTTGGCTGGACACCCACGAAGAAGCGAACCCAGTTTTCAGGTCACAGTATAATACGTAATGTGATGAACATCTGAGTGCTGGCCACTTTACTTAAGGAATAGAGTATCAAAAATGATAGTTGAAAATCCTGTAAGTACCAGTCTAACTGACTTCCCATCACTCCTCTTCCATCCCCAAAGCTGACGACAGACAGAGCTGGGGCTGAAATGGCCCTTCAGAGTTGTCTCCAGTTGAGATAAGACACCAGACTCTTGTATCCCAGCATTTTTTTCAAGTTCTTGTGAAGTATGTATGCAGTCTAACTTTATGTGAGGCCTTCACGTGACCTGTGTTGTGACTCTGTTCCATTATGCCCGACAGAATATCAACACAGGAAGTCAGTGCGGTTGGACCTTTAGAAACCTAAAGTCACATGGTTTCTATTGGGTTTTCCCAGAACACAATAAGAGTGTAAATCTTAGGTTTAAACCTGTGTGGGGCTAGATCTTGGAATTGTGGTGCTCTTACATGCTCTTCAACTGATTCTTAAGAATGGAGAATTATGGAGTGGTTTGAGAAACCACTGAAACATCCAGTTAATTTAGAAGAAAGTACCTCATTCCTAACTGTTATCAAATTTCCCAGGAGGGGTGAAAATGAAGCAGAGAATCACTTCATTGGATTCCCATGTATCCACTTCCAGGAGTTCAATACGCTCCTTTGGAAATTAGCACAGTCAGCACACTCTTCAGTCAAATCAAGGGGTGGTCCTTGGAGACCTTGTTCTCATGCCTGAGTCACTGAGACGGAAGTCCTTCCACAGCCCTTCATTGTCACCAGTCAAAGAATCACATTTCTATATATAAAATAAGCAACCAGGACCTACTGTATAGCACAGGGAACTATATTCAATTTCTTATAATAATATATCATGGTAAAGAATCTGAAAAGAAAAAAATATATATGTATGTATATGTATAACTGAATCGCTTTGCTGTACACCTGAAACTAACATTGTAAATCAACTACACTTAAATTAAGAAAGAAAAGAAAAGAAACAAAAGAATCCTGTTGATAAGGATCTAGCTTACTATTTGAGTAGAGATATAAACCTCCCTTGGAATAAAGGTGCTTCAGGAAGGACAGACTGTTAAACAAGATAATAAGGCCCCTGAGATCAGAGTCTGACAGGCTGGGCAAGACTAAGTGGCAGATCAGAAGAAGTAGCTGGCAGTTTCAGATGTGGCTGTCTCTTATCTGGTCCACCTCCCTGCCCCAGAGCTCCCATGTGCCACGAGAAGCAGAAACCAATAGCCAGAAAGAACCATGTCCCGGGGGCCCAGCACCTTTGCGGTGGCTTATCCCTCTCAAGGAGCTGGCAGTGAAGGCAGAAGCACAGTGGAGGTGGAAGGGAGCCTGAAGAGGAGTAGTCTGGATGAGGCGGCAGTGGACCCATCAGCCTGCCATCCTGATTCACAGGAGTGCACCCTCACACCCCGCCGCTGCCCTCATTGCGGACTCACGAACCCTTTCTTCGTGCTTCTGGAAGAAGTAACCCATGCAGACATTCCAGAAAGAGAGCGAACTTCACAGTGCTGTTTGGGGGCTCATATCATTCAGATTTTGTGGAACATTTTACTCACTAGTGAATTAAACTTAGGATATCCTGGTTAACATTTCCTATCTTGCCCAAGATTGTTCTGAATTCTTTTGCAGTTCCCCGTGTATATCAAATCTGAAATCACTATTCCTAGGAAACATTAAGGCTAGTGGAAAGGCATACCATCTATTGCGTTCCTTCCCAACGCACAGTTTCTCTCCATCCTCACGCGTTGTCCATCTTCTGTTCTTCTGTCAGATGAGAGACGAGTTTCTTCTCCTTTTCAGGGAAGAGAGTTCCTCTTGTCAAGCCTTCCCATTTGCCTCCTCTAGGATCTTTTTCTATTAATAAGTTTCCTATTCTTTTGCACAGTAAATTTTTCTCTTCTTTTCTAGCAACTTTCCTCTGCTGATATATATCTTTGAGCCTATAGATCCTAAAGGCAAACAAAAGACCAAAACTAAAGCCTTCATCCACTATAGAGTCTTCTGTTCCATGGATACTGGTAGTCACTTTAGTCTTCATTTTCCCTGTGGTTCCCCTTCTTAAAAGCACTAAGGAGGGACTCCATCCCAGTGGTATGCCGTGGTAGTGTGAGGATTCTAGAGCATTCTTTTATCCACAGCTGTGGTATAAGACAGAGTCACCAAAGCCAAGGGTTGGTCTAGGAATTAATCTGAGTGCATACTGGGAGGAAATCCAATAGTCAGGTTCCCAAATCTGAAAAAGGCCATTTTAAAGTAGAGTTAAGTTCAAATGGTACAAGCCAGAAAGCTCAGGTGGTCCTGGGAGTGGAGTTTGAGGGAAGAGCAGTCATATTTCTGGAACCGGTAAGAAGTTAATGACGCATGATTGGTCCCTGGTATCTAGGATTTCAGTTGCGTGTCCAAGACCATTAAAGGTTAAAGAAGAAGCAGACAAGGAAAGGAATATTGGAACTTGAACTCTGGAGGTTTTTTTCTATTTTTCTGCTAGGAAAAACTCAAGTCCGAGACTCGGGTGGTCCAAATCCACATGTGCACGTCTCAGCTGATGCACCGGCGAGGCACGTGGATGGCAGGCGAGAGGTATGGCTAAAGCTTAATCCTGAAGATTAATGACTCCTACATTTTAATTTTTTCTTAACCTTTTTCTCTAGCTCTCCTCTCTAGAATCAAGATAAATTTCCCTTTAACCTGCTCAGTGGCCTAATGGTTACATTTTGTCAAATTCCTCCCGTTCTTGCCCTTAAGAAGACATGAATGAAAAGGATTCACAAATGCTAACATCACTGAAAATGTGAGATCTGAGAAGAGGAGAGGTACCAGAGGCCTGATTCTGGCACTGAAAACTATTACCTTATAAAGAGCCGTAAAAATAAACACATCCAGGTTGAAACAAGCAAACACGTACATAGCGACAGCATCCAGGTTCTTACTCAGACTAAGATCTTAGGTAGAAATCATTTGCATTCTCAAAGCTGGTTCAGTTTAGGACAAACAACTAAATCTACATCTCTTCTTCTTTTTTTTTTTTCAATTTTGAAGAGAAAGTATTTTTTTTCCTCGTCAATATTTTCAACAAGCTACTGTTCTAAGCACACTTACCTGTCAGCAGCCAGCTTTGATTCCTGCGGTGTTGCTCTTCTCAGACCCGAGCTTATTTTTGAAAAACAAAAGGACCTGTTAGTGTATCTTAGCTGCCAGTGTTTCAGCTCATTTGCTCTGAAAGCACAGATTCCCTCACGTCCCTTGACTCAGCCTCAGTCTCATGCTCAGCGGGCCTTATTATTCAAAATGCATTATCTCCTCCTCCATCACCCGAAACTCGTTTGCAGAAAAACAGACATCTTTAACTTTGCAAGTTTCTTGGCAACCCCACTCAGCTTTCTCCACTGGTGGTGACAAACTTTCTGGGGGTCCCATGACCCAATTCCATTGGTATCGGTGATGGAGGGGCTCCCCTGAGCACCTGCTGCCTCGTGTGCTCACTGTCACTGCGCCTTTGTGAGGGGACCTGATGACAATGGTATCTGAACACTTACTTTTCTTTGAGTGAGGGGCCAAGTGTAGCTCAGGGATTCATGTTGCCTCACAAAATTTCACAACATGAGACTAGATGGATTGAAAAGCCAAGTGCTTCCGGAGGGGAAACTGTAGGCATGTGGGCAGGTATGGGGAAGCACTGCAAAAAAAAAAAAAAAAAAATGCTAGAATCAATCAATCCTCTCCTCTACTCTTCCCCTGTCTTTCATTTTCCACCTCTGCCCACCACATCCTACTTTATTCCTTTTGTTAAAATCTATCTAGCTATTGTACAGAAATGCCAGGAATGGGTCAGAAACCCAATTTACATTTTTGAACCCCCCCCTTCTCACAGCAAGAGATAAGTTGGTTTAAAATCTTTCCTTAGATCTGCCCTCAGGTCCTCTTTGGACCTCTGGACCCAACAGTTGGTACAAGTTCCTCCCCATCTCTGACTCACTAGATCTACCTAATCTCTCTGATCCTCCTCATTGTGCAAACTTCTCCCCCCAGGACCAAATCAAATGATAACCTCTGCTGACCCCGACTTTATGTCAGGCTGTGAGTGCATGTGTGTTTGTGGATGCAAAGGATTTTGAATGTATAAGAAATGCATAGGGAAATCTCTATTCCCACGCTGTTTCTGAGTTTATTGAGGAGAGATTACAGGAACTAATCCTCATGTGAGCATTGTAAGAAAAGCATGGTTATCAGGAGACTTGATGCACTGGGTACATGAGGAACACGAGGCAACTAAGCCTCAAGAAGTTTAAAGATGTATAGCTATTCATATTTAGAGCCATAATCGGAATTTAAGTTTGCTCATTACAAAACACTTGCTTTTTTCCACTCACTGTACTGTTCTCTAGAGAGATATACACTAAGCTAAAGAGCAGGGCAAGTTGAAAATCACAGTTCAAGGGAATAGCAGCCATCACAGGGCTTCTAGTGCAGAGTTGCCTGCCAGGAGATTGGTGCAAGCAACTGTCCACACACTTCACGCGTTTAATCCCCACTTTGACATCAGCTGCTGCAGTGAAGTTGGGGAGGAGAGAGGCGATGTGAAGACATAGTCAAGGGAAGTGATCCAAAGCTGAAGAGTGCCTAGAAAGCTTTCTTCAAACACAAGCTATCCAAGAAGTTAGGGGGTTTGTTTTGTTTTGTTTTTCTGTGTCATGCTCAAGTTAAGTTGCACAGAGAATGAGACCATCGACAGCAGAGAAAATTTACGCTAGAGAAATGTGGATTTCTGGTTTTTCTTCCAAACATGTATTATTGTTTCTAGTTGCCACTGGAAATAAGACCCACGGTTACAAAAATACCCTTGATGGAATGCCTGCTTCAACCATTGTAAATGCAAGTGACTGAGAACATTTTCCAACTGGTCTAATTTTTCTGATAAACAGAATTGAACCATGCACTCACTGGCTGGGACTCAGGAGCCCACGGAGTAAAGCAGCATCTGGCATCAGCATGGGGAGGAGATGGCTTTACCGTGTCTGGGAGTAGATGAGTTGGCTTTCTTGAGATAATTTTCAAGTAAATTACATCATACCATTTATTATTCAATTATTTAATGCCTATGTGAGCTAGAGCTGAGTGATAAAACAGAAAGACAGGTGTGTGGTAGACTCACTAATGGCCTTTCAAAGACGTCTCTGATCCAAACCCTTGTGAATATGTTACATTCCATGGAAAAGGGACTTTATAGACGTAATTAAGATTGAGGGACTAGAAATGTAAGTAGTCTGTCTGGGCTGCATTAACAAGATGCCACAGACCCGGTGGATCAAACAACAGAAATTAATTTTGTCACAGTTCCGAAGTCTGAAAGTCCAAAATCAAGGTGCCATTAGGGCTGCTTTCTGGTGAGACCTCTCTCCCAGGCTGTGGGTGCCTGCTGTCTCGCTGTGTCCTCACATGGCCTCTTTGTGCGCACAAAGAGAGAGAGATCGCCGATGTCTCTTCTTCTTCTTGTAAAGACTCCAGTCTTACCAAGTTAGAGTCCCAGCTGTATGGCATGATTTGACTTCCTTCAAGACTCTAGCTCCAAATATAGTCACATTGGAGGTTTGGGATTCAAATACGAATTCGGGCAAAATACAGATCAGTTCCTAGCAAACAGGAGCCTGAATTATCCAGGGGGAGCCCAACCTTAAGAGCAGAGACTCTTCCCTGGCTGAAGTCAGGGAAAAGGAGTGGAAAAGGAGGCAGGAGAGATTTGAAGCATCAGAGAAACTCAACCTGCTATAGTTGGCTTTGAAGCTGGAAGGGGCCACAAGCCATGGAATGCAGGTGGCTTTTAGATGATAAAAATGACCCTGGCTGACAGGAACTCAGTTCTACAACCACAAGGACCTGAATTCTACCAACACCCCGAAACGCTCCCTAAGCCTCAAGAAAGAAATACATACAGCTTTGCCGACAATCTTAATTTCGGTTTTTGAGACTCTGAGCAGGGAAACCAGCTGAACTCACTGGATTTCCAACATCCAGAGCTGTGAGATAAGATATCTGTGTTGTTGTAAGCTGCAAAGTTTGTAGCAACAAATTATAGCAGCAACAGAAAAACAATAGAGATGTGCTGCCTTCTCTCCCAGAGCCTACGTTCTAGTGGGATAGATGACAATAGAGTAAGTTGACAAAATAATTGTGAAGTGTAAAATAACGCTGTGTGAAAAATAAGCAAACAGACAAAACAGAGAATGTCACAGGGGATCTGTATATTAAGAGCTGTAGGTTAAAATGATATTTAAGTTGACCAAAAGGAAGAGAAGGAGCTGGAGGCTCAAAGAACCTGAATAAGAGCATCCCATATAGAGGGAACAGGCGTGCAAAGACCTGGAGGTGTGAAACAGCTCAGACTGTTCAAGAAAGTGAAAGGTGTTCATAAGGTTGAGCACAGCAAAGGACAGAATTTAGAAAAATTAAGTTATAAAGACAGGCTGAGCAGAAAGCATGCAGTGCTTTATAAAATGTGATTAGAAATTTGGATTTTATTCTCAGTAGAGTAGGAGATCCTTGTAAGCTTTTAAAAGCAGCAAAGTGCTCAGAGGATGGGATTCTGAAACAGAAAAGGGACATTAGGAGAAAAACTGGAGAAATTCCAGAAATGTCTTCTTTTTAGTGAATAGTATTGTACTTAGTTAATGGCATTAATTTCTTGGTTTTGATCATTGTATCGTGCTTGTGTAAGGTGTTAACATTAGAAGAAGCTTGGTGAACGATCTACGGGAACTCTCTGTACAATCAGAGATGTATATGGGTGCAACCCTTTTGCAAGTCTAAAATTATTTCAAAAGAAAAAGAATGTCATGACCTCCTTTTTAATTTAGGAAGATCATTCTCAATTCTCAGTTGGAAAAAAAAGATTGCAGAGGCAAAAGGGTGAGTGCGAACGTGTGAATACCAGTTAGGAAACAAATTCAGCAATCCAAGTGAGAGGCTAAGGGGCAATTTCAAATCTGTTTTGAAGCAGAATCCCCGGGACTTGATAGAGAATGAGACTTGTGTGCGTGTGCGCTGGTGCACATCGCTATATTCATTATCGAGTGAGCAGTGAAAGAGGAATGGGAGAAATCAAGTTTTAGGTTTCCAGCCTGAGAAATTAGGTAATAGCCTCATTTACTAATGAGAAGTTTGCAAAGTGTGAGGAGAAAGGAATATGAGTTTTTAAGTTTAATGGATCTCAAAATGAAGATATCAAATGCACTGAAATTCAAAGGTGAGGTCTGGACTGGAGATGTGAGGTAGGTAGCTGCGAGCAAAAATATGATATTTAAATGCTGATTCTTTGTGGTAGGAGATTAGAGGCGCCTGCTTCTTATAAATGACCAGGAGGACAACATCCAGGAAAGAACATCAGAGGGTCGGACCAGCAGACCCGTGCTAGAGGGTAGAGACCGTCCACGGGAAAGAAAATGCTTTTAACTTTTCACTGTGCCTTTTTGCTATCTTGGTAATATTATTATCAGAAATGCCACAATGTTACAGCTCTGCTAAGCAGAACCAAGAAAAGAAATTGTCTGTTAATGCTTGAGCCATGGTCCCATTGGGAGAATAATAGCAGATGAATCAAGACTATGGACCATCTATGGAAAGGACTCTGGGGACAGAAATTTTGTCAGCATTTTGAACCAAGGGCTTCTCTTTTCTGTGGCTATTTCTAATATATACATACAATTTATATATATGTGTGTGTGTATATATATATATATATATATATATATATATAATAAATATATGGGTGTACATTTATATCTATCTATACCTACATAAAACAAGCCAGTTATTTCTTCTTACCAGACATTCTGGCACAGGAGTTGTGGCATCTGAAAATCACTGCCGAGTTTCTTACCAGAAAATCCATAAGGGAATTTCCGGGCAGCACGTTTGAATTTAAAGTGTAAGCAATTTTACATTAGTCCCCTAAATCAAGGTATTGAGATTGAATGCTTATTATTTTTTTATACTTCATGCTTAAGAAATTTATTTTTTATGCGGTGGGCTTATATTATTTTATTTTTTATTGGAATATAGTCAGTTACAATGCGTCCATTTCTGGGGTACAGCGTAATGTCCCAGTCATGCGTATACTCAATATCTCATAATAACCTCTAATGAAAAAGAATATGAAAATGAACATATTCTGAGATTGGATGCTTCTTAATTAAGTATTGGTAAGGTCTTCATTAGAATGATAGCCACATAAGAGGATGAGGAAATGTTCACATGGCAGATGAATAGTGTATCAAAGTCAATAGTGAAGGGGAAGTCCCACCATTACCCTCTTTTCTAAGAATTATTGTATAGAACATTCACGTCATCAATCTTCAGTCCACACTGACCAAGTTCAATTCCTATCTCTCTCCTCCAGCACAATGTGTGAGCTTAAGTTTTGATAAGAGACTAATGCAGAGGCCGGAGACAAAACTTGGCTCACCATCTCCATTGCTGCTTGTATTGTGTTGCAAAATGGATGATCTTACCTTCTTGGTTAGTTTATCTAATTGATACATAAGAAACACATATTCCTTTTAATTAATTTTTAAAGAACTGTTTGGATTTTAGATACGTTGCACAATAAAATATGCTATGAATAATATCTATTTTGATATAACAAATACATATCTCATTAAAGAAAGAATAATTTAATTTCATTGGCATGAATTTAATTTTCTTGTCCAAATGGTCATATTTTCCAAAAAATGTGTATTTTTCAGTTTGATTTAGATCCTTGAAGACAGAATTCCCTTTACTGCACAAATTTCTTATTTTTCATTTGAATCTATTGAAAACAATAGGGTCAGGGAATGTTAGACTGTAGTCCCTAACCCATGACTCTAAGAGGCTGCGCCTGACTTTTCCAGGACTCCCTTGCTATTGTGCAAAAGCTAGAGGTGATTGAATGTCCCAGTTCTCTGCAGATGCTACTGACTGCTATTGTTCTCCACTATAGATGCCTCATTTACACTGAGCCTGGTCTCGTTTTCAGCTGTTAGGCGGTGTGCCCAACCCCAGCTGTCTACTACTCCAGACGCCAGTTCCTTTGCTGTTGACCTCAGCCTCACAGGCAGAAAACAGTGCTCTAGCATAGGCTGCCTTTCACAAGGCAGTTACTTCAGTATCACAGTCCAGTGAGGGGGAAAAAGAAAGAGAAAAGGCTCTTCATTAGCTAGGGAGTTGTTGGCACTACCTGCTGCGACTGTTGAGAGGAACTCCCAGACCAAGTTGACCCTTCAAGGAAAGAGCGGAGATATCCCATGAAGCAATTGTACAGGCCTCTTAGTGGAACTTCTTTCTTTAAGCGGATCACCTGGTGGTTGACATCACTTCCTTGCTTAAAAGCATTACCGCTTTCTGTGTTTTAACATGGTTATCTTTTTGCAGACTGAACCCCCTGCTGAAATCTTCAGACGTAGACTACTCACCCCAGCATACCCTCTCTGGCAGTGGGTAAATGGCAAATAAAAAGGTTCTCTCCATCAAGTCGATTGACAAGGGCAGGTGGCAGGGTACCCAATGAAGCTTTTGCTCTCCAAGCTGCTTAATGTCTCCAAGATCAAACGCAAAGATCACGGGAGGAACGGGTGATCAGCGGGCGACAATAGATGACTGTGCTAGGTCCTGGATGAGATGTGCGACTCAGACAAAATGGACGGCCCCATTTAAAATGACTTCAGAAATATCAAAGGAGGTCTCTGTAGTTACCGAATGTGCCTTCAGACTCGAATATTATTTTCCAGTCCTGCTGGTGCTACTATTGCAGAGTGAGAAGGAAATGTAAAAAAGGGATTTCTCGTCATTCAGACTTCATATTCTCTTTCCAAAGACAAAAACAAATTTTACATGTGGGTTCAGCAATGAGCCTGGGACAGTATACCCCCATTCAAAGAAATATTTGTGGGGTACAAGAAAATAGGCATGCTATAGCCCATAGGTTTTCTCCAAGAAAAAATATCAGATAATTTTTCCATTATTCATTAGGAACATTGAGTCCTGCCCTTACTAGGAAAAAGGTAATCATAAAAAAAAGTTTTATATATATATATATATTTTTTTTTTAGTTGTTGTATTTATTGGCCAAGTTCAATTTTCCATACTGACATTGCCTATCAATTTCATTTATTCTGTAGTAGAGTTACAAAAAGCCCTCTAAACATATATCATGTTTTTATAATGGTAAAAATAAACCCAAAAATTCTCCCAAAATTTTATACAGCAAATATGTTTTGTTTTTATTTTTCAAGTATTGATATATTTAATATCACAAAAATTCAAACAGTACGAGGGGCATCACATGAAAATTCTGTCTCCTTCCCACTCAAAACCCCTGGTTTCCTCATTCTCTCTCTCGGAAATAATAACTATTTCCTATTTAAGGTCCCCTTCCAGAGATCATCTGCACATTTACAAAGATGTATTTTTTCATCCTTTACACAACTTTCCATCCTTGCTGTTGTGCACCTTGCTTTTTTCCATTTAACTATTTCTAAGAAATGTTTACATAAAGGCACGCAAATGTTACCCTAATTTTCAGTGGCTACATATCATTCCATAATATATTCACTCCAAATTTTACTTTTTCTATCCCCTATTGATTGACATTTAGACTGTTTTCTATTTTGAGCTATTATGAACAGTGGAACAATTAATATTCTTATGCAGATTTTTCTGCACATATATTCAAATTTATCTGTAAGATAAATCTTTCAATCAAAAATTTGAAGAAAAAACATGCATTTCTGATAAATATTACTGAATTGCCTTCTCAACAGCTGGTACCAATCTAAATTTTCACCAGTAATGGATATTCCCTATTTTTCCTTATAGTTGTCAACACAATGTATATTTACACTTAATTTACTTGGTCCATTTGAAAATGCTATTTTTAAACATGACTTCCATTAATTATAAATGAGGCTTAGTTGTTTTCCATGCATTTAAATGCCTTTTTTGTGAATTGCCATCTTTTTCTCATTGATTTGAAATGCTATGTACCTATTATGTCATGCC
Organism: Vicugna pacos; assembly: GCF_048564905.1. NCBI lineage: Eukaryota > Metazoa > Chordata > Mammalia > Artiodactyla > Camelidae > Vicugna > Vicugna pacos. The sequence continues at coordinate 11,014,856 of NC_132991.1, read as the reverse complement.
ATATAACTTACCATTTTCATAGGTCACAAAGGGCTGAAAATCAGCAGTTTCACATAGTACAATCAGATAGACAGACAGCTAGATGGATGGATGATACATCCCTCATCAAAATTTACTTAATATGACTTAAAAATAAATAACAAAAAATCTCTTTATTCTCCTTTTTCAGAAATGTCTTGCCCATCTATCCTGTTTTTCATATGAACATATAAAGATACCATCTTTTTCCAAACAAATTAATATTTCCATTTAAAAATGTGTATTAAGTTACATTTATAATTCAATTTAGAGATAATATCTTTACACTACTGCATTTTTCTATACTCTTCTTCTAGGATACAAAAATTCAATCTCATAAAAATATCAAGTCCTTGATGTCTCTCAGTAGACATTTAAAATTTTTCTTTCATATAGATCTTATATATTTTTTATTAATTTTATTCCTAGGTATTTTATAAATATCATGCCCATCACAATGAAATTTTTTCTTCTATTATATTTTCTAGTTTTGGGTCTTTAGAAACAAATGGTACTCTTGAATATTAACTTTATAATCTAATAAATAATTAAATCATTTCCATTAATAATTTTACTTAATTTTATTGCATTCTCAAATATATAATCATAACATTTGCATGTAATCATAATGTTGTCACTGTCTCTTACCATTTAGACTTCTTTTCTTTTCTTATATCTAATTGTATCAGCTAGTACTTACAAAACTATTATTTTGTTAAGCAAGGTTCTGGTTTCTCGTTTGAAATATGTACTCTTTATGTATATTTTAGTAATTTATATATATTACCTACATTATTTTGAGGAAGTAGCCCTTTATTTCTGTGAATATTTGACTAAGTTTTTATGTAATACACCTGTTAAGTTTTATCAAATACTGTTTTGGAACACCTCTTATAGTGAAAGGATTATATGACTTTTCTCCTTTGATCTCTATTAACAGCAAATTTTATTAATAGATTTACTAAATTGAACCATCCTTACATTCCTAATGTAATTGTACTCAATTTCTTTCATGCATTGCTGAATTACATTTGCTAATGTAATATTTTATTTCAAAATTTCATATCAATATTCATAAATTAGATTGTTTTATAGTTTTCTGATACAACATTATCAGTGTAATAATTGGCCTCAGAGAAAGCAAATTGGAAATTTTCCGTCTCTCTTAATTCTGTGAATAATTTGGCAACATTTGAGAAATTTGACATCTGAAGATTAGCAGTATCTCCCTCTGAAGTTGTCTGGGTCTGGTGGTTTAGGGGAGTAGCTCTTTGGAAAATTTTTGGCTTCTTCTAAAAAATGTGATATGTTTTCTTCTCTCTCAAATATTTCATGTTAATCATTCCTACTGTATCATTTTAGACTATTTTATATTTTTCTCAGTTTTTCAATGAAATAAGCTATTGAGAATATAATAGAATGATGCAATGAATATATTTTGATGGGCTTTAAAAGAAGGGTTTAAGTTAATGAGCGTTTATCCACAAAGCCTTTGTATTTATCCTTGTGACCTCTCTTTACCAACAACTGACAGAATCAGAAGACAAAGTAGTTTGACGTGTCTATGTGTTATATATGTAAGGCGTGTTTAAGGGACTTCTGACAATGTTTCTATCAATAATGAATTTCAATTCACAATTCTACATTTACTTGAAATCTTAAAATCAAAATATATGTGCAAAATTCTCAAAAATAGGTAATTTGCCCAAATTTTTAAAGCTAATGAAAGGTTGAGCTAGGCCTAGAGACTGTACCTGAGAATTGTAAGATTATTTCCACTCCACTATATTCCTTTCCTCAAAAAAGCATAAAGAATTGTAATATTACTAATTTTAATTATATAATTTGTAGTTTAAATGTATAGAAGGGTTTTAAACAATTAGCAATGATTCTTTAAATGAGAAAATACTGTTAGCAAGCCAGAAGATGTTTAAGTTCTTTTCAACACATCTGTCAGCATAGGCAAATACATTTAAAAAATAATTTGTGTAAACTATAGTTAAGACAGCATTTGTCTTATTCTGATTCCTACGATATGCAAAGAAATGCTTTTTAACTACCAAAGGAGTAACACATGAAACTACAAAAAAAAATAATATTTGTCGGAGCCAGCCGACAATCGATCAGGTCCAGAAACCTGTGCTGCAGGACTGAGAAAAGAAAGACGAGACTAAAAGGAAGACAAGACTAAAAGGTGGGGCGGAGAGGGTCTCACTCTAGCCCGCAAGACGCCAGGTCAAGAGTGGACCTCGAGTTTATTTCCAGCAGTTAATTTATATGCTTTTAACCCATAGGCAACGGTATCGTAGGCAACGGTATTGTTTTTATGATCTATTAGCAATGTGTACTAAAATCATTAACTTGTGTATTGTTACATACATCATTATTGTTTATAGTTCTCATCAATCAGACTAACCGTTCCCCAAGAGCTAACATCATTGATTACTGTTATTGTTCCTCTAGGCTAACATCGTGATTTGTGTATTGGTAACTCAGGTGATTGTTACTAAGATCACTAACTTGTGTGACCTGTATCTCTCTTTCCAGAAGCCCCTGTTCTTAATAACTCAATGGCATCAAGATGTTTTTCCGACTCCAAATGCACCTGCTGTTTTTCTAACAAAGGGGTGGCGGGACAGAGATTGTCTTTGCTCAATCAGCCTTAGAGCCTGACGCCCCGCACTCTGGGAGTTTAGGCCCAGTTTCTGTGCTCGGCAGCCCTCAGGTCATGAGTGGCCCCCCGCAAATAATAATTAAAAGGCAGTGTCATTTTGAGCTCTGTTGTACATCTAAGGGAAATATTAGTCAAAATATTGAGTGATTCAGGCAGACTCATGGAGAAGGTAGAAGCCTTTTTTAAACACAATATTTTTTCACAACATTGGTGAAATTTTTGGAATCTGAAGACAATTTTTCAGTTTCCAATTCACACAGATGTGTGTGTAGTTGCCAAAATGACATTTAAATGGTATAATAATATAGAGAACAATTTTTCTCTTAAATTACTTAGAATTTTAAGCAAAGAAAAGTCTGTACTGGAGAGTGTCATTTGTATGATTATGATCAACTAAATGGGATCTAAGACTCTGTACTTGAACAGAAGTAGTCATTGTGTGCATTTTGACAATTAAGACCATTTCATTTTGTAGTAGCTATTATGGCCAATATGAGTGGTTGGAATTGGTTAGGTAAATTAAAACACATACACTTGGGATTTGGAAAGCACAGAAAAAAAAAAAACAGAATTCCATAAGATTTGGGCAATGAGCCGCCCAAGACTGGCCAACTTGAGATATTCATAAAAATATTTTATAAGCCAAGTTCCACCAACAACTTCCTTCAGAACTAACCACATCTTTGATGGCTAAGAAGTGTCAGGGGAGGGGAGAAGAGATGGAAAAAATTAACCCAAGAATATCTTGACTCCATCTTTTCCAAATCTTTAATCCTTTTAATGTCCTAAATATACTATAGCCAGACATCACTATGTCTCATACCAAACATCAGAATCCGAATGATCACAATGAGTCACATGGGAGACATCTACCTTCTTCACTTTCTTTCTTTTACCTATACTCATCTAGAATCATAAATGATACTAAAGCAGGAGAACATTACCAGGGACATTCTCACGTTGTCAGTTGTGAATATGAATTAAAAAAATATAAAGGACTGGCAATTATAGACACTTTATTTTAAGAAACTTCAGTCAGTAGAAAGAGACATTCTTGAATTTTTTTGTCTGCCTGCTTGTGTCAATAACCACTTTTTAATTACTATAAATTCATGTCTGAATATTACTATTCTTCAAGAATATTAACTTGACTGTTAAACTTATGAAACAACACACAGTGCAATTAATCCTACCATGATTTTGCACTAAATCTTGGTGGAGAAGAAAGGTAATAAAACATGAGTCACTACAAAAGTCGCTATATCCTTCCCTCCGTCCCTTCCTCCCTCCCTCCCTCCCTCCCTTCCTTCCTTCCTTCCTTCCTTCCTTCCTTCCTTCCTTCCATCTCAGTCTCCTCACCTGTGAAAAGAAAGTAGTGGCCAGACTGACTTGAAGATCCAAAACTTCTAGCTGCTGAACTGTTCTTGAAACTCTGAAGGTTGCTTCTTATGTTTCTGAAGTTAGGAATTTTTCCATGAATGTAAGTTTCGGTGACAAAGGAGAGGAAGAACACTTTTTCAAAATAAATAAATCATTCTTACGTGATCAGTGGATTTAGAAGCATCCAGCACTGCATAACGAAGCAAGAATATCCATTACTTTGAGCACAGTCCCAAAAATTCACAAATAGTTTCATAGCCTTATTCCCTGGTAATGGAAAGTTATCTCCTTCCACTGAATCTACATCTTCCATTATGGGGCAGGGACTGAGCCTACATTTCAACTCAGAACAACATGGTTTAGAGATTTCTCTTTACTTTCTCTCTGGATGTCCAGATGTAAATGTATGTGGTAGGAAAAAACTATTCATTTTTACCTTGATAACCTCCATTTTTAATATATCAAACATCCTCCCTTGGTACAAAACTTAAAATCAAACACCAATTATAGATTCACTCTCATGACAGAATATTAACTACAAGAGTCCATGTACAGAGCCAAGGAGCATATTTCTATATTATAATATATAGAATTGTGAATGCACTCAGCGTTTGTCCTGTGACATTAACTATTATCCCTGAACCAGTTAGACAGTGAATGCTGATGGTAAGAAATGCAAAAGAGATGTCGACATTCATGATGCTGAAGGAGATATAAGTATAAAATATGATTTCCTTTATGCCCCACTGGGAGCTATAAGTAAAGCTGAGTACAAAGAACTGACATCTTGTTTGAGAACATGAGCACGGCAGCAAGTTATATAGAAAGGCAAAGTTGCAGGATTTTATGCTTCTTAATTGTTCCAGCCCTCAAGCATCACTATTTGTAAGTTGCCATGAGTGATGAGAGTCTGTCTTGTCTTCATCAACATTTTATTGGGAGCGTTGAAAGGCACCTTGCCTACCACCTGGTGCCACGATGCACTAGAAATCTCTAGGACACTACAGCAGGGAGGCAAATGCTGCTGGTGGTCTCAGAATTACTGCTGATTGTTGAGCTAAAATGGTTGTCTGAATCACAATCCTGTGCTTTCATTCAGCAAGGTGGAAAACAGCTCATTGTTCATACATCCTACAGTTATGAAGAAATCTTGAGGAAAGATTTGCTATGGAAACCCATCAGTAAAAGGTAGCTAAGTGGCATCAAATTGCAGAAACTACTTTACAATAATTAGAAGTGTTTATGAACTGGGAAAGTGGTGAGGGCCTTGAACAAAAAAAAAAAAGGAGTATAAATATTCTCACATTAAATTTCCATGGCAAGAGAGACAAGAGACTAAGGCAGAGACTGTGTTTTGCAAGAGGAGGTCCTATAGCATGCTAAAAGAGCCGTATGTCAATTATAGCTCAAAACTGGAAGGAAAAAATAAAATAAAAATGCTCTTTGGTACCACAAATTTTATGTATTTTTTTAAAATAATTAGACTACTTCTACTCTTCTTTTTTCTAGTGAGGTTTATAAACATATTTGTCTAGAAAACATTCAATATTTGAAGACCATAAAGGAGTGGAGAGTGTTTTTAATACAAAGTAGCATTCTAGAACATTCGTCCTGTAAAGTGACCTGGAGCTGCTCACTGAAATTCAGTCCATATTTATGCCTTGCTCAGAGTGGCAAATGTGGTCATAGAACTAGGACTCTGGAGACAAGCTTCTGGAGTTACCATCGTGAGCTGGATGATTCTGGGTGGTGTATCAAATCTTGAGACATAGTTTTCATTACTTACAGAATGAGCAAAATAATCTGCACCACTTACCTCATAGGTTATTGGAGAGAATGATAGAAGATAATTTCTACCTAAATGTTTTGATTAAAATATGACAGAATTAGTAAAATGCTAATAATGTGTTCATCTGTTCAACAAACGTTTTCCTAAGTTCCTAAGGTGATGGGCACTATTTCAGAGGCAAGAAACTCAGTGGTTAGTCGAACAGTTCTTGCTTTTATGATCTTACATCTTGGTGAAGGAGAAAAACATAAATAAATGCATAATATCAGATAGTGATAAGTGCTAAGAAAAATAATGAAGCAGGGGAAGAAAATAGGCAGTGACTGTGTTTGAGTGCAGAAACACTTCTGGACAAGTTATCAGTGAAGACTTTTCTGATAAGGTGATATCTGAGTAGCGATCTTAATTATTTGAGAGATGAGACATGAGGATCTGGGGCATGAGAATTGGTGATTAAAGGAGCAGCAAGGACAAAGAACTAAAGCATGAACACATTTGGTGTGTTTGAGGAACAGCAAGAAGACCGCTGAAGAGCAGAGATGCAAGAGGAGTAATAAAGGACACTGGAAAGGCAACCAGGGCAAATCATGCATGAGGCCATCATAGTGACTTAGGATGTTATTTCAAGTGCAGTGGAAGACTATTGAAAGGTAGGGAGCAATAGAGGCTATGCACTGATTTCTGCTTTCAAAGGATTATTTTGGCTGCCAGTAAGAGTGGAAATGGAGGCTTCTGCAACAGTCCAGCCCACAGATGATGGTGGCTCGGACTAAGGTAGGTGCCACAGAGGTAACAGATTTGGAATGTGCTTTGAAGGTAGAGCCTGATGAGTTGTGAGAGAAATCCCTTATTTTAATGGAGGAGACCCTTGAGTGTTGCTGTGACTGCTCCCTGAATAAAGGTATAAAAGGCCTGTGTATTTCCGGGCTCTCTAACCTGGTAGGGGCCTCAATCCATGCAGGTTGTTTTCAACTAAACTTAGAGTGTGTCTGAAAGGAACTAGGGAGGTCATGAACAGCTGCATCTACTCACTTGCCATCTTGACCTTGTCAACCCTTTACGTGATTCGTTTGCTAGTTGATAATGAACCAAAGTGAAAGCAACCGCCAATTCAATAGAAAATATATTTCCTCGGTGGGGAAAAAAAAGAAATTCCTTGAGATGGAGGTGTAAAGCAGTTATATTGAAGAGTGGGAAAGTAAATTGACTAGGGAAATGTAGTGAGACTTACAAGCATGATAATGACCCACTGGAAATTAGTGGTCATTATTTAACATTAGGGCAGTTAGCATGGCAGTGTGTTTTCCATATCCATGTACAGCTGCCTGCAGTCAGGAGCCCAGAAGTTAGAGAGTTGGATATAACCACCTTGGGGTTTTGCCAGGAAGTGTGATGCAGGAGAAAGGGAGCTGGAGAGCCATGGGATGTAAGTTGGGTAAGAGGCATGAAAAGTTGGGCACTGAAAGCTGGTTGGGTCAATAGATGCAAGGACTACTAAAGTACACAAACCAGAGGGAGTATTCTGGAAAGATAGAAAGTGTTCAGAGATGGATCCTTGAAATTGGTGGGTACCATTATTGGTAACTGACCAGGTTTGGAATGTGGCCCTGAACATGGGTGGCCATAGTGACTTGTAGCCTAAATAGGAAAGGCATTCAGCAAGTATTTTTGGCTGATGATTGGTTCTAATAGAGGCTTCCATACCAACTTTGAGATTCCAAATTCTTTGTGGAGCATTTTTATTTGTATATTGAGTCCCTTTATTAACCATGTGTTAAGTCTTAACCATTTGGGATACTTTCTTTGAGAAGATGGCATGACAGGGCAAATTCTTTTTCTGTAAAGATCATGGATAATACAGATCATTTGGGGTCTTTCTGAGACTTCAGCTTTCAAGTGTGAAAGCACTGTTTATTGGAGATCAAAATTCCATGCTCTAAGATGAAGAATTCCTTGCAGATTTTAATTCATTCATTTCTTCATCCTCTCTCTGCTCCTCTTCCTCTACCTCTTCCTCTTTCTTCTCTTCCTCTTGCCCTCTCTCCTTTGTTTCCAGATACACAGGGAGATAGATAGATACAAGTAATAAATTGGGAGGTAGATATATAGATAAATAAAATATCCTTGCAATAGATCTTAATTTATCTTTTTGTGCTCAAATTCACCTGAAATACCCAGTGAATCAAGTTTCATCACTGCTGGATGGCAGTAACCTTTTAACATCAAAAGGGAAAACACAGCCATGAAACAAACACATTTCAAAGACTTATGAGATACCAGGCTGTGGTTCCTTAGCTCCCAGAAATTTAAGAAATACACACGGAAAATAGAATCTAAAATAAGAAGTCACCCTGTGTTACAGATAAAGACAAATTAATGCAAAATGTAAGACTATATGGTAGAATGATTTAAATCTTTTTAACCAAACGCATCAGAACTTATATATCAACAGTCAGAGTTTCCCCCTTCAAAGTAGCCACCTTGGTAGGTTATATATTATATATTTATTCCAGGAATGACTTTAGCAAAGACGTAGACTGGCTTACCTGTGAGTATTGTAGACCAATTCTGAAGGCAGTGCACAAAGAAAGAAGACTAATGTTTTGAGCTGTGGCCCAACCATTGGACTAAATCCTTGATCTTCTAAAGTGACCATTTTTGCAGTAGAGAACTCTCCTTTGGGGCCGTTACTTCCTGACCCAAAGAAGAGCAAGAAGTAAGGATGCCTGATGTTAAAAATTCAGTTTCCCTAGTTCACAGTCCCACAGTTCGCAAAGTTACAGTTAAAAAGCGTTTTATTCTTTAGCAAAATTAAAATAGTTGATACCAGAATGAGGCCATGGGTGGAGTCCTGGAGAAGCACCTGCCTTGTGAAATGCCCGAGGCAGCAGGGAAAGGCCGGCGCCCCGGCAGCATCAGCGCAGGTCCTTTCTCCCACAGAGTGAATGCATTTCAAGACCATTTCCCCCAGATCATGGCTGGTTCATTCCATGACCGTCTGTTCTTGAAAACACAGAGGCTCAAAGGACGGCCACCTGAGTCACTTGGATGACTGAGGCCTCGTTAGTGAGCAAAGCTTGTGCTTCGGGAGCCCTCACGTTATTTTTAACATCCCGAGCTCCTTTACCTGTGCTTCTCAGTAAAACCATTATCCACTGATTTGGTAAAAATGTGGCCTCTGGAACATCAGGTATCCTTGCTCTTTGCTCTCCTGCAGGTCAGGAGCCAGTCCCCTCTCACAATTCCTCTCGTGTCCAGTTTCTATCTGGCAGGTGTGGCCGTTTTCCTCCCCAGCTTCTCTGGTCCATTCATGCTGCTCTTCGAAAGAAATAAAAGTCCTTCCATGTGTCATGCCTACCTAAAGTGTGACAATCCCGTTGTTAATATAAAAATGATACATACTCTGGTCAAGAGACATTTTTTGTCAAAGTTCTTTCTATTTCATTTTATGTCCATCTCTCTGAAAACATAAGAATCAATTTTTATATAATTGGGAGTAGTTTAATGTATTTGGGGAAGGTTTTTTTCCCCTAGTTACAAGGTCTGATAACTTTTATTTAGGAAACTGGGGGATGGCGATGACATAACCATTGGTGACAACCTTGTTGAGATTCAGACAATCTGAACCTGAACCTTCTCCTGGAGAAGCAGGAACTGGATCAGTAAAGCAATATTTCCAATGACGAGGGATCAACTGTGGTTGCCAGGGCTGGAGGGTGGGAAAATGGGGAGATATTTGGTCCAAAGGTACAAATATCCACTTGCAAGATGAATAAGTTCCGGGAATCCAATGCACAGCATTGCAACTATAATTAATAATAACGTATTATTTAATTGAAAGTTGCTAAGAGAGTAGATTTTAATGTTTCCACCCCACACATAAAAATGGTAATTATGTAGGCTGGTGGAGGTATTTACCAATTCAATTGCAGTAATTATTTCACAATAAATTCATGTATCAAATCATCACAGTGTACACCTGAAACTTAATATTATTTGTCAAATATATCTTGATAAAACTGAGAAGAAGAAAAAAAGCAAAGTCTCATGTCTCACTTCATATCTACTGAAAAGTTTGGAGTTGGGGCTTGGAAATAAGTGTTTTCTCAAACTTACAGGGTGATTCTGAGGACATTCAAGTTCAAGGATTACTGCCCTAAAGAAATGTTCCCTGTGCCCAGACCCAATCTGCCTCCTCCTCCTGCCACCTTTGGAGCTTAGGGCAGACAGACCTAACTTCTATTTGCTTCTTGTTTCTGAATCCCTGCTTCTCTGTTCATTTGTCATTGCCTGGATTCCAGATTGCTGACTGCCCATTGATAAAAATGTCTGCTCAGGCAGATCCAGCTTGCCTCCCACTGCGTGTCGAAGGCCTATAAAAACTGGGTGATGCCAGTGTTAACAGTATATGAATCACATTCTAACAAGTAACAACACTGCTGCATGCCTCCTGCTTGATCATGACTAATACCTGGGTAGAACCATCCTGCAGTGCAGAAGCTGACCTCACACAGCCATCTGCGTCTTGCCCAGCCTCTGAGCAATGACATCCAGGAGGATGGATAGTAACGAAGCACTGGGGTAGGTGACGACCTCTGCTTATTGCAACTTTAATCATCCCTATCCCGCACCATCAACTCCAACAAAGAATCCTAAGCATTTGAGGCCCAGCTTCAGAAATAAATCAAAGCATTCTCCTGGTTAAATCAATACTAAGAGAGTTTTGAAATCTAGTGTCCTGTGGAATATAAACTACCTCACCATCCTGGTGGTGGGTGCCTAGTTGAAGCCAGTGAGAGGTATATAAAACGTAATGGCACCCCTGATATAAACAAATGATATGCCTCCAGTCATTTTGCATTTATGGTCCTGGACTTGAAAGGCCAAGGGGCATTGTGTTCCAGGGCCTGAAGGAAGTGTTTGCAGACAACACAGAGCAAGTGTTAACCTCTGTGGGTCGTATATGAGGTTAACTCCAGGCAATGGGGAAAATCTATTGTAAAACCAAATTTAACAGTTAGCTTTGATAGGAAAAAAATACATCAAAGATAATTGTGTATTTTTATGTGTTTGTTTTTCTCCAGTCTTCTTCCAAGTATCCTCATTTCCTGCTCATCAATCTTCTTCCCAATTAGCCGAGCAAAATTTATCTGTCTGGAGTTTGATAAGACATGAGTTTGAGAAATGATTGAAATGATGCTGTTAGTGACTGGCTGTCTCTTAGTCCTGCAAACCATCCATGCATGCAACTGACCTGAGAGCGTGTTTGGAGGCACCTGACCATGGTGCCATTGGATGCAGGTACTTTCGTGGTTTTACGTAACTAGGACAAGGAAAGCCATGTGTTTACAAAACGTATAGGTGCAGCAGCAGAGAGAATGAGATTGTGTTTCAAATTGGGTAGAGCCTGGTGAGAAGAAACCCATCCAAGGGTTCCTCAAGGCAAACCCTGTATCCTCAGGCCTGCACTGTTACCCCTCAGTACACGCACGCCTAGTCTTTGAGACGTGTCCTGCAAATACCTGTATCTGAGCACATTTGATGGACTAGTGGGCATGGTGCCAGGACCCAACTTGCACAGGGATTTTGTGTTTTTGGCTTTGAGGCTTTTGCCCAAGGAATTCTGGGAGATGACTGGAATTGGAAGGCCAGATGGTATTTATGTAAGATAGTGGATCTAGTCATATATCTGAGCCCTTCCCTGAGAGAAGCTGAATGTCCTGCTTTCATAAGGCACTCAGTAAGGACGTGAAGTTCAGGTGAGAAGAAGGATCAGTGGGTGGAGGTGCTGGCCTCATACCCACTTCTATGGGTGGCTTTGACATGGCAAAGGCAACAGCACCGGCATAGCTCAGCACAGCCCTGGGGATGATACCTGATTCAGAGCCATCCTGACCACGTTATGCTGGCCCCATCAGCAGTGGGGGTGGTGAGCTGTTGCCCTTTTATAGTCACTGACCATCCAGGATAAAAGCAGAGCAAGTCACCATGAGTCCAGGAGACTCAGAAAGATTACAGAGAGGTAAGGTTCTAGGGGAAAGTACCAGCATATTTGGGGTATCAGTCTTATATGACCCATGCTTATTCAAATACTGGTAAAGGTTGAGTTACACACACACAGAAAAACTCAGGTCTATGAAGTCCATTAGCAAGTCAGTCTTGTTTCTATTTCCTCATCTCACCTCTTTGCTCCAAATCTTCCAGAAACTCCACTTCTACAGGATAAACTCCAAATGCACTGTCTTGGAATTCCAGATCTTTTAAGTCTGTCCCCATCGAACTCAGTAATCTTCGCACTCCACCCTCTAAACTGAACTTTGGTTACATACTGGGCTCTACGGTGACCTTTGGTGTCAATTTTTTTTTTCTCCTCTCTGTCTGCATATTCTTTGCTTGTCAAGACCCAGGTCAAGCTCTGCTATTTTTCCAAGCTTCTTCTAATCAGGTCAGCCCACAGCAACCTTTCACGTTCAAATTCTTTCTTAGTCTCATATTTCCTCTCTATGTGATTTACTTAGCTTTCAGCATACATCACCTTGTCAGTCAGTTGTGTTTTCATGTAACATTTTGTTCATCTCCCCCGTTGCATCACAGCCTCTTGTTGGCCTGGCCCACTGCTGGGCATGTGAACTTGGTCAGGATTTTTGTGTGCCTGAGTCGCTGGGGATCTGACATAGGTTTCTTTGTGTGATTGTCTCATGCTTCATTTTCTGTTGAGCTATGGAAGCAGAAGTTCCCAGTAAACGGCTGCTCAGTACAGATGCACGTTCATCAGCACTTTGGCTGTCATGGCCCCTCTGGGGTTCCCCCTGCTGGCTGGGTTTCCAGACCATTCCAGAGAGTGAGTGGTTTAAACCATTTGCTGACTTTCTGAGTGGGAGGGCGGTGCCCTGGGGCAAGGATGCAATCACTGGGCTCATTTTCATTTTTGAACATAAATTCCCTGGAGCCTAGATTTGTTTTCTTGGAATAAAGTTATTTAATCATAGAGTGTCAGAGCAGGGAGGAAAGTTACATGTTGCATTGTTATCACTGTCATCTTTATCAATGAGCCAGATGAACGTGGGTTTCAATCACGATCTTACATTTATGATGACTGTGTGACCACGTGACAGGTCAGTAACTTTCCTAAGACTCTGTTTTCTCAACTGCAAATTGAAGATACTATTGCTCACTTAGAAAGTTTCGGGTGAAGATTGAGTTAAAATACACAAAGCATTAGAAGTCACAACTGATAGATAACAGGTTGTTACTAGATGATAACTATAATATCAATTATTATCAACCAAGCAATTATATCTAGTATATTTCTTATACAAGGTACCAGAGACATAAATACGCTATCATGCATTGTCTTTTCCCCACAAATGCTGTTAAATTCAGTTAGAGACATTGAACATAAATGTAAACATTTGACCAAAATTATTGAATCCCTCTTTTGTGCCAGGTACTAGGACATATCCAAGCTACACAAAAATGACACATATGCTACCTCCTCTCGAGGAGATATCAAAGCATACAGGGAGCTATATGTAATTTGCAATGATAAAAAAAGGGAAATTCGGTGCATATATGTAATGTGGATATCAGGCTTTTGTCTGCAAGTAATAACTTTGAGAAAGTGCAAACTGCCTTGAGCATTAAAGGTGATATGTTGTTTCTAATATCAGTAAGTCCGCCTAAGGACCTCAAAGCCACCAGTCACATCCTAGTCTATGTAAATTTGGTTATAAAATGTGTAAACTGCAAGATGCGATGCAGTGGAGCTGCACTGGGTAGGGTCTGGGGCTAGTGAATTAGTTCAATACCACCAAGACCTAGATTTTTTTTTGTCTTCCTGTTCTGCTATCTTCGGTGTTGGCTTCAAACTTGGGATTGCGGTTTGGTTCATGATGGGCACTGAATCTTCATGCTTTCTGTCCAGGAAGATGGGTAGATGAGCTAGATAGACAGGTAGGTAGGTAGGTAATTAGACAGGATAGATAGATAGATCGATCGATCATAGAGGAAGAGGGTGAGGGAGAGAGAAGCTAAAGTCTTTCAGTCTGATCGGGTCAACATATTCACTAAGACAAGTATATCATGTATGATTGGCTTAAGTTTGGATTCCTAAACCATTAGTGATCAGTTGCCCCAAACTAATTAGGGTACACCTTTAAAGCCAGAGTCCCCATAGCTGCTGCACACGTGAGAGGGTGGAAATGCACTGGAATATCCAGAACTGAGCCTAAGCACGATATGGGACAAGTTGGCCTTGTGGCTTTATTCATACATTGTTTCCTTTTATCAATATCCCTCATCGTATTCCAGGTTCATGATTATTTTAGTGGGCTACTTATTATATAATGCTAAAATGTACCATCTCCCATGACAACGACGATGCCTAAATTGTATAAATCCCCCAGGAGGAAAGCAGACAGTTGTCTGGTACAGAAATAATGGATGTGTTGGGTCCTCTTCACCTACCAGCTAAATGAAATTTTGTTATTTTTTTCCTAGTTGTTTTTCTAAACATCTCAATATTTCATTTCACTATTCTTGTTCAGAATACAGGTAGGCCACCCATTAGATCCCTGGTCATCAAAAATGAGAAATTACCTCTCAAGAATTAGTGGGTTTTCGACAAAGGCTTGATCTCCAAAATATATAAGCAGCTCATACGACTCAATAAGAAAAAAATAAACAACCCAATCCAAAAATGGGCAGAAGACCTAAACAAGCAATTCTCCAAGGAAGACATACAAATGATCAAAAAGCACATGAAAAAATGCTCAATATCACTAATTATCAGAGAAATGCAAATCAAAACTACAATGAGGTATCACCTCACACCAGTCAGAATGGCCGTCATTCAAAAATCCACAAATGACAAATGCTGGAGAGGCTGTGAGAAAGGGGAACCCTCCTACACTGCTGGTGGGAATGCAGTTTGGTGCAACCACTATGGAAAACAGTGTGGAGATTCCTCAAAAGACTAGGAATAGACTAACCGTATGTCCCAGGAATCCCACTCCTGGGCTTGTATCCAGAAGGAAATCTACTTCAGGATGACACCTGCACCCCAATGTTCATAGCAGCACTATTTACAATAGCCAAAACATGGAAACAGCCTAAATGTCCATCAATAGGTGACTGGATAAAGAAGATGTGGTATATTTATACAATGGAATACTGCTCAGCCATAAAAACCGACAACATAATGCCATTTGCAGCAACATGGATGCTCCTAGAGAATGTCATTCTAAGTGAAGTAAGCCAGAAAGAGAAAGAAAAATACCATATGAGATCGCTCATATGTGGAATCTAAAGACTCATGGACAGAGAATACAGACTTGTGGTTACCAGGGGGATAGAGGGTGGGAAGGGATAGACTGGGATTTCAAAATTGTAGAATAGATAAACAAGATTACACTGTATAGCACAGGGAAATATACACAAAATGTTATGATAAATCACAGAGAAAAAAATGTGACAATGAGTGTGTATATGTCCATGAATGACTGAAAAATTGTGCTGAACACTGGAATTTGACACAACATTGTAAAATGATTATAAATCAATAAAAAATGTTAAAAAAAAAGAATTAGTGGGTTTTGAAAGCATAAATAGCTTTTTACCAGACTAAACAGGTGACAAGAAGAATTTCCAAGGAAGAAGGAACATCATAAGCAGAGATAAAGAAGCATAAAATTTTGTGATATATTTGTGAAAAGATGAACACTTCAGGACTGTCAAAACATTAGGCTTGTAGGTAAAAGAGTGATGAGAACTGTGTTTAGAGTTTGTATCAACATTTTTCTTGATTGTAAGCAGTTGACACTGTGACTGGTTGACTGATGCCCCAAAAAAAGATAAAGATTTAAACAGATTAGGTTTAGGTCACAGGGTCTCCTCAGGACCTGGAAAATCAGACATAGAAGACAGGCAAGGAAAGGAGAAGCTACGCAGACCCAAAGTTATCTTTAAAATCATCCCCCAAATTAGTCCTGGAATGACACCACTGTCCCCACATCTTCTTCCACAGACACCATGAGTACTGGACCCTGGATGTCGGATGCCTCTGGATGCTCTATCATTGCTGCTCCTGAAAACTGCTGTCACTGCTGCTGACCCACGGCCTGTGTGAACCCTTCCCTGCTGCTCCAAGTCATTCGCTCCCAGTTCAGAGCCAGGGACGGGCACGTCCGGAAGTCAACGTCAGTTACGTGCCTGATATAAGAGAGGCTGGTACAATTGTGGCTCATCTTCCATCAAGACTCGTATAGTAGATAAATTCCCAAACTTATAAAACATGTATAATTAATTCTTTAGGCAACGGAGGATGCTACTGCTGATGGCAAATATGATGGCAGAAATAATAATAGTGACTGTCACCATTTCATTAATGCTTAGCAACAACTTGATGAAGGGCATTATTATTCCCATTTTACAGATAACAGTTTTAGAGAAGTCAACCATATAAGGTACTTAAAGGGGAGTGAGAGGATAAATGTGCTCCAGGAAGAGCCTTTTCACAGCTATGCAGAGGAGGGCTAGGAGTAAAGAGACCCATCAGAGGATGAGAGGCAAACAGAGGAGGAGAGGAAGGATTGGAGCGGTTGCCTTGGAACTTCAGCGCAGCGCACGTCAGAGTCACCAGGAAGGCGTGTGAAACCACAGGTTACTCGGCTCTAATCCCAGAGCTTCTTGATTCAGCAGGTCTGGCTGGGGCGCAAGAATTTGCAACTCCAACAAGCTCTGAGTTGATGATGCTGCTACTGGTGCAGGGATCACATTTTAAATGGAATGGATTAAATGGATTTCAATTAAATAGATTAAAGAACTGTTTCTCAAACCTCAGTGATATATGGACCACTTTTAGTGAAATACATTATTGAGACCACCAACACCTCCCCTCCATTTTTATTACAATATTACTTAAAATATACAGATGTGAAATTAACTACAAACTCCTTATGCATATAG
This sequence comes from Vicugna pacos, assembly GCF_048564905.1. NCBI lineage: Eukaryota > Metazoa > Chordata > Mammalia > Artiodactyla > Camelidae > Vicugna > Vicugna pacos. The sequence continues at coordinate 10,998,030 of NC_132991.1, read as the reverse complement.
CTCATATACAGCAAAAAACCATAAACCATGTTTAAATTAAATACAAACAAAAGCATGAAATTAATAAAATTTAAATTAAAACATTAACTTTAATGTGACATATTGTTCTCTTGAAATTAAAGCACCACTGTTGCATTTAAGAAAAAAAAGCATATAACCTCAAAACCAATTTTATTTTTAATCTCTTTTTGTAATGCTCGTGTAAGGAATGACTATTTGCATAAGCGTATTCTACAAAATGGTATTAATAACTTCCAGGCTCTGTTTGCAACCTTATACTTATTCAAAGCTCTGCCAGCGATCTCTACTATAGTGGCAGCTTCAATAAGATGTTTCCTAGTAGCTCTGTGAAGCGAGTTTCCTGCGCATTCTGAGAGAATTGTGGCATTATTGGAATCCGGATTAAACAGTCACTTACTGCGTTATTGCTGAGCTTGGGAACATAAAAATTTCTCAGTACATATTTACCGCTATACTTGCTGCTCATGATCTGTTACAAGGTGATGTGTGTTGTGGCCTGATCCATCCAAATCTTTAATTCACACACAGATGTGCCACAAATGGCGAGACACATGTGTCTTTAGCCCTTTTAGTTCAGCATTTCTTACTACCATATGCTGCGTGATGATTTGATTCTGCTTTTGCAATTCTCTTCTCAAACGAATGCAAAACTTTTATCGTGTATTGTATAGCATCTGACTCCATTGGGATTCTCCAGGAGTAGTCCCTAATACAAGGATTCTAATGATTGGAATTTATTAGGAAGCACCGTCAGGAAAGACCAGTAGGGGAAATGAGAGCAGCACAGAAGGAAGACAAGTGAGGGCCTGATGCCAAGGGCAGTCCTTGCAGGGGATAACTTTGACTTAGTCCTGAAGGGGAGCTCTGCAAACAGGCCAGGTCACACCCAGAGTTCTCCTGACCAGGGACAAGGGAGCCTAAGTATTTATGCTTATGCACCCATCGCACCCATCACTCACTGGGTAAAGAGTATCCCAGGGGAGACCCAAACTACCAAGCACTTCTGCAGGTTCTGGAAACCTGAGGGCAACCCTCTACAGATAGACAGGTGCTGACCGTTGAGTTTAAAAGCAGTGCATGAAAACCCTAAAGGGATTGAAAGGATGTGGATGGAGCACTGAGAGACTGTTCCTTGAGCCTGGAAGTGGCACGGCTTGCTCATTCGTTTTCTTCATGTCCTTGCTCAAATGTCACCTTCCCAGTGAGATCTTCCCTGTCAACTCTATTGAAATAACACCTTCTCCATAATTCTCTGTCCCCTTACGTTAATACATGTTGCATTTTCCCACATAGCAGCAATAATACACATACTGTTTATACATGTGTATGCTTTGTGTATGTAGCCAATATAAATAAAAGCTCCATCAAAACAAGGAGTTTTGTTTGCTATTACATGCCCAGCAGTAAGAATAGTTTCCTGATATGTAGTAGACACTCAATAAATACTGATTGGATGAGTGCATGGATGAGTTAATTAAGTTGGAGAATTAGGCAAGGACCAGATCAGAGAAGGCCTTGTAGTCCAAGATAACGATTATCCTATAAGTAACTCGTTTTTAAGCAGGCAAGCTGACACAACAGACTCATCTGTTACGAGGTCATTCTGGTCAGAGGAGGAACTATGGGACATAGAGCAATAAGCTAAAAGGTGATGATGAAAATCATGGTGAGAGATGATCCTGGTTTGGACTTGGATCATGACAGTGAAGATAAAGATGTGGATACTCCTGAGAGATACTTAAGAGATGAAATCAATTGTGGAATGTTAGATAGTGATGCATCCATCAGTATGAGGGAAAGGAGCATGTCAGATACAACCACAAAACAGGATAGATAAGAAACGTTGGAAGTAATCATATGTTGCATGGAAAGTCATGAGATCATTCCAGACATGTAGAGTTTTAAACTGAGATGTCAAGAAGGCAGATGGGCATTAATGTCTGGAGCTCAGAGAAGAAACCTGAGCTGATGATATGTTTATAAGTCCCCTACCTATAGATTATTATTAAAACCTTGGGCATAGATGAAATTGTTTGGGGAGAGAATAGAGGATAAAGAGAAAGGATGTCTGGTACTGACTGAGCCTCAAAGAATGAAAATAGTAATACTTAGACAAAGGATTGGGGTTCCCTCCAAAGAGACAGGGAGAGGAGTCATTACAGAAGCAGGGTAAAACTAAGAGATTCCTGTATCACAAAAATCAAGGAGGAGAGATTGTTTCAAGAATGAGAATACCAAATTCTACACTGAATAAAACCCACTGGACTGAACAATACAGAAGTCTCAAGAGACCTGGGGGAAAGATTTGTTAGGTCAATGAGGCTGAACATTGCTTGGAGGGAGTCAAGGAGTGAGAAGAAAGGAAACAAAATCAGCAACTAGAGTGAACCTTTTCAAGAGGTTTGTCTTTTATCTATTTTTGTATGTAGTGATTACCATTTGCAAATCTCAAACTCCCAAATTTATCCCTTCCCACCCTCTTCCCCCAGTTAACCATATCCCACTCCTGGGCATATAGCCGGAGGGAAATCTAATTCAGAAAGATGCATGCACCCCAATGTTCATAGCAGCACTGTTTACAATAGCCAGGACATGGAAGCAACCTAAATGTCCACTGACAGATGACTGGATAAAGAAATTGTGGTATATTCATACAATGGAATACTACTCAGCCATAAAAAAGAGTGAAATAATGCCATTTGCAGCAACAAGGATGGACCTGGAGATCATCATTCTAAGTGAAGTAAGGCAGAAAGAGAAAGAAAAATACCATATGATATCACTCATATGTGGAATCTTAAAAAAGAAAAAAGAAAAAAAAAGATGTTAATGAGCTCATATACAAAACAGAAACAGACTTGTAGACATAGTAAACAATCTGACCGTTAACTCTAATCAAGGCCATTTCTTACACTCCCAAAAGGCATAGACTTTTCCTAGAGACCCAAAGCACCTGGGAGACCATATCTCATAGTCATGGAATGGCACACACTGGAGTCAGACTGCTTAGATTACAATCCTGACTCAAACTTTTAGCAGCTACCCATCAGCCCAGGGAACATGACTTAATGATTTTGACCTTCAGTTTGCACAGTTTATTACAGTGTGTATAATATTTACCTGTTGGGTGGGTTGTCGTGAAGATAAAATTGGAAAATTCATGCATTCAGCAGACATTTAATGATGGTCAACTATGTTCTTAATGCTCTTTTGATCTCTGGATAGTGATTCACAAAGAAGATAGAGCCTATTTTCCCCTGGGTCTGCTACACAGTAAGCACCCACTCATTCTGAAGCCAAAAGAGACTTCCTCTAGCAATTTATCACTCCCTTCTCTTACTATCCCATTTTAAGATACTTCCAGGAAGCAGCATGGAACAGAGTGGTGAGGAGAATCAGCATGTTCCTGGGTGGGAGCAGAAGGTGTCCTCCACACCTGCACCCCAATGTTCATAGTGGCACTATTTACAATAGCCAGGACATAGAAACAGCCTAAATGTCCACCAACAGATGATTGGATAAAGAAGAAGTGGTATATTTATACAATGGAATACTACTCAGCCATAAGAACAGACAACATAACGCCATTTGCAGCAACGTGGATGCTCCTGGAGAATGTCATTCTAAGTGAAGTAAGCTAGAAAGAGAAAGAAAAATACCATATGATATCGCTCATATGTGGAATCTAAAAAAAAAAAACACAAACAAAGCATGAATACAAGACAGAAATACACTCATAGACATAGAATACAAACCTGTGGTTGCCAAGGGGGCGGAAGGTACACTGGAATTTGACACAACATTGTAAAATGATTATAAATCAAGAAAAAATGTTAAAAAAAAAAAAGGGTGTCCTCCAGAGCCGCCCAAGGCAACATAACCTTGAAGAAGAGCCAGAATCACTATTAAGGGAGACTCAAAGCCTCAGTCATACAACAGGCTGGCATCAGGTCTAAGGAAATGGTGAGGATGGGAATGAGGGTAACTAGGTTGGTAACTGGTAAAGCAAAGAAAGGCTAGTGACTGGGAACCAAGGCAACTGATGCTTTTCAGATTATGCTCAGCAGTGAGTATAGTAGATTAAAGGAAAACCTACAGAAAAATTTAAACACCTTGCAGTCAGGGACTTTGTTTCATTTACTTTTGTAAAACTACCAAGTACAAAAAAAAAAGCATCATTAAAGCAACAAATAGTAATACTCATAATGTCAGCTGCCTTTCATTGGGAGTCTATAGTGTTCTAAGCCCTGTAAGAAACACCTCACTAGTCTCAATTGATCTTTACCATGACCTATTATTTTCACACTCATTTGTTTCATTAAGAAAAGGAGATACAGACGCTTACACATTTGAAATCACTCACACAAAGTCGCTGAGCTAATTAATAGTGAAGGTCAGATTCAAACTCAGGTCCATGATCCTGCACAGAACTGCCTCTCTAAGGAGTGTAGGTGAGCCTGCTTTGGTTACTAACCATCTGAACCTCTCTAGATCTTAGTTTACTCATGTATAAAATGGATCTAAATTGAATCTACCTCATGAGACCACTCTGAATATTCAATGAGCTAATTCATACATAGCACTTACTACGGTGACACATAATATGTATAACAAGCAATACCTAGTACTACCATTAGGCATATAATTCTGGCTTCCAGAAGTCTGCTGTTTAGATGACATACACATCTTTGTCATACAGTGTTGATACTCGCTTGATTCGGACAATAAAAACACAGCAAAAAAGAATTACAGCTGGATCGTGATGGTAGAAACTCTCAGAGTGTGTTTTTACCTTGAAGAGAATTAATCAAGTTAAATTTAGTTGTATAAGAAACCACTGATCAAAACTACGAACAGATTTAAACGAATCAATTGTATACCTCTATGTATGAATTAGCTTCTTGATCAACATAAAAACCCACTCAGACCTGTCTACTGCCTTACACTTTTAGAAAGTGCTTCACGGGCATCTTCTTATTTGATCCCGACCACCATCCTAGGAGTCAGTACTGTCTCATTTTTCGCAAAGGAACCTGAGCCCCCAGAAAGAGAATAAGCTTGCTGCATGTGGTATGTCAAACTCAGAGATGATCTGAGGTTAACTCCAGATATACTAGCTCCCCATCTACTCTTTAAAGCAGATCACAGCTCTGAAATTGAAAAGGACAACGCTGTCCTAGTTTCAACCAATAAAAGCAAGGAGATGGCAAAATGAAACTCTTGTTATATGAGGAAAATTAAAGGTGGTTAAAGTTATCCAGGTCAACTGAGTTACAAATGTTTAAATGTGCTAGCAATACCCTTGCCCCTGACTTGTGTCTTGTACTCCCCCTGGAGGTGGTTGTCCAGACCACCCACGGCAGAGTCAAGAAGAATGAATGGAAAGCAAGAGATATAATGATTCTGGACCCAATACTACATGCCACAACCAAGGAGAGTTTCCTGCTCTGCAAAAGACAAGGTAACTCTTGCCTTTTAAAATAATAATGACATCCCCTTCCAGTTCCCATCTATTTTTGCATAGCACTTATCAATTGTCAACACAAAGGCGCTCAGTTTGGTTAAGCTAAAATTAAACCTTGCATGGATGAAAGCACCCTCAAGGCACTCAGTAAGATGAGGGTGATGAAATGATGACAAAGCAGATGATTAGTAAGAGTTCATGCTTTTCACATTTGGAGAAAAGTTCTACTTATATTCAGAAAAATGATTATTTGCTAAAGAATATGTTAACCTCAAGTATTATAATCAGATTATAATTGGGTTAGTGTGGCTATTCATAAGAGCACAATGACCAAAAGAGAGAAAAGATCAATTGAAAAATTACTCTTCTTAAGAATTCAATTTAAATGAATGTTTTCATTTATTTTAGCTCCCACTTCAACTCCTGCCCCCAGATGTTCCAAAACAACGTATAAGCATATATGTCAGTGCATTAGTATGTTTCCTTGAAAAATGCAAAATGCTGTCTTTTATGCAATGGATTTCATTCGGTTTCCTATTTTTGTTGTTCAATATTGCTTTTCAGTGTATTTATGTTATCATCTGAGTGTCTAGTTCACAAAATATTCTTGCAAAAGTAATCTATCATTTGTATTTCATCGTATTTTACCGAACCATGCCCCCAGTAATGGACACCTGGGGTGCCTCCAACACCCTGCTGCCAACAGGAGTGCTGTCATCAACACCTTCAAACATATCCCTCCAGGGACCTGTGCGGGTTTCTCTGAAGTGGGATTTCTGGGTCATAGACTATTATCTACTTACATCCCCTTCTTGCTGTCATTTTGGACTCTGTGGTTACTATATCATTACACCCTCTCGCTAGCTGTGTGTGAGGGATCCTGCTGCTTCCTCACATTCTCACAGTATTTGGAATTAGCCACATTGCTGACGTTTACCAATCTGATGAAGGTAAAGTGGTATTTTGTTTTTTATTTTGATTGCATTTCTTTAATCACCACTGTGCCTGAGCATCCATTTGTTTTCATGAGTATCATTTCAGTGTTCTCCCTCATTCATTCACTGACTCATATCCTATGCTTATTTTTTTCTAGTGCATTTTCCATCTTTTTCTTGTTAATTTTCAGCCATTCTTTGTAATTTCTGGGTTTCGCTATGTATTGTTTTCAGATCATGCAAATGTCTTCTCCCAGTCTGTCACCCTTCTGTTAAGTGTCTGGAGTGCCTTTTATTAAACAGAAGTGCTTAAGATTGATATTGACAAATCTATAAATCTTTCACTTTGTGGTTTGTGTGCTTTGGGGATCACTCCAATATCATGGGGAAAAAAGTTTAAAAAGCCTTACTCTTTTTTTTCAGTTTTATAGTCTTACATTTCAAAAGTGGGCTTTAATCTCTGTGTAGTTCATCTTTGTATATGCGGTGAATATTTTTCTATGTAGTGTGAGCCTTTTTTTTTTTCCAGCCCAACTGTTTATTTTTGATGTTCTGATCAGCAATTTCAATGTGCGGAGGAGGGAATTCCCCACACCAACAAGCAATCATTTGGACACCAGTAGAATATCCAGGAGCTCAATCAATTCTGATTCTACTACCTGAAGGTAGTGTCAGATTTCACAGGTTAAGAGTTGGGTCCTACAGGACTGCCCCCCAACAACTTCAGATGCCAGTTCACAAGCCCAGTGGTTAACCTGGGCATCTGACCTGGCTACAGCACGACCTGCTCCTTGCAGTTCAAACACCAGTTCCAAGTCCAGGTTGTTACCTCTACTTCTCTGACCAACTAGATAGAAACCAGAACTTCCCACAACCTCCTCTTCTGGTTGGAATAATTTGCTAGAGTGGCTCACAGAACTCAGAGAAACATCTCACTTCCTAGGTCAAAAGTTTATTAAAAAAGGCTACAGCTCAGGTGGAAGAGATGCATGGGGCAAGGTGTGGGGAAGGGTACAGAGATCCCATGCTCTCTCTAAGCACACCGCTGTCCCCACTCCCCACGTCCACCAACCTGGAAGCTCTCTGAATCCAGTCCTTTTCGGTTTTTATGAAGGTTTCATTGGCATAGTTGATTAAAACATTGACCTTTGATTTTTTTTCTCTAATTCTTGTTTTTTTATTGATGTGTAGTCAATTTACAATGTTAGTTTCAGGTGTACAGCAAAGTGATTCAGTTATATATATATATACATTTTTTTTCAGATTCTTTTCCATTGCAGCTCTTTAAAAGAAATGGAATATAGTTACCTGTGCTGCAGAGTAGGTCCTTCTTGTTTATCTATTTTATATATAGTAATGTGTATCTGTTAATCCTAAACTCTTAATCCATCCCTCCCGCCTCTCTTTCCCTCTTGGTAACCACAGTTTTTTTGCTATGTCCGTGAGTCTATTTCTGGTTTTTAAATAAAATTTGTACTTTTTTGTGTGTATATATATATATATATATATATATTAATATTCCATTGTATATATATATACATATACATATACATTGTATATATATATATACATATACACTGTATGACAAAGATGTATATATATATATATACAATGGAATATTAATCAACCATAGAAAAGAATGAAATAATGCCTTTTGCAGCAACATGGATGGACCTAGAGATTATCATATTAAGTGAAGTAAGTCAGACAGAGAAAGATAAATAAGACAGACATTATATGATGTCGCTTATATGTGGAATCTTAAAAGAAAAGGCCATTAGTGATTGATGCAAACTCCAGCTCTTCTTCCCCTCTCAGAGGTCAGGAGGTGAGGCTCAGAGTTCCAACCTCTAATTTCCTGGTTGGTTCTCTTGGCAACCAGCCCCAGGCTCAGGCACATTCTTAAAGTCACCTCATTAACATAACAAAAGACACTTTCATCACTCTCAATACTTAGGAAATTCTAAGGGTTTGCGGAGCAGTGAGCCAGGAACCATAGTTGAAGACCCAAGGTACTTGAGACACACATAAATCACAATATCATACCAGCCTACTCCTGATTTTTGATGCCACATTTATCACACATGAAGCTCCCCATGTACATGTGAGTCTTGTTCTCTCTGTTTTCCCTGTTGATGCATTTTTCTGCCTCTGCACTAGTACCATACTGTTTTGAATCGTAATAACTTATAGTTTGCCCTCATACCTGGAATAGCAAGATCGATTTTTCACTCTTCTCTTCCAAAATTGACCTTAGCTATTTGTGAACACTTATCCTCACCTAGATATAAGTTGAGCATATTTGTTGTTACTTAGAAATTCCTCTTGGAATTTTTACTGGAATTACGTTGAATTTGTAAATTACAAAAGACAAATTCCTCTTGGAATTTTTCCTGGAATTACATTGAATTTGTAAATTAATTCCCAAAGACATTTTTATAGGATTAGTTCTTTCCATCATAAATCCAGTATAAATCTTTATTTTTTCAAGCCTTACTAAACACGCATTTTTTCTCTTCAAAGAAAAATGATGAGTCCATAAGTTACGGCTGCTTTTGTTCTCCAGTGAGAATGTTATTTTATGGATGTTAGTGTGTGAAGATGATTTCAGGGCTGGAGGAATGCCATTGATTATTCTTAATATATCTTGGATCTAGCGACCTTTCAAGATGCTCTGATTTGTTCTCTGTTCTGTCTGTAGAATCTATTGAGTTATCTATGTAGATATATATATCATCTTTAGGGAGCAAATTTTGCCTCTCTCCTTTCAATTTCTTACTTTTCATTTTTTTCACCTCTCATTTATTTATCCAGGACTTTTAATGCTATGGTAGATAATCCTAGTGATAAGAGGCATTCTTGTCTTATTTTTGATCTGGTCATTAAAGCAATATATTGTTTCTCCATTATGTAAGATTTTTATACGTGGACTTTGTCAAGTTAAGGAAATTGCCTTCTGGTCATAGTTTTCTAAGTGTGTTTTTTTTTTTATTACTAATAAGTGTTGAATTTTACCAACCGCTCTTGTTTTCTATCTGTTGAGATAATCACTTTTGTCTTCTTTAGTCCATTAATGTAATGAATTATATTGATAGATTCTCCTAAAGTTAAAGCTCTCTTACATTCCTGAAATCAACCTAATATCTTTTTTTTTTATTATGCTGTTGAATGTAGTTAGCTAAGATTTCATTTTGGACTCAGACAGTTTCTAAGACAGCATTTTCTGATGTACTCAAGGCAAAAAGTAAACACAAAATTCATGTGAGCATGTACGCTTTAGAAGTTGACCAGACCATGAGAGAGGCACCAGAGCACACACTCCTTTCCTTGGTTTCCTTTCTTCCGTGGGGCAGGTTCTGCCACCTACTCTGTACCCGGGGGAGACTTGCTCTTAAACATTTAAATAGCGATCGTTGAAAAGAGAATCACATCAGCATTGGCAAGAGAAATAAATAAATAAATAAATGTGTCTAAGCATTGACCCCCTACCCTAGAAGTTAGGGGGAAAAAAATCTCAGACTTCGAGCACATTTGAACCAATGCTTGATGTTTGCAGGCAATCCTGTCAGAAACCCCAAAGCTGGGCTGCTTCCACCCCTGAAGATCTATCAGCCGCAGGATTGCGGTACACAGCATACAAATTAAAAAAGGAGTCTGTTAGGAGCCTTTTCAGCCCTGCATTTACCACTACCCTCCTCAACAAGAGACTTGAATTGTTTTTGCAAAAGTCTGCCTCTGCAAATAAAAGCAGTATCATCAGTCACTGGAGAACAAAACTAAACATATGTCCGTTGAATGACTGCTGCGTATAGAACCCAGCATGCAGGGGCTGTTTATGCCATAAAAAGGTACCTGGTGGGGAACTTCCGTATGGGTTGCTGTTGCAATTACGGGTGGTGTTTGAGCAGAAAGCAAGAATCCAGGGCCTCAGGGCCCAGGAAATCCTCATTTCCTTTGAGACAGCTTCTTGTAATATACTGAGATATAGATCAGTGTGGAAGGAAAACTCCAAGCAGGAATTAATTAATGGCTTAATCAGCTCACCCATATTTATTGAGCTCCTGCTAAGGCCTAATCGCTGACTCTACAAAGATGATGACACACAGTTTCTAAGTCCCTACTCTTAAGAATGCAGAAGGAGAGAGACCCACAGTAAACAAATAAAAATAAGCACCAGGAAGATAACGCAATGTGATGTGCTAGGAATACACGGGGTGCTGTGGGGGCAGAAGAGCTTCGCAGCCTGGACAAGGAGGCGGTCCAGTAGTCTGCTCAGAGGAGAAAATGCTTGAGCTGATTCCCGAAGAAGTAAAAGTTAGCTAGGTGCGGAGAGAGCATGTGTGTGTGTATATATGAGTGGGTATGTGCACGTGCATCTTGGTGTGGAAATAATGATGGGGAGGCAGAATGTTCCAGACAGAAGGAAAAACATATGTAAAATTCCAAGAGAAAGAGAGCTTACACGTGATTGGCCAACTGCCAATAAATCCTGAGACTCAAGAATTTTAAAAGTGCCTGTATATCAGGCCAAGGTAATTGGTATTTTACTAAAGGCTAACAGAAGCCACTGGAGAAGGTTAAGGCAAAGAATGACATTAGCCTTGAGAAAATGCCCACTGTAGCACTGGGTGTCTCCTTCCTACCATTACCCTAAAAACCTCCCTGCCGACTCCCTCTCTTTCCAGGAAATAGCAGGTCACAGAAAAAGCCTGCAGGAAAAAAAAAAAAAAAGAAAATCCTCCACTTATACTAATGACCCACCCTTCATCTTTCAAAATGTCCCCAGAGTGTTTGCTTGTACCTATGCAGCCATGTCTGCCAAAGACACTGAAGGGCAATCAGAAAATCGTCCCCAAACTCCCAACGTAGGAGAATCCTTGCCAGTCAGAGACTGTCTCCATGCTTCCTCTTTTTACTCTAGAAAACTGACTGTCCTTTCTACACCTTTGAAACTCTGCTGAAACAAAAGTGACAGCCGACGGCTCCCTCTCCGAAAGTTTCTGATACCCAGCCTGTGTCTTGGACTTAGCTGTGTCTCTGACATCAGAGATGCTGCAGAATAGAAAGGAGGCTGAGGAGGAGGGAGTGGTTAGATTAAAGGCAAGAAAACAAATGAGGATGCTGATGCTGTGTTCCTGGAGAGGAAGGGAGGAAGGGAGGGAGGAAGGGAGATGGGGGGGAGGAGCTTAACCAAGGTGTGGCAATAGAGAGCAAAAGAAACAGATGGATTCAGCATGCACTAAGGAAGAAGGATCAAATGAAGTTTCTGACTTCCAGTTGGGAAGGTTAACATTCTCTGAGTGAATGTGTTAAACAGAACACCGCCTGGCCCTAACTAATCAAATTAAGGTTTTTAGAGGGGTGGCAGGATAAATTGGATGTTCGGGATTTGCAGATACACACTATTATTTATAAAATAGATAAACAAGAAGATTCTGCTCTATAGCACAGGGAGCTATATTCAATATCTTGTAATAACCTATCATGAAATATATATATATACATATATATATATACATATATATATATCTGAATCACTTTGCTGTATGGTTGAAATTAACACACTGTAAACCAACTATACTTCAAAAAAATAATTAAAATGCAAAAAAATAAGCTTTTAAAACAATAATCGGAGGGAGGATTACAAACCACTTTCAAGAATAGAAATACCATGAACTAAAATGGATACAAAGTAAACCCGCAAGATTTTTAAAGTAGGCCCTCCGATGTGAGAACAAAAGTGAAAAAGGTGCAGGATTCCTGCGCCTAGGTCCTCACATGCAGGGAGGGCTGTCAGCTCATCACCTCCAGGCACAGACGGGAGGCCCCGGGAGCAGACGGCTCTGCGGGGAAGTGTGACTCCTCCCCCAGCACCTCCAGCGTCCGGGGCAGATTTCGTTTACCAGCTGACACATCGCTGACTCCTCCTGACAAGTCAGAAGTGATAACACTGGGGCTTTAGCTATTGTCTCTCCTCCGTCTCAGGGGTCCCCTCACAACTGCACCCACATGACTAGTCCACCTTTCCTTTTTCCTCCTCAGCGGGTCGTTTTTTCACTCATAGGTGGTGAGCTCCCTAGAGGCAGAGCACGGAATTTGGATTTTTCTCCATCTCTGTCTCCCTTTCCACTCCTCTTTTTCTATTTCTCCATTTCTCTCTGTCACTCTCTCCCTCTTTGCTTCTTCTTTTCTGCCTCCATTTCTGTCTCTACAGAGACATAGAAATCATCCTTTTGGTTCCTCCTACCAGTTTTCCTAGAATGTAAATGAAACCATGACTGAAAATGACTTCTTTTTGTTCTCATCTCCCCCCAGAGGACAAGCATATTTGTACAGTCCAGCTTAGGCTCTCTTTTTGAACTTCAGGTACACAAGTGCACACATACACATACAATTTGTGACCTTCTATTTACTTTTCTAGCTCTTTAAGCAGAACCTTACAGACACAGACAAGAACCATGTGATTATATTTGTATCCCTAGCACTCAGCATAGTGCCGGATACCTAGGAGGTACTTACCCAGTACTTGTCATATGAATGTTTCATAAATGTTTAATAAATGCAGAAAACCTAAGCTAATGAAGACTGTGAGTCAGGCATCCTTGGAAGAGGTGGAATAATTCAGTATTAAACTGTGAAAATGATTAAAGGAGGTGTGAACAAATCGATGGGCCACAAATTGTACATCACAATGAACATGTGTAACCAGGGCAGCTCCTGGTTTGAGCTGGGGAGAGGGGAGGCCACTAGAGACAGTCTGACTCCCTGCATACGAAGCATCATTCCCACATAAAAATATGTCAGCTCAGTCAAAAAACAGTTAGCTAATTACAGTACACACAGAGATTAAGACAGATGAAGTCCACATTCACCACCATTAATCCTGACTGGTTAAGCTCTCTGAGTCACAGAGAATGGACTCCTGTCTATTACAATAGTAATACAAGTGGTCACTGCTTGTGTGGGCCCCTCTGCAAGATTCGGGCTCCTTACAGAAGCAGAAATGGACTTCCTCCCCCATCCATAAAATATTCAAGCTTTTCCCAACCATCCCAGTCTAGGGAAGATTTGATAGACATATGGTAGAGCCTCCCTCAAAATTCATTCCCTGAAGAGATGAGCTCTTTGAACAATATGAGAACATGGTACAGAAGGGAAAGGAGGTTGACGGGTGGATATGTAAATATGAAAGTTTAATGAGGGCTCTTCCTTCTCACCTAAAAGGAGATGGTAAATATTTCATGCAGTGCTCAGCAGGGCATCAAGCATCAGGTACCATTAGTGAGATAACCCTCATCTTCTCCAAAAAGCTAACACTGGTTTGTGATATTTCATAATACCCAAGCCTAGCCCACCTCCCCAACTCCACACTATGGACACCCAAACTTCCAGGGTCAAAAAGATCACTTAATCGTCTCAATAATGCTGCATTTTATTTCTTCCTTTGGTCTAGTATTTTGATTTTCTTTTTCTTTCTTTTTTTTAATTGAGTTATAGTCAGTTTACAATGTTGTGTCAGTTTCCAATGTAGAGCACCTTTTTCAGTTATACATGAACATACATCTATTCATTGTCGCATGCTTTTTCACTGTGAGCTACCACAAGAACTTGTATATATTTCCCTGTGCTATCCAGTATAATCTTGTTTATCTATTCTATATATACCTGTCAGTATCTACAAATTTTGAACTCCCAGTCTGTCTCTTCCCATCTCTCTCCCCACTGGCAACCACAAGTTTGTATTCTATGTCTATGAGTCTGTTTCTGTTTTGTATTTTTGTTTTTTGTTTTGTTTTTTGTTTTTAGATTCTGCATATGAGCGATCTCATATGGTATTTTTCATTTCTCTTTCTGGCTTATTTCACTTAGAATGACATTCTCTAGGAGCATCCATGTTGCTGCAAATGGTGTTATGTTGTCATTTTATGGCTGAATAGTATTCCATTATATAAATAGACCACATCTTCTTTACCCAGTCATCTGTCGATGGACATTTAGGCTGCTTCCATGTCTTGGCTGTTGTAAATAGTGCTGCTATGAACATTGGGGTGCAGGTGTCTTTCTGAAATAGGGTTCCTTCTGGATGTATGCCCAGGAGTGGGGTTACTTGGTTATATCAGTATTTTGAACATATTAGGACAAAGCTCCAGTTGATTGCAATGTGCAGAGAACGGAAGGCAACTTTTGATGAACTAGATTGTGAGTTAGTTGAAGTTTTTATTTCATCCAATGTTCTTGGAAGTCTATTTTCCTTGCAATGAGCTACTTTGATGGTAGTGACTCTTCTAAGCCCAGGGCTGGCATTGTTGTAAGAAAGAAGGGGATACAGCATGAGACAAGCATAGAAACAGAAGGAAAATCTCGGGAAATTGCAAGAGTCAACAGGGAGGGGGTAAACCTTTCACAGAGTCAAAACCAGGATCTAGAATGACAGAAACCTCGAAACAGCCATGTCAGGAAGGTGGCTTTGGAGAAGAAAAGCAAAACCAGTAGGAGTGCTAAACACCAAGTCAAGTCACCCAAAAAATTTCATTCTTCAAGGCAGGAGCAAAGAGAGTTAGGGCCCAGGGTGGGGAAATATAGAGTGAAGAGGAATAAAATGACAATAGATCTCGTTCAACTGACTGGTGTAAAGCAAGATTCAATCCCGTACACCAGCAGCCTTGAGGGGATCAACAAATCCCCGGAAACCTAAGAAACTCAAGGAAAAGAGCTCCGTGATGCTCCTAAGAACCTAAGGGCCATGTCATTGACTCCAGGGGCAGTTAGTCAAGTTGATAAGCCCACGATTTCTGGTCTCTAGCTGTGTGATCTTGTGGAAATTAGTTTGCCATTCTAAACCTCGGTTACGGGATTTCATAGTACCTGCCCCATGTGCTTTTAGTCTGACTACCTCTCTAAAGTCATTCAAGGTGTTTGATACCTGATTTTTGTTTCCAAACCATTTGTAATGTTAGCCCTCCACCTTGTAATTCTCCTTCATACACACACACACACACACACACCAGTAACAATTTTTGAAATGACTGCTTCTACTTACAAGTGTAAGAAATATCTACCTAGACCATTATCTGACTGATTCTTGCCAGAGAAATGAAAGCCAATAGACACCTGGATATTTAAAGAAAAGCTGAGAGCAAATTAGAAAATAATTGAGGGCTGAGTCAGCCTCCTTTCTGCAACTTCCTCCAATCCCCCTCTAGGGGGCGCCCTGTCCACTTCTGGGTATCCCCTGCTTTGTATCCAACTTCCTTCCTCCTCAGCAAAACTGAAAAAAAGACCTCGTAAAGGTCATTTTTAGGAGAGTGTGCAAGTCTAGGGTTCCTTCTTTCACATCAGGCTTGAGTTCTAAGTTTTTTTTTTATCTCAGATGAGGAATAAAAGTCTCTCCGACTAGTTAAAGGGACATTAAACATTTAAGAAATTAAAAAGGAGATATATTACTAGAACCATGGAAGTCACAGCCAGTCGCCAAAGACTTTTCTGCCCATTGCTAAAGCTGGTCCCAACGCAACCTATGGAGAATAATTGTCTTCCTTTAATAAATCAGAATCATTCACAGCCTCAAAATTACCACTCGGGACTTTAGAGATTACTGTTAAAGGAAAATGAAGACTGTACCTTAATCCTAAATCACAGGCTAGAACTTCCTCTTTGGAGACAAATCACACTTTTAAACTGCAACAGTTTCATCTGACCTTTTTCTCCGAAAACTGAAAACAAAGCCATTTAGTCAACTGAAGAATCCAGTTAAGTGGTGTTTTCCTTAGTTTGGGCCTTTCCTGTGACCCACACTAAAGGGGTCTCTGTCTATTTCTTATTTACGAAACTCACTACCCAACAAAGCTAAAGGAGCCTCCCCGTGCCAGCTGACCTGAAAACCTTCCTGACTTTAGCTTGATAAGAAACATTGAATTAATTAAAGGCAAGCACAGTGTCCTGAACTGAGACAAAGACTCTCTCAGTGAGAACTGCACACACAAACCCCAGAAGCCTTTTATGGCCGGTACATGAGCAGTTCAGCCCCTCTGCTGCCTTTCAATTAGTTGGGAAGGTGGAGGCCGCCTGCTAGCTGGGCTTTGGAATGTGCTGAGTCTCCTCTGGTGGATGTGGCATGTAATTAGCAGGCACACTGGCGAGGAGTTGGTCCTGCAGCACACAGCCGTGGGAATCAAAACCACAGAGTTCCCACCCCCCCATCGCTCTTCCTCAGTTTGCTGCATGGAAAGCAATTCCAGGCGGCACGGGGAAAATGCATAATGAAAGATGGAGAGTGTGCCCGCCTGCCTTTAGTCTGGGGTTTTGTAAAGGGGTTCTTTTATGAGGAAGCCAAGGTAACAGAGAGCCACAGAGAGGCCAAGCAAGTGGATGCCAGAGCCCTGGGGCCAGAAGGGTCCCCTTCATCGGCGATCCAGCCTTTGCAGATGACAGCCCTTCTCATTTTCTACCCCAGGAGCAGCAGGTGATGGATCAAAAGGGTAGCAAGTGATAAGTTGCTGTAAGAATAGTAGTTCAAAGTTGGAGCATTTGAGCCAGGCTGCCAGTCGTGGGGGAGTTGGAGAGACAGGCTGAATGTCAATGTATGTGGCACTTAGCCCGCAGCTGGTATAGATACCCTCAACTCTGTTGTAGTAAAATTGTAGTAAAAAAAAATTACAATATTAGCACCAAGTATATTAAGCATCTATTATGTGCTAGGCCTTTAAAAGTCATTTAGTTGTGACTCACGCATTTTATTGGATAAGGAAAGAAGGGTTCAGAGAGGGTGAAACAGTTGGCTCAAGATCACATGGGGAGCAAGGGCTGAAGGTGGCCCTCGGACCCAGGCCTGCCTGCCTGTGCCCTTTTGTACCAGAGCCAATCATTGTCATTTTCAGGGGCTTTCTGAGGCCAAGTCGGCCCAGTGTTCTTGCCAACTCAGACTTCTAGAAGGTTCACTTTTAGGACATGTGCTTGTCAAAATGAAGACCAAAAATAAATAGATGATGGCAGTTAACGAAGCTACACTCTCTTTGGGGCCAAAGTGCAATAAGCCTGTAAACTCACCCTCAAATTATGGTGCATTTAGCACTGGAATTAAATTCATTAATTTTTGTGCAGCTACCACTGAAACCTTACAGCACGTCCATTCTCTGAATAAAATACTTTAAAAATAATAACATACTTATTTCTGCTTACTAACAATTTAATAGCTATGTGTTAAGCATTTTTGATTCAATGAAAAAGAAAAAGTTTGGATGGAAAATTAGAAGATAATCAAATGAGCAGCACCCTCAACTGAAAAGCAATACAATCAAGACCTCCGGGGAGAGCTGTCTTCTGTCTTCCTCCCACCGTGCTGCCCCTACAATCAGTTTGGTAAACCAGATGCAGAACGATTAGACTTGGGGGAGAGTCAAGCAGAGAAGACACCATGGAGAGTCTTGCATCGATGAATGTTAATAAATCTGGACCTCGCCATTTGCAGCAACATGGATGCTCGTGGAGAATGCCATTCGAAGTGAAGTAAGCCAGAAAGAGAAAGAAAAATACCATATGAGATCACTCATATGTGGAATCTAAAAAAACAAAACAAAAACAAACAAAGCATAAATACAAAACAGAAACAGACTCATAGACATAGAATACAAACTTGTGGTTGCCAAGGGGGCTGAGGGTGGGAAGGGATAGATGGGATTTCAAAATTGTAGAATAGATAAACAAGATTATACTGTATAGCACAGGGAAATATACACAAGATCTTATGGTAGCTCACAGAGAAAAAAATGTGACAATGAATATATATATGTTCATGTATAACTGAAAAATTGTGCTCTACACTGGAATTTGACACAACATTGTAAAATGATTATAAATCAATAAAAATGTTTAAAAAACTAAAAAAGAAACAAACAAACAAAAAACCAAAAAATAAATAAATATGGGCCTTGTCTCATCAGACAGCATTTTTCCATCATCGTGCCTGCCAACCAGGAGACAAATTGGCATTTCACAACCAGGTGTGCAATAGTTCATAAGTGAGGTATTACTAACAAAAATTTAAATAACTAAGATTTTTACATGATCATTTTTATAAATTCAAAGTTAGTCCTATAATGATATTCATATTCACATTTTGATATGTTTTCTTGAGTTGGAGAGAAAAAGAGGATGTTATACAAAGTTTTCCCAAAAAAGGTCATAACCAGACCAAGGTGTCTCTTGGGAAGTCTCCCACGTGAACAGCATCTGTCAAGTGACTCTCTGTGAAGAAAAGGCCGATGGTGTCTATGGTAGGGGTGGGATGTCCCTGAGGAACTGTTAGCTGAGTTTTACTACCATGCTTTCCTTGGCAAACTTGTGATCGTCTGGGTATGCCACCTCCCCCGGCATAGAACTTCCTCTCCTCTCCTTGACAACTCTCATCATCAACCCTGTTCAAGGGTCAATCTCAGCATCGAGAACAAGACTTAAGACTAGGAGGTGCTCAGTATATCTTGGCTGTTGAATTAATCAAACAGGGATTCCTTGTACCAGTCATCTGTCTTCTGGTGATTTGCTTGTTATGCAGCACTATATATTTGCAATAGATAACTGATACAAAGGTTGACACCAAATGTGGGTTCTGATATAACAATAACCTAATGTATATGGAATTGGTTTTGGAAACAGTTAACAGACATCAAGGAAATTGTCATAGGAGATGTTATGGACTGGATATTTGTGCCTCACCAAAATTCATACATCAAAATCCTAACCCACAGGTGATGGCATTAGTAGGTGGGGCCTCTGAGGTAATCAGGTAATCAGGGTGGAGCCCTCATGAAAGGGATTAGTGCTCTTACAAGAGAAAACCCAAAGAACTCTCCTGTTCTTCCACCATATGCAGACACACTGAGAAGACAGCCATCTCTGAACCAGGAAGCAAGGCTTCACCAGACACTGGATCTTGACCTTGGCCTTCCAGCCTCCAGAGCTATGAGAAATTTCTGCTGTTTATAAGGCACCCAGCCTATGGTATTTTGTCATAGCAGCTCAAGCTGACTAAAACAGGACACTAGAAAATACTGAGAAAACGGGTTTAGAATGCTAGAAAAATCATGAGAAACGATTACACAAGTCTGGAAAAATGGCAAGAAATAAGCTAGAGGAAGCTAGATAAATCATTCATGTTATGGTGCAGGGCAACATTTGGTAACTTCACCCCCTTGGCTAAACCATTACATTTATAAATCCAACCACAGAGACAGCATCAGTCCTAGAAGCAGATATCTACATGAAACTCTCACCTGTCTTGGATGGTTGACTAGTGTAACAAGGTCAAAGTTCTTATGAACTTTCTGACATGGTATGTTTCATAGAGTAAACTCTGAGACAAGAGTTCATCAAAAACAACAACAACTTACCTTACCACTGAATTTATAAACCAAGACTTACCACCAACTTTATAAACCAAGACTTACCACCTGACTTCTCTGTGCCTCAGTTACTTCATCTGTAACATGGGTGCTAGGAAGAGAGTGGACAAGGAAAGATGGGCAAAATGCACTTGAATCTCTTTTCCAGATAAGTACAAAGAGCACTCCATAGTCAGGAAAGAAAAGCCAACCAAATTTGCCAGGCTGAGAAGAAGAAAGATTGAGTGTGATTGAGAAATAGTTGTTTTTTGTTTTTAGACAGATCAAGGCATGTTTTATAGAATGAGTGATCTATGTAATTGTCAAGGCAACAATGTACAGACAGGAGGGGAAGAGCTTTACTTCTTGGTCTGTTCGTCCTTGGACAGAGTCTTGATAGTTTCCTCTTTCTTGGCCTAGAGCGTTCTTCACGGTGCTCGTTGCTTCCTAGGTCTTAGACCTGGGGGCCTCCGCCTGGTCCTCCAGAAGCGTCTTCTGAGCCTTGTCTGCCTTCAGCTGGTGGATGTGTTCCATGAGGACCCACTGGTGTTTGAACACGTTACCCTTCACTTTCAGGTACAGGCTGCGATGCATATGGCGGTCAGTCTTAGATCCACAGTGTCTTCTGAACAGTGGCACAGAATCCTCATCCTCCTCATCCGGGTTACCTTCTTGGGCAGTGGAGCATTAGCAGGGCCCTTCCGCTTACCTCTGCTCATATGCCTGCCCTTCCAGTGGGCCACGGTGCTTTTCCAGGAATGGACAGTCAGGATCTGCTGATGGAAGTTGGCATTGGTGATTTCATTGATCTCATTGGGGTCCAGCCAGATTTTTTTTTTTTTTTTTTTTTGCCACAGCAAAGGACGCTGGAAGCAAACTTCTTCTGAAGCCCGAGCATACTCAAGGCTGAGGCTACAGCAGCAAAAGGAAAAGTGAGGAAGAATTGTTCTGAATGGGATAAAACACCAACAAACAAAAGTTCCATTGAGCAGAAAAAAATTACCTGCAGGCAAAGGAAAAAGATATTTTGTTTACATCCACATTGAATCTAGCAAAAATTTTGAGACTAATGCAGGAAAGAAACAAGTCAAACAAAAACATTTCTCTGGAAGATAAAGACTATCTTAGGCAACTGACTGCTTTGAACTTCCAGAGAAATTAAAAAGAATGGAGACTTTATTTGACAATAAAAAAAAAAGATCAAATATAAGAGGCAATAGAATGGGCGAAAAGGAGTGCGAGGTGCTAAGGAAGAAAACAGGAGGAAAATAATATCACTGCAGAAATTTAAGCTAAATTAGAAGTAAAGATGTACCACATGCAATGCTAAAGGAAATGGTAAGGAAATTTTAGAAGATACAGGAAAAAAAAAACAAAATAAGAAATACACAGTACAGGCAACTGGCGTTTCCTGAAAAGCTAATAAAATAAGATGAAATAAAATAAACTTCAAAAATACATTTGAATCATAACTATTTATGTATCTATAGTTAGAATAAAATGCAAAAAAAAGCTAATTTTTATTAATGTTTTTATCACTGGGTAGTGGAATTTCATGTGATTTTCATTAGTTTTCTCCTGTTGTATATTTTATAGATTTTCTACCAGAAAACGTATTTCTTTGTGGTTATCAAAAGCAATGAGAGCTCTTACTTGAGGCCGCAGCATGTTACTCTGAGGTGTCCTGGGGGCTCAATCAAAGGCAAACTGGAGCATTGTTAACATGACGTGACTTCAGTGAAAGCAGTCTTTGTTCACCTCCGAGATAGCTTTCATGGTTCAGCCACACTATTTCCTCTTTAAAATCAGACAGTATTTGAAAGATTATCACCAAGTTCTGTTTTTTCTTCCAAAACAGATGCACTTTATGGGCTTTAACTACCATCAAAGAAAAAACTCCAACATTTCTAGAACCCGGATAAGGTTAGCATTTAGCACACATCGCTCCTTCGTTTCATCTGTTTCTTCTGTCTAGAAGCAGAGACGAAAGCTTCAGAGCAAAGAGACAATGTTGTAAACCTCTCTTGCCTTTCTCATAGAGCCTCGCATAATTTAAGAAACAGAGACAGTTCTTTAAATCTTTCTGAAATAGATCCCACGTCAGTTGGAGAAGCAAATGCCACTATCAAACCAGTTACAGGTGTCTCCATTTCAAATCCGGACCTAGAAACCAGATGCAGGACAACACAGCTCTCTTTCCTCCTAGATGGAAATAAAACGTTCGCTTTAGTTAAATCTCCAAAAAGTCAGCAGCCTCGCTTTTTCACCAGTCCAAAAGAGAGCAATAATATAGGACACAGGAATATTCCACGTTCGCACTTGGCTCCTTTGTGACCTCTTAACTGGTAACGATCAATGAAAATAGAACAGGCTTGCTCTGCAAACCATCTGCTGGAATATACTGACGTTAGGAGAAATGGTCATTGAGTTTCACACACGCAGAAGGTCCATCTCTGTGATCCTTCCCAAAAGGAGTTCAGGGGTAATCTGACACCCTTTCTTTTTCAGTTTCAGATAGATAGGAGTTGGTGGGCTTCACTTGTCAGGGAAAGCATCATATGTCAGTTTAGAGAAGAGGACAATTTCTTGGCTCAAGAGAAAGCCCCACAAGAAATGTACCCAACTGTCCAAGGTCAAGGTGGAGGTTCTCAACCAAATAGCAGGAATGACAGTGGAATAACGTGACACAAAGAAAAACTACAGGTTAGCGGCAAGTCTTAAGCATGTGACCCCAAACAGGGGTTTAAAACATAATAAAGTAATATAAACATAATTTGTAGGATGGCTTCCTCTCATGCATCCTCCTCCACCCAAAGTAGTCAAGGAGATTAAGAAGTGCCCATCCAGGAAAGTGAATGCATTTCCTTGAGTAAGAAAAACGGATCTGTTATGGTCTCCGAGAATTTACTGAAGAACTATCTTGTGCAGTTTTTTCATTTAGTTGTGAATCTAGTAGACCCCCGTGCCTAGCACTGGAAGGAAATCTTTAGTATTTCTTGAATGATGAAAGGAATAACCATATAAACTCAGCCTATTTTTCCTTCTAACCTAGCATGCCCTTCTCAAATAAGCCACATTGTTAGTCTCATTTAAAATGTAACGCAAGTGGAGATGCCTCAGGAGATAGCCCACATTCTTATTTCCTTTTCCTCCCTTCTGTAGCCCCTCCAATCCTTCAGACACTTGTAAACATGAGGAATAAGTTGTTATGACATTTTGCATTATCTATAATGATTTAAAGCAAGAATACGAGGAAATTTAGAATCCCCAATTCTATTTACACTTACATTTGGGAAGATAATAATTTGCGATACAAAGTACAAAGGGCAGAACGTGAAAAAAGTGACTCAATATGAGTCTTCATCAGGAAATGCAGGATGAGATGGTTATATCAACTTAGGAAAAATGCAAACTTTGTTTTCACTTACCTGTAGACACTAGTACCTTTCATAAAAGCATAAGGGCTTAAAACAATTCATCAGTATCCAAAGACATATTTGCTTAACATTTACCTAGTTCACTTGTGTTTATTTCTTAATACCTGTCTTCTTTTTTTTTAAATAGAGGTCCTGGGGATTGAACCCAGGACCTTGTACATGCTAAGCACATGCTCTACCACTGAGCTATACCCTCCCCCACTCCAATACCTGTCTTATTTAATATTCTGTGCTAAGTGTTGAAAGAATGCAAAGATAAATAAGATCCAGTCTTGGAACTCACAATGTAAGTTAAATGGTTACAGTTCAACATAGAAATAACTCACTTGGTAAATGTGGTTTATCACGGCACTGTGACTTATCAGGCACTATGCCAAGTACTGGGATGATGTGACAAGCATGTGAAGCACCCCCTGAACTCAGGGAGTTTGCTGACCAGCCTAGGACTACTAATAGGTACACAGAGAGACTCAGAGTCCAGTCGGGCTGAGCTGGGGCTGTTGGGGCGGGTGGTGCTTGGGGGAGATCAGAGAAGCCTCATTAAAGAGGTTATGATAATACTCTAACAACGAAACAGTGTAAAACAACCTTCATCACAAATTGGACACTTGCTTTCCTTTCTGCCGACATGAGCCAATTTCCAGTCTTCAGCAGTGATGACTGTATCTTTGTTAGCTACACGTTTATTCTTCAGTATGCCTGCCTGGCCTATTTCCTGCATCAGTCTGTAAGCTCCCATGGTCATATCCGCTGAAATATTTATCAAAGTCTTTTTATAAGCAGAGGTCCTACTGGGAGATTTTCAGTATCAGTAGAGTGAGCAGATTATCAATTAAAATTAGGGTTTGCAAATACATATTTGGCAGAGTTGCAGACCACATAATCTGAAGAACTATTATACTAAAACAAGTATACCCCATACAAAATATTCTTTTTAATATATGGCTAAGCCTCCAAGAAGAAATGGAAATCTCCAAGGTCCTTACCCTCCCATCAAAGCTGAAAATGTGTCTGGTAGTAGTCAGCACATTAGAGGTAAGGTTTCCTTAAGAGCAAACGTGAAAGCAATACTGGTATCTAGAGACCATTTCTGGGAACAGCAGGAAAGTGGAGGTACTGAATCTGAAACAGAACCAAGCAAGAGACCATCAAAGGAACACAGTATAACCCCAAACTGTGAGAATCCCCCAACAGAAGCCAACACATCCCTTCTCTGAAAGAAGTCATCTGTAATATAGGTGTACGGGAGTACCGAAAATCAAAATCAAACAAATTCAATAC
The DNA here is from genome assembly GCF_048564905.1 of Vicugna pacos. Taxonomy (NCBI): domain Eukaryota; kingdom Metazoa; phylum Chordata; class Mammalia; order Artiodactyla; family Camelidae; genus Vicugna; species Vicugna pacos. The sequence continues at coordinate 10,973,516 of NC_132991.1, read as the reverse complement.
AATCGAAGGTCACAAAACAGACCAAACAAACCATCAGGAGTGAGACTCAACAGAAATAACAAACAATGGGCGTCGAGCTCTAAGGACTTAGAATTCTGAAATCATCAAATATAGACCACGATACAATTATGAATGTAACACAGAAAGAAATACAAACTGGAGTCATAAAAATAAGGAGAATTAAGAAAATATTTAAAGTGACCAGGCACGTTTGTCATCGCTTCTAGAAATAAAAAAGTTATTTAAAAAATTAACATTTGAGTTAAATATCAGATGATCCATAAGGAAGAGTGAAACAGTAAAACAGATGATCCATAAGGAAGAGTAAAAGAGTAAAAAGAACTGGCCAAGAAGACAATGCAAAGAGACGGGAAGTAGTGACAAGGAGTTAAGAGAGATGGAAAACAGAATGAGCCTGTCTGACAGTCATCTCATCAGAGTCCCAAAAAGCAGAGACTAGAGAAAATGGGTCAGAGGTAATACTTGAAGAGATAACTGTTGATTAACGTGAAACATAATGTGTCCTAAGCAGGGTAAATAAAGAAACCTATACCTAGGTATATTTTAGCGAAAACACAGACTATGGAGCCAAAAGAGAAGACATTTAAGAGAAAAAGAAAGATCCTACAAAGCTGGCAGCTAGCTTCTCATCCAGAAAACAGTGGGATAATATCTTCAAAGAAAAATCACTAAACCTAGAATTGCCTACCTAGACTTCCAAAAAAAAAAAAAACTACTAAATAAAGAAATAGAAGTGATCATAGAGATAAGAAAATTGAACAATTTATTTAAATTGTTAATGTGTATAAATCTAACCCAAAGTTATCTTATAAGATATTAAAAATAGCAATAATATCAAATGTGGGGGCTTCAAAGGGCAGAAATAAAATGCTGGACAGAAATTGCAACTTGGGAGTACCTGGGTGATCAGAGTTAAAATATTCTGAAGTTCTTGTATCAGAGGAGTTTTTAAAAAAGAGACGGATGGAGAAAACAAAGAATTAGTGTTGGTTATGTTCTAGAACTTAAGCTAGATGGTGCATTATTGTTATGCTCCTCATTTGCATATATGTTACATACCTTCTTTGGAAGTCATCGAAAACTAATTCTGAAAAAAGAGATTTGCTAAAGAAGCATTCTGCTTCCTGGTACACAACACAGAGAACAAACCAACCTTTTGATGTCCTCATTCTCCTTCAAGACTCCTCTAAACTTCTCCACTTAATCTATTTATTTAGAAACATGGACTAACCTTATGAATGAAAAATGGAGGAGACTCATTTAGTTATGCTTTTTTCCCCTCTTCTTACCTGATAACAGCATCCTCTAGATTAATAGGGATCAAGTGAGATTTGTGCTTGCAAAATAGAAAATTAGCTACACGAAGTGCATTAACAAGATCAGCAGCTTCTAGGCAGAGAAGACGACGTCACAGACATGGGAATTAAAAACCCTGTTATGTCAGTGTATGGGGGAGGGAAATGTTTTTCTGCTGTGTGGATTAATCATTGAATATGTTGCATGCAAGGGTGGTCGTGCGTGTGTGTGGGAATTGCTGAGGTATATATTCCAAGGTCTGCAACTCAGCATTAACCGGTGGAAGTAAGGGACGTTAGGAATTAGGTGTGATAGTGAATATGTTTAAATTATGGGTGTGTTGTGGAGGCGTGTGCATCTGTGTGTCTGTGTGTAGGTATGTCTGTTTTCACATGAGGCTGATAGAATATTATACTAGAGATATATTTGTTGGGTAAAATTGTGTGTTGTAAAGGATGACAGGTGGGAGTTTATTTGTATGGGAAGATATTAGAGAGAGAGAGAGTGTGTGTGTGTGTGTGTGTTTAAGTATCGTAATATTTTGTATCTTCACCTAGTTTCTTGTTCTAAATGACCAAATTATGTTTTACCAGGAATTTTACTGAAGGCAGCCAACTGTTAATATCTTTATTTCTCTAAATATGAAGGAAATAAAGGTCCTTATTGGACCAATAAGCATGTTGAACCTGTCCCCAGTTGTTAATGAGAACATTAGTTCACTTAATATTCTGGATAACTGCCCTGTCTCAGATAAATAATTTCTACAAGCTGCCAAATCCTCTTGTGTTTTTTTTTTGTTGTTGTTCTTGTTGTTGTTTGTTTATTTGCCCCTGCACTTGGGCAAAGGGAAGCATCCAAAGGCCAGTTGCTTGCCCAGGAAAGCCTGACATGTTAATGTCTTTTCTATCACAAATTTGCCTTGAACTTGTATGTAATAACGGAGCAAAAGTTCTGTTACTTGTCAGAGCAGAGAATGGATAATTAAATATTTTGGTTTAACACTTACAATCCATATACCATTGTATCAAAGCAATTTCAAAAATATTACATTTAATCTTAATGGTAAAATTATAAGCAATTAATCTTTATTAACAGTTCAAAGGAAATTATGTAATGAAAGGAAGTTGAAACTCACAAGGTGAGTCGGAATTCCCACCCTACTACTCATTAGCAATATGACAGTGCAAGTCATTGGAAATAGATAACTCAGATTGCTCTAAAACTAAGAAGATAATCCCACCTAACTCACAAGGTTTTCTGAGGGTCAAAAAAAATACAATACATATAGCACTGGGAAACTCCAGAGGTCAGTATGGATGTCAACAACTTTTATTAATTATAGTTGCTATACTTAGTTTGTAGATGCACAAAGATGTCAACAATTCTGGTAAATTGTATTTCAATGATCCAATCTCTGTTGTGCATAGGTATTTCACTACTGTGAATGCCTGGTTTTGACTAATGTCTAGTATAATAGCAAGGTTGCTGAACCAGAAAATCTGTGTATTCTGAAAGGCAGTCTCATTATCTATTGTGCAAGACATAGAGATGGCTTTTCCCAGCGTAACTCCTTCCCACACGTGGACAACATTTAAGAAGCACATTTCATGACTACTGTAGAAAACTTGTTGCAACATGGTTTTATAAAGTCTTCAGTAGGAAAATCTCAATAGAAGAACTAGAATATTACCTGAAAATAGATAACCCATTTGCTGTGAAATTAAATATCACACTTTTCATACTGCAGAGCAACAAACTGAGATCTTCTCCCATTGGTAATGAGAAAAATAGAAGAGTTTGAGATTAACTGTACTTTTAAATTTTCAGTAAAATATGTAACACATGATAAATTCTAGCAAAAGTAGCCTTTTAATCCAAGTGGTTGTAAAAGGGTCATATCTTTGTTTTCAGAGGTGTCTTGCTCATGGTCTTGTGTAACGAATGCATAAAATCAATCCCTGATTTTCTTCTCAGTCACTATGACTTTTTTATTATTATTATGTCTGTCCTTTTGACCCATATGTCTCCTTCTTTCTCTGACCACTCTAAACATTTAGACACTTAAACCATCACTTGTTCCTATTAATTTTAGCCCTTAAATATCTCTTTTTTATTGAAATACCATCAGTTACAATGTGTCCATTTCTGGTGTACAGCACAGTGTCCCAGTCATGCATTTATATACATATATTCGTTTTCATATTAACCCTTAAATACCTCTTAAGAGAAACCACCCACTCCTCTCCATCACCATGAGCACCCAAGTCCAGGCCACCAGAACCCCTGCCTGGATGCAGGCACAGCCTTCCCTTGCTCTGATCAAGCTTCCACACTGAAAGCACGGAAATGTTTTCCAAATTCAAGACTGATCTGTCCCCAGATTCATGTCTCTGATGTCAAAACAGTTCATCTAAAACTTAAAAGTACCCCAATTTCTTAAATGACCTACAAGACACTGTCTGACCTTTCCTGTTTCTGCAGACATTCACCCCTCACTCTCCACGCCCAAACCCCTGGGTTTCTCCCCATTCCTCCCCTGCCTCATGTTCACTATTCTTGCCCCTCACCTCTTCGTCCTGCAGATCTCAACTGATATCACTTCCTGAAGGAAGTCTTTCCTGAGACCCTATTGGCTGAATCCCCTTCATGCACCTGCACTCAGTAACCCAGACCTCTCTTTCCTAGCATTTATCACAGCTCAGTTAAACTCTAAGAAAGCAGGAATTTTGTTCTTTTTTTTCTTTTTTATTGCAGTATCCTTACCACCTAGCACCTTGCTCACATATAATAGGTGTTCAGTAATTGTGTAGTTTCATGAATGATCACAAGGATTACAATTGATGAAATAAAAAAAGACACAGACACAAAAGTACGGTACTTTAATGCACATGAAAGATAAAATACTTTAACATCACCAAGACAGCCACATGGAGCTAGGCACACAGGGTACCCTGTGCATAATGAGCCTGTATTGTTCAAAACTTCACCACTTTCAGCATCGCTCAGAATGGCTTCATGAAGGAAAATTTCCTGGGAGATGGGAACCCTATGTGGTACTCATTCTGCCACTATTCCACTGTGTAATTTTTGATGCAATATTTTATCTGTCTGGCTCTTGATCCTCATTTCTGTTTAAAAAAAAAAAAAGCTGACCAAAATGGCCTCTATGTCCTCTTTCAGGTCAGAGTCCAACAGCACCCAGTGTCACTGACAAACAGGCTGCATAAGCAGAAGAGCACTGAAGGAGAGACCTTTGAGTCCCAGACAAGGTGGGCTCTGAGCTGGACCATGAAGGGAAGAGTCAGAGGAGGTAAGGGCAGAAAAGGACTTTCTAGAAGAAGCACAGGGTTGAGAACACATGTGGTATTGGGGTAATAAGCAATAACACACCAAGCTTGGAAAAGAACCTCTCCCCGTCGCTCCCCTCTCCTCCTTCCTTGCAGAAGCTGTTCTGGGATGCCCAGACGCGCGTCAGTCCCTCCAGCTGGGAGCAGCGCCTGGAGACTCTCGCCTCAAAGCCTCAGTTCCAGCTACTTGCAGGGCCCCACAACCGTTCCCCTGCTGGGGACCTCTGGAAAGGTGGGGAGGCCTGGGATGCATATGAGTCATACATGTGTCAGTGATATCCACCCACAGCCGAGCTGGGCAAGGGCACAGATAACGGAGCAACTCGTCTCCAGGGTCTGGTCAAAAATGCCAGGGATTCTATTACCTTCCCCACAGCAGGGAAATCAGCCTGGACCTGGAGGCTCCACAGAGGCTGTTTAATACAGCATTTGCTTACCTCCTTCCTGCCACCTCTGACAATATAATCCTTTCTGATTCCTTCCATGATTTGACTCTAAATGAAAAAGTATCATCTCACAGTTGGGGGGCGACAAGCCTGCGACACCACTGGTAATCCACCGATGCTCCTGCATTTGATCTGCGAGATGGAATAGAGACAAAAAAAAAAAAAAAAGCATGTTTCTGGCAAAAATAACTTCCTCCCATGTGGGACAGATTGCAGCCTTCTGGAGACAGTCAGGGGAGCAGGGAGTCACTCTTGCTCATTTTGCCTTAAAATGAAACCTAAAAGCCCACTTTCATAAATGACTGCCTCCATTGGGCTTAAGATAATTTTAAAGCATCTACATCATAAAGATCTCAGGGAACTGAGTATATGTATGAAATTGGAGGGCAAGTGCAAGATCAAGGTGGGCAAGGATACTACGTGGGAAGCTGGGGGTGCGGAGGGGGGACATAATGAGCGGAAAGAAACATTGTCTTCCTAGAAGTTTGCTCACTTTGTTCTTATGTCCCTAACTCCCTCTGTGTCTCTCAGAGTTGGGAAATAGAGGGATGTTGCAGAGCTGGGAGCCACACCCCCCACCCCACCCTTCACTCTTTGGAACTTTGTAGGTGCAGGGTCTTTGCTTGACCAAACTCCACTTACTTCATTCCACCTTCCAGCCCACTATGCCCCCGTGCTGGGGAGAACTGGAGGGAGGAAGGTGGGGAGGTCAGAAGTCTGCCTATCAGTTTTATTTACCATGTGGCTTCAGCATTCTCTTTTTTTTTTTTTAATTGAAGTATAGTCGATTTACAATGTTGTGTTAATTTCTAATGTACAGCATAGTCATTCAATTTTACATCTATGTATTCTTTTTCATTATAGGTTATTACAAGGTATTGAATATAGTTCCCTGTGCTATAAGTAAGACCTTGTTGTCTATTTTATAGATAGTAGTTAGGATCTGCAAATCTCAAATTTCCAATTTATCCCTCCCGGCCCCCTGACTATTCTAATTATGAGGGACACAACGATCAACAAAACAAAGATCCCAGTCCACGTGGACCTTATATTGGGGGAGGAGATGGAGTCAGACAATCAGTGAGAGAGAAACACTAAACAAGTAAATGACATGGTAAGTTAGAAGGTGTGAAGGAGTCTGGATTACACAGTCTGGGAGAAGAAGTGGAGCAATTGGAGCAAAGAAACAACAGTGTTTGACTTACATCAAGGAAGGATTGTTCTGTCTGCTGTTGTGGAGCCCCTGTGAAAGGAAATATTCCAGGGAGGAGAAGGTTAACTGTTTGGACCTCTGGATAGGGTCACCAGATACTTTATCCTCCAAACCGGGATCCTTGAGGGTGAAAGGAAGCACTATTAATAATTATACAGAAACAGCAATTATGAACTGCAATGGTCCTGAGCAAATGGGACTGCAGGGTCACATGAGCTGTGGGCAAAGGAAAAGCAGCACAATGAGGAGGGTCTGCACAGACATGGAAAACAAACTTACAGTTACCAGGGGGAAATGGGGAGGGAGGGGTAAATTGGGAGTTTGAGATTTGTAGATACTAACTACTGCATATAAAATAGATGAACAGCAAGGTCCTACTGCACAGCATAGAGAACTACATTTAATCCCTTGTAATGGCCTATAATGGAAAAGAATATGAAAAGGAATATATATATATATATATGTGTGTGTATATATATAATATATAATATACATCTGAATATATATATATATTATATATATATATATCTGAATCACTATGCTATACACCAGAAATTAACACAACATTGCAAATCAACTATACTTCAAGAAAAAAATGATGCTTTCATAAAATTAAGAAAAAAAGAATGAGGAGAGTCTGAAATATGGGTGAAAGGAAATCTTCAGCTATTTTTAAAAGTGGTCAGGGTAGACCTCATGGAGGAGGAGGCGCCTCACTTTTCTGAGGCCCTGTTTCCTCATCTGTAAAAGAAGATGTTTCGCCTGACATCATTGCTAAGGACGCCCACAGTTCCGACACTCCACCATTGATAGACCAGGACTGGGGGCTACTCCTCCCAGGTCAGCTGTAAGAACGGGAAGAGGAGGGTGCCTGGGATTGTGGAGGGCGTCCATCAGAGAGACCCATTATTGTGTCTGCAGGCTGCATACTGCAATCCTCAGCCCTCTTTTCAACCATCAACTGTACATTCTCAAAGCTGCACAGGCAAAATTTGTCCTCTGCTGCTGGCCGCCTTGTTCTGACTCACAAACTCATGCAATGGCCACCATTCCTGAGGGGCAGAGCGATACTTACTCTCTCTCAGTGATCATCATTCCTCAAATTGACCTCTTTATCCTTATCCTGATCTGGTGTTTTCCATTGGGGGAAGGAGGGTGAGGAATAGCAGGAAGGCTGACAAAAAAATGTTTAAGAACTTTGGAGGTAGTTCTGGTTTTGAGAACTGAGGCAGTTCTCAGAGGAGAATATTTGGTTTTGAACAAATAAGCCAGAAATTACAGAAAACCAGCCAGGTGAAAATGTCTAGTGACAGTATGTGGGTGCTCAGGAGTGTGTAGAAAGGAGTCGATTCAGCCCAAGGATGAAGAGCAGTGCCTTCAAAGTCAGGCAAAATGAGGTTCTGATTAGCCACAGTTACTAAACTTCTGTGAGCCTCAGTTTGCATCATTTGCAAATGATGTTGATACTCTCACAGGGAGGGATGCTTTAAATGGACATGAAGTACGTAGCTTATCCAGCACAAGCTAGTGCTCAGTGTTTGGGAGACATGGCAGTTGCAACAATGTAGAAAGACAACTTGAAACTGTGCTGCTTCAGAGGACATGGCTGTTATCCTCAAATGCTGCAGACAGAAGGAACGCAGCTGAAGATCACCATTGCTATGGAAAATAGGTGGGCAGTGGAAAAGCTTAATGGTTGGTCTGGGCTAAAGGGAGCTAAGGAAAGCTATTTTGAAGAGTAAATTAGATCAGTAGATGCATTTGCTCAAGAAGAATGCAGATCAAAGGGAAAAAAAGATACTGGCTGTGGTTTGATATGTAATATATGTGGAGTTTAAAGTAGGAGAGACTAAATGGACCAGAGGAAGAAGAGTTAATTTTAAGAAGAATCTAGAAGACACTGGAAGGGATGCCCTCTTGGGCCTCAGTGGAGAATTTACAATCGCCTTGGACCTTTCCTTGCCTGCTTTGCTCACTGCTAAAATCTAGAAATAGGATGGTGTCCACCTTGATTCCAGAGCAAACTCTGGGAACCTGGTAATCCTAGGGGATGTTTGTTGAATGAATAAATGAATGTAACAGAATTCATATTCCTTCTTCAGGAGACTTTGCCCCTTCCCTTCTCCTGTAGACCCAGCTCTCAGGGTCCTTCTTTGGAATCCGCTTGGATAGATTAATCCCCTAAGCCTGCCTCTGGCCTTTCCCCGGATTTGGACACTTCACTCTGACCAGGCTAGTCTTTCAGATCACGAGCTTACCATAAGCTTGCCCATTCCATATCTCTGCCCAGATCAGCCTCCTGACTGGGATGCCTTGTTGATCCTGTGCCGAACAGAATCCTTTCCAACTTAGCGTGAATCTTGAAGCCCCCAAGGGCCCCAGCCTAAGGCCATCTCACCTCCTGTGAATCTGCCCTTGTAATGCATCCTCTTACGTTGTCAGTGATATTCTCCTGTGTGCTAGCCTAAACCACATGCTGCTAGGGGACTCCTGGGGTCATACAAAGACAGTCATTTCTGGATGCTCATGAGAGGATAAAAAAATTGAGTGGCCTCCTTGGCTTATTTAAGACTCTGTGCCTGAGTCTGCCTGAGGGAGAAACCATGATGTAGATTCAGATCTCAAAGTCTTTGATTCCGAAATGTCTGCTGCACTAATTACTACTTCAGCAATTACTGTGGCTTGGCGATAATAAATTACCCACAAATTCAGTGGCTTAAAACTGACAACATTTATTTTGCTCACAAACCTATAAATTGGGCAGGATTCAGCAGAGAAAATATGTCCCATTCTTCTCTGTAGCAAGTGGGGCATTTTCAAGGTGGGAGCTAGAATCATCTTCTGAAAACTCACTTAACCCATGTGTCTGGGCTGAGGAGACTCACATAGCTGGGGGCTGGACAGCCGGAGATTTCCTAGAATTTCTATCTCTGTGTACTCTCCCCATGAGCTCTCTCTCTCTCCAGCAAGGCAGCTTCAGTGTAGTCAGACTTCTCAGAGCTCAGGGCTCCCAAGGTGCATGTTCCAAAGAATGAATGAGCCTGGGTTCAAGGGGAAGAAAATAGACCCTATCTGTCAATGGTGAAGTTCAACATTATATTGTATGAAAAGGAAGTGGGGTGGAACAGATAGAGTGTGGCCATGATTAGGAAATAGAACCGGCCACACCTGCCTTTTTCCTTTGGTCAGTCTTTTGACTCCTCCTCTTCTGGTTCCATCTCCATTTTGATGGCGTTCTGATCACTCCCATGTCTTGACCTTTGCTTCAGTGTCCTGTTAATAGATTTAAAGTGTAACAGCTTGAATTTGGGGTCAGACTAAAGCAAAAGCTATCCTTGTCTAGCTCCTTGTATAACCGTAGGGAAATAATTTCATCTTTCTGACCCTTAGGTCTTACCTGGACAAAAATGAGGATGAAACTAACACCCTACATCGGGGTTCTTGATAAGTGATACTGTCTTTCTAATCCCAGTTGTTCCTGACCCTGGTCCCATGCAGATTGGAGACCTCCCTCCCGTGTCTGCCCTTGTGGACAGCTCCTCACCCACCCTCTCCAGATCTTGTGAGAAAAATAGAACAAAAAATCAAATAAATACAAACAAGGTCATGCACTCCACAAGTACTGCCTCATATGCGACACTACTTCATCATTGCTAATGATGAACAGTCGACTTTCCCGGTGCCAGATGTTGGAAGCTGAGGGCGCCCTCTGTGCCCCAGTGTTAATTACTTCCTTGACTAACTCCGAGAGACACTTATTAATTTTGAAACTCTCTGCTTCTAAAGGGGCACACACCGATATAGCTGATGGCTCTTTCACTTTCTGAATTAAGGAACAAAAATGCCAGGCAGGGAGGAAAGGAAGAGTCTTGCTGAGGCAGAGAGAAAACAGGTGGAAATACAATCAGTTAAGACCCATCACCCAGGGACCAGTGGGGAACCATGGAAAAAGACAGACGCAGCACTGCCTGACACCAAGTGACAAACAGACCTGGATTCTAATGAGTCTGCGCTTTGGCACTTGAGGGTCTTGTGGTCTTAGGCTACTTTCATAGCCTCCGTGAGCCTCAGTTTCATCTACAAAATGGGACTGTGACACCTACCTTGTAGAGTTGCTGTTAGTAATAGCGATCATCTTACAACATGGCGCCTGATCCACAACGCGCCAGCAATACACACAAGACACCACACCTAACACAACTTTTACCGCTGCTACTCCTCCTCCAGTCAAATCCAGGCTGATCATCACAGGTTCCTGGAGACTTCTATAGGAATACATGGATGGGTCCTAACACAGATCGACTGAATCAACATATACAGGACTGGAGTCCTGGGACCTACATTTTTTTTTTAAAGATCCGTATATGATTCTAATGCTCAGTCACATTCAAGAACCACTCATTTGATTCTTGCCATCACTCTTGTACAACCTCAGGCAAATAATTTCATCTTTCTGATCTTTAGCTTCATGCTCACTTTGGATGAAATAATCCATTTTATAGATGAGGAAAGTGAGGATGGGTGAGGTGCGACCGAATGACAAACCAGTGAGTGGTAGAGACAGGTCTAAAATGGTTTCTTGACTCCTAGTTCATTCCTGCTGGGAGCCAGCTGTGTGACTGTGGAAAACTCACTTAGACTCTCTGGGCTTTCATTTCCTATATAAAATCGAGCTAGAACCCCAGTTTCCTTACCCCTGGAGACATATGGGGAAAATTAACATGAGCGAAGTGTGGGAACATAATTGTACACTTCTAGTAGAAGTAGGAGATGCTGTCCTGATTTAAATCCAAGACCTAGAACCTCTCTAGAAGTTAGCCTCCCAGCTCTCTATCCAGATTACTGGACAGAGTCCTTATCTATTTCTATCTGCTGGACCAGAGGGAGGACTTGATCCAGAGTCCCTTCCCAGAGGAGGCTGGAATTGGGGTGAAGAGCAGTTTATAGTTCCTTGAGGTGACGAGAACTTGGAATATGGCTACTAAGGTGGCTACCATCCCCCTGCCTTGTGGCCTGAGGCTCTGAGAAAGGCAGTCTGCTGAAAAGAAGGAACACTCATGCAGAGAGAAGAGAAGAGGACAGGGGCCAAATAAAAGCCCTCCCTGCCGCCCCCACGTTCTGGTGCCGTCCATCCCTGGGGACTCTGACGTTCCTTGAAGCACTTCACTGTCCCTAGGATAGAGCCCCACTTTGTGAGCTAGTTTACATGAGCTCCTGCTCCTGAAATCCAAAAAACATACAGGTACCCGCTCACTTGAATAAATGCTTTTGCTGACGATGGAGACAAGGCACAAAACAGAGGCCACATCCCTCTGCTCGCAGGAGGCCAGGGTCCTCTTGCTCCATCCGGTTACATTCCTTGGGGGGTTTCCCAGCCCCTCAGAGGCAGAGAGCGCGGAGTGTTCTGCTGTCTTTATTCATAGTAGTGAACACCTTGCCATCTGCAGTGACAAGGACCATCATGTTCTGGAATCTTCTTTCAAAAACACCCAAGATGGCTTCTTGGCACCCTGCAGCAGTTTGTCCAACCCAAAAGCAGGGACGAGAACTAGGAAATAACTGTGGACTTTACGTGAAAGGCAAGCCTATTCGGACTTCTGTTTGGGGCCTAAAAGCCGTTATTTTCCAAATCCCTGACAAGAAAGCTTCGCACTAACTATCTGGTGGTTCTGCAGTGAGCGCACTGTACTGTGTAGTTGCTTTTTTTGCATTGGTCTCACTCCTGGATCCATTTTATGTCCCCAACCTTGCTTTGCCTTTTTCTTTTCCTTCTTATTTTCAATATATGTTATTTTGCTACATTTTAAGCCTTCTTAAATCCTTTCTGGAACAAGAAGCCATATAACAAAGTAAAAACAGATTTCCGCTTTGTTACCAGAAAAACTCTTTCCCTTTTATGTTACACACAGGCACGTAAAATGATGGATAGTCAGAAATAAAATATTTAGACTCAATGTTCCATCAATCACCACAAGGCATTTATTGTGCCTTCTTATGTACAAAGACCTGTAAGGACTACAGATAAGTGTAACAAACCCCAGGAAGCTTCCAGGGCAGCCTAGAGACAGGGGACCTTCACACAGGAAAGAAGAAACATCCAGAAATACAGCCATCAGAGGAGGGGATCCCTGTGGGCTGAGGCGTGTGGAGAAAACTCCGTGAGAGAGGAATATTTGAATTGCACTTGGAGGAATATAGAAAATCCTCATATGTGGGGAAAAGATAAAGATAACAGGGCACAGGAAGGAGAGAAGTACATTCCGGGAGAATGGCATAAACTTGGGGCTGTCAAATTTGAGCATTAGCAGCCCGCAGAGGGCTTGTTAAGGCACAAGCAGCTGGGTCCACCCCCAGAGTCTCTGACACAGCGGGCTTGGGGAGGGGCGGGAGAAACTGCACTCCTGACAAGTTCCCTGGTACTTCCTTACTATGGACTGGGGACTCACACCCTGAAGAACACTGACCTACCCAAGAGCGCTTCACTAAAATTGTCCAGTGATTAACTTGGGAGCCATGCAGACCTGGGCTTATGTCCACTCAGCGTCTCACCACTAACTACCTGAGTGTTTTTAGAAAACCACTTGCCATCTCAGCCTCCGTTTCCCCATCTTGCAAAGAAGATGAAATGATAGCATCCTTACTGTGAGAACTGGGGATCAATCATGGGGTCTGATCTAGCATGTGCCCAATAAGTGGAAGCAAGTTCCGTGACATTTCCATTTGTCAAGACCATGTCTTCATTATCTAACAAGTGTGTGTTAACTGCCCTCTCTGTGCCACGTGCCAAGTATATATTTCAGTTGAGAAGAGAAGATATATGTGCAAATGAATGCGATATGAGACACCATCAAGGGGGCGCCATGGGCACAGAGGGCACCCTCAGCCTTCATCTCGTCTTTCTCACCTTCTTTGTCTCTTTTGACCATTTTTAGCTTAAAACCTATTTTGTCTGATATAAGTGTAGCTACTCTTGCTTTCTTTTGGTTGCCATTTTTTTGCAATATATTTTTTTTCATATTTTCACTTTCAGCCTATGTTTGTTCTTAAAGCTAAACTGAGTCTCTTGTAGGCAGCATGTTGTTGGATCTTTTTAAATTTCACCAGCCATTCTATGTCTTTTGATTAGAGACTGTAATCCACTTACATTTAGAGTAATTATTGATAGGTCAGACTTTACGACTGCCATTCTGTTAGCTGTTTTCTGACTGTTTTCCAGATCCTTCTTCGTTCCTTGCTTCCTCTCTTGCTGTTTTCCTTTGTTAGTGGTAATCTTTGTGGTCGCATGCTGTGACTTCTTCATCATCATCTCATGGGTCAACCACAGATTTTTTCTTTTTGATTACCATGAGGTTTACATAAAATATCTTGTAGGTATAATACCCTGTTTTAAGTTGATCAGAACTTACCTTTGATAGCATACAGGAATTTATACTACTACTTGTCTCTGCCCCTTACATTTTAGGTTATTAATGTTACAGTTTATATTGTTTTTAATATTGTATAGCTGATAACAAATTATAGTAGTTATAGTTATTTTTAATACTTTGTTTTTTTTCAATTTTTGAACTAAAGTTGTAAGTGATTTATAAACCATATCACAGTATTAGAGAATCTGACTTTGACTATATATTTACCTTTATTATTGAGTCTTACGTAGACTTGTGTTTTTATGTTGTTAATTAGCATCCTTTTGGTTCTGACTGAAGAATGTCTTAGAGGGTCGTCTTTTGTAAGCCTGAGCGTGTGGTCATTAGCTCCCTCAGCTTTTATTTGTTCTGTTGTTCTCTCTCTCTCATTTCTAAAGGACAGCTTTGCTTGCTGGATTCTTGGTTGATAGTTTTTTTCTTTCGATATATTGAATACATCCTCCCACTCTCTCCTGGCCTGCAAAGTTTCTACTGAGAAACCCACTTACAGTCTCATGGGGGCTCCCTTGTACACGATGAGTGGCCTTTCTTGAAGCTTTCAAAATTCTCCTTGTCTTTGACTTTTGACAACTTAATTGTTATGTGTCTCAGTGTAGCCCTTTCCAGATTCAACCTATTTGGGAATCCTTTGCCCTCATGAATCTGGATGTCCATTTCTCTCCCCAGGTTTGAAAGATTTTAGCCAATACTGCTTTAAATAGACTTTTTGTCCCATTATCTTTCTCTTCTCCATCTGAGATTCCAATAATGCATACATTGTTTCTTTTAATAATATTCCAGAAGTTCTGTAGGCTTTCTTTACTCTTTTTCAATCTTTTCATTTGTTCATTTTTTTTTCTCTTCTGACTGAGTAATTTCAAATGACCTATTATCAAGTTCACTGACTCTTCTGCTCGGTTTAGTCTGTTGTGAAGCTCTCTGTTGGATTCATTAGTTCAGTCATTGTATTCTTCAGCTCCTAGACTTCTGTTTGGTGTTTTATTTCGATTTTTTGATGGTTTTTATTTCTTTCTTGAGGTCTCCTTTTGTTCGTGTATTATTTTCCTACTTCATTTAGTTGTCTATGTGTTCTTGTAGTTCACTGAACTTCTTTTAGAGAATTATTCTGAATTATTTATCAGAAAGTTTATAGATCTCTATTTCTTTAGGGTCAGTTTTTAGAACTTTATTAGTTTCCTGTGGTGGTGTTATTTTTCCCTGATTCTTTGTGACTCTTCATTTGTTCCATTGGTGTCTATGCATGTAAGTAAGCCGTCTCTTCTTCGAGATTTCACAGGCTCAGATTATCAGGAACAGTCCATCGGTCAGCTCAGATTGCGGTACTTGACAAGTTATCTAGTAGCATCCATGAGCAGGTGGGGCTTCCTATTAGGGTCTCTAGCTGGAAAAGACCAGTGCCCCTGCCCTGAGGTGGGGGAGGTGCTGCTGACTGGGCTCCGTGGCTGTGATGACCTACTGGCTGCACTTCATAGTTCAATGGAAGCACTAGCTGGACCCTACAAATACCTCCGGTCAGATGAGGTCACTGGTTGTGTTCAGTGATCAGACAAGGGCACAGGCTGACGTCCAAATTTTCAGGGTCACTACTCAGGGTCCCTGGTTATGTGATGCCATAGGCAATGCTCAACAGTTGAGCCAGGCTGCAGGCTTGAATCTATGCCCAAATAGAGCTGTAGCGTGGGGTCCTTGGCTGTCCAGTCACTCCGGTGAGGGAGAACTGGTGACTATTTTTGGCTGTAAATTGGCTTCCCTCCCCAAGCAAGGCTGTAGAACAGGCTCCATGGCTGTTATAGCCATTGGCAGAACTGCCAGACAAAGTTCCCTGGATAGTTGGGGCCACCGGCTTAACTCTGCAGATGGACAGAGCCACTGTCTAGGAGTTCTTCTCAGGTACCACTGAAAGCAAGAATTTGATTTGCCAGGATCTGGGCACTGGTCATTGTAAGCCCTGGCCCCCTTCATCTCTGTCTGATCCCCAGTAGATTTCCCCACTGACCCTCACGAGGCAAGACCCAAGCGGGTCTCCTGGGAAGTATCCCACAATGCGGGGGACACTGCATGGTACACGCTGGGCTCTCTTTCCACTGGAGAAGTGATAGGCCCATTGGGCCATCTCGGTGCTGTGCTGTGCCAACCTGGGAAAAGAGTGACATGGTCAAAGTGAAACTGCTCTTCTTACCCTTCTAATGCAGTCCTTCTCCATCTCTGTGGTCCAGGGGGTTGCTTCAGCCTCACTCTCGGATTCTGGGATTACTACATGGTGTCTTGTTTATGGAGAGTTGCTAGTTGTGAGCAGGACTGAAGTTAGGAACAACCCACGTTGCCATATTCTCACCTGCCCTTGAAAGAGGGTATAAATGAGGATTCAAATCTCAACATTGAATTTAAATGTAAATCTCAATGATAACGTTGCAGTTTGCCTTGTGTTTAATAAAACAATTGGGAGAAAGCTAGGAAAGTAATCTTAATGTCTTGCCTCCAGAAAAGAAGGCAGTATAATAGGACCACTAATGAGAGTAACCAATGGGATGCTGTAAGAAGAGTACAGTATTTGACCATGAATGGCATGTGTTGTCCACAGTAGACAGGGCATGGCTTTAAAGCTCCACAAGCTATCTAATCACAGTCTCAACTTTCTTAGCTGTGTGAGCTTCAGCCAGTCATGTAACCTCTCTGAATCTCAAATTCCTTGACTGCAAAATAGTACCTATCCTCTAGATTCTCTGGGAATATTAATCAACATAAAATGTGCAAAGAGATCAGCCTGGTTCCTACCTCCGATCTGGGCATCTGGAGCCTCGCCAGTCTTGAAATGCTTCTTCCACACTGTAACATCTGCTTATCCATAACAGACTCTCAAGAAACGCCAGGAACTTTTAAATCACCTACTGTGCATGCATATGTGGCCAGCACCGCCAGTGGGCAAGTGGTGAATTTACAGATGAATGGATTGTCCCAGTATTTCTTTCTCATCCCTTCACTTCTTGATCTGATATTTCTGCTTAATAGGGAAAGCTAATGAAACAGCTAATTGTCACATGCATAAAAATTGGCAAATATCATTTCTGATGTTCAACTGCCAAGGAGAAAAAAAAAATATTTTAGGCATATTCGGATTTTCCCCTGAGTAAATCACTGAACAAACTCACTGTGGCTGATACTGGAGTGTCAGTTGCCCTGGGAGTGCATGCTAATTTAAAATGGAGAGAAGCAGAGAGGGGCAAGTGGTGTGCAACTGTCAGACTTTTGGATCTGGGAAAGCAGTGCCAATCTGACTGCACGGTAAACCCTTTGGGCAGGAATGATGTCGTTTTGAATCTATACAGACCCAAGGATACTGTTGTTGCTCCATAAAGATGAAATAAAATAGTAATAATCATAGTTTCCTATGGACATTTGTCAAACCTCCTGAGTCTGATCCATCCCGTTGGGATTACTCCTTGCAGCTACCTAGAAACTAATTTCTAAGAAGATGACAGAAATTTCTTTCTTTCCAGAGCTTGTTGTTTTAATCATCCTCTAAGAATAAAGAAATCACTTGTCATCCAGAAAGCCTTCCTGAATTGGTCAGAGAAACTGTTAATACCCTCAATTCTACTTCTTCTGACCATGTATCTCCATTGGTTGCTCTTCTACATATCCACCCACTTCTTCTGACCATATATCTATCTCCCCTGAATGCTCTTCCAGATATCCACCCAAATTAAAACTTTACACTTTTCCCTCATTCCCATAAATAAAAATTAGCAAAAGTAACTTATGTTATTATAGGGTGCAATTAAGCTAATATGCAATATCCAATTACTAGATAATGTGTAACCTTAATCAAACTACCCTGATTCAAATCCCAGTTCTTTCATTTATGACTTGTATGACTTTGGGAAAATCATCTAACCCTCTGTGCCTCATTTCTTTATGCATAAAATTGGGATGATAATGTTACCTACTTCACATAGTGGTTAGCAAGGAAGAGTAAATGAGTTAACGTATATAAAATATTTAGAATAGTGTCTGGCACACAGTAAGAACTAGATAAGTATTGGCTATTTTTATATAAGCTACAAAAGGCTGGCTAATGTTCAGTGCAAAGCAGGACACCTAATGCCCATTTGTAACAGAAATGGTTTAGTTAACCCCATCAGTCGCAGAAAACCCACCAATGCAGTGCTTCCATTCGACCTCCTCATCTGCCAAGACTAAAAGCAGTTGAAGCGACTGCTATCTAAAACAAACCCAGGGATGAGCGTTGACTCTGACATAGAAATTGTCCATTCAGAAACCTGCCTTACTCTGTTTCGAAAGAACTGAACATGAGCAGTTAAGTTTTTTGGGGGAAAAGAAAGGAACGTGTGAGGTCAGTCTCCTTTGGTGAAATACAGTGAGGCGCTCAAAGCATCCTACAGAAGGGATGTCACGGAAACACCACCTCCCCCACCTCACTCTCAACCTTGTTCTTCAGTCAAATCTGACTACTCATTATCCCCTAACACTCCTGGTGTTTTGTGTCTGTGGCCCTCGTGAGTCATGCTCCATCCACCTCAAATATTTCCATCTCTCCCCACCACCCTTTCCTCACAGTAAATGCCATTCAGCTGGACTCGGCCAACTTCTCCCTGAAGCAAATTTGACAGCTCTCCATGCTACACTCCACACAGACTAAACACTTGACTTTCTTTCTCACAGCTTACCCATTGGTCTCTTGTTCTATTGAATGCTGAGAATCTTGAACCAAGGATTGTCTCTGATGTTTCTCTATACCACTAACCTCCAGAAAAATGAAACATATGTAACAGAAGAGCAGTAATTGCTTAATAATTTAATTAACTCAAATATTGGTGAGAAGGGGGAGCCAGGAAAAATAAGGAAATTAGAAGCACTTCCTTATGCATAAAACAGAGATCACTGCTTAACAGTTTCCTGAAGTTTAACCCTGACAAGAGATCTCCCCAAATCCCCAAATTATTTTGTGAACAAAAAAGATAAAAAGGAAACTCTTAAAAAGTTAGAGTCTTGGAATCTCAATATGTTGAAATTTTTCCTGGTTCTAACTTAGGAATTCCTCTCAGAAAATCAGGGATGTCCATTAAACACTGTTTTGATTCTCTCATGAGTGTCCTGATGAGGAAGGCATGTTGCCTGGAAGT
Organism: Vicugna pacos; assembly: GCF_048564905.1. Taxonomy (NCBI): domain Eukaryota; kingdom Metazoa; phylum Chordata; class Mammalia; order Artiodactyla; family Camelidae; genus Vicugna; species Vicugna pacos. Next base: position 10,954,622 of record NC_132991.1, on the reverse strand, counting down.
GAACCCCTGCACACAGAAGGTCTCACAAGATCAGAGCTTCCAGTTGGCGTGGGTTGACAGTGGGAAGTGAAGACAAAGAAGCAAGAAAGCATTAGCTTCTCCAAACTGCTAATCTAGGAGTTTTGAGGCAAAGTCTAAGGAATAATTCCTACATTTTAGTCCACTCTGCACTTGTAGTCATTGTCCCAAGTGATTTCTTTGCCCCAAAAGAATAGAACACTCAATTAGTTGAATTAGTTGTTCTAATTGTGCCAGGAAATCAGACTTAAGTATTATGCTTATATGAAAAAAAATTGTGGGTATATACACACACACACACACACACACACACACACACACACACATATATATAACAAGAGTTAGTCAAGAATGCTATATAAAACCCGTCCTGGAAGCTCTGTCTCAGATTCACGTCTGTCAGCTTATTTCAGCAGTGCATCTCAACAGTGACATCTACAGATGCAGGAAGAAATGTGTTTGTCATCTTACTGGCAGAGAAGTCAGCTAAGTGACTACTTTTCAATTCCAAAGAAAGTACTCCTTTGTACTTTCATTATTTAAAGTATTTATTTATCATTCATTTGCCCTTATTTAATCTGGCTGAGTTTGGGGGTTTTTTCCCTTCTCTGAAGCTGAAGTTTAAAGTATCCCAGAAAGTCAAAAGCACACAATGCATTTACATCTGGGTCAAACTTATTTTCATAAATAAAGCAAATAGCAGGAAGTGAATCATGGTTTGTCCATTTTAGCACAGGAAGGATAGAACATCTGACCAAAGTTAATCTGCCTTAAGATAAACACAGTAAAGAAAATTGAGGATGAAGAGAATTAATCAACTGTGAGGTACTAGTGAAAGCAGAAGATACCTGACATGTATCCTCACCAAAGTCAAAGTCTTTAATAAGGATAAAGCAAGGTGAAGATTGCCATCTAAACTGCTTACACTTTGTCACTCAAACCACAAGGATTTATTCAATTGAATTCCAAAATAGAAAATTGATTAATTTTGTGTTAGTCCTCTTCTCAGGTGCTCCAAAAACAAAACCTGGGGACCTTAAGTTCTCTGAACGAATTTGATTATGTTTATCCCTCCTGTTCAGAGCTCCTTTGTGACCTGGAGTAGATGGCATTCACCTCCCACATCACCCAAGTGTTACCTCCAACCCGACAGTACAAATGGGATCAGAGTTTTGCACATAAACGGTGTCCACACAATAGCGCAATCAGTTGAAAATGGAAAGTTCAAACAGCAGTTTCAATGAAAGGACACAGAACTATGGTTTTGGATAATTTTTCTCTTCACTGAGCTGATTGAAATAAGCCTCTGTTTTCTTAAAAACAAACACAAAAACCCAGTCTTCATTCAAAGCAATCAAAATCAAAGCTAAAAAAGAAAGAAACTACTACCAAGTGCTGCCCCCAAGGGAAAAGAAAGAAAAAGGAATTCATTTTCTAGGGCTAACCACTCACGTTCATGCATGAGCATACGAAAGCATGAAAGTCTACAAAGGCTGGAATAAACATGCTGAAAACTAATCACTGTAGTTTCTGGCAGGCAAAGAAGCATTAACAATAATAAACCAGTAATAGCGTGGTGTGATGGTGAGCGACACTAACTAGAAATCTGAAGACTTGGGTTGTGGTTCATTTCCGTCTGCGGTGGATGACCTTGAGAAGAGAAGTACATTTGAGTAAACATCTAAACTGTTATTTCCTTATGTGTGAAATAGAGCTCATAGCTGGCCCCACTTGACTTTGCAGGAATCAGCAGCCCTATAAAGTCATTATCACCAATATTTTCATCACACCCACCGTCACCGCCACCACCGCTCCTAGAGAAACCTGTTCCACAGTCTCATTAACTGTTACTTAGTTGAACACAAATTTCAAAGATAGAAGGCCTATTTTCATCTTTTTAAAAATAGCCAGTGAAAAAATAAACAATACTAAACATTTTTGATGACTTGAGATAGACTTATAAGAGCAGACACATTGAATTGCCCAGCTGACCTCTGTATCAAATTTATATAAATAAGGTTTATTTTTTTTCTGACGACTAAAGTGGTAGGACATGTTTATTTTTAGAAAATTTGGAAACTTTTGAAAAATATAAAGAATAAAATTAATCTCCACCCCAACTGGTAGCACTGCCCTGAAAAAAAGTGCTATTAGCAAATTGGTGTTTTTACTTACAGATTTTACTTTATTTTTGTGCAGCTTGAGGTTTTTAGGTTTTGTTTCTGGGTTTTTGGGGGGTTTTTTTGGTAAGAATTATCTATGTTTTTGAAGAGCTAGTTTTTGATTGACCCATTCTATTATTATTTTATATTTCATTCAATTGTACTCATATGGCTATAAAAAATAAATGGCCTGAAGTGTCAATAAATAATGCAGAGTGTATTCTTTAACAATGCAGATTATATTCATTTCAAAATAAAAGGAAGTAAAGAAGCAAAGAATTCCAACTGGCTGAACCTAACTCCATCTATCGTTTTAGTAACAAGAAGAAAAAAACACTAGGTAGAGTTAATCAAGAGATCTGCGAGAAGTGAGAGAAGAGCATGGTAAGACCTAGCTAGTCTATCAGATCTGTTTTCATGAAGGCCCTCCAAGCAAAGGGACACTAAATATTAAAGATGGTCTCTTTTTATTTGTATTTGTTGATAAAATGCACCATCTCCCATCAGCAGAGAAAGTCATAAAAAGTTTGAACATCAAGCCTCCACAGGATGTGAGCAGGAACCAAAACAGGAAGAAGTGCTTTGGCAGCCAATCAAAAACACCCAAGCAGAAGCTTTAGGAAGCCTGGGGCAGACTGAGACCTCGGAGTTGTCATGGCCCCGGACTCGTCTGTGAAGCCGTCTCGGATTGTCACATCAAGGGGACACCCTCTTTGCTCCCTGTGCTGCCTTCCACTCAAGTGCCTGCAGCACTATGTGTGTGTTTGGATGGTCCCAGAACGTGACTGTGAACCCTTGAGCAGTGTTCTGGGACAAGACGGTGGGCTGGTGTGAAGGCAGTAAAAGAATTTACCAAAGACCTTGAGGAGCTAAGAACAAAGGGAAAGTTTAATAGATATGTTGTCGGTGAGAAGGTTCTTGTCTTATCGCAGAAAGAATTCAGCAACAAGACATGGAGGTCAAGAAAGCAAAGCAAGGATTTATTAAGGAATGGATAGTATGCTCACAAGGAAAGAGCAGGCAGACCCAGGTAGGTGGCTGCCCTGAGTTTCTCTGGCACGCTGGTTATATGGGTGTAAAAATGAATGGGCAGAATTTTCACTGGCAGGGAGGGGTTTGGAGTCATCTTTCCTGATCTTCATACCAGCTCCACCTTCTTGGGGGTGGGGGGGAGTGGGGAGGAGGGATTTCTTGTCCTTATTTAGTCTAGATCAGGAAATCTGATGAGATCATAAAGATCAAAAGGTTACATTCAGATGGTGGGGATTCCTGTCTTGTCCCACCCTTCTTTGCCTCCAGGACACTTGTCAACGCAGAATGTATGCTTTCTTATCAGTCCGGAGGATCCTGTTTCTCTTGGTTTGTCCAAGGACCCCCATTGTTCATGAGACATATGATTTTCTGCCATTTGGGCCCTGTCCATTTGGCCCCTGTCCCCCTTTGTCTGTTCATATCTAGCTACCTGCCTGCTCTAAGAGATATGCAGCTGCAGGCAACAGGGGGCCAGACAGACAAGAGGTACCTGTGTGAGCACCGAGGGAGAGCCTGCAGGGTCTCTTTTAGGGGGCTAGGGGCTATGCACACAACGAGTAGGGGGGCTGCATGATCAGTCCATGCACAGGTACCTGACTGGTTGACTTGAGTAATGAGATTTCCCACTCTGCTAAGGGCAGGATGTGAGGCTGGTCCTCCCAGGGCACTGTGAGATTAGCTATTTCCTGGGGGGCAGTTAGTTTTGTTATGGTAAATACACATCAAGGGAAGATGGTTTTTATCTTTATTATTGTATTATTTAATTATTTTATTTTGGGGGCGGGGAGGTAATTAGGTTTATTTATTTTTAGAGGAGGTGCTGGGGATTGAACCCAGGACCTCGTGCATGTTAAGCATGCACTCTACCACTTGAGCTATACCCTCCCCTCCAAAGATATTTTTTATCTTAAAGAAATGCAGGCATCGGAGGGAGTGGGGCGTGAGGGTTAAAGGAGCTAGTCCGCTCCAGGCCAGGCACAGGGAGAGCACTGGAGTGGGGACTTTATGACTTTAGGGCAGCGCCAGACTCCACAAGCAGGGGGCTCTCTACGCATCCTCTCTATGTCTCTAATAGACATTAGCACTCAAGGAAATTTAGTAATCAAATTAATGAGCAAATGCAGTGTGGCCATTTCCAGAGTACAACACAGCCGTTCACAAAAATCTCAGTTCTACATCCAAAAAATTATCGAAAAGCACTTCAGATCTTCAAAGAAGACCCTTGAGGAGATGACGAGGGTGACTGCATAGCCGAGCTCACCACTTGCCTGACCTCCCCATGGCACAGCTGTCTCCGTAGCCCCTCTCAATCCCCTTTCTTTTTCTCTCCCCTGGCCTCTCCTTTGCTCTCTCAAAATTCCTGTTTGGGCACTGCAGGAGTGGCCCCTATTTCTTCCCAACGGAAATCAGTTTAACTCTGCCCGGCCCCAATCCAAAATTGCACTGATTACTCAGAGCAGCACAACAAAACTCCAAGCTTGGCAGCCTCCTGGGACCAAAGTATCCTTTCTCCTCAGAAGCAGGCTTGAGGGAAGGCCATATAAATACTTAGGCATCAATGATGTGATTATCCTTGTGACAAAAAAAAAAAAAAAAAAGAGACAGAGAGAATTAATGATTTCCTGGCTCCTCTCTAGGGATGACCTCAATGCCTCCATCCCTTGATCCGTTCGTCTTACTACCATTTCCTCCCTAAAGTCTTCCCTTCTTAGAGTCAGGAACTGTCATCTCTAAGTAATGGGCCATGTACACAGATCCAATTCCTGCGATGAACGGGGACTATTTCCACTGCCACCCCCACGTCTCCACAGGGTGCTCAATGCCTGTGTGTCATCCCTGAGCAATTTTCATCAACTCGCTCAGAACTTGCCTGAGGAGAAGGGGGGCTGGAGCGGAACCGTCTCTTTAATGGGATTTTAATGTGATCTTCAGCAAACTAATCTTATTTAGATATCATAGGAAGCCATGTAATCTCATCTGGGCACTCTTATTTCCTACAGAAAAGGGAAAGCTTTGTAATTCATTTTCAGCAACAGGAACACTTTAATAAGATCTGCTTCCGAAGGTTAAATGATCAGACAAACAGCTGCAGCCCCGAGACCTTATATCCATCTCATTGATTGGGGCAACCATTACAGCAAAATGACCACTACAAAGGTTGTTTTTTAAAAATAATGTATGCTGAGAGCTTATGTCACTGTCGCATGCCTCAATTTTTTGCCAGTGTTTTAGAGTTGTGTACTTAACTGCTGAGGGTGGGTATGATAAAATGAGCTGGGATCTGAAAGTCCCTAGCATGGTTCTGTCTGCCACTTACACACCAGTTGTAAACTTGACTTTCTAAGCCTCAGTTTCTTTACTAAAAATGATGATGCAATGGCTGGATTAAAACAGGCTCATGAATAGGTGCTCCTTAAAGTGAATTTTCTTAATGTTTGTCCAAGGCATGATGAGAGGAGGGGCTGGAGACCACCGAGAAGCAGAAGCGCAGAAAAGGAGGACTAGGGTAGCAATGCTCACACTCTCCATCATCAACTCCAGCAACAGCTCTGGCCCCAAGCATGTGAAACTCACTCGCCCCAGGAGAAGTTCCAGGAAGTGCAGTCTTCTCCATCCCACCCAGGGATGTTTTAATTCCTCACAGATGGACTCCCTGGAAACCCATCTAAATACTACGCCTTTAATTCAGCCCCACCTACTTCAAAAAAAAATCATCGGAAGACCTAGAGCATTGCCATCAAGTTGTACAAGATGCCATAGACTGAATGTCTGTGTCTCCCCCAAAGTCACATGCTGAAGTCTAATCTCTCATGCAATGGTTTTGGAGGCAGAGTCAGTCAGAGCGGGGTGATTAGGTTATGAAGGTGGAGCCTCGGGAGTGGGAGTAGCGTCCTTGTAAAGGAGACCCCAGAGAGCTCTCTTCTCTCTTCTGCTGTGTGAGCACAGTGCAAGAAGACAGTTGTCTATGAAACGGCGAGTGGGATGTCACCAGACATTGAATCTGCTGCTGCCCCTGATTTTGGACTTCCCAGCCTCCAGAACTGTGAGAAATAAATTGTTGTTTGTAAGTCATTCAGTCTATGACATTCTATGACAGCGGCCCTAACGGGCCAAGACAATCTTTACTGCAGCTCTGTCATCTGTATGTATACGCCCCCTACCCTAACGTGTGAACTCCTACAAAACAGGACCTGCGCTTGTCCATTTGTCTACCCCAAGCACCTGACATAGGGCCTGGCGCAAGATACATGTTTGTTGCTTAATGAAGATTTGTGCTGAATAGATGTTGAGCAAAAGGATGAGTCCATGTGTCATGCTTAAAGGCTACAGAACTAGAGATTCTGTAAACATGATCTTCTTTAATTCTCACAACAACAACAACAACAAAACCATGATGTAAGTATTATTTCCTTTTTAGAGATTAACAAAACCAAAGGCCGGAAAAGATCTTTGTATAAGACATATTTTGTAAATGGCCACTTGGAACTTAAATCCTGGCTTCTCTGATTCCAACATCAAGTTCTTTTCATGTTATCATGATTTCTCACCAACTTATATGGAAACTAGGAGTTAGAATTAATATTAATTGATTCAAAGCATGTCATTAATTTTGTTAAAATAAACATAATTCTTACACCCTTTCAAGTTGATTAGTGACACAAAGTAAACATAATAGTCATCAAGACAGTGTCCATTTGCTGAGTCGAATCTACTGAGGTGTCTTCTCTCCTAGAACTCCATCTCCATTCTTCCAAGAAAAATGTCTTCTTAAGGAAGAGCCAACCCTGTGTAAGGCAATGAGGAGCCACCACCTACATATATGGTGAGATTTGAAGGAAAATTCTACTTGTTCTCAAAATACTCCTGTCACTCTGCCTTAGCTCCAGTCCCAGGAAACAGATTTTGAGGTAAAGATTTGCATGGAGGAGTTTTGTGGGGAGTATATTCAAGAATAATAGATGCAAGGGAGTAAGATGTTAGGGATAAAGGGAGGAGCTGAACCACAGTGCAATTCTGAGAGAGGTCTCTGCTGATTTTACAGGAAGCTATGGAGCTGTGTAGCCCTTCAGAGTTGCCCCCAGTTGAACTAAGGAAGCTGGACCTTTATGCCCCAGCATCAGCCAATATTAGATGCAGACAGCCCCCTGCAAGGGCCATGAACTTGGCTGAGTCAGCTTAAAAGACAATGCCAGGAGACGGATGCAGCTTAGAGTCATTAACACCCGATATTCTCAGTAGCTGAGGGATGAGTGTGTCCATCACAAGCAGAGGGTGGAGTGGGGTGAGGTGGGGAGGTGGTGCCAGCGTAGTGTAGCTTCCACTGCATCACTATTTCTGGATCTGCTTGCTTCATCTCATAGCCATTCCCACTCAGGCTCCCACTTAGGCATAGCTCCAGGACCCATGGTGGCCTTGCTTCCTGGGTGAACTTCAGGTGGAAGGTCTGTGGGATGAACAGTATCTCCTGCTGCTATACGTGTTCTCCAGACCACAAGTGATACTCATTGCCTCTCTTTTCTACTACTCACCCTAGATTTCCATCCCCATCAGTTTGGATGGCTTACATAGTGGAATGACTGAGACCCTCATCCTGAGAGGTCACAACACCCTCCTCAAGCTCTGCACGTGACCATTTATGTCATGTTGGGTGAGAGATTATCAAGAGGACCCCCCACACACAGTGGCACCGTGGATCACCCGGGTGACAAACTATTTCCCTGTCCCTGTCATAAAGCAACAGGATCAATGCTTCCTGCCAGCTAGTGACTCCTCCTGCCGGCCTCTTGACATGAGCTGCCCAAAGTAGGTTGGTAGCAACAGCAGACCAAACATTAATGGACTCTTTTTGTATCCCCTGATAGAGGCATTCTTTCTCTCAGAATAAAGTCCTCTAGACTTACAGAATAAAGTGAGGAGCCAGGAAGCACAAATTCCCCAAATGGGTCACCACTCTTACTTCTTTCTACCCCTTGTTTCTCAGACACTTGTAATATATCTAACCAACAGTTGCTGATTTAGAGTGTATACTGCATCCACCAAGCTGATGTGACAGCTGCACCTTCCAAAAGCCATTTCATCATTCCATCAGGCAGCGTCTGGGTGGTGTTCTACAAGATACGGCCAGAGGATCTCATGATCACATGCCCACTGCCTCACCTCCCTTACTGTGGGTCCCTTCATTTTGGATATTACACAAAATTCCTTGTCAATGAATTACACCCTGTAAATCCTTGGATACTAGTGCTGGCTGAGGCACTGGGTACAGGGAAGGAAAAATCATATCTGGAATATTCGTTGACCTCACCCAGGACAAATCACGGCCCTTCAAATGTGGAAGGACTCCAGAGTAATCAATATACCACAAAATGGCTGGCTGTTCTCCTCAAGGGATGGTGTCACTGCAGGGGCTCTGGACTTGTCTCTGTTACAGGAAGTTTGAACACTTTGCTGCAGCACAATTATATCAGCCTTGGTAAGAGGAAACCCACGCTGCTGGCCTTATGCGTGACTTCCATCCCTACCATCGGGGCACTCATTTGTGAGCCCACTGCACCTACATTTGAGTGGTTGATGACCGAGACTGGCTGACGTAACTGGCCAAGACTGTCTCTCTCTTTGACTATTTAGTGCTTTCCCCATGGTGGATGCCCACCGATGGGCGTTAACTTGGCTTTAAAAGCTCACCCTCTGTGCCCACTCCTCTATGTCCATTTACACAATTCCATGCTCCAAATCTTTTAATATTTCTCATTCCAGACCCCTTACCAATCAGCCAAGACATTCACCAATATCTGTGAGTTTATGTATGTTCTTACCTAGGGCCAATTCTATTTCCAAACAAAGTGGATAATTGATTACAGCACCCAAATCTTTGCCCCTGAAAAGTTTTCCCACTGCTGTGGTCTTATAAGGAAAGCCTTGAAGGGGGCAGAAATGTAGCATTAGTTCATCTTCAGCTTATACTTCTTGCCCCTACGGACACCATGCTCTATTGACTATCTCTAGAACTTTCTGTGGGTTGTGCCCCAGGTTGCTATTCCACCTTGCCACTCACCACAATTTTACCCATTTTTGCTTCTGATTGTCACCGCCCAGCCTCTGTTATTTCAGGATCTGGCCATCTCCATCGCAATCAGGGAGCATGGTTCTATAACAGCACCTCCTACCGTCAGCCCTGGACTAACCTCGGTACTGCTGGGTCCCCTCTCACCAGGGCATCCCTAATTGCTTTGGTAAATGAAGTGGCCTGCAGGCTTTCCTGAAGAACAGTCAGCTTTCTTCGTTTTCACAGCATATCCACACTAACACGCTCTTTTTTTCTGAGACTTTTGAGCCTTTCTTCTATTGTCTGCCACAGCAGCTGTGGTGTTTCTACTTCCCATTGCTTTCTCTAAGCTTCCAAGAGTCATTCCAGCAGCTTGTTAGCACAGTCCCCCAGGGTCCTTTTCTGTATCATGGGAGAGTTAAATCCTGTATCACTGGAGAGTGCTCCCATTTTCATCAATTCTCCCTTATCCAACTTTTTGTTGCGTCACCCGTTGATTCAGCACCCTCAGGAGCAATCCGACGAATGCTATCCCAGCTCTGCAGGTATGCAATGGCGAGGTCCTGCAGTGCCTTTGGCACAGAGTCTGTTTTTCCCCTGAACAGACCCAGCACCTCACTGGCCAAGTCATGTCACGATTTGACAATATTTAAGGGTATGGCGGCCAAGAGGGGGGAGTAAAATTTCATCAGAAGCTCAATGCATGGCATCTTGCAGGCAGAGGTCTCAGCATTGTCTTCGAGCATGGCAGAAGAGACCAGATTTTCAAAGGAAGCAGTGTGCAGGGAGAGGGACAGGTTCAAATTTCTTGAAGGCACTGACACAGATGTCATCGTCTCAAGACTTAGCGGTCCCATTAGATCCAAACCAGGGCCCTGATTTTGGTATAGAAGATTTCACGAGGCTTAGAATTTAACCTTCTCTCAACTTCCCGACCCTGAGTCTGATCCTCCACTTTCTCTGCTCTCCAGCTGTGAAAGACTTAGCGCTTCCTTTATGCCACCAAAGAGGTTTTCTCACTGACACTGATGACTCCAAGAATCATGGGGCTACCTTACCCAAATGTGCACACCATCCAACATCATCAGTTTTTCCTAAATTGGTAATTAATCACCTTCATTCTGTTTTGTGTGTCTTTCTCCAATGCCCTGATAGTACTTAGCAACAACTATCTGATTCCATATTCTTTCCATTCACTACCTCCCCTCTACCTTCCAAGCATGTGAATAGTACACCAGCTAGTGCATTCCCTTCCACCGACATCCCATCCCAGTTTTGATGATGGTACCTACTACTGACCATGGGGTCCTCCTTGCTAGACAGTTCCAAAATCTCATTTGAGAGACCACTTCCTTGGATCACTTCTCGTATCAAGAGTCTCAGATCGAAGATGTGCAGAGAACAGTTTCCTGGAGAAGGGCAGCTCAGCCACAAAACCTTCAAGGAAGTGAAGGAAGCCAGTTGAGCAGAGGAGCTGAGCTACGGTGCGTCAGTAACACCCAGCTCATCCAAGCCCACAGGGAGCTGCACAGCTGGGAGTACCTTTCAGGGTTGTCCCCAAAGGTGACAAGGGGAACTGGCCTTTGTACTCCTGCATCACTGGTCACTGAATATGGTTGGTGTGCACATTTGGGCAAGGTAACCCTGTGACTCTTAGAGCAGGATGCCCTGTAAGTCATCAGCAGCCAACACTGAGCAGCCAGGGGAGGGAGGGTCTCTGTGCAGAAGAGGGGATCTGGGTTTTGCTCCACAGCCTCCACCACACCTTCCTTTGCATTAAGGCATCAGGGATATTTTCCATGTGCAGGAGATAACAAAATAGAGAGACTTTCTAATTGATAGTGATTACCATGGTCAATTACAGTAGTTTATGGGATTAAACCCAGCAAAGAGCAAGGGAATCTGAGGTAGGAGATAAATCTGGCAAATATTGATGAGACAAGAGATAAGCACATGATGGGCCTTGCAGGTTTGTCTTTTGGGTACTCCAGCTTAGACAGCCCCATAGCCAGGGGACAGTAGAAGAGCTCAAGGATTCCAAAAAGGAAAAGGCAAGGAGGAATGAGAGAGAAAGGAACAGAGAAAGGAAGGTAAGCTGCTCAGCATGGCATGCTTTGTAACAGACTTAAGTCTTTTATCGTATGTGACCTATTCTCATTTGTGGAAAAAAAATAATCAAGATGAATATCCATAAATTCAATCCTCTCCCTCGGGGGAGTCAAAGAAAAGAAAGTACATGTTTCTTGCAGACAAATGTACTTCTATGACTTACCCCCTCATTTTCTGGGTCCAAAGTTATTTAAGATAAATAATTCTTTATTTTTAATATTCTTAGGCAGTTCCTTCATTCTTTCCATCTGTCCTTAAATCAGTTTTGAGACTCCAGGACGTGCCAGGTTTGCTACTGGCACTGGGGATGGAGGGACAGAGTCACTGGCCCTCAAAGGAAAGACTATGTGTGAACAAATAAATTAAAGCGCGGTGTGGCAGGTGCTCTAGTTGGGGAGCACACAGGACACTTTGGGAGCAGAGAGGAGGAGCAGCCTGGATATCCGCAAAGGGGGCTTAGAGAATGTCACTGAGCTACCTTGAACATGTTGACTGAACCATAAAGTTCATAAAGAGCTTTATCATCTCATCTTCTGTTTTATTTTCCACTCTGTCACTTTGAGCCACTTCAAGGACAGTGCCTTGCTTCAAATGACGTCTCTGAATCTTCCCTCTCAATATGGGAACAAGAACTTCTGAAAAGTATGATAACCCTTGCCAAATACAAGTACCCTTCACATGGAAGTCTAATATAAGTGGCTTACCTCTGTGTGTATTTCTACGATGACAATAATAATTTTAAGTTAGTTACTTAGTTCAACTCAAACCACAGATATCGCAAGACAAGAAAATAAGAGAGAGAACCCTAGAATTGTGAAATGAAAATTGAGGAAGGTAAAATGGATAGCATGCTAGAGCAGACCATTTTTATGTTATAGCCTTGGAAGAATTGGAAGAAATTGAACCATAGAGTTTCACGTTTACACTCTTTAGATTGGCTGGAGTTAAAATGCATATTAGTACCTAATAGAGCCAGGCCCACGTGTTCTACCACATTCTAATGCATTCTGGAATGAAACTTGAGAAGAGTGCTATGGAAATTTATAAATATGTTATTCAGAGGATAAGATTTCAGCATTACTAAGGAAGCCAATAGTCTGCAAGTCATTGGACAACACTGATTCCAACAAAAAAGGATTCCTTTTCCTCTTAGCACGTGGGTCTAAGATGACTGCTGCAGACACTGCCATCGGTCCTCACTCACAGCAGGGGAGAAGAGCACAGGGCTGTATTAGCCAACACATTCCTATTTTCAGAAAAGCAGATGGTTCCCCAGAAATGCCCTCAGCAGAATTCTATGTAAGCTCATGGCCAGAACTGGGTCCTACAGTGATCTATAGCTGCAAAAAAAAAAAAAAAAAAGAAGTCTTAGATAAAAGAATTTTTCAATGATCAGCCTCTGTATTGCAAAATACTATGAGAGAGAATGGGGTGGGGGGTGGGGGTGGCGAGGAGCCAATTAACAGTATTAGCCACAGTTTTCATGAGTGAGGTTAAGCCACATACCATTAGAGGAAAATTTTGAGAAACATCTGTTCAATCAGGACAGCTAAGATATTTAAATAAGGGTTATAGTGCATTTTCTATCTCAAATATTCAAGTTATTGAACATCCCTGGGAACACAGTGGGGAGTATGGAATTTGTAGGAAGGATTATACTTAAGGGAAAAAATTACCCATTTAATGGATCTATATATTATCTTAAAACAAAAATTCAGTAGCTTGATGCTGAAATTTCCAAAGAGGAAGGTCCTAAAAAGTTTCTAGAGAAATATGGAAAGCAAACAGAATTAATTGTACATAATCAAATAATGCCACTTGTACAGGACTTTCTCTCTGGTCATTAGACTCTAGCCTAATGTAACTGATGTCTGTAAGTATTAAGTTTAAGCCTTATAAGATAAACTGATTCTTGTGTTGCAGTTAAAATGTAGCTTCAGATACAATGTTTTAATTATAAGGAGGATGATTGGCTTTTAGCAATAGACACCGAAAAGACTGATGAGTTAAAATGTGCCTAGGCTGCCCAATGCCTATCTGCTGCTCTTGCTGAGAGCCACGACCACACTCAAGTTGCCCCATCAAAGTGAAGCTCCCTCCAGGATGCTCCAAGAAGTTTTCCCCCATGATGCTCTTCAGACCAGCCTTAAATGGCAAGAGGCATGCTCAGGTCTATGCAGTTGCTGTCACACCTGCTAGAATCTGCAGCCAGAACTACTCTCCTTCTCTGGTTGAATGGGGCAGACTGACCACAGCAACTCCAGGTCTCATGGATGCCTCGGTAATGCCGATCCATTTCCCTCCATCATCAGGATTTGCCATACATCGTCTGTATTTATGAGAGCTAAAACCTTTGCCCTTCCCTCCACCAGGGGGCCCCATTTTCTTCCCTTCACCTCTAGGGAAGTGGAAAGCAACATTAAACTCAGTAATGCCCCCACTTGTTTAGAGGCATGCTTCCCATATTCCTTGTGGATATAGATGGATTTTTTTTTTCGCTTGTTTCAAATCCACCTTGGACTGATACATAATCTTACTAAACAGACACAGGACACAAAGGAACTCATCAATATCCACCAAACTAGTGTATCTCCTGTTCAGTAGGAAAAGTCCCCTGGTCATGCACGTGGCTGTCACAGCAGTAGCAGGTCTCTGTGCCAGTTTCTAAATAATCTCAATTTCTGTACTCATCTCACTTGAATGAAAATTTATACCAGGGCCCAAGGACACATTTAGAGTAGCAGTGGTTTAGAGAAGAGGAATCTGCTGTTAGATTCTCTTTGGAACCAGCATTTAGTCTTTAACCTTGTAACAGCAAAAAGACTATTGACAATCTCAATTTTGTCTGCTGAGTTCATTCTTTCACTATGAACACTAAAATATTTATGAAGCTCTTTCTCCTGAAATTCCCAAGGTTTCCATCTTCTAATTCTCTTACTCAAGTATAACCCTTGAAGGTGACGAAAGAATCTTCTAGCTCTGTCTACACAGAGAATATTCTGGGATCACCATTAACCACCAGTCTCCTGGGGCTTTCTGTTAGCTAACTGCTTCCCAAGGGGAAAGAGTCCTTACTTTAGACAACTTGTTGATACAAGCCAAAGGCTGATTGAACATTATGGGCACATAAATCATTTCATACAGCTGTAAAAAGTATTCTGATGCATATTCTGTGGATAATTTGCAATTGAAAATCCATTAACAGCATAAATGGAGATGAATAATGCTAAGACGTACTGACCAGGTGTGCCAAAATAAATACGTGAAATGCATCCTAAAAGCGAGGTAGGATACTTCCTGTAAAGCTGCCCAAATTTTTTCCTCCCCTCTATTAAAAAAAAAAATGAAGATGATTTAGATTGTTCTGGGACAAATCTGTTGACAGGGACACTAATAAGATGAATGAAAGTAAAGAAAGAAGTATTTGGCATAACAACAGAAGCTTAAAAAAAGAAGTGTGAATTTGCAGGCTGCAAACAAACATCCAATACAATTCAGAGGCGATTTCAATCAGGACTCAAAAATTAGTAGAAACAAAATGAAATGCTGATGTTTCAAAAACCAGCTAAGCAAGAGGAATGGACAAGAATAATAGTGTCACATTACCAGAATTAGAATTCATTCAGAATGATACTGAGCTAAATTTGTTTTCTTTCCAAAGCGCCTTATGTAATTACAATGAGGGCATGTTTTCCATGTCTGTAAGCGTGATTGTTCTCTAGTGATCCAATCTAGGAGAAAAAAAGATGCTGGATAGAACTGCAATATTATGCATCAGGGAAGTGACATTCATACTACTATTTTCATTTCCATTCATTCTGTAAGACTTACCATTCCGGGGATCCATTTTTCACATCATAATATGAATATTCAAAATGCTACTTTACGTAGCACATATGGTTTGGATTTGAGTGATTTTTTTCCCCCCAGACTGGAGGGATTTCTCTCAAGCAAATCTGGGTGTGTTCTTTCACATATTCTTACTTTTTTAAAAAAGTTTAGACAGTAACCCAAGAAAAACATTTCTCCACTCTCTCAGATTTTTAAAATAACCAATCTAATGTTTTCCAAACTTTGGACACTAATTCACTTCAATTCCAAAACCATTAGAAGAAAAATAAAACTTGGATGTTGAATTAACTTTTGGAGAAAGAAGTATCACAGAAAAGAAAATAAAAGTGTAAATGATAAAAGCCATTAATACAAAGCCTATGGGCAAAATACAATGGGTTATTGAAATAATGCTAAATATTCACTTCATTAACTGGAATGCTCAGAGCTTGAGAGATTCCAGTTAACTTAAATTTTCTAGATAATTGAAACTTTCCTCAAACGTCTTTTCCCTTTTTTTATACCCATCTCTTAGAGTACCTTGAAATCATAACTGAATGTTAACTCAAATTGTACAGAAATAGAAAAGTAAAAGATCTGGGTTGAATATGATGCTTTTCCATAGGGTCATACCTGTGTGTGTTTAAATCTATCCACATTATGTGCATGAAGTTATAGCAGGAAGGTCAGGAAAGGAAGAATCTACCACTTACTTGGTGATTGTGATGTGCTGAGTATCCTGACAGATGCTTTCATGCTTTAACTCATTTATCATCCCAGACAGTCTTGAGAGAGAAATTACCCCATTTCACAAATAAGAAAGTCAAAGCTCAGATGGGTTAATAAATTTTCCCCCAAACCACACAGTCAATAATTGGAAAACTGAGATTCTAACTCAGGACTGTCTGGCTCCAAAGCCATTCTCTTTCTGTCATACCTCTGTGACCCACCGAGATCTACACTGAGCTCCACCATGATTGGGCTGTAACACATGAGAACATATAGTTCACTTCTATTGGCCTTAGTTTATGAATCTATAAAATTAGTGTTCTTATTTGTAGCAGAAACTATTAGTTATCCTTCATTTTTTAAAAATGTATTAGAACTCCAAATTTTGGCTAGGCACATGGCAAGGACATTGTATTTCCCATGTTCCCTTGCAGCTAGACACAGCCATGTGACTAAGACATATGACTAATTACCAATGGGATGTGACCAGAAGTGACAGGTACAACTTTTAGTCACATTCTTAAAGGAACAAGTCATGTCCTTCTTGGTCCCTTTACTCATTCTTGAGAGCTACAATGCAGAGATGATGGCAAGAAATGATGGACTTCACAGACATGCACAACACTCTAGAGTTGATGGAGCAGTAAAAGAGGAGAAACCCTGTGCCTGAAAGCACAGAACGCCAAAGCTGTCCGTAATGCTTATCTTGAGAACAACATGTAAGAGAGAAACACCTCTGGCTTGTTTAAGCTATTGTTTTGTTTTTTATTACATCTGAAGCTAATCCTAATCATTACATCCTCTCCACCTCTAGATCCTATAATTGTAAGTTTTTGATAGCATTCTTTTTATAAACAGGAAATATGATACTGTTTGAAAGTGAATAAGTGAACAAAAATTATTTCTGTTGGGGGTGGAGGTCATTTGATTCCTCCCTTCCAAGTGGCAAATAGAAATAAAATTTTGTGGTTTACTTTCACTTAATCAAAAAAAATTTTTTTGTTGTTAGTGGAGGTACAGGGGATTGAACTCAGGACATTGGGCATGCTAAGCACATGCCCTACCACACAGTTATACACCTCCCTCCTTTGCTTAATCAAAATTTTACTCTACTACTTTATACAATTTTCTGCAAAGTAAGAATGATCAATTTTCTCTGATCTATAATGGGTGCTTTTAAAAAGTATTAAGTAATCTAATTACTAAACTCTTTCTTATGGGTAATTTATTAAAAGGCCCAGAAAGGGCAAGGGTTTTAGATACCGTCAGTCCAGAACCAAGATGAGCATGTAAATCAAACATTTTCAACTGCATCTGATGTTTTTATTTCAAACATTTTATGTCTAAGTGCAAAAAAATCCCTGTTCTAGCTATTCTATGTATGTGAATTTAAGACACACACCAACACATACATGATGAGGAAATAAAACATTTCATAACCAGAACTCCAGAGCCATGGACTTAAGGATCTAACTGGAAAGCAAAGCAAATCAATCTTCCATAATGGAGCTGAGAGAATAAGGAGAACAGGATGCAGTGGGGGGAGGATAGTTAAATTACAAGTGCAGCCTTTGATTTGACCAAGATGAGATTTGGAACGGTTGGTTGTATGGTTGCAATTGAGTTCTCAAAGACAGAGAAGATTGAGTTGGAAATCATGCCAAGAAGAAATGATTGTCTTCCTTCTGTTGGCAGAAGAAACTCCAGGGGGGAATGAATTTCCCACAAAGCAAAACTTGAACCAAACCATCAGTCAAGGTAAACGCAGAGGAAAATCCCAACTCATCAGCTCTATTGAAGCAGACCGGCTCTGCTGCCCTGTTTGGCTATAAGCTACAGATCCAAGAACTGGGGAAGCATTTTGTATTAAAGGTGGAACAGATTGATAGCCCACTTCTCTGTAGGGAAGTTAAACTCTCACATTTTCATAACACCATTGCCAAGATGGTTATTCATTCATTAATTCAGGAAGTATTTACTGAGTATCTACCCTATGCCATTTGCTGTTCTGAAAGCTGGAGACGCAGCGGGAAATAAAACAGACGTGATCAATGTTCTCGTGAAACTTACATTATTTGGGAGGAGGGGGAGGCAGATAATAAACAAAGAGTATGTCAGGGGCCAATAAGTAAGATTAAGAGAATTAAGCAGAGAAGAA
Organism: Vicugna pacos; assembly: GCF_048564905.1. Taxonomy (NCBI): domain Eukaryota; kingdom Metazoa; phylum Chordata; class Mammalia; order Artiodactyla; family Camelidae; genus Vicugna; species Vicugna pacos. The sequence continues at coordinate 10,936,537 of NC_132991.1, read as the reverse complement.
ATACAAGAACGTTATTGAGAAGGCGTGGTGTGGTTTCATTTAAGGTAGTCAGAGAAGACTTCCCTAAAAGACGATATTGAAGCAGTAACTGCATAAAGATATTTGGAGAAATGATGCACTGGTAAAAGGAAAGACATAGTTCCAAGACCTTAAAGCTGCAGCATGCCTGGTGTGTTCAAGGAAAAGCAGGATGACCAGAGCACCTGAAGGTGAGTGAAGAAGGTAGACAGGGAGGAGAGGTAAGAAATGAAGCCGGGTAATAAGGAACATTGTAGGCTTAGGGTAAGGACTCGGACACCACTCTGATAGGAAGACACTGGGTGGCTTTGAACAGAGAAATAAACACGATCCCCTTTATCTTCTAGAAGGATTATTCTGGCTGTTGAGTGGAGAATAAAGTAGATTGACAAGGGTGAAAATCAATTAGGAGCTACCACCACAATCCAGGTGGGAGGTGACAACAAATGAAATGGTGGGAATAGGAGCTGAGGAGGTGAGCAGTAGTTGGATTGGACATCTCATAGAGACATAAAGCAGATAACCAAATATTCAATTTTGAAGTTCAGAGGAAAGATTAAGACTGGAGAAATAATGAGTGTCCCTGGAGAATGTCATTCTAAGTGAAGTAAGCCAGAAAGAGAAAGAAAAAATACCGTATGAGACTGCTCATATGTGAAATATATAAAAAAAAAGAACATAAATACAAAACAGAAACAGACTCATAGACATAGAATACAAACTTGTGGTTGCCAAGGGGGTGGAGGGTGAGAAGGGACAGGCTGGGATTTCAAAATTTGTAGATACTGACAGGCATATGCAGAATAGATAAACAAGATTATACTGGATAGCACAGGGAAATATATACAAGATCTTGCGGTAGCTCACAGTCAAAAAATGTGACAATGAATATATGTATGTTCATGTGTAACTGAAAAATTGTGTTCTACACTGGAAACTGACACAACATTGTAAAATGACTATAACTCAATAAAAAATGTAAAAAATAAAAAAGACTGGAGAGATACTTTGGGGAGGTAGGATTTTATATCTGGTGGATGAGAACACCTGAGGAGCTAGTATAGACAGAGAAGAAACACAGTTTGAAGACTTAAGTTTTAGAGGTCACAATAATGATGAATGGGCAAAGACTTCTAGTTGCCTTTCTAATGCCACTTTACCCTTCTTCCTAATAAGAGAACCTTGATATTATTGAAAAACAGAGATGTTCCACGATAAAAAAAAAAAAAAACTACATTTCCCAGATTTCCTTGTAGAAAAGTACAGTGTATTAAGGGAACTTTGCAAAGGAAGTTGACTCAACTTGAAAGTGTGCCCTTTTGTACTTCCTCTTTCCTTTTCTTTCCCACCAGAAGTGGCTATGATGATCAGCACTGCAATAGCCATTTTAATTCTATGAGGAAATGTGGAGACTAGGAGCCATGTGCTAGGGAAAATGAAGCAGATGGAAGGAAGCTGGGATACTGATAATACATGAGCCACCTTACCAGGCTGGACTGTTTACCTTTAGGACTCAAGTTACATGAGAGAGAGAAACAAACATCTCATTTACGCCACTATTTTTCTGAACTCTCTTATTAGCAGCCAAACATAAACCCCAAGGATGAACCAGCAAAGGAAGTTGAGGATTGGCCAGGGTAGCAGTATGGAAAGAAAGTGGGGTCCTAGAAACTTAGTGTTTTCAAGAGGGAAACTGGTTCAAATCTTGATAATAGGATGAGTGCAAGGAAGACTAAGAAATAGACATTGGATTCTGTGACACAGAGGCCATTGGTATATTTGCAAGAATGATCTTATTGAGAAGTGATAGCAAAAGTCTAAACAGAGTAGATTGAAGAAAAAATAACAGTGGAGGAAGTGGGCATAGACAACTCTTGGGTTTGGCCATCAAGGAAGGAAAGAAATAAGATGTTACCTGGAGGAGGGGTGTGGGATTCAGAGAAGGTTAATTTTAAGATTACAGTGTTTTGGATAATGATGGTACAAAGTGCCAAGAGGTGATGCAGGAAGGGAGCAAGGACAACTGTAGATGAGCGTCCTGGATGAGGTAAGAAATGTGAACCCATAGTCCAAGTCCATGCTTGGAGATGAGGGACACCCACTCTTCTCCCTCCACTTCAATTGTTTAAGTTGAATACCTCTGATATACAGGCCAAGCACACACTCACCAGACTTCTTCAGAACATGCATTGTGCCAACAATTACACCCTCAGGAAAGAAAGTTTAGCAGACAAAGTAATATGGAGAAAAATGTCAAGAGTCTGGAGTCAGACAGACCTGGGTTTGAATCCCTGCTCTACCAGTAAGTGGCTGCATCACAAGATGCGTTCTCAACTTCCCCAAACCTTCTCGCCTGTATAACTCTGCCCACTGAGGTTGCTGAGAGAAAGAGATGATGCATGTGCAAAAGCACACAGTAAGTTGTCCTACAAGGTTAGCTGCTATAATCATCAATTACTCTTTTTCACATACATTTTTAACTAGGTATCTTCTAGGCACAGTGAACAATGAGGCAAGAGCAAAAGTGGGAAAGAGCATTACTGCCTGTGAACACGTGAAGTTTCCATGTACCAAAGAGACTTTTTTATGACTTCATGATTTTTTCAAGTGATGTGGTCAGACAAAAAATAACTCTGGTTCTTTCCCTATATGATTTTAGAGAAAGCTAGAACAGGGACTTTGCCCTTTTAAATGTTTCACTAAGCACAATGACTGCCTGCCCTACACCCCCTCTGTAATAACTGTCAAGGCGCTAGTGATGGGGGAAGAGTCTTCCCCACCTGAGCACACTTGAGTCTATGTCCAGGGCGAAGACCTGCCTGATACATTCATCACCCAAACCTGTGACAATCAATGTTCTCTGCCTATACGGTGTCACCTCCCAGCCCTGCACCACCATATGGTCTATTATGTGGAAATGATTAAACAGATTTTCTACCATAGGAAAAAAATATATTTCCCACTAGATACAGCAAAGGCCCTGTAACTTTCTCCCAGGAGAGTGAGCCTAGAATTCTAAGTGACTCAGTGGGACAGGTAGAAGAGAAAGCCACTATGTTTATGAGTTCATAATTTGTGGTTTCTGTTAGCATAAAGAAAAATATATTCAGTGTGCTATTTCTCCTGGGCAAAATGGAGGTCAGAGGACTGCATTCAGAAATAATCTTAGACATCAGAGGCTTTGATGAACATTCGATGCACAGAGCATTCTATACAAAAGCAACAGAATATATTCTTCTCAAGTACACATGGACCAAGGTAAATCATATGTTAGGTCATAAAAATGCATCTCAGCAGATTTCAAAAGCCTGAAATTATAACAAGTATCTTTTCCAAACAAAATAGTATGAAACCAGAAATCATAACAGAAAGAAAACTGGAAAACTCACAAATACATGAAAATTAAACAACACACTCCTGAGCAAACAATTTGTCAGAGAAGTAACAAAGAAAATCAAAAAATATATTGAAACAAACATAACTGGAAACACGACATACCAAAACTTATGGGATACAGCAAAAGCAGCACTTAGAGGGAAGTTCATAGGGATAAATACCTATAATAACAGAAAAGAAAAATCTCAAGTAAGCAACCTAACTTTATATCTTAAAGAATCTAAAAGAATTAGAAAAACAAGAGCAGACTAAACACAACATTAGCAGAAGAAAGGAGATAACAAAAATCAGACAAGAAATGAATGAAATAGAGATAAGAGAAACAAGAGAAAAGATCAAAAAACTAATAGTTGGGGTTTTTTTTTTAAGATAAGTAAAATTGACAAACTGCTAGCTAGACTTAGCAAAGGGAAAAAAGAAATACCTCAATTAAATAAAATTATAAACTAAAGAGGAAGCATTACAATTGATACCACAGAAATACAAAGGATTATGAGAGACTACTATGAACAATTTTAAGTCAACAAATTAGCCCAGAAGAAACAAGTAAATTCCTAGAAATATATAATTTATCAAGTCTGATTTACAAAGAAATAGAAACTCTAAACAGATCAATAACAAGTAAGGATATTGAGTCAGTAATCAAAAATCTACCAACAAAGACAAGCCGAGGACAAGAAGGCATCACTTGTGAATTCTGCCAAATATTTGAAGAAGAGTTAATGCCAATTCACCTCAAACTCTTCTAGAAAACTGAAGAGGAGACAGCACTCCCAAACTAATTTTACAAGGCACCATCACCCTGATACTGAAGCCAGGTAAGGACACTCTAAGAAAACTACAAGCCAGTATCCTTGATGAATAAAGATGCAAAAACTGTAAACAAAATACTAGTAAACTGAATTCAACAACACATTAAAAGGATCATACACTATGATTAAATGGGATTTATCCCTGGGATGCAAGGATGGTTCAACATATACAAATCAATAAATATGATAAAAAAAAATTAACAAAATGAAAGACAAAACTCAATCCTCTCAATAGAGACAGAAAAAACATCTGACAAAATTCAACACCCTTTCTTGATAAAAGCTTTCAACAAATTGGGTATAGAAGGAACATACCTCAAAATAGTAAACGCCATATATGACAAACTCACAGCTATCATCATATTCACAAGTGAAAGGTTGAAAGCTTTCCCTCTAAGATGAGGAACAATATAAGGGTGCCCCCTCTCACCACTCCCATTCAATATAGTACGCATGCTGCTGGAAGTCCTAGTCAGAGTAATTAGGCAAGAAAAAGAAATAAAAGGCATCTGATGAGGAAAGGAAGAAGTAAAACTGTCTCTGTTTGCTGATGACATGACCTGGTATACAGAAAACTCTGCGGACTCCATCAAAAAACTGTTATACCTAATAAATGAATTCTATAAAGTTTCAGGATAAAAAATCAACATACAAAAATCAGTTGAACGTCTGTACACTAAAATGACCTATCTGAAAAAGAAAGAAAACAATCTTATTAACAGTAAAAACATTTATTATTTAAGAATAAATTTAACCAAGGATGTAAAACATCTATATCCTGAAACTGTAACATTGATGAAAGAAACTGAAAAAGACACAAATAAATGGGAAAATATCCCATGTTATTGATCAGAAATTAACATTGTTAAAATGTCCATACCACCCAAATCTATCTATAGATTCAAATCAATCTTTATCAAGATTCCAATGGCATTTTTCACAGAAATAGAAAAGCAATCCTAGAAGCAGTCTCGAGAAAGCACAAAGCTGGAAGCATCACACCTCCTGATTCCAAACTAAATTAAAAATCTATAGTAATTAAAACAATATAGTACTGGCATAAAAACAGACACAGAACAATGGAACAGAACTGAGAGTGAGGAAATGAATCCTCGCATATATGGTCAACTAATACTCGACAGGGGAGCCAGTAATGCTCAATAAGGAAAGGATAGTCTCTTCAATAAATGGTGTTGGGAAAACTAGATATCCACATGCAAAGAATGAATTTAAACGTATATATTACACGACTCACAAAAATTAAGTCATAATGGACTAAGGGACATAAACATAAGCCTGAAAGTGTAAAAGTCCTAGTGGAAAACACAAGGGAAAAACCCTTGACAGCAGTCTTAGCAATGAGTGTTTTGGGTATGATACCAAAAGCACAAGTAGCAAAAGCAAAGATAAATCAGTGGAGCTACATAATACGGCACAGTAAACGAGACAAATCGACCAAATGAAAAGGCAACCTGCAGAATGGGAGAAAACATTTGCAAACCATGTATCTGATAAGGGGTTAATATCCAAAAGGCATTAAAAAACTCATACAGCAACTCAATAGCAAAAAATAATAATCCAATTAAAAAGTAAACAGGATTTGAACCTACACCTTTCCAAAGAAGAATACAAATGGCCAATGAGTGCATGGAATGCTGCTCAGCATCACTTACCATCAGGGAAATGCAAATCAAAACAAAATGAGATGTCTCATACTTTTTTAGAGGGACTATTATAAACAAACAAACAAACAAACAAACAGGAATGTACCAGGAAACCTTGGTGCAAATTGGTGGAAATTTAAATTGGTATAGCTACTATGGAAAACAGTATGGAAGTTCCTCCAAAAATTAAAAATAGAACTGCAATATGATCCAGCAATTCCACTCCTAAGTGTATATCGAAAGATGAAATTACTGCCTTAAAGAGATACATGCACTCCCACGTTCATTGCAGCATTATTCACAGTAGCCAAGACACGGGAACAACCCACATGTCCATTACTAATGAATAGACATATATATATGTCTATATATATATATATATATGTGTGTGTATATATATATATATATATATATATATATATATATATATATATGCAATGGAATATTATTCAGCCATAAAAAAGTAGGAAACCCCTGACATTTGCAACAGCACAGGTGGGCCAGAACTGGCCCATGCACTGCCAGTTTTCAACCTCCAATTTAATCTGTATCTAGTTGGAGAGATTTAGATGAAACTAAACATTCAATGACTAAGCTGGACCAGATTGACTGAAAATGTTCCATTTCAGGGAGTTTCCTTGGCTCCCTGGTCAACTTGTGTTTACTCCACTTTCTCTGAGACTTTCTTGGACTCCACACACAGGAGCAATACGAGGCACTGTATATTCTGTCTTAGGAAGGGACTGAGGCATTCACTGCACCAAATCTTCCTGGTACCCATAGGAATCCATAATCCTTTGGGAATGTCATCCTTCATATTTAGGCAAGGGTTTTCAAATTAGTTATACTTTGGAGTCACCCGAAGAGCTTTTTAAAAAAATTACTATTTCCCCAGGCCCCTTCAGGACCAATTTAATGAGACTATCTGATGATGAGGACCCCAGGCTCCTGGAGTTTGTTAAAGCTCTACAGCTAATTCTCATGTGCAGCCACAGTCTATCAAAGCTGCGTAGTACTAGAAATTCCCTTGCTGAAATGCAAAAAATTTGAGCAAAAGTGAAAAATGAAACAATTACCAGTAATCAGCATCTCTAGAATAAATTCATTTATAAGATGATTTCAAACCTGGCTAGTTAGCTGGGGCGGGCAGAGGACTTCAGAGTGTTAAGGCACTGTCCATAGAAGACCAGGAGTGAGAAGACGAGGGTCTGTAAGAGAAAGGGGTGGCGCTGGGTATCAGGGAGCAGTATGAGGGATTCACAGGAAAAATAGTAGTGTCTAAGCTCACACTTGAGTTAGCTCACCCACAAGCCAGGGGGCACTTACCAGGATGAAGAAGGAATTTACCTGCACATCAACTTTCAACCAGACAGAAATCTGGAATCAAAAGTCAACACCATTGTATAGAAACCCCACCCTGCTGAAGTTGGGAGGAGACACTAGCTTCTAAAGCAGTACAAACAGATACAAAAGAGACCCACAGGTCTGCTCCAAAACAAAGAAAATACTGCCTTACCGGCAATGACACTTCCAGTTCAGTTCTATGCGAAGTCAAAAGGACCGAGAGTTGACACTTGGGTTCCAGCCCTCTTCAGTTTACCAGGTAACTGGATGCTCTTGGGCTAGCCTTTTAATTTCTCTGATTTGTGTTCTGATCTCAAAGTCATCTTCTGGTACTGGCATTCTGTTGTTCTGTGGAAGATAGGTCAAGCTTATGGGAAATGGGGTGGTGTGTTCACCCCTCAGCCCTCCCTTCCTCTGACTGCCTCTTTGGTTGCTTAGCATCGGGCCATCAAGCCAATTCAGCTTCATCCTTCCAGCTGAAAACGCTAGGTCCTGAAACATCACTACTATATCCTTTCACCTCCCTTTGGTCAGAGGTTTCATTTCAGGTGACTTTCAATGTGAAACAGTGATTGGAAAAAAAATTCGAAAGAGAAGAAACCAAGCCTTCCTGAAACAAGACAGAGATGGATAGTAACCAGAGCAAAACCTTCCCCGAGCCTTAACCTACCCTATTCTGCTTTGCTGCTGTGCTCAAACTGTCTGATACCTCTTACCTGGTGCAGAGGCCCAGTGGAGAACTCAGGCGGTGTAGATCTCATACTAGAAAGGGTGGGTGAGGTGGGGAGCAGACAGACCTGTCACTCACAGCTGGATGGGAACCAGCAGGCCACTGCAAGATTATTTTCAGAGGACAGTGTGAGAGTTAGAGATAGGGAAGGAAAGCCAAATGGCCAAATGACTTGTCAGAGTAAGGAGAGCTTCATTCGGGGTATCAGAAGTTGATGAACAGAGTGGAGGGACCGGGGACCCAGGAGGATGAGGGCAGGGATTTATTGGTCCAATAGAGAAGTGAGAGGGTGGTGTGAGCAAGCACAGATGCAAACGGCTAAACTCTGAAGTGCCTGAAATGGCTTGCAATGTGAGTAGGTCACACACAAATGGCCAACACTTCTCAATAAAAACAAGGAAAAAAACTTTCTTGTTCTTTCAAATCTTTGTTAAATCAAATGAAGCCAGGGTCCCATGGCTGTGATTCATTGCACTGGGAAAAGCCAGAACAACCAAATGACACATTTTCTTTTACTCCTGGCAAGTAATTAGCCTCTGTGTTGTTAACGGGTCTGTCAGCAGCCCTGTCAAGGAAAAAGAAAACCCTACTTCTTAGAGGTGCCAAGCTTTTTGCATTATTCACTTTCTCCTTTGCCCTTAAAAACATAGTCCTTCTTTTTTCTGGTCCACTGTCTCAGCGTAAGACAGGAAGAGGAGGACCAGAAGCGGCAGCCACTGACCACAAGGGCATGTCTCCACCCATGGGCAAATTCTGCAAAATAATCACCAATAATACTCTCCATAAATCACCTCTTTAATCCCTGAAGCCGCCCTGAAAGATTAGCTCCAGTTTACAGGGGTAAAAAAATAAAAATAAAACAACATAAGTTTGCAAACATTAATTCACCCAGGGCCAGGCAGATCTTGGAGGGCCAGGACTTGAACCCAGGTCTACCTGCCTCTCCACACCATTCTGGTGCCACAGCACTGTGCCTGAAAGCGGACAAGGGTTAGGTGGCGTCTAACACCATGCCTGGAATGGAATAGATGCTTCATTTATTTTTTCGCTGTCTCCCTCCCTCTCTTCTCAGTGACAACAATTGCTCAAATATCATGTGTATAAAGATTGAATACATCTGGGATGTTCAACCGGGGCAATTCTGTCCCCCAGGGGATACTTGGCAGTGTCTGGAGACGTTTTTGGTTTTCACATCTGGGAGGGGGAGATGCAACCGTCATCTAGAGGGCAGAGGCCAGGGACTCTGCTCACTACTCACCAGTGCACAGGACGGCCCCGCACAACAGATACACATATGATGCCGAGTGCCAGGAGTGCCAAGGGTGAGAAACCCTGGAATAAATAAAGCAAATGTATGGTAGTATAAAATAAAACAAAAGAGTATTCACACTCTTCCTCTCTTATTCCCTGATACAGATGTTTCTCTCACTGTCTAAATGGCAGTGAACTGACTCCCAGAAAGAGTCAGCGGCTGGTGCCAGGATGGCATACTTGAGAATAAGTTAAGTCCATGGAACTTGCATATGCTCACCATGTGTCTTGAGGCCTTTCCCTCCAAATGCTAGGCTCCTACTGAGTTGCTCACTTCTCCCAACCACTGCACCCTAAGCCACCCCTTGATAGGTTAAATTAAAAAAAAAAAAAAACCCATTGTGCCAGGGTTCCTGAGGCACATGTGTGGTATTTGGAAGGCAGAGGGAAGGCATACATTTTCTTCTGGGTACAGAGTCATAGACACGTGGGGCTCTTCTGTAGCCACTCTGCGAGCGGTCATCAGCTCCGTGGCATGGAGAGGCAGTCACGCAGTGGCAGTACCTGGATGGCGGCAGCAATGCTAGTGGCAGCCTCCTGATCCCCCTTCTCTCTCGCTGGGGCAGAGGTGGGTGCACCCTCATCAGGCCAGTGCAGACACCTCACCGCAGGAGCTGTTCCCCCACCTCCAGTCCTCCCACCAGTTACATCAGCCCCTGATGCCCTGTATTGAGTCCCTTTTAAATACCTACTGTGGTTTCTAATTCAGAGCCATACACTTGTCCTGACCCAAAGCCCATCAGATCCTGAGAGCCAGCACCTACGCTCAATAAGAACATAAATGAAACAGAGATTCTCCATGTGGTCCCCAATCCGTGACACTGGCATCACTTAGGAATGTTAGAAATGCAGATTCTCAGGTGCCCGCCACCCTAAACCTTCTGAATCAAACTCTGAGGGTGGGGCTCAGTGATCTGGTTTAAACAAGCCCTTCAGATGATTTCAGCACACACTGAAGTTTGAGAACCACTAGATTAAACGGAACTTCATGAGCAAATATTTTCCCTTCATTTGCTGACTTAACTGTGTGCCTCTTCCTGTTGTACAGTCACACTTCAGAGACCACAAATGCAGAATCTATGATTACAAAGAAGGAGCATAAGCTGAACTTGACTGAACACTTCTCCATACATTATGTGTTGGAAGGGATGTCAGGTCAAGCCTGATCGTCAAACTCAAATCTGGTCAGTCAGGTATTCTAGATGAACCATAGAAGCTGAGGCCCTAAACCAGAGGACCCAGGAGAGTGCAAAGTGATTATCAACAGGTTTGGCTGAGCAGCCTTCTGGAGATAAAGCACCATTTTATTCAATTACACGTGTCATGAGTTCTTTGATGCAAGGGAAAAATTAGTGAGCAAGGTAGACATGGTCCTCCACCCCAAGGGCTCCAATTCTTCCAGGGAAGGCTGAAAATTAAACAAATGCAAATTACATGAAGTGCAAATGCAGAGCTGTGGGTTACAGAATACTAGCTTTATAGCACCTTGAGGAAAGGGTTTGCTAAACAGGTGCGTGGCTGTGCAGGGGCAGGGAGGGAAGAGCGTTTAACCCTCACAAGGAAACACGTTAAAACTTGCTGTTTATGAGAACACTTATGCTCTTTTTAGACCATTTTTCTCTACTCGTTATGGTAGATCCCTGAGGATTTCCTCTAGGCAACAGGTTGTCAACGTGATGTTCAATTCCATATGAGAGTTAAGATAATAAAACTTCATCTTTTTAAACAGAATCTGCAATTCAAACTTGCCTTTTCCTTTTTGTCTAAATTGGTGACATCTGATTACATTAGAAATAGACTCAGACAGCGCCCCCCTAATGTCAGAAAGCCTTTCTTGAAAATTAGACTTCCAGCACTCAACTACTAAATAGAAACCAATCTAAGACCCCTGACCAACTTATTAAAGCACAGTAAAGTGCCTGTAAATAAATAATAGACTATCAGATTTCAGTGTTAAATGCTTAAGACACTGCTTTCTGGATGACTAGACAGTTAATACGGTGTTAACCGAAATTTGCTTTGCATGTAGTTAATATTCATTCCTCTATTGACGTCTGATGTGCTTTGTAAAACATCAGCGTGGGATTCTACTATTTAAATTGGAATGTATCACAAGTTGAGACTTAGCGTATAGTTTTGTTTAAAATGCATTGCACTGAGTTTTGGGGACACAAATATGAAGTTTTCCTATATAAACATTGGTCAAAATAATTATACGAAAAGACTTGTAGGCTATATAAAATTTGAGTATTAAAAGTCAATGGTGGACTACTGAGAAAATTTTGCCTGGGAAGATATTAGTGGAATATGCCACATCTCTCTCTACTCCCTCTCTCTCCCTCACACACGCGCACACACATGCACGCACGCACATACAATTGTTCTGCCCTACCTAGATGTGTGATTTTCATGACTCTCTGTGCTAGTCTTCTCTGAATTGCCCTCCAGCTCCACTCCCTGCCATGCTATACCTGATCTCTGCCCAGCAAGCTGACCGCATCATGGACTGCATCACCCGGGACACCATGCCTTATGGCTTTTGACTGGGCTAGCCAATAGAAGGCACCAGAAGAAAACTGGGGAATAGGAAGAAAGAAAGATTTGAGTGTGTGTCTCCTGCCTCCCCACTTAGCCACAATCTGGCAATGGCCGAGTTTCTCTAAAGCTTTGGTACTTTGGGTGACCCACCCTTACAGCTTCTAGTTCTCGCATAGTTCTGAAACCTTACCCCTTGCACATACCACTTTAGGCTTGGTTGCAGAGGAGGGGGAAGGGGGTGGCAGGGGTGCATAATAGTCTTGCATTGTCACTGGTCCTTGAGTCTATCACCATTTCATGTCAATCCCCTTAATCTTGCCCACTCACTCATAAAGTCCCTTTATTAAGCTGTCTTCAATTAAACACTTTGCCTATGCTTTCTGCTTCCTATCAAGAATCTGACTGACATTCTTCCCAGCCACTTCATAATATATTCTGCATGGGCAAAGTAATCAATATTATTTTTATATATTTTAGCTATTTTTTTCTTTTTTATTGAAATACAGTCAGTTTACAACATTGTGTCAGTTTCTGGTGTACAGCATAATGTTTCAGTCATACATATACATACATATATTCCTTTTCATATTCTTTTTCATTATAGGTTACTACAAGATACTGAATACAGTTCCCTGTGTTATACAATAGAACTTGTTGTTTATCTATTTTATATATAGTAGTTAGTACCTGCACATCTCGAACTCCCAACTTATCCCTTTCCATTCCCTTTCCTCCCTGGTAGCCATAAGTTTATTTTCTATGTCTATAAGCCTGCCTCTGTTTCTTAAATAAGTTCATCATGTTTTGTTTTTTTTTTTTAGATTCAACATATAAGTGATATCATATGGTATTTTTCTTTCTCTTTCTGGCCCACTTCACTTAGAATGATAATCTCCAGGTCCATTCATGTTGCTGCAAATGGCATTATTTTAATCTCTTTTATGGCAGAGTAGTATTCCATTGTATAAATATACCACATCTTCTTTATCCAGTCATCTGTCAATAGACATTTAGGTTATTTCCATGTCTTGGCTCTTGTAAATAGTGCTGCTTATGAACAGTGGGGTGCAGGTGTCTTTTTGAGTTAGAGTATTCTCTGGGTATATGCCCAGGAGTAGGATTGCTGGATTATATGGTAAGTCTATTTTTAGTTTTTTGAGGAATCTCCACATTGTTTTCCATATGGGCCGCACCATATTTTAGCTGTTTTTCTTCACGCACATAGATGAAAAAGCTGGTGGGTTTATAGAGATGCCTGGCATGTAATATTTGAATGATAAAATTTTACTTAGTGCAGTAGTAGTAGGTGGTAGTGGTAATAAAAACAATAATAGCAATAGCTCAAATATTAGTGCCTATCATGTGCAAAGAACTCTGCTGGGTCCTTTATGTTCATCGTCTTATTAACACAACCCTACAAAGTATTTATCTTCCACTGTTTACAAATGAAGAGATTGAGTCACAGGTAAAAAGTACATAACTAGTAAGTGGATAAAAGCAAGATCTGGACCCAGAACTGATAGAAAAACCCTTAATCTTTTCATTATACATCTTATCTGTATATATGTATGTCTTCAGTAGGCAGAACTCTTGCCGTTGCAAGGGACAGAAAACCAACTGGATTCTGCTTAAAGATAAAAGGAGCTTATAAAGGTCCTGCAGAAACTCACAGAATCAAAACAAGAGCTTGATAACCTGGGTGTGGAAATCATGCTATCTGAACATCTGAAAACTCCTCCAGCTCCATTCTCAGTTCAATTTCCAAGGAAATCCGATAAAATGCAGGTACCACCCAGGACCACATCTGCCTCTTTTCTTCACTTCTCTGAGGCCAGCTTCCTTTGCTCTGATAGGATTTTCCATGCAGGCATGGAAAATCTGAGATGTTTCATCAAAGTATGAGATGAAAAATCTGGTCCCAGCCAAGCAAGTCTAGGGCTGACAACACAACAGTTTGGCCAGAATCTCACAGACCCATCTTTTCACTTTGCCACCAGGCAAAAAAGGGCTTTTCTCCAGTAACTCAAGTTCAAAAAATTCCAGGGATAGTCTCTGGTTGGTCTATCTGGGTTGCATGTTCACCTCTTAGAAAAATTAATACAGCCAGAAGGATAATCCAATTTGGGTAACATCTCCATCCCTCTGGATGGGAGAGAGGTGATGCTTTGTTTGGCAGCTTGCGTGAGAAGCACGAGAATGAAGGGAGACCAAGCCAGAAGACTGGAAAGGGGCACTGGACGAACAATCCCAGTAGATACACAGTATGAGATCCTTGCAGGTCAAATTTGTTAATGCCTGTCTCACTTTGGAGATTTAAAAGGATGATGATTCCCGCTGAACTCAGATAGTACTCGCTGTGGGGCCAACTGACGTCCTTCAGAGTCCAACGACTCCCATTTCTGGGCTCTCAGATGTCTGACATTCTTTACTGGATATGTTTGTGTTAACAAACTAATAACCCTAGGTAATGAATGCCTAGTCTCACAATTGCCCAGGCTGGCTTGTTTCAGCCCACCTTATCAGCATCATAAACCCCACCACCTCCACAGACCCTAAACCTCTTACCTCGCCTACAACCAAGACTTGTGCACAAGCTGATCAGACACCTTGTGACCCGACCTTTTAAAAGACCCCCAAAACCGACCCTCAGGGCTCACACAGGCACCTCTAGTCTGTGTGGCCCACAGTTGCCTATAGCAGCATACCCCTGATAAACTCCTTTTCTATTCTCATCCTTCATCTCTGGTAAATTCTTTTACCAACTTCTTGTCACCGTGTCACCGACCAGCCGCCATTATGTCCCACAACACTTTTCCCTCTGAAACCTTTAATTCTCTACTTTTCCTGAAAGTTATAGGAGATGAAATGTCTGGTACCGGCAAACTGGAGCACAAGATGGAATGATTAGACCATGAGCATTCTCAGTTCTTGACCTCCCAGTGGATAAGTCCCCTAAGGTGGCATGTGGCCAAGTAGACCAAGGTGATTTCAGTCTAGGCACAGAGAATCATGTAAAAATGGCAGATCTCATGTCTCTAGGTAGCCCCTAGGAATCCAGCCCAGGGGTAAACTGGGAAGGATGATGAGAAAACAATGCTAACAGTAATAATAGTATATAACAATTGGCTCTCACAATGTACCAGAAACTCTTCTAAGTACTTTGCATATAGAAACTAATTTAATCTCCACAGCAACCTCACAAGGTAGATACTACAGTTTCATCCCAAGAGTGAGTTTAAGTAACTCACCCAAAGTAAGTGGTTCAAACACTGGCAGTCTCGCTCAAGAACTCACATCTTGAAGCACTATACTACACCCTATGGTAGAAAATAATTGAAATCATTAGAGCAAACCTGAACTTGCCTAATTATTGGATTGCTGTTGTAATTAAGAATTTGGAAAGCAAAAGAAAAGCCCCTTCCCACCTCTCATATGTACCCACAGATGTCACCTTACTAAATGGAGCAACGTCAGCAGTGAGAGGCAGGTGATGGATTTCTTAAACAGGACACAACACATCTATCATCAGGGTAACAGCTGGCAAATTTGACTACCTCAAAATTTAACACTTTTACATAACAAAAGGCATAATAAATAAACTCAAAGATAAGTCACAAACCAGAACAAAGACTGGTAAAGTTCAAAGCCAACAAAGTATTAAAACCCTGAATATTAAAAACTCCTATAAAGTAATAACTCAAAAAAAATAGACAAAAGCTATAAAAGGCATTTCACAGACACCAAGGCTTGATAAACACATGAAAAGACTGTCAAAGTCATCAGTAGTCAGGAAGATAAGAGTGGAGCCCTTCAGGGGAGCAAAATTTGCCCCCCCCAAAAAAAATGTTTCTTTGGTAGATGAATTATTTCAAACTGAAAACCATCAAGGCCCAAAGGACTCAGAAAGAAACTTGACCTTCCTCTAATTGCTTACAAACTTTTGCTGGAGGGACTGTTCCTGGGACAGAGCTAGCACAGAGATATCTGCAAGGAATATGGGCAAGGTGTGGTTGGGGGAACGCTGCCTAGAGCTCAGAGTCCACTCTGTCCCATTGCCTTTATGTGGCCCAGCAAACCCTTTGTTTGTTTGTTTGTTTGTTTGTTTTGAATTGCTTTCCTCCTCTTTGAAATCCTAAACCACTACCCCCAACATCCTCTTTTGTCTTTAGCCAAAGATGGTATTTAAGGCAAGGGCTTGAGCCATTTTGGCAAGTTTATCAATTGTTTCCCTGGATCTCTCCCATGCATGCATATTATTAAACTTTGTTTGATTTTCTCCTGTTAATCTGTCTCCTGTCAGTTTAATTCTTAGACCAGCCAGAAGGGTAGAGGAAAGTTTCTTCCTCTCTGACAGCACCAATGAGAAATCAGTTCACACCCATACAATTGTTAATGAAGTTCAAGTCTCACAAGGTCTGATGCTGGCAAGGATGTGGAAAGTGAGGGCCTCATCTCCTTCTTCTGGGGGGTGAGGGGGTGGGACAAGCACACCTCTTTGGAGAACAATCTGACAATACCAAGCAAGCCCACATCCAGGTATTGGTCCTAAAATCATTCACATGTGTGCAGGAGGAGACATCCCCAAGAATGTGGGTGGCAGCAGTGTTTATAATGATGAAAAATTTCAAACAACTCTACATTGCAAACCACAGGACCATCCTAAATTAATTGTGGCATATTTCTGTAATGGGCTATTCTGCAACAATTCAAAAGAATAAAAGGGTGGACACAACACGCATCCAAATAGACAGAAATGAAACTACAGCATTGAATGAAAAAGCAAGTTACATCACGATATGAAAAGCTTACTACTACTCTTATAAATTTTAATTTACATACAATATATACAGTATAAATGTTAGTGTCCATACAGCATTTACACATAGTAATAAACATGTTAGCTTATGTTTCTATAAATATATAGTTTAATTTTTAATTAAAGTGATGATTAATTTAAGTGTAAAGTTTATACTGTATATGAATATAATTTTATATAATTAGATGTAACATAAAAATTATGTCTATATTAAATATAAAACTTAATTCCTACACAGTATGAGTTTGTCTTTTAAATTTATATTTTATGTAAATATGAGTATGAAAGGAAGCAGGACCCTCTGGGCTCGCCCATCCCACCCCCATCTCTTGTTTGCGGAAAAACCAACTTCTCACAGGCCTCCCTGAGTCTTAGAAGAGCAGGCTCAAGCAGTTGATGAGGACAAGCCTGCAGGCACTGCGGGTGATGTTGATTCTGACCACCTATCTCAATGATTAGCTGAGAGATTACACCTTCATCTTCCTTTCAAAGTTTCATGGCTGAACAGAATCTTTGGAGGTTTGTTTTTTCTTTTGGAGGGAGCGGATGCTGGGTGCACCAGGTTACAGCCATTCTGGGTAAAAGCAACTTTCCTTTTTGTTCCAAGGCTGCTGACCCCAGAATCATACCCCCTCCCCAAGTAAAAAATAATTACGCTTCTCTGTTGTGGGCCTAGTGCAACAGCCTGTCTGTGACATGGTGAGGCACAAGTTGGTAAAAAATTTACCAGAGTTAAAGTATGGGAACAGGAAGGAGTTTATTAAGTTACACTGTCATAGGCAACAGTGGGCCACACAGAGGCGAGGTGCCTGTGTGAGCAATGAGGGTCGGTTTTGGGGGTCTTGTAACAGGTCGGGTCACAAGGTGTCTGATCGGCTTGTGCACAAGTCTCTGATTGGTTGTGGATGAGGTAAGAGGTTTAGGGTCCGTGAAGGGCAGTAGGGTTTATGACTCTGATAAGGTGGGCTGAAATAAGCCAGCTTGAGCTCTTTCAAGATTAGGCATTATCTAGGGCTATTGGTTTATTAGGAGAAACACGTCCAGTAAAGAATGTACTTTATCTGTTAAGGGATCACAGGCAGACCTCTGAGAGCCCAGAAATGGGGGTTGTTGGACTTTGAAGGACATCAGTTGGCCCAACATTCTCTAAGTCTCGGGAGGCAACTGCAGAGAAAAAACAAGAATTGGTTAGAACCCATCGAGTCCGAAATGGTGGAGCATTTGACTTTCAGTGGACATTGAGCCTCATTATACACTCATTGTAATGTATTAGCATGCTAAGTGACACACCCACCAGCGCCATGACAGTTGACGATTGCCATGACAATCACCAGAAAAGCCCGTACAATGACTGATTGGCTCCATCACACCCGAAACAGGGACATGATGGCAGAAGCCTCTCATAAAAGTCCACGTGGCCCAGCCTGGGCCGGAGCTGTCTCCACCGCCCTTCTTGGCTGACAGCTCCCGGCTCCAGCACCTCTTCCTCACACGAGCGCTTTTCTTCCCTTCTCCCTGCTTGAGTACTTTCCTTCCATTTCCCCTTCTGAGCAATAAAGCAGCTGTTCACTTCGTCCCTCTGCCTCTGCTGTGCAATTTCTTTCACAGCCGGCAACGAGGACCCACACTTTGGTGGGCTTCCAAATTTAGGGGTCCTTCCATATGTTAACAAATATATCATAAAAATGTGAAATACATATGGAATAGTTATAAACGTTGCCGTAGTAATTGCCTCTGGGAGAAGATGAGAATCAGAAGGTATACATAAAGAACTTCAATTTTATTTGTAATGTTTCTTAAAAAAATAAATCAGGGTGGAAGGTATGTGGATGATTGTGAATATATTTATATTTCTAATGTATTTTTATTTTTTAAAATGTATGTAACAAAAATATATATTAATGTCTCCAAGTTTCATTCTTACGAGAGGCGCAAGGGCTGGGTTGATGCTCTGAGGGCAATAGGTAGGTCCTGTCTGTACCTCAGGGCCTGGCGCAGGGTGGGTCAGCCCATGGACCTGCCTGGTCTGGGATGGAAAGAGGGCTAATAGAGCACTCTCAAGAGCAAAGGAGACTCGGGACACTGGGAGGCCAGGAAACTTCAAAGCAACCAGTGCAGAGAGGCTCTTTCTGAACAATAGGAGATAATCCAAAATCCATTTCAATTTGGCTTAGGAAAATTTACCCGTGCCTTCATCTTAAGGCAGGGATATCTGATGTTCTGAAAAGTCACACTGCAGTCAGATTCTCAAGTTGAGAGCTGGTTCAGGAAGAGTTAGCAAGCTGGACAGATCCCTGCTCTCTCATTGGGCAGCCTCTCAGTTCTAGACTGGGTTGGAGACCAACTCCATCTCTCAAGCAGAAGCACTCTAGGGTCCCTGGGCCTTGGCTCCTGAATCCTTGGGCATGTTCTTTTCTTCTCAGAGTTTCTATTTCCATGTGTGTGAAACACAACATGTGTACCTGCTTAGGTGCAAATGTATGTGTGTGTGCGTGCGCACACACATATATAAATAACATTTCTCCAGACCTTCTGTCTCTCTATTTCATACAGTTATGTTAGGATCATTCCCACATGGCTTTTGCCGATAATGTTGATAAAGTAATTAAAATGAGCTAAATGATGAGGGTTGAGAAGTGTGTGGGGGTGGTCATTCAAATAAATCCACCCACCATAACTACATAGAGAAGGGTCAGTGTTGATTATGTACAATGTGTGGAAAGAGCTTAACCCTTCCTAGCTTTGTGGCCCCAGACAAGTTATTTAACCATTCTCAGCCTCAATTTCCTCTTGTGTAAAAACAGATTAATATCATTCATCTTTCATTGTCGAAGGGAGAAAAAAAATGAGATAATATATGTGAAATCATATATAGAACCCCCCATGCTGTAGTTGGTGATGGTGTCTGTATATTTATGTCTGCATTTGAGTGTTTATCTGTGTGCATTTATGTCTGTGTGATGGTATTTATTTCTATGTATTGATATCCATTTCTCCAAGAAGTCTTGAATCTGTTCAAGAATATCCAAGGGAAAAAAATAATGATTAGACTTATCAAGTGAAGTTTTTCCAGGCTGCCTTTCTGACTCCAGGCAAGTGAGTTCTTGGCATGGCTTTCAGTTTTCACAGCCACAGCAGTTTTATCCTCCCCACCCTGACAGTGCCTGGGGATACCTCTGCATCAGAGTTCCTCTGGTTGACTTTTTTAAATGTCTGAGCCTCCCTATTATGCTTATAAGATGTTCATGGGTGGCGTGCTTGGAATCAAAATAGCCCAGGAGATGAGATCACCTACTGTGTTCCTCTCCTCCTGCCCTCATTGGCAACAAATATACACCTCAGGGGCTCCATCCTGACTTCACTGGGCCCTTGAAATCCTGTAAGCTATGCCCCAGACCTCAGGCCCTCCTTTAGCCTACATCTCTCTGACCCTTATGTCCACTGCTGATCAACAACATTGATTGATTTGCCCCGAATTTTCACTTTCACTTCTCAGCATAAAGTAAATGAAAGTCTTGGCCCAGAATTGAGCTGTGCATTAAATGGAACCTTTAAAATGTTTTCTATAACTCAACTTTATTTTTGTTTGACTCCCTGTTCCACAAGAAGGGCAAAACAATTTCTGTGAGCTGGGAGTTGTTCCTCTTCAAGGGCATTATTCCAACTGGTTAGCCTTTGGTCTGCAGGATCAGGGAGATGTCAGGTCCTAACTTATTCTACCCACTGAGCCCTTGAGTTTTAGCCACTCCTGGACCCCTTGGGTGTATAGGAAAGTGTCTTTTGCCTCTAGATTGACCTAGTTCCCAGGAAACACCGAGTTTCTACATGAGACCTCCCTGCTTAGACTCATGACATGCCCCGCGTCTCCTCTGGGTCTCACCTCCTCCTAGAGGACCCACTAGGGGAAGATGGCACTGGCCCTCTCTGCTCTTGGATCAAAGTCTGTCTTGGGTTCTGCCCTGACCATCATCCCTCCCAACCTGTTTTAGAGACCCACCAGCTTTCCAGTTCTCATCACCTCTCTCTCTATTCTCTCCCTCAACCTGGGGTATCATTTTGCAGTCTCAAAATTTGGCAAGTACCAAGAAACCAACTGATTGATATTCTAAACATTTTATCCCACTCAAAATGTCAGGTCCCAATATATGTGAAAGTGGAGGGGAAGGAGGTGGGCTTCTACCAGTCACATGCATGACTTGAGTTCATACAGGTTCCAGGCACTCTGCTGGGCTCTGGGGGTGTAGAGAAGAGTCGGAGGAGCCTCTGCTCCCCAGAAAGCCCCAGTCTAGCTGAGGAGACTGCCAAGAAAACAAAAAAATTGCCATGCAATATGATAAGTGCAGTACTCATCAGATCAAGGAAGGAAAGTTCAGTTCACTGATGGGCAGGGATAGGGTCTTGGTCAGTCTGGGCTGTAAAACAAAGTACCACATACACTAGACGGCTTATAAACAGAAATTTATTCCTCATAGTCCTGGAGGTTGGAAGTCCAAGATCAGGATGCCAGCACGGTCTGGTTCTGCTGAAGGACCTCTTCCAGGTTGTTCCAGGTTGTTCCAATTGCAGACTGCTGACTACTCCTTGCATCCTCACTTGGTAGAGAGCAGACAGAATTCACAGGGATCCCTTTCATAAGATCACTAATCTCATTCTTGAGGGCTCTACCCTCCATCCTTTGTGACCTAATTATCTCCCAAAGTCCCCACTTCCTAATACTATCACCTTGGGGATTAAGATTTTAACATTCGAATCTGGAGAGACACAGACACTCAGTGCACTGCAGGTGGTGAGGGTGATTCAGAACATCTTTCTGGAATGGATGCTAAGAGGCCCCCTGAACAAAAGCATCCCTTCCTTCCTCCTGCAGGTACTTCCCGTCAGCCACACTTGTCCAATTCCATTGGTATTTTCCCACTGGCGTTGCTACTTAAGCAAGTCCTAAAAATAAATTCTTAGTGATGTTATGTTATCAGGAAAGAGTAACACGTTAGCCTGCAAATATACTAGGAGGGTTTATTTATGATTAATTATTAATATGACCCATCTTTACCTACCAGAGACTGGAAGTTTGAAGCTGGGCCAGGTCCTAACTGAAGAGAAAACAGAAGGAAGGCTTGAGCCTGGACACCATCTTGGCTTCCTGGAAGCACAGCCTGAGACAAGGATTCTTATTCAAGTGGTTTATGAAAGAATGCTTCTGGGAAAAGGAGACAGAGGAAAGGATAGGACAAGGGGAAAAGATAAGGATGTGGTCTCAGCTGGAGATGAGCTTAAGTCTAATTTATGGTTGGTCCCACCTTGAGGCAAGAAGGGGGAAGAGGTAGGGACAGCAAGGGACCACCTCCTTTTGAGAAGTCTACATTGGCTGAGGGAGACACCCCAGAGTGATTATCATCAGGCATCTGGGCAGGTACCAACAGCATCTGTTAAAGGCCAAGGACTAGCAGGGAGCCTGGGGTTCCTGACACCCCCAGGCACTCAGTAGAAGACTTGGGAGACAAAGAGGATGAGGCCAGAGGGACAAAGGTACATCAGCCTGGGATATTCCCAAGGATGGTTCCCAATAAACTACTTCTCCTATGGCAGCTCCTGGATAGAAAGGAGTATTTCCCCCAACTTACTCTGCTCTCTCCCAGCATTAGGCCTAGAAAAGCCTTACACTCTAGCAATGGGAAGCACCCTCAAAGCTCTGATCTGCCTTCCCTCAACTGTGACTACGAGATCCCAACTCCTCACCCTGCAGGTCACAAAGGGCTGTCAACAGTCCCTACATCAACTACTAGCCCTGTTACCGAGTCCAAGCTCATACTGCTCACCACTCGACAGGCCAAGAAGTCAATGGACAAATTGTTGGGGCAAGGGAAAGTGACTTTATTCAGAAAGCCAGCAGACTAAGATGGTGGACTAGTGTCCCAAGAACCATCTTACCTGAGTTAGAATTCACGTTTCTTTTATACTGAAGGGAGAAGGAGTAAAATCAAACATTTCCTGCTTCTGGTCAGCCTCCAGAGGGGATATGTTAATTCCTTCCTTTCTGAAGTCATTCACAGATCGGCCTGGTCAGGATGTTAAGCAAAGGTATTTTAGCTTAATGTTCATTACCTGGTAGGTAAGGTTCCCAGAGATGGGCCATTATGTATAACTTAAGTTTATATGCAGCATCCATTTAGTGTTCAACTCGTAGCAAAAGCAGTAGAATACAAAGAGTAAAGCAAAATACAGATCCAATATGGAGTCAGATTTGTTCTTCCCTATGACAGCCCCTGACCAGCATTTCCGCTTTAATCTCTTAGCAATGCTGGCACTGTCTGGGGCATGACACTTACACCAAAGCTGCACATGTGGGCAAGAGATGAGATGCCGCCAACCTTCACCTCCAAATGATTCTCTGTGGTTTCTCCTCAGCAGAGCCACCCCAGGCAGAGCTGCTGAGAAACAGATCAGACAGCTCAGCTCTCAGCTGGAGAGAATCACTGCCATGCTGGGGAACTGGCTTTAGCCGTGGCCAAGCTTCAGGGGGAAAAAAGCCAAAGCAAATGTGAGGATTGGCTCTTCAGGCATCTCAGGGACTAATGGATGTGCAAAAGAACCAAAAAAAAAAAAAAATCATTGTATATGTTGTTAGTAATCATGATTTATAAAGTATGTCTCACCCAGTCCTGTGGTTCCTTTAGCTAAAGTAAACCACAGTCTTTCCTTCTAAAATCAAATATTGGCCATTTTCACAATTCAAATAAACTGCCAAACTCAAATAAATTAACAAATAGAATTTCCTCTGTGTACATCTTCTTCCCAGCATATTCTCCTATGCCTCTGTCACCACTTTGTTTGCTGGTAAATGTTCCTGAGCAACAAAACATAAAGTAAGTAGCAACCAGCTATTAATAAAAATAAAAAAAAAACTGTGGGAAACCCAGTTATGGTTGCTTCATGCTTATTGACTATGCAATCATGGTTCTGCTTTTACAGTCCATACAGAAGATATTAAAATAACTGTTCTTTTTAGCCCTACTATGTACTAGGTCTTGAGCTGCTAGACATTTGAAGTCCAGAATTCTCATGTGCAATTTAGACAGTACTACCCCTGTTTTACAAATCAATACCTAAATAGGTAAATTGAGGCACAAAGAGTCTCAAAGTTAATAGAAAACATTTGCACAAAAGTTAATTAATTAAATATTTACACACCAAAAATTTTTATTGTGATGAGGGCATATAATAAAGAGGCCTGAATTAGTCTTGAAGGTCAGCTAAGGTTTCTCTGAGGAAGTGGTATCTGGGACAAGTTATGAAAGAGGAGGTGAGGGGAGAAAGGGTCAAAGGAAATTGCATTTGCAAATTCCTGTGTGAAACAGTGCAGCTGCTTTGAAAAACATGCTCAAAAGGTTAAGCATAGAGTCACCAAAGGCAAATCCTTCCCAGAGAAGGAAAGAAAATGCAGTCAGCTTCTGAGTAAACTTCTGGGAAACCTCTTAAGTCTGAGGAAGGCTGGGGGAAATACCCAAGGACCAGACTTCCTCTGTCTCCCCAGTTCCCATCCTCCATGGGGGCTACACCCACACCCATGTAGAGATTGGCTACACCTGTGGTTCTCAACCAGGGGCGATTTTCTCACAGTGGGGTATTTGGTAATGCCTGGAGCCATTTTTCATTCTTGAAACTGGAAGAGTGGGTACCACCTGCTCATGGGTAGATGGTGGAAACACACTGTCCCGCGTAGAGAACAGTGTCAGTGGGGCCCCAAATCAGACTACTGGCTTTGAGTCCAGCCTCTTTCTGAAAGACAATTTTATCACTTCTAGAAAGAGACAGACAGACAGTGAGAGAGAAGGAGTAAGTAAAAGTACTGGGTATGGGCAATCCCAGCTCAACATCTTAAAAACTTTCTGGAAAACTTTACTTCCCCATATACATTCCACCCAGGGCTCCTCCCACTCTGTGTCTTTCTCTTTTCTAAGTCAAAGAAATTCACCTTCTTAGTGTTTTCCTTAGAATGTTAGCATTTGATGGCATTTGGTTTGCCTTGAAGACTGGACCAACGGACGCCCCCAAGTAGCTTCAAGATATTTGGGACATAAAAGTAATTCCTTGACAGAAACGAGCACTATTAGACACAGAGAAGGAGGTTGCCTTTGGCTTTGAGCAAACTCAAAGAAAGGTCCAAAGGCTGGCTAGCCCTATGGTTTTCATCCAAAAGTTTATCAACTCTCTAAAATTTCTGTCATTAGAGCCAATTTGAGGGTGACAGTTCCTTCAAACTCAGTGAAAAAGAATTCTCATATTGCATTTTACTCCTCATCTTGTATGCAGACACAGAGCAGTCATTATGACTTATATTCAAATTCCTTACCACATTCCTTTCCTTAATATTCTCCGCTGCCACTGCCGTCATCACTGCCGCAGCTGCATTAGCTAAATCGAGCCGTCCACATGCAGCACCTTGCCCAGCCCCCCCTCGCCCAATAAAACCACCATTCACTCTGCTCACATTAAGTAATGATTTGCAATGTCCTTCTCCCTTTTCCTGCACATGACTCTGCCAACAGCATCTCTTAATGCAAACAGTAAAAACTGAATTACAAGCGTGATCCAATTTCGCTCTGCATAATTAGTGGATTAGACATCAGAGAAAATCCACTTATTTTCGCAGCTCATCCAGCTTCCCACCTCCAGCTCCCCACCTCCCCCGCCACCCCACATTCAGAAATAAAGGCTCCAGGAGCACAAAGTGAGAAAGGGCTTCATTGCTAAAGGACAATTACAGCTATTAAATTAGTTTTCAGATGACTCCAAGTGTGATTCTTTCTCAGTTGGATGTTTTGGTTTTTTTTTTTCCTGAGAAAACAAAGCTGGGGATCTGAATGACAACAGCCAAGTCAAAAGTATTCACTTGAAGCTGCACATTTTTGCAAGAAATTTTGGAACGAACTCTGTAGCTGGAAAACATCAAGCCACTGAGTTTGTCTCAGCCTGGTTTCTGGAGTCAGATAGTTTAGGTTTAATTCCTGCCTCTGCCATCTGTGTGATACTGAGCAGGTTACTTAACTTTTCTCCATCTATTTCCCTACCTCTAAGATCGGTGGGGTTGTGAGTGTTCAGTGGGAGAAAACCTATAAAGTGCTTGGAACACCGTCTGGCACGTAGGAAATGTTCAAAATGGTCTGCATTGTCTTCTGCGCCTAGAGTCCAGCTAGGGACAACAGGTGTCCCCAACCCAAGCACCCAGGCCACCCTGCACATGGAGCAGGAATCAGGGGCCTGGACCGTAACAGAGGCCCGGGTCCCACCCTGTGCAGCTCGGAAGCCTCGTAAACGTGTGGTCCATCCACCCGGCACTGCCACAGATTGTCACAGATGGATGCCGGAAGTGGCTCTCCCCAGTATGGCAAAGGCTTTGTTGAAGAAACAAACAGAAGAGGCTTTTGCCACTGACCATGATGTAGGGGCAGAAGTCGGGGCAGGGAAGGCTGGGAGAGCAGGGAGGGGAACAAGACTTCTCAGATTTTCTCCCGTACCTCTTCCCTCCCAAATGTCCACACGAGCCACCCACTGAGTAAATTGAGATGTCAACAGTTGAGCTGACAAGCACGCCTGTCACGAAAAAGCAATCACGGTGGGGTAGCTCTTCTGTTGTCTTAGCATCAGGAGTGTGATTGCTGTCTCAGAAGGGCTTTAGGTGCATTTTCTCATCTAACACTTAGGACAGCCCTCTGGGATACATGCTGGTATTTACTCTGATTTTACAAAGGCGGAAACTGAGGTTCAGAGAACTCAAGTAAATGCCCAAGGGTGCACAGCTTGTCACGGACAGAACTGGTACTGAAAACACAAATCTATTGATTTTGGAGTTCAGACACTTCACCGCTCGGCCTGATTCCTTGCAGCTTCCTGGAGGCTGTGGGTTGGGCATCTCTTTAACAAACACTGTCCTGGGGACAGGTAAGGGAAAGGGGCGACATAGGGGTTGGGGACTAAGTGGTATAAACTATTAAGTATAAAATAAGTTGCAAGGATATATTGTACAATAGGAGGAATATAGCCTATAAATGGAGTATAACCTTTAAAATTGTGAATCACTATATTATACACTCGTAACTTATACAATATTGTACATCAACTGTACTTCTATTTTTTTTTTTAATGTCATTCTGTAATCGAGCAGGACCCTATGGGGCCTTCCTGGAACAGATCCCCTCACCATGTCCTCCACCTGCCTCTTGTCTGTCGAAAAACTTTAGTCCTCTAGGCCTTCCCCGAGTTCCAAAGAGTACGTTTAATCAGAGAAAGGAGAAAATGCAGAAAGAAAGGAAAACAGTCAAGCAAGACAAAATAATAATAGTCTAGCCATTAAACAAAATCAAGTACCTTTAGTTCCTTCTCAGGGACAATAGATAATATTCTGAGCCACGTCCTTGAGCTGTTTTGCAGCTACTGAAACCCTCACCAGGTGGAAGAAGTTAACTGTAGGCTGCCCACAAGCACGTGGACCCCAGACTGGTTGGAACCAAAAGGTTGATGATGTTCACTCCTGATGACCTCACCATCAACCAATCAGAACAATATCCATGAGCTGATAATGTACCCTGTAACTCCGCTGTTTTTAAAAACCTTTCCTTGAAAGCCTTCAAGGAATTTGGGTCTTTTAAATCCTAGCTACCCAGACTCCTTGCTTGGTGTCAGTAGATTGGCTTTACTGAGCACAGGCAAGCAGACCCAAGTTTAGCTTGATAACAGTTCCTAGATGTTATATCTCCATTCGAACCTGCCTCTTTTCTGCTGAAATAAGCACAAACAGCCTTGCATTCATTCAGTGTGTTCTTGTTGGCTTCAGCACATAGTAGGTGCTGAGAATATAGGTGATGAGGTAAATTGCTAGAATGGAATTTTTTTCCATGTAATTTTTCACCGCAAATGTCCACTGCTTTCATGAGGCACCCAGCTCAGTGCTGAAGGGACACAAAGGCCTAAGACACCATCCTTGACCTCAAGAAGCTTACGGTCCAGTGGGGCTCCAGGACAGAACATTGAGTCTAAGGAAAGGATGTGCTGGGGACTTGGAAGAAGATGCAATCCACTGGGATAAGAAGATTGTGACAAGACTAGATGGAGGAGGTGGCACTTGGTAACTGCATAGCACAGGGAACTACATTCAATAGCTATAATAAAAAAATATGAAAAGAAATATGTATATACGTATAACTGAATCACTATGATGTACACCAGAAACTAATACAATATTGTAAATCAACAATACTTTAATTTAAAAAA
This sequence comes from Vicugna pacos, assembly GCF_048564905.1. Classification (NCBI taxonomy): domain Eukaryota; kingdom Metazoa; phylum Chordata; class Mammalia; order Artiodactyla; family Camelidae; genus Vicugna; species Vicugna pacos. Next base: position 10,908,640 of record NC_132991.1, on the reverse strand, counting down.
AAGAAGTTGGCAACCTTTTTCTGCAAAGATCAGAGTGTGAATGCGTTAGGCTTAGAGGATCATAGGATGTCTGTCACGAGTGCTCAGCTGTGCTACTGTAGTGTGAAAACAGCCATGGACAATACTGTGTCAACGGATGAGCGTGGCTGTATTGCAATAAAACTTTACAGACACTGAAACTTGAATTTTGTGTAACTTTTGCATAGCACAAAATATGAATCTTCTTTTGATGTTCCTCCAACCATTTAAACACGTAAAGAGTCATTCTTAATTTGCAGGGCTACACAAAAACCGGCAGGAGGCAGGATCTGGTTCATGGTCCTTTGCTTGCCAACCCTGACTTAGGCACTTAGGCCCTTAGAAAAAAACTCAGGAAATATTTTGTCCCAGCCCCACATGTTATGGTTGAGTATCGGACCCCCAGGGAAGAGGTGACTTGACCAAGGACATCTGGGAATTTCAGATTATCACCAGGAGCTCAAAACAAAGAGTATCGCTCTTCAACGTCAGCCATCACTGGCTTGAAAACAGAAAAATCAGTCTTTCAACTGCTTTGGTTTCCTTCAATTTCAAACAGCCAGTTTAATGGGTCCCTCCACCCCCTAGAACTTTTTAGTTTACTCTCTGATTTTATAACTTGGTCGTGAGACAGCTGTATTAAAAATTCTTAGAAGTGAAACGTGATGAGCAATTTTGTGTCACAACAAGGACCAAAATGTGTTTTCACCACTTGAATCTTACTAGGATACATTCTGAAGCACTGAAATATGTCTTCAACCTTCAGAAACGATAAAAAGACGACACTGTAAATTGACTATACTTCAATAAAAAAAAAAAGACAACACTGTAACTTCACCTTCACACAAACTACACAAGGAGAGAAAAACTACAAAATGTAAAAGGCGATTTTCTCTTTTAAAAATTGCTTTACATATTTTAATTCCTGTATTTCCCTTGGGGGTTAGATATTTCGGTCACATAGTTATCCAATTAAAATGAAAACTCTGCTTTATCCTTTAGGCGAGGACAGCTGCCAGCTGCTAAGTTTTATAAAGTCTTTAATCTTGTCCATAAATATTTAACAAGAATTGGTTGGTACACAGGCTGAAGTAAAGTAAGAAATCAAAGACAGAATCTTGGGAATAACCTCTGTGCTGTGTGAACGCTGTATCACACAAAAGCCGAATGACCAGTGTCCTCCTTTTTTTAATTAAAATTACTATTAAAACATCTCTGAGTATTTTGATCACTCCTTTAGCCTGCTTGCCCTCACAAATGCACAAAAATAGGTAGAGTACAAAAAGATATTCAAGGGAGTATCCATGCCCTTTTCTCCAGGATCCTGCCATTTTTTTCAGAGACAGAATCTCCGAAAAGACATGTTTCCATAGAAACCCACAATGAGGATCTCTAAGCACGTTGGCAGCATTTGAAAATATAGACCCTTCTTTTTCATTCTCATCTCCATGCACACACACACACACACACACACACATCCATACAGACCCACATACATACACCACATCCTCACACCTACACGTAGACCACCACCACCACCACCATCCTACACATCATTATCCCAATATCCCAAACAGGCTAAAAACTCAGACTAATCAACTAACCACAAAAACACCAAGGATTCTTTGGTCTGCAGAAAAGAGAAGGCTGCCATTTGCCTAGACCTGGTCTTTGGACTTCAGCCCTCTCCCTCCCACCACCCAGCTCCATGCGGTAAGCCTGCAAATCTTTGAGTCATCTTTACGTTCCTCCCAGGTAGAGACCCCTCACGAGTTTTCCTTGTTCACTCTCTTCCATGTGGGATCACAGTACATTCTAGAGAATGAAGACTTTATGCTTCTGGAATAGATCTCTTAGAGCTTGAAGGTTTTCCCCACTTGCCTGTGTAACTAACAGATTTCAGGATCTAGCCCTCCTTGCTGGTGAGAAATTCTTCTTTAAAGCTACATGAAACTTCTCAAGAGTTCCATAAACTCACTGATTGTGTCCTTGCTCCATCCACAGAAGAGAGAAAAATTGGGTGGCAACCACCTCCTTTAGGTCAGAGTAGACTGGCAGATGAAAGACAGACCCAAAGGGAAGGAGGAAAGGCAGGAGGGAGGGAGAGAGAGAGAGAAAGATATTAATTGATGTTCCCCAACTTCCTTATTTTAGCTCAATGATTCTGAGCACTCAAGATATTCTTTGCTTCTCCAGAAATATTATTTTTCATTGCTTTAATCCTATCTTGGGTCTCTCCTATTATCTCAAATTCAGGATTTTCTAAGTCTAGACACACCAGAGAGCCCAGACTCCTTGCCGTGGGAGTCACCTTGGCCTTTGCGATCACTTCCCTATAACAGTTGTCCATCCTGATTCTGTTCTTTTACACCAGGACATGCCCGCTGCCCACTCAACACTTCAATCATTTACTTAACAAATACTTAGGGAGGGCCAGCCATGTACCAGGCACTGTTCTAGGCACTGGGCTTAGAGCAATGAACAAAGTGACACAAATCACTGCCTACTCAGAGCTCACACATCGCCCCCAGTTTCATCCAGACCAGCTCTGGTTCCGTGTCTCCCCCAGTCCTCCCTTGACTCAGGGCTCAGCCACCCATCTACCATCCTGATCTTTTCCATCCCCATTGGATGCTAGGGTTGATTTCTCACTCCTTTGACTCTAGACTATTCTATAAGATGGCTCAGAGCTTCCTAGGGTCATGTTTTGTCACTGACATGAGCGACTATCTCACATTGAGTCCCCAGATGCCCCCAAAACTTGGGTAGACAATTTTCATTACAATAGTTTAAAAAATTTTATACATTGCGTTTTCTGGGTGCCAGGTTCTGTTTAAGTGTCTTACACAAATTAATTCATTTAACCCTCTTAGCAATGAGGTAGGTGCACTTTAGCCACATTCCTTGACTGACTCATGAATAGTGAAACTGTGGCTTGCCTGAAGTCACCCAGTCCAACCCTGTGGCTGCCGTCCTGCATTTGACAAACTTGGCTTTTCGTTTGCTCCAGATGTCTTTGGTTATGTTTTTGCCCACATTGCCTTTTCCCCAAGATCATTTGAAGTGTGATCCTTACCATACATCACTCAGTGTTCCTCTCTCATGACTCCAGTGAAACTGAAGTGGCCCTGGGCCAAGGGCATCACCTTGTGGGTACCACTTGTTTCATCATACAGGTTGATGAAGAGGGAGACATCAAGGACCCGTTCTGTCAAACTGCGAAGAACCAGAACTCGTGCCTGCACCCTGCATCCCCGTTCTGCTATTATAAAAGGTGTCTGGGTTTTCCTATCTCCTCCCATCTGGTGCTCCATTATATTGTCCACATGGCATCCCCTACCCTTGACATCGCTCATCCCTCATGTAATGATGATTACCAGCCTTCCACTCCCCTAAATTCTCTAGGGCAGTTTCCTACAGATCTAGGTTTTGTTTTATTTATCACTTCTCTCTGCCCTTTCTTGCCTTAATTAAACTCAGCCTCGGGACATAGGAAACTGGAGAACTTTTTTTTTCTTCTTCCTTTTGATGAAAGCAATATTGTTTCCTGGGGACAGTGATATTCCCCCTGACCTCCCACCCCTCCTCAAACACTAGTTATGCCTCAAAGAGCCTTTGTCCTGTTTTCTCACTTTTGCTTGAGTGTTTCAAGGTTTGACTTACATGTTAACAGTTCCTGATCCAAATGGAGGAAATGAATGGGAGGTGGCCTTCATTTTCCTCTCTTTTATCATCAGCTCCTACTATCTTTCCAAAGCATTGAAAAGCAGCCACTTTCTCATTCAGGACAAGCTTTACAACTCACAAGAAAGGCCCTTCTTGTTATTTACCTAGACAGATGGACGGAAAAGAATTCATCTGATGGTAACAGCTCTCAGTTATTTGTGGTTTGTGAGAAAGAAAGGCCAGCCAGTCTCAAACCTCAGCAAATGTATACCTATATGGTATGGTTTGAGGGTTCACCCCAAAACTGAGGCCATCTTCCATTCTCCCAATCCTCATTTACAACAGTAACAACAAAAATAATGCTCTTAGGGTCATATAAAGTCACTAATATCTTAGCACACATGAACATACTGAATTCCTCCAAGACTGGAGTGGCCATTGATTACACTCAAGACAAAGGCACATCCTTCTCCATTCCATTCTTCTTCCACAAGATAGGGGGAGCTTTCTGGAGCGTTGTGCTACTATTCTGCATAAAACCCCTTCCATGGTTGCATCGTGTCTTCAGCCTGAAATCTAGGCTCGGCAGCCTGACAATAAAGTCCTGCAACACCAAACCCCTCAACCCCTCAGCTCACCTCCTGCACACCATGCGCTTCCCCCTCTGTGGTCCCACCATCCTGGGACCACACCCCTCTGCTGCGGCAGTCAGCCTTGCACGCCTGCTCCCCCTTAACTTGGCTAACTCCTCTTCCCCGACAAGACTCAGCTCATGTGTCACCCTCTTTGGGAAGCCCCTCCTCACTGTCTATTCCTAGTCTGCTCTGGACTCTGAGGCAGTCTTGTGCTTCTTCCCATCACAGCTTTAAATGGAATGGTCCATGTCGTCCCTGCTCACGGTCATCCTGTCAGGAAAAAAGATGTTTCTCATTTGTGTTTCCCCTGTGCCTCTTGAAAATAACATTGTCCTCTAATAAGGGGGTGAACAATGGGAAAGATGGGATGAATGAATAAATGGAAGAAGGGTGAAGATGGAGTAGAATCACCCAACACCGTCACCCCAAGGAGCATAATTTTCCTGAGGGTATCCCCTGACTGGAGGGACCAAAAGGCCCAGCAGGTGGAATGTATATGGAATTGCTACATAAATAATGTCCCCAAAGTCACTGAGTTCCAGGAGGGTCTCAACTTTGCAGCATTGGAGTGATAAAGGGCAGGTCTCCAGTATCTCGCCAAGGGGACAACCTTCTCATTGCAGCTCTAATAGTCCAAGACATTAAGGCATCATTAAGATTTGGCAGCAGAGCCAGCGTGGATGGCTGATAGGAACTTCCTCAGCCCAGCTGGGGGCCAAGGCGCTCCTGCCGCCTTCAGTCTCCTGCTCAGTTCCCTGAAAGTCTCAGCTCTTATTTGAGGACAGGAACATGCCAAACCTTAAATCTGCTACCAAGAGTTCACTCCCCTGGAGCTAATTCAAAATTATCTATGGCAACAGGAGACAGCTTGGAGAACTCAATTTGGTCAAATATCTAAGCCCTTTATTTTAGCCTGTATTTTCAGCTTCATTATCATCATCATCACCACTATCATCAATATGAGTTTTTAAGTGACTGTAGCACAGGTCTTGAAAAAGCATACAAATAACCATAAATAGGAAAAGTTTTTGTTGTTGTTTGTTTGTTTTCACAATTCTGACATGCAAGAGGTGGATATCTTTAACATTTGACTTGTGAAAGGTTTATAAGAAAAACAATAAAGCAAATTTAGTTTTTTAAAGGAGACAGAGAGAAACTTCCACTTCTGGAGAACATACGTGTCCCTGGTCTTCCCACTACTTATAACTAAAAGCCCAGGACATTACATGTAAAGCAAAACAAGAAGATTCTGAAACGTGGAGGGGAAAAGCAGGCCAACTAGGAAACTTGAACCTAAGGGACGACACCGTGGGGAGACCCCTAGTTTTTTCCTTGCCCCATGTACATACCCCAGACTAGGAGCTAAATAAACTGGCAACCTGCAAATGCCAATGAATACAGACCTAAAAAAAGCCCCTCCAAGAGCCTACTGTCCCTAATAAAAGGACCATTCAAAAAGCAGCCCAGAAAGACAGATGACTTTCAGACAATCACGCTCTCCTCCAGCCAAACATCACAGATAGAACTGACCCCACCCATGCCAGTGAAGGCCAGGTGGCGAGCTTAGACATCCATCCTCTTTGGTCTGTAAGAAGGTCTGAACTCTCTCAGCAGGTGATGTCAGAGGAGGCAGAGTGGGGAGCAGGCCACGCAGAGCAGTTGCCTGTCGTCACCGGCATGTAATGGGCAGTCACACAGTCCCCCACTCCCAGTTTATGGAGACACGTGGGAAGTCCACAGTGACGCAGCACCAAGTAAGTCACCTACCAGTAGTGACAAGGCACCGCGGCTGGGGATCAGAGGAGGCCTGGCATCAAGTGCGGGCTTCAACCGTCACCCACTGATCATGAGGCCACCCTGCCGCTCACTGTGGAGGCCATGTGGGATCAATGACAAGGCATCTCTGCCCTCCCAGGCAAGGAGAGGATAAAGACCTAGAGGTGAGTCAGTTCTCTTGCCCCACCCTCGGGGGTCAACAGAAGGTGCAGAGGAACTGGTATTTCCACCCCGACCCGGCAGAAACGAGGGTGGGCTCCCCTTCTCTGATGGAGCGATGCTACAAACACCAGCTGAAATAGAAGGTCTAATTAAGACAAAGGGTCCATAACATAATACCCCAAATGTTCAGATTTCAATCAAAAATCATTCATTATACAAAGAACTAAGAAAATTTCAGCTAGAATGGGGAAAAAAATAAATATCCACATAGAGATGTTAGAATTATCTGACAAGGATTTTAAATCAGCCATCATATAATGCTTCAACGAATAATTAAGAACACATTTGAAACAAATGATAAAGTAGAAAGACTTAGCAAAGAAACAGAACACCAAATGGAAATTTTAGAACTGGAAAATACAAAAGCTGAAATGATAAAAATCACTGGATGGACTCAAAGAGCAGAATGTAGAGGACAGAAGAAAGAATTAGTGACCTTGAAGATAGGACAACAGAAAGGATCCAATCTGAACAGCAGAAAGACACTGGAAAAAAATAAATAAATACACACACAGAGATACTCAGGAGCCTGAGATAAGGGTTTCATGGACTCTCTCCGTCTTACTTTGCATTACTCCATGTGAATAGATAGTTATCTCAAAATAAAAAGTTTAATTAAAAAATAAAAAGAAAGCAGAAAACAGGAAAGGTCTTGAGTGACAGTTCACCAAAGAGGAAACAAGCATAGCAAAGTTGGAAAAGGGGGGATGTTCAACCTTACTAATCAACAGATTTAGGACAGATTTTTCTTTAAAACAAGAAGTAAATTTCCTGCAGGTTCTCCACATAATGAAGAGGATGTCCCCTGGTAACAAAACTTTCATTTGGGCATAATAGGAACTTCTGAGTTTTATATAGCATAATAATTTTATGGCTAACCTACGCGGGTATCTTTGTGCCAGGAGCTACATTATATACTTCACAAGGATTATCTCATTTAATCCTCACAGAGATTCTAAGAGGAAGGTACTTAAATAAACCCTCTTTCACAGATGAGGAAATTGAGTCTTAAAGAGATTAAGCAAATTGCCCAAGATTACCCAGCTCAGAAATGGTAAAGCCAGAACCCCAAGTCCAGCAGTCAGACCGCAGAGAACACTCTCACACCCAGGCTTTAGGAAAAGCTACCCTCCCCTGGTAGACAGATCTCTTGGAAGGAAGGATCAGTTTCATTAGCAGCCCAAGAACCTTCTGAGATCACAGCCCGGTCCCCCTGCTCCCAGATTCTCAAGCAGCACCTTGGCTGGACTGGGTGTTCCTGGCCCTTAAGGTCCACTGAAGGGAAAGGATGCTCAGGACACCAAAAGGTGGGAGGCATCTGATGGCTCAGGCACAACAGGGTCCCTGAAGCTCACAGGCTATATTTGGGGTGGCAGGGGACAGTGCCATCAACATGACCCTCACCCTCAACCAAGCCAACCTGACACAACAGCTGAGCTTGAAAACACTAAGTGAGCGTGCGGGGCACGTGGACGAGAGCTTGAACCTCACCAGCCACACCTCGGCAGCTCCAATGACCTTATTCCCGAAAATTTGGAAGGCAGACAAATTCCACCCTGTGGATTCTCAGGTGAGGCAGGGATGGGGATGTTGCTGGAAGGTCTCAAGATGGACATCCTGAACTTCCTGCTAATATTGGCTAGAAATGCTTAAATCATGCTCTGGGGGTAATTAGAACAATATAAACAGCATTTGTACCCTGAATAAGTAAAGCAAGCCATACAGATTCTATTTGTTATCAAAAAAAATGCATGTTGAAATAACAGTAGAATGTCATTCTTTTTCCTAAAATAGGCAGTAAAATATGATACTCCATGATGATGAAGGAAGTTTGATGCGACAGGGACTCTGACACATGGCTGAAGGAACTATAAGTGGATACAGGTTCTCTGGAAAGCATTTAGCACTATGTATCCCAACCTCTGTGAGGCCAAAAAAGATTTATGGGCAAAGATGTTCACTGCAGTATTGTCCACAACAGTGAAAAATTACACAGGACAACAAGGGGAAGGTTAAACAAATTAGAAAGACCCATACAGTGGAATATTATTGGCCATTCAAGTTATGAAAAAGCATGTTTATCAGTATAAGGAAATGCTCGTAACATAATGCTAAGTGAAATAAAACAAGACATAAAACTCGACATGCAGTAGGATTTCAACCATAGCAGACGCACCAGCTCAAACCAAAATGGAAGGCAACATTACATAAATACCCAGGACCTCTTAGCAGTGGGATTTCAGAATAGTGTTTTATTTTACTTGTTTCCAGATTTTCCAAATTGTCTAAAATTGACATGGTCCCTTTATAATGGGAGGAAAACCAAAGAAAAATAGCTGAGTCCTGTCTGTAACCTCTGGGAGGTTACTAATGATGACAGTAAACACAGGGCAATAGAACAGGGGCTAAAGCAGATAAATGAGGGGTCGGGGGTGGGGGCACCGCGTGTATATCCGTCCACACGTGTGCCTTTCTGGCCGTTACAAAGCCGCTGGCAGGACGAAAGGATGGTTTATGTTTATTATTTGTCACTGTCGCTGTCTGAGACACAACACCCAAAGGGGAAAGCCAGATGGCATCTCGTCTAAGGAAGGACAGAGAAAAGGAAGGGTCTGCATAATGCAGAAGCCAGACAACAGCTGGATGGGGCGTCGCGGGGCGCGCCTGGAGATCAGCACGTGGGGTTGCTGGGCCTTTGTGTCTCCGCTCTCTTCTTCCACCGCAAATCTCCTCCGGCAAAAGCCTGGACAGCCCTTACAGGACAACCAAGCGGCCCAGCCCCTCCCTACACACACCCCAGCTGTCGCTGGGGATGCTCAGAGCTCTGAGCCTGGGGCCGCCTGGCAGCAGGTTCAAAGCTGCAGGCAGGGTCTGACTCTGCAAGTCAGGACCCCAGACACAAACCCGGGATCCAGGGGTCAGGAGGGAACAGGCAGCAGGCTGGCTTTGTCGGACTTCGCAGTCGTTTCGATGGGTCAGAACAGCCAATCTCTCATCAAAGATCAAATCCCCTGCCATCTTTGTATGCAGGAGGGGGAGGGGGGAGAGAGAGAAGGAGGGAGGGAGAGAGAGAGAAATTTAAAACGTTACCTGTATTAATAGAAACAGGAGTACTTCTGGAGAATAAAATTCATGTTCAGAGAAGCACGGCCACCCCTTTCTAAGGTCTTTCAAATACAAATACAGCTCCAGCAGTGATGACACAACTGGAAGAGGGTTATCAGCAAAGCCTTCCAGAATCTTATGACGCGAACCAAGACGACTCCAACTAGGAAGCCAGACGAAAGCAGGTTGTGTTGATTCATCTAATGTGCAAAGCACTCTCCGTACATCAGTGTAGGAGGAATAGTCCTAAATGGGTTAAAGGGTTACTCATTCTTCCCTGAATTTTAAAAGGGAATTTCATAGCTATGAAACAATTTGAAAGAGGGAAAATGGACACCTTTGACCTGGGCCATATGCCCCTTTTGTTGTAATTGTATAAAATTTACATTGTTTTCTCATTGTCTCCTTTAACAGTTACCCCATTATCATTTCATCATTATTGTTTTATCTTTTCAGCAGCATCCATTCTTTGACAATTCTCATTAATGTCATTGTATCCTCATCCTGAAATAAATCTCTTTATTAGTTTTTTTTTCATGCTATTTGCCTGGTCCTGTATTTGTGTTTTATGTGTATTATATTACATTTAAACTGTCAGTAGGTAATAACCATATTATCCTGTGGAAGAAACTGGAGCTTAAGTAACTTAAATGACCTGCCCAAAATTGCACAGTCGTCAGGCAGTAAGTAGAGTGGGGGCTGGTTTGGGGGCTGTCATCTTCAAAGCCTTTTTCAAAGCCCTTCATTTACTCATGATCCAGCACTTCCTCCCACTCGGCTCTACTGATGAGACGAAAACCATGCTGAGATCCTCTGAAGATGCATCCTGAAGGACACTTAACCCAGTGTGACGGCCTCAGATAATAATGCTGCCCACTGACTCCAGCCATGAAAATCTCCCAGAACCTACATTGTCCATAATTACTGACTTTATCACCACGCTATTTGCTGCTCTTACAGGGGAGTGATAGATAAGGGGAAACATTTTAGAGAAGGATAAAAACACACTATTTTAAAAAAGGCTAGAAGTGCAGTTGATAAAAATGTAATTACCTGTTTCTTCATGGAACACGTTGGTAAGGTGTTTCCTGTGGGCAATAAAAGGCATTTAGGAAAATTGTTGGTCAACGTTTCTCTGAGCTCTAACTATCAAGCAGTTTTGCGTTACAATTAATAGATTTTTTTTAAGACGCTGTTTTAAATGTTTTAAGACATTGTAGTGAAGGTTCATGGACCTTTGGCTCCAGGATCCTATCCCATTTTAGGAGATTATATTCTATGATCAGAAGAATGGTGTGTTACTCACAGTGTCATACTCCGCGATGGAATTCAAGAACAGACCTCTCTCTAGTGCATATTTCAGGTAGCTGTTCTGTTTTGAGTGTTTTGATGTTAATGTAATCAACAGCATCATTTGTGATGCTTGTGAACACGTATCTTTCAAAGAGGAAGTGCAGCAAAACAAAAATGAAAAATAAAAAGCACACACGTTCCTCTGTTCTGTCCTTTCAAACCTGCTCTGTAGGACAAATTCCTCCTTATAATCAAAAATGTATATGTTTTCTGTCATCCTTGTGTATAAAAAAAATCCTCTACTTTTAGACTCTCAATCTTTTTTTCATAGCAAAACTATTCAGTCCCAAGCAAGAGTTAAAACTCTCAAATGCATTTAATAGCAAAGCTGCTCCTTCATCCAGGAGGGGGCCAAAGCCACATTCTTCATTTCCCCACCTGGAGCATCGGCCTCTCTTTTCAACTCAAGAGGATGCCTCTGCTACCTCTAGGTGCAGGACAGAGGAGAATTCAAGGGCAGGAAAGGATGACTTCCAGCTGTAGCAGAGGGTTAACCTTGACTCTTCCTCTTGGGGCCCTTTTGGTATTTCAGAACCCAGAGGTTGGCATCTTCTTCTCCTGGGACTGGTTGCTTTTGGGGTCCCTCCTCAGCCCTGCCCCTGCAGCCCCCCAGACACAGGCTGCCTATTAGGTCCTAATGCTTCTGCAAGTGGTGGACCTGAGCCAAGTCCTTATAAGGGAGCTCTAGGTCAGCTTTCTTCCACTTGGCTTGTCCTTTGTCTCCTCCATCTTTGTCCCAAACTTTGAAAGTGTAGCTGATTCTCAAAGCAGCCCATTCTCCAGCTGAGCCACAGGATCTCACCTTCAGACTTCCTGCTCTGCATCCTGCAGTCTCTGTGTCTCCTGGTCCCCAGATGAATAGGTCCAGCTCTCTGCATGGTCCCTCTGAAGACCCTCTCACTAGGCAGAAGCGGAAGGGAAGTACCCACCTGCCTTTCCCAATCAGAGCAATGGAAAGAACGTACTCCAACATCTTGCAAACTTCCTCAAAGAAATCCTCTCCTGACTTTCCCGCTTCTCTTTTGTTTTTAATTGATTATGTATATATTTTTTATTTGGGGGAGGTAATTAGGTTTTTATTTGCTTGTCTTTAATGGAGGTACTGGGGATCGAACCCAGGACCTCGTGCATGTTAGGCACACACTCTACCACTGAGCTATCCCCTCCCCCTTTCCAGCTTCTCCTTTATGTAGACAGATTAGGCAGCAATCACAAATTAACCCCCCAATTGTCAGCAGCTTAGCAAAACTTTACTCCGCTCTCAGGCAAAGCCTGCTGAGAATCTGGATATGTGGCGAGGGCTGCTCTCCCTCAGGTGATCCAGCATTCCAGGCACTTTCAGGTTTGTGGCTTAGCCTTGACCACCGAGACTAGGGAAGAGAGTGCCTGCAGAAGCCACACCCAGTCTTCTACGCTTTGGCCTAGAAGGGACAGGTGTCCCGTCCCTTCACAGTCTATTGACCAGAACAGTCCTGGGGCCCCGCCTGCCCACAAGGAGGCCAGGGATGAAGGAAAGCTCAGAAGCAACTGGTGAGCATTCCTATCTCAGCCACATCCCCTAGCACGCCTAAGGGGCATATGGACTTTAATTTCCTTTAAAGTCCTTCAACAATAGAGCATCTCACTTTGTTACACGAGGGTTGTTGTCGCCTAATGTCTTGGATATCAGCCAAAACAGAGACAAAAAGAGTCCCATTAAAACATCCTATTACACGTAGGTTAACATTTTAAAAGCTTACTGGTACCATGAAGAGAACTGACTCGCATTGAGCTTCTACCAGATCGTGTTGTTTATATGTGTGACCTTATTTGACCCTCACATGAATGCTAAGATATAGGTGGTAATGCTCCAATTTATTACATAATGGGACCCGAGTCACAGAGACTAAATACATTGGCCAAGGTCAGTTCACTAGGGAAGGAGTCAGGTTTTTAGAATCCAGGCGTGTGTTTCACAATAGCTTTCTCTTCCACGTGGCTCACATTTTGTCCATCTCAGACAAATCCACCCTCTCAGCACTAGACATATTTAGAAAGCTAGAATAATGCATATGGGGTTAATATCAGGATTACTGTCAGAATCAATGATTTTAGCTGGATTTTAGAAATGTAGAAATATCACTAGGCTCAGAACAAAAGGTCTTTCTGTCATTTCTTCCATGGGATCATGCCTGAGTGATGCCTTGGCACATGGAAAAACCTAAAGGGCACATGGAAAAACGAAAAGCTGTGAAGAATACAGCTCATGCACAGGTATGGATGAACAATTCGTACATTTTTCAAGTATTCACTGAATACTACCTTATATACACATATACATTAAATTTGAAAAAGATTTAATTGACGATTCCCAGATGTACTTCATTGTTGTTGATCTTTTGGAAGAGGTCGTCTAAGGAGAAGAATGTGTGGTTCTGGCTCATGAATCATGTAAGGAACCCAGCCTAGACTCTGTTGCAGTGGATGGAAAAGCTTGCTGACTCACTCATGCTTGACCTCTTCTTACTTGCCTACCGTTCTCACCTCCATCTTGATCTCTGTGAGTCTATTAGTCAGACATCCTCTTCCTGTTTACCTAGAATAATGTAAACTTTGAGACATTCCATCCACCAATGACTCATGCAACTTGTAAAATATTCACACTGTACATCAAATAAATATGTCACACCGTGATTTCAACCTCCTTCATTCTTGGGGAAATTGGTGTTAATGACTTATCTGCCAGCACATAAGAGTCCCAAGTGGGAGGGAATCTAATGAATTGGACTGAAAGTGCAGTGTGTGGTTTTGACTGTGTTTTGAAAGTGGTTTTCACAGTTCATCCTCAAGAACATGTAGCATATAGCAATTCAGAGAGTGAGGAAACAGACTTAACAAGCATGTCAGCCTTGACTGCCTGCACCCTATGGGATTAAAAGAAGAAAAAAAAAAGCCTTTTCAAAGGATTCTCCAATCCTAGGCAATAATCATCACCCATGGCTCCAGAGATGCTGGAGTGCTTAAGGAATTAGCAGTGGAGAGGGTAGAAAAGACAAAGCCAAACAAAAAGAAGTACCACATAATAAGAGTTGAAGTTTCAAGCAATGCTGAATGGCTCCTCCAAAATCTGGCTGAAGAATCTCCGTGCAGGTGAACCATTGTGTTTTCCTCCTCTCCTGAGGAAATCCAGTTCAGTGCCACAAATGTTTGCTGAGCTCTCCTGTGCAATGGCCTAGCATTATTTTCGGAGGGAATACAGACATGAGTAAGACACTAAACTCGTCTGTGTGTATGCTGGGAGGGGAGGAGCATATACAAACAAGGCAAGGTCCCAAGGCTAAAAGGCGATAAAAGACCAACGCACTTGACTAGAGTTACAGGTTACAGACTATTGAAGATTCCCACCTGATTCAGTACCTGCTCACACACGTGCACATTTGCGCTAGACCCATCTGACTGGCACCATCCACCAGCCACTCCTCCCTTCCCAGGCAGAAGCTGCCTGTAGGTGCAAAAGAGATTACTTTGCAAACCAACAGCAAGTTAGGTGCTAAATATCTGATTTTCCACCTACCAGGCATTTCCATAAAACACTTCCCTACTCTATATTTATAAGTTCTTTATTGAACTAGAACCTCATTTCTACCTCAATCTGCATGATTTTCTCATTAGATTTCTGGTCTTAGACAGTCGTTTCATTTAACAAACTTATTCTGAACAGAAGCCATCAGCCAGGATTTGTGCTCAGTACTAGAGACAAAAATGAATATGATACAATCTGCATTCTTCAAGGCTTTATGCTTTATTAAGGGAGATAGAATATGCAAATAAAGCAAAGAAAACATGTTGTAGAGGGTTGCTTCTTAACCCTTTAGAACTATCAATCAACTTAGGATTTTGACCTCTAGAAGAAAACAAAGATCAGAGGCACGGGTGGCGGGTAAGACAGGTGGACCGAAGGCAGTAGGGAGGGCAGCGTGCTTAGGAGGCATGGCAAACGTTGCTCACGGTCAGTCCAGCAGATGGTCCTCTCCATCTTCCTTCTTATGGGCAGAGACACTTTGATCACAGAGAAGGAAGCAAGCACCCCGCCCCCACCTTCCAGGGTATGAATCATGATCATTCTAAGTCAATGGAGAATCCATTTCTCTTTGCCAGGGATTGGTCTTGGGGTGGGCACAGTTCTGGCCAATGATTCATAAGGGAAAGTCCATGGGAGGCTTTCATTGTAGGATAAAAGGGCAGACTCTCTGAGAAGGAAGCTCTTTGGCATCATTCTTCTTGGGGCAAGGCCTTGAGCACATGGTGCCCTGGAGTTGGAGCACCCGTCTTGCACCATAAGGTATAAACTGAAGAAGAGCCAACACAAGATGGCAGAGCACAAACATATAAAGAGTCTGCTGAAATTGTTGAACCATCAAAAAACCCTGGAACTGTCTACTTATAAATTGCTTTGTAAGCTAACAACAAGCATCTTCATAAATCAGGCCAATGTTCATTTCATGTCTGTGGCCTGCAGCCAACAGCATCCTGAGTCAGGTGGGGTAGAAAAAGTCTTAAGTACCTCTCATAATAATTCTGTAAGGTGAGAAGTGTTATTATTCTCATTTTACAGATGCATAAACTGACTCATTTAAGTAAACTTTAAATCATCGTCTCAAAGATTATAAATAAATGCCCAAATGGAGATTTGATCATGAACCTAATTCCAAAGCATGATCTCTTACCACTATCAAATCTTATGATCACACACAACAAAAGGCAGAGTTCATGACCACAAAATTATTTGCAGAATGACCAGGAGTCAAGAAAATGGGTACAAGAGACTGTTGACAACTCAGCCATAAAAAAGAATAAAATAATGCCATTTGCAGCAACATGGGTGGCCCTGGAGATCAGCATTCTAAATAAAGTAAGTCAAAAAGAGAAAGAAAAATACCATGTGATATCGCTTATATGAGGAATCTAAAAAAAAGACACAAACCAACCTATTTACAAAACAGAAACAGACTCACAGACATGGAGAACAGACTTATGGTTGCCAGGGTTGGGGGAAGTGGGTGGGAAGGGTTAAGTTGGGAATTCAGGACTAGCACCTCTTGGGGAGTGATGGAAATGTTAGCATCCTGAATGTGGTGGTGATTTCATGGGTGTACACATCTATCAAAATCCATCAAATGGTACATCTGAAATACGTGTAGTTTACTGTACAGAAATTATACAACAAAAAAGTTGTTAAAAATTAAAATAAAAATGAATTTTTAAAAAGACTGTTGAGAAGCCATTTGAATTTATTACCCCTTAAATTCACCGGAAATTTACTGAGGGTGTGCTCTGGATCAGGCACTGGATTACAGACAAGTCCCAACCAGGCGCCTGGTCATGGTTTCAGGAAAACAGCCAAACTCATGTTCTAGAGAAGCCTTACCCTGAATCAATATATTGTCAGTCATCGGCTGGAATCGGCAGGATTCGATCACGCATCTAGAAGCAAACTATCTGGAGAACAGAAAACTGTGATTCTTCATGAGTGCGTAAGGGCGAATATGGTATAAAAAGGTCAGTTCATCATTCAGATGGTGGCCGCAATCCCCATGCTTGAGGCCATGTGGGCCAAACAGTGAAATGAGTGGTGACAGCCTTGGCCATCTCTTATTTGGCTTCTGTCGTGCTTTTCCTCCCTTTATCACCTCCCCTCCTCCAGCTCAGAGGAGACAGAGCTCCCATAAACCCACCCTCCTGCTCCCTAACTCCAGCCCTACGTCACCCTTCTCGGTACTGCTGGAGGTGCGTTCAGAGCTCCCAGAATTCTTTTGTGCCGCTGTTGACCCTGCTTACAAATTTCTTGCAGTCAGGGTACCAGGGAATCAGGCGCTGCCCTGACTGCAGGCTTGCAGGCTGGCTGAGTATCCAGGGATTTCGCTCTTTAATCTCATCAGCAGGGAAGGCAGATTTTCCCGTATGAAAGAGCAAGACCGTTGTACAGAGCGCCAGGTGTAGTCTATGAGAAATGCTAAAAATAAGTAGCTAATATTTATTAAGTTGGCCTTATAATAACTCTACTTTTTTTCCTAAGACATCAATCCCCAGGAAAAAGAAATCTGTTTTTTGTCATATTCTGAGAAGTAAAGCTTGCCTCTAATAAATTTCTCTCTCCTTTTGTCTCACTAAGTCCGCCCACTCCTTCTCTATTTTAGGCCAAACAGAAGTATTGATAAATGATCAGTTTCAGAGTCAAGAAAAGCCTCTAGCAGAACTCCATGAGACTCAGGCTTCAGGCCTGGCCTAATCAACATTTTTATCATCGATTTGAATATTAGTAACAAAGCATGTTCACCAAAGTCCCAACTGAAGCAAAACATCTTAAGAAGATGCGTTGTTGCTGATGCCTGAGTTCAAAACCGTAAGACAGTCAAATGCCTAATCCTGTACTTAGGTTCAAACATCAGTTTCCCAAAGGTTAAATGAGAATCTGGATTAAAGTTGAATATGTATTTAAAGGTTCAATTTTTTGTTTTGTTTTGTGTTCCACTGCTTTTTTTTTTTTTTTTTTTTTTTTTTTTTTTTTTTTTTGCAGACTGTCAGAGAAAGAAGGAAACTTCAGGGTATCAATTCCTTACTGAACATCCATGAGGTTCTACTCACTGTACCGTTGTGGTAGGCAGAATTGTGGCCCTTACAGATGCCCACATCTGAATCCCCAGAGCTTATAAATATATTATGACATTAAAAGGCAAAAGAGAATTAAGATTGCAGATGGAATTAAGTTTACTACTCAGCTTAAGATAAAGAGATTGTCCCAGATTAATGCACACAAATCTTTTAAATGTGGATGAAGAAGGCAGAGAGGGATTTGAAAATGTTATGCTGCTGGCATTGAAGATGGAGAACGTTGCCACCAGCCCAGGGACGCAGGCAGCCCCAGGGAAAGAGAAGAGATAAGAAAGTACATCGTCCCCACAGAAGGAACACAGCCCTACCGTACCTTGATCTCAGCCCAGGAAGACCTGTTTTGGACTTCTGAATGCATAACTATGAGATTAAAAAAAAAAAATCTTTTGTTGTTTTGAGCCACTGATTTTGTGGTAATTCACTGTGGCAGCAAGACAAGCTAATACATCTAGGTACGTTCATACATATTTACTTTCTCTTTTTTTATTTGTTAGTCTAACATTCATTATACGGTATTACAACTCATAATTAATATATGGTGATCAAATGGCCCACAAACATATACAAAATTATTCAGTTGCAATAGACATCATGGAACTGCCAACAATTAAAAAATGTGATACCAGAGATAGACTGGGATTTCAAAATGTAGAATAGATAAACAAGAGTATACTGTATAGCACAGGGAAACATACAAGATCTTGTGGTAGCTCACAGAGAAAAAAATGTGACAGTGAGTATATATATGTTCATGTATAACTGAAAAATTGTGCTCTACACTGGAATTTGACGCAACATTGTAAAGTGATTATAAATCAATAAAAAATGTTTAAAAAAATGTGATACCAATATTCCTCCTCCAGAATAGCAAAATGAAAAAATCAGACAGAACCAGCTCTTGGTAAGGTCATGAAACAATGATGACTCCCCTACAGTGCTACTGGGGAGGGGAAGGTAAAAATTGCTCCAACCATTTGGAAAACTTTTTTGCCAATATCTACTAACGGTGAAGATATGCATACCTTATGACTAATTCCACTCCTAGAAATATAATCATCAGAAATGCACACCGGGGTTCACTAAAGGACAAGTTTCAGTGTATCCATAGCTGTACTATTACTAACCAAAACCTGGAAACCACCCAAGAGCAGAATAAACAAATATATTATGGTACATGCATATGATGGAATATTCTGCAATGATGATTAACTATCACAGTACACAAAATACAGGTGCATTTTACAAACATGTTCAAAAGAAGATAGGCACAGAAAATTATACACCAACACATTTACTTTCTTATTTGCTCTTTTAGCTCAAGCATTTGTCTCCATTTTACAGATGAGAAAATGGAAGCACAGAGAGGTTAAATGACTTGCTTAAGGCAGTACAGCTATCCAGTGACAGACTGAAATTCAAACCCGGGCCGGCCTGACTGCAGGTTCCGGGGTCTTTAATATACTCGGTGCTCTACATCAGTGGTTAACACGCTGCTGACAGCAGCTTACGAGTCCCGAAGGGAACATACAAAAGAGTAAGATTTAAAAATAAAATTAAGAGAGAGAAATTAAGAGAAGAAATAAGGAGAGAGAAGAGGAGAGAAGAGAGGGGAGAGGAGGAGAAAGAGAAAATGCTGATGCTCTGAGCAAATGTTTTCTAAAAAAGATTTTAGGTAGATTTGAGATGTAAGATGTATTTCTGACTGTGGTTGAAGTAAAGAAATGTTGAAAGACACTGCTCTACAGCACACTCCCTGGAGAGAAAAGGAGAACAGAGCCCAGCTCCTGCCTGGGAATATCCATCATCTAAAGAGAAACTCAGCAACAGATCACTGTGACGGAGCATCTTACGGGCTGGGTGGGTCACAATCGGCCAGAGAACCACAGTCTGTAGGATGGGCTCACGCCCTGCTGACCGCCCACTGGAGGTCCACGGGGACCCCTCAGGAGCTCACACACAACACGTACAAAGCAGAATTCACCACTCTGGCCACAACGCTGCTGCTCCTCTAGAGCTCGAGGTTGCAGTTAACAGCATCACTCCCACTTGTTCGTTCAAAATGGAGACAATATCCTTCTATCTCTTTTGTCCCCCAGACCATAAGACTCTGCCTCCCAGGTTCCCACACCATCCCTTTCCCTCCATCCCTATTGCCACGGCCTTGAGACCCTCCTCCCCTCTTGTCTGGACAAGTGTGCATCCTCCCAGCCAGTCTCCCTGACCCAGCCCCTGCCCTCCAGTCCACACTGCAGTCTGCCGCCACGGGTCCTATTGTGTCTCCTCCCTCCCTGCTGCCCCGCCTGGCTTCTCCCTTACAAAACAGTTTGCATGTTCAACATTTAGACCTAAAAGTCTCCATTTCCAACTACTTTCCCTAGTCCCCGGGCTCTGCAACCTGCCTACGTCAGACTACTTGAAAGCCCCCGCGTGGACCATCAGTGTGCATACCTTGCAAACTTTGTACATAACTGCATTCTGTCCCAAGCATGATGTTCTTTCTGGTTTCCGTCTAGGAAACGCCTCCATCTAGCAAAGCTGGGAACAACTTCTCTGATTCTCTCAGGCAAGAGAAATCACATCCTCCGCTGAGCTCCCGTGGCTGCATGAACACATTTGTTTTACAACATTAATCCAAATGTAACCTGTTTCCTTCTCCAGGGCTTCCAGGGCGGGGACCACATCACAGATGTGTTTATATTCCAACATCTCACTCAGGGACCAGGACGTGGTGGGCTTTTTCAAAAAAAATAAGTGGATAGTGGTTGGAAGGTAAACTCCAGAGCTCCAGAACTTGATATCTGTCTCTTTCTTTAGCATTTCCTTCTGGATATCTCCCATGCCCTTCAATCTAACACATTTAGAGGTAGACTCGGTATTCTCCTCCTAAACCTGATCCACCCCCAGAGGGCTCCACTTCAGTACCTGCAGCCCCCAAACCAGACATCTGGTCAACCTCCCTCATCCCAGCAACAAGCTGGTGGTCATTTATCTCCGATGCATATCTTCTACTATCTTGTCTTTATTTTCACCATCACCTCCCTGTGCCAACTATCATCTCCTGCTTGTTACTGCTGAAATAGTTTTGTCACTACCCCCTCTACATCCATATTTGCCCATCCCACAATCCAATCCATTCTACTAACAGCAGCCAGCGTAACTGGAGATCTGATCATGTCATTCTCCTATGTAATACCTTCAACCCAAATCTTGAGATGAAGTTTATTTTTTTCAATGTTGTCTACTTCTTTCTTTCTTTCTTTCTTTCTTGCTTTCTTGCTTTCTTGCTTTCTTTCTTTCTTTCTTCCTTTCTTTCTTTTTATGTACACAGTGACCTGCTCAGTCTAACCCCTGATGACTTCTCCAGGATCTCCCTGACTGTGTGGCCACACCAGCTTTCTCATGGTTGCACCTTCCCTCTCAGATCTTCCATGAAGCTCCTTCTGCTCAGGACGTGAATGGTGAGCAGGGACAATTCCATCAGAAAGGACATCATTCTTGCCTCAGCTTCACAGACTTTTCCTCCCATAGCCCCACGTAGTCTTCCTTTCTATCACTTATCAAAGCTCCAGTTTTGTTTGTAGATGTCTGACTACTAGCCTCTGCTAAAAGCAGAGACTCCATCTGGTTCATCCTTCTTTCCATCCCAGCTACCGACCTGGCTCACTGTAAGGGTTCACCAAACATTTGATCAAGGGAAGAATTTAATCAGGGGTGTTGGCTGTTCTGCAGAGCATTAGTTTCCCAGAAAATTCCCCAGAGCCCTGGCTGGGGCCAGAGGAAGGCGGAGCAGGTGAACACAGGATTCCATGTCCCACTTTGCCAAGAGAAGATCTGCAAGGGTCTGATTTAGATACTGGGTCTTCACGTAAGAGTGTATTTTGAAAATAAGCATTGTACTTGTAAGGTGTGTAAGAGTAAACTTACAAAGCAAGAGCACAGAGGAAAGGGGATGATCACAATGGGGAGCATGAGGAAATTTGGAGGACAATAGACTGTTTTGCATCTTGATTGCAACAGTAGTTACACGATTGTATGCATTTGTCAAAACTCATAGAATGTGCTGAATTTTACAGTGCATAATTTTTTAAAGCAAATAAAAGTAGGAAAGACTTGATAACTTTTGGAAGTTATTTCCAGATTCAAAAGACTGAAGGAATTTCACATCATGACAAAAAAGAGCGTATACCATGACCAAACACACACACACAAACACACACACACACACACACACACACAGCTTAGGACCCTAGAATTAGATTTTCTGTTCACATCCAAATACAAGGCTAGCCTGGATACAAGGCGTGCAGCCATTTTTCCCAGTGAAAAGAACAAAATATTGTTTCAGACCCACTTCAATATATCAACCATTAGAGTGAATTACATTGCCAAGTGACTATAACATTTATTTTATTAAATTAGTTACGAGTAAATATTTTAAATCACGTGTTATATACAATAACATATTGATTTGGAAATATTGCTTTCTTCGCTCACACATTTTATGAAACAGCTTTCTTGGAACTTTGCACACATATTGCTGACAATAGAATGTCGGCTGTCACCAAAGCCCATTTTTGGAGCCACATAACACAGAACATGGTTCTTCAAATCACATCATCTTTACTCCCATAATAGCTGCTTAAAATATAACATTTTGTGAATCCGCGTGATGCTGTCACTGGGGTGATGTTTATCACTCTTGTGATGATAGTCCTGATTTCCATAAAGCAAGGTTTCTCAGCGGTAGCACTACTGACATTTGTACTGGATCATTCTCTTTCTCTGTCCTGTCCTGTGCCTGGCAGGAGGTTTGGTGACGTCCTTGGCCTCTATCCACTAGGTGGCAGTAGCACACAAAACCCCCATCAGTCATGATGGTCAAAAACGGTTCCAGAAATTTCTAAATATCTCCCAAGAAGCAAAAATCACCCCCAGATTAAGAACCACTGCCAGAGAGTAACCTCTTACTGTCCTGTTGCATCACAGGATTTTTAAATTATTTATTTATAACAACCTCAATATTTTGAATTGCAAAGTCAAATACCCAGAAACCATTACTAATTTTTTCAGAAATTCCTTTGCTTCATCTTTTACTGATTCTATTATCTGAATCTTAATGCATTCAAAACAGCATCAGCTGAAGTCCTTAAAATATGTCCAAACTTGTGTTGTCTTCACTAAATGGAGATTTGTTGTATTTTCTGTGTAAGGAAGATATAAAAGAATTCTTGCTCTTCTGAGGATTATTCTGGGGAAAACCTCACCTAAGATTCAGGCATCCAGGATAACCCAGCCTAATCTCACCTACAACATTCTCACAAGTGAGCATCCAGTTTTGCTTGAATACTTCAAGTGACAGAAGCCTCACTACTCACCAGTTCCTCTGTGTAAGCTCAGATCTCCCGGCCCTGAACTCCTAGACATCAGACCACGTTCTGGACAAAGTCTGCTTCTTTGCAACAGGACAACACTTTAAATATCTCAAGACAACAAATGTATTCTCACTTTCGCCGTTTCTTTCCAAGTTACAGTTTCTTTGATCCTTTCAGCTCATCAGACATGTCTTCTCAATGTGACTTCATCCTAGGCCTTGTCGATGGCCTCTGAGTAAGTGTGGCCTAGAAGGAACCTTGTGAAGTCGGCTCAGGACAGAGAGAAGGGGAGTGTGATCATCTGCGCTCTGGACACTTTGCATGCCAGAACTGGTCAGCTTTTTGATAAAAGAGTCATTCCATTTTATAATTTTTAGTTTAGGAACTGTAAAAGAATCATATAAACTCCACACAAGTAGCTATTTCATCTTTCATTAAATACGCCAAAGAACAATAATAAATGCTTTTCTGGACCTAATTTTGCCCAATAAGGACAGATGTTTTCGTGAAATTAAAGGCTCACAGGAGAAAGTGACCATGTATTATCGAGAGAGCCCCCAACCTTCTATAAACAGGAGAGAGAGAGACAGAGACAGAGAGACAGCAAAAGACTAAAAGATGGAGCCAAAAATTTCAATATCTTATTAGTATTTTTTGAATAGTCTTCTTTAGGCTTCATTCAGTGGTCCACTGTGACTCTCAGATTCTTAACTTGTGTAACTGCACAAAACCTATCCTGCTCCACTGGTTTTTGAAGAAAAGTCACGCTGCTGTGAGAGCTGGATGCGATGATGCTCTGTATCCTTTAGCTACAGAGAATGAAAAAAATTAATAAAGGCTGAATTCTGCTAAACCTTTGGGGAGTGACTATCCAGGCGCATTTCTCCTAATGCTTCATCCCAGATAGTGCAGAGTTGTGTGACTGAGGTTCGAAGCCATCCCATACCGGGATTTAGTACCATAGGGGAGCAAGTACAGAAAAAGTGGATTTGATAACGATGCCCACCACGGAACTGAATGAAGTCTGATGGAGTAACTCTTCTGTCTGGCTTTCCGATTCTCATTCCTCCAAGGCACCCACTAAATGCAGACTGACTAACAGCCCTTGATAAAGATACTTTGACGAGGCCATCGCTAGTCTTGGCAACACTGAGACATAAACTGCACGTGTGTCTGAGGGCCTCTCCTCCCCACCACTGATCTTCTCTTGCGGGAAATCAGCCAATGTCCTGAAGTTACTTTCCCTGTGGGATGCAATGAAAACGGGCCTTGAGCCACAATCCCTAACCTCTGGCTTATTGCCAACCTCCCTTCCTCTTGAAAACTTACCTGGCCCATGGTCCTGCTCCCCCAAGCCCAGCTTAACACCTGGATGAAGGGCATGTTAATTTCTGTCAGCAGCAGACTTCCAGTTCACACGCAGCTCCATTTCAGATGGATGCCTTAACTCCAAGGAGTGACTCACAGAGGTAGTTGAGACTGGAAGGCAGTCCTAAGACGTAGACGGTAAGGACAGTGCCCTCCACTCTGCTCTAGGCAGGTGGCCCTCTGCCCTGTGATGGGAAGCAGAAGGTGAGAACTGCAGTTTGTTTGCTTTGGCTGTGAATTTTTTTTTTAACAATTCACAAGCCCTTTAAGGATCTTATTACTGCAGTTATTTCTTCAAGTGTTCAAATCATCGACCGCCTCATCTGAACCAGGAGATAAGCCTAATTCTCACATCTGCGGCAGCAGGCACGGGGCAGAGGCCAAGAACCACCTAATCTGACCATCAGAGTTTTAATTTCCTCCACCAGGGAGCGGAGAAGGCAATGAAGCTGTGAGCAGGACACATGCAGCCTGTAAACAGCCATCCTTCCTGCTCCCGAGCAGAGATCCAATACCAATTCAGTCTTATCTGTCTGGAAAATCGTTATTTGAAGACTTGAAAAGGTTAAGAGAGTTCCCGCTTTCACTTCTCGTACTTTCATCTGCAGCACAGAGAGAGGAAGGAATCTGACAAGCATGGGGCTAATTTGGTTCCCTCAAGCACCCATGGGGAAAATATTCAGATTGTCTCTACGAGGGTCAAATAGAAGTCAGAATTCACCGCACGCTCTGTCCCTCTCTGTGCTGGTAAAATACCAGCCTTCAAAATAAAATAAAGGTGGTGAGTCCTGGGTGGAGGAGAGAGTAGAAGATGTGAAGAGCCAGCTGGGCCGCTTCCTCAATTATGCTAAGAGCAGTTTCTTAAGCACCTACTGTGTGCCAAGCTTTGCAAGTCACCTCTCTCAAGGGGCTCACAGCCTAGGGAGAGTCAGCAAACCAAGGCTTATAGAATTGACTGAGCTTTAAAGTAGTAAGAGGGAGGCCAGTAAAATAGTAGCAGAATGGATGTGAGACACAGGGCAGGGCACAACCATTAAAAGGAGGACACATCAATTAGCAGCAAGATTCAACCCTCAATAGACCTTGATGCCCAAGATGGTGAGAGATCTGACTCCCAGTAGACCTTGAGCTTCATTATATGCTCACTGTAATATATTAACATGGTGATTGGCACCCACCCCCAGGTGCCATGACAGCTCCGAGGCTGGCCATAAAAGGTCAAAAAGTGGGCGGTGGCCCAGCTCCCTGGAATGCCAGCCACCTCCCCGAAGTAGTTGGAATAATCCTCCTACTTGTTAGCATGTGAAGTTACCAAGCCCATAAAACCTAACAACCTCAGTACCTCATGGTTGCTTTCTCCTGCCTTCTGAGATGGGCCTCACTCCATCTATGGAGTGTGTATCTACTTTTACCTTAAACTAAATACCCCCACACCTCGTGGCCTCTCTGGCCTCTGAGATAGCCTGCACTCTGCCCTATGGAGTGAGCATCTCTCTGAATAAATCTAGCTTCACTCTACTGTGGCTCACTCTTGAATTCTTTCCTGTGAGAAGCCAAGGACCCTCACTTGATGGGGCACATCCCAGGGACTTGCCTGGAACCTGGGACCTGGGACATGGCCCTCCTCTTGTGCCAGATCTTTCCTGTATGAGAGGGAGTGTACAAATATAGGGGACTGTGTGGGTGTAAGCACTGGATTTTGAAGCATCAGGGCATGTGGAGGACCTCTTTCTCACCTGGGGCAGGACCAAGAACATCATGCCGTTGGGAGATCTATGGAGAAAAGGTGCTACCTAAACTGGGGCCACAAACATCCAACATTGACAGGGTATCCATGAAGTGGCCTCTGGCCACTCAAAACTTAGAGACCAATTTCAACAGCTAATACATGTGTAACCATTAAGATTAGGTAAGGGGTCCTTATTAGGTGCTGACCCTAAGACCAAAACTAGGACTAAAGGCAGGCCAGAAAAATCAGAAAAGAAAGTCAGAAGTGAAGACTCTAGGCCTTGAGGTTTAAACATAAAAGGTATGAATGAAGAATAAAACATAGCTCTCAACTTACAGGTTGAGCATTTTATTTCAGTCGACAAAGAAAAGAAGCGGGGAGGGCAGGCAAGGCAGAGGAGGCAGGATGCGGGAAAGCACACTGGCAGAAATAAGCAAGACAATTAACAAAGACCTGTCAGACTGCAACTGATGACTTGTGTTGGGAAATAGCAGGTGTTAATATTGCAGGCTCTAAAATTAATCACCAGAAGTATTAATGCACAAGCAGAATCAGAGTGCTGTACATTCGACTGGATGTCAGAGAGTCCTGAAATCTGTTCTTACTCCTTCCTTTCCTGTATGACCCAGAGCCATTCCATCACCTTGTCTCTGCTCTCCAAGGTAACCGCTTTGGTTCTGGAGAACGTCCCCTGCACCTTATCTCAGAAAGAGGCCCCCTTGCAGGAGCTAGTTAGAGAGTCTGAGATGAAAGGCACAGATTAGAGGAAAAAGGAAGCCTTCCACCCCCACCTCTACCCATTGTTTAGATAAAGAAGCAGAGATCCAGAGAGAAACACGAATGTGGCCAAGACCACACCTCTGTCCTGTCAGAGGCGCTGATGAAGGCCCTTGAAGTTCATGTGGGCAGCACCAGATTGAAAATCCATTAAGAGACGAGCAGGGCTGACTTAGGTCTGAGTGTTAGGAGAGCCCATAATCTGGCAGCAGAGATGAGGTGGTGACATAACAAGTCGAGAACCAAGAAAGTGATGGTGGGCTGGATTCATCTTTTTTTTTTCTCCTGTTCCTTATGGTGTTTCAACATCTTTAATACCTTGCTGGCCAGGGAGAGACTGCCCCCAGCAGGGCTAGCAGATTCCTTAAGGTAACAAAGGGCTCCGGCAGGAACAAGTCTTCCATATGTAAATGACCCAATCCAGAGCCCACACTCCAAACCACCTCCTCTGTCCGGTTTGTTCCCAGAAGGAGATAATATTCCTCTGTCCTAATCACCCAGGGCCAGGGACCAGCAGTGAGGGGCACCCCCTACGCCCCAAAGCCCCCCAAATTATTCAAACTAGCTAATATTAAAATAGCTAGTTTGTCCTGCCCAGCCTTTCCTTTCCCATGGAAGCCCCAAAGTAAGGCTGTGGGCTGGACTTTCCCCTCGCTCCTGTTTCTACCTCCTGATGGAAGCTGGCACTTGCCCACGTGGCCCCACATGGTGTGCCGTGCCCCCTTTATCTCAAGAAAAATAAGTAACAGTAACTCTCCTTTCAGTTTTCAGTTTCATTGGTTTCTCTGTGTCATCACTCAGTCACCTTTATAAATTCAGACTGGGGCACAGATCGTGAGACCAGATAACATTTTATCTTGAAATAGAAATTTACCTCCAAGGCAACCTCTCTGGAAACAGATTACAGACAATCTCTTAGATCTGAATAGCCCCACCAGAATGACAGAGCAGGCTTACTATTTCCTGAGACCAATCAGGTATTCATAATCAGCATATTGACTTTTAAATGGAAACATTAATAAAACATCTAAAAATGATATGAAAATGAGCATAATGCTCACATATATATGTACATATATATCACACTCATATATGCACATTTATATATATATATACAGTCACATTTTGTAATTAAAGCAAGTTCAAAAGACCCAAAAGGGTAGCAGACAGGCAGAAAAGTCATTTTATGTTATTTGTTGAACATAATGACTAAACCTCTGTGGGATAACTTCAGCTTCCAAAAAAGTCAAATGTGATCAATGGTAGAAGCAGGAAAAAAGTTGACTGTCAGAAGCAGAAAGAGAAATAAACACAATTGACATAATTCCGAAAACAAGTAGACAGTTTCAAATAGTTATGAAGTGGGTGGGATCACAGGCACGTACAGAAGCTATCACCTTGGAAAGGAAGAGGGCTCAGTTTTTTCAGGTAGAAGAATAAAGCAGCGAATGATGACAGGACAGAAACATCATGCAGTGACATTGCTCTGTCTTTTTTCCTTGGAAAAAGAAACTCTGACATTTTAGCTGGGAAAATGGCCATCTAGAGAAGACTGTATTCTTCAGACTAACGAGAATCGGAGGACTAACTCCTGAGTGAATTGTAACATGATGTGTTGAATGTGATTTCTGGCGTGAGTCCTTAAACAGAAGGATATGCCTGTTTTCTTTCTTTTCCTCATCCTCCTTCTGGGAATATGAATGTGATGGTTGGATCTCAAGCAGCCATTGTGGATCCTGAGGATAGAGGCCACACCTAAGGTACAGGAGATTGCTGAGTTGGAAGGCATCTGGATTCCTGCAGATCATGAACATAGGGCCCTGACCCTCCCACTTCTTAACTATACATAAGAGAAAATAGACCTTATTCTGTCTGAGCTGCTCCCACTTGCAAGGGTGTTTCCTAACAAACACAAGGGTGAGGAATTTAATTATGTGATAGGGTTCACCTTGAAAGACTTGTCTTCTCAGCAAAGCAGAAAGTAAGATTATACACTGAGAGAAAAGAATGAGGAACTGATGAGATGAGGGCTTGTATATGCAACTAAAAGGAGTTTCCTGCTGAATGGAGTCCCCAGCTGAGAAGGAGGGCATGGATACTTATGAGACAGATCGTCTCATCTCAGTTTTCCACCAGAACGCGCACCCACAATAATACTGGAAACAGGATGCAGACACTGAGGGGTTGTGTGTGCTTAGGGATGCTCAAAGCAGGCAAAACGAGAGAGTAAGGGAATAAGAAAAACTTGAGTGCCTGTAAAGGCACAGACAAAGGATAAGAGAACCCAAACAAAGAAGGAAAAAGAGGAAAAATCGAAGGCTCAGGGTTACGATGAGGGTAAAATCAGATTCAGAAACAAAAGGAAGATGGCGTGCCAGCTGGCAGTGGTTAAAGTCATGCAGGCTCAACTTTGAACCCTAGGTCTTCCGTTTACTAGTTGGATTACTTTTGGAATATAATTTAACCCATCTGAGCCCCAATTCTTCATCCATAAAATGGAAATAAAAGTACCTCTGTGGTAGGATTGGCCCTAGATCTTAGCATCGTGTCTGGCACAAAATAACTGCTCAAATAAAGAACAAGTATTGTGATCCAGTGAAGAGGATGTGTTTAAGGAGGAGAAGCTCAGAATTTGAAATCTGAGGGGGCTGATAGCAGGGAACAGTAGAGGGCAGAGGAGGGGGCTCCACAGAGTCAAACTGGATCTGAGAATTCCAACTTCCTCCACCCCAGCACTTCCAGCTCTGCTAATGCTCTGGTATCCACCCTGGATTCCACACAACACTGCGATTGCTCAGATGTGCCTCGAGGGATCCCGCCAAGGAGAAGAGGGAGACAGGGCCCTATGGGTGGGACTCTGGGACCCCTGAACCCCTTATCCACTCCAATCCAAGCCCATCTTCCTTTATAATTTTATGCATGTTTTATATTTTGGAATTCAGCACAAAATGTCATTCAGAAAGAGGTTTCCCGTGCTAAAAGAAGACAGAAGGATAAGTGGTAAAAGAAGAAGAAAAAGAAGTCGAAGTGGTAATAGTAAGAGGAGGAGGAGGAGTAATTTGCAAGCCTCAAGGCCAAGGCAGTTCTCTCCACTCCACGGTACATGTGCACCAGAGAACACCGAGGAAAGCCCAGCTGATGGGCTCAGTCAGAGTCCCCCCAAGAAACAGACGACATACTCAAAAGGAGTAGTTGAGAATTCTTTTCAGAGGTGTGACCAGAGTTCAGGGAAACCCTGAAGAGATGGTGTAGCTCTCCAAGGCCAGCAATAGCGGGGAGCCCTTATCACTCCTAGACCTGAAGGGGCAAGTAGAGGGTGCGCAGAGAGATGCACGGGCCTGACTTGGCTGTGGAAGCTGCCAGCGGGCGTTCTGGCCTCCGGCGGAAGGATCCAGCCACCGCCATCCCATGGACCAGCAGGGAGGGAGTCAGGGGGTAAATTTCCTGGCCTCTCTCCCTCCCGACACTCGGGTTTCCTGCTGCTTTGGCTTGCTGGCCAAATCCAACAGCAACCAGAGAACCAGGGGGCCCAATCAAGGCAGGTCACAGACGTCAGCCTTCCACACAGAGCAAGGTGACACTGGCAGAAAGTGACTCTATAGGGACGAGTAAAAAGGATCCAATACTGTGGATATTCGTTCCGTCTGCTAAAATCCACTCTCCTGCCTCCCCATGCAAGTGCACTCTGCTGACCCTCCCGGTGAGAAATTCTCCATATCTGATGGCCAAACGAAAGGAAACACACGTGCACCAGGCTTCTCTTGACTCCTTGAGCACTTGGACACTCACCGTGTGAGATATCCATGGCTTCATGAAAGATTCCCCCAAATCTTAACAGCCAGAAACGGTGAGCATTTCTCATGCCACAGTGGCTAGGAGTCAGAAATTTGGGAGCAGCTTAGAGGGGTAGTTCTGGCTCAGAGTCTCTAAGGAGGTTGCTGGGAAGTTGTCAGCCAAGCTGAGGTCTTCTGAGGGCTTGGTGAAGCTGGAGAAGCCACTTCCAAAATGAGTCATTCTCGTGGCTCTTGGCAATAGACCCCTCTCTGAAGGCTAGCTTTAGTGTCCTCATGACATGTGTCAGCTAGCAGCCCCCAGAGTGAACAAATCTGAAAGACAGAGACAGATAGACAGACAGACAGACAGAGACAGAGACAGAGAGAGCAAGGGAAAAGCCACAAGACGTTTCATGATCCAGTCTCTGGAGTCTAGACTCTGGAATCAGAGCCATCACGACTCTTGACTTACTCTATTCTTTACAAGCAAGTCAGCAAGTCGAGCCCACACTCAGGGAAGGGAGTAGGGGAGGATGGTGGAGACGAAGCTCTACCTCTTGAAAAGAGGAGAATTAGAACTTGTGCACATACTTTTAAACCACCACACCCACGTTGACCTGTCCCCATGAGCCTTCATATTGTACCTCTTGCTAATCCCACCTGCCACAGATCATGGTGTTCATGCACCTTCCACGTGGAGAGGTAAGAGGCATGGTCCCCCTGGCCCCCCGCAGCAGGTGACCTAGAGGCACCCAGCAAGACTCCACAAAGAAATGGGGACTCCAAGAGCTGCAAGAAAATAAAAGCCAGTGGCACAGCCTTGTTCCCTGACTGGTTAAAAAAAAAAAAAATTATAATGAAAATTGTACTTGATTTCTGCTCCTCCCCTTTCTCAAAAAAAAAAAAGCATGCTAAACATAATAGCTGGACAGTAAAACAAAACATGTTGAAAATGGTTCTGCTAAGAAGTTCAGACAGCTTCTGAGTCAGAGCCCGCACAGCACCATGAACCCTGCAGGCTTGCGGTGACTTGGGCTTTATTTGTTTGTCTGATGGTTTTTTTATAGAAAGGGGTAAGGGAGCAAGAGAGTCGTCTGCCCAAAGGAAAACACAACATTTTGAAAAATAAAATGTCAGAGCTTTTTGTGGAACAGAGAGATTTAGATTTATTGATAAAGACTGAAGTTTAAAACATGTCCAAACAGGAACATATTTGGTATTTGTTTTCAAATCTCACGTTATTTGCAGTTACAACGGAAATGCTGATAGCACTCCCAAGCACTCAGAAACTGATTCTCACACATTTACTTACAGCTTCTGGTAGTTTTATGAGTTTCTGGTAAATACGATGTCTGTCTTTTCTCCAACTTCTACACATTTATTTGCCAGACTGAAATAAAGATAATCACAGGCTTCATTCTTTCCTTGTGACAGATGTATAAAACAGACATCACACAAGCATAACGATGCAATCTATACATTCAGCAGGGTCTGTGTTCCCGCCATATGTTCGTGTATTGCCTGGTGTCGGGCATAAATGGTTCTGATCACACTTACGTGGAATCTCAATATTGTTGCGGTGTCATCCTAGCATAGGAGCAACCTTGTAAGGTCATTCCCTTCCCATCCCATTTGGGATACTCTCCCATGCCCCCACATACGTCCTTGTTAAAAACCTAAAAAGAAAGAAAGCCTCCAACCTCTTCTAGTAAACCTTTTTTTTTTTTAAATCAATTTATGGAGGAAGATTCTTATTTTTGGTACCTTGGAAACTGTTTCCAAGAATGCTGGCATTTAACCTTTCAGCTTCAGTCAAGGCTTTTGTAATGTGACTAGACATACTCTAATTTGTCTTTGTGGGCATTTAGCCATCTGCATGTCAGATTTTATTTAAGGAGAGGCCACTTAGAGTTTGATATAACTCTCATGCCAAGAGTGCCCGGAAGCAGGTGGACAATTCCCTGACACCGGACTCAGAAGTCGTAAGTGCCAGCATCATAGCATCCTCTTTCATTGTGACTGCCTTCCTGATGAGCGGAAGGTCATTTTGTGCCTCCGTGTCTCCCTGTCTGTCACTGTCACACATAAATGGGGAGGCCAATCTTTGATTTCCCCCTGGCAGATGTCTAAGCAAAGAGAGGTTAAAAGAGGCCAAAGCTGAGAAATGTCCCCACATTAAGTCTTTCTGTGCATACCCTCTCTCCCTCCATTAGTGTATCTTCTTTGAGAATGCTCTTGGCCTCCTAGGAGGCCAGCTCCCAAGGTTTACTATCCTGCCTTCTTGAAACTGTTAAGTAAGGAAGCAGGGAAGCCAAACTCCTCTGCTCCCAGTGAGACAACACTAAGGTGTAACTTACCTTTCCCTGGGAATCTTGCTGAAGACTCCGGCCTGAGACCACATGCCGCCTTAGCTTCCTCCCTTTCCTTGTCCTACTCCCCCACTCTCTCCCTCATCTCCCTGGGAAGCCTTCCTGAATAAAACGCTTGTACAGGAATTCCCATTTCTGGGTCTGTTTCTGGGGAACCCGACCTAAGACATAGCCAAATCCAGAAAAGCAATCATACTAACAAACTCTCAGAAAAAGTTACATCTTCCTTAAAAAAACTAAAAATAGAGTTACCATATGATCCAGCAATCCCACTCCCGGGCATACATCTGGAGAAAATTCTCATTCAAAAGCATACATGCACCCCAATGTTCATAGCAGCACTATATACAATAGGCAAGACATGGAAGCAACCTAAATGTCCATCGACAGAGGACTGGATGAAGAAGTTGTGGTATATATCTGCAATGGAATACTACTCGGCCATAAAAAAGAATAAAATAATGCCATCTGCAGTGACATAGATGGACCTGGAAATCATCATTCTAAGTGAAGTAAGCCAGAAAGAGAAAGAAATATACCATGTGATATCACTTACATGTGGAATCTAAAAAAAATGACACAAATAACTTACTTATAAAACAGAAACAGACTCACAGACATGGAGAACAAACTTACTGTTACCAGGGGAGAAAGGGGAGAAAAGTGGGGAAGTGAGGGATAAAATGGGAGTCTGGGATTAGAGGATACAAACTACTATATATAAAATAGATAAACAGCAAGGTCCTATTGTATAGTACAAAGAACTATATTCAATAGCTTATAATAAACTATAATGAAAAAGAATATAAAA
Source organism: Vicugna pacos (assembly GCF_048564905.1). Classification (NCBI taxonomy): domain Eukaryota; kingdom Metazoa; phylum Chordata; class Mammalia; order Artiodactyla; family Camelidae; genus Vicugna; species Vicugna pacos. The sequence continues at coordinate 10,875,015 of NC_132991.1, read as the reverse complement.
AAGTATATATATACACATACATATATTTAACTGAATCACTTTGCTGTACACCAGAAATTAACACAACATTGTAAACCAACTACACTTCAATAAAAAAAAAGTGTTCTATCCAGTAGGTACCATCAAGAGTTTCCAAGTTAAGACAGAACTTTTGGCCTTTGAAGTTCAAAAGGAGCTGGTATGAGAAATCATTTAATATTTGTTGAATGTCCAGGGCTCTTGCAAAGACCTCTTGTACTGTGACCATCACTGCCAGTGATGTCCAGATGGTTTAAAGGAGAGAAAAGCAATAATTTGATATGCCCTATGGGTTTCAGTCAAGATAGGTGAGATTATGCTATAGTTACAAGCACAACCCACTGTCACTGGCTAACAACAAAAAACGGTTTATGTCTCCCTGACACTCTGCAAAACCAACATGGGTTATCAAAGAACTCTGTTATTGAGGTCACTCAGGGACCCAAGCTGAGAACAGTACCATCCTGGCCTTTACGTCCACGTTCAGCCCAGCAGGGGAAAGAGTACATGGTGAAGCACACCCTGGTCCTCAAAGCTTCTGCCTAGAAGCGACATGGATCACTTCTGCTCATATTTCATGGGCTAAGGCAAGTCACATGTCCACGACTAACAGGAAGTGACAGGAAAGTGAATTCTGCTGTGTGCCTGGAAGGGTAAGAACCAAAATATTTGTGACCAGCCCTCACGACTGATCATGAGATCAATTTCTTAAATATCAACCAGCAGCACCTTGAGAAACAAGGCATGGACTGCTTCTAAAAAACAAGCCAGGCATGTGACAACTTTGAGCTGCTCAAGTTCCTAGGAGATTTATTCATTTGATAAACATCTGCTAATATCTTGTCTAGACAAGGTATTTGCTTAGGCTTGGAGGCAGTAGAACATCATGGCACTGGCCACATGCTCTGGAATTAACAAAGTATGTGTCCCAGCCCCAGATCTGCCACTTTCTAGCTGCACAAGCTCAAACAAATTACCTTCCTGACTCAGTTTTGCTATCTGAAGAATGGAGACAATAACAGAAGATATCTTACAGAATTAACAAGGCAATTAGAAATTATAATGTATGCAAATAGCCAAGAAATGTTATTTTTTTTTATTGTTTAGCATTTCTTTCTTCTTCTTTTTAACTGAAGCACCATCAGTTACAATATGTCCATTTCTGGTGTACAGCACAATGTCCCAGTCATGCATATACATACATATACTCATTTTCGTATTTTTTTCAAGAAATATAAACTCTTATCTTCATTATTATTCCAAAGATAAATGAAAAATGGTACCCAGCCTGGAGACGCTCGCTCCTAGTAATAGGATATGGCTTTCAACTCATTTCAGCTCTGTTTGAAAGATATTAGTGAGGGCCTACTATGTGAGGGGCACTGGACTGGACACTGTGGCATAAGAATGAATCAGGTCCTGTCCCTGCCCTTTAAAAGTGTGGTGGGTGGGATTTGGTGGGTGAGACAGAAACAGAAACAGATCATTTCAGTGTTCTTTGAATGACAAGATAGAATGCAAAAGAGGAACATTAAGCCTAAGCAAGAATAAACAGGCAGCTTTTTGAAGGAGACCTTTTCCTGGGGTGCATTTTAAATGTGCTAAATCAGTTATGCTTTAACTCAAGCTTAGCAAAGAAAGCTTCCAAGCCCCAGGTCTCCCAGAATGCCTCCCTCCTGCTGTCGGTGTTTGGCAGGGGTAGCTGATGGCAAGAGCGACTCCCAGCCACCCTGCTCTCATCCTCGATTCAGACTCTCAGATGCCCTGTTCCACGGGACTGCCAGTCAAAATCTGAGAAGGATACGCCAAGGGCAAACATCCACTGAAGGGGGCCCTAGTCTGCCCTAATGAAATCCTGGATTCTCCCCACAAAGTGAATTGTCATTAACAGATGAAACATCTCAAAACAGCCACAGCCTTCACGTCACCGGAGTTCTGTGAGCAATTCTGCACAGATCTATGACCCTGTTTTAGCCATGCTGGGGGAGACTTTTTTTTAATTTATTTTCCATGATTCATCTGCTCTGGGGAACACGAAACCTCTGACTACATTAAAATGAATATTGGCCACTTTCAGTTCCGTGGATGGCTTATCTCTTAACCCAGAAAGACTAACTTAAGTTTTCCCAATGACAACAGTCAGGCAGAATGAGATTAAGATCAACAGAAGAGACACCTCCGAGAGAAATGAGGCATACTTTTCCATATTTAAAAGAGAAGACACATATGTTATAAACGTAAAGCCAGAGGGCCCTGTTTATATTTGCAATCCACTTGAAAAAGATGGTTTCTGTGGCAGCAGGAAATGTCAGGGTTTTTTCAAAGGAGCTACTGAATTTACAAAGATTCACTCACTGTGTTAGAAGTCTCTCTTCTTCTTTGATAATACGCCAGCTTTGATGAATTTGGGGTGATTTATGCCACAAAGCTTGCTCTACCATTTCAAGAAGACACGTGGAAGGGGTTTGCACTTTCTTCTCAACAAGTAGGTTCCTTACCAGGGCATCTGCCTGAGGTGTGTAGACATCCATATGGAAAGGAAGGGACAGGATTAATTAATTCCATTAGACAGGAAACAGTCGGCATTCGTGAGCAATCTGCCATTGATGTTATGAAAGGATGTAGTTTAAGAATTTCTACTCAAGAGACCTGCTGATATGCTGATAAAATGAACACCTGCATAATTGATCATTATTCTTGTAATCAAAAGAGGAAAGAAACATTTACTCTATCTTTTCATTGTTTGTGATTGTAGCTAGTGGACTTGGCATCCATCAGAGGCTAGAAATGCTAACTTATTACCTTCAAATGTGTACTGTTTCAGCAAGCAGGTGGTTATAGTCACTTAGGGTCCATTAGCTGAGAAACAGCACCCTAGGAGGATGAGATCTTGGGTGGAGCAGTCTCCACTGGAAGGGAAAGGCAGTTTTGAGGAGGTGGGAGAGGATGCAGACAGGGGAGAAAGAAAAGAGCATTCTCAGGAAAATAAACTACAGTGAGTGGCCAAAAAATGGAGAGGAGACAAATCTAAGCAATTGCCAGATCTCTCTCCCAACCCAGACTTAAATGTCAAACTGCCTGCCAGAATTCTCCATTGAGATGTCCTTCCAGCAACTCAGGCTCACGGCCAAACAGAGCTTTTCAGCCGTCAGGCAGCACCGGCTGCTTCCCTATGCGTGCAGCTCAATGAAGGCACCACCATCCAGGAGGCCAACAGAGCTGGAAACTGGGTGGTCGTCCCAGACCCCGCCCTGTGCCCTCTCCCGCTCCTCACTGGTTCTAACGCTCTGCACTGCCCAGTGGGCACAGCCTGCAGTCCCACATCCTGCTTAGAAGAGGCCTCCCAGTGCTCCTGCCCACAGTCTTCCCCTCCCATCCATGTCCGGACTGGTACCAGGGTGCCCTTACTACATGCAAATGCAAACGCCTTTGAGGTTCCGCTCTTACTTCCCCAGTGGAGCCCGTGGCTTTTGGAATAGTTTAAAATCTTGACGTTAGTAATCAAGGCTTGTCACAGTCCAGTCCCTGGCTGGCTCTCCATCCTCCCTTCTCAGCAACTACCTCTGTCCCTCTCTCTACAAGCACTATTTCCTCTGCACAGTGACTGCTCCACATCACCCTGAACATGCTCTTCTGTTTCACAGTGGCTGCCTTCAGACAAGCAACCCGACGGCCAGTGACTGAGCAGGTTGTGCTCCGCTGCTGGGGGCCGGGTGAGCTGCCCCAGCATCAAGCATGCTTACCTGACACCCACTGAGACAGCTCAGAAGTGGAGTCATTGGGCCTCTGAGACCACAAACTCTGAACGAGAGCCATACGCATACGGTTTCGTTCAGCTCCTGCTCCTCTGTGTTTTACTCTGTCGTGGCGAATTGCGTGGAGCCAGGGGCCATCAATCATTCTGCGGACAGAGCGCCGTGTGGCTACCAGTTAGCGTGCATATGCCCGGTTCCAGTCTCACTTCAGCCTCACGACGACTCCGTGGGTTATTATTCCCATTCCTTGGATGAGAAAAATACTCTGAAATACGGAAAGGAAGCAATATTGGTCCCTTTTCCCTAGGAGCAGCTCATCGTGTCCTGAGGAGAGAACTCCAGCTCCAGACCAAGCCTCTCTGCTTGCCTTTTCCTCCCTCAAATTTAAAAATTACAAAGAACTGGCCTCAGGCACGATCCAGCCTTGTCCAGGGCAAAACAATCAGCGTTTGGTGAGAGCTACAGGAAGAGAGCACTACCTTAGATTTCCTATTCTAACCAGGGCACCTGCACCAACAAAGAAAGGAAAAGTCTTTCCTCTTTAAGAGAGAAATTTCATTATACAAACATGCGCATGAATGCGCACATACGCACACAGGTGCGCGGGCACACGATGCCTCTTTGCAGACTTACCTGCACAGAAACATGTTGAAAACAACCCAGATGTGTATTAATAGAAGACTCACTAAATCAGCTGTTAAAAAAAGAATGAGCTATATATTGATAGAGAAACAAATTCAATAGCAAGGAGGACAAAAGCAAGTTGCAGAAGAAAAATGGTACCTTTGAGTCAAATGAGAGAGAAATATAAGAATGTATGTTGATGTTTGTTTGAATACGCATAAAGAAACTAACAACAGTGGACACCTGGCAGAGACTGGGTTGAGAACTGGGTGTTTGAGGGACAGAAGTAAGAGGGAACTTCCTTTTTATATCTTTTAAAATACTTCACCTTAAACCACATGCCTTATAAATGTATTATCCGTTCAAAAATTAAATGAAAAAGAAAGATCTTTCCCACTAGTACACCCTTTTACAGTTTGAAGAGCTATTTCATATGCGTCACCTCACTGAATTCTCACAATTCTGTGAGATGTTACTATTCCCACTTTACAGATAAGGAAACCAGTCTTAGATTTTACTAAGGACTTACTTAGTCATTAAGTAACCTGGAATGGGGTCAATATTAAAGCCGTAAAGACAGGGCCACAGCTGGCCGCGATGGTGGACCTTCCCATCAGGCCCTCTGCTTGGCAGCATCCAGCAAGGACCTGGCAGCCTAAGCCCGGGGGAACCCACAGTGTTTCGTTTTGTGAGAGAGTTTACCATTCTCCTCCTCCCACACTGCTACCTGCGAAGGATGCCAGAGAAATCTAACCTTGAATTTAAAGAGTTACCTTGCACTGCAGCGTAAACACCTCAGAGAAGCTCGACACACTTGTATTGGGTACCGTGCTGTGGTTTCAAGTGTGGGAAACCAACTCTGGTAGCTCACTCTGGGTAACTTACGTGAAACCAGTTTAATCATTGGTAGGGTGCAACCAAGAAAAAGTGTTTGTTCCTTTCCCTGCTGCCTACAGACATCCTTCATCAGGGCTTCTGGCCTCATCCCTGGCCACCACCTGAGCAGATCAGATCCTGTAACTTTCCTGTCTTTGTCAAGCACTGATGAACAGTGTTTTCTTCAGGCATACACAGTGCAGTCAATTCTCTAGCATCAAGGAAGAGGGTCTCCCATCCCTATTTGAGCTTCTGTGCACCCACACTCAGGGCAGGCCCACAGATCTATAGGCAGCTGTAGGGTGTGGTGAGGAGGGTGTGCTCTGTTCTCCCACCTTCCTCCCACCTTCCTCCGCCCTCTTCCTGTCCACACTGCTCTGCTTCTAGTTCTCCAGGTCAACACAGCAAGGAAAGACAAGTAAAAGAGCAGAGGTCCGTGTGGCAGATATCCAAATGTGCCTCTCTTGCTGGGGGGGAGCTTTTGAGGGTGCCCTGATGACCCTCCCGCAGGTACCTCCATGCAGCTCAGTCCCATGATTCCTGTTAGCCCTACCAGACTCCCCACAATGCTTGATCTTGTTGTGTCTCCTGATCCAAGCAGACAGCCGTCTGGGATGGAGGAACTCCAGGAAGGCTCTGACCCAGCTACTTGCCACAAGGACCAATGGCCTCCTGAAACCATGATGTGTCCCCCCCAGGGAGCCCTCTCCTTACCCTGCTGCCAGCCCAGCTCCATCCAGTCTCTGTCTCTGTCACTTCCACTCCAAATCCTAACGGGCACCTCAGGCTCTCCTGGGGACTCTTTCATACCCTCCCTTTGGGAGGGACAAGGGGCGGGCTTATGACATCCTATACTCTGGCTGTATCTAAAGGAGTTTTCTTGACTTCTCCCGTGATGCAGCAGGCAAGAGGAGTGGTTAGGAAGTCTCATAATCACAAACACTCAGGATCCACAAATCCTTTCCTCCCACAAACTATATATATTTCTGTTTTTAAAAATCGGGCAGTTAGAACATCATTTGGTAACCATAGGTGTCACCACCCTGCAAGCCCCAATGAATTGATTAGTCTGGGCATTGAGCAACAACAGTGCTGACATCTCACACACACACACACACACACACACACACACACACACACACACACACAGAGAGAGCAAAACACAGACATCATGTGGCTCTTGGTGACAAAACACACCACCACCTATAGCCTTGCCAAAGGAATTGAAGCTGAATCCAACCAAGCCTCTGGGTCCAGCTGCCAGTTTGCAGGAAACCAGGGAACAGAAGAACATGTCGAAGTGTGCTTTGAAAATGCAATCGGCAAAATCCAGACTATGGGAAACTCTGCAGGTCAAGTAGTCCAACAGATAAAGTGTAAGAATAAAAGAGATGGAGAAGAAACCTCTAAATTTAAAGAGATGTAAAGACCTACCAATTTTTCTTATTGGCCAAGACTAAACTACAGTGTCTGCAGATGCACACTTAGGTGATAAAACAATTAAAAAAAAAAAAAGCAAAAACCTGATTACTCTAAAGTTAGGCTCCATTTAGAGGAAGAAGCCTGCACTGGGATGGGACCATATGGAGGACTTCTTGATTATCTGACAGAATTCTACTTCTTGATCTGGGTCGTGGTTAAAGGGGTGTTTGCCTTGTAATAATTCACTAAGCTTTAAGTTTTGTTTGCTGGATCTATGTCTTATTTTATAACAAAAAAAGTGTGCAAAGAAAGAAGACTAGAAAGAACATATAGGAAAGAAATCTGAAAACAATTTCTGTCCCTTTTGTGGTCGGCAGAATAATGCTACCTCAGAGATGTCCACATTTTGCACCCAGAACCTGTGAATACGCCACCTAACATGGCAAAATAGACTATGCACATGTAATTACAGATCTTGTCATGGAGAGACTGTCTTTGATTATCCAGGTGGACTTAATATAATCACGGGGTCATCATTCACTTAGAAGTGAAAATGGAAGATAGTAAATCCACAATCAGATGTGATGTGAAGATGAAAGCAGAGGTTGGAATGATGCAGTTGATGGCTTTGAAGATGGAAACAGTCACGAACCAAGGAATGTGGGCAACACATAGAGGCTGGAAAAAGCAAAGAAACAGATTCTTATTAGGGCCTTGAGAAGGAACACAGCTCTGCTGACACTTTGATTTTGGCCAAGTGGGACTCACTGGACTTCAGGAGACCTTCAAGACTGTAAGATGATAAATGTGCGATGTCTCAAGCTACTAAATGTGTGATAATTGGGCACAGCAGCAAAAGGAAAGCAGTACTGTCTTTCTTCCCAAGGCAGGAGGTCGGTAGAAGGGCTCGAGTTCATGAAACTAGTGTGGCTTTGTGGAGTGTGTGTGTAAATATTGTTTCTCAGCATTGTCTTCAGCCAACACTCTCAGATAACAGGAAAAGTCTCCTTGAAATCTGTTTTATTAGGCAGAAAGAAAAAAAAATTCTTAGAAATGTTGGGGTGGGGGAGGCACAACCTAATAGCTGTGAGCTATGTTTTATTCAGTGGACTTACTGAGAACTATAGCCCAGGAGATAGCTACTCAGATAGATCTGTTCCAAACAGGTAAGGAACTCTACCAAAGAGGTAAGGGAAGAGCCAGTATACACAGGAGTTTTGCGGGGGGAAAAAATGTGGTTGAACATCAAAAGACTACTGCTAATCATAAAAAATAAATAAATTAAATTAAATTAAATTAAATTAAAAAACCCAACACCTCAAGGTAATTATTTTAGTGCTTTTCTATATGAGAAGATGCAAGAGTCTGGGCTCATTCAAATTATTCCTTTGATACGCATCTTAACTATCCAGGGCCAGAATCCTGTTTCTCTCCATCCTGAATTCCCCTTCAGGGGCACCATCAAGGTGGCTACAGTGGCTGCTGGCTTGATGGTGGGCAACATTTATTTCTTGGAATGGCAGGCAGCATTCCCTCTCCACAGCACCTCCTTTTGGTCATAAATTCAACCATGGTTTCGGAGGCATTTCATGACCAATTTGTCCCATGTCCCTGGGAAGTCTCATTCCTAAATCACGCAAGGATTCTGTTGCTAGCAGAACAAGGGTGGACACCAGCTCCCTCTGCTGGGAATGGGGTGCATGGCAGGCAAAGGTGGTAGAGCAGTCCAGCCAAGGCATTTCCCAGGAGAGGAGAGCAGGGTGGACTATGGAAGTGAGGGGGATGGAAACCTCAGAAGGGAGACAGTGAAGTTCCCCAACCTCTCCTGCTCGCTCCCGGCTAGTGTAGGCAGGACTCACTTCTATAATTCACCTTTGCAACAATTCAACCCAAGGATGTAGATTTCTGACCAGAGTTGGGGGTGGGAGGAAGCAACCTTCTTAATGTAGTAATTATACTAATACAATAAAAATATTTATGGTTGCTTCTCTCTCCTAGGTAGGGCCATTAGCTTTTCACTGTCTCTTGCAAGTTGCCACTCCTAGTCCTTCGCAGCACCACCTAGAAAAACTGAATGATGTATTTTAATATTTTTCTAGGCACAGTTTGACCTTTAAATCGCATTATTTAAATATTAATGACGTAGCAGGAAAGCAGCCTACTGACAAGTATTATACAAGTCAGACAAAATAGGACACTAAATCTGCGAGCGCCTTTGAAACACCCATTAGAGATAATGAGATCTAGGCTTGGATTTCCACACAGTGTCCAGTACTGGTTGGCTCCACATTCAGCCAGAATAAATTAACTGAACACTGGGTTTGAAGGGAAAGAAATCGTCCTTCTTCCCTCAAAATGCCGTTTAATAACTTGTGCAGCTCCACGGGAGGATAATGGGAAAGAAGCTATTTGTTTCTCAGACCTGAAATGAATGCCGCATTCTTCCAAGAGCTGAGTTCCACACTGCTGGACGAGAACTGCTGCCTTGTGTTGCAAAACATTTCAAATAGACTCTCCCCTGTGTCCACATCTTCCTCCTGGTTGGCTTGACAGCACCAGGCACTCCCAAGTCACATTATAGGGTTTGGGAGATCTTTTAGTAGGAAATTGAGGCATCACAGGGTATAAGGACTTATCCTTCTAAAGTACCCAATAAACCAAGGGCATCTCAGCTCCCCTCTCTTCTACCCCAGGCCAGCATTTCCTCAACCTCAGCACAATCATCATTTGGAGCTTGATAATTCGGTGCTGTGAGGGGCTGTCCTGTGCACTGTAGGATATTTACCAGCAATCTTGGCCTCTTTCCGCTAGAATCCAGTGGCACTCCCCAGCTGTAGTTCCCACAACTGTTTCCCAAAGTTGCCAAATGTCCCCAGCAGAGGGGCAAAATTGGTCCCGGTTGAGAACCACTGGCCTCGGCAAATATATTAGATATATACCTCAGTGTCTTTTTTTTTTTCTTGGAAAATATTTTTATTTTGAGTAAGATGTCTTCACTGAAATTTCTTTCTTTTTTTTTCAATTGAAGTACAGTCAGTTACAATGTGTCAATTTCTGCTGCACAGCACAGTGTCCCAGTCATGCATATACATACAGATATTCATTTTCATATTCTTTTTCATTAAAGTTATTACAAGATATTGAATCTAGTTCCCTGTACTATACAGAAGAAATTTGGGGCTTTTTGTTGTTGTTTTTAAATCCATTTTTATATATGGTGGCCAACATTTGCAAATCTCAAACTTCCAAATTTATCCCCTCCCACCCCCTTTCCCCTGGTGACCATGAGATTGTTTACTGTGTCTGTGAATCTGTTTCTGTTTCATAGATGAGTTCATTAGTGTCTTCATGTTGCTCCACGGCTGTTCAAAACCCTCACTTCAGAATCCAACAGCCTGGACAATTCACCTGCTGATTAAAGTTGACATATTCTTCACAGTGCTCTAGACCAGAAAAGGGAATTAAAATTGCAATGGAACATAAGAGACCAGGAGGATGACTCTGAGTTAATCACCTTAGACTGAAATAAGAGAAGTTCATGAGTTCTAGGGGACTTCTATCTGGAGCCATGCTGGATCTGACATGCTGTAGTTTTAACACCCATTTAAAACTGAGTCTGACTCTACTTATTTTAGAAATCGTATTTGTTGATCATGGGACACAGGCAGTGAGCCATGGTAAAGACAATCTGGTGGTCGTATCTTCATATTTGATTTGGCTCAAGTTAGATATTTCCTAATACTTGTAACTGTGCTAGGATACTAATAATATCACTCAGAATAATCCAAAAAGCCATGCAATGGTCCCAGCCTTCTGGAGTATATAGCCTGAGAACTTAAACCTGTAAGAAGCTGCAGAGAAAAGTCCTGCTGAGTGCAGACAGTAGCATCACCAATGAATCAACCAGGGACTGAGAACTTGAGCACCCACTGGGCACTGTGATGCCCACAGACAGGCATCTTTCCAGTGATGCTCAAAGGGGTGCTCAAAATTGTTAGCCGGACCCTCGTTATCAACTTGCAAATTATTTTTCTTGCTGTCGCCATTAGCAGAATGTATTCAGGAATACACACAAAAACAGCGTCAGCTGAAGATCTACTAAAGGTGACAGCAAGAAAAATTACTTGTAGATTGATAATGAGGATCTAGTTTACAATTTTGGCTAACCCAAGTGGAGTTTTATGCCAGACACCATTTCATCAAACCACTGGTACATTTGATAAAAAGAAAATGTATGTGACTCTCTCAGAGCACAGCGGAACGGACAAGACTTGATCATCACAGTGGGATCTCAGTCAACCTATGTTCCTGGGCTGCTTCACACACTCTAACCTCAAACTCGATTCTCAGAATGTGGCCCCCAGACCAGCAGCACCGGCAGCAACTGGGAGCTTGTTAGACATGAAGATTGTCAGGCGCACTGACTCAGAGGCTCTGGGTGGAGCCGAGAAATCTGCTTAACAAACCCACGAGGTAACGCTGATGCAGCTACTGTTTGAGACCCGCTGACCTAGAAAATGAGTCTCATGGAGAAATGAAATTAAAGCCTAAGTCACGAAGTTGCTCGTTTTTCTTACTACTACCAACCTTCTTCCAGGGCTCTTTGCATGGAGTATTACCCAACATTATTAGCATAGACTGTTGTCTATAGGTGGATTAGGCAAAGAACAAAGCATACTCCACAGAACCCTAGTCTCTCCTTCCCCCGGGAAGGTCCTGAATGACATGAGAATCTGGCTAACACCCACCAAATCTAGGGAATTCTGAGCATCTTGGCACCTTCCTCTTTATCCCTCATACGCATTATTAGAGACCATATGTTATTTAATCAAAAGATCACATTACCCTGGGTAATGTTCATGAGCACCAGCAAATATTTCACTTACAAGCTGCCACAGTTAATTATCTGGAAAAATATAAATACTCGCATTTGGCTAAATTCCTTGTACCTCCTCCCTCTGTGTCTCTTCTGCAAACAGCAGCCCCAGCCAGCTGTCCCATTGCTTTTGCAAACAAAGCTCTTAAAACGCAGACCCACTGGCTTTAAAAAAAAAAAAGTCTGTTTCGAGTTGGCAATACATCATTGTGAATTAATATGGGAAATAAGGCCAGGGCTCATCGGGGAGGCTGCAGGGTTCTGACCGAGGTGAGAAAGAAGGTAGGTTGGCATCGGGTGCAAACACCCCAATAAGGCTCAGAGGTTCCGTGCAGGCGGGCTCTGCAGCCAGATTGATGGGGTCAAGTCCCAGCTCTGCCCCTCAGGCCCCCCGTCCTTGTCATATGAGGAAAACAGAGTCATTGAGGATTACATGAGATAATCCAAGTAAAGCTCTTAGCCTGGCATATAATAAGTCCTCAGTACATTTCGGCTATTTTATTACAGTTTTGTGATTGCCCAAAAAAGTCATTTCTGACTTAGCCAAACTGATATCATTAGAAAGCTGAGTTGAGCTCACGCGATTCTGGGCATCCCTTGTACCTGGTACGGAATTTGTCGGCTGCTGTATCACTCTCTGCCTGTCAGAGAACATTTTGAGCCCTCAGTAAGTGCCAGGCTCTGTTCTAAGAGTTTGATGTGATTTGCGTTATTTAATTCTCACAATAATTGTATTGTTAAAATGAGGCAGAGTGGCTGAGCAACTTAACCAAGTTACACAGCTAGTGAAGACTCAAACCCCGTCTGTCATCTCACAGCCCATACCTAACAGCTAGGCTATGCCTTCTCTCTGTAAATATTTAAATATTAAATATTTTTGATTAGGTGAATGAACTCTTAAAATGCAAGTACGCCTGAGAAAGGTAAAATCAGTCATTAACACCTTAGCAAAAAAAAAAAAAAACCTTAGCATGAACATCTCAGCATTATGGGCATAGAAGATTAAGAGTACAGTCCAAGAGAGCTGGGCAGTGATTTAGGCAAATTTTGTGTTTAAAGAGGAAAGTGTAACATACACAGTTTTGGGATGTATTAGAAGAAACAGACTTAGGAATCAGACTGAGCAGAGCAAGCTACTTAAAAATCCCTGTGCTTCAGTTTCCCCTTTTTTAAGTTGGATTAAATGATCCCTACCTCTTGGGCTTGCCATGAGCATCGAATGTAGAAACTCCACAGTGTTTAGCATACAGTAGCCACTCAATTAATGTTGGTCCCCGAAAAGCATCCTTTCCAAAGAAGGTGACCTTTGTGGTGCTGCAGTGGTGATTGGCATCATCCAGAAGACATGGAGTGTCTCTCTTCAATGTAGGGGTAATAGCAGCCTCGAAGAGATTGAATAGTGAAACCATTCTTGGAATCAGCCTTCTGGAGCAATTCATAGTCTGTATTAATGCACTCCAAGAGCTAAATTTATGGCAGAAGTAGATCTCGCTTTCTCAAAACCACATGGGAAAAAGGATGCTTTTTTTGTAAAGTAAAGAACTGGATGATGTTATTTGGGGATGAATAACCAGGGCTGGAAGAATTGTTTTCTGGCCTGCTGTAGACACAAGACATAACTCTTTAGCAGTACAGATTGTCAACAGGAGTTTCTCCATAGAAAGCCTTGAAAACACATGTCAAGAGTGGTTTATTCATGGCTCGTGTAACGCATAGCAGGACCGGGCAGAAATAAATCTCGTTAACTTGGAATCCTGTAGGAAGCTACTTATCTGCACTGGGGACACGAAGATCCTGGCTATAAAAAATCAGGGGAAGGTCACCTAATCAAGGCACCTGGATATAGCCACATATGTAATGCCTAGAGATTTTTGTTGATAAATAATGCTACAAAGACTACAAAAGAACTTGTTGAATGGCTGGTCCAACACACCATAGGGAAAACAAATATAATTTACTATGCACACAAGTATCTAAATATCACAAAGAGGAATGGGTTCCGATATCCTTCTCCATTTCATTCTTACCAAGAAACTAGTACATAATTATTCTGGGCCACAGTTGTCACTTGATAATAAAGTTGTCAAATATCTAACAAAACCAGTGTGGCTAAAGGAGTAATTCTGGTCTAGACTAGTTACTTTTTCCAGGTCCCAGGGGCCTTTTCTGTCCCAATGTGATGGTATTAGGAAGTGGGGTCTTTGGGAGGTAATTAGGGTCAGATGAGGTGATGAGGGTGGAGCCCCAGTGTCCGTGTAAGAGTCTCTTTGACAACTTCAACCTTAAGATCCTCAGGTTTGAGCCCAGCATCTTATATTCCCACTGATATGATGTCTAAAGGAAGAGAGAGAGGCCCCATTTCCCACAGTCCCTGAGGGGAGCCTTTATGACTGAGGCAGACCTGACCTGGGTCTTGGGGCTTTTCCTGAGCCAGTCACCACAGCCAGGAAGACAGAATGCACTGACTGGCTAGCTTGCGTCATGTGATCCATCCTGAAACCTGGAGCAGATGCATTTCCTCAAAGCACATGGGCTAAGAACGGAGGACCAGGGCACACCTGCCACAAAAAAAGAACATTTCTGCTGGGCCCGAAAGCCACACACTTTCCCTGCAATAGTGTAATCATCTTTCACACAAGCAGAACGTGTCTTTAAAACTTCGAGGATTGCACATAATAAACATGGGATAGTCACTGAGAAAAAAAATTATTTGAAGGAACATAGTTGTTAGAGAAAGTAAAGAATATGAAAAGTTAAAATGATGTTAGTAACCGCACACTAATATTTGAAGTTCATGATGACTTTTTTATGAGGGCCAATGGTAGGTCAATGAAATGACAAAGCTTTTTTATTATCTTACTCATTTTAAGGTCAGGAGGGATTCGGAAGCGAGATTATTGAAGAAAAAAAGCATTGTATGGCGAATTTATCTCCCTCACACATTTCCTCTCAAGAATATCCTTCCTGGTGGGAAAGGATAAATTGGGAGTTCGAGATTTGCAGATACTAACTACTATATATAAAATAGATAAACAACAAGTTTCTACTGTCTAGCACAGGGAACTATATTCAATATCTTGTAGTGACCTATAATGAAAAGTAATATGAAAACGAATATATGTATGTTCATGTATGACTGAAGCATTGTGCTGTACACCAGAAATTGACGCAACATTGTAAACTGACTAGACTTCAATAAAAAAAAAAAAGAAAGAAAGAAATACTTGTTCTTGCTCTTTGCTGCTGAGAGACCTTGAGACGTTTAGAAGACACAGATTCTAGAAAAGCCACTGAGCAGCCCTAGAGAAGCAGGTAGTATTTGGTCTGCTGGTGAAGATTTTATCCATGATCCAGCCATTCCCAAGGCCAATTCCACACACCGATCACGGAGGTAAGCACCAACCTACAGGCCCAGGTTACAGGTACAGGTTTACGCAGCTCCCTCTGCTCCCTGATAACACATGCTCAAGACTAGTGGTTTTCACCATTGCCTAATTTACCTAATCAAAACGTGTTGCACTCAGCACCCTTCAGAAGCTTTGAAATACCTCTGCAGAAGAAGAAGAAAATCTGAAAAGAAACAGTAGAGAATCAGTCATTCCATTTTCATTTGTTGGTATCTAGGAGTCCTCCAGGAAATTATGACCTACTCCTAAACTCTACTTTTCTGTGGAAATCATTCTCTGCAGAAGAAAGGAAGGGGCAAGCCAGAGATTCACATAAGAATGTGGGTTCCTCATTCTGGATTCTTCAAGAGGATTGTTCGTTCTGGTGCTTTACATATGTAGGCTCTTTTAATTCTCACAACAATCCTGAGATGTGCACTACTAAGCCCATTTTACAGACGAGGACAGTAACTTCCCCAGAGACTCAGCCTGCAGTGAACAGTGCTTTGAGCCCATGCCCATCTGATTTCAATGAACAGATTTCCTTTTAGTAGATCGCCTTCCAATTTTTTTTTCCTATTTACAGTTAAGAAGAGAGTCATAGAAATGACTAACTTCTTGGCTTTCTTTCTTCCCAAGCAGAGTAGCTAACAGTTTTTCGAAGCCATTTCTTCCACTACCAATGGGAGGTGCAGAGTGCCCTTTCAAAAAAGGCTAGTGGAAAAGAAGGGGTATCGCAAGGAATAAGAGGGGGGACTGAAGCCACAAAGCCCTAGTGTGGGCTCTGTCCCTTCTTGGCTGTGTGCCTTTGAACAAGTTACTTAACTCCTCTGTGCCTTAATTTCCTCATCTGTAAGATGCAGAAAATAATACCTACATCATAGGATTGTTGTGAGAAATCAATGAGTTGTCATACAACAACTTAGAGCAGTGCCCAGCACATAGTAAGTTCCCAGTAAAAGTTATCTCCTCGCCTGGCACGACCCACAAGGCCCTCAGACTCCCTACAGTTATCAACCCTGTAGGAGGAATGTAGTGTTTTGCATGTACTTGAATTAGTTCCTAATTTGTTGGCATACGTGGCCAGAGTTCTCTGCCCGGACAAAAGACTTTAAGCCCATCTGTTAGCTCAGTGGTTCTTAAGTTTGAGTGTAAATCAGAATCACCTGGAGGGCATGTGACCCCAGAGACTGCTGGGGCCACCCTTAGACTCTCTGACTCAGTAGGTCTAAGATGGGGCCAGAGGCTTCTCATCTCTAACAAGTTCCCAGATGGTACTGTGGGTCCAGGAACGATACTTGGAGACCTCCCATAACAGACACGTCCTAGCACGTAAGTCTGCTTAGCTCAACTAAGTAAGACCTGTGATGCAGTGAAGGGATGCTAGTAATCAAAAGGGAAAAAAAATGACCAAAACCAAATGGACTGCAGAGGCTTCTGCCTTCTGAGGAGGGAGCTGGGGGAGTGTCATAAACCAGATCAGGGAGTCCTAAATTCTCTCTCCTCCTCCTTTTCCCTTTCAGCAGTCACCAGTGGGAGGGAGAAGGGCTGAGGCCATTGCTCATGGTCCACTGGGTGGCAGGACACTTTTGTGAGCCCTTGGATGCACAGAGAGGCCCGTAGCTGAGCTTTCTCCTGTTGTTGTTCCTTAGTGGGAGGAGGTTGAGGGTAGAGGAGGGAAGGTGAACAAACAGGATAAAAGAGAGGAGCAGAAAAGCGCGGGATGAGTGCCAAGCAGCACGGCAGGAAGCTGGAGCTCGGGCTGGTGGAAGTGGTGAAGGGGTTTAAAGAATGTTGTCCAATTTTAGGTTGTTTGGATTTTTGGAATAGCAGTTCTCTCTGTTTGCCCAAATCTTCACCAAAGCCAATTACCACGTCAAGGCCTTGGGGTTTCGGGGCACAGGGAACAGGTTGTAAAGCCAGGAAGGGGGCCGAGTTCTGCTGCTCAGATGATGCATTTTGGAACATGACAACATGAGGGGGATCGCAACGTACCCTGAGAACTGAATTACTCTGGGAAACAGAGGCTCAAAGCCAGAGGCAACCGGCAGAAGCGTAAGCCGCGCTCTCCCAGAATCCCTTGAGAGACTGGGAATGACTCTGACTTCCTACTGACTCTGGAACAGGATCAGAGCCAACCTCATTTGAATCTCGGTGGTCAGGAGACCTCCGCTGACATCTGGTTAACACAGAACTCCTCTGAGCTGTTTGTAGGAGTGAGCAGAGCTTAGCTTTCTAGGTTAGGAACCACCAGAGAGCTGTCAATGTAACCCTGAGCCCTCCTTTCTGCAGTCGCCTTTCACAGGTGGCCTAGGAAGTGTGGGGTCCCCAGCTCTGCACACATTCAGCATCTTTAAGAGGGTAGCTCACACCCAGGGGTTTGGGAGTCATCATGCTTTGAGAAGGAATATATTTTGTGCCTTCCCAGGCTGGCTCAAAAGCCCTGGGGAAGGGGAGCACAAAATTCTAAGTAACGGGGACACAGCAAAACACTGTTTGGGAAAAGAACATTCCTTGGTTGGTGGCAGTTTAAAAGTAATGAGTCATCTGTATTGGCTTTCTGCTCTAATTTACATGGTAACCTTTTTTCTCCTCCACAATAAAATTCACAAACAACAGAGACATCTGTTTATTGGTCCCCTGTCTCCCATCCACATTCATGAGACATCTGGGTTGGGGTGGCAGGAACTTCTAACTCTTCTACCCCTCCCCTGGCCGAACATCTGACTCCATTTCCCCTGTTGCACCCAGAGGGGCCCTTTACCAAGCTGTAACTAAAACCAGTTTCCTTGGGTGGGTTTTAAGTATGAATGGCATACCCCATTTGCAGATGGAATCATCCTGGTGGTGGATGAAAAGCCAAAGAGTTCCTGAAAATATCCTCCAATGTCTGCCCCCTGCCTCCTGCCAGGTATGCGCCCTAAGGGGTGTGGAGAAGGGAGCTTTAGGTCAGACTTTGACACCTGGGATCCAAGGGTATCAGGTCCCTAAGGATGCATGAGTGACAGAAGGAGAAATTTTTTTTTAATGGAGGTAATAGGCATTGAACCCAGGACCTCGCTCTTGCTAACTAAGCACGGGCTCTACCACTGAGCTGTACCCACCCACCCACCTCCAAGAAGGAGGAATTTTTATAACATGCCACAAGATATGATACAATCAGGTCCTGTCAGAGACACACTTCAAAAGAACATTATCTTCTCTTGTTATCACTTCTCTCCACTCCGGGGCGTCTGTTTCAACACAGTCCCCTATCACCCCACCTGAATGTCAAATTGCTGCAGGAATAAGTCCATAAAAGGACTGTGTGGAGCCATGTGACTGAGCTGAAAACTCAAGAAGAAATGCACTCAATTGTGTACGAAGGGAGAAAATGTCTGGAACTTAGTGCTCCTCTTGCTCCATTTATTTTTTTCCTTTTGAAAGTTTAAGAACAGTTTCTTTCTTTCTTTTTTCTTTTTCTTTTTTTTTTTTTTGACCCTCTGTCTCAAGATGTAAGGTTTTAGTGGTGGCAGATCCCAGTAGCAAATGCAGTTAGCAACAGTTGGGTTGCCACAGTCTACTTGTCCCTTCCAAGAACCTAGAGTCCTCCAGCTAGATCCACCTCTTCCTAAACAACCATTGGCCATTTTTCTCTAACTCAACCACAGCTGAAATTGAAGAAGGTGAAATTTCAGATCAGACACTTCCTACGTGCAAAACTAGAGCTACGTGCTGGCTGCTAAATTTTGTCCTAACAAAAGGTTTGCCCTAGAAGGTGTTAGTGGAGCTGTTTACCCAGGACAGTTCCCTCAGCTGCTTCCATCAGTCTCCTCCTTGGCTTTACCCAATGAAGAAGTGGTACAGTTAAAAGATCTTGGTACCCGTCTCAATTCTGACTCCTACTAGCTAAATAACTGAAGAGTCCTGGTCAGTTCACTCAGTCCCTCTGAACCCCAGCTTTTCCTTCATCAGAACGGGAATCACTACGTTTACCTTGTAGTATCTGTACTTAGGAAGTACTTAGGAAGTACTCAGAACACAGTAGACTTAATTTTCCTTTCGCCATTGTTGCTGCTGTTGAGATAGGACCGAAGGAAGGATAGAATCCCAGTGGTGAGAAACTATTTCTTGAGGAATTGCATTCTTGGAAGCGATTAAAACACATTCTTGCACAAAGGGAAGAAGCCTTGCCTGGTGTCTGCCAGGCCCAGTGTGTGGCTGAACCACTGTGGCTCCATCTTGTCAGCTCCATCTTAGGCCCCTAGTCCTACCCCCTCCCTTTCTGCATGATTGAGCTTTACCCTGCTCACAAGGAATGTGCCCAAGGCAGATAAGCCCCCTATCAAATTTTACCCTTCCCTTCCTCTGATATAAAAACTGGAAGAGCGAATGCCTTTTGCTGATGCAGATGGTCAACGGTCCAGGAAGAATATTGGTCATGAGACGCCCCCCTCCCCAGGGGCGGAGGAGGTAAAACTCCCAGGTCCTGTAGGAGTGGACAAGTTTCTCCCTTAGTAGTCAGGCTCTTTTTTGAGCTTCGGCCCCTTTAAATCCCTCTGTACCCCTTTGGGTGGTGTGGCATGCAGGTACGAGTGCATCCAGATGACCGCCTGCCCAGTACTGCCTGTATGTGAGCTACCCACAGTAAATGTCATGATTATGCTTGGTGGAGCTGCCTGCTTCATTTCTCAGTCGCAAAGTCTCTTCTCAGTTTGGAGGATGTTATTCAATATCCCCACCCTCCAACACCCAGCTATCCCACCTTGCTGTCCAGAGTTAAGAAATAGCTTAAGATAGACCTGGAAAGGCTGAAAAGCCCTCCCCATTCTGCTCCTCGTGAAAAACTCCTCAGTCACGTAAAAAATGGACAGTGATCTATTTAAAGGCTACCAAATATACAAAGGCCAATCAGAAAGCCACCTCGGTTGATGCTCACCAATCAGAGACTGTCACAGGACTTCCTCTTTTTATTCTATAAAACTTTCCCAGCCCATTCAAACCTCTGCTGAAAGGAAAGCGACACTGGGTGGCTCCCTGGCAGCTATAGGCTTATGAATAAAGGGCCTTTACTAATTAGTTGGGTCTCTGGTTTGTTCTGGTCTTTGACAGCAGGGTAACGTATTAATTCCCCACACGTCATGAATTCATCCCCCGTGACTTGTTTCCAGAGGGTAGGTTTGGAAGAGATGTGTCCCAGGACACATATGCTTAGACAGGGTCAGGAGTGAGGCAAGAAGGAGACTGTGGGGCGCCTCCTGCAAGAAGAGGGACCTGTGGCAGCAAACATGCACCAGATATATGCTGGGATCCTGGGATGAAGAAGCCAATGCAGCTAAATGAGAAAGGGTATTTTTTTTTTACATTTTTTATTGATTCATAATCATTTTACAGTGTTGTGTCAAATTCCAGTGTTCAGCACAATTTTTCAGTCATTCATGGACATATACACACTCATTGTCACATTTTTTTCTCTGTGATTTATCATAACATTTTGTGTATATTTCCCTGTGCTATACAGTGTAATCTTGTTTATCTATTCTACAATTTTGAAATCCCAGTCTACCCCTTCCCACCCTCTACCCCCCCCCCCCCGGTAACCACAAGTCTGTATTCTCTGTCCATGAGTCTATTTCTGTCCTGTATTTATGCTTTGTTTTTGTTTGTTTGTTTGTTTGTTTTTGTTTTTTAGATTCCACATATGAGCGATCTCATATGGTATTTTTCTTTCTCTTTCTGGCTTACTTCACTTAGAATGACATTCTCTAGGAGCATCCATGTTGCTGCAAATGGCATTATGTTGTCGGTTTTTATGGCTGAGTAGTATTCCATTGTATAAATATACCACATCTTCTTTATCCAGTCACCTGTTGATGGACATTTAGGCTGTTTCCATGTTTTGGCTATTGTAAATAGTGCTGCTATGAACATTGGGGTGCAGGTGTCATCCTGAAGTAGATTTCCTTCTGGGTACAAGCCCAGGAGTGGGATTCCTGGGTCAGGTATTTTTTAAAGAAAGAGACAACGTGATACAGACAAACTTAACCGAAGTAACGCTTGCTTCCAGGGACTGGCACTAGGGATCTGCTTTGGAAATATTGTGATTCTGAGCTAAATGCACTATTTGGCTTCAGGTGTAGAGAATATAAATCTCCTCCATTGGACTTGGGTACAAGAAACATCACATTGCTGTATTTTTTGTTTAGATTTAATTTGGTAAGACACCTAATATCATGTGAATTCATACAGAAGTCCTACAGAGGGAGGAATGGCTTACATGGACCAGAACATTTGAGGAAGGGATCCATGTTCTTACATCCCTATTGGTTGCTGCTGTTAAAAAAAAAAATCAGAAGAAGGAGGAGGAGTGGGGAAGGAAGGAAGGAAGGAAGGAAGGAAGGAAGGAAGGAAGGAAGGAAGGAAGGAAGGAAGGGAGGAAGGAAGGAAGGGAGGGAGGGAGGAAGGAAGGAAGGGAGGGAGGGAGGGAGGGAGGGAGGAAGGGAGGAAGAAAGAAAGAAAGAAAGAAACAAGGAAAGAAACAAAGAAAGAGAGAAAGAATCCAAGATGGAGCCACTTACCCCGCGTACAGCAAACAAAGACATAATTACAGCTTCGACCTCTCCTAGGTGTGGAATTTCCAGAATTTCCTGAGCATCACGAGTGAGGCAAACGTGCCAGAAACAGTCCTTTCTTTCCTTCTGCTAATAATCTCCTTCTCCCTCCCATTTTTATAAAATCCTCCTATTCTGTACAGCTCCTCAGAGTGCCTTTGCTGTTTACTCGATGGAATGCTGCCTAACTCATGAGTTGTCGAATAAAGCCAATGAGACCTTCAAATTCACTGGGTTGAATTTTGATTTTGTTTTTAACACTGCTAAGATGCTGAGTGCTCAGGTTGGGCAGACCTGTTTAGGAGGTGGAGTGCCCCTGGCCTATACCCAGCTGGGACTCGGAGATCTTTTGCCAAGATTTCCAAGCAGATCCACTCTCCCTTGGCTATGCGGAGCCACCATTCCATCCAGGGTACTGTGGACTTCTCATGGAGACCACCATCCACTCCCAATCTCTCCCTGATCACAGAGAAGCCATCCCAATTTCTGGAGAACAAGAAAGCCAAACCAGCACTGCCTCCTCCCCAACTCCTATTCAAAGTACCTCCGTCCATCTGCTAGAGGAGCTTCTATCTCCCAGGTAATATCTAGGGCCACATAGGCCCTTGGCTACCTTCATATATTAATGCAAGGGGGAAAAAAAACCTTAGTCTTTCAGGTTATCTGAAGTTTGCTCATCAGTGGCCATTGCACAAATGAGGAAAAGGTACCCCTTTCTCAGGACACATCACTGCCATTTGTCAGAACATTTTCCATATTTGTTAGAACAAGATACTTATTGCCATCTTCCAGAGGATTTTAATAATACATACACAAAGCCATGATGTGTACAGCACAATGGAGCCTCCTTAGACAAGGCGCCTTTTTGCAGTGCACAACCTGCACAACTGATAAACCTAGCTTACGGCTACACGTGGAGGCTCTGAAAGTAGAGCGCAAACAGCAAAAAGCAAGATGCAAAATAAAACCCATACAAAAGGATGAGGATGTGGAATGGTCCACCTGCTTAGACAACGCATGCATTCTGTATGGCTTTCACAGTGCCTGTTTCCAAATTTGAATTATGCACCAGGCAGTCTTCTATGAGATACATCCATCAGAATGTGAACCACAAGCCTCCAATATGAATATGAAAAATAACAGAGTTCCTCTTCTCTTAATCTCTAAAAGTATGCAGGTCCTTACCTTATGGGGAGAAGACTCCAGAAGCCAATCATCAACACTCAAATGCCAGCTTTCCACTTAAACCAGGGACAAGCCACCTTTACGGCTCAGTGACAAGGAAAACAGCCCATACATTGTGTTCAGACAATGGCTCCTACGCTGAGTCAACACAGCTCTGAAAGAACCACATTTGGCCTCATTCGATGAGTGATGTTTGGCAGAGGGTTAAGGAGGCACGCTCTGTGAACCAGGATGATAAAAAGACTATTCAAATGCCCAGGGAGCGGGTATGTGGTGAAGCCAAGGTACATTTAATCATACCAGCTTCTGCAGAGCTAGAAAAAGGAATCCTGGGAAACTGTTAAGGAGAGTGGACGATACACATTTGTACTGTCAACCAACTAAGACGCATAGAGAACATCTTTTGGTGGATGACCCATGATGACACTCCACCCCAAGGAAACAGGACCAATGCTACTACCTGCTTCAACATCCATCCTGTGAGCCAGGGTATTGCTCACACGCTCAGCACAGCTCACGAGGGCCGTAGAACCGGAGGCCTGGCATAGCCGCCACTTACGCACTGCTTCCTGGCCCTCTCTCTGCGTTTACTCACAGGTGTGCTGACTTGCGCTCCATCCTCATCTTGTTCTTCAGCCTTGGCGCTGTCTCCAGGTGTAACCTTGGTTCCTCTAGACACTAATCCTGCTGAGCCACAACTCCAGCTGTTGCTACCCCACCTCCCCAGCTCAGGCAGCCTGCTCTGGGCACCTGCTCCCTGAGGGTGATGCTCAGCCCTCATCTCCCCACTCCCCTCCCCCACAACCTGGAAGCAGGCGGCCAAAGCTCTCGGCAGAGAGGTGGCTGAGAGCACCACCTTCCAAGACCCTTTGACTCTTCAGCCCCAAGGACTTGCTGGGAGAGGTATGTGGACCTCAACTTATGCTAAATTCTCCTGTGTGGGGAGTAAGGTTTCAGCAACATCTCAGTGAGAAAAGATGGCAAATTTTGCACAAGAGCACCCATGGAAATAGAAGTAGAAATGGTAATACAACTAGCACCCCGTATGGTTCGGTCCAAGCCATACCCTCGCCCCACTCACTCTCATCGTATTTTTAAATGATATCAACAAGTAATAACTCATTGACCAGAACAGTGTCTTGGGGGCAATTCTAGCTGCTTTAGCCGTTAGCATTTATAGCCTCTGATAGCAGACTAAGACAAAGGAGAAGATGTTTTGGAGACAGAAATTGAGGGAGCTGGCCTGCAGTGTCTACCACAGCAGAGGCAGGACTTGAACCTGGGTCTGACTTCAAGGCCTATTCTCTCAGTCACTGTTTCTGCAGACTCTGCTTTATCGCAAACAAAACAAAACTCTCAACCATGGAAACTTTAAAGGAGTTAAACGACGAGTGAAGCTGAGAAATGAATGAACTATTCAAACTGGTTAAGGGAGAAAACTTTATAAGGAGGCAAATGGGGGCCTAGAATGAGCAAGGAACCATCTCTTTCATTAAATGAGCCAATTAGAGACGAGAAAAAGGAAAGAGGTGAGGTGGGGGGGAGAGGAGAAGGAGGAAAAAGAGAGAAAAAGAGAGAAGGGGAAAGAAGGAGGGTGAGAGAGAGGAGGGAGCGAGGGAGGGAGGGAGGAAGGAAGGAAAAGTTGGGTTTAGTATATAATTCCATTTGGAATCTATTCCACATAAGTAGTGTAAGGATTCACAGTTTGCAAAAACAAAAACAAAAACAAAAACAAAAAACTCGGAAACAAGTTAATAACTGTCCGTGGCTTGAAGCAGAGCAGGTTTTGCCACACCAAAATGGGCCCCTTGGACATGAGGCTAATTTTGAGCAGCTAAAGGCAATCAAAACCCAGCAGATTCAGGAAAAGCTCCTTACGTCCCCATCAACCTCCTGCATTTACATGGAAAAGGGGGCTGTACCAGGAAGAGAGCCATTGCCTCAGAGACCTTTTTATGAGAACCGTATCTGCATAAGAAAGCAACTCTGATTTTCTAAACCTCCCCTCTGCCTTCCTGTGAAAGGCCTTCCTCCCCCTTTGAATCCACAGACTCCTCCCCTTGCCTTCACTCAGGATGTCATAAAGCTTCAGTTACCTGGTTGCCTTTTGAGTCTTCAGATCTTTATAGGGCTCACGCACATACTACATATAATGTCATTTCTTCCATTAATCTGTATTATATCAACTTAATTATAGACCAACCAGAGAACCTAGAAGGGAGGAAGCAGAAATTTTTTTCCACTCCTACAGGCCAAACACAAGTTTTCTTGTACAAACTTTGGGCCAATATTTAAAAGAGAGGAGGTTCCCTTCTTGCTCATCAATTAACCAGAGCTCTCTGAGCTCTTCAGTCACCACCAAAACAGTCACCTCCCTTGGGGCAAACTCCAGGTTTGTTCCTTTCTTAATGCCTGACCTCCGCTGGTCCTGAACTCTCCGACTTGCAAGGGTGACTGGAGAAAATAAGGAACTAATTCCACCAGGTCGTTGGTAAATACCACTGAACATATTCTCTGAGAACACTGATCCCTCAAGATGATGAACACGTTTCCCTGAAAATTGTGTATTGTGGAAAACACCTATTTAAATAAATGTAAACAACTTTATTTCCTTGGAAATTCCTAAACCTTTGCTGTGCAGATCTATATTATTAATATCTGATGGGTGATCGTTGATATCTCTCAGGCTTTTTTCCTTTTTTCCAAGAATATTTTGAGAGTTAGTATTACACAAACTTTTTGTTTGAGGATTTCTGACTTCATCAGTTTCCCTTCCTAGAACATCTGAAACCTAGCAGGACCCTGTGGGACCTTCCAGGACAGACTCCTCTGCCATATCCTCTGCTGTGGCTCCTCCCCAAAGTACCAAGATACTAGTACCTGATGCACATGTCCTGGGTTGTTTTACAGATGCTAAATCCACCACCAAATGGAAGATGTTAACTATTTGGTGACTATGAGCAAGTAGCCCCCAGACCCACTGGTGCCTAAGGCTTGATAATGTTAACCCCTGTGACCCCGCCCTGTTACCTCCTCATCAACCAATCAGAGAGTTGTACATGAGCTGATCACACACCCTAAGACACCCGTCCCTCATCTGGCCTTTAAGAACGCTTTGCTTAAACCTGTCAGGAAGTTTGGGTGTTATGAACACTAGCTGTCCTGGACTCCTTGATAAAGTGCCTGTAATAAACACTGCACTTTCTTTCACCATAACCCGGTGTCAGTGGACTGGTTTTATTGCACACAGGCAAGTGGACCCAGGTTTGGTTTGGTAACACATCTTGCATTTTACTGGAACCACTCCTGGGTAAGACTCATAATGTTAGAGCAGGCAGATAGCTACATTTGAGCAGAGAAAGGGGGACACAGACCAAATGGCAGGAATTGGGCAGAAAGGAGGGGCACAGGCCAAATGCAGGAAACCACACATCATGTGAGCAGTAGGGATCCTTGGGCAGAGAAAGAAAAGCAGGAACCTTGGGGCTGATAAGGGATCATGCCCTTTGGGATGACAAGTGGCCTGGAGAAGAACAAAAAAAGGTGTGAAAAGGCAGGAATTTCTAGTGTCCGAATATAATCTTTTGCTCATTATGCCCTCATTTCAATAACATTAGCCTTGCAGGTCAGAAGTACCCATCATGCACCGACGCCATGACACTTCCGATCCAGACTAAATAAGGACAAAAATCCCTCCTCCCTTTGGGAAGGTGGAGTTGGGATGATAATCAGGGAATATGTCCCCAAACCCTTCCCTCCCCAATGAATATTCCGCCCATTCATTTTTACACCCTATGGAGCTAACTTGCCAAAGAAACTCAGGGCAGCTGCTCACCTGAGCCTGCCCACTCTCGCCTGAGAGTGTACTATCCATCCTTTAATAAATCCTCACTTTACCTTTTTTAACCTCTAAGTCTTATCTCTGAATTCTTTCTGGATGGGACAAGAACCTGGAACACCAGTTGCATCTATCGGCAACATTAACAGTGGAAATTTCAGGTAATAGGGTAAAAGAATGAGGAAGAAAGGTTGATTCCTGGGCAAAGAGGCCAGATTTTCTACACTCTCACTCTTCTGCAGCAGCTGGATCATTTGTGGGTGAAGCCAATCCTTCCAGAAGTCAGTGCGAACACTTCCTCAGGCTGAGGGTTCACCTTTCCAAAGGCATCCACAGAAAAGCCTTCATCTCCATTAGCAAGAGGAAATTCACATTCTTCATATTATAAACGAGAAATAAGTATAAAAGAAACCTGGGTCTCAAACACACTTTGTAAACGAACAAGCATATAGCAAAATCACTCTACTGTCTGTATGTTATGGGGGGAAAAACAAAAGGAATTAAAAACCCACATTTCCCATCATCCTGGAAAGCTCCAAGGGGAAAAGACTTTGTAAAACAACAAAACACGTCCAAAGGAGGGAACTAAAGTGTTCTTGTCCCACGCAAACCCTCCACTGACCCTCGAATGTTCAAACTTAGGAGTCTCCCTTCTCTCCCAGGGAGAAGCAGCGGGCCCACTCCTGCTCAAAGTCGTCATGGCCAACCTTCTTTGCACCAGATCCCAACAAATCTGCAGGCAAGGCTGGCTCTCTTTTTGCTGTCTGCTCTCAGGCAAAACTGCCATTGATTTACAAATGCCCACTTCCCACACAAAGAACAACTGGCAGAGAATTAAGCTCTAGAATGTGCCAAGAACTGAAAACATCCCTCTGTGTTAATGAATGAGAATCTAAATGACCACGGATGCCATTGTGTGAGGCTACTGTCTCCACCCCAGGGAGGTAATGACCCGGCAGGTAGAATTTCAGGGGACCTTCCAACTGAGGCACTGAAAACATAAACAATAGGAGACTCCAAGTGGATATTAACCCTAAAAAGTCCCAGGCCAGTAATGAAGCTGGGATCACGAAGCCAGGACCAAAATACATGAGCAGGAAGAAAAAGAACCTGGTGCTTTTCATAAATGATCAAACATCATTCTCATAACAATCCTGCAAGGTGGTGGTTACTGGGCTCAGAGAGTTAAGTGACTTGCTAAATTAACACAGCTGTGAGCAGGAGAACCAGAGTTTGAGGGGGTCTCAGCTTTTCCCCTGTTAAAAGATAAGATATATTTAAAATCTTAAGATTTTATTGAAGCTCAAATCAATTCACATTGGGCAGTGCCAAACCAGAAGTGGTTAAGAGAGCTCCACCAGCAAGAGCCAGGGGAAAGCTCTTAACAGAGAAAGTACAGAAGCAAGGAAAGGAAATTATTTGATTGGCTGAAGCTTACAGACTAGCTGGTTGGTTGTGACTGGTTGTCTTTAGTGTCTTGATTTTGTAACCTAGAGGCATTTACAAGCTCAGATTTTGGTTTGCCCGTGAAGGGGAGCAAAACTCGCCACCCCAAAATGTCTCTGGCATGTAGATGGATTATTTTGAGCTGAAAAAAAAATCAAGGCTCAAAAGACTGAGGAAGAAACTTTGATCTTCCCCCTAACTGCCTAAAAGAATTTAGATAGAGGGCCCATTCCCAGAACAGAGCTGTCACCAGAGACATCTGCAAGGAATATGGGCGAGCTGTGTTGGGGAAACTCACAGGGCTTGGAGCTCAGAGTCCACTCTGTGCCCCATTGTCTCTGCACATCCCCTCTCCAGCAAATATTTGCTTTGCCAACTTTAGGTGAATTACCTTCCTCCCCTTTGAAGTCCCAAACCACTATCCCCAACATCCTCTTTTGTCTTTAGCTGAAGATGGCACTCAAGGTGAAGGTTTCAGCCATTTGGAAGTGTTATTCAGTCTTCCTGATTCTCTCTCATGTCTACATGTTATTAAGCTTTGGTTTGATCTTCTCCTGTTACTCTGTCTCATGTCAACTTAATTCTTGGACCAATCAGAAGAACCTAAAAGGACAGAGGAAAATTTCTTCCTCCCTGACACCTCCACAGCAGAAGAGCTGTATCTGTCTAGTGGCTTCCTTGTTTAGTTAACTTCACCACCACCACCCACTCCTGCTCCATGGCAACTGTCTCCCTGTGGTCCAGAACCACTGCCTAGAACAGTCACTTGTTTACTGACTTCTGTTTAGTTTTTAAAGTCATGTGGGTAATACATGAGTATGGTCTCTTCTCTATTAACAACAAAAAGACAAGTAATGAAATCTCTCAGCTATTACAGATAAGCTCCAACTCCTACTGGGCCATCACCCTCAATCCTTTCTTCTAAAGAGAAAACCAATGCCACCCTTTGGTGTCTCTGCTTCCAGTGGTTCTCCTTGTATTTACATCCAGATACGTGGACCCATGAAATATATAGTACTGTTTTATGGGAGGAACTCTCCCAAAAACATATATTGCTCTGCAGCTCACTTTTTTTACTCAACAGTACGTCTTTGAGACCTTTCTCTGATAGAACACGTGGAGTTACCTCATTAGTTTTAACAACAGCAATGCATTCAACATCAGGGCTGTGCTGTAACTTACATAGGCATTCCACTCTTGTTGGACATTCAAGTTGTGACTGGCTTTCTTTATGTCTCAGTCATGCCATGACATGTGGTGATGGCCCAGGCACATTTAAGAACCTGAGATAGGACTGACCTCTGAGAATTATCTCAGAAAGATCTCAGGAGAGAGAGATCCAAAGCCTATAACTGAAGTTTAGGCTCTGGAATTTCTGTCTGAAGATCCTTGACTCTGCTTTCTCCAGTGGCCACAAGTCAAACTTGCTGGAAACTGAGAAATTACTGTTAAAGCAAGACACAGCCCATCAACCAGTTTAAGGAGGAGACTACGAAGAGAAATACACTTAAAAGTGGAATCAAATCCTCTCTGGAATAACCAAGGCAATTAGTCCTTAAAGATTGAGTAATCCGTGCATCCAAAACCCAAACCAACTGGAAAGGTTAATATTGATCAAGTATGGAAATTTCAGCTCTAAAAACTAAACAAGTTTAAAATACAGTTAATACTACTCATTTCTTGTATTCATGTGTTCACCATTTTAAGCAAATGAGAAAACAGATTAGCTCTATATCCAATCCGAAAACATACAGGGTAATACTGGCTAAGAAAATCCACTGATGTGGACAAATGAATCTACTACACCAGAAGGAGAGGAAATTAATTTTATTTGCGACTCTTGTCATTCCAGCTATTCTTGGTTTGCATGAAGTTTCAAAAGATTAAGTTGTATTCTACTTGTTTCCCACCAGCTATGCCTGGGGAACTCCTACCCATCCTTCCCAACTCTACCTAGCATCCCCTACTGCAGAACTGCCCCTTCCTCCCAAACCAATTTCAGTACCAGCCCAGGAGTACGTACATAACTAAATATCATAGCACTTCTTGTTTGACATTCAAATTAACTATGTGTAAGCTTTTTCAGAGGAGATACTATGGTGTGTGCATTGTGTTCCCCCAACACATAACAGAATTTCCAACACAGAGAAATTACTCAATAAACATTTATTGGCCTGAAGATCTCTAAGGAAAAAGAGTATTCTTCTCATTCAATAATTGCTAAAGGTTTACAGAAATCAGACACAAGGGGAAAGCAGTAAGTCACTAAACTCATTTCGTCAAGTCACCTGGTAACTCCTTAAGGAATTAACTCTAAGAAGTAAAGGTTTTTCTTTCCCTCATTAAATTCAAATATACTTCCTAGAGTCTCCAGTATCTGGGATTTTATATTAAGGATTCTTGGTTAATTGAACAGATCTTAGAATCAAAGAACTCAACAAAAGAGTCTACAGTTCATTGCAGCAGTTAGATCTAATATGGCATTTTTCACCTTTTCTAAAAAGCATCTTTCCATTTGATAAATAAAGCTCTCAGGTCCCACTCTCGAAGATCCTGCTGTGCCTCCTGGAGGAAGTTGAGGAAGTGCCTCACACCTGGATGAGAACCTCTGGTCTATCTTAAGAGCTGAGCTGAAGTTCAGGAAACCACTTCCAGCATTTCCTTTATGAAAGCTCATGACCTTCGGGGTATTTACCAACTCCGGTGCTTCAGTTTCCCCCATAAACAACATGGGAATAATAAACATGTCCCACCTTCCTAAAGCAGACTGTCAGCTTCCATCCTTCCTTACGTCATGGCCAACCATCACCTCAGCTGTTGGAGGCTTCCTCAACACTGCTCCTGTACACATTCCCATTAAGAAAAATGCTAGATTCTGCTGTGGCCAACTGTATATTCTAAAAATGACCACAGCAGTATCACTGGTTTCACATACTCTTCCAGGATGTTGCCTTTTCCCCCCATCAAGCAGTGGAATCTATTTCCACTCCCCTTGACCTTGAGCAAGTCTTTGTGATAGCTTCCACAAACAGAATGCATGAGAGCCGTGCTGCATAAGATCTGAGGCTATGTGACCAAAGGTGACAGATCTGTCCATCCTTTTAGCCTTCTATCCACTCATAAATATATTTTTTTTAATTTTTGGATGCATTTCCAAGTAAGTCACAGACATCAATAAATACTTCAGCATACATATCACTAAGTACAGCCCAATATTTGTTTGCAGTTCTTTTAGGCGAAATTTACATAAAGTGAAATACGTAGATCTTATATGCCCATTTGATGAGTTTTATTTCTTGGTTTAAGTCGTTGGTATTTGGGGTTATTTGTTACCACAGCATAGCCCAGCCTATCCTGACTGATTCATTCCATGCTGTACTGCTCTGTGATGCCACTCCCCAGGAGTCCTAAATCTTCCATTCAGTCTACCACACATCCAGCCTGGAGTTGGTGAACTGGGAAAACGGGGTGGTCTAGGAGGTCTCCCTTATAGTGACTTGGTAGCAAAATGGGACAGTGCACAGAGGAGTCAAAAGGCAAATAGAGATTAAGAACTCTAAACAAGCTAGTCCTGGAGTCAGAGGCAACTTGTACAAATTCAAGTACTCCTTCCCCTCTCCACCCGCTACCCCCGCCAAGACTACTAGAAAATTTTGGAAAGAGACCTTGAGTATCCCTTTATGCACTGGCTGGGGATTTGAGCCAACTTGACTTTGTTGGCACATTGATTACTCCTTCCTCCTTGAATGCTTTGTTTGGCCTCAGGGATCACCCTCTCTCCTGATTTCCCTCTTAGCTTCCTGATTACTCATTCTCAGACTCCAGTCTCTCCTCCCCTCTAAATGTTGGAGCATCCCAGATATCAATGTCTGCATCTCTTCTCTTTCCCATCCATCCTTATCCCCTTGCAGATCACACCTAGCTTCATGGTTTTAAATACAATCGATTTGATAAAATTTCTCAAATTTACATCTCCAGCATGGATTTCTCCCCTGAACTCCAGACTTCATGATCTGACGGCCAACTTAACTTCTCGCTAATATGCACCTCAAACTTAACACGTCCAGATCAAAACTCCTGATCTTGCTCCCGAAACTTCTATTCTTCTTGATGTCTTCCCCATCTACTTCATGTTCATGGCAACGTCATCCTTCCCAACACTCAAGCCAAAATCTTGTAGTCAGCTTAACATTCTCTCTCCCTCTCTCTCTCTTTCCTTTTATCTGTCTCTCTATCTCTTTATCTTTATCTCTCTCACTATTGCTCTCCTCTTATTATATCAAGATTCATTCTTTTCTTTACCTTTAGAATATATCCAGAATCTGCTGACTTATAGACACTTTATCACTACTATCCTGGCTGAAGCTACTTCCATCACTTCCCTGGATTATGTCAACAGAGTCCTGATAGGTTTCCCTGATTCTACCTTTGACCTCCCACAGTCTGTACATATCACCCTGAGTGATTCGGTTACACATAAGTCAGAACACACCATGCTTCTGCTCACACTTTTCCGAGGGTTTCCCATTCACTGAGCTAAAAATCCTTACCATGCTGCAAAACCTCCCTGATCCAGTCTCCTGGTACTTCCGATCCCCATCTCCTTCCATGCTGCCTCATTCACTGCTCTCCAAACACACGGGCCCCTTGTTTATTCTGGGATATACCAAGCACCCTCCTGCCTGGACTAAAGCAAAGGAGTGTTCTGCTAACCTAATTAAAAGATGTAGTCAGTCACAAGATTGCTCAGAAAATCAATTGTGTCCACAAGGATTAGACTAATTTTCTTTCTAGTCTACGGACTCCAGTACAATGGCAACAACCTCCTTTTATGGTCACAAGGAGAGCTGTCACAGCTTCTAAGCCTTGCTCCTTCCCATGAGAGAGTCCAAAAGAGAAAGCAAGAGAGGTATTAGCATGAGGGCTCTCATCTCAAGTGCTGCATCTTGTCAGGGAGGTGAAACTTTTCCAACGGGCGCTAGCAAAGCTCCTCTTACATATCAGAGTCCACAGCGTACCCGTTAGCAAAGAGACACGTGATTACCACGATAGCCACCATCTGTCCCCCTGGGGCTGCGCACACTATGGCAACATCAAAGTAGATGTTGACTGGAAAACAGTGCACGGTCTACAAGTTGAGAAGGATGTTTTATTTGGTGGATTTTTCTGAAGAATTCAAGTCTGGGAGACAGCCTCTCAGATAGCTCTAAGGGACTGCTCCAAAGTCTGGCAAGGAGGAGCCAGGATATACAGGAGTTTTTGCAACAAAGACCAGGTAATTGGAACAGCGAAAGATTACTGTTAATTAAAGAAAACCAGATATCTCATGTTAAAGAATTTAGTGCTCTTCTATGAATGGGAAGATGTAAGAGTCTAGGCTCATTGAAATCATTCCTTTGAGATGCACCTTAGCTATCTAGGGCCAGTATCCTGTTTTTTCCCTTTCCCATCCTGAGTTCCCTCGGGGCTCACCGTCAGGGTTGGCTGCAGCGGCTGAAGGCTGCAACGTCCTTTGTTTACTGATATGGCAGGGTACATTTTTCATTCACATGGGCAGTATAGGAGCAAGGAGGAGTGGGGCAACTGGCATCTACTAGACACCGCTGACAGGCTTTGCAATTCAGAAGAAGGAGCCCTGAACTCAGTACTTGGTCTGTCATTAAGTGTGTGACGTTTATAAGTCATGCCCCCCTTTTAGATCACAGGTTCCTCATCTGCAAAATGAGGAGGCTGGACTAGACTTCTTTGCCTTCCAGCTTGAATTTTCTCTTATTCTGTGAACTTCCACATGTCACTGTAAAGATCTGAGTCTCCCTATGTGCCATTCCTCATATATGTACACATCTCCTAAAATGATGGAAACACTGGGATGTCTTTGATCATCTATTTTTAAAAGAGAAGGGAAATTTTAATGAGAACATTTTGTAATGCTCATCCCTGCTGGTCCTTAAGAATAAAGGATCTTTTTCTACCATTACTGACATTTAAAAAACAGCCTTTCAGAGTTAGTAATTAGGTCTCAAAATCATTCAGCATAAAACTATGGGTTCCCAACAATTATTCTAGTGAGAATGACCCTTTCATATCTATGTTGCTAACAGTAATTCCTAACCATTACCTTGTTACTCAATTTTAAAACAAAAAAAAAAAAAATGGAAACAATGCTCTCCTTAACAGCAGCACCTCTGTCATCACCCTAACATAGAATTGAAGTCTGTATGCGACCACACAAGTAGGCTTGGCCCCCTGCTCTCTGAGGGTCATTGGTGCTGAGAAGCTAGAAAACAAATTGTGAGCTCCAAGACTTCTAGTGGAAAGCACAGGGAGATCGATCTATCTGTGGAAGGTGAGAATTTAAAAAATTCTCTATGTGTCTTTCCTATCGGCATGTCCAGTACCTAGGACAGTGCTTACCATGTGCTAGTGCTCAAGGGCTTCGTGTTGCATGAACAAAGGGACAAGTAAGCCAATTGCTTTGCCAGAAAGCTCCATTTACATGTATCTTAGCATCTGCACAGACCAGCCATCATCCTGCCTCCCTCACTCTGCCTCCGGCCGTGACTCACCTTGACTGTTCTCATTTGTCAGCCGGACTTCTTTGATTCTCCTGTTCCTGTGACAGTAATTGCAAAAATGCTTAGAGATGGTAAAACAAAGTTCAGCCCTCTCCCCTTACACACAGATTCTTTCAGCTCCCCCCTTCCAGACTGAAGTGGGCATTGATTCAGGTAAGCCCTCTCTGAGCACCTGTTTTCACAGGGCATGTTAACTTTACCCCCAGCGACTGCCTGTTAGGGTCTCTGGGTCCATACTTAACTGGTGACACAAATGCCCACAACCTGAAGCATCTGCACAGAAGTGTAACCTCAAACATGCCGCCGCTTTCTGGTACTTACCAAAACCTCAATTTAGAGGAAAAAAAAAAAGTTGTTTTGGAGAATGGGTAAAATCTACCCTTTTTATCCTTCTATCCAGGTATTCTAAAGTCTGCTCTTCACTTAAGGCAGCCCAGCAGAAACTTGTGAATTAAGACTGCCTTTGCCCCCTTTTCCCTTTCACGCTCTCAAAGGCTTTCACTGACTTGGACTTTGGGGTGACACCATCAGTCTACACTGTGAAATACAAGAAGAGACCAGCAGAACCCCAGGTCTCTACTCGGAGAAGGCTGAGGGCAGTGTTGCACGACACAGAGTGCTCAGCAGGGAGAATCCCAGGAGGAACGTTACCCTTGCCGTAATATCAGAATGAATTGTGCATCTCCTTTGGGACGGGTTTGTTTTTATTCTCATGAACTCTGAATAGTATAGCCCATCAAATGTTCTTTTCACTTAGTTTCTAGAATACTTACAGGGCAATTTGAGGCCCATCTGTTCCAAGAGTAACAGATCGTATGGTCTGCATTTTTGTTTTGCCTTCATTCCTGGCTCCTTCATGTCTCCACCAGTAATTGCTCTTCTTGTTTCCTCACTTAATTCTATTTATGGTGTTTTTAAAAAAAATTAAACGTATCCTTAGAAGTGCTTTAAATCATTCATGGGCAATGTGTTCATTTGTTCAAGGCAAATTACTGTGAAAGTTCATCCTACCAAATTTTAAGAGGTATTTTAAACATGGTCCTCCTTCCCAAACCCTTAGGGAGACGTGGTAACATACACAAGACACTCTGATGATCTTCCTCGTAAGCGGCAACTAAGAAGAGCTTCAACCCACAATGAGTCAAAGGTCTATGGGTACCATTGTGTTTAACAGTGGTGCAGAGAGATGACTAAAGGCAGGAAGGAATGTGGCTGCTGATTATTGGCCCAGAATTGGAAGGATGAGCACCCAAGGCAAATATTGTGTGTCTTGTATTTTTTGCCAAAGCCCAGCCTTAACGTGGTAAGAAGCAAGGTCTGAAAGACTCTAAGAGTTTGACCAAAGGAATGTTGGTGGCACCGAATGTCACATCAGGCCAAAACAGACGGCGTGTGAGACCCATCACAATTCCACACAACCCTGAACTGCCCCCTTGGTGACTGGCTCATGCAAATGTCACATGTTTAGATCTGGAAGCTTCACTTTTACTGAGCATGAAGAAAGTTTAAGGTTGAAAATGAAAAATAAGAAGAGTTGATATCATTTCAGCTGCTGTAAAGACAAATATAGCCAGTAAATTTTTTAAAGGCTAAAACTTTAAATTCTCTAGGCTGAATATTGGGAGACGCCGGGGAAGGGGGGTGGAATTTACAACAGATGTAATTCAATTCTTTCATTATATGTTGCAAAAATGACATTGCCTGATATTAAAAGTTCTTATGAAATAAAAAAAAAACCCTCACAAACAGCATCAGAAATACAACCCAAGTCCTGAAAAAAATGAGATTGTGCCATCCATCCCAGCCTCATTCCAAATCAAAATATGTATGTCTTTTATTCATAAAATGATACATATACTTACGAATACAAGCCCAAAACTGGGCATTTTGAAATGAGATATCTAACCGCCAAAAGCAAATAAGATCATTTCCTTTCACATCTCTTCACTCCTAGCAATTACCTGACTGAATTTTAACCTGACTCGAAACAGGGAGGGAGCGTCTATTTGCCCTGGCTGAATATCACAGCATCCATATGCATGTTTTCTTCCCTTCTAAAAGCCTATCACTCACTAAGATTTTTTATTAATTTCCTCAAGCAGATTTCCACTATCAGATGTGCTGGTTGTGCATCAGAAATGACCTGCGTTCAGTGGTTACTGGTCATTATGTAAGTGAAGAGGGGACCATCGCCTTCCGTGCGACTCAATGATTTAATAATTATTAATGAGACATTATGCCTTTGTACATTTCTGACAGATGATTAAGTGCGCTATAAATGTTTAACATCGCTCTCTGAGGTCTGGAAATGTGATGCCAGACGCCTATCCATGCTTTACACAATCAGAAGAGACAAATTAGATGATCAAAGTTTGGAGGCAATATTGATTTTTTTTTTGGTAATATTTACAAACTGCAGGTAAAATGTGAAATGAGAAAAAGCGTGTATGATGATGGCAGGCCAGTTTCCTGGAAAGTTTTTCCCCTCTGCTCATTGGGAAGCAATTTATCTCATGGGCAGTGGTGTCGGACTAACTCCTGGGTCAACTTCTTGAGCTGTGTCTCCTTGCATCAGGCTCCGGATGGCCAGAGGAGCTTCATTCTCACCCTTAGGCTCAAGGCTCATTTTTGTTAATCCCTGGACACAGGGACTTTGGCCCACAGACCAAAGCTGCATGTCATAATCACTTTGAATTTGTTTTAATATAAATTCCCAGGCCTCTCCCAGTCCAATTAAACCAGAATCTCTTGAGTTGGCCACAAGCATTGGTATGTTACTTTTAACTTCAAAATGTTTCTAAAATACAGCCAGGATTTGAAAACCTCTGATACAGACTAACTGTCGTGCCAGATTTAAAACATGGACCCAAAATTCTCTGAAGTACCTCGCATTAAGAGGAGAGGTCTAGGGCCCCTCCATGACAACTTGACCGATAAGTTAAGGCAAAAGTGATGCTGCGCCAGTTTCCAAGTCTCATCCTTAACTACAGGCAGCTTCCACCTCCTTCTTGTCTCTTAAGACCTCATTCTTGGAATCCAGCTGCCTTACTGTGAGAAAGCCGAAGCAGCCTTTGGGGAGGCCCATATGGAGAAGCCGAGGCTCTGACCCAGAGTTCAGCTGAGCATCCAGACTTGCCAGCCGTGTGAATGATCCACCATGGAAGTGGCTCCTCCAGCCCATGGTGGACCTGTCCCCGTTCCCTTCACAGAGACCTGCTGTCTCTTCCAAGCCCTGGCCAGACTTCATGGGCAAAATAAATAATCATTGTTATTGTAAGCCATTAAATTATGTGTTGGCTTGTTAGGCAACAAATAACTGGAACATCTACTCACCCAAATGAGGTCAAGGAAAGGGACTGACTCTTTCAAAAACTGAATTACAAATATGAATGGGCTGAGTGTCTCAAAAAATGCTGCCTTCCACCTTCTCTTTGGCCAAAATAAGGAAACTCCTCTCCATTCTTAACACAAGATATAGCACCTCCTAATCTGTACTAATTCTCTGTACTTTTTTCTAACCATCCCAAGCTTTGTTTACAAAATTAATTAGTCCTTTGATCACATAAAATTATAAACTCAAAATATTGGATACAAATTTTCCTTTGAAAGACAGCTTAGCTTGATGAGAAAATAATCATAGTCTTTGAAAAGCCAAATTCTGGAAGAGGGCATAAAGGCTTGGATGGAACTGATAAAAAAAAAAAAAACAGATTGAATAAGTAAAGAATGCAGTGATGGATGGAGAAATTACCCTATGATGGGGGAAGGAGGGTTGTTTACACAGTGGGGAGCTGAGTGTCAGCAGGGGGCTTAGAATGGTCACTAGTTAGCTGCTGCCACCATAACAAAATACCACCAACTAGGAGGTTTAAACAACAGGAATGTGTTTTCTCACAGTGCTGGAAGCTGGTAGTCCAAGATCAAGGTGCCAAGGTTGGTTTCTGGTGATACTTCTCTCCTTGGCTTGTAGACAGCCACCTTCTCATGGTGTCCTCACATGGCCAAGTTGCGGGGCAGCGGGTTGGCACCTCTCTGGTGTCTCTTGCTCTTCTAATAAAGACATCACTCCTATCAGATTAGCCCTGGTCCTTATAACCTCATTTAACCTTAGCTACCTCCTTAAAGACCCTATTTCTAAATACAGTCAGAGTGTGGGTTGGGCTTCAACAAATGGATTTGGGGGGGACACAATTTTGTCCATTACAGAATGGGAACTCCTTGGGAGAAGTGGAGACGTTTTAGGCAGAACCACACCTTTCCTGCGTGTCCCAGGCTGGGTGGTCATTTTGCCATCGTTGTTACTAATAGCAACAGCAATGATAACCATTGTTGATCAAAACCCACGTTCCTGACGTTTCACATTATCTCATTTGCTCCTCATTCATGACAGCTGAGGAAGCTGAACACAAGGAATTTCAATGGTTCATCTGTGATCTCATAGCTGGTAAATATCAGAATAGGAATTTGAACACAGGTCTGTGGGTTTCAAAGCCCCTGTTTGCAAGGCTACATCAGGCTACCTATTTCTTTCATTCCTTTGCCTCTTCAAAAATTATTAATGGAGTACCCACTATGGTTCAGGTCTCGTGTTAGATTCTAAGGAGGCAAAGTCAAGCTGGCCCTTTTCAAAAAATTAATTATTCTGACATTAGTTAAGACACTAGGAAGGCTTTATTCATGGCAGTGAGGCTGGGAGTTGCTTTGCAACAGGGGAACGAGGTCAGGTTCGACCCTGAATGTAACAAAGACAAGTGGGGATTTATAGCCAAAGAGCAGGGAGGAGATCAGTGGATGAAAAAGTACTAAGAGGAAACAGTAAGGATAAGGGGAATTCTAGCTAAGCCAACTCAACAATATTCTTGCTGAAGGAAGAGCTGGGTGATAAGATGTTGAGGG
Organism: Vicugna pacos; assembly: GCF_048564905.1. Taxonomy (NCBI): domain Eukaryota; kingdom Metazoa; phylum Chordata; class Mammalia; order Artiodactyla; family Camelidae; genus Vicugna; species Vicugna pacos. Next base: position 10,835,528 of record NC_132991.1, on the reverse strand, counting down.
TGGGGGATAAGGAATTTGACTGGATATCAAGGGGAGGGGATTTTCCCTAAATGGACTCAGCAGGATTTTTGCTTAAACCATGAACCAATTGGGCTAGGTACAAGGCCTAAATTGGGGTCTAGCCAAGAAGGGGGTTCAGAGAACTAGTCAAGGAGAGAGTCTTTGCCGCCCTGCTTGCAAGGAGCTTATAGTTCAATGAAGAGAAAGACAAGAGTCAGCAGCTGCAGTGTGGCAAGATGTATCTGTGGGTTTCCTACCACGCAAATCACTAGGCTTCCTCCAGTTCTCAGAAATGAGTCTTTGGGTCCATAAACTCACAGAGAAAGTAGCCGAGAAAAGCGCAAGAGGTGTTGTGGGAGTCACTGCTGAAACCAAACCAGAGATGCAGAGATCATGAGACAGTGCTCCAGAGAGGCTGCTGGGAAGTGATCCAGCCATGTACCAGACTTCACTTATTTTTGACACTCAATAGCAGGTTATCCCTAGAGCCCTCCTACACAGGTTTCCTCAGAGCAAATCAGTCATCTCTTCTTGACACAGTCTTTGTTTTTCTTCTCATCTATTTCCGTGGAGTCACTAACCAAATTCTTGACTTGTGCCCAGCCAGCCCTAAAACACAGAGTGCTACTGGGCCATCCTTGCCTCTTGATTCAATTCTTATTTTGAAAGCTGGATTCTTCTGAAGTGCAAAAAAAAAAAAAAACAATCTGTCTCTAAATTGATTGGGAGGCTTGAAGAACTCCAGCAGAATGAATGGCCCTGGTTTACCCCAGTTCCCATCACAGACCTAGGTGTACTGCCGGATTGACTGGAAATGGCTCGGATTGATTCTGAAATTGCTCCTAGAGATTGCAGGCACACAGACGTTGTCTGGGATAGTTTAAGCATTGACCAGTGTTGCCGAGAACATCCCGAGGGAAGAAGCCCCGAGAGGTTCCCATTGTCCACACCTCGCCTTCTCTTTCCCCCGACCCCCGACCAGTTCTATACACTTGTATCTCTTTCAGTCTTCTCTGTCCCAGAGCCCTCATCTCTCTGCCTCCAACCCACCAAGCAGCAAAGGCACAGAAACTATTCCTTTTTTTTTTAATTTTTAATAATTTGAGACTGCTTTTTACCTTATGCTTTCCAAAACACAGCACTGTTGGAAACATTTCAATGTACCGTATAAAACAAGAAAATTGTAATAATTTGTCCCAGAGACTTTCAGAAAAGTATGTAAAACACTGGCATAATCATATAGTCTTTAGCTGAGGGTGTTATATTTCTATTATACAGTTATGGACTTGCCTTTTCTTTAATGCCCATTGGATAGAACAGTTTGTTTCAAAATCTTTTAAGTTCTGTTTTAAACAGCAAAACATTTGGGTAGTGACAAACTTGTATTTTCAAATTCTAAGCTATTTCCAGAAGACAGCAGCCCAGGGGTATGTGTCCTGGTTGATAAAGGATTTAGCTATCTGGGGATGTCAGGCAAAACTCCAGCGAGGAAGGAGCGTGAGATGACCTAAAAAAAAAAAAAAGAGTCAGGATGAGGAGACAGTGCATCGGGCGAAAACTCTCTTTCCTGATGGACAACAGATTAAAATGCCCTGGGGTTCACCCTGGCAAGCAGGGTGTGAATGACTGAAATCCTCTTCCACAGACGGCAGTCAGGGAGTGAGGTCTCTTCTCAAGACAGAGGACAGGGAAGAAGCCAGGTAGATGCACAGTCAAATTGCTAAAATCTTTCAGCTGTTCGGTAATATTGCCAGTGCAAGTCGAAAATGTGCTTAGATTTTCTCAGCGATGTAAGTAAGCCATGAGTAACCAAACTCTGCTATACTCTGTCAGGATCAATGGGAAAGAGGTCACATGTTCAGTGACCTCCTACCTGGTCATGACCTAGAAAAAGTGATCAGGCAGGTAACACACAGAGTGAAGCTCAGTGGATGTAATATCACTGGGCATAACATAGGCACGAAAATGGGAGACCAACAGGACACGCCTGAGAGCCGGATCTGACCCTCAGTCAGCCAGTTTAAGACTTCGGTAACCGAGAAATTCTAGGGTGATGAACATACGGACTTCTATGGTGTGATAGTTAATTTCAACTAGATCAAGCCATAGGATGTCTAACATTTGATCAAACATTATTCTGGGTGTGTCAGTGAGGGTGTTTCTGGATGAGATTAACATCAGTAGATTGCCCTCCCTAGTGTGGGGGGTGGGGAGCATGGAATCAGTTGAAGGCTTGAATAGAACTGAAACGTTGAGTAAGGGAGAATTTGCTCTCTGCCTGACCACCGTTGGATGGGGCTGCCAGTCTTTGCCTGCCTTTAGACTTGGACTGAGCCTGAAACTTACACATCGGATCTCCCAGGTCTCCTGCCTGCTGACTACAGATCTTGGGACCTGTCAGCTTCCGTGATCATGTGTGCTAATCCCTTATAATAAATCTCTTTATATATATATGATCATATATATGAGCTCCTATTGGTTCTGTTTCTCTGCAGAATACTCAGTAACCCTGGGGTGCATAAATGCCTAGACCCTGCCAGGACAGAGGAATCAAGACAGAGACACACAGACAGAGGCAGACAGAAAGAAAAGGAACAAACAAACACACAAGACGGGAAGAGCAGACAGGAATAAACACAGACATGTGCACACGGAGGCAGAAGCACAAAGACAGAAAAAGGGAGAGGGAAAAAGATGTTGCTCTCTGCAGTTCGCTCGTGGAGCTTCATTTCTCTCTCTCCGGGAGCCCATCTGAGGGGGAAACATGCCCCTTACATCCCAACTGCTCCTCTGCCCAGTCAGAATCGGCTGTCTAAGAGACCTGTGAGCCGGCTGCCCCAGCAGCCTGCAAAGCGCCCAGAAGGAAAGGAGGGGCTGCAACACCTCCCAGACATACACGTGCCAACCTGCGAGCACACTCCAAGCCTGAGGCCAGGTCTCACCTCTGCAGGTGACGCCATGTAAAGACGGCACGCTGTAAACCGAGCATCTCAATGTCACTGCCAGCCAGGGTCACCTCAGATCTGACACACCCTGGACCAATTAAATCAGAATCCCTCGGGCTGGGGCATGGATGCTCTTTGTAAGCTCCTCAGGGGAACCAGGAAGCAAAGGGGTCTGGATCCTGCTGTTTAAGGCCATATGTCTGGGCTGCAGAGTTCAAACCTGAGAGCAGGAGGAAGGTATAGCTCAGGGGTAGAGTGTGCACTTAGCATGCTTGAGGTCCTGGGCCCAATCCCCAGGACTTCCATTAAATAAACAAACAAACAAACAAAAAAACCAAATAAACCTAATTACACTCCCTCCAAAAATACAAATAAAAAAATTTTTTTAAAAACCTGAGAGTAATACAAGTATCCAGGTTTGATGACATGTGTCACCAGGGCACATGACAGGTACCACTTACACCCACGAGGTCCACTTTCAAAGCTCCAAAGAGCATAGACTAATCTCACAATAGTAGACTGTCATCCCTTGGTGCCAGGTTAGGAGCTCTGCAGATGTTGCCTCATTTAGTCTCACAACACTCTGTGTCCTGGAGATACTATCTCTGTTCTTCTCAGGTAAGGACACTGAGGTCAAAGAGATTAACTGTTTGATGGTATCAAATAGCTAGGATGCGGCAGAGGCAGGATTTGCAACCAAATCGTTGACTCTCCCAAAGGGAGGGGAGGCTTTGGGTTCCATTCCTTTCCTGTTGCCTGCTGTCTCCCACACTGATGGTTCTGAAAGTGAAAACCAGCGCTGCTTTCTGTGCGGAGCACAGGGCCACACACAGGGGGGCACCCGGGGCTTCCGTCCGGGTGTTTTCTTCTGGCCACACCAACTGCCCACGACGCTGTCGCCTACTTCAGCCTGGCCTGGGAAAAGGCACGGAGCAGCAGCCACCACGAGCGAGGGGCTGAGAGCGCTCGAGTTCCTTCACTGACTTTAGTTAAGCTCACCAAAGAAGTAGATCACAGGGGATCCTGCAGAACTTCCTCTGGTTTTATTTATCTTATGCCTCATTCTAATTTAACAACAACAACAAAAAGGAAACACCTATGTTCCTCTAACCTGCTCCACCACGTTCGGGCTTCCTTTCTCCATCTATTAAGAAACAGCGCCATCTACTGACACATCTCCACTCTGTCCTTGTGAACCATGAAAAAAATCATCGCTGTGGTTGATGCCTTAATTACCAACGCGTTTCAAGGTGCGGCCCTCCCTTCCAGATGTCTGTTCTGTACTTAAAATCACATATATGGTTTCCTTTATTGCACAAATGACAAATGGTTGTGAAATTACACTAGGACTTTCAAGTATATGTCTTGAACCATGGAGTCTACAAATCGAGGGGCGATGAGGTGGCGAGGCCAGGTGGCCGGCACGTGGGTGCGGGGCAAAGAGGCCAAGGTGCCCGGCACAGCGGTGACCACACCTGTTCAGCTGAGCCTGCTGGGAGCTGCACAGCCAACCCAGAAGTGCATGAACCCTACATTCCAAAACATCAAACAACTAAAAATAAGTCTGCTTGACTGCACAGAAAATTAGAAAATATTGCTAACAAAAATCAAAGTACATCTAAATAAATGGAAAGCTATACTGTGGATTCGGGTACGTATTCACAATGGTGGGTGATCTCCCCCAGAAGAGGTAAAAATCGGTTCTAGGGGGATGAAAAATCTAACTGTCGTTATGTACAAGCACAGATATACAGTATATTTTGTGGCATTAAAATTTCACGGAGGTGAGGGTGGGTAATTGGGGGAAATGTCTAAAAAAGACTCTTTAGAAGAAATATTAGGGGGAAAAAGTTCGAGAAACACTGAATTAGTTAATATATCAATTCTTCCAAACTAATTTATAGATTTAATTCGTTTCTAAGCAAAATTCCAATAGATTGTGTGTGTGTGGGTGTGGATGGGGGGGTGTATGTAAACTGACAAGCTGGTCATCAATGTATATTGAAGAAAAAGGAAGGATGGAATGTTACTGTACCGTGTATCCAGACTTGTGATAAGGCTACAAGAATAAGCCAGGGGGGTACTGGCCCAGAGGAGGCAAAGAGACGCGTGCCTTTAGAAATTAGACAAATAAAAATAAAAATTACAATGCAATATAATTACAGACCCATCATAATAGCTAAAATTAAAAAGACTGGCAACATCCAATGTTGGTTGGTGAGACTGCAGAATAGAAGTTGGCAAACTTTCCCTGTAAAGGGCCAGATATTAAATTTTTTAGGCTGTGATGTCAAGAGACAAAACCAAGGAGATACACACACACACACACGAATGTACACGTGGCGTTTACATACACACATGTAGTATTTTACAATTTTAACTATACATATATATATTTATATATGTAAAATACATATATACATATACAAATATATATTTATGTATATTTATGTATATATGTGTGCCTATATATATATATAATACATGTATATTCCATGTTTAACTCTGCCTTATTCTTGGCAAGAGACACTCAATGCACAAAATAATGAATGAATCAATTACCTTTAAGAAAACAAGCACCTTTCTCTTTAGTTAAATACATTAATTAAATAGACAAAATAAACTGTTCTTTCTCTAGAGCTGACGTTAGTCTCAATTTCCACATTTGCAAGAGAATGGGCCATCAGCTGTCACCCCAAATACTTTGATGATGTATTTCTTAAAGACGGTTTAAAGATTGCAAGATGATACTTGAGGGCACTGTGAGCAAGTGCCTTGCCAGATGTTGTCACTTCCCTCTTTGAGTTGTTCTTAGAAGACTGAACCCAGGTATCTACAAACACAACAAAATTCAACAAAGGAGCCATGTTCGGTCCTGATTTATTTATTCAGTGTGTGAGGGAAGACAAAATTTTCAAAACATTGAGTTTCTCTCTTGGCATTTAGTAATTCATCGATTCAACAAATATTTAATCAGAGCTTACCATGCCAAAACCTTTATTTTTACCATTTTAATGCAAATATTTCTGAAATACTTTTTATCTTTCTCTGCCTTGTACACACAGAATGCTGAGCATAATTTAATCTTTTCTTTATGATTCAGCCTCATTATGGAAACAAACTATACTCTAAAATGTTGGCTTTCAAATGCTGTATATTTTAGCTGAGAAGCCTTGTTATACAATTTAACATACGAAAAATATTTTTTAAAAAGAGTTGAAGTGAGAGATGAGGATATGGCTCAATCCCACCCACTTGGCACCCCTGGGAGAGCACGGGACACCAAGACTCCAGGAATCATCACAAGAAACCTCTGGAGCCGCATAGTAACACCCTCAAGGGCTGCTGAGAGACAGACGGCTGCTCCTATGCTCAATGATCCTAAAACACGATCCAAAATTGCTGTCGTTTTTTAAGTCTGAATGTGTTTCATAGTGTCCTTCTCAAGATCAGCAATTGCTTCTTGCCGCCTATCACGTGGCTCCCTGTATCTGCCCTCCTCCACCCACCCAGCACCCCACATCTGTGGTTTCTGCAGATGAGCGATCGAAGGCACCACTCTTCATAGGCGTGTGGGTAGACCAAGAGTCCAAAGGCTGGTAAGGACTGGAGAAGCTCTTTCTTGAATAAAAGGCATGGGCTTTGGGTTCTGGACCTTGAGTATTTATTTTGACAGTCACACATTAGCTTTTCTGTCTAATTTCCATATTGTCAAATGTATATTAAAAGATTGGGATGTTTAGATATGTCAGGAAATTCTCTACCATCAAGGTGAGCCTGAATTAGCATTGTAGGTAGTGATTCTGTTTTCTCAACTAAGGAAATATTTCTAGGATCTCACACGCTAAGAACTGTATCTACTAGTAACCTTTAAATGCAAATATTTGGGTTGACTCCTGTACATTTAAATATACTTTTATAAAGTACTGGTGGAGAAATTATTCTCCACCTTGCACACACACACATAAACATGAAATCTGTGCCCTTCATCTAATCCAAAATTGTTGGAATTCACTGAGTGAAAATTGTCCCCAGAAATCAAATTGTTAAATCCATTCAAAGATGATATGTTCATCTCTGGCATTTCGGAGCCCTAATAATGGTGGCCATCTTAGTCAATTGACATCATTTCCTGATATTATGAGAGCATTGGGTAAAAGAATGCATTAAATACACTTCTAAGAGGAAAATCTAAAAGATACTGGCAGGACAGAGCAAGCAAAACATAAAGGCACTTGGACTCAGTTACATCCAAAGACCAGTTATAGAAATAAAGTCAGTTCAGTTACTTAACCCTGACTGTATATTTCTCTGTGGGCCTTAAGCATCCTGCAAATTCAACTTCAGGTTTATTTCACATCACAAAAAAACATTTTGTCTGTAATAAAACTATTGAGTTTGGGGAAACCACAATTTTAATGAAACTGAATATAGTATCTAATTTCACATATGTATAAAATCTGCAGAAGTCAATTCAAAATATAAGCAGAATAAACAGATAATCTTCCATTTCTTCACAGTAATAGAGCCTTACTTCCTGTATCTCATTTTAAATAGTGTGAATCCCTCCACCTCAAAAGAGATCATTTAAAAAAAAATAACAATATTTTGCCACTGATACATAATCTTTTAAGACCTATCAGAATGTGAGAAATATTTCCCTAAAAATTTAAATGAACTGCTGAGATTAATAAAAGTACTTTATGGCTACAAATCATATCTTCTTTGAGCAATTAACAGTTGCCTTGTAGGTACCACAATTAATTATTCATTTGAAAATAATTCAAGGTTCTTGAAATAGACCTATAGGAAAATTCAGGCTATCTGGTGCAAAGAATGGAGTGTTAAGAAAACTCACCACACACTCAGCCCAGACGTTGCAAATCCTGTTATTCTAACTCAGTAAAAAGGTAGAAAAACAAAGTTAACTTTTTTCTTTTTGCCTTTAATTGAAGAAAAAAAAATAAACCTTTTCTTTCTTACCACAACAAGTATCAAATTTATACCAACTTTAGCTCATCCAAAAGAAGCCAAGGCATAAAAGATTATTCAACATTAACAGTAAAAAAAAAAAAAAAAGATAAACCCAGAGTACATCAAAGCCATTTCAGCAGCTGCTGCTACATTCTGCACGAAAGAGTCCACGGGAGAAAGCTAAACTTTAAACAGGGACCAAAGCACCCCTCCAATCTGCACTGGGGATATTTTATCAGCTTTACTCATTCAAAGAGACTATGATCCTTGAAATCAGATAGAAACGCTTTCAGGGCCCCCTGGTGGTGATTTATAGACCTCGGACACCAGATAAAAATGATCATGAATCAAATAAACCAAAGCAGCCAGGAGCTAAGACCAGGCTCTACAAACTAATATTCCCTCGACGCGACTCAGCGTTTTCAGCGTGTTTAGTTTGTCCACCTCAACCAGAGCTGATTCAATCTCTCTACATGTAGCCTCCTGCAATAAAATGCTTTTTCATGCCTCTCAATTTGCTACAACTCAAAAAAAATGAACAGTTAGCACCTTGACACAAACAAATCTCCCTGTCTCCCTCTTTAGATAATTTTAACCAAAAGCATATTGGACAACACTGTGCTAAATGTTCTACAATACAAACTCGTAAATCTGCGTGGAATCTGCTTATTTACTCACTCGCAGCACGGGCAAATGAATTACTCTTCGCTTAAATATTTCAAGTGTCAATATGTTGCCAAGAGTGGTGGATTTAACAAGATAGAAAAGCGTATACAACTGATTGTCACCAGGAATTACAACCCCAAAAAAGGAGCTAATCAATGGCCTCTTAAATCTGGAATGCTCTACCTAGCCGGGTGAGGTTGATCCCATAAGCCGCTCCTCTAAATCTACCTGAGAGGTAGATGGTCCAATTAGTAGACACTGAATTCACCAAAGAACCTGCACAAGGTGTTCAACCCTTGGCTGAATATCATGATCAACTGGGAAGTGTTGTTAACATGAGGAAGCCAGCCTACTTCTAGAGGTTCTGATTTAACTGGCCTGGAGTGAGGCCTGGACTTGAGTACTTTGTAAAAGTGCCCAGATCATTCTTAAAGAGAGTCAGAGCTGAGAACCACCACACTAGTCCCGGGGGCCCTAAACTAGCCCATCAGTCAGGCTGTGCCCATGTCTGCATGTGGCTGAGTCCATACTTCAAAGGGTCACTTTCTTTTTTATCTTTCTCATTTTTTAATATATATTTTGATTGAAGTTTAGTCAGTTTACAATGTTGTGTTGGTTTCTGGTGTACAGCACAATACTTCAGTCACACAGGAACATACTTATATTCATTTTCATAATCTTTTCCACCATAAGTTACCACAGGATATTTAACATAGTTGGGAGTTAAAGATTTGCAAATACTAGCTAACATATATAAAATAGATAAAGGGTCACTTTCTATGTCCATCTGCCCCCGCTTTTGCCATCCCCCCCTCTTTGTGATTACGTGTAAGACTGTAACACAGCCAACCATAAACCCTATCCACCATTTAATATGTTGGGTTGCAGCCAGTCATAAATTTTGAAATCTCATGCTCACAAGAATTATGAAACCTGAGCTCACAGGGTAACTTTGAAGTTATAAAGTTGCTGAGCTATATTTTTTGTTGTTGTTACTCAACCCTCAAAGGTGTCAAATTTACTGGTGGGCCTCCCAGCAGGATTTTGCTGTGGACTCACACCTTCTGGACTCATCTTTTATCCTTGGCTTCTGTGATATCGCATTCTCTTCTTTCCTCTCCTAACCTCCCTGGCTGCTCCTTCCCATTCTTACACCAGTGGTGTAAACTGTGAGAACACAGCAAGCTGGGCCCCACCCTCAGAGTTTCTGATTCAGCCGGTCTGGCGCGGGGTTTGCATGTGGAACAAGTTCCCAGGTGATCCTGCTGCCACTGGTCTGAGGACCACACTCTGGGAACCACCATCCTCCACTGCGTTGTGAAGTCCCTCAAGGCTCCATCCTGGGCTGTCCCCTCATTTTACTCTGCACCCTCCTCCTCTACAGTTACAACCAAGCCTTCCCCTTAAATTGCACAAATGACCCCAGGTTTATCTCAAGGTCAGCCCCCTTGTAAGCTTCCTTTAAGCTCCACTGCCTACTCAGCTTCTCCACTTCATGGTTTCAGTGGCAACTTCATCTCAACCACACTCGGGATCTTGACCCTACCCACACCAGGTCCACTGCCCTCCAGGGCTCCATCACTCAGCGAATGGCTTCCCCGCCCAACTGCACAGGCCAAAGTCCTATGCCCTTCTGCCCATAACTATCAATTCATTCCAAAGTCTACTTGTTTTACCTCCCAAATATTTCTCACAACCACCACCTCCCTACTAATCCAGGCTACCGTTATCTCTCACCTGGACTATCATTGTCCCCAGTTCACCTTGCATCTCAACGCCTCCAACCCTTCTAGTCTCCTCTCCATACTACAGGCAGTTTAGGTTTGTTTGTTTGTTTGTTTAACAAAAATCTGATGACCTCGCTCTCTGCCTTTCAATGGCTTTAATCTAATTTAACTTAGTTTACAAGTCCTAGAAGGCCCCAGCCTCCACCAGCCTCGCCTAATGCTACTCTCTGTCCTGCCCTCTGAGCACCAACCCCACGAGCATTCTTTCCGTTTCCTGCCTCCATCCCCCGCAGAGATCCGGCCCGTGTTGTCTGACCCGCCCTCCACTCGCCCTTCCCTAGTTAACCCCAACCCCTGTTTATCATTCAGCCATCCAGTGCAGTGTTACTTATTCTGAAAAGTTCTTTGTTACACACGTGCACTTCTCAACTCTGTAAGACCCAACACTTTTTTTTAACGACAAATATTTTATAATGTCTCCTTTACTGTCTTAAAATTAAATTTACAAATCCTATAATCTCCCTATACATACAATTTTAAAAACAATCAACGCAGTGCCCAAACCACGCTATAGAGCAGAAAGAAAAGTAATATAATAAAAAGCAGTATGTATTTCCATGTGTAAATGATGAGTCATGACCACATGAAAAAGTTTAATAAAGTAATACTTTATATTGCATGTGATTCCATACATATAACACTGTGAATGAAAGCGCCCCAAAGGAAGGAAGGAAGGAAGGAAGGAAGGAAGGAAGGAAGGAAGGAAGGAAGGAAGGAAGGAAGGAAGGAGGGAAGGAAGGAAGAGAAAGGAAGGGAACAATGATAAACAAAAAAAGGAAAAAAAAAAAGAGCCCAAATGCAGACCAAGACATGTTTGTTGTCCTGGTGGCATGAGCAGCTTCGCCACCAGAAGAACCATTTTCCAAAGTGGTGAACAACTTCCACTCAAGTTGCAAACAAATAAAGTATATATTCTTATAACAATTGACACTGAAGTAACATTCTTGGGAAATTCTACGTAGGTTAAAATCATGCAAAAATACGTTTTATTGCTATGTAAAGTGGAGTTCAGTTCCAAGCTCAGATAATTAGACACAGAAGTATCCAAAAGGATATTTGAAAATCATGTGTGAAGTGAGACGATACTTCGTGTAGAGGGCTGTCCTGGGAGCTGTAGGACGTCTAACACTCTTTCTCTCCCACAAAATGCCTCCAGTCATTTTTAGATGCAAACAATCAAGCTACCACAGATTTCCAAAGTTCCTCTTAGGCGCCAGCCCTGCCCCCATGAGCGGCAAGTAAGAGCAGCCTTTGCCCTTTGGTACTTACACATCCCATGTGTACTCACAGAACCCTGCTTTTCCTTTGTAATGATACATCCACATGTAAATATTCAACTAATATCTGGCACCTCCATATTCAGGGCATCAGGAAAGCACAGTCTGTCTGTGCTTTGCTCCCCACTGTATACGAGTGCTTTGCATGGTACCAGCACACAGTGGGCACTTCATTTTGCTGAACAAATGATTGGACAGAACTCCTGTGGTGCTGTGTGCTGAAGGAGCAGACAGCTCTGCGCCTGGCTGTGCACTAGTGCCAGAAAAGGCACCAGCCAGCGTCCAGGACAGCCAACGCAGACCACTGCCTTAATTAGAGTTCACGTGTATCTGTCCTGTTGTCTTCGAGAGGGTTGCTGTAACAAAATCCCACAGATGCGGTGGCTTATAAGCCATGGAAATTTATTTCTCACAGTTCTAGGGGCTGAAAGTCCAAGGTCAGGGTGCCAGCAAGGTGAAGGCCATCTCTGGCTACAGGTAACTGACATACTGCATTCTCACACGGCAGGCAGGAGAGAGGGGAAGCAAGCTCAAATAGTTCTTAGGGCACTAATCCCACTCATGAGGGCTCCAACCTCGTGACCTAATCTGATCCCAACCACGTCCCAAAGACCCATCTCCCAATACCATCACATGAAGAGGGCAGAGTTTCAACACAAAAATTTGTGGGGAAACATTCAGTCCATAAGGTCTGTTGCATTTAATACATTTCCTTTTTCCTTGAGAATTGCCAAGTTAAGCTTGTGCTCTCATTTACGGCAATGCCAGGGTAGGAGCCCAACCTCACCGTCCGTAATAATCCCTCAAATGTGGTTGAAAGGACCAGAACACAAGTGTGCCATTAAAGCCAATCTGGAGGAGGAAGCAAAAGAGCTTCCGGTTCAGTTTGCTGCCTTCAGGTTATTCACAAGGACTACGAGTGCCCAGGGTCATGGGGCACCTGGAAATCATTCAGATCACTACTGCTTAATGTCACATGTGATTATCAGGACCAGAAAGAGTGCCCAGGTTACTGCAAGTTACACCCATTGAGAACTAGCCAGAACCACGCTAGGTTCACAATGGGCTGAGCGCAAGTCACACGTGAGAAAAAAGATACACATTTTTGGTGTCCTCATTATAACTGATATATGTTTAAGTTTCTCCTCTCAACATATTTCTTATGATTTAGAAGGAGATATCATCGAGCCATATAAATTTGCCCCAATTTATTGAAAATTGTGGCATTAGATAACAGGTCCAAAGGACAAACAGGCAAGACTGAAACAAGACGACAGAGAAGGGATGGCTCTGGGCGAACATATAATTCCGTGGTTATGAAATGCACATGATGACACATCTTTTTAAAATTAAAAATAGGTAGACAGTCAATTACTTAAGTGAGAAACAGGACAAGTGAAATGTCTAAGAACGATAAAACTGCATGTGTCTGTCAAACAACATTTGCATGTGTATAATGAGTGAAGCATTAATCAGCAGTTAAGAAAGATAGCATAACTGTATGAGGAATTAAGAAAAGATTGCACTTAATACAGGAAAAACCTCTTATCATAGAAAGCCACAAAAGCCTAGAAGTTTTAGATTAAGACACGGCGATATATAAGTTACTTAGAAACACCATAATATCTACCAGAAGAGAGAGATGGGAAAGTTAAAAGAAGTCGCCACTGGGATAAAGATTGGAGTGGGAGACTTATTTTTTTGTTGTAAATGTCACAATACTTTTTTCTTTCCATTATATATAACTATTATCTTGATAACTTCTTAATACTTAAGCTTCTAAGAAGGTCCATAATCAAAGACTATGAGCCACATGAACTCTTAAAGGATGCATTTATCTTATTCTAAGCCCTGTTTAAAAATGGTATAATTTAGTATGCTGTTTCAGTCAAAAAAAAATCCAAGTTCTCAAGATCTTAAACACAAGTGCAGAACTTGAGCAGTTAGGGCTGTATTTTCTCAGACAATGGTTTTGGAGCAGACTGTGAACTAAAAACTTCAAACCCACAACCATAGTGACTTAAGGCTAAACTGCACATTTCTGGGTGACTTCGTGACCATAAGTTATTTTATGAACTGAAAACAGTGAGCTAAGTCTACAGGTTTAGCCCCTGTGTCTCCTTGTGGGTGTACGTGCATGAATTCATCTCTCACCGTGACTTCTTAAAACACATATTTTTTAGCTGAATAGGTATACAGAACTGAAGTGCACCCTACTGAAGAAAAAGAGATTGTAGAGATTGTGTTTCTTTTATAGACTTCATGTTAAAAAAAAAAGAATAGTTTACTATAAAAAAGTTCTGTACCCTAGGGAAAATTATGGTGCTCAGGATTATGAACCTGTCAGGCTGTAAGTAATGAGTTAGAAGCAGCATCCGAAATTGTGATTAATCTGCTCATGATTCAGTTGACCCTACTTGGCAGCCTTGACAGCAAGTGGAAAGATCTTCAGTCCTAACGTCGCTTTGAGTAGAAACCCACGGAAGCAGGTTCTCAAAGACAAAATTCTTTGAAACTTTCCAAGTATATGGTGAGGTCGGCGGAGAGGTAATCTAGCACAACAGGTCGATATAAAGAAACAGGTTTATATAGCCTGACCCTAAGATTTTGTAGGTGCTTAATGGTTTAAATCCTGTGCCTGGAAGAGGCTTCACTCTTCCCCTCCCCAAGGTGTCAGCTGTACCGCGTGACTCACGTGTGTGTGCCGAAGAGGGCACGCCAAGGAGGAAAGGAGGACTCGGAGCATGTTTGTTCGTTCCGTCACTTCCCACTGAGCACTGACTACGTGCCAAGCACCACACTGCGTGCTGGAAGACAAACAGAACATGTGCCGAGAGCTCAGAGTGCACGAAGCACATTTTTGATGAGCTCTCTGGCTACTTCCAGCCTGCATGAGGGTTTCTTTAAAGGCACAAAACAGCAAGCCAAAGGAACACCTTATTGACATTATACGCCGTTTATTGATAGCACTGTTTCAAGCCCCCGACACATATTTACTGACTTCATTCCCTGAACGACCCTACGAGGTAATTACTAACATCATCTTCATTTTGCAGATAAGGAAACAAAGCACAAAAATGTAAGTAACTGGCCCCAAGTTTATACAGCCCGACTCTAAGGTGCTGTCGGTATAGGGGATGCCAGTTGGTTATCCCTCTCTCACAGACATGAGGCAGATTAGAAGAAAAGGGTGGAGGACAATAAAGAGACAGTCTTACTGTACAGTCACAGAGAATTTCCCCAAACATAGGGCCACAACAACACCAACACGGCTACCCTAATAGGCACTGAGCTAACATACCACGCTCAGAGCTCAGGCCTCCCTTGTCTACACCTGTCCTCTTGCTTCAGGAAGTCTTATGCTTGGAAATGCATAGCCAGCTACTTGCAAAATGATGCCCACGGTAATGAAGCACTAAGTATAAGGCTTGTTCATACGAGGGTGAGCAGAGGGGACTTTAAAAAAAAAGAGGGGGGGAAAGGCAAGAGGAAATAACTAACCATGTACACTTCTTTAGCACCTTTAGCTCCACTGCAGTGCCTTATCTAAGAAAAATGGGTGGAAGATAAACCGTTGAAGGAACTAAAGGGCCCAGAAAACATAGATGAGATTGATGCCGTCGACGCGCTGGAAGAGATGTCTCCTGCAGGAGATAATGAGGCATGCGCATGACAGGGAGATGCACTGAGGCTGCCACCTCGGGATCCACTGGAAGATACAGGTGCATCACAGAAGGACCTCCAATGCCTATGGGAACTTCTTAGGCAGTTCCTTGCCCATGGAAATGGCTGGGGCCTCCCCCTCTTCCAGCCTTGAGGCAAGGAGCTAGATAAGGGGTGACGACTAGGAAAACAGGTAGGGTAACCGCCCACCACCAATAAGTGACTGTTTGCCTGGGAAGAAAGCACTTCCAACCAACAACAAAACGAAGCAGAACCAGTTCACCAAGGAAAATCAAGACAGTCAATGACTCTTTACCTTTTTTTTCCTCTTCCTCCACCTCACTGCAATGTCCAAGGAACGAGCACAAGAAGGAGGAAGGAAGAAGAAAGTAGCAGACAAATGCCTCGTTCCTCCCCCTCAGATCTTTGGCGAGGACCAAGTAGACTGCTCTAGGGGGCGGAGGGAGATCTGGACTGAATAAGAGCTTGACAGATTCAATAGGTAGATTTTTTTTTAATAACTTAAGATGAAAAATTATAAAAATCAAACTGAAATATTTTTAAGGGGCCCCACAACACAGCAGATCCAGAGATCTGACAGGACAAGGTAAGAGTTAAAAAGCCAAATTCTACCATGTTTGCAGCCCAGTGAGCCTGAGATCCCTCCATCAAACCAGTTACGGTGGATTTGGTGTACGAAGGGGGAAAATTATTCAATGAATATGGAAATAATCTCAAGATGTATCTTCAATTACTCCAGTCCCGACTATGAGGCATTTTTGTAAAATCCTAAACTGGATAATTCAAGTTTGCAGCTAACTCAACTTCTAATTATCAATGTTCTAATACCGTTAATGATACTGGATATAAAACATGCAATTTATTAATGCCATTAATAAATACCTGATATAAAATATATCCTGGGTGTCCTGGACAGAAACGAGCAATTAAGACCCATGTGACAGATGGGATTAAAACCCATGTGACAGATGACATTGGCAATAAACATTGTGATTTCAAAGAAAAAGAAAATGATTTCCACTTGGATCTGCACCTAAATCTTGGGCCAGACTGGCCACTGAGCCATCATCAGTATTTTGTTATTTCCCAGTTCATATTAATTGTAGATAGTAAGAAACAACTTTTAAAGGACAACTAGATTGCTATATTAAATTATCTAAAGAAAATGTAGCGGGTGGTTAGCTCAGTGGTAGAGTGCATGTTTAGCACGCATGAAGTCCTGGGTTCAATTCCCAGACCTCCATAAATAAATAAATAAATAAATAAATAAATAAATAAATAACCCTAATTACTCCCCCCCAAAAAAAAATTAAAAGAAACTTTTTAAAATGATGCTAACTGATACAGAAAAAATTTAAAAATAAAGAAAATGTACCTTCATGTTTCTTTTTGCCTTAAAAAAATATATTTTAACGTGAAGGTGCAGGCTAAGGTGAAGATCTAACCACTACTGGGCCTAATTCTTCCCTTGAGCTACCCAGGGCACTGGGCCCCCTTGTTTTAGCAGAATTGTTTTCCTGGTCTAAAGCCAGATGTGTGACCCCCATTTCACTATCTCCTTCCAATGTGTGTGGAATACGTAAGAATACAGAATCAAATTTTTCTGCAATCATCGAGCTGGATGATTGCATCAGAGGGGACCCTGCTTCATCTTCTCCCAGGAGAAAGGACTCTACAGATGCCCCCCAAGGCTCTGCTCTGAGGAGCTGATGCCACACCCTTCGGTCCAGCCCTGGCATTCCACGGGTCCTCCCGGACACCATACCCCTGGCTTTCTCATCCCAGATTGGGTTCCCAGGCCCCCCATTTGGGGAAACAAGTTAGACATTCTGGTAAACAGGATGAGTTAGTCTCTGCACATCCTTACATAAACCCAAGCAAGGGAACCTATGGAAGTTTGCAGCAGACTGCTCCGGGTCATCAGCTGGAGAATCAAACCAGCTACTCGTAAATTTCATATTTTCAGTATAATGTTCATTTAAGGTATATGAAGATGCACTCCTCTCAGGTTTCAGGAACCAGATTTTTTCCCCCCTGTATTCTAAAAATGGATAAGCAGTGTCAGTTTTCAGCATGGGGTTTCAAGAAAATCTCATCTCAATAATCATAACTCTCTACCCAGGGCTAACACACTCTCTTTGCTCTGATGCAGAAAGGTCACCCTGGCTTGGATATACTCTTCCCAATTAGTCACATGAACGTGGTTAGAATTTCAACCCAAATTTCTGGTACAAAATACAGAAATTCTTCCACCAGATGCTTTGATAAGTGCAGTTTAATTACATTCACTCAATGAATGATTACATGAATTTATTTTAAATTTTTTTAATTAAATTCTTTGGAGGGGAATTAATTAGGTCTATTTATTTATTTATTCATTCATTCATTCATTTATTTATTTATTTAATGGAAGTCCTAGGGATTGAACCCAGGACCTCATGAATGCTAAGCACGTGCTCTACCACTGAGCTCTTCCCTTCCCCCTTGATTACATGAATTTATAAGAGATTTATTTCCCTCATCTCTCATTTTCTCTCCCTAGAAGAAATTCCAGTCCTCAGCTCGAGGGCTTCCCCACAGTTGTTAGCTGTAACGGGCTGACCCTATTCCTACCTAACTCTCTTTTTAATTCTGCTCCATATGCATGAATGATAATGACAGCTGTCACTTAAAATGCTGAGCATCATAGTAAATGTGCCTAGCCAATATAATCTCACTGAAGCCCCACACAGCTCTATGTCCCTTCTGCAGATAGAGAAATTGAGGCCAAAAATGAATAAATATTTGCCCAAAGTAACATAGCCAGTAAATGGCAGAGCTGGAATTCAAGCTTACAGCTATCTTACTCCAAGCCTGAGCCCTTAACCACTACATTTAATTTTCTTCTCTTGGAATCAAAACATTTAGTTTGGCAACTATAAAATACTATTGATACTAAATATGTAGTATATATACAGCATTTTATGGATATAATTTACATGTATAATAATTGTTCATATTTATGTGTATTATATTCATTATTTTAATATATCTATGTATTATATATTATTATACATTTGTACATATATGGTACCTTTCCAGAATAGTATCATATATGTAGTAGGAATAGTAGGAATTTTTACTCCCAGACAGCTCACCACCTGCACTCTACCTTCAGTGAATACATCAACTCTACAGGTCTTCTCTTAATTAAGTTAATCACTAAATCTTCCTAGTTTTATCCTCTAAATATACCCTTGATTCATTTTCTTCCTTCCATTTTCCCTGTCATTAATTTATCCAACATAATTTAAATCAATTGATTGAGTGCCTACTATGTGCTAGGCAGAGTTCTGGAAACCAAGGATGGTATGTCTGTCTCTTAAGTAGCTCTCAGTGTACTAGAAAGTAAGATAATCAAGAGAACACTTTACCACCCAGTGTGAGAGGAGCATAGAAACACAGCACATGGGCAGTCCCAAGGAGGGAGGGAGCAGTCCTGTCCTGGGGTTTTGGGGAGCTTCCCGAGGGGGCTGCACTGAAGCTGAGTCTTAAGGGATGATGAGAAGGAGGCTGACCGCTGTGCAAAACTAAAAGGAGGCAGGGAAGCCAGGGAGGGTGTGCCAAGCAACGGAGACCACGAGGAGGCATGAAACAAGCACCATGAAATCCCCTTTATTCCTGGACTAACCAAACAGCCCCCAGCTCCCCTTGTCCAAGTCTATCTGAACATTGCTGATCAAAAAAAAAAAAGTCCTCCAAATGCATAATTTTGACTACCCTCACCGCTCTTCTCAAAAGCCTATATTCTCAGAAATTATGCCCTAACTTCAGCCTCTTACGTAAGGACCTTGTGATCTGTTCCCACATTCCCTTATCTTCACTAGTTCTTACCCAACTCTCCCTCAAAAACTTCTGATGAGTCCACTCCCTTGCAGACAGGAGGCTCAAGCCCACCTTACACCTCTGTTAAATCACCCCCCAACCAAACTCCATCCATGCTTAGGACCCAGCTCCTGTGCCACCTGTTCTTGCCCCTCCTTCACCTGCTCCAGCTGCCAAAACTGCTGGGCCACTGGCATCATAAACTCAGAATTTTACACCAAAAAAAAAAAATCCTCCCCATTTAGTCCCTCTTCCCCTACTGACACTCACGTAACAATCCATTCCTACCTTCACTCATCCAAGAGGTATTTGTGGGTCATCTACGATATGGAATTCTTCTCAAACTAAATGTTCCCTGCTAAACTCATTTTCCCATTTCCCTTCCTCCTCTCCACCACCGTTCTCCAAGCTTTCTTCCTCTTCCTGTATCCCAGACAACACATCTCACGCTGGATATTTCAGAAGCATACTTCTTCCTCCCTCTCTCAACTCCCCCATCCCATTGGTCACCCAGCTATGCTAATTCTTTCTCACACAGTATATCAAAACTCACTCTGTCCTAGTCCCATGACCTTCATAATGACCCTACTGAACCACTGAATCAGACACCTGAGCATCTTGCCTGTTCTCTCCACTGCTGTCAGGTCTTCTCAAACATTTATGGAGCACCTACTTAACTCCAGGTACCGTGCTGGTGTGGGAAGTCTAAATGGGAATAAAGACATCTCTGACTTCCACCAAAAGCGTGAGCATTTTGGCGGTGGGAGCTTTGGCTAATCCGACTCTACTTCGCCAGCACCCAGCGCATTACCTGGCACATCCCCGTGGATTACTAGGTACCAGTTTGAAAGAATCAGTGAATAAATGGAACGTTCTAAGTGTAGGCGGTCTCTAAAGATGAATAAAATAACATTCCTGTCTTCAAGAGAGGAAAATTAGCTGTGAAGTAAAGACCCAGACAACAGGTGTGATACGGGTAGGTAGTTTGATAAACTGCACAAAACCAGGTGATGAAGAGTCAGACTTCTCACAGGTTTTGCTGGAGTAAAATAGCCAGATAGAGGGTTGGGAGGCAGCGGTTGCTTCCCTAAAACTCATTCTGCAAAAGTAGTCCATTATTTTAAAACTTCTAAGGAAATAAGTTGACCCGATGGTTGCTAAAATCACAATGAAAGGACCATTAGGTGAATCCCAACACTACGCTGGGGAAGTATGGGGTGAGCAAGCACAGGGGTGGGGAGACCGTGGCTCGTACTCACGCGAAATAAAGCAGCAGTAAAAATGAACCTCTAGGAAGTAAGTTGTAGAACTTACCAGCTTGCTGCTGGTAGCCACTACCCACATTTACTCACACAGGTTGTTCAGGAAATGGCAAAAGTCATATTTCGGAAAATTCTCTACCCGCGATATGGCATCTCGGATTAGATCCTGAGATAGAAAACAGGCATTTGTGTGAAAACTGGTGAAGTCTGAGTAAATCTGTAATTTAGTCAATAGTAACGAACCAAAGTTAATGTTTTAATTTTCACGAAGGTCTCATAGCTACACAAGTTGTTAACACCAGGGGAGCCTGGGTGCAGAGCACCATCATTGCAGCATTTTTGTAAGTCCACAGTCACGCCGAATAAAAAGTGCATTAAAAATAAATCCCAGTTCCAAACTCTTATTTCCACAAGGTACTAGATGAGCAAGGGTCAGTCTGTGATCCAAGCGTCAGTGGTCAGGCTGGAGGGTTCACTGTCCCGACCACCAGCTCCTACTAATATTCAAGCCTCTCTCCCCAAGCCTGGCCCAAGCCCTGCACTTGCCCCTGCACAGCTGCTCTTGTCCTCCTTGGTTAATTTACTAATTAGATTTTATTTTATTTATTATGGGGGAGGTGATTAGGTGTGCTTATTTATGTATTTACTTATCTATTTATTTATTTACTTTAATGGAGGTGCTGGGGATTGAACCCAGCACCTCATGCATGCAAGGTACGTGCTCTATCACTGAGCCATACCCTCCCCACTCCCAGTCCTGTATTGTTATTTTATGAAATATTGAGGCTTGTCTTTGCCGGCCCTTTCTCTGGCCCCAGGTCTTTGCCTGCCTGAGTCTGTCTCCACAAAAACACCTTCTATCCTGAGTAGCATGCTGTCTGCGCCCCTTACAAATCTCTCTATTATATGACAGCATCTTGCTTCAACGTCTTTCTGAATTTAGCTCTGTGTAAAGTTAAAACCTTGTTCATTCACGTGTTTCCCTTGTTAATATCTGTCTCCCGTCTCTAGGCAGGAAGCTCCCTGGAATCAAGAATCTTGCTTGTCTTGTTCACTGCTGATCCCCAGGGCTCAAAATAGTAGCTGGCACAGAGTAGATCTTTCAGTAATAAATGAATACATTTATTGAGAGAAAGATTTCTGTTGAGTCTGTCACTCCCATTCTAGCCTCTAGAACTACTGTGGCAATAATGACTTGGAGAAGTGGGGTAATGCTCCCCAATATGCTCCTCTCATTTTCAGATCCATCAGCTCTTTGAAGAGACATTTGTGAAGCACCTGCCGCCTGCTTAGCACAACGCAGACCTGCAGAGAACCAGGGTCAAGACACGTGAAGGGTGCAACTCCCTGCTTACTTACAGTAAGGCTGCACTTTCCTACACACTAGTGAGTGGTTAAACTTCTAGAAAATAGCATTTGAGAGTTTCCAGAAAAGTCATTTCATGTGTCCAAATGCAATGATTGGAGAGAGTGGATTGATTATTTCTGACTCACATTCTAAGGGGTTTGTGAAATAGACCGATTTCTTTTCCCAGTGAGATGAGGCTTTTCCCTTTTTTATTTGAAATGAAAAGAAACCATGCGCTCACAAACCTGCTTTTCATTTTACAAACACTTGTCTGAGGTTTAAGGATCACAAATGAAATTGAAAGAACATTATGGGTAAGGCATGGTCCATGTTAAATTTAAGAATTTCTAGCAGGCAGATAAAAGGCAGAATCTCTGCTCCCTGCTCTGTCTGCCGCTAGCCCAGTGCACGTGCACAGCGGGTACTGAACCAGGAACTCATTCCCAACCCCATTCCCAGATGAGGGCGTTGCCCTGTCACAGGCTTCCCTTATCACCACACAGTCTCCCTTGGTTGTTTAACTGTCTATCTTTTCCACGGAAGCCCTGTAAGCTCCAAGAAGATGGCCATGTCGATCCTGGCCCACGATGCTCTTCCTGGAACTTAGCACACAGCAATCACATACTCCTAGCACCAACATGTCAGGAAATAAATG
The DNA here is from genome assembly GCF_048564905.1 of Vicugna pacos. Classification (NCBI taxonomy): domain Eukaryota; kingdom Metazoa; phylum Chordata; class Mammalia; order Artiodactyla; family Camelidae; genus Vicugna; species Vicugna pacos. The sequence continues at coordinate 10,813,066 of NC_132991.1, read as the reverse complement.
TTCAATAAGTGAATAATAGAGAAAGGAATATATTCTGGGGACGGAGATATCTGAAATGAGAAGCCCAAGCAAAAAGTTTTAAGGACTTAAACCTATAATGAACAGGTACTAAAATAGACTCTAGCAGTGAGGGGCCAAAGGATTTTCAGAGGCATGTGATTACTTGCCACTTCCCCAAACTTCACAGATATTTTCTCAAGTCCATTCTAAGGATACTTACTTGTTGACCAGACCTGGTCTGGGAAATGCACTCTATTAAAACTCTCACCCCCGGTTTTGAGAGAAGATGCAAGGTTATCATCTCCTATTCCTTTCCTAAAATCTGGCGGGGGGTGGGGGGGGATGGAATCACTAGCCTTTTATCTGTCAACTGAAAGGTTGTCAATCCCTAAAATTTAGCATTTCCAAGCACCTTCAGGGAACATGGAAGATGAGCTAATTATTGCACCTAAGTGTGACAGTTGTGAATTTCAAAGTCACAGACCCAACACTCAGATGTGCAATCAAGTGAAAATGTTACCAAGTCTAAGCTGGTTCTGCTCACTGCAGGACAGGCCAGTAAATCGGGAGACGAAATGTTGGGGCAAGGAATACCGACTTTATTGGGAAAGCTGGCAGATTGAGAAAACCATCTTCCCCAAGTCAGAATTCAGGCTCCTTTTATACTAAAAAGTGGTGGGAGTGTGATTGTTTGTTGCAAACTTTCTGGTGTCGGAACCCTTTGTTCTTGCAGATGGCTCAGGTCAGGGTGTCCCTGTAAATCTATAATGAAACAAATGTTGTTTTCTGTCCTGCAACTTTTTATCTTCCTATGAATGGGAAAGTATTATACCGCTCAGGGCCTTGAGAATAGGTGATCCTGTATGTTTCAGACTCTAGGCAACATTCTTTTATGAAAGGCGCAGAACCAGTACAGGAAACAGAGCACAGTGTTAGAGCCAAAGGAACAGATCTAATATGGAGTCAGATTTGTTCTTTTCTTTGCAAAAATATATTATGTAAAATGGAGACACAAACAGATTTGTATGCATATTCTGTGCTCTTGTATGTGACAGTCAGGTGTGGCCACAAGAGTTGAACAGGAGAGGCTCAAGAAAACATAGTCTATTATACTCACGGGTCCTAGAAATAGAAGGCATGTCACAGCATGCAAGGCCACCGGGAAAAGCACCAGCATCCAATAAAGGCAGAAAGGGCGGAACCACAGGGAGAGACTAGGTCAAGACTTGTTTGGTGTGTCCTCAGGAAAAGCAAGGCAAGGCAAAACAAACACTTTGGGGTTGACTGGTTTGGATAATTTAGATGGATTCTAAGTTGCTTGGTATCTGGCCTTGGGATGATTAAGGCAGAGGAACATTGTCTCCGGGTACACAGGCCAGATGCAGGAGGTGTGGCTCTGGATTACTTAGTTTGCATATTTAAAGGCGCACTCCTGACTGAGTCTTTTGCTGGCTCTAAAAACTGGCTAATCCCTGGAGGGGCAATCTCTTTTCAGCCAGAAAGGGTTTTTTTTTTTTAAGATGTCAAAACATCATAATAAATAAAAAAAAATTAATATAAACAATACAATGTACATAAATACATATATAAAGACTGATACATATCAATTTAAACAGACACATATATGCTTGAACTGAGATGTGTGTTTCTGTGTTATATGCGTTAAAATTTCTTTCTCATCCCTTAGCCTGCCTAATCATTAACAACTTAAGCACATCATGGTTTGTTTGTCTCAGTTTTCTAGTCCAATTCAGTGTTTTCTCTGTCGCTTTATTTATGTTCTGTTTTAGCTCCCTCCCCAGTTTTCTCCCCCTCCCCTCTTCTCTGCGATTGTGTCTAATCCCCACAGGCTCATGCCCTGACACTCCAGGTGAACAAATCAGCTTTCATTGACTCTTTCAGTTATTGTTCAGCTCAGATTGATTATTGCCAAAGGTAATTTGAGCTCATTGGGACCAATTTTTAAAGAAAGATACGAATTTCTGCAAGAACTATCCCAATTTTTTAACGTTGGCAACAATCTTTTTTTTTTTTTAATGTACCCTCTTCCACACACACAAAAATGTCCACTAGCCAGTTAGACTAATTTCTGACCTTGACTCCTACAGGGGCCGTGGGTGCGAGCTCTGGGGATTATGAACCTCTGTTTTTCAAACTGCAGCCAATCTATTAATAGTGTAGTAAAATTAATCTAAATGCATACTAATCAGAATTTTTAATGGACTTGGAATTTAGGAGGAAATGAGTGACATCCATCAAAGGTAAAACATCAGAGTGAAACAAGAGCAAGGGTATTGCTTTGAGAAATGTTATATTTAGTGTGGATTACCAAGTACCAAGTGACACAGAAAGTGTATTTCTCACGAAAGAGAGGTCACACAAATTTGGAAACACATATATGTATGAAATTTAGGTATTACTCAATTTAAATCATCCAGGATCCAAAGAGGGTAGGAACATAAAAATGGAGACTCCCTAAGGCTCTGTGTTCGGCCTTGATTCTTCACTATTCCCACTGCGGAAACTCAAACGGCCAAATCGGCCCCAATACGGGGCCGGCTCAGGCGCGATGGGAACCCGGTGCACGGCCGGGCCTCCGCTCCCCTAGAGGGCGTTGCACAGAATCCGTTCTCCAAGGGTACGACGCGCAGGCGCCCGGAAGCATTTCCGACCGGACACATTTCCTTTCTGCCCACCGTAAGCGTTTCTGCGATACATTTCCTGTTGGCTCAACTGCGCACGTGCGGTCTGGAAGGAAGTGACGTCACTCCAGGGCGCTGAGGAACCTGGTGGTGGCCCCGCCGTGAAGGCGCTTCACCGACAACATGTCTCATTTACCGATGAAACTTTTACGCAAGAAGATCGAAAAGCGGAACCTCAAATTGCGACAGCGAAACCTGAAGCTACAGGGTGAGATGCGCGCGCGGAGTGTGGCGGCGGCCAGGGTTGCGGAGGGAGCCCGCACGTGGGCCGTGACGCGCGGCGGCTGCTGCGGGCGCCGCGGCGCGGGTGGCGGAGCCCTGCGGCCCCGGTGGAGCGCCGGCAGCTTCCCCCGGAGCGCGCGCGCTTGCGGGGCGCGGAGGGCAGCCCGGGCGGCCTCGAGTCGGGTCCGGTGCAGGCGCCCACTCTCCGCGTGGCCCCAGATGCGCCCCTGACCTTTCTGAGCGGCGGTTCCTCCTTAGAGCTCGTGCAGGAGGCTTCTTGAGGTCCTTCCCAGGCCTCCAGCAGCAATTCCGGTTAAACCTGCCTGCTCCACTTCCACCCTCCCCTTTCTGCCTCCCTCACCAGCTTCAGGCCCCTCTTCATTCCTCCCAGCCCCCAGTTCTCATTTCCAGTCAGACACGTGGGACTTTCTCTCCATCTACTTCATGTCTATATCGCTTCGAAACAAGCCAAGCGTCATTTTTCACAGAGCGTTCCTGATCCCGTTGCTTTCCTCTGCTCTCCACTCTATCCAAACTCCTGTAGAACTTCCTCACGTTCAGCTCCCACATTGCCTTCTATATTCTCTTGCCCTGCTTTCCCGTCACTTCTAATTTTACGTTAAGAATCTCTTGAGAGCTTCTACAAATTTGCATCCTTAGCAAAGACTGACATGAAAAGGATTTTTACATGAACGTCACTTTTTTCTCCTACCTCATTTGCAGTCCTAGTTTCCTGATAGTGAGCCAGACGTCCTGAAGTTGTTCATGTTAACCTTTTTAGGTTCTGTGTAACAGGTAAACCCCTAGCTCAGTGTTGGAGGCATAATGCCTTACGCTAGTCAGTTTTCAACAGAGATCAATAGACTGAAAAAAAGTCTTGGAGGAGGAAAGAGATGTGTGGGTTTTAGGAATAATGTTTTTGAAATTCCCTTAGATTTTCATTTCCTACAGAATAATAAAGCGTTACTAACTGTTTCTGGGTATTTAAAGGTAAGAATTAAAAGATGCCACTAACTTTTTCTATATATAAACAAACTTTAGTAAAGACATTTTTAGTTATTTATATATGATAAACATTGGGACAGATAAGTGGTTTCATAGGCAGAATTTTCAGTTCATTGATGCCTAGGAAAGTATATTTATCAAATACCTAACATTACAATGTATATTTTGTAACTACCATTTTCTGACCTCACCTGTTTAAATATTTCACCTCATTGAAGTTTTCTTGTTCTGGACTCTTAACTCCTTACAGACAGAGATGTGGTTTTTTGAAGTTAAGAAATCAATGCAGCTTTCCCTTTTCCAGCATTGTTACTTTAAAAAAATGTTTGTACTTGTCCTGTAGTAGAACACTGTAAAATTGGAAGTGGTTTTAACATACGTGACGGGGAAGTAAAAGGTAAATTATTTCAGTCCTGGTAGCCATGAAATTTCTCATTTGGGATTCCAGTGTTTTTAAGTAAATCTCTCCTTCTTTGTCACAATGTGTGTTCTGCTTCTTAACAGGGGCCTCCAGTGTGAGCCTTTCAGAAACTCAAAATGGAGATGTGTCTGAAGAAACAGTGGGAGGTGGAAAAGTTAAGAAGTCTTTAAAACAGTCTATGAATGTGGGCTTGTCAGAAGCTCCAAACGGAGATGTATCTAAAGAAACAGTAGATGGTAGAAAAGTTAAAAAGTCTCTGAAACAGTCTATGAATGAGGGCTTGACAGAAACCCCAAATGGAGATATTTCTAAAGAAGCAGTGGGAGTTGGAAAAGTTAAAAAATCCTTGAAAGCGTCTGTGAATGCAGGCTTGTCAGAAGCCCAAAATGGAGATGTAGCTAAAGAAACAGTGGGAAAAGTAAAAGTTAAAAAATCTTCCAAGGAATCTACCATACTGACCAGTGAGGAGGCAGCGATGCAGTCTCCCAATTCAGATTCAAAAAAGAAGAAGAAGAAGAAGAAAAAGAGAAAAATGGTGGATGATGCTGGCCCTGGTACGTGCTTTGTTTTCTTTGAACTTAAGCCATTCAGTGTTTTATGCTTATCTTTCTGCCTTTCCTCTGTTACTTTGTCCAGATGACGTGCAAGACTCTGCCGTACTCACAGGCGTACTGGAAACTAGTCTGGTAGCTAAAGGAAGCGTTGGTGGGGGTGCATTTTAAGTTTTCTCAAGTTGCTGAGTGACGTGTCATGTCTAACAGCCTTGAAGTAAACCTCGCTCTTAAATAAGAATCTCCTTAGAATGACAGAAACATGCTCTTTTTGGCAGTTAACTGGGCTTTTGTGATGAACAGCACATACTATGACGTAGGATTTTAGGTTTACGTATTTGCAGAGAGAGTTGTGTGTTGCTGTCATGGAAGAAATCTGGGTTGATGGTAAAATCTATCTTGGGTCCTTATGGATCGAAGGACTTTGCATTTACCTGTTTTTTGCCCCATTTCTTTTTCCTATAAGTTTCTGCCTTTGAAAGGAGACTTTGTTTTAATTTGGATATGCAAGATGTGTAAACTAGCAGTCAGGAGACGTCTGAATAAATGGAACTTTAATTTTCAAGTGAGTAGAATGGCCAGGATAGTGTTGGGACCGAGCAGAGGACGGACAGCGATGCTGTATTGTTTTGGAAGATGTTTGAATTTGAATAAGCTTAGGTGAAAGAGTAGGCATCCTAACTGAGATGTGAGCAAGCAGAGATTTCAAGAGAGGATAGAACAGGTGTCAGCAGACTAGTCCGCCTTTTTGGCTGTTTTTGCAAATAAAGCTTTATTGGAACACCGTGCCCATTTGTCTACTTGTCCTTTGTGGTGACAGAGACCCCATGGCCTGCAAAGACTAAAATGTTCATTTGGCCCCTTACAGAGAAAGTTTGCCAGCACCTGGGTTAGCATATCTATTCAGCTCCTATCTGAAATAAAGGTTTCATTTAGAAAAGAGCTCTGAATTTTCCAAACATGCAGGGCTGTCTGTTTGCTGCCTATATGCTATAGGACACCTAGAAGTTATGAGAAATTGTTTAAACAAACAGTGAAACAAGGTAGAGAAAAGTATAAGGATTAGTCATTACGGTTTTGATTCAAAGTGATGTAACCCTATTCTAGAATTATTAGTGCCTTTAAGAATCTTGTTCTGAGTGTGCCTAAGGGAAAGATAGTACAGGGCTGGGAGTTTAACTCCTATTGGGAACCTTTAAGTGATCAGCTAATGATATCTGTGGCCTTTGAACATGTGGGTCCCGCAGAGTTGACCATGTCCCAGGAGGGTGGTGGTGAGGCCCAAGGAAGAGGCCATTCCTGGGCTATGGCGAGTCCTGAGTTCAGGTGTAAGTCAGTTCTCTTCTGACGAGCATCAGTAATGCCGTAAAGGTATGGAAGCCCCAGCATGGTGGCCGACCCATTTGACCCAGAGTGGAACACTTAAGAGCGTGACGGTTTGTCACTGGAAAGGTAACTTAGATGACTATGTCATGAAAGTTGTGAATGTCCAAACAGAAAGCCATGAGGCCTTCCCTTGCCTCCCCCAACTGCTGACATTCGGGGAACAGGCCAGTTTCTGTCCAGCTAAGTAGATTGTTGTGCTTGGCTTTGAGGTTTATCTCTGGTAACATGAAGAGTCTTTGGTGTTTCTGTTCATTTTTTAAAAAATTAGCTTTTATAGAAACTATGTTTAATAGAGTAGGAGGAAAAATTGATGCTTGTTATGAGTTTTTTTAAAAAAATTAACCACATACCCTTGAATTTTTTTCCTCAGTGAAGTTTATAGACCTGGATGTGATGAGTATACTTAAATAGTTTAGTTCAGCTTATGAAAGAATTTCTTGGTTGCTTAAATGGTGTAATACATTAAGAAGCCTTAAAAATAAAGTTTTGTTGGCAAGCCTGCATGTCCCCCCAGGTTTTTTAATGTAACCAAATTTTTGATCATGAAGAAGAGATTCTTGGCAAATTAAAACTGAAAATGTGTTAAGCTTTTGCACATCCGGCTTTTTGCATCACACATCTTTTATTCTGTGATCTCATTTGGTATTTTTATTTTAAGAAAAAATTTGGGGGGGGGACTTTGTCTTTTAAACCAAAGATACTAAAAAAGCAAAAACTGAAGACAATGGCCAGGCTCCTGAGGAAACAGAAGACAGTGTGGAGAAGCCAGAGGACGGGGACGATGGCAGCGAGGTGCCCAGCCTGCCCCTGGGACTGACAGGTAACTTTCAGGGCGTTTTCCAGAGTGTCACGCCTCCCTGGGTTGTGCAGTTTGGAGGTTCAGTGGTGATACTTAATTTACCTGGAAAAAACAAGTATTGACAGGAAATGATTTTACATCCAAGTGCTGCTTTTTGTCTGCCATTCTGTGTGCCTTCGTTCTGATGGTTTCTTTCTCTATTTTTCCTTTTTCTTTATTCCTCACACTAAATATTTTAAGATACGTCCAAGCAGCTCTTGGGGTCCTTCCTCCGTTCCTTTGGTTTGCCACTTTCTCAAGCTCACTCCACACTGTAGTGGGAAGATCACTGGCCTGGAAGCTGGAGAGCAGAGGTTTAACACTGGCTCGGTTACTGAAGAGAGGGATGGAATTAACGTCACGGAGGGGCTTGTGCCAGGGTCACCTCCTTTGGCCTCTGTTTCTTTACAATAAAAAGTCTAGAGTTTAGACCAGAATCAGTTGCTCCAACCAGGAATGTCTGGACTTTACTCGAGTTGTTTGGTTGGAGTTTTTGGTTTCTTAAAATATTGAGACTTGCTTTAATCGCAGTTGCAGAAGTTATGGCAGTGGTTCTCAACCAGGGCAATTTTGCCTCCCAGGTAGGGTGACCAGCTCATCTCAGTTATTAAGCATTCAAAGTCCTGCATCCTGTAAACCTCCTCTGTCCCCGGCAAACTGAGAGGGTTGGCAGCCAGCAGGTCTGGCTGTCAGAACTGGAGGCGGGTTTCTGGCATCTAGTGGGTAGAGGTCAGAGATGCCACAGAACATAAACATACCATTCCTCTCTGAACTCTCGCCCTGCACTCCCTGCCCCTCCCACCCCACCCCCACCCCGCCTTGACATGTTCATTCCATGCAAGTCCCTTGATGGTACCTCCTCTCCTTCCCTTATGATTTTGTTACGGTGTGGGCTCTGGGCTTTGAGTCCCACAGCCATCAGCAGTGGGGAGGCTTCGAAAGTGGGGGGTCTTTATCCTGGTGCTATGTGGTAATGGCTGGGGTTTTGTCTTTTCTTTCTGGAAGAAACTTTTCTAAGCTAGACAGCAGCCCAGCAAGGCTTTCCCCTCAGCAGAACTCGTGTGGGTAGCTAGAGCAGGCTCGCTATGGAGAGAAGCTGAATTCGCTAATGAGAAACGATCTTTTTAGGAGCTTTTGAGGATACTTCATTTGCTTCGCTAGCTAATCTTGTTAATGAGAACACTCTGAAGGCAATAAAAGAAATGGGCTTCACAAACATGACTGAAATTCAACATAAAAGTATCAGACCGCTTCTGGAAGGCAGGTATGATTAACATTGAGATTCAGCCATTAGTGTCTCTGTTTTTAGTGCTCGTACTTTGGAAAGAAAATACCAGTGTGTTCTGTTGGTTTTGGACTGTGTTGGGTAATATATCCAGCCTTCATTATAGGTTTTAGGTTATTTACCGAGATTTGGAGAAAAGTGTTGACTTTTGCTTTTAGCACAATCCTTACTTCTGAGTTACGTGTTTGACCTACATGTTTGATTTCAGCAATTGAGAAGTTAGGGACATTGTTCTTGTTACGATCTAGGCTTGCTGCCTGCTGTGTTTGTGACGGTGCGTGGTGGGCAGTCAGTAAGTACTTGTAAGTAGACTGAGCGTCTCTCTCCTTTTCCTTTTTAACGTGTAGGGATCTTCTAGCAGCTGCAAAAACAGGCAGTGGCAAAACTCTGGCGTTTCTTATCCCCGCAGTTGAACTCATTGTGAAGTTGAAGTTCATGCCCAGGAATGGTAAGCCCGTGGTCCGATTGTCTCTGCCAGTGTCTCACTGGAGCTCTTAATGGACTCATGGTGATGACTGCAGTTTGACTTTCACCGGAATCATTGTTTGCTTTCTAGGAACAGGAGTCCTGATTCTCTCACCTACCAGGGAGCTGGCCATGCAGACTTTCGGTGTTCTTAAGGAGCTGATGACACACCACGTTCACACATACGGGTTAATCATGGGCGGCAGTAACAGGTCTGCCGAAGCACAGAAACTTGCCAATGGGATCAACATCATTGTGGCCACGCCAGGCCGTCTGCTGGACCACATGCAGGTGAGAGGACACTGTCTGTAGTGCCCGTCTTTTGTCTCCTGTGAAACATACACTTGACGGCTAACAGTTGTTCCTTGTCCTTTGTCTTGTTAGAACACCCCGGGGTTTATGTATAAAAACCTACAGTGTCTGGTTATCGATGAGGCTGATCGTATCTTGGATGTTGGGTTTGAAGAGGAATTAAAGCAAATTATTAAACTTCTGCCAAGTAAGTAGGTAGCATCTGCATGTGGGTTGCAAATAGCTGTTGGCAGTAGGCGAGAGTTTTTCCTATACGAGAACTATTAATGCCAGAATTTTAATATAGCCGAATAGTGGTGCCAGTCAGCCTTAGAGGTAGTTTGCAATTCAAGCGCCAGTCTTATTAGCAACTTAATGCAGCGGTTTTGCTATGTGAACGGTTACAGTGCAAGTCAAGCAGTCCTAACGTACGTCTCATTCCACCCTCATCTTACTTTTTCTTCCCTCATCTCCCAGGTGGCTGTTGACCGTTGCCTTCTGTTACATTTGTGTTATACCGTGGTTATAGCCCTTGCATCATTATAAGCTGCTTATAGTTGTAATAAGACCATGGTTCAGTGCAGTATGTGGTTTTAATGCTTTATTGAGGTATAATTGACTTATAATCCATACAGGCTTTATATACACGATTTTGTGGGTGTTGGCCTGTTTACTCCTTGAAACCATCACCGCAGTCAGTTCAGCAGACATTTCCATTCCCCTGCGAAGTTTCTTTGTGTGCCTTCGTTAACTCCTCCCTGTGACCCTCAGCGGCAGCGCCATCACTGCTTCCGACAGCTCCTCGTGTCTCTCCCACAGGAGACCGTCCATCTGCTTTCTGTCAGCCTGGGTCACAGTGTCCAGGGATTTCTGTGGATGGACGCATACAGTATGACTCTCCTTTTGTCTGGCTCCTTGTGCTCAGCTAATGCTTATGTGACTGATCCATGCCATTCCACGTATGAGTGGTTCTTTGCTTTATTCCTCAGTGCGTTCTAGTACATAAATGTGCCACAGCTTGTTTATTGATCCATTTAACTGCTGATGTACGGTTGTGTCATTTACAGTTTTAGCTGCTGTTAGGAAAGTTGCTGTGAACATTCATCTACAGCTCTTCTCACGGGCATGTGTTCCCCGTACCGTAGGGTAATTACCTAGGAGTGGAGGGGCTGGTGTGTGTTTGTCTGGTGCTGTTCTCCATCCCCATCAGCGGTGTAAGAAGCTCTGATTCTTCCTAGTACGTCTTGAAATTAAGCAATGTGATCCCCCACCTTTGTTCATTTTCCAAATTATGTTGGCTGTTCTTATCTTCTGCATATCTGTGTGAATTTCAGAGCCAGTGCGTCAGTCTCTGCACTCTCAGGGGCTCGGTTGGGATTGTGCTGAATGCAGATCATCGTTAAGAGACAGCATTGAGCCATTCAGCACGTGGGTGAGGTGTATCTTCATTTGTTAGCTCCCTGATTTCGCTCAGCAGTGGTTCAGAGTTTTCAGTGTACAGATTTTTTCATGTCTTTTGTTAGATTTATCCCTAAATCTCTCATTAAAATTTTAATTTCAAAATGTTCGTGGCTTATATATACAAATACAGTTGATTTTTGCATACTGTTTTTTATCCAGGAAGTTACTTACTGCTGTATCCAACTGGGTTGTCCAGTAGGACCCTCCAAATGCAGCTAGTTGTTGGATTTTCTGTAGAGACAGTCATGTCATCTACAGATAAAAAAATAAGTAAATTCTCCACTTAATTGTTTCCTTGCCTGACTGCACTGGCCAGAACCCCCCGGAACAGTACTGAATAGAACTGGCAAGAGAAGACTGTGTCGTCTTATTCCCAGTCTTAGGCGGGAAAGCATTTGGTCTTCGCCGTTAAGGGTGATATTAGCTGTAGGTTTTTAGTAGATGCTCTTTCTCAGACTGAGGATGATCCTTTCTATTCCTAGTTTTGCTGAGACTTTTCTTAAATGAGAAATAAATGTTAAATTTCTAGTCTGTTAATATGGCACATTATACTGGTTAATTTTTAAACCTGTAACCAACCTGCATTCCTGAATAAACTCTTCTTGGTCGTGATGCATTATCCTTTATATGTATTTCTGGACTCGCTTCGCTAAAATTGTGTTAAAAGTATGAGTTGGTGAGTTAGCACTTTTCAGTGTCCTGGAGAGTTTATGAAGTACTGGAAATATTTCTTCCTAAAATGTTTAATAGAATTCACCAGCAGAGGCCACTGGGGCTGGAGTCTTTATGTGAAGATTTTAACCATAATTTCTTTAATGAGATACGAGGCTGTTCAGGCTTTCTGTTTATTTTTGAGTGAGCTTTAACAATTTCTTTTTCAACGAAATTGTCCATTTTATCTCAGTTGTCAAATTTATAGCCAGAAAGTTGTTGTTGATTTTTCTTACTATCTGAATTGATACTGTATCTCACGTCCCTGATGATTCTTGAAACATTTTCGTTATGAATCTATTGTAAAGAGACCCTGAAAGATTGAAGTTATTTTTATACGGGTGTGTTTCAGCACGCAGACAGACCATGCTCTTTTCTGCCACACAAACGCGGAAGGTTGAAGACCTGGCGAGGATTTCTCTGAAAAAGGAGCCCTTGTACGTTGGTGTTGATGATGACAAAGCTAACGCCACGGTGGATGGTCTTGAGCAGGTACTTGTCAGCACCTTCAGTTTTAAGGCTCTTTAGTGTTTCCCAGCAGATCTGGAGGATCATCTAGAAAGCAAACGGTTAATAAACTTTTAATTCCAGTGTGTGAACTTGGGTATTGGGTCTCTGACTGTCCTGGTGTATAGTGTCTTTAACTCTAATTTGATCAGCTCTTTGTCTCTTAACACTGCTTGCCACAGCGTAGGCATTAATATATCACTACCCATTGTAGACAAGTTAGAAAAAAACATTTATTGTTTAATAATCTCTTGCTCTAAGCCACGAAGTGAGATAGAAGATGGAGAGGCTGCTTTCAAGCATGTAGCTGTGGGAGTGAGGTGATGAAGACCCAAACGAGTTTGCTTAAAAATAGAGCTTTGAGATTGACTCTCTTGATGAATAAAGTATTTTCTGTAACAGTTTAGCTTTAAAGGCTTTTGTGGATTGTTTAATTTTTTAAAAATACATTCATCCAGCTTTGTTGTTCTGTTTAGGACAACACACTTAGGCTGTGGTTATATGACATCTTGCTGTTAAGGACCTTCCAAGAATGGGTCATTGATACACTCTGAGGGTTCCAGTTAATAGAGACGTTGGTCTATGATGGCCACAAGAACTTGATAACCAGTGGTCTCAGTAATGTGAAAAGTGCTTCGTATCCAGTGATTGCAGCCATTATGAGGACTCAAATGAGTCTTACTTTAGGGATGCTTTGTTACAGCAAAGGCAGTAGTTCTGCTGTAGGTGAGGCCTGACAGTGTGTGCGGTATTCACCTGTGCTCTCCGTCAGATCCTGTTGGTTCGTGAAGCCGCAAGTGTCTGTTATTTTGTGTCTGTTCTCTTGCACCTCTCGTAGGGATATGTTATTTGTCCCTCGGAAAAGAGATTCCTCCTGCTCTTTACGTTCCTTAAGAAGAACCGGAAAAAGAAGCTCATGGTCTTCTTTTCATCCTGTATGTCTGTGAAATACCACTACGAGTTGCTGAACTACATTGATTTGCCTGTCTTGGCCATTCATGTAAGTGACTGTGATCAGTTTACTGAAACAGGTTGTGTCTGTTACATTATACAGATGGTGGGGTTTGAGGCTTCCTGTGTAGTTCTGAGAAGTTTGGGCAGTACTGGGTGGTGGATCCTGTGTGGAGGGAGCTGGGCTGGGGGTGGAGGGAGAGGACCGGAAAGGAGGAACAGATGCTGTCCCTTGGGGGTGAACCTGAAATAAAGCAGATTAGCAGTGCCGAGTGCGGGGGTTCCTCATCAGGACCCCCCAGAAGCAGCCCCAAGGTTCCTGTTGTAATGGGTGTCTCGCTTTGACTCTAGGGAAAGCAGAAACAAAACAAACGCACGACCACCTTCTTCCAGTTCTGCAATGCGGATTCGGGGACACTGCTGTGTACAGACGTGGCAGCTAGAGGGCTGGACATTCCTGAAGTTGACTGGATTGTTCAGTATGACCCTCCAGATGACCCCAAGGTAACTGGCATCCTCGGGGTGTCCGAGAATGGCTCTCCGTTAGGGAGTGAACCACCCCGCAGGTTCCCTGACAAGTACCACGTTCCACATTCAAAGGTTTATCCTGTCGTCGTTCGAGTCGTGCTTCATTGTACAGGGGCTGCAGTATTTCTCTGCTGCTGATGCCTGTTTAGGGCCTTGGCAAGACCCAAAGAGGGTGTGTGCAGGGAGATCTGAGAGGCATGGTGGGGCCTAGGAACGTTACAGGCTTGGAAGGATCTGTGAAGAGCAGTAGGCGTCAGAAGGTTATAAAATTGGCTTACAGAGCCAGATACGATTCTGTAGTACATGCAGTAAAATAAGTTCTATTGGATGTTTTCAACAAACGATAGATTATATCACTGACAGTCAGCCGTAAACATGTTTCCAAAAGCCATTTTGAAGATGAAGCCCACTTAATAGTCATTTGATTAGATCGTAGGGCTGATGTGAGTATCTTGTCCAGCTTTCCTTGGCCCCAGTCATTGCCTTGTTCCCTCTTTGGGGAGGTGCCTGCAGAAGGGGTGGAGGACCAGCTTCGGGGAACGTGGTGACCGGCCATTGCCGGGTCGGGGTCGGGAGCCATCTCACACCTATGTGCTGACACACTTGCTCCACCACCAAGCAAGCTCTGGGGAGGCGGACGGCCCCCGGGCCCAGTGTGCTACCTCAGGTTTTCTGTCTTCCAAAGGAGTACATCCACCGTGTGGGTAGAACAGCCCGGGGCCTGAATGGAAGAGGGCACGCCCTGCTCATCCTGCGCCCGGAAGAACTGGGTTTCCTCCGCTACTTGAAGCAATCCAAGGTAAAGAGCTTTGCTTGGAAAACCTTACACTGGGGGCTGATTCCTGCCGATAGGGGTTGTTTGCCAGGGCAGCTGGCCTTGGGCCCCGTTTTTAGGAGTGTCCGAGGAGTCCAGAGTTGTCCGGGTGCTGAGAATGCCTGGTCCGGTGGTTCAGCAGATGAGACTGGCGTGGTCGGATATGACCCCCATGGCTCGGTGTCTGTGTCCCCCATCTCCCACCTCACTCCCTGCAGCCCTGCCGGAAACCTCCACACCGAGGCCCCCTCACAGCCGGTGGGGGTGTGCCTCCCACTCCCTTCCACTCCGCCTGTCTCCCAGCTGGCCCTTTACCTCCCCGAGGCCATGGGGAGCCCAGCCACTCCTGCCTGTTCCTCCTTCTGTCCCTTATTCATCAATTCTGTTTGGCCTTGTATCTCCCCTGTGTTAACTCTTCGCCGTCTCAAGTCTCAGCAGAAAAATAACTTCAGACCTAAACCCACTCTCCCGCCACTCGCTCCAACGTGGCTCCAGCCTGTCACTGTCTTCATTCTGCCGTTTTGAAATGCGGTTCACATTTTTTCCATTTACTTTCCACTCTTTCTGGTCTCCAGCCCGCCCTAACGTGGCTTCGGCCCCTTTCTTGCTCGGGCTTGTGGACGCTTGTCAGGCCTTCTCTTACGTGACATTTGCCTCGTTGGCCTCCCTGTCAGTGTCCTGCCTGGTGGAGTCTCTGCCAGCCAGCTGGGAGCTGTTCCTAGAAACTGCCCTGTGGCCGGGGCGCTTTTGTCCTAGATGCCCTTTCCTGCTTCTCTTGATGGCCCCTGGTTTCAGCTGGCCGCCATCTCCCCTGGACGGCCACCTCCGGTCTCCTGCCCTCCTTCCCGTGCCCCCAGCATGAGTGCTCGCCGAGCTGTCGACGCTGTCTCCCCCCCGAGGCTGCAGGCTCTCAGGGCCACAGGGCCATGACGGGGCAGCTGCTCTGTGCCCCCAGCACCTGCACGGGTCTGGCACTCTTGCAGTTACCTAAGAAGTGATGGCTGGTGAGAAATCCTTCCTGAAGGGGTTTGTGGACGGTGACCTCTGCTGTCACAGGGCCGCTTTCCTGACACGGAGCGAAGGGCTGGTGGTTCGTCTAACTGGAAGCATCAGGCTTATTGTTCACGTTGTGGTGAGGTCCTTATTTAGAGAAAAGGGCTTCGATGACTCCTTGTCCTTGTCCAGTTTCTCCCCCTTTCTTCCAGGAAGTTCCATAGCATGGTCATGTGCAATGAGCAGGGGTAAGGTAAGGCTTCCCCACAAGAGGGAGCAAGTGTCTGGCCTGAGGAACCCCCGTCTTCAGTGCCTAGTGAGCAGTGGTGCCATCCTGGTTACTAATCTTCATGCTTTTATTTTCTAGGTTCCATTAAGTGAATTTGAGTTTTCTTGGTCCAAAATTTCAGACATTCAGTCTCAGGTATGCAGTGGGCGGGCAGGGGAGGTCACTCCAGCACCACCTCTGTAGTGTCTCATTGCCCTTGTCCTCCGGGTCTCCCTCTTCATAAAGCGAGTGGTTCGGCCTGTGTGAGGGGTGGGTTCCTGGCTGCACTGCCCACCACACCCCTTGCTCTCTGCCTTGTTTCAGTCCATATCTTGCAAGAACTTTGTCACCGTTCTCACTTGATTTTGCAAATATTACAAAGCTTGGAGCAAGTGTAGTGGAACAAGTGTTTTATATGAAATGTCCTTTTTTATTTTATTAAAACCAGTATTTCTTCCTGTTTCAGCTTGAAAAACTGATTGAAAAGAACTACTTCCTTCACAAGTCAGCCCAGGAGGCGTATAAGTCATACATCCGAGCATATGATTCCCACTCTCTGAAGCAGATCTTTAACGTTAATAACTTAAATTTGCCTCACGTTGCTCTGTCGTTCGGTTTCAAGGTGCCTCCTTTTGTTGACCTGAGTATCCTCTTCTTTGTGGTTGTGAATTCATCCAGGAACTCGGGGACAGAAGCTCGACAGGGGCACTGGGGCTTACCACTTGGGTGGGTGTGCACTCTGGCTGAGGCCTGGGGGCCCAGGCCTTCATCCTGCTCACTGGCCGCATGTCAGTGCCTGCCAGGGGTGGGCAGGGATTCAGGTCAGGGTGGAGATTGCAGAAACGAGACCACTCGTGATTCAGACTTTAAAAAAAGCAAAGGAATTGAAGTGGAAGATTGGGGGGGGGGTGTTGTACATTCCGGAGAGCGGCTTGGGGTAAAATGGCAGGGCCAGGCGGGTGTTGGTTTCCCTGTACAGGGTGCACAGGAGCAGGACACCCTGAAGAAGCTGAAGGAGTTTATTCTCGCAGAGCCACTGGAGCATTTCCTATAAGGAAGTTGCAGGATCAGCAAAAGAGAGTAAAACAAGTGCTACTCAAGATAAAAGGCAGAGGAGTCCCCTCTGGCTGCTTTGTTGGGGTTTAGAACGCGTGCTTCGCTGCACACCAGCCAGAGCGAGGCCTGCTCATGAACACGATGGTCGTAACTCCCGAGGGGACCAGAGGACCAAGTTTGGGGTGGCTGTCCCCATCATGGACTTGGAGTGAGTGTCCAGTCACGTAAAGGGAAGAACAGCTCCTTCCCTTGGCAAAGCCCTCCTGATCAGCTCTGAGCAGGGGCAAAGGTCATTTGGACACTGAGGGTAATTTTTAATGTGTCCCTATAAACTTGCTGATTGACCTCATAACTCCTTGTAAGTAATTGTCTTCTGCTTCCTGGCGGGGAGAAAATAACTAATCTAACTAGTACTGGGCTTAAAAATCACACCTGTTTCAGTCCAGGGTCATGTGGCCACTCCTGATTGTCGGGAATGTCACCCGTGTTCATGGTTCAGGGAGGCGGTGGGGGGCTGGTGCTGCGCAGCCGGTGGGTTCTCTTCTGGGTGGTACCTTGGAGCTCATTGCCTGTGTGTTGCTTGATTTCCTTAACTTTCACCTTCAGACGTGAACAGCAATGACGGCAAACTTAAAAAGAGAGGAGGCGGCGGTGGGTTCGGCTACCAGAAAGCCAGGAAAGTGGAGAAGTCCAAGATCTTCAAACACATTAGCAAGAAACCTTCCGACAGGAGGCAGTTCTCCCACTGAAGACGCGCCCCCCTCCCATCGTGCAGAGCTCTGTCCTGAAGTGGATTTTTTTCCCTTGCTCTGACGAGGGACTTTTGTTGCTCTGGGATTTGGACTGACCTACATGACTATAAATTGACTTGGGTTGCAGGCTCTGAGCACTGGTATTTCCAGCAGGTCTCCTATTTGGGGATATAAAACATTTGGATATTTCTTGATTGCCCAAGAGCAAGGCAAGGGACCTTTTTAGTCTTTGTGATGACAGAATATTTTTAAGTTTAAATCTTTTTCTCCGAAATTATTACTGTTTTAGTATAATTCTTTTTGTACCTCTCCTCCCTGGTGTCTGAAGACTTGTGGCACGGCTTGCTGTGCCAGCCTGCCTTCAAAGGCAAATGACCTAGCACCCTGGACAGGCAGTGGTGGTGGTGGTGGTAATGCAGAAAATTGTCTCGAGTTTGGTTTTTTTTGTTTTTTGTTTTTTTTTCTGATTTTGGTTGTTTCTTGGACCTTGACCGTGATTCTAGACCCCTCCTGAAAATGCTTCCCTGTAAAAAGGCAGGGGCTCTGGGAAGCACCTTCAGTTAAAGGTGGCACTGATTTTTATAAACACCGGCTTTTAGAACTGTGAGCCTTTCTCCTTTTTATGTTTTCAAGAGTAAAAAGTAGGGGTCGTCTTTATCACTTGAATGAAGTACCCCTGGCAGTCCCAGCATTGGAGGCAGGGCTGAGGGAGCGCTGGGAGTTCTGAGCCTCGTTTACAGGTATAATACTCTGCTGTTCTCCGTTTGATAACTTGGCAGAATTTTGTTTTGTTTTGTTTTTTCTGTTTGTTTGTTTTAAGGCATAAAGTGTGGTGACAGTCATCAGGCAGATTTGTTTGAAGTGTTAGGAGTTTGGTGAGCCCTTCCAAATCTTCAGAGCGCTTAGAGGGCAGGACATCCTTTTGAGAAAAACTGCCTCTTCCAGATCCATGAAAGAAAAATAGATCTATGGTGAAAACTGAAAAGGAACAGAGCAGCAGAGGCAGTGTTTTAGTCAGGTGGGGTTTTTGCCGTAGGAACCCCTGATTTTCTAGTGTGTTTTGTGTTCTGTTTCTAGTGTTTGTAATAATGTAATAACCATTTTGTAGCAATTTAAAACCAAAGCTGCTAGCATCATTTTGCTGTCGTGCAAGTTAATATTCATAGATTCCTATTAAATGTAAGTACACTGAGTATGAAATGTGGAAGAAACTGTCTGTTCAACCGCATTCTGGGAGGAGAAGAAAGGAACGATGCTCTGCATCTGGACCCCACCACTGTTTCCCCAGCTGGACGTGTCCTGGGTTCAGACCTTGACTGCTGGACTCCTGGCTTTTAATAACTAGTTCTCTTTCCAGTAATTTGGTTTTCTTTTTTGTTTCAGAAATCATGTTTCAAAAAAATACACAAAAGCAAAGAGAAGAGTATTTAATCACTGAACAGAAGTAAATTCTGTCAATATTTTGGTACATAACCTTCCAGTGTTTTGTATACATACTTTAATTTTTTTTACCGAAAGTGAAGTAAGGCATCCTCTCTCTACTCACTGTTTGTAACCAGGTCATTTCCTAACGTGTCATTCTCCTGCGTCATTAAATAATGACATCCGTTTTGTATCTCGTGTGTCCCGCGGTCTGCCTGCGCTTGAGTTCTGGATGGTGCGTTTCCCAGGCCGGCCCTCCTTGTCTCAGCGTGTCGGTGCCCCCGTCCTACTTGCCATTGTTGACCTCTGCTGTGAGTCAGTCTGGAGATTTTTTGAGAAAAGTATACAGACAGGAGGTGGAAGGACTGACTGTAATAACGGCAGCTTTCAGGACTTGCCGGGAGCCCCGTGCGATTCTGCGGGCAGGCCGGCCCAGCCAGGGAACATCCAGACAGCCAACCAGACCTGACCCACCAGGCCCGGGTTCGGGTGCGAGGGAGCCCGTCCCGAGAGTCAGATACGAGGGCAGGGCGGCACCACCTGCAAGGCTCACGTGGGCAAGGAGAAGGCGGCCTCAGGTCCCCGCGCTGAGGGCACAGCTGCTGGCGGCATGGGGGCCATTCCCCTGACAAAGGAGGTTAAGCAGCTTCCTCAGGAAGGCCAGGCAGCGTGGGCCAGGAGCCACGCAGACCACTACGTGCAGATAGAAACCTCTGGGTCCTCTGAGCTGCTGGTGGTAAGTCATTCCTATACGTTTATTTTGAGCTTAACTGGCCAGGTTAGTTAAGTAATGCTGAATTCAAAATAACCAGAAAAAGATTGTGTTTATTCAGAAATACAAAATGGTTAGAAGTGAGTTCTTTGGAACCACAGTGCCTGTTTTCAGATTCCAGCTCTCGCTCTTTTCTGGGCCTATTAAATGAGCAGAACAAAGAAAGTAATAAACCTACCTCCTGGGCTGGTAAGAACTGAACAAGCTTGCGTGTAGTGTCCAGGCAGGCCCCAGGGTGAAGCGCTCTGTGCCCGTTAGCTGTCTTTACGGTAACCTGGATCCCGCACGAAAGGCTGGCTGCGGACGGCGTCAGGCACAGGGGCTCACCAGAAATCTGAGCCAGGCTGGGCCTTGTGGAGTACAGACCAAGGGTTCCTGACACTTTGAATCCCCTGGAATTCTGAAGATGAGACCCAGGTTTTGGGAGGTTCTCCAGCCCTGTGGGACTTTCCTGAGGCCACTGTCCACATAGGTTCATGCAGTTTTCAGGTCTGCTCTGGTTTGTACTGGGTGTTTGGTGGAGGGAACAGTGACTCTGGATAAACCTAAGTCTTCGTGAACTACGAGCCTGCTAGGTGCCGGTTACGGCCGAGGACACGGATGTCTGTGGCTGAGTGCCTCTCGGGAGCCTGGTTAGTCTAGAGAAGACAGGTGTCGTGGACAATTGTGATGTTGTTTTCCAAGTCATGTGACAGATGCAGATACAGAGAGAAATGTTCCAGCTATTTCTAAGCCTGGAAATTGTGCATCCTTGAGTTCTGGTGGAGTTCAGCTGTTGAAGAGGGGGTGGGACCTCTGCCTGTGGAAGACTGGCTTCTGTTCTGGGAGGTGAGTTCCCAAATGCCACCCAGAAAAACGTGTCACACAGGAAGCCCCTAACTATTGAGATTTTCTTGCCTGATGCCCAAGGCATGGTCATGGAGGCCTGTAGCAGGACGGAGGAGTCTCCAGATGATTCTCGTGCACAGCTGGGTTTGGAAACGTTTAACCAGGCTCTCACTAAATCTTTGAATGCTCTCATCTTGCGAAGTAAAAATACCCAGCACAGGAAATGGTGTTAGTGTGTGTAGTCATCCACAAAGCAGGGTGGCCAGGGGAGGCACTTAAGGCTTGGGCTTTCCACAGGGAAACAGCTGTGCTGCTGTCTGCCTTACGCGGGCAGAAGCACAACGCGGGACAGTGTAACACGCTCGGCCCCCTTGCCTCCCCCAGCCAGACGAAGCCTCAAGGTCCCCAGCAGTGCTCCGTCCCTTTGGGATCCAGTTGGCTGGTGTTGGCACAGAAGATGTCTCTGAGAAGAAAGCCATTATCCCCTCTAGGACTCTGTCTTCTCTGTAATTGAAGGGAGGGGAGGTGGGATGCGAAAAATGTTAAACTGGATGACCACTAGTGGGCGTTGTTTGAAGGGAAGCCTGACATCTACCCATTCCTGTGTTTGGAGACCATGCCGTTTAAGTCCCAGAGGTTCGTCAGGATCACTTCCCATCAGAAAAGCCTTCCCTGTAGCCAGGACGAGGCTGAGACCCAGGTTTACCCAGGTACCTGCCCCAGATGGTGATTCAGGTACTAAAACAGGAGCAGAAGCAAGAGGTGGCTGGGTCGGGCAGAGGGTTGTGGCTGTCGCACCCAGGCAGCAGCAGGACTTAACACCAGGCTGACTGTGGCAGATGACTGACTGTGGTCCTGGGGGTTATCCACCTGCCCCTATTGCTGAGGTCTTCAGCCATCCACTGTCATTTCAGTTAATTTCTTTCCAGTTTAAATCATTCAGGATGGTTCTTTGTTTCTTGTAAGTAAGACCCTAAAGAAGTAACCTCTGAGGATTGGTCTTTGTTGGCAGAGGAGGACGATAGGGGGTTTCTTCCCCCTGCCTTCTGGCCGGAGGAAACGGGGTGGGGAGGGGCGAGTAGAGGAAGATCCAGGGGGGCACATTCCCCAGGCTCCATCATCCCCACCCCCGGGTGTCCTCAGATGCAGGCAGGAGACAGCAGCGGACTGAGCACCTGAGCCCTGACAGCCGATGGTGCTGGGCGAGGGCACAGGAGGTTTGGCTGGAAGCCCTGATGCTCCCGTCCATACAGCTACCAGGGCAGCTGTGATTGAGAAACATTAAAAAATTCCATTTGTTGAAACATGTATTTGAGCATCTCCTAAGAGTGGGACCACTGGGGTGTAGAGGTGATTCCAGCTCCCTTTTAGAAGCTTGCTGTGAGAGGCATATCGGATGATACTAGGACAATGCACTCTAAAGAGAAGATCCCCGTCTCCAAGCGCTAACTGATCTCCAGCGGCTCTGGGAACGCACGACGTCAGAGCTGAGTCCTGGAGGTGCTCTGCCTGAGAAAAGAGGTGCAGGAAGGTGGAAACAAGGTGTCCAGGCAAGCGAGCAGCGTGAGCAAAGGGAAAGAGGAAGCAGCTTGGGGTCATTAGTAAAGTAAAAGTAGCACCATCCACCTCGCTGGGCTGCTGTGAGGAGTCTATAAACCGATACAATCAGCCCGTCAGAAATACTAAGTATTAGCAGAGCACGATGTATGCCTGAGGAAGGCAGTGAGAGGCAGGGCTAGGAAGCGAGGTGGGACTCAGAAAGGAGACTAGAAAGCCAAGCCATGAAGTTTGCCTTGAGTTTGGCTTGCAGTGAAGAGAAAGCAGGTGCAATATCCAGTTGCGCATTAGGATTCATTCTGGCTGCTGTTTAGGGTAGAGACGACCAGGAGAAGCTGGAGGCAGGGAGAGTCGGAACTTGGAGAGGCAAAGAACAGATGTGAGACACTGTGACACTGCAGTCGTCCGGATACGACGCTGATTGATGCTGAGGCGACTCGAAGGAGGCAGAGCGATGACCACAAGGACAGGTGGCGGAGAGACGGGCACCATTCGCAAATACAAAAAGCCAGTGTGCAGCCTTGAACCCGTAACCTTAACTCCTAAGCTCACTTTCCTCCCCTCACTAATGGGAAATGCTCCCTGCCTTGCAGGATTATTGTGAGAATGAAACCAGTCAGTGAATGCAAAGCATCTTCTGCTCAGCAAAGGCTAAGCAAGTTTTAATGCCCTCGCCTCCCATCGTGAAAACGCTGTCTTGTGTTGTCTTTTTTCTTTTTTTTCTTTCTTATGAGGTATAGTTGATTTACAATGTTGTGTTAGTTTCTAGTATACAGCATAGCTTGCCTGGAAGCAACCTATAGATGTCCATCCACAGATGATTGGATAAAGAAGATGTGTATACACACACACTCACACACACACAGTGGAATACTTAGCCATAAAAAAGAGTGAAATGATGCCATCTGTGTTGCCTTTTACCTGTTTCACGTGACAGAGCGTTAGCTTCTTGGCCAGCTCGTCAGGGTAGATACAAGTATTTTCAGTCTCCCATGTAATTTCCTTACAGATCATGCTTGTCCTTGGTGCTTACACCTACCTCTTACTGAAATGTATGTCTCTGAGCCTAGACCACTGGTCGTCAGCTGAGGTTGATTTTGTGTCACAGGGGCACTTGCAGGGTGTGGAGATGCTTTGGATTGTCACGCTTGGGAGGAGGACGCTGTCAGCCCTTAGCAGACAGAGGCCAGAGACGCTGCCAACCATCCTGCAGGGCCCAGGACAGACAGCTCCCCAGCCCCAAATGTCAACAGCACCGAGAATGGGAAACCCTGCTCTAGACCCTCCTTGCGGGCGTGGCTGGATCTTATTTCTCTTTGAACCAGCCCTTGTGTCCAGCACACAGAGTATGAGTTTAATAAATAGGGGTCGAACAGAAAAGAAATCAGGCAGAGGTGCTGACTTATGAGGAAGAAGAGGGCCTTCATTTGGAACCAGGCGACTTTGAGAATTCAGCTGGATATGCAGGGGAATGGCCTGGAGAACTAGAAGCTGGAGGAAAGTGTGGAGCAGGACATTTGAAGCCATTCCATCATCCATGAGAACTTTACTGAGTGTGGGAGACACTGTACTCAACGCCGCGGCTGCAGAGCAAACCACTCGATCCCTACCTGTAAGGAGCTTGTGGTCTATGGGAGACGGAGATGTGGGGAAGTAAATCCATCGTGAGCAGAGCCTTGTGGGAGCCCAGAGGATGGGCAGCATGCATGGATGACATGAGCGTTGTCCAGAGACAGGAAGGGTCAGGAGAGATGTCTTGGGTGAAGGAGAAGAGAACTGGAAGGGTATTCCAGGCAGTGGGAACAGCATGTGCCAAGAGAAAATGGTGGAAATGCCTAGCTGGGCTGCATGAGAGGATGGTGAGGGGTGTAGCTGGGGACGGCAGGTGAGGCAGGGCAGTAAAAATAGCCATGGCTCTGTATTTGGAGAAGGGTGGGAAGCATCCGTAGGCTGACACAGAGACAAAGGGCGGTGAAGAGTCCTGGACAGCAGACCCACGGTGTCCTGTGTAGTGAGCACTGATCTGCTATTAAATAAAATGGTTCTTGTCTAGGTGAAGGGCTGCTGTCGTGTCCTGGGAAGGTAGTGCGCTCTGCCTTTGTCGGGTAGAACAGACAAACGCATGTCCTTGGGCAAAGGAGAGAGATTGCAGGTGGAAAAGAGAAAATGAGGGTAGTTGATGGAATGATGCCTCAGAGGAGCCTGGCAAGGGGGTTAAAAATGACACTTTCCTGTTGGACCTCTTCCCCACTCTGAATAATACTTAGGAGGTGTTGGGTTCCTAAGAGCATCCCTGGGCACCCTTGCTGTGAGGTGTAAGGTGGCGTTCTAGCTCCCCTGGCACCAGAGCCCGGAAGCTTTTCCAGGAACCCAGGTGAAAAGACCAGGTTCTGGTTAGGACAGGGGTGCCTAACATGTGTTGGCGTCTGTGGCAGCCAGAATAACAGCCCCACAATGATGCCCACATCCTAATCCCCAGAAACCGTGAATGTCTTTCCTTACATAACAGAAGGGACTTTGTGGGTGTAATTAAGTGATGATCTTGAGATGGGAAGTTTTCCTAGATGATCCAGATGGGCCCACTGTGATCACAGGGGTCATTATAAGAGGAAGGCATGAGGGTGAGAGTCGGAGAAGTTGATGTAACAACAGAAGTAGAGGTCAGAGAGTCAGGGAGAAGTTGGAAGACACTACCCAGCCGGCTTTGAAGATGAGGAAAGGCTGAGCCAAGAAATACAAGCAGACTCTAAAAGCTGGAAAAGGCAAGGAAACATCCTTCCTGGAGCCTCCAAAAGGCTCTGCTGACACTGACTTAGGTTCAGGCAGGACCAGTTTGGACTTCTGATTGCACCACTGTGTGTGGCAATTTACA
This sequence comes from Vicugna pacos, assembly GCF_048564905.1. Taxonomy (NCBI): domain Eukaryota; kingdom Metazoa; phylum Chordata; class Mammalia; order Artiodactyla; family Camelidae; genus Vicugna; species Vicugna pacos. The sequence goes on along the minus strand of NC_132991.1, from coordinate 10,788,408 downwards.
CCACCGTGTGTGGCAATTTACACCACCGTGTGTGGCAATTCGTCACAGCAGCCATAGGAGACTAATTTTGCATCTTTCCCCCGCTGCCGGTTGAAAGGCTTACTCATACGTGTGCACGTTTCCCAGGATTCTTGGCAACTGTTTGGAAGACAGAAGCTGTAAAAAAAAAAAAAAAACGGACCTTTGCATTCAGCCTTGGAACAGGGTTCACAGCTGCAGAAACTGGAGTTTAAATCCTAACAGAACTCCATAGGACATGAAGACACTTTAAAACAAGATGTATTTTGACCCCAAATTAGACATCTGGCAGTCTCATTACAGACTATTCTGCAAACCCCCACGTGGCCAGGATTAAATTCACCACCATCTCCTTCAGAGAAGTGTCCTCTGCTAATTCCAGTTGGATTGACCCCTTTCTCGTCTGTGATGGATGGAGCAGAGCAGCGACATCGCTATGTGTGTTTGTCTCCCTTAATTCTTTGAAGTGCCTTTGGGGAATAAACGGAATGCTTGGAGTCCTCAGTTTTCGAGTCCGCCTTCATTTTCCTCAACTCTAAGTAACTGCTTTACGTGCCAGGATGGGTTACCATAGTGATATGCTCTGAGCAATAAGTGGGCTGAATGGCACGATTAAAGATGCGCAAGAGAAAAGACAGATAACAACCTGAGAAAGTCCAGTCCGAACACAAAGCCTCCAGGCTGTTCAAACAAGGGGTAGATGAATTCCAAGGTGATCAGTCAGGAAGTTCCACCCCCAGCTCGTGCGGAATGCACTGTGGGAAACCACAGATCACCCCCAAAGCCCCCACCACCTCATCTCCAAGTCACCCATCCACCAAGCTCAAGTGAAAAAAAGACCAGTGTCAACCTGGATTGGGGTAGGGGGGAGGTGGTGTGGAAGGATCTTTGAAATTCATATCAAAAAGGGGAATTTGACAAACCCTCCTACAGAAATCCTGGGAAGATGTTTGGTGGCAACCATGCCGGGGTAATTTTTGGATTTTTCTGAAGCCCCACGTAAAAATAGAGGAACCAGAGAGAAAAATGAAAAAGCCACAGATAACATTTACAACAAAAACTGGGTTTCAGAGTCTCCTGTTGAATCCTAAAACACAGGTGGGTGGGACAAAGCCGCGAGCAGCCACAGACCTGCTGGTTTTTGGCAAAGTGCAGGAGGAAACAGTGCAAAATGATGTAGTAGCCAGTAGACCTAAAAATAGGAAAAGCCCAAAGATAACGGGGCCAGCCGGAGACCAGCAGCTGAAACTGGGAGGTTCCCCCCGTTCTATCGTGAGCGAGGGCAAGGTCTGAAGGGCTGGAGAAGTCTAGTCCCTTTCAATTTTTTTTTTGGTAGTTTTATCGAAATATAATATATATAATTATGTAATTCACATACCATACAATTCACCCTGTGAAAGTGTTTTTCACATATTCAAGGAGTTGTGCAACCACCACTACAATCGATTTTAGAACATTTTTACCACCTCAAGCAGGAAGCCTGGGGTGGGTGGGGTTATAGCTCAGTAGTAGAGCAAGAGCTTAGATTAGCATCCATGAGGTCCTAGGTTCAATCCCCAGTACCTCCACTAACAAATAAATAATTTTTTAAAAATTTTTTAAAAAGAAGAAAGCTTGTATCCGTTAGCAGTCTCCTCATTTCCCCTGCCTCCAGCCCTTGGCAACCACTAACCTGCTTTCTGTTTTTATAAATATGCCTATTCTGTATCTTTTCTATAAATGGAATCATACAATATGAGGTCTTTTGTGGTTTCTTTCACTTGGCATGCTTTCAAAATTTATCTGTGTTGTAATATGAACTAGTACTTCATTCCTTTGCATGGCCAAAGAGTAATCCATTGTATGAATATACCACATTTTATTTATATATGTGTCCATTGATGGGCATTTGGATTGTTTCCATTTGGGGGTGTTATAAACAATGCTGTAATGAACATTTGTGTACAAGCTTTTGTATGGATATAGGTTTTCATTTCACTTGAAATATCCCTAGAAGGAGAATTGCTGGGCCAAATTGTAACTCATATTTAACTTTTCTGAGGAACTGCCAAACCCTTTTCCAAGGTGTCTGCACCACTTACATTTTCAACAACAGGGTGTGAGGTTCTAATTTCTTCACATCCTTGACAACACTTGTTATTGTCTGACTTTTGATGATAAGCATCCTAGTAAGTGTGATGTGGTGTCTCATTGTGGTTTTGATTTTCACGTCTCTGATGACTAATGACGTCACGAAGATTTTCCTCCATGCTGTCTTCTAAGGATTTTGTAGTTTTACCTCTTACATTTGGTCTTTGATTTATTTTTGTTAATGTTGGTATATGGTGTGAGGTAAGGGTCTAACATCATTCTTTTACCAGCATTGTGGATATCCTGTTGTCCCAGCATTGATTTTTTTTTCTTTTCTTTTTTTGAAGAACATGTCCTTTCCTCCATTGAATGGTCTTGGCATCAATGTCAAAAATTAACTGGCCATAAATATATGGGGTTATTTTGGGACTCTGTTCCAGAGGTCTATTTTGTCTGTTCTTATGCCAGCACCACACTATTTTGACTACTGTGACTCTGTAGTAACTTTTGAATTTGGAAATTATGAGTCCTACAGCTTTGCTCTTCTTTTATGAAATTGGGCTATTTGGGTTGCCTTGAAATTCTGTATAAATTTTAGGATCAGGTTTTTCATTTTGCAGGAAGACCATTGTGATTTTAATTGGGATTATGTTGAATCTGTAGATGATGTTGGGGAGTATTTTTGTCTAAACAATATTGTCTTCCAATCCATGAACACAGGATGTCTCTCTCTTTATCTAGATCTTTTAAACTTTTTTCCAGCAATGTTTTGTAGTTTTAATTTATAAGTCTTGAACCTCTTTGGTTGACTTGAACCTCTTTGGTTGACTTTATGCCTAAGTATTTTGATTTTCTTTGATGACATTGTAATGAAGTTTTTTTTTTAACTTCCTTTTGGGATTACTCATTGCTTGTTTATGGAAATATAATTCATTTTTTTATGTTTGATGGATCTATAACCTGCAACTGTGATGGATTTGTTTATTAGCTCTAACAGGTTGTAGGGGTGTGTGTGTGTGTTCTTTAGGCTTTCCTTCATATAACATCATGCTATCTGTCACATTTTTAACTTCTTCCTTTCCAATTTGGATACTTTCCATTTCTTTTTCTTGCCTAATTGCTCTGGCTATAACTATGGTGAACAGAAGTGGTAAAAGTGGACATCCTTGTCTTGTTCCTAATCTTAGGGGGAACACCTTCAGACTTTCACCATTGAACATGATATGAACTATGGGTTTTTTTATATGCATCATTTATCATGTTGAGGAAGTTTCCTTCTAACCCTAGTTTATCTAGTGTTTTGTTTTGAATGGGTGATAGAGTCATCAAATGCTTTTTTTTTTTCTGTATGAGGGCATAATTTTTTAAAGATTGGAAATAACACTCAGAGGTTACCCTGTACCTTTCCTCTATTTCACGTTCAAAACATACAAGGAAAAGAAAGAAAAGAAAATTTTATTTTTCCACTGTGATTGATTGCCATTAGCCCTTCCTAATAAAGTCATTAAGAAAAATAATGGCTAGTATTAGGCTGGGGAAGTTTTTAAAGAAAGACAGTCTGAGAACTTCCAGAATGTGTCGTGGAGTCAGTCATGTCAGGGGAAGGGGTGGGTCCAGTTGTAGTGACTTCCATGGTCCTGTATTATTTCACTCTCAGTAAAGAACACTGTGATACTAGGAGTCTTGTATCTTGCTAACAGAATATAAATGTTACTCAAAAGAGACAACCAGGAGCCCTTTTGACTAGATGAGTTCAACTGTCAGATTGCTCAGGAAACGGAAAAGTCTCCACTGGACCATACAGGCATAACACAAGAGACTTGAAAAAGAAAAACAGAAAAAGAGATAAAACCCTCCGTGACAAGATCATCTGGGAAGTGAAAAGCAATTTGAATGGAGAGCTTCATGACACAAAGTATGAGCTCCTTTAAGGCAGCTTAAGTCCAGTTTATCTAAGATTTACAATAAAAGTCCAGGAAATGGAGTTAATTCATTACAGTTGTTACAAAGGAAGGGAAAAGAAATAAGCCAAAAATAATTTCTACAATGAAGAATGAAATACGAGCCACAGTGAGATACCACTTCACACCTACAAGGAGGTCTATCGTTTTAAAACTGGAAAATTAGTACCTGTCAGTGACGATGTGGCGAAATGGTAACTCTCACGTTGCTGGTGGAATCTAAAATGATGCAGCTGCTGTGGAAAACAGTCTGGTGGCTCCCCGGGAAGTTAAACATAAGAGTTACCATATGACCCGAAATTTCACTCCTAGGTACATACGGTTCGCAGCCAAAGGAATCAAAAGCAGAGACTCGGGCAGGAGGTGGGGTGCATGTGGCTCAGTGGCAGAGCACATGTTTAGCATGCAGGAGGTCCTGGGTTCATTCCCTGGTACCTCAAGAGAAAAACAAAACAAAACAAAAACAAACACAGCCTGGCTGTCAACGTTCTTCCACATCTAATATTTAACCACAATTTTGAGTGTCCAAACCATATCTCCAGCTCTTTCCTACCCCCCAACCCCAGTGAGTGGTATCTGCTTTGCACCCATGAAACTTGTTTCACAAACTAGGGATTTTCATTCTCAAATCTCTTGAGTGATTCACTCTATCAAAAAGCATCCTGTGTTTTCCCTTCTCTTCTTCAGAACCTACTCATCGACAAGTCCCAGCGCTTACAACGCCTCCCCCAGGAAACCTCCCCTCATTCCCTGCACCCCCATTGAAGTTTCCAAGCAATTGTGTCGTTTGAATGGTAAGTTACAATTCTTCATTAGCCATCATCTTGTATTACTCTCAGCCTGTTTAAGGGGCACTTCTTTTATCCACCAAATTGTGTCTCCTGCGTCCTACTCTTCGCGGCTGTTGCAGGTGGGGTTCCCTAGGACACAGATACTGAGATGGAGATGCTGAGTGTGCAGGAAGTTTGTTGGGGCGTGGCTCAGGGGAAAACGTCACCTTCAAGGGCTGAGGGAAGGTTTGGGCTGAGGGAGAGCCTGAGCTGTGATGCGATCTTCACAGAAGTCTCAGCCAAGCCTGTCGGGAGTTCTGAAGCTGAAATGACCTTTCTTGGGTCTGAAGCTGGGAAAGGGGACTGAGACCTTATGCTTTGTGTTGATGCGACTAAGGGGTCCTGGGAGCGGCTGCCGCCTGGGCCAGGGACTCCCTCAGTGGAGACAATACCAGAAGGAGCCGGGGGTGGAGGACCCCCAGCAGCCAGGGGAGCAAGTCCTCAGTCCTAAAGGGGGAGCTGAGTGTCAGCTCCGGGGGCTTGAAAAGTGAGGAAAGTAAAGAGGGAATAAGGGAGAAGAGGGACAGAGGGGAGGGGTCCACTGTGTTGGGTCTTGTTTGGAGCAGGATGTGACAAGGTAGTCACTCCCTTCTTAGAGCAATAAACTGCAGGGAGGCATGAGGACCACCATGCAGAGCAACAGAGTGACCCTGCAGAGGGGCTCTGCCAGCCACTGGCTGAGCTGGCATTTGCACCCACGAGTGTCAGTCTCCATCCAGAGACCCCCTTCACTGCCCTCTCCGTTGGCAAACTGCGCGCTGGGTCACTTCGTTGTTTGGGAAGTCTTTGGAGACGCTGAAGGAAAACTAGGCGCAAAATGAAGAAAGAGGACCTCGAAAGTCCTCTGGTCTCCATTTAACCCTTAGAGACTGAAAGAAAAATTTCTTAGATGGAAAATAATTCCATGCACAATAAAGCCGTATTTTTGAAGGTAAAAATTACGTTTGCCGAAACTAAGAGCATCCAGAGACCAGACTTTCCGTAAAGCCCTCAAAAGGGTTCCGACTTCTGGAGATAAAAAAGTGTGCCTGGAATGTGTTGGAATCTGAAGTGATAAACATCAAAGCAAGTCCGTGGCGGAGGCATGATAATGACGCTGTCCTACCACCTGCAGGGAATCAAATCCCAGGAAGAGAAAGATCAAAACGACAGGGAGGCAGGGAGGAGAGGGCAGGAGGCAGAGGTGAGCCCGGCTGGCAGGATTTGGGCAGCTTCAAAGTGTTATTCTCCGCTTCCCACTTCTGAAGTTCATTTAGTGGCCGGGCATCACACCAGGGAACAGGCACCACGGGGTCTCCCCTGCAGCTCAAGAATCTGAGTTCATCTCAGAACACCACCTCCCCCCAACACACAAGGAATAAGTCTAGAGCTTCTCAAAATCATAATACCTTCTGCCCCCAAGGATCTTGGGCAAAATTAAAGTTTTCATCCAAGAGGACAGGGAGTGAGGGATTTTTTCCTATAATCTGTACACAAATCTATGCCTTTTTCAAAATGTGTCATGCTTTTCTCTAACACTTTCCCACTAAAATTCACCAACAAGCAACACGTTGCTAGGCTATTTCTTTATGGCTCTCTGTATTCAACCCAATAATCTATACATTAAATTTACCAAGTACTAGGGGAGGGTACAGCTTAGTGATGGAGTACAAGCTTAGCATGCAGGACATCCTGGATTTAATCCCCAGTACCATTATTCAAATAAAGGAATAAATAAATTAAAGAAAAACCCTGATTACTCCCCCCCAAAAAAAATTAAAAAGAAAAAAAACTCATTCATTAAAAAAAAGCAGTCAAAAGGTACAAACTTCCAGTTTTAAGATAAATAAATGCTAAGGATGTAATGTACACTGTCATAGATATAATTAACAGTGCTGTATGTTATATGTGAAAGTGTTAAGACATCAAATCCTAAGAGGACTTATCACAAGGAAAAAATTTTTACCAAGTATCATCTGGTTTTGGTCTATTTTTTCTAATTTGTGCTTCTCTCAATGGCTTGTTTCCTAACTGATGTTTTCAAATTGAGGCTTGTTTCTGTTTTCTCGATTTTGTTTTCTAAGCACATTTCTCTTTTGTTCTTCTAGGGTTAGAAATTGCAACTGGTGGTCATTCTAGGGCTGCTGGTCCAGTTATAGGATCTGGGGCTGAATCCCCTGGTACTTGCAGCTCAGATAGGGTACAGGATGCAAATTAGCCTGCAGGGGGAATGTGGGTAATTCTGGATCTCATTACAGCCCTCCCCAGTTTCGCCTTCCTGAGTACTGAGAACAGTTTAAAATGCAGACAAGGTCCACTGAGACACTCTCTTCCATGCGCCCTCGTCTCCCTCACCTTATTCTGCTTTTGACTCCTTCTGATGGGGGACAGGGGGCAACCAGTGGGAAGAGAAACCAGAGAGAATTAGACTAGGGTTGGAACAGACCACTGAGCCTGGAAAACACTGAACTGGGCAGAGTCCTCAGTCCGATGGAACCCCCGTCAGGATGGGACCTGCTGGTGCCATGGCAGCCCTGGGATGGTCTTTATTATTGTCATTGATATTGAATAACTTTCAGCTCTAGACCAAGAGTCTTTGCTTAGAGGTCTTTGTTTTAGTGAGCAAGGAGGGATTTTCAAGGGTTGAAGTTTGAATGCATGGGGGGAAAAATTACCTTTGGTCATGTAAAAACGAAAGCAGCTGAGGGTGGAGGGTGTAAGTGGAGCCCATCTGCTAATTAAAACTCTAAGAGTAGTAGGAGGAACAATTACTCTAAGGCACTCTCTCCCCACATTCCTGCAAACAAATTTGCTCCAACACCCCCGCAGTGGAAAAACAAACGCCAATCATGCCTAGCTGTTTCCTTGAACATGTTTTCCCTTCCTCGTCACCATCTGATGGACGTTAACGTTACTGTGATGGTGGACTGGAGATAAGTCCATTGCTCATCTGGAAGAATTATTTTCACCCACTTTTATTCTAAGGCAAAGCCACAGCAGTGGGAGGCTGGGACCAGCACCAAACCCAGATTAATTCGCTCATGTGTGCGAGGTGGGAAAGACCCCAGAAAGAACGCAAATCTCTGGATGGCCGAGGACCAGTGATCACCATTCACAGAATAGGGGAGGGATGTGCTTTTAATTGTTACATTTCAGTGTAAAACATACTGGAAGAAAATGTGTTTAAAAATTGTTTCATAAAGGCAGGTGACACTGTAGCGTATGTTAATGTATAGAGGATGTGTTTTTAGGTTTGTTTCCAACTGTAGATATAATGGGGTACTTGGCTGGGGTACTTTTTAAAACCTTGATGAAGACAAGCAGGAGGTGTGAGGAGGCAAGATGGCTATTTTAAAGTTGCAGGCAGCCTTCGGTTTCTCTGGAGGTGGAGGCCTGAATCGCACCTTTACTGGGAGGCAGTTCCTTTTGTTACCCCAAAAGGGGAAGGGAAAAGACTCCAGTTCTTGCCTTGCCAAAAAGATACGGATTCAAATGGGAGATGGAAGCACTGTGTAGCGAACGATTTTTAAAGTTTTATTAGCAAAGGGAAAGCACACCTCCCAGAACGCGAGGCGGGTGATCCAGGGGGGACAGCAGTGGTCTCGGCCCCTTCTCTTACACCCGCGCTTAGAGGTGGTCTCTAGATTGATGGACGGCTCTTGCCCCTGGAGTGCTTAGTCATGCTTGTCCCCTTTTGGGCATGCCCTCACCCATGATGCACACAGGAAAACCCACGGGGGAAGGGGCCTAAGCCACAATGCTAGTTGTATTACAATAAGCATTGGGTCATGTCCGGTTTGGTCCTTGTTGCTACCACGCACTTGTGGCCATTGGGTTCCAGTTTCTTGCTGGCACTCATTTAGAGGAAGTAAAGCCCCTTTACGCCGAAGGTGGGCACACCGCCATCTTCCAGACCATCCTCCCTCTCATCCACCTTGTCTGCCCGGTGCCCCCAGTTATCTAACTACTTAGCACTTTGAGCATCTTGGTTATGCCAGGGCAGGGGTGCAATCCCTTCTGGAACAGAGAAGCTCAGGAGCCACAAGGAGGGAAACTTGCCCACGCAGCTCCGTAAAAGCACTTCCTCTGTGTGTGAAGTGCTGGTCAGGTTCCCTTTAGGGGAAACAAATTCCTCCAAATGTGCGTTTAGGCATGCTGTCCTTGAATTTTCTGTTTGTTTATTCTTGAGGGATATGTGTGTGTGTGTGTGTGTGTGTGTGTGTGTGTGTGTGTGTGTTTATGCAGACACATTCTGGTTCAAGAATTTAATCATACGTGTTAGGAGCTGGGACAGCAGCAGGAAGGATGCAGTGACACATCTTCATTTCATGCTTGTTTGTAAAGGTCTATGCCAAGCGCCACTGCAGGTTGAAGAACTCTGCTTTCAGAAAAGGTACTACAACAGGTTTTGGTGTTGTCCAGGTGAAGGACTTGGGGACTAAGGGAAGGTCTTAGAAGGAACATTTGTTTCGGATGAGAGTAGACATTCTACGGGCCAGACACCGCAGAAGCAGGCGGGGCGGTGAGGATGAAGGGATTGAGGCTGGAACTCCAGACAGGCGACCACATCTCACGGGCCCTCCCTTGGAGGGACCTTATCACCTTACAATATGGTGATTCCAAACCGCTGTCTCCAGCCCCTAGTGGTTCTCCCTGTGTGATTCCTTGTAAAGAAGATTGGTTATCACATGGCAAACTAAGGCAGGGGACCACACCAATGGTGAGGAACTTTTTCTGGGAAGCTGTAGGAGCAGAAGCTGGATGGGACTAAGACTTCTTCAGTCAAGCAGGACATTTGAGAAGGGAGATGCCGGCCAGAGAGACACATCTGAATTACCTGAGTTGGTGGTTCTTAACTGCAGCAGTTTGACCCCTAGGGGACATCTGGTAATGTCTGGAGACATTTTTGGTTGTCACAGCTGGGGAGGAGCTGCTGGCATCTAGTTGGTAGACGTCAAAATGCTGCTAAACATCCAGCAACAGCTGTCCCCTCCCCACACAGCAAAAAATCATCTAGCCCCAAATATCAACAGAGCTTAGGTTGAGGAATTCTGACCTTGATGGAGGTAGTAAATTTATTTAGAAGCTTATATGCAAATATCATAAAAGCTGAATCTCAAAAATACTAATAATGTTGATTTAGAAAGAAAAGAGCTGGTAAAGATGCATTTATTGAAGGTCTAGTGTGTGTCAGGTTTTATTCTGGGTTCTGGGGTCCCAGCAACCAATGGGACAAATTTTTTGTCTTCATGGAATTTCTGTTCTAGTTGGGAAAGTAGACCCTTAAGAATCGTGCACATTTCAGGTCATAATTATAATACCAGCTCTTGTGAATTAACGTTTAATTTCCCCGACTGCCCTATGAGATACGAGCTACTATGTCCTCATTTAATAAGACACACGAGCGCCTATAGAGATAAGTAACTGTCCACACCTGACAGTTAAATCAGTCCCAGTCTGACCCCTTCAGAACATTTACAATTGCTCTCATCGTCAAAAAGACTTCAGAGCTTCACTAGCTGCATGGCTTTGGTACCATAATTTAATTTCTCTTGCTTCTTCCTTTATGTGCACAGTGGAGATAATAAAAGTATCTCACAAGGTTGTTGGGAAAATGAACTGTGTTGATTGACAGGAAGCACGTGCACACAGTGAGGGTTAACAAGTTACATAAGGAAAGGGGAAAGTGGAGAGAGAAGAGCTGGAAACCTGCTGTAGACCTGAGGTCCTCCAAGTGTGGTCCCGGGACCGGCAGCAGCAGCAGCAGCAGCTGGGAGCTTGTTAGAAGTGCAAACTCTTGGTGCCCGGCTCAGAACCAACTCCGGGGCTGGGCCCCTGCAATCTGGGTTTCAACAAGCCCTTCGGGTGACTCTGATGCATGTTGATGTTTGAGAACTAATGCATGAGTGCATTTGCAGGCGGTGGGCTTGGGCTGTGACACAGGAGTGCCTCTCGACCCTGTCCTAACTTCCTCCCTGACCATAAATATGTTATTTTTCCTATTTGAGGGGGAAACTCTTTATATTTCTCTTTTGCTGTTTCTTTATTTCTACTTGGCTTCATGCCTAACCAATCCTTTCTCTTCACTTTCTCCTACCAGATCTCTTCCCTCATATCCTTCCACACCCACAGCTGCTCTCCACCTTTGGTGAACTGGTTCTTGGCTCTCTTCATTCATTCATTCACTCATTCATTCATTCATGCATGCATGCATGTTCACCAAGCCACACCAGGTACAATGCAGATGCAGGGAGGAAGGGCTGGGAGAGACCCAGCCATATCCTCAGGGACCCTGCTGCCCTCTAGTGGAGAGGCAGAAACATGCCCTGTCCTAGGGCTGACCCCAGGGTATGGCCAGAGCCAGGGCATCGCTAAGACTGGGGGTGGGACAGAGGTGGGGACTGGAGCCAGCTTCTCAAAGGAGGTAACACACTTATTCTGAGAGTTAACCAACAAATAGGAAAAGGGGTGGATAAAATGATATTAAAAATCATCTGGAAGAAAGAAGGGCAATGATATCAAAGAACAAATGCTTTTTAATAACAGCAGAGAAAGGTAGTGATGGGAGATGCATGGAAGCACTAAAGAGAGAAATCACCTGACTAAAGATAATAGAAATGCTCTACCTCTGTCTTTTTAAAAGCAAAATCTGGCAAACCGGAAGTGAAGGAAGACCGCTCAATGTCTGGCACCTCCTGACCATTCTCTGCTGGTGCCCTTGTTTTGCTGCTGTTCTTCTTCTTTTGCCCCCAGGTCTTTGCTCACCCTCTTCCTCCCTCTGGCTATGCTCCATCCTCCTTTTCGCCTACTTGCCTTGGGGAAAATTCTCCCATTTTATAACGTCCAGGTCAAGGGCAGCCTCCTTCTCTGCTCCTTCTCATCGGAGGTGATTCCTCTCCCCCAGCAAGACCAGAAGCCTTTGTTTATGCGTCTGCTCACATACTTTGCTGCATTCTGGCCATCCAACAGGTAGATTTTGTTCTCTGCCAAGGGTCAGGACAGCATCTCACCTGCCTCTGTTCCACCTCAATGTCTTGTACTCAGCAGTCAGAGCTGGGCTTCACTGGACGGGATGACACACGGCCTGGGGGCGAAGGCCCCATCCCCATCGCCTGCTGTGTCACACAGAGCAATGACTCCAGAGCAATCAGTGAGGTAAGTTCCCAAATCTGGCCATAAAACTTCAGTGACAGAAATAAAGGGCAGGAAAGCAACTTGCGATTACCAAGAAAATGAGGGGCAGTAATGAAGACAAGGTTAATGAGTCCTGCTGTAATAAAAGAAAAAAATTATTCAACAAAATGTAATAGAATTACAAATGCCAAGAGAGGAATGACAGGGAAAAAATACGTGGCAACAACATGGATGAAAATCCGTTCTCTAATTATACTGAAATTGATCAATAGTCATAAAGTCAGTACCCAGACTCCTGTATAAAGTAGTTCAAAGGGGATGGATAATTTCCACACAAGGATATATAGATAATAAATTACTATGTGGAAAAATGCAGGATTTTTGAGCCATGGAAAAGATACAAATTAAAACAATTAAAAGATATCATTGTGCACCAATTAAACATGCTTTCCTAATGATAACAAATGGATTTTGGCAAGGCTGTTGGTCTCTCTCTTGTTTCTCCAAAGACAGAGCCAATAGAACGGTGAATCCATGAAATCTCTCTGAGGTACAATTTGAAAATATGTAAAAAGAACAAGCACCCTGTTGCCACAGTTCAACTCAGTTGTTAGATTTGGAAGAAAATGTAGCAAAGAAATAATCTCAAAAGGGCAAAAGAGTTCTGCTAATCGGAATGTAAAAGTCAGCAAACCAAATGCTTGTCAAGTCTTGTGCAGGGTCTGGGAGTTTACCCTGCTTGCCAGCGAACACGCTACCCTGTAACTGTCTCATAGATACTGTCGGAGGGTAGGAGACTCCCGGGTCGGAGACAAAGGACGGTATTCCTCTGGGCAGCAGCGGGAGCTGGAGATCCGCGTTCATTTGGGCTGTCTCCCCACGTTTCCCGAGTCCCATGCGGGACCCTGCCCTGGCAGCAGGCTGTGTTAAGGAAAGGAACACTGAGCTTGGGGGATTCACCGCATCCATAGTGACTGGAAGCAAGCTGGCCCTTGGCCCAGGGGAGGAGGCTGCTCATCCTTTAAGGTGGCTTGCTGCAAACACAACTCTGAGAGGTGGCCTGGACAATGAGCAGTCAGGGCCTTGTAACCTTGACCTGCCCTGAGTGACCTTGCAGTGGGGCTCGGGGCCCCAGGATCACCGCTCCCAGCAGTGCCTCTTTCATTCACTCAGCATAGCCATTCAGATTTATCAAGCCACCTTTTGTGCACCTGGCCCTGAAATACAGTTGATCCTTGAACCACAGGGCTTTGACCTGCACATGTCCACTTACACTCAGGTATTTTTCCTATAAATACCTACGACAGTACCACACATCCCCTGTTGGTTGCATCCGTGAATATGGAACCTCGGGTGGAAGGGCTGACTGTAAAGTTAGAGGCAGACTTCCCACAGTGTGGCAGTCAGCACCCAAAACCCCTGGCATCACCCGAGGGTCACCTCTGGAGGCTAAGGATACCACAGGGAGTACATCTCCTGCGTAAGAAAAGCTTACATAGTAGGGGAGGCAAGTAGCAAAAAGGAAGCCAATAAATAACATGATGGCGTTTTCTGTGAAGTGTCGTGAAGACAAATAAAGCAGAGGAGTGGGACGGAGACGCCTTTAGACAGAGTGATCGGCTGTGGGGCCGATGGTCAGGGAAGGCCTGAGATGGTGACACGGCCAGAGACCAGAAGGAAGTCTCCCTTGAGGGGAGGGCGTCCCAGGCACACGGTAAAGCGCTGGGAATGGAGTGAGCGTGTCGCGAGCCAGGTGGCTGCAGGGCAATGACCAGGGAGAGGGGTCTGGGATGAGGGTTAAAAAGCCCAAGAAGACATGTAATGGAGACAGTATAGATTTTTAATTTATTATTTATTTTTTAGTTTTCCTTAATAGAGGCACTGGGGATTAAATCCAGGACCTTGTGCACACCAAGCACACGCTCTACCACTGAGCTATATACCCTCCATCCCCCCAAAATATATTTTTCTAAAATGACAAACGGACTTCGTATGTTAAAACACTTGGCATGAAAGAGTTAAATGGAAACCATCAGGCTGGAGCCCCAGTCCAGTGTATGGAGGGCAGCTTGGTGTCACAGATCAAGGTGGGGCGGGGGTCGTTGGAAGAGCCGAGCCACAAAACCCTCGGTGTCTCTTCATCTGCACGTGGGAAAGATGCCTCAGAAGCTTGTGGGTAAGATCAAGTGAAATAAAATGTGTGAACATGTTGTGTAGTTACAAATATTTGAGAGATTAAAACTGTAAAGCCACAATCTCCAGAAAAAGATCCCAAGGGGATGGAATCTTAGCTTTGAACTAGAAGTTAAAAATAGTAGCAGTAGTCCTTACAATGGAACACGCAGTCAAGTATAAAACTAGAGTTTGCTAATAATCTCCTGACAGGTATAACTAGCCTCATTTTTAAAATGAGGAAACTGAGTCTCAGACAGCTTAAGTTGCTCAAAGTCTCTCATCTTATCAATGGAACCACATAAAAAAGAGAAACTATAGCAACAGGAACAATGTTGAGAGAAATCTGCAAAATAAAGAACTGATTTTTTTAGCCATGAACAAGGTATGTGGATAGAAGCCACCAAGACGGGAAAATAGAAGCGTGCCCGGCATCTGACTGGGGCAAGATGAGTGCTTTTACAGTTTTGATATTTGCTCTCATCGTGTTTGCCCAATAAAATGGGAGGAAAATTATTACAAAACTATTTCAAAGGTGAGTCACCATTTCCTTCTAAAGGATAGTCTTTGTCATGTCGATTTTCTCAAAATTGTCCCAAATTCAGCTTTTCCCACAATTAAGTCCAAACCCTGCTGCTTGGCATTTACAGCCTGCGTGCGCATCTCCCGCCGGTTTGACCCCAGCCACTCACACTCCTGGCCAGGTCCCACCCTCCATTCATCTTGTCCGACATCTAAATCCCTTCCCTGCAGCTCAGTAACTGACCACACCCCCCATCCCTGAGGTCCCTGAGACAGCCCACCATTTCCGGTATTTTTATCAACCACTTGACACTGACTCCAGAAAGTCCAAGTATTTTTATTTTGATTCCTTTGCATGTTGCTTTTTATGCCCCAGGAGTGTGCTGTCAAGTCTGTGCGTGGAAACAAGAGCAGTCCTACACAGGAGGCAGGGAGCCAAAGCCCCCGCTCCATGAGAGGTTTAGGAAGGGGGAGGAAAGGAGGACATTTTGGGTGTCCTTCCTGCAGGGTCTGGATCCCTAAAGATCACCCGGAATGCCAGAGGTGTCAGAGGACCAGGGAAGGAGCTCCTCCACCTGCTGCAGCCTCGGGGACCTTCCCGGAAAGAGCCTCTTCTGGGCGCTCTGCTCAGGCTGAGGCTGTTCCCAGAGTGTTTGCAGGAAGCCGGTGGATGACGGCTGGTCGCGCTGCTGAGACGAGAAGGGGCAGTTTGGGCTCTGCATTCTACGCTTCTGTTCTGCTCTCAGGAACTAAAGTAATGCAGCTTTAAGTTGATTTCATTATGACTGATCTATTTTTTAACGTGTTAAGAGACTGAAAATGGGGCCACAGGTGCGGGCTCAGGGAATTTCACCTTTCGCGTGGTTTCTACCTTTGCTCAAGAGTCAACAAAAATAACTCCCTCCTTACCCTGCATATGAAGAACTTGAAGACGAAAGACGGATACTAGGGTCAAGAATGTTAGCAACTCGAAGGGGAGGGCAGCGTGGGAATGCGGGTAGGGATGTGACGGGACGGGTCAGGGATGGAGAGGAAGTTGTGAGCGCTCTCCCCCCCGGGCTTCTCCCAAACTGCTTAGAAGCCGTGTTCTTTCAACAAAGGGAGTGAACTTCTCAAGGCACCGTGAAGCCCTCGCTGGGTGAAAGCGTTGCGAGTGAAGCAGCAGGCAGGATGGAGCCGGGTTTCGGAGCTTCCTGTTTGATTTGCCCCAATACCAGATTCTCCTAGTTCCCTCATACTTAGGATGGAGATCATAAAACCAGAACCTCTTGGTCCGGGAGAGGGCGAGCCCTTCTGTGTCCGGATGTCAATCTGTGCCCCAGGCCGGTCACAGGGATCCGCGGAGGTGGCGGCTACGGAATTCCTCCGCGATTGTGAACCTTCTCCTGGAACTCGGTATTAAGATGCTTTCCGCGCGGCGAGGGCGGGGAGACCTGAGGGACGTGGCAAAGGCCTGGCTCCTGTTAGCGGCTTCTCCAGACCACCCGGCCCCCTCCCACCCGGGGTGCAGCTCTGCTCCCGATGCTGCCGGTGTCAGGGTTGTGGGGCCACTCTCCAAGCCCGCCCCTGCGAGCAGAAACTCGCGGCGCTGTCGGATTCTCAGCCCTACGACAGCTGGTTGCCCCGGGGACGGCGAGGAGAGGCGGGAGGGACTGGCGCGCCCAGAGTATCTGGTCTCTTGAGGGGTCGCACTTTTTTCTCCCACCACTGGGGAAGAGGTCTACGAGGGCTCCATGCAAAGGCGCCAAAGGAGGGCTGCAGCCCAAGGAGGGACCAGAGTAGGGGCGAACTGGACCCCACTCTGCCCTCCCCGGGCACACAGTGCCCCCTTCCACGCCCCACCCGCCGGGTCCACGCAGAGCCCCGGGCGCGCGTGCGTCCCCGCCGAGGAGCCGGGATCCCCCGCAACGCGCGCCATGGAAGAGGCTAACCTCTCTGCGGCCACTACCGGCGTCGCTCTTCCCCTGGGACCCGAGGCCTGCAGCAGCAGCCCAAGCCCGGGCGGGGTGGCGGGATCAACCCCAGGCGGCCCCTCCCTGCCTGGCCGAGAGCCTCTCTTCTCCGTCTTCACCGTGCTGGTGGTGACGCTGCTGGTGCTGCTGATCGCTGCCACCTTCCTGTGGAACCTGCTGGTTCTGGCCACCATCCTGCGAGTCCGCGCCTTCCACCGTGTGCCGCATAACTTGGTGGCCTCGACGGCCGTGTCGGACGTGCTAGTGGCCGCGCTGGTGATGCCCCTGAGCCTGGTGAGCGAGCTGTCTGCTGGGCGACGGTGGCGGCTGGGCCGGAGCCTGTGCCACGTGTGGATCTCCTTCGACGTGCTGTGCTGCACCGCCAGCATCTGGAACGTGGCGGCCATCGCCTTGGACCGCTACTGGACCATCACGCGCCACCTGCAGTACACGCTGCGCACCCGCCGCCGCGCCTCGGTGCTCATGATCGCGCTCACCTGGGCGCTTTCCGCGCTCATCGCCCTCGCGCCGCTGCTCTTCGGCTGGGGCGAGGCGTACGACGCTCGGCTCCAGCGCTGCCAGGTGAGCCAGGAACCCTCCTACGCCATCTTCTCCACCTGCGGCGCCTTCTACCTGCCGCTGGGCGTGGTGCTATTTGTCTACTGGAAGATATACAAGGCGGCCAAGTTTCGCTTCGGTCGCCGCCGCAGGGCTGTGCTGCCGCTGCCCGCCACCGTGCAGGTGAGGGGCGGGCTGCGGAAGGGGGTCTCGGGGAGGGGGGGGGCTGGGGGAGGAGGAAGCCTGGCGGAAGTGAGAGCTGGGGGGGTGGAAGCTGGTACACTCGGCGCACGCGCGGAAAGGTGGGCCACCAGCGCGCCCAGAGGGCACGGGGAGTTTGCCCTCTGCTCTCCCGGGGCGCACACGGAGGGGCTCATCGCCCGCGCCCGGCGCGCAAGCGGAGGGCTCGCCGCCCGCGTCCCCGGTGCGCGCGGGGGAAGGGGCTTGGGCGCCTGCACACGGAGCTGCAGCGCGAGCAGGCACCGCCGCGCCACGCCGCTGAGGCGGGGACGGGGCAGCGTTGCTCGGTAGCCGGGAGGGCACGTCTGAGCCGCTGCGCCCTCTGTGGTTTTTCCACTGGAGCGATGATACCCGTGGGAGTCCTCGGACTTCCCAGGCCCTGCTCGACTAAGCGGGACTGCAGGGGGCTGGGAATTTGTCCCGCAGATGAGCGAATCCTCGACCAGCTCCCTGCCAAGTGTCACTTTCCTTTCCCTGTCCCATCCTCAGTACTCTCCTTAGTAACTCGGGAAGGAGAGGGAACCCTGGGTTCCAATCTCAGCTCGGGACCCTGGGGCAGTTGCTTCGTCCCCAAGCTTTGCTTCCTCATCTTTAAACAAGGGAATTCCTACTTTAAAGGGCTGTTGGCGAGGGTTATGGTGAGATGAAGAACTCCAGGCACCAAGTACGGTACCTGGCACGGGGGGAGGTGGTGGGGTGGAGCTGGCTGGAGCAAGAACATCAACAGGGGTGTTGATTGGCAATCTGCAAGGGCCGGAACAACCCGGGAAATTAATGAGACGAAGGAACCTGCATTTAGCAGAACTCCTCTCCATTGTATTGAGAATCCGGGCTTTCTGCCTTCTGGCCAGGCCCTAATAGATATCAGCTCCCTCCTCACTCTGGAAACTCCAAACTTTCCTTTTACCGGTGTGAGGGTGTAAGAGCTTGAGAGCACTCAGTCCTGGAGAGTGACAGGACTTACTGTCCCTTTCCTAATACAATATAGGGACCACGGAAAGGGGGCATGGTAGCAGGGGAGAGACAGGGTAAGTTTTGTGTTGTTAGTTCTGTTTTAATCTTGAAAATTAACTCAGCTACTTGGGCTACACAAATATGTGTGTTTTAAAAAGCAGAACTATTTTCTCCATTACATAGACAGGGAATTTTGTAGGATAGAATAGGAAAGTCAAGTCTATACTTGGAAAGTGTTGTTTGGGGAGAGCTTTATTCAGAATTAATGATGTACTTTGAAAGTTCCCTTGGAAATGCTGGGGGAGGTGATTACAGCTTTTCTATCTGATTGCTGAGGATGGGTGACTTTCAATAGCTACATTGATCCAGGGTGCACCCAAAGAAATTGTGGCGAAATGGGTTCCAGAAAACCCGAGTTTAGTGTTCATTTTTAACAGACCCCATTCGAGCAGGTGAAACAAAGCATATGTGCCTGGATAGGAGCCTGGCCAATCGGGGTGGCCACTGACGGGGAGAAGGAGCTCTGGGAGTCAGAGGCCGTGTGGTGATTTAGCCACAGGCTGCCAGTGGGACTTGGGGCAAGTCCCTCCCACTCTTTGGGCTACAAATTCTCTTCTCTAATACACAGCATTGGTCTAAGTCATGGCTAAGAGTCTTGAATCATGTGATATGCTGAGGTTGTAGATGAGATGGAATTCGAGATCATCCTGGATCTTTAGGCTCCAGAAAGCTGCCCCTTTTGGGTAACATTGCTACGTCTGCCGGTGCAAGCTTGCCAACCACAGGACGCCTAAACAGAAGTTTTAAATAATGTGCCAGGAATACGTTCTCGATGCCTTTCCTCACCTGTTTTTGTCTACACTCTGGAGGAAATGAGTTGAGTTGAATTTGGGTCCTACAAAGTGTCTGTACTGCTTTCTGTGGGCGACGGGAGTCGAGGAAGCCGGAAGGCCTCTGATGGCGAGGCTGTTCACATCCTTCACCTTTCTCAGGCTTCTGTGGCTAGGTCCCAACACTCAGATAGTATCAGAAAGGGATCAGAAACAGTTCCTCACTTTTTGAAAGTAGAGGAGAGAATTGCTGACTGTGTTCCCTCTTCCAGGCACTGTGTTTGATGCTTTTCATTCATCCTCCTGTTGAATCTTCATGATCCAGACAAACTGACGTTACAGTCTCTGGTAGTCAGGATAAACTAAATTACACTGAGTAACAAAGAACCCCCAGACTAATAGTTTATCTCCCTCTCATTCAGCATTCAACATGGGTCTGGTGGCTCTCCTGCTCAGCTCTCCTCCAGGCAGTAGCTCATGAATCTGAGCCCCTTGTCATTTTCTAGCTATGCTGTCCTGAACACGTGGCTTCCAAGGTTGCTGTGGAAGGGAAAATGAGATCTGGACATAGAGCAGCTTCTACCAGCCTTGCCCTGGAGTGTCCCTTCTGCTCACACTCCCCTGGCCAGACCCTGGCTCTGAAATCGTGAGGAGCCTGTGGCTGTCTGGTGAGCACTGATCATCTTTGCCACCCAGCTCTCCTTCTAAAGATGATAAAACTCAGGTGCTATAAAGTTAGTTCATCCACAACCACACAGTTCCTGGGTGCAGAAGTTTGTCCCAGATCTAAAAGTCATTTTGTTTTACCTTCCTGTTTCATTGTGTCGTGCTCTCTCCCGGAACTTAACTTCTGAGCACGGTCACAAGTATCTCACAAGCATCTCGAACTTCATGGGAGGGAGTCAGTCATATCCTAGTCAAGGTGGGTCACAGGGATGTCGACAGGAAAAAAAGTGCTCAGCATAAAAGTTGAGAATTATGTTTTATTCGGCTGACTTGCTGAGGACGTACGCCTGGAAGACAGCCTCTCAGCTCTGCTCTGAAGAGGTAAGGGAGGAGCAGGATATACAGGAGTTCTGCAACACAACCCAGGTAACTGGAACATCAAAAGATTACATTAAAGAAAACCAGACATCTCACGTTAGTGAACTTAGTGCTTTTCTATGTATGGGAAGATGCCAGAGTCTGGGCTCATTGAAATCATTCCTTTGATCTGCACCTTAACTCTCTAGGGTCAATATCCTGCTTCTCTCCATCCTGAATCCCCTCAGGGTGCACGGTACAGGGGCTGATGGCCACAGCATCCTTTGTTTACTGATATGGCAGGTGACATTTTTCATCCACAGGGAGCAGGATCTCAAAGCTATGCCCACGAACTCCTTTCCAAGAGAGCTGAACGCAGCTGACGGAGGCACCGCCAGCTTCTCTCAGGAGGTGGGGTTAATCACCCTCCACCGCAGTCTTCCTTTTAGCTTCATGGACAGACCACTGCACATACAGTACACTCTGCTCTACCCAAAGCACCCCCAATGGGTTCTGATCGTTTCCCCTTGCCCTGTGCCCTCTACTGCTTAGAAGAAGGAAAAAGCAAAGTCAATAGAGAGCGTTCATTTGGCTTTTAAAATACGACATCAAATATTTTCTTCTTTTCAATTGTCTGATGGCTGTGCACAAGTTGCTCCCAGGACCTGGTTATCCATTATCATGGCAGGGTCAACAGCAAGAGCCACCCTTCTTTTAGGGGTCCATGGAAATGGTTTAATTTTAATTTCCTTTAAAGTTAGAAAAAAATGAATATCATATTAATGAATATACAATAATGAACCCAGCCTCGATTATGTTCATCTTTATAATAATATGGCCACAAAATATGATTTTTAATATTTTTAATGGAGGAAGGGCCCACAGAGGCCAGGATGCCTCGGGCTCATGAACGTTATAAGGCAGCCCTGGTTGGTACCGTTTGCTCATCCACTCAATCAATAAACATGTGTTGGGAGATGGTGTGCACAGTGGTTCAGAGCATGGGAATTGGAAACAAGGAGACTTGGATTTCAATTCTTTCTGTGCCACTTATTAGCACGTTCGCCAAGTGAGTTCATTTCCGTCGGCTTTTCCCCGTAGGTAAAATGGAAATATTGCCATCTGCCTTTCAGTAGTCTTGTGGAGAGTAAATGAGCTAATAGCAGAAATGAGTAACTAACATAGCAAACCACGCATGATAGCTGCTGAGCTCTTTGCGTGGTTTTTTGGAAATTCATCTTATAAATTATAAATCATGAATTATTATTTTATACCTCTTACTGCTATTACTCACCAATAGGGGTGGATTAGTTATTTATTTCTTAACAATTACATATTCAACATCTTGTAGCAACCTATAGTGGAAAAGAATATGAAAATGAATATATGTTTGTATATGGATGACTGAAACATGATGCTGTTAATATACCAGAAATTGACACATTATAACTGACTATACTTCAGAAAAGAAAAACTAAAAAAAAAAAAAGCCCAGCAAACATGTATGAGGTCTTAGTTTCCATGGGTTGGGCAATGGGAAGGGCTTAGCAGGGTGGTCCCTGTCCACAGTGTCTTGTGGTTGTGACTGTGACTCACTCACATGGCTGTCAGCAGGAGGTCTCCACAGAGCGGCGTGAATGTATCACCACGTGGCGGCTGGCTTCCCCTCATCCAAGAGGGTGAAGCAAGAAGGAAGTGGCAGTGCCTTTTACAATCTGGCCTCAGAAGTTACATTCCATCACTTCCCTTATATTCCACTCATTAGAAGTGAGTCATTAACTCCAGCCCACACTCAAGGGAAGGAGAATTAGGCTCCACCTTTGGGAGATGGTTCAATGAACCCATGGACATATTTTAAAAACCACCACCACAAGACATGCAGGTGGTGCTCAGAATTACTTGACTGACCTTTTCTGACCTATGCACCAGGCAATGTGGTAGCCTCTGAGGTTTCATAGAAGTGGTCTCTGCTCTCAAGGGATTAACTTTAGTAAACCACAATTACAGAATTACACACGCAGTAAAGTCTTACAGGTGCTCTGCTAGAAGTCTGTCCACATTGGGGTGATCCTGAAAGATGGCATAGTGGATGGAAAACCACTTTGTAAACTAGAAAGGGCAAAATAAATGTGTAGTATTGAGTTACAGGGTTTGTGACAACTTGGATCTGAACTTGAGATAATGTTATATTACAAAATACTTGGCTCTCTATGCGAGTCCTCTACACTCACATTAGTAAGTCTGTGTTGTCAGCATACAGTTTGCAAGCCTTGAGTGATCTGAAATCTATACAGAGCCCTTGATGTTTCTGTCACTTGTCCAAGGTTTAGTTGTCATCTGGACCACCCCAAAGACTAAATGGCTGGTGGGCTTATGGTTGGAACTGCATGTGGGACCTGGGTTCCGTCAGAGCTCAGGTATGGGAAGAAGATAGTGAAAAATCACCACCTTTGTTCTGATTCTATGAAAAGAAATATGACACTCAAACACATTCCCATGCCAGACTGCAAGGTTATTTTCACTTTAGAAAAGTGAATTTTATTCATCAAATTGTACCAGGGGTGACAATACATCTATCTGGTTTATGGTTTGATTCTTTTAAGACTGGCATCTAATTGTCTGAAAGTTTCCAGAACTACTTGGGTGAACAAAGGAGTGTTTTCTCTATCCCTTTAGAAATCTTTCTAGCCTTCCCCTCTCTATAAACTCCCACCTTGTTCCCTTACATCATTATGTTCATTCTGCCTCTTTACCTTTACTTCCATTTCTCCTTTCTCTGCTTGGATTTTTGGGGAAGAGTGGAAAGCAGGAGGAACAGAGGGGGATGTAGACAGGATGATGCAGCGATCATGTATTTTCACCAATGACCTTGCAATAAGCTACTTCTTAAATCTGTGTCGTTCTTGGAGAAGATTGAGCTTCTCAGTGAAAGAATGAGATCCAAATGCCAGCATCCTTCACCTTTTGGTAGGTCACCGAGTTCCTTGAAAATGAAAGAAAGCTTTGGACTTGCTGCCCAGAAAGGTACATAGGTGCTTGCTTGCCCAGCGTGCCCTCCCTGACGCCCATCTCTGGAGAGCGGTGCTCAGCCTTTCCTCCCATCTGGCTCTCCTGAGGGATGGATCCCTCAGTGCAGTGGCAACTGGGACTCTCTGAGGCAGGGCAGTGGTTGTCAGGGGAGCCATGGCCTCCTAGGAGGGCATAACAGAACACTGAGGCTGGACAAGGCACGTGCAAAAGGCAAAATCTCCCCTCTCTCCATCCCAGTCTCCCCTGTGCCCAGGATCTCTGGCCTGGGAGGCTAGGGACTTCGGAGTCAGGACTCTTGCTTCAATGGAATACCTTCCAATGGCACCTGGTTGTACCGGGGGATGACTAGATCAGATGGTATTAGAGCAGAAACAAATGTAGGCTAATTTTAATTAACATACTTGATTATAATTTCCCCTTCTCAGCATTGACTCTAGGGGGTCCTTAATCATTCCAGGCTGACTAACCAACCCCCTACCCCCCTCCAAAATAATCCATATTTTCCAAATATAAGAATGATGGAGTTGTACCTAACATTATGATCATACCCAAGAACTCAGCCAAACTGTACTCTTGTGTGTGTAATTACACTGAAGGGAAAGTTAATTTTTTTTCAAGCCCAGCAGTGCTCTATTTTTATTTTTATTTTTTTAACAAGAAAGCTTCCTTAATTTACTTTCTGCTTTCTTTTGCACAAAAGCAGCAGCCGAGAAAATTTCCTGTCCTTGTTTGCCAGACAAGCTAGACAGCTCCTGTTTACTCTGAGGGGCTATTCTGGTTCGTTATCGCTTTAAAGTGCCTTCAAGACATGCAGCTTGGAGCTTGGCTATCTCGGTGCACCTTGGACGGAGAGGATGCGGCCCCAGGTATGCCAAGTCCTGACCTGCTGAACTTCGGTTAGACATGGGGGATTCCAGTTACAATCCAGATGGCCTTCAACCAAAACTGGAAATAATTTCAGTGTCCTCTCCCCTCTTTCGGAGGTCATAGAGCTCGGGGAGTCACTGGGGTTAGCTTGGTCCCCCCACACTAGCCTTGCGAGGAGCCTCACCACACTGGTTGCCTGACTTATGTGTCACAACACACACACTGGTTGGTTCCACAAGCGATTAGGAACCTTCCTTCTTTCTGCTTTCCTTTTTTTTTTTCAGGGAGCGAGTAATTAGGTATGTATGTATGTATTCATGTGTGTATTTTTAAATGAGGCACTGGGGGTTGAACCCAGGACCTCGTGCATGCTAAGCATGCGCTCTACCACTGAGCTACACCCTCCCCCACTGTACTTCTTATTAGGATGTTTATCTGACAACATTAGAGGCTGACAAATATTTGTGGGTGCTTTCTGCAGCAGCTGGACTTTTTTTTTTTAATTAGAGGAGACGGGAGGGATAAGGGGACATGACACTGACATGCGTGAGGTCCTGCCATGTACTGCTGTCTCACTGTCTACCTCCAGTAAGCCCACCATATAGGTAAGGGGCTTCATGGTTGGACAGGTAGAAATAGGGGCTCAGACTGGAATCCTAGCCAAACACTAACTTGCGTTCTGAGCCTGGGTCTCCTCGTTCCTTCTTTACTACTTGTTGTCATCACTAAGACGGTGTGTGGACTCACATGGCCAACCACTACACAACTGCCAGGAGCCGTGAGGTCTGAGATTGTCCCCTGCTTGCAAGCTAGCAAGTCGGCCTCCCAGAGTTTACTGGATGCTAGCAGAAGACACAAGACTCCCAGATCAGAGTTAAAAGACGTTATTACTCACGGGACAGAGGCAGCATGAGCATGAGCTTCTCCAGTGCATCCATTCCCTGTTCCCTCAGAGCCTTGTGGGAGTTACACAGAGTGGCCCACTGGATTCGCATCACACATAGTAGAGATGAGGGAACTCAAGTCTTCACTGTCAGGGCTGGACAATAAATAAACCAGCCTTTTGCTGTTAGGAAAACTGAATCTTTTATAATAGGTTGCAAGTGAACCTGCCCTGTTTTCTAGTTGGGAGACACTGTCTCTATCTTCCAAGGCTGTTTGCTATCCAAACATCCTTGATAAGCCAGTCCGAAACAAGGGCTGTCAGTGCCTTCGCTAGCAAAATGTGCAGAAACACAAGGGACTTAAGAGTCGTCTCCCCAAATATCTGTTTATTCAGTAAATGTGTATTGAGCTTTTACTATATGCCATACATTACACTGGGGTTCTTCAGTGAACAGGACACTCGTGGTCCCTGCCCTCCTGGAGTGCTGATGCTGACACGAGATTCAGAATGATGACTCAGAATCCATGCCCTGATATCAGAGTGCGTATGGGAATCTTGGGACGGAATATTTGAAACTGGGACTTGATGGGAAATTCCAAAGCACAGTCCCCAATATACACAGTAGAAGATTAATGTCTGAGTGTATATTGTCTGGCAGATTTGGTCCTTAATTAATTTTAGATGGAAAAACTTCAAATTCTGCAGAGATGTTTAGGTGAACTCATGTTTTAGGTCATGTCTCAGAGCGGCAGAGAGAGACCACACAGGCCTGGAACCAGAAAGACTGAGCAAGCACGTTGGTTCTGCTTGGCCCTGCTTGTGTGGCCTTGGCTGGGCCATCTGATGTCTCCAAACTTCTATGCATCCAGGACACCTGTCCTTTGGTCCTACAGCAGGACCAAAAAGCACCGGGTGCTATTGGTTGTAGGCATTCAACAGTCCGTATTTCTGCATTCTAGCCCAGGGTTGCAGGCCTCTTAAGCCTGAGTGGTCATTTTCCAACAGGTGCACAGATGGCAGTCAGGGCAAAGAGGCTGAGAAGACATCCAAGATGGAGAAGCTCGGGGATGGCCCCAGAGCTGGTTGCTAGAGGCCCTAGGAACTTCCCAGGAAGCCGCAGATGTCCATTCCGAAAGCAACCCGAGCATAAATGGGATCCTGAAATAGGTTCTGCGGGGACCTATTCTGATCGATCACTTTTATTCAAAGTGCAGAATAACAGGTAGGCGTTAAGAGGGTTGCCTCCCACCCAGAACACCCAAGTTTGACTTCCAGCTCTAATGATAAGCAACTGTGCGACCTTGGACAAGGCAGAGAAGCTCTCGGAGTGCCTTCTCGACTGTAAAATGGAGATAATGCCTGGAAGGTTTGGCATGAGGATGAATGAATTAGAGTCATTCATGACAAGTGTGTAGCGTATTGTCTGTTTCACAGGAGCCTTTCCGGAGTCGTTCCTTGTGTCTTTCGGCTTTGTATTGGACATCACATTTCAATCAAACAAGCAAACAAAGTCAAGCTTGTCAGTCTCCCTGCAAATCGGGGTCATCCCGGATTGACTGGTTTTCTCTGAGGCTGTTTCTGGAAAGTTTCCATGTCTTCCGCCATCACTGCGCACCGGCTTTGGCAGGCTCAGGTGCAAGCCGTGACCACAGGCTTCCAGCAAACGAATACTTCAGCGGAGCAACGGGGGACTCTGCAAAATGCTGCAGTGATGGAAGCCGGGTGTTTTAAACCTATTTAATCAGTGGACTCCCCTTCTCTGTTTCTCTTCCCTGAGGATCCCTTTGAACTGAACTAACCCCATGTCTTTATCTCAGTAGCATAACAAGGATTTGGAGTTGCATTACCCTGTGGAAGAACTCAAGTGCATGGCAGGTCACTGAGGTCAGCGGAGGAATGGGTGGGAAAGTGCCCGTTAATGAGCTGAGTGGGAGGGAAACAAGCCACCTGCCACGTCCTCTCAGGCTCGGATCGTATTCTTCCGCCCCGACGATGGGCTGCTGGATGTTCACGGGGGGGATTTCAGGATGCTCAGACTTTTTTTGGTGACTTGAGAGTGGTCTACTATGATCCCTGGACAGTGCTACCTCTTCTAAAGGGGAGAGGTGACCTGCAGCTCCCACCTGCCTCGGAGAGGATGAGGATGGGAAACCTGGGGCCGGCTGGACCCCAAGCCAGGCCTTTGTAAGGGACGGGGGTGCGGGGGGAGGGAAATGCCGGCTGTTCTCTTGTGATGTCGCTTGCCTTTTCTTTCTTTCTCCCTGAGTGGCAGGCAGGAGAATGCAGGTGTGCATTCACAAAGGAAGGGACTCTCCCGTGTCCACGTCGCCAGGATCTGTTTTGAGGCTGATGTAGTGGTTTTCCAAACAAATAAACATGGGGGTGGGGGAGAGTGGCAGAGACCGAGAATTTGAAGGTAGAGCTGAGAGCGGGGAGGCCTGGGTTTACACAGGTCAGGCCACCAGGGGGCTTCTCCGCTGTCTAAGCTCCGCCATCCTACCCCGAGTGAGGGGGGCAAGGACATTGTACAGTGCCCCATGGCTGCGTGGCTCTCCTGCAGGCCATCTCCAGGAGAGAAACTAGACACAGCCTTTGCCTGGGAGCCTCTCGCCTCTGTGTTTTCTCCGGCATCGTGACTGGCAGCATTCGGGGCGGGGGTGGGGGCGGGAAGAGACATCAGGTGTGGACCATGCTGTTGAAGTGCTCCGTCGATCTAGCAGCTGTCTCCTGGGCACCTATCAGGCGCCAGGTGGTGCTGCCAGGCAGGTGCTATTCATTCAGCTTGGACCAGAGGGGACCCAGAGATTACACCTGTGACTGATCACACACATTGTTGCAAAGGAGGGGAAGAGGGTGCCCCATCACAGGGAGCGGTGACTGAGTCCAGAGGGGCGGGAAGGCCACTCTGAGAAGGCTGGTGGCCTTTACTCAAGACATAAATAGGAAATGATCGAAGGATGGAGGTCGAGGGTGGAGAGCGTGCCCGAGTCTCTGTAAATGGCAGCTGATTATGACCACGAAGGTATCTACAGTTTGTTTAAGTCAGGCGATACAAAATTATCCCAGTGTTTAAATCCATTTAGCACAGTCATTGTGTAACTCCTTGCGACGTGGACGTTTGGCTGCCTCCCCAGCTGTGGGCGGTGAGGGGCGGGCTTGGGCCTGTTCTGTGCAGGGTCCTGGTCCCAGCCCCGAGCCCCCTCCATGAGTGATGAATGGTGAGTGCCTGTGCCAGGGGGTGTGCTGGGGGGACCCAACACACATTTTCAGTTCATGTCCATGACAGTCTTATGGTGGCAGGAGGGGACTTGGTCACCCAGCTTCACAGACGGGGAAACGGGCTCCTCCTGGGTCCGACACCAACTCCTGCTTGTAACTGCCTCCCTCCCTTTCTTGATCATATTATTTGACACAGGGGTGGGGGTGGGGGGACCACCGCTCTCACTCCCGGAAGAACCTTCAGAACTTAAAAAAGGTACGGTTTCAAGAGCTTTCCTCCCTCATCTTTCTTGATGGTT
Organism: Vicugna pacos; assembly: GCF_048564905.1. Classification (NCBI taxonomy): domain Eukaryota; kingdom Metazoa; phylum Chordata; class Mammalia; order Artiodactyla; family Camelidae; genus Vicugna; species Vicugna pacos. The sequence goes on along the minus strand of NC_132991.1, from coordinate 10,759,864 downwards.
TTTGGTATCAGTGCATCTTGAATAAGGCTGGAGGGGAGGTGCTGGCCAAGGATGGAGCAGCCCCCTTGCTTTATCATCCAGCATTAGCATTTTATTTTAATGCCGTGTTTCCTTTGCTCCCAGGTGAAGGCGGCACCTCAGGAGGCAGAGAGGATGTTCACGGTGCGTGGGCCCCGGGGGTCCTCGCAGACGAGCGGAGACTCGGGGCGGGAGCAGAAGGAGAAGCGGGCGGCGGTGATGGTGGGTGTTCTCATCGGCGTGTTTGTGCTGTGCTGGATCCCCTTCTTCCTGACGGCGCTCATCAGCCCCCTCTGTGCCTGCAGCCTGCCCCCCATCTGGAAAAGCATATTCCTGTGGCTTGGCTACTCCAATTCTTTCTTCAACCCCCTGATTTACACGGCGTTTAACAAGAACTACAACAATGCTTTCAGGAGCCTTTTCACCAAGCAGAGATAAACGCAGGGCTTGGAGAGACACGTGGGTAGGGTTGTCGGGAGGGAACCGGAACTCTTCCCCTTCACCAGTGGTCTGGGCAGGAACCTTCCCCCAACAGCTGAGCATCGATGGTGTTTGGGAACCATCCCATCTGGGCCTGGACTGAAGGAGCCAAAGGCACATCTTTTCTCTCCGGCCCTAATTAACCTGACACCACCAAAATATTCTAAGAGATAACTGTATTAAAATTGTGCAAAGAAATAGTACCCATAGCATTTACATCCTGAAACCGGTACCTGGTTTATACCCGATAAAAATCAAACAAGAGCACGTAAAGTAGCATGCACAGAGTTCAGAGAAAATCAGGGTGACTAAAAGGGGAAAGAAAGGCAATTAGGGACAGGAGACATCCTGTAAAGCAGGACACTCCAACGACATCTCCTGCAGGAGGCTCTGAACGCCGAGTCACTGGTAGGATGGATACAGCGCGGCATCTCGGATAGGCTGCAAGGTTAGCTGCTGCTCTGGTAAATTTCCAGAATATAATGTGAGGTAGTTTTCAGTAAAGAATGTAAAGCAGTGGTCCCTGACTACTCATCATAAAACTGCAGCCATCACCACCAAACCAGACATTCCAGATCCTTCTGCGATATAGTTTAAGCATTTACCTGTTTGCTTTTCCCACTGGAGTGTAGCTTTAGGAAGACAGGTCCCTTTGCCTGCCGAGGACACTAATGTATCACTGGGGCCTGAACCAGAGCAGGAGCTCAAACATTTGTTGGTTGAATGAATGCGTGAACAGAGATCTAGTTTTCTCACGGAATAAGAAATATGGAGGCAAGCAGTGCCCAGGTTGGTTCGGAAGCTTGTCCTGCCTTCAGGGAGCCAGGATCTTTACAGCCTTTCGCTTTGCTGAGCTCTGTGTGCCGGGATGTCACTCCTCATCGGCTCAAAATAGTGAAGGCTGCTCCGGCCATCTCGTCCTTCCCCGTCCAACCTGCGACAACCTGCTCCCCTCATGCATCTCGTGCTGACTACCAGTAGGAAGGTGTCCTCCCTACTGGCCATGACTGGGCTATGCGTCTGTAAATTGATTCCTGAACAGAAATGAGTTCTCATCACTGTTTTAGAATAGCAGACATGAGTTCTGCTGGTCAGGAAAGGGGTGGGGAGAGGATCACGCACACACAGCGGGTTTCCACACAATACAGGCACGGCTTGCCTTGGACCCTGGCTCAGGGGTACCACCTCCATCTTTTGCAGCCCAACAGCCAGGGGCAAGGGGTCGTGTGGTGAATCTCCCGAGACACAGGCACCCTTGAGCAGCCCTGGTCTGTTCCCAGGATGCAGCCATATCACCATCCACTTCCGCACCCGTCCCCCTCGTGGCCACCCTGACCCTCACCCAGTCAGAGCAGAACCACGCTCACTGCTCTGTCCCCCCAGAGCTGCTCCTCCAGAAGAGGAGAGCCCCTCTTTTCGCTTCCCTATTTCCCCGGACTCCCAAGAAGAGGAGAGCTTACCTACTTTTGGCTCAAGGGTTTTCAATTCCTCAGGAAAGCAGATTTACTGAGCGAGAATCTGATGTCACGTTTCCATTTTTTAAGAAAAGTAAGCAAAGTTAAAATCGAAAAACTTCATCTTGTTGAATCCACAATACGTGTACACGGTACAAAAGTCAAAAGGTACAAAAGGTCGACAGTGAAGAGTAATTCCCAGCCCTCTTCCCAGGAGCCAGAGGTGCCCTGTGCACATGCACGTGTATATACACACAGCCACAGACACACGTGTTTCTCCGCCTCCTTTCTCTTTTTAGAAGCAAACACAAGAGCCTCTTCCCCCTACTCAGCCATGCATCTTAGCGACCATTCCCTGGCAGTACATACAGACAGGCTTAACAGCCCATTGTACGCATTCGCCATCATTTATTTAACCATTGTCCTATGTTGGTGGTAGTTTCCAGCTTTTTGCTGTTACCAGTAAAATCATCTGCAGGAAAAATCCTTAGCAGTAGCATCGCTGGCTCGGAAGGTTGTGCACAAGTGCATTGTGCATTGTATTTTGCCAGATACTGTCCGACTGCCCTCCCTGGGGGCTGGACGGTTCATATCTCTGTCAACACTGTATCCAGGCGCTGTTTCCCACTCCTCGGTTTCATGTGGCTCAGTCATTTCAACCAGTCAGGTGACCCTCAGCTGCATGGCATACTCTGAGCCAAAACATAATCACCATCTAATCTCTGACATCAGTGTGCTCCCTAACCCGCCCCCCGACCCGACATGGGGAGAAGGAACATCTGTAGAACGTCATTCCTCTGACACCTTTCCCATCCCCACCATCAAGGGTAGAAGTAACAAATACTCTAAGATCCCCCAAAGCTGCGTAATTATTCTCAAGCTAGGCTAATAAATTAGCTGAAAGGTTCAATCCAAACTTCGCTCATGCGGGGATGCAGAGCTGCAGTGTGGAGATGCTCTTTTATCAGCCTCATGAGATGCTGAGGAGACCGAGATGAACAACGCAGGCAGGCGAGGGCCCTGCTTTTGCTGGTCTTACAGCCCCGAGGGGAGGGCGGCCAACAGACGGGGCAAAGGACTGAGACTCAGTGATGTGTGCCGCCAAGACAGAGAGCGGGGAGAGGGCGGCGTGCGGCCGGGCTGCAGGCTGACGCTGACGGATCTGGACGGGGCCAGGGGGTCAGGGAGAGCCCTCGCCCACGAGCCTGGAGGGAGAGCGGTCCAGGCAGAGGAGCAGCAGGTGTGAGCTGGAAGGCCGCCGTGGAGAGCCGAGAGCATTCCCCACACAGTCAGACAGGCCGCGGACCAGCTACTAAATCCACCCCCCCGCCCAGTGTTTTTACACATTTATTGTGACAAGAGGAGAGACGGTGACGACGTTATTCTTCAGCAGTGCCTTCAGCCTGTCACCACGCGCTGCGGGAAGGAACGCCGTGACTGGGGGAGAGGACCAGGAGAGGACCTTGGGATTCTGAAGGTGCTTCACATGAGCCAGGGCCTGGCCACATGGACAGCGGGCAGGCCCCGCACCCCACGGGGGCGCTCTGCTGGACGGCTCTGCTGTGAGTCGGGCTTTTCCCTCGAGGCCACCGCTGGCCAGGAGTGAATCATAAAGCACCTCCCGAAGTGTCCTTCCTCAGAGCGTCTTCCAAGCCAGCTAACTGCACCTCGGGCTCCGCCAAAGTAACTGGTAACACTTCCTGCTGAAGGGCCTACCTCCCTCTTACACTGGTCACCGCTCACCTGCAGGGAGGGGGAGACAAGGCCGTGCCGAGGCGACAGAGCCCGGGATGGCACAGGCTTCAGGCCGCTGCGGACTGCGCACAGTGTGCTCCAGGCAGGGCTGCAGACGTGATCGGGGCCATCGACGGGGCAGCCCGAGGTCTCGGAGGAGGGCTGTGTGAGGCCTTCCCCGAGCCCGGCTCCCGGTTTCAGGAGGCCCGGGAGCTGCAGCGTTTGTCAGGGGCGGTTCCTCCGCCTGGGAAAGGCCTTCTGCCTACTGGCGCCTCCGCCTTCTGGTTCCGCTGCCAGGGCCGGTGGATGTGGCAGGACCTGGGTCTCCACAGAACGTGGGCAACGAACCGGCACCCAGTTAGAACCATCACTTCTAATGAGAGCTCAGGCCTGACGACCTCGGGATGTGCCCTGAGATAAAAGGGGACAGGCCCCTGACGCGCAGCCTCACAGCTGCTCGCCAGAGGTCGGTGCCTCCCTCCAGTGTGACCACCTGACCCCCGTGACCCGTGAGCCTGAACCCAGGCCGAGGACGGCAAAAACTACGTCCCGGGTGTCTCCCCAGACACCTCGTGATCATCTCTCCTGTCCTGCCTGCTCACGGCAGCTCTGAGTTCATTTACACCAGAGCAGCCCCCTGTACTCCCCGAGGCGCATGTGGACAGAGGGGAGCCCCGGGACCCAGAAGCACCCCGAGATCCCGGGACACCGGCCCGTCAGCAAGCTCTCTGACCAGCAGGCACAATGCTCCCTGGGGGAACCTTGTTCCTCCTAAAGAACACATTCCACAAAAGTAGCTTAGGGACGTTTCCCCCTTACTTTTCGGCTCCGGAAAAGCCTGGGGGCTTAGCAGGACACACAGCTGTGCTCTGTGGGTACACAAAGCACAGTCCTGGGAGGGCCGCCCTGGAGGGCTTCTGAAATGATCGTGGCCTCGGGGCCTCTCCTCTGCCTCGAAGGCCTGACGGTAAAGCACATTTAATGTCCTCATTGCTCACAAAGGCACCATCCGCTCTGTGGGTTATCTGCAGCAAACAGGATTCTTAAGACCTGCTTCTGGAGTTTAATTCAAAATGCATTCAAGGAACAGAAACTAATTCATTATCTGCCTCAGGCCTTGGGGATTCAAGAAAGGGAAGATACCTGCCCAGACCTCCCTATACCAAACCGAATGCAACTCTAGAAATACGGTCCGCAGGTAGCACCTCCATGTTAAAAAAAATGATCGGTGGCTTTGGATGAGTGGTGCCAGCATTTCCCCAGTCATGCAGAGAGGAGGGGACCCGTAACCCTGGACGTGATCACCCATCCCTCCTCCCTACCACATGCGGACAGATACGAGAACAATCTACCTGCTCAAACGCTGTTGTGAGGGAGGGCATCCATGTGCTTCTCAACAGGATCCCCTAGATGCTTCCCTGAGCCTGAAACAACTGAAGAGTCAAACCATCACCTCCTCCCCGGCCCTGGGAGCGCCACGCGCTCTTTGGCAATCCCTCCCTTCAGCGTCATTGATCCCTTACAAAATCCACACAGATCGGGGCCCAGGGCCCAGGCCAGGGGACGCGTACGGCCCAGGAGCAGCGCCCTCCTCACCAGGCAGGCCTGGCGGGGCAGCACTGACACCCGGGGATGCGGTCACTCCAGCACGAGCTTCTCTAAGTCTGCCCACGGCAGGCTTCTTAGGGAACTCAGATGAGCCGGATGTTCCTGGCACCGCACAGGGCGCCCTATTTGCCTGTTGAAGCTTTTATGTTTCGTGGTCCAAGCCCGCTGACTGGTGCACACGCCAGGTCCGTGCGGAATGCAGTGCAGACCTGGCGCTGGGGCGCACTGACCTGTGCCCGGGTTCCCGCGGGCCGAGGCAGGAAGAGCCCCTCTGGGATGGACTACTCATTTCCAGAGGGGAGAGTCAAGCCCTCTGCCCTCCCCTCCAGGCCCTCCGAAGGCGGATCCAGCCTACCTTTCTGGACTGGTCTCCTGCAGAGACCGGCCCGCCCGCTCTCTCCCAGCAAGCAAGCGTTGTACCTTCCCCTCCTGGGTTTTCATCACAGTTGTACTTTATCCAAAACGGCCTTCCCACCAATCTCTGCTATTAAGCTGTGTCCCCTTCAGGCCCAGACCCTGCCTGCTCAAGAAGCCTCCTGGGTCTCCGCACACCGAGCTGCTCTTCCTGCTGGGACGCCCTCTGGCACCTGCTCTTGGCCGTCCCTCCGGGACTTACACCCTGGCAGGGACTGCAGTGACTGGCGTGTGTGTCCCTGCCAGGCCCAGCCCCGACCCGTGCTCGGAGTGATGTGCTTGGCGGGGGGGACGCACAGGACCACCCCCTGGCTGGCTGGGACTCGCAGGTGGACAGGGTGAGGGAAGGTGTCATTGACTTAAATGTCCTTATGCCGAGGCCCCTGTGTTCAATTTTTCGTGAGATGCCCGTGAGTGGGGTGTGAGGCTGAAGCCGAGGGCAGACGCTGTGCTTCCGTTGGAGCTGCTGCACCAGGAAGCCTGCTGGCTGGGCCTGAGCACCAGGGACAAAAGGCACCGTGGGCAAGTGAAAGGTCCAAGTGACCAGCACTCATGTGGGCTGGTCATGCAGCTGAGAGCCTCTGTTCACTTAAAGGAAAAAATACCCCAGTGGTCAGGCTCCGGGGCCTCGTGCTGGGAGCCTGAGGTGCAGGGCCTTACCCCTCAGCGTTTGCTTAATTAACATCTACCGAACAAGTGGATTCCTCTTTATTCTGAGTCCATACAAATACAGGGCACTTCAAATGTGCAACGTTACCGGAGAAATAAAAGCTGAATCGACACAGAGAACAAATACTGCCCGCACTTCTTCCTCGGATGATGGGGTGTCATCCAAGCCGCGGCGTCTACACCGTCTGATTCCACCGACGACAACCGACGCAGAGGTGAACGGAAGCAAAGAGGGGAACAAAGTACCCGGGGCGTACAGAGCGTCTTCCCTCCGCGACCTTCAGAACCTGCTCACCACCTGTAGCTGACGCATGGCGCTCATGAGAAAACACCGATGACAAGGACGCTGCCTGGGGCCGTCAGGAGGCCTTGGTTTTCACCTGGGACAGCAGCACCTCGTTCTTGCGGCCCTCCTGGAGGGGAAGCGGAGAGGGTGGGACTGGCGAGGGCCGCTTCAGCGCCGCCTGAGGCGCTGGTGGCCTCACTCTCCCGCCCTCGCCCCGAGAAGCAGCCTCCCAGCACACCGCCCCCTGCACGGCCACTTCCTGGCCTTCAGTGCCCCAAAAGCTACGGTGACAACTCGCTTCCGGACTGGCAGACTCAGAACAGGAGAGGAGCAGGCACTGTCATTCCAAAAGACGTCCTGAAGCCTCTAAAATCTTCAGGGGGCAGAAGCAGAAAGCAGGCGCTTTCTGTGCCAGTTTGGACCCCTGCAGTGAGGAAGGGTCTGTAAAGCAGCCTCAGGGGTTGTAAAAGGCAGCCCCAGGTCACACAGCAGGCAGAGCGCTAGGGAAGTTCCTACGCTGGTGAGACTGGAGTTGAGACTACCCTCAGCTGGGGGAGGGGACGGCTCGGTGGTGGAGCGCGTGCTCAGCAAGCACGAGGTCCCAGGCTCAATCCCCAGTACCTCCATTGAAATACGTAAGTAAAAATCTAATTACCACCCCCCCATCAAAAAGAAGAACGTCACTGGCTTCTAGAGGGAAACCCACAGAAGACAGGGTGAAAGGTAAGCATCAAGGGACATGAAATGAGCTGTAGGAACGCATTACTGGATGTGCTGAGGCACACTACTGAGGGAGGTCACTGCCCCGTGCCCTGCATGCGGAACCTGACGCCCACGGTGCAAGGCCGCCGCCACTTTGTAGTCCCTTCTTCCAAAGCTTCTCACTGTGCCTGCTCCTTCCCCCGTGTTTGGAGTGGCCCTGACAGCTCAGGATACCTCCAGCTGCTAGCAAACCAGCTCCACCCCTTCCCGGGCGCGCCACACGGAGCCCTGTTTACAGTGAGGGGTGAGTGTGACTGACGGTGAGAAGGGCCTGAAGGGGTGGTCACAGCCTCTGGTCGTCATGCTTCCCTAGAGATCCATTCAGTGTGGAAGAAAGGTTTTCTGTCACCCTTAAAGCCTCTGCATCCAAGACCCCCCAGGTCGGTGTTTCCCGCTCCCAGGACTGGGCCAGGTGCCCACCCCTTGCTTTCTGATGCAGAGACCCGGGTTTCACCGAAGTGCGGCTCACCCGGGGGGTTTACGCTCATGGGCCCCTCAGAGCTGGGGAGGCAGCTCGGCTCCGGGTGGGGGGTAAGGCTGAATTATTCTGCCAGATGCAAGATACTCTTGACACTTTTTAAGCACATGTTTTTGGAGGGGGAGATAGTCCAGTTTTTCCTGGGGGTGGGAAGAGAACAAAGGTGAAGACGGGTAATATCTGTTGCGTTAGAAAAGTGAACAAGGAAGTTTTATTTAAAATGAGTTATTGAGATTTGCTTGGGGGGAAGAAACTTCCACCCTACCCCGTCCAAAAAAATTGGGGAGGGGTAAGGACGGGAGAAGAACAGGCAGAGAGTCACACTATTATGTTGTTATACTATTTTCTCTACTTTTGTGTATTTTTGAAAACTTCCATAATAAAGAGATAAAACCATAAAACGACAAATAAAGAAATAAATTAGTTTCAACTGTCACCCACCTCACCTTTTCAATGAAAAAAAAAAAACCCACAACAAAACCCTCAGAAGCATCAAGACAGTGCTATGAGAGGGTCCCCACCAGGGGCGATTCTGTTCCCCGCACCACACTGAGGTGACGCTTGAGCTTTTCAGTAAAGACATCCGAGGCTGTCACCCGGGGTGTGTGAGCGCTGATTAAACTTCATGTGATCTCCTGGAGGCCTTTTGGGAGACCACAGAGTGATACTGGCTGTCTGCTCAAAGCAAATACAGAAAGGGCCCTTTAGGGATTTCTTTCTAGAAGAAAAGGGAAAAATGTCTCCTAGTCTCTGCTTCTTCCCCTGTTGAAGACCGCGTGGGGCTCGCGATGTGCCGGACGCAGTGAGTTCAGCTTGCTCGAGGGTACGTGCCCAAAGCAGCTTCATAAGCACCTATGCCTGGCAGCTGTCAGCGCTAGGCTTGACTTTCAGCCTTGCTTTGGTGACCTTGTGAGAGGCTGTGCTTTACAAACACAATTAGTGATACTGCAATTGAGGTGGTTCCAGAGTATGTGCGGTTTCCGGCAGACGTGTTATTAACAGCCCCTCCCAGGGCAAGCTGGCAGGGGGGTTTTAGAGATAACCCAATGTCTCTAACTAAAAAGGCCTGGATCCCAGGGGAGGCTGGAGTCAGAGCGAGAGCAAGACCCGGTGCCTGCAGGAGCCTGTGGGCGTCGTGGGGGCTCAACTCACACAGAGTCAGCTGAGCCCGTACAGGGAAGAACGTGGTGGCCAAGATCATGCTGTGGACGACAGCGTGCTCCGTGTGGAGAATAATCATTGCCTAGCACGGTGCTGGGGACCAGGACGCAGCGAGAATTCACAACTTGGGAGCAGATAACTGAGCAGGTTGGGGAGGCAGATAAAGGAGGCAGAACAGAGTGTTCCGGGAGGAGATGCCATCCTGGGGGGAACGTCTGACTTGCCAATCTGTTTTTCTTCTACATGGAACTGCATACGTAAAACAGCAGAATTACTGGAGCTGAAGGGATGGGCTGGAAATTTGGGGGCAGCAAGCAAGCCTCTGCCACTACCTTCTCCTCAACAACTGGCCCCACATTACCTTGGAGGAGCTCGAAAAAAGATTCAGGATTTGGGAACACTAACACGTGACTGCTAATTTCAAATTTTTTGCCAAGTTAAGTGGTTAAAAAAAAAAAGAGTACACACTATCACCATCATTTTATAAGAGAAAAGCAATTTTAACATCAAAGAACAAGAGGACAGGCTGTTTTATTTTTAAAGGTGAGTCCTTTCAATGAAATGTATTTAGCTGTCTGAAGGGCGTAGTACACTCGCCCTCCCTTTTTTTTCCTGACTTGCTTTGGACTGAAGAAAATGGAGGCCAGCCCCCTGGTCCTGGGGGCTTCACGGGCTCCGAGGGACGCCCCCGCACCCCCCCTTCCTGGTCTCTGACTGGGAGCGGCTGTGCCCAAGGCAGTGGTAATACAGAAATCTTGATCTTCATGCATCTGAGGGACCCGTTTGCTTTGCAGGTCAACCTAGCCTTTAGCCCCGAGAGCCTGCGGTGCCAGAATGAGCTTTTCCATTTCACTTTTATTTGCTTTGATTCTGACAGCTTATCCTTACCCTGCCCAGCTCACCTGCTTTTTGTTTTTGCTGTCAAAAGAGCAGAGCAACATTGGAAGTGTAATTCCCCTCCTTTGGGCCTTCTCTCTTTACGTATTATTTGGGGGGAAAAAAACAGCGGGTCGCAGTTTGCTCCCTGCCTTGGGCCTTCAAGCGTGCTGCTCCCTGGCCGAAGCACTCGGGCTCTGCCCAAGGCCAAGTCCTTCTCACCGGAGAGTGCTCTCCCCTGACCACACCCTCTACCTTAGTCCCTCCAGGGCAAAGCCTGGAATTACTTCTGACTTGTGATTACTTGTTTTCGGGGGTTTGTTTCCTAGCTTCTTATCTGTCTCCCCCGCCCACCCTGGACACAGGGACCTGGTCTCTCTTATGACCTGTGTATTCCCAGGGCCACAGCAGGAGCTGGAGGAACATTTATTGAAAGGGTGAGAGGTTGATTTTGAAGTGCCTATGGTTGTGGCTCCCAAAAGTTAAGTCACTAAAAAGGGAAGGAGAAGTAGAGAAGGACAAGACGGGGAAGGGAGGGAGGGAGGGAGACAGAAGAGTGTTAAAAACATGCAAGGACAAAATGATTGGGATGGAAAGACTGTTTTCTGTTCTGCAGCCCACACACCAGGATATAACCATCTTTAGCACCCCTGTATTTTCACCAATCTCCAAATTCACTAAAGCCACATGGGTTTACATTAGAAAGGGGGAAGGAATTCCCAAAAATGAAGCTGCTGCGATCTCGGCAACTGACAGAATGAAATCTCCCTTCTGGAAAAGCTCTTAAGAAAAGGGCACTTTTCTTTCTGGAATGACAGTGAGGAACCGTGCCGAGATGCAGGGGGAAAAGGCAGGCGCACATGGCACTCAGCCGAGCGTGGGGGTCCCGGGTGCCAGACCCAGTGCCGGAGCTCTCCTCTCTGCCCTGCCCACAGACCCCACCTGCCAGGGAGCTGAGGGCTGAGTCCCGACGCAGGTGCACAGCTGGTGAGCGGCAGGTCTGACCCCAAGGTGGCCGTCCTCCCCGTCCACTTTCCTCCCATGTGGCTGCTCCCTCCCCAGCCTAAGACTGGGAGGAGGGACAATTCTAGCTCTTTCAAGGTGGCGCCTGAATGTGAGCAGATGGTGCCCTTTACCTGTGAGTCTAATGTGCTTACTGAGTTAGGAAGATGAAGTGATGCTGCCTAGAACTTCAACTAGGGCCTCAGGATGGGCCACAGAACAAGGCGATCGTGAGCTCCTCACGCACCTGGACTGTAAGATCTCACCGCCAACCTGGTATTTCCCAGTACAGACCAGCGGAAAACCAGAGAACTGTCTGGTTTTCAAACGCTGCTCTGGAGGTGAGCACAGTTCTCTCCTTAGCCTTGCAGGCCCCGCCCAGCCGCCCTCTTACCTCCTTGAACTCTTTCACGGTCTTAAAGTACAGCCTCTGTTTTTCTAACAGTTCCAAGTACTGGTCGTTCAACTGGTCTCTTCTCATTTTGTTCTCTTGCTTCTTCTTTTCCATCTGTTGAGACATTTCGGGAACACTGATGAAAAGGCACGCTCTGACCAAAGGCGGCTGGCAACCCCCAACCGACCACTGTCACTGACGTTTTCATGGATCTCCTTTCATGCATCACTTTTGAGGTTAACTTATTTGCGTGATATTGCAGAGAGACTGAAATTTATTCAGCAGTTCTATCACTGGGCTAACCGTGCCATTTAACTATTGCCATTCTGTGTGTGTGAGTACAAACAATTTCACAAGAAATGGATCGGTGGTTCCCTCTTCGCTCAGGACCCTCCCACGGACCGCAGACACCTATACTGTTACTTGTACTCACTGCTGGTCTGTTTCACATACACGCTGACCTGCCAGTTCTGGGGCCACCTGTGCTCTGGGGGACACACACTCCCCTGCCATACCTATCTGAGCAGAGGCCAGCATGGCACTTGGGCACAGAGGGCTCTGTTTTTGTTTTTGTTTTTGTTTTTGTTTTAAACAAATACAACAAAGACATCCATCCACGTAAGTGCTGTTGTGCACAGCGGACACACTTACTCCATCCAGGGGCCAGTCAATATTCAAACCCCACCTGGAGCCTGTGTTGAGAACTGCTTTTGGAGTGGACTGAATGAATTCACTCGTTTAACAAATAGTTCTTGGGTGCCTGCCACGGATCAGGTGCTGTGTTGGCCACCAGCCACACAAACGAGAGAAGACAGCCCTCCCTGCCAGGGGACCTGACCACCCATCTGGTGCCCGGCTACCTTGTCAGGGAGACAGACAGCAGTGAGGTGCCTACAGCATGAAGCCAGGGGGAGGATGGAGAGAATGAAGGGGTCAGGCCCACGTCCTTCCCCAGGAATGCATTGCTAGCAATCAGGGAGGACAACTTCCTGTTGTTCTTCACTGTGGGCGAGAGCGGCTCCCCGAGGACCAGCGCGGCAGGGCGGGAAGACCTCCATGCTGAGGTTTGGGTTGGCCAGGCTCCCTGCCCTCTACCTCCACCTCCCTCAGACCCCAGATCATCAAGAAGGGACCCTACTCCCTTTCGCATGAGAGCTTGTCCCACCCTGGGTGAGTGTCCACGCACATGGACAGGAGCTGCCTCACCTCTGCCCTCTCTTCTGTGGCTGAACAGTCTTGCCATCAGTGATACACACACACACACACACACACACACACACACACACACACACACACACACACACACATATATATTTGCTCCTCTGACGTCATTTTACTGAAGTCCTTAATGGGGAGATTAATATTTAGCTACAAACAAAAGGGTCTGGTGAGCTTTTGCCTTAGTTCACCTCTTGTAGATGGGATTACAGGCAGCTTGAATTTCTCTTTCTTGAGTAGGTTTTTATGACAGATCCTGCAGGCAATCCTCTCTCTCATGTGCTGACATTCTGGCCTCACTCACTGGACTCCTCTGCCCCAAGTTTGTTAGAGGAGACGCCCCAGGTCCCCAGAAGGTTTCACCACTGCGCCTGAGGACCAGGTGTGTGACAGGGCTTTTAAGCAGGACGGAGGGCAAGAGACACCGGCAGTGCTGGTTAGGGTTTGCCCGGTCGCAGGAGTGGGGGGCTGCGGCTGTGCGAATGGCTTCCAGACCGGCAGCAAGTCTGCCTTCCCACTGACGGACCATGCGCGTGCAGTGCCCGAAGCAGCCAGCCCCGATGCCGCCCCAAGGCCGGGCGACTCCCCGCTAAGCCAGCTCATCCTGGGAGCTCCCACACGGCTTCCCAGTTCCTCACTTTCCTCTTCTAACTACTGAGGCTCAATATCCTCTCACTTGAGCAGAATTCAGCAATTATTTGCATTTTCATAGGGGGTTCCTGAAAACCAAAATGCTCTTGAGCTGCTAAGAAACAAATGCCTCACAGCAGAAGGTCGGGAACCGAAGACCCAGTGAGGAAACGGTTCTGGGCGGGAAGGAAAGCCTGGCTGGTGAAACGGGGGGCAATGCTCACTTCAGAGGGCTTTTAGGGGGATTTACACAGTGCGTGGCACACGGTGGGTGTTCAGTCCTTCCTTGGGAGCTGTTGCCAAAAGCGGCGTCTGAATGACCAGGGCAGGCAGCCCGTGGAGCTGGCCTGCCCACTGCAGGGCCAGAGGCAAGCTGGGAGCCTCCGCAGACACACTGAGATGTGTCCTCAGAACTGAGAGCACATTCTCAGAACACCCGGAAGAGGCCTGGCTCCCCAGGGCCTTCTCCATCACCAGTGTGCAACCCAGGCCACATTACAGAAAAGAAGCCATCTGACCTTCATCCGACTTTGCTTAATTCCTTCTACGATCTGCTCCATCTGCCGTAAAAACTGGTCCCGGGCAGCAGGGGAGGCCATGGCTCTGAAAGAAAGACAAGCAGAGGTATGACCGGCAAACAGGACTCTGAGAAAAGCGGGAGGCCCCACGGGGTCAGCCCTGTTCCCAGATGATGCCCCAGAGCAAGCAGGCCCTCGCAGGACAGGATGGACTTGTGGGGCCCCTGCGATCCCAGAAGCCAATGACTCCCAACTCTGAGGAAGGCGTGAAAACCAACCTGGTCTTGTAACTGAATATTAATCTTCTTTGCCTCCCCATCTCCACTCTCCTCCCTACAGTTTTCTTAAATATGTATTTTCTTAAATAAAATCAAATGTGGCTAAAATAACAAAAAATATATTTTTTACTTTGAGGTACTGCTTAAGAAATGAATACCACCTGGTTTTTAAACATCTGTGGATTTAGAAGCACTGCTCAAGACTGGTAGATGTTTTCTGAGGTTTTCCTAAAACCAGGCTGGGAAACCTGGTCCTATTTCCAGGAGCAGTAGCTAAATGAATTTCCTGATGTCCTCAAATGTTCCCCTTCCCCTCCCGCTCTGCAGAGGGAATGACACCAGGAGGATCCGAGCACACAGGGACACGGACTGAGAGTTCCTGCCGGAGAGCAGAATTTGCCACAAAAGCGCCCAAACGTCAGCCCCTCTCAACGACAGGGCACAAAGATGAAGGCCCCATTTCTAGAAATGTCACAAGGCTGTTAAGGCACTAACTGAATCTGAATATTAAAGGGAGCTGTTGGATTTTTGTTTGTTTTTAATTAGAAAGGAAGCTTAAAATCTAGTGCTTGTAGTCCACTGAGATCCTGGTCCCTGGTCACCTGCCAGGGGCTGGAGGAGATCACTGCTGCAGGGAGAGGAAGCCAGCTGGACAGCCAGCCAGCCCTGGGGCTGCCCAGATGGTGGGTGGTTCAATGGGCAGGCCTGAGGGCTGGTATAATGTGGGTACAGATGGGCCTTGCCGTCCAATTTTTGGAGAAAACACTGATACCTGAACAAAGCAGTTGAGAGGATGCACATTAACTTAAAAGCAAAATTTACCATGAGATTTGAAAAACATTAAAAAAAATTACATAGATTATTTCATTATCTAAATTTCAAAGCATCTCTCTGTGCCCAAGAACAAGGGGCAGTAATCTAATTGTAGCAGAACAAAAGTCATCTACAAAGAGATTCCAGTAGTTAGGTATAGATACATTAGTTGGAAGTTCACGTTTTCCCTAAGCTATTCCTTGGGGTTTTAAGAATTCACTCTTCCATCACTGCGTTTTTGCAAGAACTCAAGGAGTGCGTCAGCCAGGACTCATCTGAACGTGGCAGCCGGGGTGAAAGTGCGAGAACCCCGCCCCAAGCACTGAGTCTTGCTCGATCACACCCTGCAGGACGGAGGTGAGCGGGCACCGACGGGGCACTCGTGGTACCCACGAAGGGGGTCAGCCAGCACTTACTGTGAGAAGTTCTCATGGATTGAGTTCAGCAGGCTGATCTGGGGAGGACAGGAAAAAACAGAAAGAACAGAACAATAAGCAAAGGCTGACAGATCCCTGTGCTACCCTGACCCCTGAAAGCTTGTCTTTTGTCTGTGGACACCGCTTCTGAAAGGACCACACCTTCTTCACATGGATGGAAAGTAGCGTGGGGGGGGGGAGCAACATGTTCTTAGCCCTGTAGTTTTCCCCAAGTGCCTATCTTCTGACAACCTTGACCACAGGAATGTAGGAAGCGGCTCCCTGACAGGCCCTAAACCCCAGCTGAGAAGCCCACACCCACATCTGGGGTATTTGGGGGAAGCTGTATCACAGCCCCTTCTATCTGGCCAAACCCTGCACTTTATTTTCAGGGCTGTCAGCTTAGCGGAGATGGTCCTGGTGGAGAGTGAGAACTGTGCCCACCCTACCCCCTCCCACGGAATCTCTCTGCCAGCACAGCCAGCTGCCGGGCGGCTCAGAGCCTCCTCCGTGGGCTCGCACCACTCAAGGCCCCTCTCCCATGGAAATGCTTAGCCCACATTCTGGGACCCTCCATCTGCCCCGGTGACAGTCGGGGCAGGGCTCTGAGTCTGGAGTCCAGAAACCTAGGTCCCCTTTCTGGCTGCATCAGTGACTCCAGCTTGTGAGCTCAGGACCAGGCATTTCCTCTACTGGGACTCAGGTTTGTGGTCTGTAACACGGAGATGATATTCTTGTCCTTGTGACTTCACCGGCATGTTGAAAGCGAAAATACCACAGGCATAAATAGACTGGGAATAAAATATACGTGCAAGCAAATGCAAAGTTCTAACTGAGTTAACGTGGCTTGGAACGAACCCCCAAGTCCTCCTAGTTTGTAAAAGGATGCAACAACTTTAAACACTGCTGATGAAGGGAGGTCAACGGGGTTCCAGGCTTTCTCAGGAGGGGCTGGCTTGTCCCTGAGTGAGGGTTGGCAAGTCTTCCCCTCACTGGGTGGGGGGACCCCAAGGCCAGGGTGTGCAGCACATCTAGCCCCCAGGTCTGACATAAATCCCCCCAAATGCCCTCAACTCATCTATTCAAGCATTAACTAAGTGCCTGTTATGTGCCCATCACCATGTAAGGCGCTGGACACAGAGGAAAGAGAACCCACCCCTCCTCAAGGAGGGCCTCCAGGAGGGCAGAGGCTGATCTGGTTTGATTGACAACAAGCAGTAGAGGTGACAATACTGATGCCTCCGTTTGGGTCCAGGTGGAAGATACACCTGTAATACTGCTATTAAAGTGGTAATTAGTGCAGGTTGCAGGGTGATGATAAAATAGAAACAGCTTCTGTCACCCTCGAGGTGCGGGGAGGCTGGGGCTCCCAGCTATCACTGTGTGCAGGGAGCTTCATTGGCATTTTCTCATGCTGTCTCCATCACAGCAGGAGTTGCCCCCACTTTACAGGTGAGGAAAACAAGGCTGGACTGAAGCCCACGCCTGGGGGACCCCACAGCTCCTGCTCTCGCCACCACGCCGAGCTGCTGCCGTGAATACAGAACTGCTCTTTGTTCTAAACACAGCTGTACAGCTGCCCCAGTCAGGTGCCTTCCATCGCGGGAGCCCCGAATCACCAGCGGATCTGACCCGTGAGAGTCAGAGTGATGTGGGAGGGGGCTGCCCACGGCCAGCCCTCTCACCCCTGCCTTCAAGTTTACAATTTTAGTTCATGCCTCCGTCTGCTACTAACGATTAAACAGCTATTTCCCCACGTCCGCTCCAATGTTCCGCCCTCCCCATTGCATTTAGCTGGTTCTCTCCTTCCTTTCAAACCCAAACTAAAGTTTCACCACCTCCAGGCCCCTCTCAGTAGGTACCTGTCGAGCTCCCACCGTTGCTTTCTATGATGGCGCCTCTCACCCAGCGCTCACGACCGCTGCCCACCATCCCCCCAACCTTGCCCGGCAGTGTGAGCTCTCGACTCTGCACCCCAGCCCTGGGCATGTGACAGGTGCTCCTCCCACATACGCTGGGCATGCCCCAACACCAGGCTCACGTGATCTGCCTGGGGCCCATGGCACTAGGAGCTGCTCAACCGATGAAGCTGTCTTCTTTTTATAAAGGCTCTTACCTCTTTTTCCAAATAAACCTTCTTGTCGTCCAGGGTGTTATATAAAGTGAAGAACTGCTTGGTTTCTTTGTGCACTGCTGAAACTGTAAAGGCAAGGAAATCGGCACGTGAGGAAGAAAACGCATCAAAATGACCCCGGGTGACCTCTCCCTGCTGGGGCACACCGCCGGACACAGACTGGACTGGCCAGGGCTGGCACGCGCTCCTGACTGTGCGGAAACCCCAAGGGGCGCGGGGGCCGGGCTGCTGCAGGCTGATGGCTGTGGCAGCTGGGACAGGCCAGCCAGGACGAGGGGCGGAAGGTGCTCCCTGTCAGCGTGTGGGACAGGTGGGTTTCCCAGCAGTCCTCCAGGTGAGGGGTCCGAGGGGGAAGGTGGTGGGAGTGAGGAAGACACTGCGCCACCTCTTCCTGTCTGTGTGGCTCCCTCCCTCCCACCGCCTGTAACTTCTGTAACCCCGTGCTTAGCTCAGGCCTAGGCAACAGGCCCTCCAGAACACCCACTGGGCAAATGGCACACCCACCCCAGGGCAGAACACACGCCTAATACGTGTGGATTCTCCCCCCATCTCCCCATGCACATGACGAAGGGGGCCTTACTTACCAGTCTCCCACATCTTTACCCATAAAACCGCTTTTCTCTCTGCCCACCTCCCCTTCTCTCTGGGGTGCCATGATCACCAGGGAACCGGTCACGGGGGTGAAGGGTTCCTGCTCAGGCACAGCCTTTCTGCTCTGAGCCTGTGTGACTTCCTCCCTGTTCTGAATTCCCATGGTAGCCAGAGGGAGACAAAATCCCGAACCCTGGGCTCGCTGTCGCGCTTCAGGCCTAAGCTGCCAGCTTCAGTTTAGCTGCAGCTAATGCTCCTGATGCCTAACGGTGGTCAGACTTAGCCGATACCACAATGGGGTCTGTTCCCACTGGCTCTTGCTCCCTGAACACAGGGTCCCTCTAGAGCAGCACAGGTCAGGGAGCAGAGAGAGGCAGGGCAGGCCTGGGCACTCTCGGGTTTCTTGGGCAACTGCCACTAATGTTCAAGACCTGATTCTTTAAACCAGTCAGTCAACTTTAAACTTTATTGCCCAGTTAACAGCTGTGCCAAGTGGGAACTGCAGGGCCCAGATGAGGCAGGGACTTTGGTCAGTGTTTTAAGAATTCTAGAGAATTGTTCATCCAGTTGTGGGGAGCTATTAAATATTAAAGTTTTAAAGCAAGAGTGAAAATTGATCAAATTTCTGTGTGAGTAAAGACCTCCCAGACAAGAGTGCGGAGAAGGGGTTAGACTCTGGGCAGTGATGAGAAGGCAGCCACGAAGTCCAGGAGAAATGGACGTGACCGTTACTCCGAAACAGGACTGTCAGAGCAGCAGGAGTCAGAGAAGACTAAGATGGGGGGGGGGGTCTGGCTTGGCCTGACAGCTACCCCAGAGACCAAGAGAAAAGGGGTTGGGGAGGCTGAATTCCGTTCTGCACCTGTTGAGTCTGAAGACCCAGGAGACAAGCCAGCATGGGAGTCTTGAGGAAGGGGGATGGTCCAGGACCTGTTTACAGGGATATCTGAGCTGGGTCTTGAAGGATTCTGGCTGACAGAGTTGAGAAGGGGTCCCAGGCACAGGGAAGAGGAGTCATCAAGGCCTAGGACGTCCAAGTACATAGTGTGTTCAGAGGCAGCGTGTGGGCAAGGGCGGCCAGAGTGGGGACTGAGAGCAAGGATGGGGCCCTCCAGGCAGGCCACTTAGACTCGGAGGATCCCAGGTAGAAGGAAAGAGGCTTTTTTCAGTGGGTCCTGGGAGCTCCTGAGGATCTGCCCCTGGAGAGAAGTCATATAACCAGATGGGTGGATGAGGGACTCAGAGAAGGGGCTGCAGGCCAGCTAAGGTCGCAGCACCAGGA
Source organism: Vicugna pacos (assembly GCF_048564905.1). NCBI lineage: Eukaryota > Metazoa > Chordata > Mammalia > Artiodactyla > Camelidae > Vicugna > Vicugna pacos. Next base: position 10,740,648 of record NC_132991.1, on the reverse strand, counting down.
ACACAAAGGCAGCAACAGCTCTGAGGGCCACCCTGAGCCGGATGAGATGTGGGCACTGATTCAGGCTGAGAGACCTGGTCTGGATCCCTGGGTGAGCACAACATTGTTAAAGGCAAGGACCACTTGAACAAGAAAGCCTGCGGAGAAGAACAAGCCAGGACTGATCTAGAGATGCAGGGGTCACGAGGTTCCCTGCGAAGCTAGCAGGTGGAGCCTGATGGCTGATGGGGAGGAGGGTGGGCTGGAAGCACGACTCTAAGAGCTACTGTCCAGGGAGGGCGTCAGAGCACCACGGTGCTGCTCCTGGGATCCGGGCTACGTGGAGTGAGTGCCGAGTGGGCCTGACTAGGAGAGGGAGCCCTTCCCGGGGGTGGCTGGCACGGACGGTGCTGTGATGCACGCTCCACTGCACTCAAGCAGGACGGAGCCCCTCGCCTCCAGCACCACCCCTCCTCCCCACCCAGGGCAGCCTCGGGAGCCTGTGTGTGGTGGAGGCACCTACTCTGGCGGTAGAGTTCAATAAATCTCTTCTGATACTGTATCAGCTCGGCTCGGCTGGGCACTTCATCAATCTTGCGATGCAAAATTGCTATTTCTCGGTTTCTTCGAGCCTAAATGCAAAAGGGAAGGGAGACAGCACTACTTGGTGAAAAGGCCACACATGGCCCTCTGGGAAGCCGAAACAGCACCCCCACCTGCCCTGTGCCAGACACATGCCCTGGTACACAGGCCCACAACCCTGCGGTGGCTTGTCTTCCCCATCCCAGATTCCAGCTCTACCTGGCAACACGTGGAGGTGTGGCAGTGAGCAGGAGCCCCAGGAGGTGTCAAATTAATGGATCGGGAAGGAAGATTCTGAATGGGGAGGGCATTTGTGGATGGTGCCCCCAGCCAGCCCACCGCCCAGGAGGGCTCTAGAGCAGCTGATTCCGGCAGCGCCAGGTGGGGAACAGGCGATGGGGGTCTTCCCAGATGATGGGGACTGACAGATGCCCCTGCTGCCTCCTTAAAGTCCACACCCCTCAGCCTGCTTGAAGAGATCCCACCACTTACTCCTGAAGTACCTTGCTGGCAATCCCCTCCTCACCGTGAAATGAACTGGGGTCTGCATCAGCCAAACCATCCCTGACTGCATCTGTAACCTCTCCTTTGCTACTGGCTTCTTCACGTCAGCATTTAAGTATGTTCAAGTTCCTCACCCCTTAAAAGGCCCCTCTTTAAACCCTGATCACCTTTCAGCCATCATCCTTCTCCTCCCTCTAACGGCACAACTTCCCGAAAGCCAGGGACCCTCGGTGCCTCTGAGCCCCTCACTCTCCTCCAGGCACCCTTCTCCCCACTGCTGCTGGCTGCTCCCAGCACCCACTGAAACCACTCTCGCCAGGCTCACCACAGACCTTCTCTGTGTATCTACGGTTATTCTCAGCTTCCAGCTTTCCTGACTTCTGGCAACATCTACCCATCTCTCTGCTGAGCTCCCCACGAGAACTTGGGCTCTGGTTTCCCTAGGCCTCTGGCAGCCCGCTCGGTCTCCACTGGTGGATTCCTTCTCTTCCTCTGCTGTTCTCAGCCAGGCTTCAGTCCAGAGCCTCTTCTCACTGACACAGTGCTGACACCCAGATCTCCAGCCCAGACTAGACTTGGTTGCACATGCCTACTTGGTTAAGTACCCCAACTTTTCAAAGCCCCAAACAGGCCTCATTAACACTTCTGTTCACGTTCCCATCCCCCTTCCCCTTTATGCGTCTCCTCAATGAATAACACAAGTATCTGGATCCACCCTGGGGCCCCTGTTAGAAATTCTCCCACCATCCCGCCTCTGCTGCTTCTCTCATCCAGCTGATGCTAAATTCCATCAGAAGTAGCTTCTCAGTCTCTCGCCTGCCAGTTCATTTCCATCCATCCCACGGACCCTGCCCTGGCCTGGGCCTTCGGCAGGCTCGTTGTTTTACCGTGGCTTCGCTCCAGCCAGTCTGAAGCTGCCCGCGGTGTGAAATATGCATATAAACTCCCTTGTCCTTTGATGTATGTGGACACATCTTGGTTCTCCAACAGCCAGTCAGCTCCCAGAGGACGGGCCACCCCACTTACTATTCCTGGGACCTCGCTTAACACTGAATACAGAGCAAGCACACAGTCAAAAAGAGTCCAAGTATGTAGCTGTACTGTCCTGACTTTATTAATTCTGTTGTCTTTCTGAGATTGGTACAGTGTCCCTGTATTAAGGACAAAGTTGGCCCATCCAAGTTTAACTTAAGAGCTCAGCAGAAGAAACAAGAGCCAGAGGAAGGAGAAACAGGGTCCCGCTGGCCCCTGCGGCCCTTTGGGGGCTCCCACCAGAACCTGACCTTCCCTCCCAGAGAACAAAAGGAGTTTAAGGCCAAAGTGCAACGCAAGTTAACTCCTGGCTTTTGAGCTTCCACGAGCCAGATCCTGGCAATGCAAGGGATTTTAGGATGTAATTTTAACTCTCTGCGAATTTAGAGCCAACTTCAAAACCTACCTCCCCATATTTGATGGCCTTCTCACCAACCCCCAAGGTGAACAACCAGGAGAGCTAAACAGGCACTTTAACTTTAGAGGAAATGTTCCAGACAAAAACATTAGACCTTGAATCCTGGCTCTGGCACTTAGCGCTGCTTGTCCTCAACAGACTGGAGTCATTTCTTTATGTGGAAAGTGAGGCTAACAGCTGCTCCCCACCAGTGAAACAACACACCAATGTGAGGTGTTATCAACCAGCATCTTAACCCCCCAAGTTACACTCCAGGCGGAAGAGCAGCCAGCAGCCCCAGGACTGGGTCTCCTAGCTCTCAGACACCGCGACCCTCTGTTCTGCTGCAGGACACAAACTTGGTTAGACGGATTCGCTGGCTCTGGCTTTTACTCACCTGTAGTAAACGGATCTTGTAAAGTTTCTCTTTCTCCATATTATACCGTCTGTCTAGGTCTTCCTGAAATTGAAAAAAAAAACCAACACACCCCACAATTATACAGGAGTAAGAAATTTTCATTTTTTGATGAAGTCTTTTGAAGTAGAATTTTTTTTTGTATCTCCCCTACCCTGGGGCCCCAAGTTTTTTTCCCAAATGGTGGAGCTCAGGGTCGGGTCCCACGTCCTGTGAGACCCTTGATATTCTTTCACTTCACTTTATAACAACGCCTCCTTCTTCCAGGATCCAGGCTGAATCTGGAGTTCTTAAGTGAAGTATCCCCCAGACCCACGTGCCCTTCCCTCGGCCACCAAAGAAAACCATGAGGAGGAGGAGACAATCACTGCTTCAAGCGCCGTCCTCCTTCGTCTCTGTGTTAGGGGTGATGCTGGCTCGCCGTCTACGTTTCCATTTAGGCTGCACCGTCCAGCATGACAGCCACCAGCCACATGTGCCTATTTTAATTTACACTAACTAAAATTTTAAAAAATTCAGTTTCTCAGTTGCCTTAGCCACATTTCAAGGGCTCAGTAGCCACATGGAGCTAGTGGCTGCTGCACTGGACAGGGCAGACACAGAACATTCCCACCACAGCAGGAAGCTCTTTTGGACAACGCTGAATTAAAAGAGAGAAACCAGCCCCTCACTGAACCTAGGGAGGTAAGAGGCGAGCGGAGGGAAGAGGAAGCCCAAGGACGTGAGCATCAGAGGCTTTCCTGCTTCTCTCTTCCTCCTCCGCTGCCTTTTCTAGTCCTTTCTCCTGGAGGCACTGGTTTAACCCAGAACAGGGGCCAGCCAACTACAGCCCTTGGGTTAAATGCACCTCTTTGCCTATTTTGTAAATAACGTTTTTTCGGAAGGCAGCCTCATCCTTTCATTTACGTACTACGGCAGCGTAGTGGAGCTGGCCCACAGAGCTGACGACGTTTACCCCCCAGCCCCTCACGGTCTGCTGAGCCCTGGACGCCGCACCGCTGGGACAGCTCTGCCCTCTGCACTGCCCACCCTAGGAGCCTATGGGCTGTGATGGCACGTGAGGCCCAGGCCAGTCTCTCCCCTTCTCAGCTCAGGTGCCAGAGTGGAGGCAGAACGAGGTGCTGCGGGTAAGCCCATGGGAAAAGCAGCCTCAGGGCCATCCCTGGGGCAGGTATGCGTGATGCCCGCAGAGGAGGAGGTGGCATTAGAGGGGACGTGGGAAGCTGTCACAGGAGGACACAGAGTTGGCCGCCACACCCACAGACGACAGTGGCAGCCCTGAGGGCAGGTACTCACGTTGTGAGTCATCACAGGGGCCAGGGTACCATGTGGCTCTCCTTTAGAGACAGTCTGAAACGAGGAAAAGTGATAAACACCGTTTCTGAGTAACAGGCTGGAATAGAAGCTGAGGGTCTAGATGTAGGAAGGGCTGGGGGTGGGCAGTTTACCGACCACATTTGAACAGGGAGCAGGCTGCGCAGAGCCCCAGATTTTAAATTGTTCTCAAATGTTGGTCAATCACACGCTAACAGGCCAAATGGGTAACTGCCTCTGAACGTTGAGTCATAAATTCTCTAACAGGACGTGAAGAAGGAAACTATGATGGTGAAAGTCTGTGATCTGTGCAAACTCAGGGGCTGGCTGAGCTGACAACATGAGCATCAGAGCGTCAATGTTTCAGAAACACCTAGGAAGCCAGCTTTGTGGAGACGGTCCCAGGACATCCCCGCACTGCAGGGCTGGACCCCGCTACCCTCTGCACCAGTCCTCATGGCTGGGGCTGTGACGAGGTTGCAGCCTGGCTGAAGTGACACAGTCCATCAGGACAGGGTGGTGGCACCTCCACGGCCTCTCTCCTGCCCTGAGCATGGCAGTGTCCAGGCCGGCCCTCCACGAGGCCCCGGCAGGTCGTCCCTGGCCTCATGCTGGCTGATTGGGCAAGTCCCCGCCCCTCCCATTTCTACAAGGGGGAGGGTGCAGTTGATGGGTCCCGAGGCCACATCCTGCTCTCCACATCCTTGGCAGAGGGATCCCCAGAAAATAAGCTTTGAATGGAGCGTGAGGAAGGAAAACAAAAACACAGTGAGCCCTACAATTTCATTTGGTGAGAGTAACAGACTTGTTTGTCTGTCCTCGTCCACAGTGGCTCCTTGGAAGATCAACGCCTCTGCTCCTAGAGCCAACAGGGATGTGTTCTCAGCCAGGGCTGCCGGAGCTCTAATGTAACGCCCAGTGGGGCTCCCTGCCGCCTTTCAGGCTGGCACGCAGCGCAGGGAGAAGCGAGCAAACTGGCCCAGGATTTAGGGGCACACAGGATGGGTGGGAACAGAGCTCAGGGGGCTTCTGGAAACACCGCCTCCCTAGCGGAAGGGGAGGCCAGACTCCTAAGCTGGTAATTCTGCCCTGGAACCGCTGCTGTCCACACCCATGGCTACTTTTACCCACAGAAGGAAGACAAGGATGCGGATGGAAATCTAAGAAAACCCTATGATAAAAAGAGTCAAGGACTGGGCTGAGCAAACTGGCCCATCTCTCACAGCACCAGAGCCTCTGCCGGTTAGCCCTACAGCAGACCTTTCATGGTGGAGGCCACAGTGGCCCCCGGCAGGCCGGAGGACTCCTCCGGAGCCCCCACCTTTTCATCTCCGCCTGGCGCCCTCTCGGCCTTCAAGTGTTCAATTTCCTGCTGCAGCCGTGCCATCTCCTCCTTTAAAAGCAACATGGACGTTGTTAATGTAAGACTTGGACAGCCTAGTAATTGGATGCAATTATTTACCTTGATCTAAAGTCTTATTTTCACATTTTGTGAGTTCATGCTAGGACAAAAAGTCCATTAGAAGGTTGCTGTGCAGACTCCCACTTTTCAGCCTGGAAAGGTTTTTTCAGGAGGATACTGGCAGCTGGACCTCAGTCAGAGGGGGCCTTTCTTCCTGAAGGGCAGGCGAGGCTCGCAGTAACCCCTGGGACACGGGACGAAGGAGAGGCCTGAGCCTAGTCCCAAGCGGCCTCCTCTGCTTCGTCTCTTCTCCACAGGCCTGTCCACCCTTCCTCCAGCCCACAACCCTGCCTCACCAAGGCCCCCTCCACTGGCCACCCTCACTCCTGGAGTCAGATCCAGCTCCCAGAGGGCTCCTGTGTCACGTGGCCTCCCCTCCCCTGGACTCACCCAGAACTTGTCCTCTTCTCCTGCCCCCGCCATGGTCACCTGTGTGCAAGCCCCACCCCCACTGCTGGATCGCGAGTTCCCAGGCGGCAGAGCGGAGGCTTGGACACATATGACACACGGACATCCCAGGTTTTCAGTGCGGCCCTGGTTCATAGATGATATTCCTTTCACACTTTGTAAGACTTTCTTAAGTGCATCTGCACATCAGAAAACACTGTTTGATTTTGCTCTCAGCTTTGGGGTCTGGCACACGCAGTGACTCATCTGACTCACTCCAGTGTCGTCGGGGGACACAGGACCTACCACAGTACCCTGTTCCTCTCGCACACTGACATGGACCTGCCTGGTGAGTCTACTTTTCTGGCTGCTCCTGGATGGGGTGCCCCAGCAGCACGAAGGCGGGTAAAGCAGATCTTACGCGAATCCTGGTTAATCTCTGCTAACACCAAGCAACACTTACGCGACAATGTGCTTTAAACTCCTGTTCTTGACTTTTCAGATTTTCATTCATGGCTACCAGGGCTCTCAAGTTCTGTAGGATGCTGAAAAGACAAAAACAAAACAAAAAAACAAAACAAAAAAAAAACCGGTGACTTCCGACAAGCCATTGTGATTTTATGAATCACAGCTAAAACCAATACCCCAGTGAAAACCAAGATCCCAGGTAAAAAGGGACTTCTTTTAAAATATCCTTTATCTCTCCCAAGAGTGTCAACTGGGTTGGTTTCCCATAAACGATGGCGACTACTGTTTAACTGACAGTATTACTCATTTAATAAGCTGAGTCCATCAGGTTGCATCCAAACAAATAGGACAGAATCTAGAATTAAAATGTCCACTGCAGAAACATCAATGAATTTCAAGATCACTGGATATTTTTAATGATACCAATTATTCAACAGACTCAGAGCATAAACAGTACCGTCATTTGAATTCCCATTTTTAATTTTCATTCCAAAGGAAAACAGGTTGTTTAAGGTCATTAAAAACACTAATTTTAAACGAAAAATGACATGTCTGATAGAACTTTGCTCCAAAAGAGCATTTCTAATCATAAAGCAAATAATCTGTAGGTACTTCTTTCCTAAATCTGCCCATCAAATCCAGAAGTGCTCACTCTGTGCCTGCAAGGTTTTAGAATTTCACAATCTCACTCAAATGAGTGACACTTGGGAGATTTTCCCACCCAGTTTGGTGCTAAAATGGTTAAATGTAAGTAAGTGTTTCTTATATTTAAATTATCTAAAGACAGTTAATTAAAAAAATAAAAATCCAAAAACCCAACAGCTGTGTCTTAGCAAAAAAAATAATGTACCTTTATTCCCAAGGAGTCAGGGCTTAAATATGCGCTGTTAAACACTGGTAACACCAGTTGGCTCCAAGGAGAACCAGGTGGCTAGGGGACTGGGGCAGGAGGAAGACTTTTCAGCGTATGCCTTATTGAACCCTGAGTGTATGACTTAGTTTTTAAAAACAGAAAACAAAACAAAATAAAATACAAAAAAGTGCTGCCTCTGACCCCCGGGGGACTGGGAGGAGGCAGCGGCTGGCTCAGTGCAGACGGAGCCCTCTTGAGCCTGTGCCTGGGAGCTGGACATGCTCTGGATCCACAGTGAAGGGAGTGGCCAGCCAGCAGCAATGACCCCGGGGCCCCCTAGTCCTGTGTTCAAACCCAGGAACCAGCGAAGCTACCTCCTCCACAGAGAAAACAGGCACACACTGAGACCCCCTACCTCGGATCAGCTTTGGATTCTATCCTCTCGAGGGCTGCTTGCTCTTGGTCCAATTTCTCACTGTAACTCTTCAGCTGCAAGAGAGGAGGAGGCAGGCTGCTGGAGACCTGCTAGAGCAGACGGTGAGGGTTCCCACTCTCCTCCCCCGGCTCCCGCCTGCACCCTTGCCCCACAGGTGGCCATGCCCACTGGACTTGGCTGCACACTGAGAAAATCGGAGACAAGAGGAACAGGACGGGGGTGGAGGGACAGCACGTGAAGGTCAAAACTGGACCCTTCTCGACACTTTCTGTTGGTAAAAGGAGGACTGGTGATATCTTTAAATCACAGCAGCAAACGGGCAGAAAACCAAAAGCAACGCTGACAGCAGGTGCCTTTCGGTAGGAAGAGGTAAATAAGAACAGGCTGTGACAGACAGACCTGGGTTGTAACTGCCAGATACCACTGTCATGGGCAGTGTTAAGTCTCCTATTTTCTTGAAAACCTTCATCTTTTTCCCGAGTCAGACAGTGAGAATTTAAAAAAACATCTTAAGGAACTCAGGTTTTAATTGATAAAGTGTGTAGACACATCTATAATAGAATACTAAGCTGTAAGGAAAGAAAGAAGAAACAGCTTGTTTATGATCATCTCGAATGTCTACTGTTAGTTGAAGAAAATAACATAATCCCATGACTCTAACGAGCTTGCAGTGAGTATAAAGGAATGCGTACACTGAATGGACATGCATATAAAAGAATTTCCGTGATATCTGTATGTGCATGAAATATTTCTGCAAAGATTCACAAGGAACTGGTCACCCTTTGGAGAGAGTAACTGTGGTTGGGTTACAGAGGGACACCCTTTGAGCTCTTTGAATTCTGAACCATGTGAATGTGTGACCTATTAAAAAAAAGATACAGGTAAGAAAGTTCCAAGGTTTCCAGCTGAAAACAGAAGAGCAAGTACAAGTTGCAGCAAGCCCTTCCTGCCTGAAGTCCTAGAAAGTCCAGGTTATTATGGTGAATCCTGGGAGGGGGTCCCTCGTGGGGAGGGGGACAAGGAAGACGGCCAGCAGAGAGGCAGGGCCTGGGGAGGACTGTAGTGTGGACCCAGTGTTGGGGAAGGACTGTCTGCAGGCTGGGGTCTGCACAAGGAACAGCCGGTCGGGCTATGCGGTGAAGCCCAGCTCCCTTAACCCAAGAGCTGGCACACGTGTCCCAGGGGCAGGCAAGACTCAGGAGGAAGGGGGAAGACCCCAACCCCCAGTATCAGTTACCACTGGCTGACCGCACCCAAGAGTAGGGCCCCCTACTAGGATAATTGCACGAAGCAGGCGGCCTAAAATGGATACAGGATCTATACAGTTGGTAGCAGAAATTTCAGAATCAAAATTAAGCACACCATCAGGAATTATCAAACATGTGAAGAAGGATAAAACCATAAAAAACAAAGGTATCAACTCAACAGATGCATTTTCATCTGAAGGAAGAGTTTACAAACCAAGAAAATCTTTAGACAGTTACTGCCCTTAGAGAGACAGGAGAGGATACTGTGTATATAAGAAGAACCAATGTGACACACAGGAAATGAAAGTTACGAATGCCGAAGTTAAACGTGGACAAGCTGGATCCTGGGGCCCTGCCAATACAGGGACCCGCAGCCCCACCACGTGTGTCAGGTGCCGTCCTCTGTCCTGCATCCTCCACGCCCTGCTTTACCTTTCCCTAAATTTACTGGAAAGACAGGTCTTCCCTGGTGTTCAGTGCCACCAGGTTACCCTGGAAGGGCAGGCTGTGCTGGAAAGGTGCATCTGGGCACGCTGGCACGGAAGGGCTCAGGGTGCGCATTCTCCCCAGTCCTCGCCTTGAAGAGGTACGGAGACTGGAGCCCAACGGCAGAGCTCATTACTCACTCAGGGTCCTGGTCTTCAGCATTCTGACCCAATCAGGCTTCTTTTTAAGTCATTCAGCACTAGGTTTTGGAGCCTCCCTCTTTTCTAGACGGGAATGCGTTTGACTGTCCTAGTGGACAGTCAGCTCTCTGAGAGGTCCTTGGTGCCAGGCTGTCAGCACTGGAGTCTGCACGGCCTCTCTGCTTTAGCTTCTCCAGCCGCAGACCAGGGATGTTAACAGTGCGTTGTGAGGGTTGTTAGGAAGGGTCAATGGACGGATACAAGCGACGTGCCCAGGGCACACCCGGCATGTTGTACTGCTGGCTGCTATTTTTATGTGAGGACAGGAAGACGATCTCCTGTTACTGACTTCACTCCCACCTTCTACCTTCCCAGCACATGAGAGGGACTCAAAAATATCTGACTTGGTGTTTAATCCCCAAAGCAACTTGACAGCCACATAGGATTTACATCCTAAGGCATGTGAGTGTCTTGGGAAACTGCTATCAAGATGTTTTGCCTTTAATCTCCTCCAGGTTGTTATACAGAGATGGGTCCATGACTTGGCCAACTTCAAGCCAGGGACTCTGCAGCAAGGACAACCGGACGGCAACAGGGATTCTGCCCCAGGAGTCTGCCACCTACTGTGCAGGAATATCGTCTCAGGGCAGTAGAAAGAAAGCTGATGTCTCCAAATGGAACAAAGGTGTCTTTAGGAAGAATTAAAAAAAAAATTCCTCTAATTGTCATTCTTGTGCCTGCCCTTTTCAAACATTCTGACAATAACTGAAGAGACTAGTCCAGGTCAGAATTAAAAAGCTTTGCCAGGTTTACAGCAAGGCAGCAAACTGAGTGCTGCATATTGTTAGAGAAATGACAATTTTAAATGTGCATATTTTATGTGAAATAAAAAAATAAATTAGGGAGGGGCTGCCTTGGCTTCAGAGATGTCTTTGAAGACCAGCCCTGCTTCCACGTGGTCCGGAAAGTACTAGGTGGGGCCCTCTCAGTGAGGCCCGGGTGCGGTACAGCATTAGTCCTCCGTGGAGACAGGGACAGGAACAGAAATACCTCAGCTCCCCCCAGCACAGAGCTGGCATCATGGGCGCTTGTTTTCCTGGCCTGGTTTCCTAGGCAATCAGAAGTGGGAGGTAAGCAACGCGATGATGTGGACGGAAGACGGCACACTCGCAATGTGGATTAGGAAACGGATCGCAGGGTCAAAACAGACCCACCACCTGGGTCTTCCTCCCGGGACCCCTCTCCCTCATGCCACCTGGGGGCTCACCAGCAACTCTGCACAAATCACACCCCTCTGTTGTCGTGTCACCTTACAGAAAGAAACCTGCTCACTCCTGAGGAACCCAGGATCTGGGTGCAGCTTGGGAAGCAAGGGCCCTTGACTGTGAACGACTACCCACCCCCCCGCGTTCTTCCACGTGGCCGGCCCCACCTGTCAGGCCTGCCGCCCACGGGAAGCTTTCCTGACCCCGCAGCCGCGGCGATCTCTCCCCGCAGACCCTGATGGTTTAGAGCTCGGCCGCGTGGATAAATGATGGCTTGGGTCACACGCTCCACATGACCGTCCTCTGTCCCCAGATGGACCTGAGCCCCAGAGCAGGGGATCATGACCCCTCCGCAGGACTGATGCGAGCAGTGCAGGTGAAAATGATTCTCAACGGGCCCTGCGGGGGAAGGAGCTCTGCTCACCTCTGTCAGCGTTTTCTTTTTCTCCTCGTATCTGGTTTGCAGGCTGCCGTGACTTGCCTGCAGCTGCAAAAGAAAAGATAAAAGGCATGTGCTTTCATTTGAGCCCCACAGCAGCACAGACACGAGTGGTCTCCACATTTCAGAGATGAGAAATGGAAGCCCGGAGAGAAACTGAGCACATGTGGGGATTTCAGACTCAGTCAGCACCGACTACACGTCAGGTGAGGGAGGCACTAGGTGTTCTGCATAAACCCTAACCGTGAATGGAGGAGGACATTATTCTTACTCTACAGATGAGGGGATAAACGCTCCAGGGGTTAAGGTACTTTACTGACTCCATAGCTGGTAACTGATAAAGCCTGGATTCAAATTCAGGTCTGACTTCTCTGTATGCTACAGTCAACTCAGTGAACCAACTTGCTCGTTCACAGAACACGAACTGCACCACTGGGGCACCCAGAATCCAGCACAGGCTGCGCCGGATGGCAAGCGGGGCCAGGTAGATGTGAGAAAGGAGGCAGGACGACAGTACTTAGTAAAAGAAAGCGCACCTCCTTCACTGTCCGAAGTCCCACGGCCATAGACTTACACCTCAAAGCCACGTCCCTTCTCCTCACTAAAAAGGTGTATCCTTGTGCTGTCTGTGATCCTGCCACTTTCTGAAAACATTCCATTCAAAGCTCAAAGGGTTTGTCCATTTCTACTTTTGCAAAAAGGAAGTTGAAAAAGACCGCCGTCAGGCTCATCAGACTCTTTGGTTGTTACCTGCGTACAAATTAACAGTGAGAAAACTTGCCTCTCAAAGATTATTCCAAAGTAACTCGCCCCATCCTTGAACCGGTAAGCAACCTGTTCAGAGTTCTGTCCCCTTCAGAGAACTTCACTACTACACGGTGCTTCTAGCCACCGGTTTTTGTGACTGATGAATCTCCAAGGAGGCCTCTCGGGAAGCCACCTCAAGTGGAGGCAGAGGAGACACCGGAGGGGAGCTGGGGTGCTCTTGCTCCTTGCTTTTCACAGGGAGCCTTGTGTGGCAAGGACTTTCATTAACCCGTCTGTGTCACTGGTAGGTGGGGAAAGTTTCTCCTCTTGAAATCCTAGGGATGTACCCTTGAAGCTCCAGGAAGAGGTCCTGGCATCTTCCCACCTGCTTCACCCACTGTCCTGCTCACCTGCACCCCTGCACCCACCACCCACCCAACATTTACCCAAGGATCTGCTCAGTGAGGTGTGTGATGGAAGAGGAACACCATGGCCCAGTCCTTGCCTTCAAGGAGCTGGACCAGGAATCTGGGGATGGATGTGTAAGGTGAGCTGGCTCAGAGCCAGGCTCTGGGGAGGCCAAGGAAAGCGGCACCCTGCTTACCAGGGAGGTCGAGGAAGGCTTTGCCCACAGAGACTCATGGGGGCTGGCTCTTGGCAGGGAAGCTGGAACTTGCTAACGAAGGGAAGACTCACCTCTTCTCCTTAATTATTAAGAGCCTTCTTCATCTTCTCAACTGACCACCTCTTCTTTAACAGGGAATGTTCTGGTTACTTAGCTAAGTTTTCGTCTTGCCAGAGTCTCAGCCATGAGTCCCCTACCTCTGTGTCCTTCTTCATCATTAACCCCTAGACTTACCCCCCAGTTCAGCCGCTGGTTAACACTGCCTTTCTGGATTCCTCTTCCTCAATCTCAGGCTCCTTCCCAGCTGTGTACTAGCTGAACTGCAGTCTATGCCTTCACCACATATTCCCCTGTTGGACCATGAGATGTTCTTTACTCCTCCTCCCCCTTTTCCTCCTCCTCCCATCTCTCTGTTGGACTAAGCCTCTCTCCGTGGTTCCCACCCTCCAGGCCACACGTACATCCTGCTTGCTTTCCACCCACACCACCTTGTGGGAGAGCCTCTTGGATTTAAGGAGTTTGGATTCTCTCACATACTACTGGCAGGAATGTAGATGAGTAAAATTATTGGTGAACAACTTGACGGTTTCTAGAAAAACTGAAAATGCATATACTTATGGATCTACTTCCTAAAATCCGTCTTACAGAAATATTTCCATATTTGCACAAAGATGACTGTATAAAGACGTTCATGGTAGCATAAATTTACAGTTGGGGGAGGAAACCTGGAAAAAGCTACATGCTCATAAACAGAGGACAAGATAGATAAACCATGGTACATACACACCCTGTCCCACTCCGCAGTCATTAGAAAGAACGAGGGAGAGCTGTATGTTCCCATCCTGGGCCTTCCGCTAACAGGCTGTGCGACCACAGGCAAAACGACTTCCTTTCTCTGTGTCTCAGGTTCCTTGTTTGTATAATAAGGGTAATAATAGGACTTCCTCCACAAGTATGCTGTGTGAACTGAACGAGTTAGTTTGGTAAAACACTTTGTAATTACCCCATAAAAAGTCCTTTTTAGTCATTACTGTTACTAGACAGAGAGATATCTGTGATTAAAATAAATGAAAAACAGACTCAATTTTTATAACCAAGATGACCCACTCTCCCTAGAAAACAGGAAGTTGCTCTAAGGGGAGGGACTGGGCAAAAGCGAAAGGGGATTTCCATTTCCATCTTCATATAGTTCTGTACCATTTGGTTTATTTACAGTGGGCTTGTATTATCCCTATAATTAAAAAGACATAAAGACGCTGAAGCATTTACAGTGATAAAGACAAAAAATGTGTTCGGCATACTGCACACGCACATGCATGTGGAGTATATACTCTTTCACGACTCGCTGCTCAGGGCCCACCGAGAAGTGAGGGTGAGGGTCGCTGCCCAGGCCCTGGGAGGCAGTTCAGGGGGTGAGAGTGGAAGGGCCGGGACAGATGCTCCAGAGGCCTGGATTCTTACACAAAAGGCTTGCTGTTGGTCCCTGCACCCCATGACTTCTGAGCCTATTAGGTGATGAAGGAATTCTGTAGACCGGCTAGCCTAGAGGCAAACCACCTTCTACAGGAGGGCAAATTTAGGGACAGTAACAAAGTTCAGTGGCTGCAGATTTTCCTGTGGGATGTTCCGGATGAAGTGGATTGAGTAAGTCACCGGCAAGGATGGTGCGTATTCTTATAGCTTAAATCATCATTTAAGAAAAATTGTTTATGAACATGTTGATGTTGGCTTTTAATCTTTACCAAACATTCAGATCTAGGCTTATTTGAGAAACATACATGCTAATCTTTTGTTCCTTATATTTGCATAAAGCTTGTCTTTGTAAAAAAGTGAATCCCTGCCTGTATCCTCACTTCATCCTTGAAGCAATCTCTCCAGACACATGTTGAGCATCACTTGAGACCCCCAACTCCTATGTGATATGTGACCCTGGATTAATCTCCCTTTCTACCTCGTTTTCATCACCCAGTTGGCCCAGCCCCTGGCCAGGGGCTGCTGGGCATGCTGGTCATCTCCAGTAACCCAAGCTACAGCAAAGACTGCCATCCTTTAATGACAGCCTGCAATATATCAGCCAGTGTGGCTGGAAACTAACGGGCTCTTGGTAAAAACTACTGCAAAACAGACTGATCAGAGAGGACCACCCTTTCAGCTGGACTAAGACTGTGCCTGAATTGCATCTGAGAGGCTTACCATTCCTTCTTCTCAAGTCTGGACGGGAGATGAAGCAACATCCACTCGTGCCGAGCTACTCTGGCTCATGGGATCTGCAGTTCCCTCAAAACCATCCTCCCTCAGGGGATGAAGACATTATGACAAAGAAGCCTCATCCTTGATTCAGGGTCATGTTGATTCTGTAATGAGTTCTTTGTGAACCAATCACTTTCAGGTTCCCATCGCTGGCAAGGGTCAGCAGTAGAGGTGACACTCTCTGAGCTAAGCATTAAAATGTCCAAACAAATCATCAAACGGAAACCAAATCACAGTCAAAATTTACATCCCTGTTTGCTTATGATCCAGAGTATTTTGGTAAAGCCAACCTGTCGTTTGTTCAGCTATGGTAGAATAAATTCTAATAGAACAAATTCAAACAGAGGGATGACTAAGTAAGGACCATTTGATATAATAATATTTTTTGAATATGTGGGACTTGAAAGGGTGAAAAACGTACAAGTTCAAAATGCCAACTGGCACCCATTTTTGGAAAATCAATTGTCATATGAACTACTGGTGAACTGTTCTTTAGAGAGCCACATTCATTCCCAAAATCTTCTGCTGTTTATGTATTTGTCTAATTAATTAAATCTTATTGCCAATGCAACTGAGGCATGTAACGATTTTTTGTCTTCTTATGACTGATCCTGAGTCAAACTCCAAAACTTCCTCTAATGTCTACTTCCCAAGGCAAATACATGAAAGTCTCCACAACAGTCCCACCCATGATCCAGGATGCCAGAAAGCCAGCTCCCAAAGCTCTTTTAAAAATGACCTGGTTTCCTCCACTTCCCTACCGCCACTAGTCAAAGCCACTGACAGCTCACGTCTGGACTACTGGGCCAGACTCCTAATGTGTTTCATGAATCCCTTCTCATCCGAGTCCAGTTAGTTCCTGTTCCCACGGTGAACAGAATGGTCTCTGAAACATGCAAATCTGATCAGGCCCCTCCCCTACTTAAACCCTCCAACGGCTTCCACCGTCTGTATCATGACCTTTCTGATTGGACTCTGCGACCACCTGCCTTATTCGTGACTCTCCAGGCACAAAACAGAAATTGGCCAAGACCCTTCCTCTCGCAGGTCTGAGTTCATGTCCTGTCCTAAGTCGCCACCCTGCCCACACAGATGTCCTGCTTGGCCAGCACCTACTCAGTCGCTGTCCTCCGGTCCCACGCTCTTGGCTCTCCATCACAGCTCTAACGAAATGATGCTGCGGGACGTCTTTGTCAGTGTGTGTCTCCCCACTGCTACCTTCAGACCCCTGAGAGGAGAGATCATAACTCGTTCGTCCACCAGCACAGCCTAGCTCAGTGCCCAGCACGCAGCAGTGCTTGGCTAATCTCTGCAAATTAACAGACGCTCCTCTTGTCCTGTGATCCTCTAGAACAGAGGCTGGCAAACATCCCCTCCCTATAAGGGCCAGACAGTACATATTTTAGGTTCTGTAGGCCATATGGTCTCAATTCTGCCACTAGAGCTTGAAAGCAGCTGCAGAAAATACGTAAATGAATGGAGTGCGTGCATTCCAGTGTAACTATTTCCAAAGACAGGCAGCACTGGACCCCCACGGGCCTGAGTGTGCCGACCCCTGTTCTGGAACTTCCGTTGGCCCTTCTGCCACAAAGACCTTAACTCCATCCCTGGTTTCTCCCTTTTGGAAGAACGGTTTCATGTTACTTGAACGAAATTACGGAAAGAAAACACTAACCTCTTCCAGACGTTTGGTCTTCTGCAGAATCTGCTTGTTCAAGGAAAGGACTTTCCGACGATGTAGCTGGGAGGTTCCTAACTTTTCTGGACTTTCTTCAGCTGACAGCTCAGACTGCTGTGGGAAACAGAGGGCACACCCAAAAAGGATTTAATTAGTCTGCCTCGGTTCACTGAGACAGCCCACCCCAGCTCAGTCTGGGCAGAACGCTCCTGGGCAGACGGTCACACCAAGCCAGCGGAGCACGGGGTCCTGTGCAAAACCCAGTCTAGAGAAAAAGATTCTTCTGACACAAAGACCAAAAGCCCTTTCAAGAGAATCTACATTTCCAGTAGAGTGAACAGCATGTGCAGAAGCCCGGGGATATGTAACTGCCATTAGTTAGGCTGACAGCACATAAGCAATAGGGTCTCATTAAAGGGTCTCACAGGGAGGAATAACATGGTCATCCCAGTATCTTCCTAAGGCCATTCTGGAGTTATCAAGAATGACTGTGAGGGGGAGGGCATAGCTCAGTGGTAGAGTGCATGCTTAGCATGCACAGGGTCCTGGGTTCAATCTCCAGCACCTCCTCTAAAAATAGATAAACAAATAAACCTAATTACCACCCCCCCGAAAAAGACTAAAAAAAAAGTAAAAGAATGTGAATTGATTCACTTTAAAAGTATTGTACATATATAGTTACAAAATGTAATCATTCAGAAGCACTTACAATGAAAAGAAAAAGCCTCTCAGCTTACTTCTCCCCATCCATGGGCCCATTCTCTTTCAATCATTTCTTATTTCTATCCTTCTGGTGTTGGCAGATGGTAGATTTGAGAGGGATGAGAGATGCTGAGAGAGGCCAGCAGGAAGTTCCTGAAGTTGTGTAAGTGACAAGGGGATGGAGGAGGAGGACTGGGCAGGACGCGGAGCCTGTCGGGACGGGAAGTGGGTAAGGGAGAGACTTCTAGATGGGATGATGAGGTGAGTGCAGCAACGTTATCAAGAAACCATGCAAAGAAGGAGGCAGCTTGGTGTAGTTACTGAATACAAACACTGGCCTCAAGACACCAGGGAGGGAAGCCCCAGGGAAAAGAAACAAGGAGGCCAGCCCTATTCCAACAGGTGCCCTTAAAACACTTCTTGGATGATCACAGGATAGATAGCTTTATTACACAATGAATTAAAATGGACACCCATTATAACCACACTTCCTTTTTTTCACTGGAAGTATCCCAATTCCAAGCTGTTCATTAACTTTAAGCCCAAGTATAAGAAAACTAGTTGAATATTTGATTTTCCCTGTATGCTTTGACAGTGATCATGTGCTTGAAAGTTTGGGAAGATTTACCTGTGAGGAAAAGAGACAGAAAAGTGAGAAGGAGAAGAAATGGGATGGTATAGTCATTGTTTAGATTGGTTAAGGATTACCCTGAATAATCCAGAGGTGTTTTTAATGGCTGATGAGTTTTTTGCTGCTTAACAATGAAGGTGGGAGACCACCAGCAGGATACAGCTGCATAAAATGCCAGACAAGCATCATTTTCTATCTCATGGGCGGGTAGGCCACAAAGGAGACAGAGCACCCCCTCCTCTTGATTTTCAAATCACTCGTCAGAAACATAATTATAATTAACTAATTATATCTCCTCCACTCTGCATCACCCTGTACTACGTTATCAATTTGGCCACTTTTGTCTGTTACATATTTAGCAGCTTTTTTCTTATAGTTAATTTCAGATTTGGGTTTTAATATGCAGCTTAGATCCCTTGATACTGATTTCCAAAATGTCACCAGCATCTCCTAAGAGCGTTTTACTTTACTAGCAGAATAACACAAACCTTCTATCTCATGACTTATTGATGTCTGAAATGGAAGTAATTCCCCAGCCACTGGAACCACGCCACATGGTGTGTCTCTGTGTTTGACGGCAGGATTATCTAGAGTGCCCGACCTCCTCTGGCTGTCTCTCTGGCTTTGGACCAGGCTGAGCTGTGGGCCAGCAGGCACCAGGGGATACACGCCTGGCTCACCTCCCAGTGAGATGTCCTCTAGTCTGCGGGGGTAAGAGGGTCGGCGCATACTCACTCAGTGCTGTCCTGCACCTTTGGCATGATTTGGAAAACATCTCCAACTCTCAGCATGCTTTCCTGCTGATAAACTGCTTTCAGGGCCAAGGTTCCAAGAGAATGAAAACTGCATTTCCCACCCAGATTCCACACCCTCTTATCAGTGTACCTGGCAACAGGCATGGCTTTGTTTAAAACTATGACCTTTGATTTCACTTCCAAGAACCCTTCTTGCATGAAAACCAGTAGCTATCTTGATATCTGCAAAGAGGATCTCCAGGCTAGCTGGCTATCCCCGCCTCCTGCCCTTTCCCTCTTGATTTATTTTTAGCCATATGGTCCCTTAAGACCCTTTAGGGGGGCTTTGAGGTCAAAATCCTTTTCAAAATGATATTAAGATATGACTTTTTTCCTCTCAATCCTCTGTGACTGTACAGTAAAATTTTCCAGTGGTTATAAGGCATGTGATGATATGATTGCGCTGATGTTAATATGTAGTATGTATATGATTGTTATTTGTAAATGAATTAATATGTAAGCTTTTAGGACCTCGGTAATTTTTAAGAGTTCTTATAGGGTCCTAAAACTAAAAATTTTGAGAATCATTACTTTATTCTAAGGAGCCAGGCTCACCTGGGAATCTACCCAGTGATTGGGACAGCCTCAGTAACACTGAGCTCCAACCAACAGGGTGGGCCCACCCGTAACACTGAGCGGGGGAAGTTCTTTCTGATTCCACACTCTTACTAGACAGCAGCTTCAACCAAACGGAGAGAAAATACCTGTAGTGCACAGAAAGGATGCTGAAGTCTCTAGACAAACTTACTATTACATTTCTGTTACCACAGTATATGTTCCAAGCAAACATGGGCTTTCAAAATCCTTTCTCTTATTGCTAGGGAGCAATTCTCACTGCTCTGTGCAGTCCCCTAAATCTGCATCTGCAAAATATTAATGTACATTGATATCAGGATATTAAGCCCATTTCCGTATCTGACATCTCTCCAGTGCAATTAAAGTGAATAACATGCACACGAATAGCCCACAGTACACACATATTTGTGAGTTCCTTCATCTGCCTGAGTCTAGAGATGGTGCTGTGCAAACTGCTTTGTTTAATGGGAAGTTATTTTTGTACAAAAAAAATAATTTATTCCAGAGCTGAACCGAACAGAAAGCTGACTGCTCTACATTTCAAACATACTTTTTATTAAGCAACTGAAAACCTTCACTTCTTTCAAACAGCCTCCTCAAAGCCAAAAGAACTAGACAGATGAAGGCAGAAACAGGTCTTTGAAACAGTATGGCTTATTTCACATTCTGTTCACTGACAGTCACCGTGGAAAGAAAACAAGATGACCACATTAGATCTTAAAGGATGAGACAAAGTTGGACAGATGGAGACTAGGAGAGGGGGCTTTACATTAAATCCTTGACAGGAAAAAGAAAAATTAAGTCCTTGGGGATATCTTAACTGATTTCTACTTGGAAAGTACAACACCCATCAAAGAATGCCAACCATCTCTAAATATTCCATTTGTATTTACATTAGAGTGAGGGCTACAGTGCCAATCTAATTTTGTTCAACAATTTCAGATTAAGAACGTGCTTTCAAAACCACTGAGTGGATTAAGAAGGCTTCTAGTGCAGATTCGATGTTTTCTAACAACTGACAGACATCTGCAACTTCTGTTCTTCTGGGAACCAGATATAAATGTCACTGGGTAATATTAGTCCTGCTCAAAATAGTAAATTCCTAAGAGAAACGAAAATGATTACTTTAGCTAAAACTATATACCTTTATAATGAAAGAGACCCAAAAGGTTATCTACATATCAATCTTCCTAATACAGGAATCTTTCCTTTGTCATCCCCCCCCTCTCCTCCCCCATCAAAGCACGGCCACTAAGCTGTCAATAATAAAGGATCCCTAAGTCATGAGGGTGCCATATGTTCTCCATGTTGAACTGAAGAGGGACTTCAGTTTCTGGACCTGGATGAACCCTCTTACAGAAAACAAGTAAATAGACAATATAAATTTTTTTAATCTTCTAAAAAAAGGCTATGAGCTAGCGAGAATGTAAGAAATCCTGGAAGGCCAAAGAGGTAGCGAAAGTGGGCGCCTAGGAGGTACGTGTGCCCATGGAAGTTGGCTTTTTTCTGGAGAGTCTCTGCCAAAGCCAGCTGATCTCAAGCTCTGATTTTTACAATTCAACAACTGCTTTGCTTAATCCTTGACACAGATGTAAGAGGGAAAAACAGCTGCAATGAGATTTTGCAACAAAAGATTTGCCCTCACGCAGTTCTGCAGTCTGAATTCACACACTATATGGATGGTCCCCAAAATGGACACATCAAGACCACGCGCACAAGGGGCCAGAGCTGGGGTGTGCCCGGGTGCGTGGCAGAGCAAAAGCAAATCCTCTCTGGAAGAGCAAGGCTTCAATTCGAGGCCTCAAAGAACTTCCACAGATAAATTTCCAAGCAATATGAACTTACAGTCAAAAATCAAAAGTGCACATGAAGTCAAAGCATCATGAGCAAAAGCCAGCAAAAACTAATGGCAGAAAGGGACCTGCAAACTCAAGCACACAGGTGCCCATTCCTCCCTGAAGCCACAGAGACTGCGTGTAATCACTCTCATATAACAGTTTAAATTTTCTTACACAGAAGCAACCACAGCCCTGTCCTCTCTCCTTTCTACGCCAAGACATAGCTCCTTTCACCACCTTGGCTTTTATCCTTTGGACACATCCCAGCTCATAATCCTTTCCAAGCATTCCCGATGGCATCTGAGCACTGCAGACAGGATGGAATCATCCACTTTCCCTGCTCTACACTCTGCTTCCATGAATGAAGCCAGATACATAAATGTTCCTTTCAATCTTCTTGACTCCCACTCATGAAACCCCATGGATTTCGAAGACCCATATGCATGTAACCTTGCTGAGTCTAAGATGCAGCTCTGAGTCTAGAGGTAAGCAAGTCTCCCCACCCAGAATGCAACTAACATTCAGGAGGCATGAACAAAATCCCAAACCTCCCACTTTTACCCCCTGAACTAATGTCAGGTCAGGTGTCATCCTCACCAAATCCTGAACTGGTACAACTGGTTTTTCTGAAATAAAATAGCCTACATTTACCTTCTTTACAAAATGAATTTATTTGTTTGGGCTTATCATTTCAATCCAAGGTATTTTTGAAGGTTGATTCTATTCTCCAATGTATCAGCTGCCTTTTCTTTGCTAGCTTTAAATGACAATTCAAATCTGATGAAGCTAATTCCTATGTCTTTATCCAAACTGATAAAGCCCCTAGAAGGTACAGGTTAGGCTGCGTGGCTTGAGACAACCCCACGAAACCAACAACTCATTAGCTAACACCGTTCTCTTTGCTGTTAGTTTCTGTGTATTACACAACTCAGTCACTCAGACTGTAGGAAATCCTGGAACAGTTTTAAGACACAAACATATTATTAGCATTTTCTTCTCCAGATTTACAGGGTTCCTTCATCTCTAAATTCTGATTCGGTTTTAAATCTCTCTCCCCACCTTCTTTTGTGTCGTTCAACTAACCTTTACTCAGACCCTATTATCTGTGGGGCACAGGATTAGGTCCTGGGGCCACAGAAAAAGATGGAGACCTCACCCTGGGCCTTCACAGCCTAGTCAGGTAACACTGGCTCATTCACAAATGCAGGTGTTGTAGCTCCACACTCTCCCCAAGCCTCCACTGTGCCGCAGAGGACGAGGGTTCTGAAAACTCATCTTGTTTCTCCTTCCCCCTCCTCCTTTCTTCTGTCCTTCCACAAACGTTTATGAAAACCCCATTATGTTAGGTACTGCGGATGCACAACGCTGCCAGCCCTCGCTGACAGCAAGCATTCTAGTTCCAGGAGGCAGGCAGAGAAGAATGAAATAGCACCCTGTTAGCAGTGCTACAAAGGAGACAAGGAGCCCACCCACATATTAGAGAAAAGCCCTTCTTAGGAAGGAGAGTGACCTGTAATGACCACAGGGGGGGTCTCTACAGGGCCCTCCAGCCACCCACCAGCCTCTACTCAGTGCTGCCATGTGCCAGGCAATAGGGGTACAGAGATGAGAGACGAGATCTTGGCCCTCCAGAAGTTTACAGATTTAGGACATGACTTGTCTAACGCCTGTGACCCTAGGTGAAGAAACAGAGTCTAGAAAGAAGGGGTACAAAAACCCACCTTGCCCTCACACACCGATCTCAACCTGGGTTTTTCTATCTGGGCCACAGCAGGAGGGTCCCAGGAGGGCGACGCCTCCCTTGAGTCACAATTCTTCCTCAGCCCCACACACCAATGCTGCTAGAAAACATGTGTTTTGGGGTGAGGCCGGATGATGAGATTAGAGACATTCATATTTAAGCTTTTTAGAAACCACCCTGGTCCCAGCTTAGGAGAGATTCTCTGACAATTTGAGTCAGGGTCTCCTGGATGCTAAGTGGTCCTGAGGAGCAGTAATTCACTCAGTCCCCAGCCCTCTTAAACTATTCTTTTCCATTTCCCCTCAACGAGTACAGTTTTAAAGTCACCCATTCTGCCTAACTATTCACAGGAAAAGAAGTTTAATATCAAATATACCAAATGCTTTGCTTTGGGCAGATACTGACATTTCAAATGGCAACACCAACCAAGTAGCAACTGGCATCCCCTTGAGAACATACATGACATTATTCTGTAATTTTATCTTTTTACAGGTTGATGGACACCTAACCAGGAGCTCCGCAGGGCAGCAGCCGTGTCTTACTAGTAACTCCATCCCCGCCCCAGGCCTGACACAGCCTGGGACACAGCATGAGCTCAAAAGGTGTTTGCTGAGAAAAGAAATCATCCCACGTAGGGAGTCAATTCTGTCAGTTGGCTGGCAGAAAAGAAATCAAGCTAAAGACTTAAAAATACCTCAAAAAAATTATACCAGTTGTCTTTATTTGAAGAAGACCTCATAACGCTAATTGGAATTTCAAAACCAGGGTAGAGAAATAACAACATGAAGAAGGCAGGTAATACACCAGCAATTGACTCTCTTGAGTCAGTTCCATCCAATGCAGTCTAACAGATTCCCGAGGGCCTTCTGTGACCAAAGGCTTATGGTGATACGGCTGTCACATGCGCCCAGAACCCTTGGGTTTGTAACCGCAACACCTTCCTCTGGGGAACCACTCCCTCTCTCTTGTGCCAATCAACAAGCCAGTCTCCTGGCCAGAATGACTGGCCAAAGGAGGAATATGTGACCTGAGCTGTGCCAAAAGGAGGAGGATCCTTTGTTAGGCTCTTACACGTGGATGTGGGGAGGGTGCTGGGGATTGAAACAGTCTGCGGTGAGGCCTCCAAGGTGCAAGACAAAGGGAGAGAGTGAAGTAAGGGCACAGAGATCCAACAAGGTGGTCCGAGCCCCTAGGACCCCTGCATTCACAGACCTCCCCCCCAACCCCACCCCACAGTTACCAGAAATGTAAAAGACTCGCTTTTGCTTATACCATCATTTTAGCAGAGTTTCTACCACTCAACCAAAAGGCTCCTATGAAGCTGCTGTCCAGTGAGCAACAGAACTTGAGCAATTTTCTCTGCCGGTTGCAGCATAAAGTAGATGATCATGGTAGAAGGCAGACAAAACCAACTCTAATGGAGACAAAAGACATAAACGTGGTTATCTGCATTCTCTAGAGGAGAGTTTCTTCCCATTGTGTTTTCATATGTGCATCTCTCACCAGATGGCCACTACCTCTCTGTGTCTACAGCCAGGCCCTAATCACCTAAGGAGATTCCCAGATGCTTGGGAGAGATATAATTTCAAGACAGAATAAGGGCTTCTGATGAACTGCCAGAGAATGGTTCTTGGAATCAAAAGGTCAGAAGCAGTGAGAGCCAGAATTTCTTAATTGCTGTTCAGGAAAATTTCCAAAACCTATTGAGAAAAAGAATTACTCCCACAAATAAGTCCCCTGATGACTCATCTGAGAATAAGATCAAGATGTTGACAGTCTTCTGGCTAGGAGGTTACACTCTAGAGAGCTGGATGAGAACATTTTAATGTGGTATTTTCCAGTGATATGAAAAGCCACTCACGTACCCCAAACAGAAAAGAATCCCACGGATTTCAGCAGTTTAGGTGTGACTCTGTAAGAGTGGGTGGGCTGCGTCATTTTCATTTTTACTTATTTCTGTGGTTAGTTTCCAACATGACGTGGTCTCTTCTCTCCACTCAGCCCAAGGTGGGCAGTTAGATAGTGGGAGAGTCTAGAGAGGCCATGGAAGGCGGACACTAAGGATGGCCAAGGAGGCCATCACCACTAGGAAAGGCAAACAGATATGAGGGCTGAGGATCAACCACTTAAATAAGCTACTGTTAAGAATAAAAGACAAAAAATTGTAAAAGCAACTATGACTACAATAAACCATGAAGGGATAGACATGAAGATGCAAAATACAACGTCAAAAGCACAAAGTGTGCAGGAGGGCAATAAAAAAGATCTTTTAGAATGTGTTTGAACTGAAATGACCACCAGTTTAAAACAAGTAGATACAGTCATAAATCAACATACATGAGTCCCATGGTAACCACGTATCATAAAACTACACAGATACACAAAAAACTAGAAGGAAACAGAAGCAGACAACTAAAGAAAATAAACCACAAAGGAAGAAACAGAAAAAACAGACACAGAAGAACTACAAAAACAACAGGAAAACAAGCAATAAAGTGGTAATAAGTACATACTCATCACTAATTATTTTAATATCAACGGACTAAATGCTCTGATCAAAAGACACAGGGTCAATGACTGGATGAAAAATAAGACCCATCTATATATTGTTTATAAGAGACTCACTTCAGAGCTAAAGAGACATACAGACTGAAAGTGAGGGGATGGAAAAAAATATTTCATGCCATTGGAAATGACAAGAAAGCAGGTGTAACACTATTCACATCAGACAAAAAGACTTTAAAACAAAGTCTATGACAAAAACTTAAGGGCCCTATATAATGATAAAAGACTCAATACCAGAAGAGGATATTACACTTGTTAACATATATGCACTCAATACTGAAGCACCTAAATATATATACCTGTTAATATATATGCATCCAACACAGAAGCACCTAAATATATACACCTGTTAACATATAGGCATCCAATATAGGAGCAGAGACATAAATGAAGAAACTGACAATAAAACAATAATAGTAGCGGACTTTCAACATGCAACTTACATCAATGGACGGATCACCCAGACAGAAAATCAATAAGGCAATAGTGGTCTTAAATGATACAATTGACCAGGCGGACTTAAAAGATATCTACAGAACACTCCATTCAAAAACAGCAGAATACACATTCTTTTCAAGTGCACATGCAACGTTCTGCTAGGCCACAAAATAAGCCTCAACAAATTTAAGAGAACAGAAATTATATCAAGCATTTTTTTCAGACTTCAACAGTACAAAACTAGAAATCAATTACAGAAAGAAAAGTGGGAAAAGCAGAAACGTGGAGACTAAATAACATGCTACTAAAAAAGCAATGGGTCAATGAAGAAATCAAAGAGGATATCAAAGAATACTTCGAGACAAATGAAAATGGAGACACAACTTTACAAAATCTATGAGATGCAACAAAAGCAGCTCTAAGAGGGAAGTGTACAGTGATACAGGCCTTCTACAAGAAACAAGAAAAATCTCAAGTAAATAACCTAACCTAACATCTAAAAGCATCAAAAAAAGAACAAACAGAGCCTAAAATCACTATAGGGAAGAAAATAATAAAAATCAGAGAGAAAATAAATAAAATAGAGACTAAAAAAACAACAGAACAGATCAATGAAATCAAGAGCTATTTTTTTGGAAAAGATTAACAAAATTGATAAACCTTTAGCTAGGCTTACCAAAGAAGAAAACAAAGAAAACTCAAATAAACAAAATAAGAAATGAAAGAGAAGAAATGACAAATGATGCTACAGAGGTACAAAAATCTTAAGAGAATGCTATGGACAGTTATGTGCCATAGAAATATACAACCTGTCAAAACTGAATCAAGAAGAAACAGGTAATTTGAATGGACAGATCTCTAGAAGTTAAACAGAATCGGTAAAAACAAAAACAAAATGAAAAAACCAACTCCCTGCAAACAAAAGTCCAAGACTGGATAGCTTTACTGGGGAATTTTAACCCACATACAAAGAACTTGTATCTATTTTTTTCAAACTATTCCTAAAAACTGAAGAGGACAGACCACTCCCAAATTCATTCTATGAGGCCATCAATTCCCTGATACCAAAACCAGACAAAGACACTACCAAAAAAAAAAAAAAAAAAAAAAAAAGAGAGAGAGGGAGAGAGGGAAAATTATAGGCCAATATCTTTGATGAATGTAGATGCAAAAACCCTCAATGAAACATAAGGAAACTGACAACAACAATACATACAAAGAGTCATATACCATGATTAAGTGGGATTTATTCTAGGAATTCAAGGATGGTTCAATATTCACAAATAAATCAATGTGGTACATACACCACATTAACAAAAGGAAAGATAAAAATCACATGATCAAAGACAT
This sequence comes from Vicugna pacos, assembly GCF_048564905.1. Classification (NCBI taxonomy): domain Eukaryota; kingdom Metazoa; phylum Chordata; class Mammalia; order Artiodactyla; family Camelidae; genus Vicugna; species Vicugna pacos. The sequence continues at coordinate 10,713,307 of NC_132991.1, read as the reverse complement.
AGAAAAAGCATCTGACAAAATTCAATATCCATTCATGATGAAAACTCTCAAAGTTGATGTAGAGGGAACATATATCAACGTAATAAAGGCCATTCATGACAAACCCACAGCTAACATCATAGTCAACAGGAAAAAGCTGAAAGCTCTTCCTCTAAAACCAAGAATAAGACAAGAATGCTTACTCTTGCCACTTCTATTTAACATAGTATTGCAAGTCCTAACCACAGCAATCAGACAGAAAGAAAGAGAGAGGGAGAGAGAGAGAAAGATATCCAAAGGGAAAGGAAGATGTAAAACTGTTGCTATTTGCAGATGACATGGTACTACATATAGAAAATCCTAAAGTCTCCACCAAAACACTATTAGAACTAATAAATGAATTCAGCAAGGCTGCAGGATAACAAGATTAATATACAGAAATCTGTTGTGTTTCTACACACTAATAATGAACTGCCAGAAAGAAAAAAAATTGTTTAAAATCTCATTAAAAATACCTAGAAATAGACTTAACCAAAGAGGTGTAAGACCTATATGCTGAAAACTATAACACATTGATAAAGGAAACTGAAGATGATTCAAAGAAATGGAAAGATATCACCTGCTCTTGGATTGGAAGAATTAACATTATTAAAATGGCCATACTACCCAAAGCAATCTACAGATTTAATGTAATCCCTATCAGAATACCCATGACATTTCTCACAGAACTGAAACCAATAACCCTAAGATCTATATGGAACCATAAAAGACCCCAAATTGCCAAACAATACTGAGAAAAAAGAACAAAGCTGGAAGTAATATGCTCTCTAACTTCAGGGTATGCTACAAAGCTACAGAAACCAAGATAGCATGGTACTGGCACAAAAAGAGATACACAGATCAACGCAACAGAATAGAAAGCCCAGAAATAAATCCATGCACCTATGGTCAATTTATTTATGACAAAGGAGGCAAGAATATATGATAGAAAAAAGTCTCTTCAACAAGTGGTACTGGGAAAACTGGACAGTTACATGTAAAAGAATCAAATTAGAACATTTCCTCACACTATATACAAAAAAACTCCTCAAAATAGATTAAAGATCTAAATGTAAGACCTGCCACTACAAAATCCTAGAAGAGAATATAGGCAGAACACTCTTTTTTTTTTTTTACTGAATTATGGTCTTTTTACTATGTTGTGTCAATTTCTGGTGTACAGCACAATTCTTCAGTCATACATGAATATACATATATTCATTTTCACATTCTTTTTCACTGTGAGCTACTACAAGATATTGAATATATTTCCCTGCACTATACAGTATAAACTTGTTTGTCTATTTTATATACACCTGTGAATATCTGCAAATCTCGAACCCCCTATTTATCCCTTCCCACCTTCCTGCCCCTTGGCAGAACACTCTTTGACATAAATCACAGCAATATTTTCTTTGATCTGTTTCCAAAGGCAAGAGAAATAAAATAAAAAATAAACAAATGGGACCTAAAAGCTTTTGCACAGTGAAGGAAACCACTTACAAAATGAAAGGACAATCTATGGAATGGGAGAAAATATTTGCAAATGATATGACCAATAACGGGTTAATATCCAAAATACAAAAACAGCTCATACAACTCAATATCAAAAAAAAACCAAAGAACCCAATTAAAAAATTGGCAGAAGACCTGAATAGACATTTTTCCAAAGAAGACATACAGGTGGCTAACAGGCACATGAAAAGATGTTCAACATTGCCAATTATTAGAGAAATGCAAATCAAAACCACAATGAGTTGTTATATCTGTTAGAAAAGCTATCATCAGAAAGTCTACAAATAACAAATTTTGGTGAGGATGTGGAGAAAAGGGAACCCTTATATACTACTGGTGAGAATGTAAATTTGTGCAGCCACTGTGGAAAACAATATGTAGGTTCCTCAAAAGATTAAAAACAGAGCTACCCTATAATACAGTAATTCCTCTCATGGGTATATATCCCCCCAAAATGAAAACAGTAATTCAAAAAGATACATGTACCCTAATGTTCACAGCAAAATTATTTACAATTGCCAAGACACAGAAGTAAACTGAGTGTCCATCAAAATACAATTTATATGGAACCACAAAAGACCTAGAATTGCCAAAGCATTACTGAAGAAAAAGAAAGAGGCTGGAGGAATAACTCTCCCAGGCTTCAGACAATACTATAGAGCTATAGTAATCAAAACAGCATGGTACTGGTACAAAACCAGACATATGGACCAATGCAACAGAATAGAGAGCCCAGAAATGAACCCACAAACTTTTGGTCAACTAATCTTCGACAAAGGAGGCAAGAATATACAATGGAATAAAGACAGTCTCTTCAGCAAATGGTGTTAGGAAAACTGGACAGCAGCACGTAAATCAATGAAGATAGAACACTCCCTTACACCATACACAAAAATAAACTCAAAATGGATCAAAGACTTAAACATAAGACAAGATACAATAAACCTCCTAGAAGAAAATATAGGCAAAATATTATCTGACATACATCTCAAAAACGTCTCCTAGAACAGTCTACCCAAGCAATAGAAATAAAATCAAGAATAAACAAACGGGACCTTACAAGCTTCTGCATAGCAAAGGAAACCATAAGCAAAACAAAACAACAACCTATGGAATGGGAGAAAATTCTTGCAAATGATGAAACTGACAAAGGCTTGATTCTAGAATATATAAGCAGCTCATATGAATTAATAAGAAAAAAACAAACAACCCAATCCAAAAATGGGCAGAAGACCTAAACAAGCAATTCTCCAAGGAAAAAATACAAATGATCAATAGGCACATGAAAAAATGCTTGATATCACTAATTATCAGAGAAATGCAAATCAAAACTACAATGAAGTATCACCTCACACCAGTCAGAATGACCATCATTCAAAAATCCACAAATGACAAATGCTGGAGAGGCTGTGGAGAAAAGGGAATCGACACTGCTGGTGGGAATGCAGTTTGGTGCAGCCACTGTGGAAAACAGTATGGAGATTCCTCAAAAGACTAGGAATAGACTTACCATATGACCCAGGAATCCTGCTCCTGGGCATATATCCCAGAAGCAACCTTACTTCAGAAAGACACCTGCTCCCCAATGTTCATAGCAGCACTATTTACAATAGCCAAGACATGGAAACAGCCTAAATGTCCATCAACAGATGACTGGATAAAGAAGATGTGGTATATTCATACAATGGAATACTATTCAGCCATAAAAATGACAACACAATGCCATTTGCAGCAACATGGATGTCCCTGGAGAATCTCATTCTAAGTGAAGTAAGCCAAAAAGAGAAAGAAAAATACCATGTGAGATCGCTCATATGTGGAATCTAAAAAAAAAAAAAGAAGAGAAAATAAATACAAAACAGAAACAGACTCACAGACATAGAATATAAACTTGCGGTTACCAAGGGGGCGGGGGGTGGGAAGGGACAGACTGGGAGTTTGAAATTTGTAGATACTAACAGGCATATGCAGGATAGATAAACAAGATTATACTGTATAGCACAGGGAAATATATACAAGATCTTGTGGTAGCTCACAGCGAAAAAGAATGCAACAATGAATATACATATGTTCATGTATACTGAAAAATTGTGCTCTACACTGGAATTTGACACAACATTGTAAAATGACTATAACTCAATAAAAATGTTTTTAAAAAGATGAATGAAAAAGATATGTTGTGTGTGTGTATATATACGTATATACATATATATACATGATATATCACATATAGAAAGACACAATGGAATATTACTCGGCCATAAAAAGGAATGAAATTCTACCATTTGCAACAATTTGGATGGACCCAGAGAGTATTATGCTCACTGAAATAAGACAGAGAAAGGCAAATATTGTATGTTACCATGTATATGTAGAATCTAAGAAGTAAAACAAACAAATATATATATCAAAACAGAAACAAACCCATAGATACAAAAAACAAACTAGTGAATGCCAGTGGGGAGAATAAAGAAGGGAAGGGAAAGATAAGGTATGGGATTAAGAGGATATATTGCACAGCACAGGGAAATACAGGTATTATTTTGTAATAACTTTAAATGGAGTATACTCTTTAAAGATACTGAAACATTATGCTGGACGTGAAAGTAATATAGTATTGTGAATCAACTATATTTATTTTTAACTGAAGTATAATAAGTTACAATGTGTCAATTTCTGGTGTACAACATGATGTCCCAGTCATGCATTTATATACATATATTCATTTTCATATTCTTTTTCATTAAAGGTTATTATAAGACATTGAATATACTTTAATTTAAAAAAACACTGAAAAAAAAAAGTACCTGACACAGAGAAGGCATTTTAGGGTAGAGTCTTCCGATTCCCCAAGACAGATCTGTGCCTCTAGATCTATAAAATGTTTTCAGACCCTGTTTCAGGGAGATGCTGACCAAAAAATGATTTAGTTACAGAAGAGTCACAATGCAGTATGGTTGGTTACTACGTGGCACTGAGGAGAGTCCCTTCCTGCCCTTCCAGGGAACTTGCACCTTCCTTGCCCAGCCTTGCTTGGCTCAGCTTCCTTCCTTTCCCTCTGGGATAGCAGAGTGGAAGCATCTGGGGGACAGTCAAGCTTTTTGTTTTCTGCAGATCACATCAATAGAATGCCAAAATGCAGTGAGCACGTTAGACACCAACATCACAGAGCACGCTGGTGCCTCACCAAGCACATTCTGGGAAGGGTGTGGCCCTCTGGAAACACAGGGAGATGGTGCTCCTTGGCGGGAGCCTGCCGACACTCATGAATCATACAGCTGGGAGCTTCTTCACTTTCTTCTTCCCTGCTGCTTTATAGGAACCACATTCAATTAAGTTACATATCTTAGTGATTTGCTATGAAACACATGGACCGTGTACCATGGTACACTGTCATAAGAACTTGTGAATTTTACAATGAAAAGGAAGCCTGCATATGTTTTTTTTTTTTAACTTAATTTGTATTTCTCAGTACCTGTTGACTTTCCAACCGCCTACATCAGGCAAGCTGTCTGATTCATTCCTCAGTCACACAAAATCATTTTCACACTTTAATCCACCAAAAATGATCATGTCTCCTTTCTTTACTAAGCAAAAATCTCATCCTAATTTGACTTCCCCTCCTGAGAATTCCTCCATCCCATCTCTACTCTTAAGGGTTTCATTACTGAGCTCCTGAAGGGAGGAGCATGAATTTCAGGTGAACTGCCAGTGTCTGGTTTCAGCCCAACTGATGCAGTAAGCTTAAAGAGAAAAGCACACAGTGGTGGGCAGCCCTAGCAGGGCCCCACATTCTCTGCAAAGGCGGTGGGATGTATGTGTCTGCATATACGTAATTACATTATGTGAAACTGTAACATTTGTCTTGTGAGGAGATGTTTGTCTCGGGAGGAGTGTTTCCTTTGCTGGCTTTGATGAAACAAGTGGCAATCTTAGGGTGGCCACCTGGCAAGGAACTGAGGGCAGCCTCCAGCTGAGAGCCAGCTAGAACTGCTGACCTCAGCCAGCAGGTGCCAATGAACTGAATGCTGTCAACAGCCATGTGAGCTGAGAAGTGGATCCTTCCACAGTCGAGCCTCAGGTGAGACTGCAGCCCAGATCAGCACCTTCACTGCAACTTTGTGAGAGCCTGAAACAAAGGACCTTGCTACACTGTGCCCAACTGCTGACTCACAGAGACTGTGAGATATAAATGTATGTTGTTTTAGACCACTGTATTTGTGGTAATATTGCTACATAGCAATACATAACCAAATACACAAACAGACAAAGAGAAAAGCACCCCTGACATCTGAGAGCTAACATGGTACTCTCAGCAAAGCCCTGATGTTGCTGACAGCTGGACTGCATGCATAGTAGGCTTTGGTGTTAAATACAAACAATTCCAAAGAACCTCAGCATCAGACAGGCCACAAAGAGCAAAGCAAAACCATGACCACTACTCTGTAACCATGTTTGTACATGGATGAAAACCTGAACACTGATCAAATCCCCCAAATGAGAAAACAACCCCTTATACTGGCTAATATGAGCTCATAGCTTTAACTTTGATTCAGTCCTCCTGTCTTTGAGAGAAGATTTATTTAGATACCCATTTATTGAACTGCCCTTCTTTAAAGCATCCAATACAGAGAAAGGCTACCCCACTTTCTTGTACCTTCCCCCAAACGGCCTAACACAAGTCTGAAACCCACAGTAAGTCTTTTCTGACGTCTCCTTACTGAGATGCTGTATGGTTCCCATTGGTACATGGTCGCCCTCACTACAACCAGCAAGGCACCCAGCCTGTTCAGCTCAGGTGTGTTCCTAATGGTCTTTGGCTGGAAGGCACTGTCAAAACAACAGCAAACAAAGAAAGCAAATAACAACAAGAAGAAAAGCAAACATGACTTTATCACGGAACTTGCATAAAAACAGAAGCATGAACCAAAAAAGCAAGAATGACTACGTAGACAGTTTAAGTCAGATACAGAACACACGTACACAACAGAGTACCTCTAAAAGAGTGTAAATAAATAATTTGATGAACGGTATTAGGATGAGTGGAAAGGAGCAGGAAAGCTGAGACAGAGTCACATTTTAGACTAAATAAAAATGAACTCTAGGTTAAAAGATCAAACACAATTTATGAAAAATGAGATGAAATGTAATGAATTATTTTATCAGATCTATGCAAAAATGACAACTCTTTCATTTGGAAACAAAACCAAAAAGACTGATCAATTTAGGGACAAATACCTTGCATATAATGAAAAGCAACAGACAAATAAAAGAATAGCCCGAGAATACTTGCGTCATTGTGACAAAATATTTAAATCTAGAAGAGACTTCATTCAAATTTTCAAGGAACACATCATATATCCAAAAGATAAATGAGTAAAGGACATAGAAAACAGAGCAAACAAAAACACGGAGCCACGTTCAGTCCTCTCAGTGGTCCAAAGATGTGCCATTTTACAGCTACTAACGTGGCAAGTCAGACAAATGAGCACTCAAAGCTGGAAATGCTGGGGTCATGCTGGGAAGCCCCTTCACGGAGACAGTACTTTACACTGTTACAAATTATTTGTTAAGCAACATAAAGGAGTCACAACCCAATCATCCAAGTCCCAGGAAATCTTTTTGTAGAAACTATCTGCTCAGATTTCACAACAGCATTACCAACGATGGTAAACAGAAACAACTTAAAAATTGAACAAGAGAGAAATGTCTAATGAATTGTGCTGTGTTAACACATGTTTATTCAGTGTTCAAGTAACTATGAAGGCTAGTAACATGGAAACTGTTTAGGATTTAATGTGACAAAAAAATTCTGACAATAAAAGTGCAGATAAAGGCTGCCATTAGCTACATAGCTATAATGTGCCAGGCACTATTTTATACATGTTGGTCACATTTCATTTAATCTTCACAACACCTTGCCAGGAAAGTAGTATTATCCCGATTTTATAGATGAAGATACTAGAGCAAAGAGGTTAAATAAACTGCCCAAGGTCACATAGCTGGGGAGTCAGGGAGACAGACATGAACCAAGACAGGACCCCAAAGGCTGTGTTTTTAATTACACTGTTCTGTGTCTTTCATAGACACACAGGACGATTGCAACTAGGTACCACCGTGGGTATCTGGGGGCAAACACTGAAATATAATGTGCAAACGTGAAATAACTGTGATTTGGGAACAGGATTAAAGGCAACTAAATTTTAAAAACCATTGTCTTTAGTAATATATGACCTACCCAACGCAAGCAACAATCAGGCAGTGCACTTGTGAACTCCAATCCTCCGTAGGAAGTTTTAATTAGACACGGCCTTGGAAAAAGACCTGTCCAAAACGACTTCCAATTTCACTCTTTTCTGGCAGAACGGAATGGAGGTAGAGAATGAAGAACATCAGCATGCAGCCACCAGAGGGTGAGGAGGCGAAAACTCAGGGGAGAAAGAGACCCGGAAGGAAACATGGAATTGCCAAGCTGACTGGGAAGACAGGGAAGCTTCAAGACTCCCAGACAAAGAGAGGAGGACTAGGGAGCGTCTGCCTGCGTGCTCCCTCTCGTATAATAATCTGAGCTCCTATCTGCTTACAGTGGGCAAGTATGAGGATAAATCAGAGTCCCTGTGGAAACAGCAGTGAGTGCCCCAACCTTCTGACTTTTTGTCACTCAGCAGTGTCACGTGGCAACCAAAGGGCAGGTGCAGACTCACACCTGCGTGCAGGTGTGCATGCCGACAGCAAACCAAGACGCTGTCGTCTTGGGCAGTGAATTAATCACTCTTTCACAGCTACATCCTCAAGTCTTTTGACTTTATTGGTACTTTTAGGAAGACCCAAGTCTTTTTCTGGTCAAATTTCAGGTGGTAAATGAAAAGTGAGGTTACTCTGGATTCTATGAAAGTTGGATTAGAAAGCCCATGTTAAGAAGCACTGACTTGGGGGCTGGGGGAACCAGAGAACCCCAACCCCAGACATTCTGTGTCATTTGTAAAATTTAGTTTATGACATTACATAAGTTTCATGTGCACATTTTGACTTCTGTATACACTACAGTGTGCTCCCCATCGAAAGTTTAGTTTCCGTCTGTCACTGTATTGTAGACCCCCTTTGCCATTTCGCCCTCCTCCAGCCCCCTTCCCCTTGGGTAACCACTGCTCTACACCATTTTACTCCGTCTTGCTCAGAAGGCCCCTCGCTTGGTGGGAAACGACCACGTGCTGTGTTTACAGATTATAACCTACAGATTACAGGTGACACCTGTTTCCCAACTACATGAAGTGTGCAACCGTTTCAGAAGAGTACTGCACAGAGGGTCAGGGCAGAGCTAATCTGTCATCAAGGCTTCTGAGACAGGGTGAGCAGAGCTGAGAGCTTCACAGACATCAACATTTCAGGGGGCCACACTGAGTAGGGCTGGAGAAGGAAGGACGTGAGACAATGCCCTGTAAATCTGGCTTCACCCACACTCCATCTCAGCCCAGCCGGAATCAGTTATGTGCCAAATGATTAATCACTGTCTCCCTGAAATAGTCAAGGTCCTGCTGCCTATTCTTAGGATGGAAAAAAAAATGTCTAATGCTGAAATATGACTTTCAGGCTTTTGTTCATTCCATACCCTTTTAATAAAGTAGAACACACAATTTTGCCTTGGGCTTGGCTGAGTTATGGGGTTCATTTCCTAAGCAGCACAGCTGCATCCCTCAGCCCCATTACCAAACTGAGCCCGAGATACAGGAAGCCTAGTAGAGAAGGAAAAATTCTGGGCCGTAACTAAGGCATCCATTTATCAGATGCAGTAACAGCTCTGAGAGACAGGTTTTCTCTTTATAATTACAGAAAAACAGGTGCTACAGAAGAAAATGAATCCAGCTAATGTGCAAACGCAGAGGGTGCTGCGTGGCATGTGCTTCTGACAAACGTGGCTGATGAATTACACCCGGCCTCCATCACTGCTGGGAGGAGGTAGGGAAGCGGGAGAGCCAATCCTGGAGGGACTGTCCGAGGCACCTGCTCCAGTGGGGTCCCCACGTACCTTCTCTGCGTACTCAGACACAATCTGCTTGATCTCGGCTGAGCAAAGACCCACGATCTGGCCCACGGAGCTGGCGGTCAGACGGCTCTGCAATCACAGGGAGGGGTACTCTTAAGGCCAGGCACTGTGCCAAACACTGGAGCCCCCGGGCACTCTGAGTGTTGCAGCAAAACTGACAAACTTCCCAGGGAAAAGTAATTGGGCTTTTGCTCATGTGTTCGTCAGTGAGGAAGGGAGAAGACGAGCCTCAGGACGAACGTCTCTTCCTCCTGGGTCACTCAGCTGACTGTGTGAGAGTCTCCTCAGCCCCTGGGGCATCTTTGGAAAATCACTCTTCACCATTTACATCCCATCCCAAGGTCTTTACTCTGAGAGCCACTAGAGAGTCTGAAGGGAACTTGGCGGGCATAGGATTCAAACTAAAAAAGAAGTACCAATGGGAGAGGATGAGGGATCTCCGAATTCCTGAAGTCTCTCCTGCCACAGGCCTTTCCTGCCCTAAAAAGGAATTCTCCTTTCAAAGCACTTGGTTGAAACTTTTGGACAGGCCCTGCACTCTGGGAGCAGCAACTCTAAATTCGGTATTCTATCTTCTGCCTGGACGGTGTAGGAGGGAAACAGAAGACAAGGGCTCCTGTGGCATGGGATGAGCTCGTGGTGATGGAGAGGCGGTGCCGAACCACGGCTCTCCCACAGACGCCCTTGAGATGCCACCCTAGCTGGGCCCTCCTGTCTTCACAAGGGGCCTTCAAGTCTCCCTCCCGGAGGTTCCCACGGACGGTAACACTATGCATGTATGAAAAGCTTCCCAGAAGATCCCGAGGAAACAGGGAGCACTGAGTGCTGAAGAGAGAGGGCTCTGAAGGCGGTCACAGGGAGGAGGTCCCCCTATAACAGAGCGGGGTGGTTCCAAGTGTGCATCTCCGCCCCATGCCCTCCCACACGACCAGCCCCGCCTCACCTCCTCATTGGCCATGGCAGTCATCGTGGTCATCAGCGACTGAATACGCTGCTGAAAGAGGAACAGGGAGAAGCAGCAGTGAGCAGGTCTGACCACGCAGGACTTAAGCAGTACGTCTAAATGGGTTTTCGCAGCAGAATCCAAGGGCTGTTTCACCCCATCTCGTTTTAAGGTGAGCCTCACGAGAGGTGATGAAAGGAAACCGAGAAGGGTGGGGAAGGCCAGCCCACAGCTGCGGGAAGCAGCTGGCCATTCTGGAAAGCTGGTGATGAAGGTGAAATTTCTCCCCAATTTACACAGAGACCTGGGGGTGGGCGGGCTCCATGGACCACCCACCTCTTCAGCAGCTTGCAGCTCGTCTTCCTCATGGGTGTCCTCTTTTTCTGCAACCGACAGCCCTGTGGGTAGCGCTGTTTTCTTGTCTTCAGCCTGGAAGGGAAGATGTGGAAATAGCTAAGCACTCAAGTTAGAGAACCAGCAGAGAAAGGACAACACTGTAAAAGGGCAGGAGTCTGTGAAAGAAGACACAGATATCTGGAGAAGTGACCCAGCTCCCAGGAAAGAAGGCAAAATCCAGAGACCTGAGCTCCCCCTCCAACCACAGGCCGAGCGGGTGGAGCCGTGCACCTTGCCCAGTGCTGTCTCCACTCCTGAACTGCGAGCAGGTTAAACTCCTATCAGGTCACACGCCTCTGCCAGACTTATCCTAACCCTTTGATTGGGCCTTACCCTACCTTAATACCTTCAAGAGCAGATCACTGGCTTAAGAGTGTTTTTTTTTCAGTTGAGACCCACTGGTGGGATGTGAAAGTAATTTAGCAGGTATGACTGGCGTCAGAATAAATTAAACAAAAATAACCGAACAGATCAGCATGCATGACAGGTAGTAAAGGGTTAAGTCCTGCTTCACGAAACTTTTGTTTTGGGGACCATGTCTTCGCGCGCGCGCACGCGCGCGCGTGTGTGTGTGTGCACGCAAGCAAGCGTGCGTGCGTGCATGTATGTACTGAGTCATGATGAAAAACAGAATTCCTACTTTCAAGGGGGGTCATCAAGCTTTGAAAACCACTGGTCTAAGGGATAAAAACTGAAACAGCCTGACCTGGTGATCAAGCTATGCTTCGGACCCAAGCTCAGGCTCTAAACATACCACACCGCACTCATGACACCTGGACTAATGACTGCTCCCCAAACCTGGCCTGTGGGTCCGGAGTCCTTGGTTTTAGCTCCATCTCTGCATGTACCCGCTGGAGACCTCAGGCTTACAGTCTCTGGATATCAGAGTCTTCTAGGGTTGAATGAAAGGACTGGCCTCAGATCCTCTTCCCAGACCATCCCGATTCTGGGCTGCCTTTCTAGGGCAAGCCTATGACTGACCCTGGGGAACAGTCTGAGCTCCAACATATATGTACAGGTGACAAGACTTCCAGTTCAAATGTGCCATTGGACGTAAGAATGATAAGACCAGCCCAATGTCAATACTATTTCCTGGGCATCTCATGAGTTCTCCAATCTAACCAAATAGCCTATTTCAGAACATGGTCACATACACAGACGTTCTCTCACCATGTGAGGAGTGCTCAGGGCCCAGGGACTGGACTTCATCTTTACAGTTTTAGCGTTATCACAGCCCACATGTTTGACCCTGGGGCCATGACTTTCAATCACCCTTCACTTCCAGGCCCACGATGAGGTGCAGAGCTGGGGACATCAGGAGAAAACTGCAGTGGCCAAAGGCAGCCTGCACAGCCCCGCTGCCCAGGGTCACCCGCGGACCAGAGTCAGTGTCAGACAGGGGCAAAGGGGAGGGGCATGTCCATCTCTCAAACATTCTCTCCCATTCTCCAGGCTTTTCTTACCTTTTCTGTTTTGCTCTGGCGGCTAAATCCATATCTCCTGAAAGCCAGAAAAGAGGAGTTCAATTACTATTCAAAAAACAAATTTGGTCAAACGCATTTTGGTTGGATTTCTACATGAAAAGCATCAAAGAGAATTTAGACTATTTGCTGCCTGGAGAACCTGCTTCAACTGCCGTGACCACAAACCTATTTCAATGCTTTCAAATAAAGGTCCAGCCATTCTATTTGCCATGTAAATACTGTAAATGGGGACTCTCAGTGCAGAGAACGACATTCTCTTTAAGTGCAATCATCACTCTGAATCAGGAACCGCATTTCAAATGCACAGTTTAAGCTAAAATATCTGTACAAATAAATGCGAATGTGTTTGCTCAGGCTAAACATGCTTTCTAATGACTACTTCCATAGCCTCATTCCAGGCCATTTTTTATTCTCAAACACAACCCAAGCACGATGCCAACAGAATGTTGTCTGTTCACTTCATGCAACTTTAAATTCAAAGAAACTCACAAATGCACTTTAGTTTAAATTAGTTTATTTTCAGGTTCTAATTCATAACTATTTTTTTAAAGCAATGCAAAACCCATTCAACCTAAAACTAAAACCATAATGCAAAGCACCCAAACTCACTTACCTTTAAAGAGTTTATGAGGAAATAAAATTGCAACCATTTAGGAAAGAACAAGCTAGGGACCCCACTCTGCCCTCAACTCACAGCACGATGCCTCACTGGCTGGGTTGGTGTGCCAGCCTCTCACCTGGTCTCGGCTCCCATCCCTTCTTCAACTTCCCGCTGGGCTGACCGCCCCTGTCAAGGGCAGGAGGAAGCAGGCCCTCCTCGGCCCTGTCACGAAGGCCTCCCTGCCACAGTCCTCCTTAACAAACTGCTTGGCCTCACCTCCACCCTCCTGCACGCCCACCGCCTGAGCAGCCCGCTCTGTGCACACTGGGCTGTTCTCTGCCTCCTTCAGTTGTTCCAGTCCCTCCTCACACCTCAGCTCTAGGGCCACCTCTTCTTTGGAGCAGTTCCAGACTTCGCTTTGGATGTCTTTGGTTATTTCCAAAAGTCAATTCCACTCTCAGTCTGAAAAATCTCAATCTGGGTCCCGTGCTTGGCCTGCCAGGTGATGAGTGTGAAGGGAACCACACACCGGGACACAAAAGTTCTTAGGACTTTGCTGACAAATCCCAGGCTTATAGTTGAATCTGGCGTACAGGGTGGGCTGGGCAATACAAAGTCTGGACACTAGAGTCTTCGCTCTGCTGCCAGCCAGCTGTATGACACGGGGAAACTGCTTCGCCTCTCTGAGCTTTGTACCGCTGATGTGGGAATGCAAACATGACCCCAAGCCCTGTTTAAACAGCTCACACAGGATATCTATAAATCACCCCTGACAGTAGGGAGGGCTGGGAGGATACACAAAGGAGAGGCTGGGTGTTTCAGCTGGACACTTCTCTGAAGCTTCCCCCATGCACAAACACTCTGCCCTGGCTGATCCATCCCTGCATCTGTATGTGTTCCCCCTACTTCCTGGGCAGCAATCATGTCTAACTGACTGTTGGCATGTCTGCATCCTTCTCTAAGAAAATACAGAAATCAAGAAGCCAAAAGTATCACCTGACCTTGTAATAGGCTGTCATATAACTGGAGAGACCAAAAATCACTGCTGGGTACAGTGTGCCCAACCACCAGGCATAAATCCATAGGCCCAAAGTGCAGCAGACCAAAGGGAAATTCTGAGTATCCATGCACATTCAGGAAAGGACCTATGGCGTCTTCCCACACTGCAGAGGCAGGAAAACAAACAACTCTATTTCCCACACTCCTTTGCACCTGGGGTTCTGAATATCGTTTAGGTTCCATCAGTGAGATGCATTTGCTGGGGTTCTGAACGTGCAGCAGTCAGATGAGGAGAGAGCGAGAGCACAGTGGCCCCAGCCGGTTCTGGGCTAGGAGCCGTCACGGCGGTTTCTGACCTGGGCAGCAGTGCTGCGGTCTCTTGGTCAGTGGCTGCAGCACCAGCTTCCCAGTTCCACGGGCTGTTAGCTACCCTGCTTGATTACAGAGGTGGAAGCAGCATCCATGGGGGCCCAGTTCTAATGGGATGCATGGGAAATGGCCCTGCCCAGCCTAGATCCCATCTCCTAACTCTTCCCGTCCATCTCTGCAATCAGTCCCTTCTGCTGGAACACGTGGGAGGGTCCTGTGTCCTGGACCAGGAACCCTGACCAGCAGAAGGTCTCACCGAGTGTGCCGCTCCTAGACTTGTCCTTGCACCCTGGCAACTCTTCTGTTCTCCAGGCCTTTGACCTGCAGGGACCTTTAGCGCAGAAGACCCCCTCAGGCAGACAGCCCTCATCTAAGGCCCAGGCACTCTGTGGGTTTCCCAAATAAAGCAGCAAACAACCAAATCTGAATAATTCAATTCCTAGCTCCCATCTGCTCTTCCTTAAAGACAGAGGCTCTGGGAAGACTTTCCTGACCACCTAAAACTAGGTTAGGCCCCCTAGACATGCGCTGCGCTTCCGTGCTGACACCACCAAAGCACTCATCTCAGTGTACGACAGTTCTGTGCTTTGCGCAGTCTGTCTGCTGAGCTCCTGGAGGGGAGGAAATTTGCTTCATTCACTTTTTTCTTTACATTTTGAAATATGAGGTATAATTCACATAACACTAAATTCACCATTTTAGAGTGTATACACAGTACAGGTTTTTAGTGTATTATTTTGTGCAACCATCACTACTGTCTAATCCTAGAACAGTTCCATCACCCTAAGAAATCCACACCCAACATATAAATAGCACTCAGTCCCATCTCCCCCTCTCCTCTTCCCCTGGCAACCACTGATCTACTTCCTGTCTCTCTGGATGTGCCTATTCTGGGCATTCCCTGTAAATGGAATTAAAAATACGTGGCCTTTTGTGCTTGGTTTCTTTCACTTAGCATGCCTTCAAGGTTCATCAATATTACAGCATGAATCAGTACCTAATTCCTTTTTATGGCTAAGGAACTCCCCATTAGTATGCATACATCATATTCCGACTATCCTTTCCTCAGCTGGTAGACATCTGAGTTGCTTCCACTTGTTGGTGATTATGAATAGTGCTACTATGAATATTCACTTCTCTATCCCCAGCGCCTAGTCGTGCCTAGCACACAGTAGGTACTCAATTAATGCTTGCTGAATGAATGAAGAGCCCAGGTGATTTTCCTAAAGGACCCTTTCCTCCATGTGGCATGGCGGCAATGCTTCCCTGACAAAGAAGAGCTGTCCTCGGCTGCCTGTCAACGCCTGCCTCATCTGCTCACGGGTCCCGGTGTCTCTGGGAGGGACTCTTCCACGTAGTTTGAGCTTCATCAGGAGAACGTGATATCCCTTTATGGCCTATCATCCCTCACAAAGAACAAGGAGATCCTTCAACTTACTTCTATTGCAAATGCATTTACTTCCCTCTCATCCTTCCTAGGTACACTGCTCTACCCTACAACCTCCCTTTTCTCTTGCCCCGTCAGCCAGGCCCCTTCCTCCCAAGCGCCAGTCTGAGACGCAGGGTCATGTGCTCAGACGTGCTCCTGCCTTTCCCTCTGTTAGTGCCGATTCACCAACCCGGCTGATGTCTACACTGTCGGCCCTCTCACCACCCAGTCACGTCCTCACACCCTAGACCCAGTACTCGGTCTTCAGCATCAAGGATGTACACCTTCCAGAACAGAACAGTCCGAAAGAAACAGCATGGGAGCCACACATGTAACTTTAAATTAGTAGACTCACATGTCCCAGTTATTCCCAACATACTTAAACATACTGTGATAACTAAATAAAGCATGCATTTAAAAACTAAATTTAACTTCATTAAAATTAAAATTCTGTTCCTGAGCCACACTAGTCGCATTGTAAGTGCTCAGCAGCCATATGTGGCTTGTGGCTACCATACCGGACATCACAGTTCCAGAAAACTAGCCTTCAAGAACAGCTGGCCCGGGGCAAATTCAGGCAGATGTCAAACTGCCTGGGATCCAGAACAAAACAGGGACACTGCAGTCCTAAATACTGAGGGCTGCGGGCTCTGCTCATTCAGCAAGCACTTACTAAACACCTTCTGTGAGCATGTCATAGGCCTTCAGAGGGGACACAGGTGGAGAGACATGTCACACGCACTTAAAGTGGCAGTTTTACAGTCTGGTTATGTGTTTAAGCTAGCTTCTAAAAGTTAATTAGACCCATAATGTAATTGAAATATTATAAAGTTACAATTGTGTTTAAGCCTAAAATCAAAACTATGAGTCTTATTTTTCCAACAACGTAATATTTAAACAAATATATCCAAACGTGTTTTTAACAGACACACAGTCCTTAAGGCCCTCAGCATAGTTGACTAGGCTCAAAGTCCAGCCTTATTTGTGCAACTGAAAGTCCAAGAAAAAGGGGAAGAAACTGGAATGCTGGCTTCAAAGCCAGATGCACTGTGCACCGAGGCTGATGAGTGACCTTCAAACCCAAAGAGGAATCACTGTTTTCAGACCTTCTTACTCTAGGAGTCAAAATACTCTCTTATCAAGAAGTGAGATGAAGGAAAAAACAGAAACACTGACAACAGATGGGGATTCTGATTTCTAGATGGGGATGAGCAACTAAGGGGTGAGGGAGAGGCAGGGCGGAGCACAGTGAGTCCCAGAGCCTTGCCTGAGTGGGGAAGGGGACCGGGAAGGACGGGTGAGACTTATCATAAAGGAGCTGGAGGGAGGGCTGCAGCCGGGGGTAATGAGAGCATAGGGACAAGGAGAATGGAAAGGAGAGGCTCAAGATAGGCTCCTCACTGAATCTAAAGATCACCCTATTTAAGGGCATTTGAGAACTGAAAACTGCTGCTGCTAAAAATGATGTGGTGGTGATGATGGTAACGTTGCGGATGGTGACGATGATGGAAAGTGCGGATGAGGATGATGTGATGATGATGGAGATGATGATGAAGGTGATGATGGTGATGATGATGATGAAGACAGCACCTAATAGTTGACATTTATTGCTTCCTACATAGAAGAAACTGTTCAAAGTCCTTCATCTAGACACTGTTAGGTAATCCTCATTTAATGGGAAAGATCTCCATGCAGTGGAGAGCACTGAACACAACCCTGAGGAGAGAGTCTGACAGCCAGAAAGGAGGGGAGGGACCTTGCCAAGGACAGGGAATAAAAGAAACACTTCTTGGGGCTCTCAGTTTTATCCAATTTGCTGTCAGTTTTAGTAACTACTCTCTTCTTGTTCAGTCTCAGACCAAACAACAAAGGCTGGGCCTGTCTTCCTAAAACCAGGAACCAAACTCTCACTGGAGGGTCAAATTAACATTTGTAGCTAATGATAATGACATGCTTCCGGAGTCCAACAAACCTCAGTTCAAGTCCCAGTTTGAGGCTCTTACTAGTTCTTAACAGCTAAGAGTTGGCCTTGGGCAGATTATTTTTTTAATCTTTGGGAATGCTGTCTTTATTGTTCTCAAAAAGGAGAATGATCTGTATAAACCATGAGACTTTCCCACTTTTCACAAGTTTACCCTCTCCTTACCAGAGAAGCTAAAAAAGAAAAAAAATAGCAAAATTATCCCATTTCCTAAAAAACAAAGGGAAAAAAGCTTCCATCAAACACCTACCCTGGGCTTAGAACTCAGCAGAAGTCAGCACGCCCCCACCGACAGGGACTGAGACTGGGGCTGAGCCACGTCACTTCCTCACACCCCAAATGTGGGAGGGGCCCCGAACTCCGCTCCCTAAAGAAAGCCAAGCCAGACACGGGCCTCAAACTGCACCAGCTGCTCCTGAAGATGAGCAGGGAGGTCCTAAACTCACCCAGCACCGCATGGTCACAACAACTGCCAGCTACGGCCCATGGAAAAGATCCAATCTGAAACAATTTCAAGACAAAATACTGAGATATTGTCAGCATGGCCTCTGTGAGGTGGGCAATTTACTGAATCTGACTTCTTTTCAACCCCCAGGAACATCTGAGTACATCTGTGATGTTGGGGGAAAAAAAATGGAGGCACGAACAATACAAACTAACAAAACCCATGGCACTTCCCTAAGTACTCTTTGGCTCTGAAACACGCGACACTCACAGGGGCTGTTCCTCCAGCTCTGGCTTGCTCAGGCCAGTGCATCCTCACCTGTCTGCTTGCAGCGGGGGCGTGGCTAGAAAGACCCCATCACAGTGTCCAGGGCATGTGCCCATCCACACTCAGAAGGGCTCCACCCTTGGTTGTTATCGCCATCATGAAATTCTTAATGATTAATCATTATTCATGATTCTTAACCAGGGGCCCTGCATTTTCATTTTATAGTTGGCCTTGAAAATTATGCAGAGGGTCTGGTGATGCCAACTTAGAAGAGGGGCTCAATTCACAGCCACAAGTGGGGAGCTGTGGCGTGGCCCTCACACCCGGGTCAGGGCCAGAACTCACAACTTCTTTGGAAGGAATCGGACTAGTTTTCATTCTTAGGAAGAAAGGATCTGACCTCACACTACCTCCTTAAAAACAAAAACAAACGAAAAAGGCAACTGCAGTTTCATTTGAAAGATGGAAGAAGTAAGCCAAGTAGGCGTTAATTTCCCTCTGGTTCTCGCCAGTCCCCCAGGGGCAGAAGCCGTTAGATGCTCACTCGGAAACGCTAGGGGCAGTGCTGTTAGTTCCAGAAACCCAACGAGGGCTGGGCCATGGGGCGGGGCAGCACACAGCAACCACTTGGACCAGAGGGCAAGGAAGCATGAAGAGACATACTTACATCAAGGAATCAGTTATCCTAAGTGGAAAATGCAGGACACAAATGAAGGTTAACAGGAGGAGTGGAGCAAAAAATTCAGGGAGAAGAGCTTCCCTGTGTGTGTGTATGGGGGGCAGGGTTAAGTAAAAACTAAGGCTACAGGAATTTTTTTTTTTAAATTAGAGATGTTTTTAAGAAGTGACAAAAACCACTTCTAAATTCTTCATTTTCCTGGTCAGGACAATTTTTCACAGGGAACCAAAGCTATTACTGTAACACAAAGTCAAACTGCTATCATAGCTTTCAGTCCTTCAGTTTACTGGAAGATGTTAACAGACCACAGGGGCACGAAGGGCGGACCACCCGAGGTTCTGCAAACACCCCACACTCCCCAGCTCCCCGGGGAGGGCAGAGTCAGGGCAGGGGAGGAATTTCAAAGCTCAGCCTTCTCCCCCCATCAGGGAGGCTACCCACAGAAACTGGGCCAGTTCAAGAGTGTGGGGAATCACAGGCCAAAACCCACAAACTCAGTCAGGTGAAAGCCAGCCAGCGTAATCCTAAAGAAGCGATTTAAAGGAGCTTTTCTCCTCAATGGTTTGATCAACCAGGGACTTGAGACTGGGTTCTGCTCCTTACCTGCCGTATTCCAAAAGCGTGGCGTGGATTCGAGATTCTTCATCCAGCAGCTCCTCTGCTCCCTGCTGGCGTTTGTATTTTCGACGGGGCTTGTAAGCATCCTGAGAAGCGGATGAGACAGAGAGTTACTGAGCTGTGAGGAGGCTCTCCTCCTGAACCGGCTGCTGGGTGGTCCAGCCAGTGAGGTGTGAGAGTCCTTCCCGGTCACGGTGAGTACACAGCTCTCCGGCAGAACACCCGGCACAAGGGGCTGCCTTCAAGCAGTCTGCCACTTTGATTTTCACATCCGTAGCAAAGATTTCTACCCCATCTATTGCTTGTCAACTCTGTTTCAACTTGATGATTTTTTGTTCAATGACATTTTAACATGTCAAACATGTCATCTCACTTCCTAACCTAGAGACTGCCAAAAAAAAAAGCTCCTTCCTGTATGTTGCTTTTATAGATTATACATAGCTTTTTAATCTAGTTAGGGTTTTTTTTCGGTATAGTGAAAAGTAGGTATCTATTGATATCTGTTTTTTTTAATGGAAAACAAAGGATCCCAACATCATCAACTTAACAGTCCATCCTCCCCTTGATTTAGAAAACACACATAAAAACGTGCACCAATGCTATCCTCTTCCATTCCTCTTGCTTTGTGAGTCTTCATCCTGTCTCCACTGTTCTTTTCCAAATTTCCTGGCTCTTCTTACACATTTTCTCTTCCAAATAAATTCTAGTTATCAGCTTGTCAAGTTCATTATGAAAAACTGTTGAGCTTTTATTAGAATCACACCAAATTTATAGATTGCTTTGGGAGGAACTGACATCTTTATAATACTGAATCTTGCCTTGAAAAGCAAGGTTTAGGTTTATCTCTCTATTCAAATCTTTTTTTTATTCCTTAATAAAACTTTCCAGAAAAAAATACATATTTTCTACAATCACTACACGTCCCAACTGTTTTACCATCCAGAGCCACAAACTGTGCAACAATCACAGATATATATGTTAACCCAGACTCTTAAAAAAAAAATCCTCTCATGGCAAAGGAAATCTCAATTCTTAAACTGTAATACCAGAAAAGAAGACTAGATACAAACCCTTCAGAGATACGTATCTTTTTTTACAAAAGCGTTTTGAGGTTTATCCTCAAAAAAATTTATGAAAACATAAAATACACCATCAACTTTCTCTGACTTTTAAAATGATTAGAGTATGATTTAGTTACAAATGTAGAAACAAATACAGATTACTCTGTGTAGGACACATTCCAAAACTGCATATGTGCGTGTGTGTGTACAAATACACACTCCTAAATAAAGTATATGGCACGTAGCAGGTGCTCAATTAATGTAGATCCTCACCCCCAGATTACCTGGTTTGTCATTCTTCCCCAAATGAACATCCTTCCTGGTTGCCAAACTGGCATCATATAACACCTCAGTAATACTTGCTCAGGGCTCTGGTGCAAGTAGGGAGCTGTTCATGCGGGGTATTCTAGCTCGTCCCTGGACCTTTTCTCTACCACTAGAGGTCACCACACCCACTCACTACCTGGACATCACCAGGACAAGCACTATCATCAGGTTTCTCCAGACAGTGGCATTTTAATGCTAATTAGAATTCTTCCCCTCTTGATAATCCTGGTTAACTTTATTATTATCTCATTTGTTTTTTTAATGAAAAGTTTCAAACATACAGAAAAAAATATCCTTTCTGTAACATATATACAATCTCTACAATTTTGAGGAAGAGGAATGAGACAGGTTCTGGGATGATACTGGAGGACTGTTCTTATAATTTGCTGCCACAAATATGCCTCGTTTGCTGCTGGTGCCTACGTGGATAGCAAGCTATAAATAACGTAAAACAGATTTATGGGGAAATGAGAAACATCATAAACCCGTATGACGTCAGGTACTGTGCACGATCTAATTGCCACTAAGCCCCACTGTTACAGCAGCCCTGTATAATTGAGCTTAACTACTACCTTCCCTACTTACTACTCACACAGTCAGTGACCCCAGACAGGAAACTGGGATCTTCTAAAAACGGACTGATTCCAAAACAACAGCACACTGAAACCAACAGCCACAAGGACCTTTTACTCTGCCAAATGACGACAATGTTGGCCTTTTGTGTAATTACTCCTTATACTTTAAAGCAGCTTCCATGCACCTCACGTTCTGCATTTTATAACCACACCACAAGGCAGAGGCAAGGCGGATACTGTCACCTCCACTCTGTTACTCAGTCTGTCCAGGATTGCTAGGATAGGTACCCCGGCTGCGAATCCCAACGGTTCCTCCTACACTAACTTGCCGCTGCGGGGCATTCCAGTCACCCACCTGTCACTTAAGCTGAACCCTCTCACGAGACATCATACAATCTGAGGCTGCCACCTGCATCGTTACAATGGTTTGCTTAAGTAAAGGATCTAAACGTCAGAGGTTTCCAGACCAACTACAAAGAACTATTGCTAAGTCACCCTTTAAAGCAATAAGAGTCAGGAACACCAACATCTAGTCCCACCTCTGCCATCCTGACCCAGGGAAAGGCAGTTCCCCTCAAGGCGCCTGTTTCCTTGTCTATAAAATGCGGGTCGGATCTTGAAGGAGACTCCTAGTCTCTCATTCTTTGTGTTCTTTTAACCCTGCAAAGATAATGACTTGGTAGCATGATTCCATCAACAATTTAAAGTCTGACATTAATTTTTTCGAAGACCTACGCTTTTATGTATGACTGCACTCTTCAGGAGGCACGCACAATCAGCTTCTCCTGTCGGTAACAGCGGCAGCAGCAGAACGGCTGTCCTTTACCGAACGCGAGGCACGTGCTGCCCACCTGACCCTCACACCTACGAGGGCACCATCCTTGTTCACGTACACGGATGACGGCACAGCACAGGGTAACAACGTGCCCATGGTCACCAAGGCTGTAAACGACAGACACAGGACGACTCCAGAACTGAGACTCTGAAGCACCCTGCAAAGTGTGTTCTACCTCAACTTGGATCACCTCCATGGTGGGCTCAGATCACTTGCTCAGCAGATGCCAAAGGATACACGAGCGGGGTTAAAAAAAAATCGGTGATCCTTTTGTAAAGCAGAAGCCCCTGTGATGAGGGTCACAGATCTCAACTTTGCAGGCCCAGCTACCAGTCAGGTTCCCTCTGAGTCGCATCTCAAATGGCAGGAAAGGGAGGCAAACACGAGCACCAGGATCGCATGTGCAGCAACGTCCTCACCACGGCCACCAACAGCCACTCCCCTGTGGACTCCAGGAGCCGGCGAAGCCCGGCCCAGCAGGAAGCGGAGTCCCAGGGGCTGCCTGCGCTGACCGAGCAGCTCACCCTCGGGGCCCACCCGACACCCCAGCCCACGAGCCCCTGAACAAACACTGCTTTCCACCCAAAGGGGCACCACCGGTGTTCCCACCACCGCGTGCGGGGGCCTGAAAGATCCCACAAGAAAAAGTGATCATAACTGGCACAAGTATGCCTGTTTCCTTCATGTCCACATTAATAAAATCACCACCACCACCACCATGGAGGCCCCGGGTGCTGAGTGAGGATTTTCTTTAAAAACTCCATTGCAAATGAGAGGAAGAAAAAAATGTGTCTCTAGAGGCCTGAAATGTCTAATAAATACAGAGGTGTCAGGCTCAGCTTCATTGACAGGCTGACCAACAGCTACACGGGCCTTTCATTCTCGGTGATACAGCCCCAAAACGTAATGTTTCTCACTCTCTACCCAGGGCTCCAAGTGAGATTTACATCTGAAGATAGTCGATTAAGCATTATATATTTTTTACTTCGTTGTTTTTGAACTGGTAATACACAGACTCAGTATCAAATTCAAACAGTACAGGGTTTACAGGGAAAAGAGAATTTCCTTTCCCCTCTGCCCCTGGTTCCCTGGCTCCCTGTATCAGAGGTAACCCTGCCACCTAGTTCTCAGATCTCTGCAGAAAAAAGGAAGCACATTTAAACAAGGAAAGCAACTAATTGGTTACTATCTGTCCTGAAAATGTAACTAGGAAGAATCTTTAATAGCATACAAGACTTCATGTAGGTAAGTGGAAAAAAAACTTACAAACTTATAGTCAAAGTAAAATTCTAGTTTGGTATAAAAATGCACATTAAAAACACGGAAGAGACAGGTCCAAGCATCAAAAGTGGCTGCTTCTGTGTTGTTGGATTAAGGTTGATTTTCTCCCTCTGTATCTATCAACCTTTAAAAAAAACCAAAACTTTAAGGATGTTATAAACTGTACACCAATTTCATAACCAGGGAAAAAAATTACTCTGCTGTTCTATCACGTCCTCTTAATTATTACTATTTAGTACTGCCACCAAATCTGAAACCAGTATCTGGCTTCAGAGTGGACTCTCTTATAGGTTTTCCATTCCTGCCATTTCCAAAATGGAACCATGGAAAAGATGCAAATTACAACTATAAAGTGACAAAGATTCTTTTGTTCTGTTTTAAATGAGCATTCTAAGCCTTTCATCATGTAACAGTTACTATTCTTTCCAGAGTAATCACCTTGAGAGACCACATATTTATTCTTAAAGTGAAAAAAAAAAAAGAGCAAGATTATACATTATTTTCTGAAGAAAGAGAACTTACACCCAGGCATTGAGGCTCCATTCCCGTCAGCTCAGGTAGGAAGGCCGGGGGGTGGGGTAGGGGGGTGCTAACCAAGTTCTGCTGTGCTCTGGCCCAGAAGGTTCTGAAAAGGCCCCAAGCTCTTCCCTGGGCCTTGTGCTGGGGAAGACCCCGTGGTTCAGATGCACCGTGCATGGTGACAAAGGCCATCCCAGAGTTTCCCACACAAAGCTCAGAAGCTGCTCTGCCTCTCCACAGCCATCATGAGAGTGGAGGCCTCACCAGATCAGCTCCAGTTCATCATCTGCCCTTGGGAGCTCCCTGAAGTTCACACCTGCCACTGGCGCAAACGAGGAAGGGCTTTGGGTTTAGAAAACTGGAACTAAGGAAAACATAGGGCTGTGGTTGTGGCACGTTCGACCCGTGGACACTGGCATGGGATAACGGGCAGGGAGGTGGGCAGAAGCCTCCCTCACATGCGCATGTGAGGTCAGCTTCTGGGTAAGTCTGGCAGATAGAAACCTCGGGGAGCAGGGGTTTCTATGATTTAAATCAAAGGGCTATTTGGAGGCTATGACCCTACGTTCTTCCCTTGCAGAAGAGCTCAGGAAGGGAGCTTACCGAGAGGTCGACGACTGTCTTGATGGCCCTTTCTCTTCTCTTGATGAAGTCATCATCCTACAAGACAGAACCCAGGGATTAAACAAAGCCTGCATGAAGACTGAGACTCAACTGGACTGCCCAGCAACCCGTCTTATAAACTGACTTCTCTTCACAACTTTGCCTGAAGAAGTTTCAATATTCTAACACACTGGAATATATTCTGCACGGGAAAAAGCCAGGGCCTCTGCAGACGGCTTCAAAGCAGATCCCTACAGCCGGTCAGAAAAAGGGGGGCTACAGAGTGTGGCAGTGAAGACAAGTATTCTCACTTCAAATCCTCATGAGCTCTGAAACCTCAGGCAAGTTATCGAACCTCTGAGCCTCAGTTTCTCCATCTGTAAAATGGGGCCATCTATCTCAGCGAGCAGTCGCGAGGATTAAAAAGTAGAAGACACGTGATGTGCTGGGACTGGGATTTAGTATCTGAAAATGAGCAGCTTTTATTGTTGCTGTTGTGATTATTATTAAACTGTTACTACCGGAGTGTTCTAAGCAGATGGTCTCCCGAAAAGCCTTTATATGACTGTACAAAAACATACTCATGCTCTTGAAATTTAATAAAAGCTTTGGATCAAGTGCCAAAATTGAGAGAAAAGGACAAAATTGCAGGGCTTAACACGGAGTGCCTATTTAAAGAGGCAACTCTAATTAAGCAGGAGGCCCAGTTTCAGTGCGGACCAGGTAGAGACAGAAATGCCAAGACCAGGTCGGGGCAGAGATGCCACGCAGGTGGGTGGCAGTGCAGGGAGCCTGAGCTCACCCTGCCCCTTCCTGGGGGGCCCCCAGCTGTGCACTCACGTTCTCAGTTGGACAAGAACAGAACAGGATACTGACCTCGGGGAGGCGGTAGGTCTTCTGGAACTGGGATATGGAGTAGGAGCGGATGTAGTCACCCATCTCTTCTTTCGTTTCGATAGCCCGCTTCACCAGCCACTGGGGAAGGAAGCAGGGAGACGGGGGTTGACGGGGATGGAACACCAATGCGGTAAAGGCTGACTCCGGGACAGGGCAAGTCATGAATCCAAGTCACAGAATGTGCACTGAGCAGGCGACAAGAGACTCAGCACACTCTGCCCTACAGGAAAGGCCACCGCTGGGCGTCTGGATGCTGGGGTCCAGTGGGACCTAGAGTTGGCAGCCGTGCAGGAGCCTGGGAGCCTCACTCCAGGTGCCCAGGCCTCAGATTCCCCCTCCACACCTACGGGGGAGGCGAGAGTATCTGTTCCTTTCACTGTACAGAGGGATTGTGGGAGCAAATGAACTCAAGTACTAGAGAGCCCTGGACATGCCTGGCACACAGCACGAACACAGCTGGTCCCCACCTCCCTGCTCCTAGAGGCAGATCGCACTGGAACTCGCTCCTACCGGTGCTGCTGCTGCCAGAGAACCACTGAGAACACCTAGTCTAACCTCCTGCGATAGGTGAAAAAATCCCCACAGTATTCAGACTTGGGAGCAGGGTGTACTGTGTACACAGCCCCCGGCTCAGGTGGGCCTGGCGCTCACCGCACCTGCTCTCTGAATCCGCACGACACAATAAGGTAATAGAATCGGAAGCTAAGAGACCACACGGTCTGTCCCCTGATCCACAGCCCGCGGGCCCCAGAGCTGTGGGCCCCAAATCGGGGGCTTTTTAGCACATCTGAGCCGCATGAAGTCTCCCAGTTCCACGGAACTGATGTGCAGAAGGGGCTGCTCTTCGTGTCTGCCTACTGACAACTCCAGGTACCTGAAACACACACACACACATCCCGCAGCTTGCGCAAGACCCAGGCGCTCTGAGGGTGAGAGTGCAAATGCAGAAAGTGCCTCCGCTTCTCCTCCCCGACCCTTCCTTCATTCCTGTTGTTACTCAAGAACATATGGAGGGGCTGCCATCTGTCAGGGTCGCCATCTCTCTCCAGAGAGCACTCCTAACGCCTTTGGGTGGTTTGGGACAGTAGCTCTGTTTCCCCGAGAGCACAGCCAGGGGCGGCAAGGTTTACACGCGCACGGGGCACGGACTTCTGCAGGGACGGCAGGAATGCAGCCAGCTTGAGGAAAGGACGCGCTTAGGAAGCAGGTACCCAGGGCAGGGGGGCTGCCAACAACTATTCTTTTAGTTTTAGGGGATCATTTTCTTGTTGTTGGTATCCTTCATTCATCTCCATCACTCCACTCCACCCCACCTCCAAACAATGACCTCAGGCACCCACTAAAACCCAGAAGGGCGGGGCAGACGATCAGACAGCACTGGGAACCACCCTAGGCCCTTACCGGCACCCCCACCCCAGCACTGCCCCTCAACTCAGGAGGCTGACTCACTGCTCAGCTCAGTTTCACTCTGCTTTCCTCTGCATCTGGAGACCCAGTTTCTGGCCTCTCATAGTTGTTTCCTTCTCAGCTCTGCCTCCATTAATTAGATCTACACTGAGTTATTGCGGCTGGATCCCAGCGCTCAGAGGAGGAAGGCAAAGCTGTCTGAGTCACAGGATTTCCTTTGAGACTTGGCTGCTCTGTTTTGGAGTCCCCAGTGTGACAGGCTGCAGAGGGGGACTCTAGGAGAGCTGAGCTCCGCCACGGGCCCCTAGCATACGACACAAATGCCTACCCTCACCGGCTTCACGTGTCCCGTGTGGGAGAAAATGATGAGACCTGGAACTCCCAGGAGCTGCAAGTCAGCTCCGCTTTTCTCCTGGCCGCACTCAGGGTCACTGCAGCTGCGCTAACGGCGGGAACGAGGGTGGCGAGCCTCTGGAAGCACACCGCGCGACCAGCTCAGTGGTGCCCCGTGGCTGGTCCGTGACTGCCCTTTCACTGGTGTCCAGCATGACAGGAAGCACCTCCAGGCGTGTGGCGAGTTCTTTACAAGATTAAACATATTCCATTTGAAGGACTGTCCTTTAATTTAAAAGTGGGGGTTAAATGGCCTTTCTCTGGGGTAAGGGCATAGCTCAGTGGTAGACAGAGTGTTTGGTGTGCACAAGGTCCTGGGTTCCAACTCCAGTACCTCCACTAAAAAAAAAGGGTCTTTCTTTTAGGATATTATAGAGAAAGATACTGGTTACTTAAAAAAAATGATGTCCATATGGGCCAAAATACAGGCGGTAACCACAGGTCAACCAACATGTTTGGTTTAAAATTTTACAGGTCCGTGAAGTGAAGTCTGGTAACCATTAGCCGAGGCGCTCACACCCAGACGGGAAGCCCTCCAGCACTGCACTCACAGCACAGAACATCAGGCACTCAGAATGCCCAAACCAACTATGGAAAACCACTCTGCCTTCATCGCCTTCTCACATCTGGACTCGAGTTTTGGCCCTCAAAGTTCTAGCACAGGACTGAGCATGGTCTGGTCACTAGAGATCCAGGCAACAACGTCAGCCTGGTGGTGCTGGAGGTGTCAGTGACAACCCACACAAGGAGGACCAGCGACCATTGCCGCAGCAAACATCCAAATGGCATCCCGAGTCAAAGTCTCAGCCTCAGATGTGTAAACACCATTTACAAATTTCATCACACGTGCTTTGAAGTCTACAGCAGGGGGAGACTCCCAGTCACAGGAACAGCCCCAGAAACAACCACGTAGCACTTACGAAGCACTAAATGTGCCAGTCCCTCAGCCAGGCACTTCACACACGTTAACCTACTCAGTTTTCATCCATAGTGGATTTTCCTCCAGAAAGGGGGAAGGAACGAACGGACAGGTGTTTTCTCCGGACAGAAACTAGAAGGCAGGAAATCCTGTGCAGTGTCACCAGCAGCACCTCCAGCTGTGCTAGTGTCACTGGAATCTCAAATTTGATACGGTGGTGGAAAAAAATCATAGCATCCGGTCAGGTAGGCGCTATCATAATTTCTGTTTAACAGGTAAGTTACGTTGTTTGTCGGAGGTCACAGAGCTAGAAAGCGGCAGAGTGAAGATCTGAACCCAGGAAGTCTCGAGAGTCCAGGCTGTCACTCCTACACTGTATAAACTTAACAGAAGCACGAGACTTCTCCAGCGAGCGCTGTGCAGCTTAGCTTGTGGTGGCCGCATGCTGGCGGAGTGGGAAAAGCACAAGGCGTGAAGACAGGACTTTACGCTGGAATCTGCCTCTCTCCTCCCTGGTTCTCTGCTCTCAAATCGATTGTCCTCTCTGAGTATCACTTTGCTCAGAGGTAAGATGGGGATTATACTAGATGTTTCAAAGAACGCTGCTAGGATCAGAGGCAGAGCACTGAGCACACAGCAGGCAACAAACCTGAGTCCCTTCGCTCCTCCTCTTCTGTGGTGCCTGCAGGAGGGGCTGACACAGCACGAGCCACAGGGCCCTGGGGGAAAGCTGTGCTGGAGATAAGTCCCTCATTAGATATTTAGTCCTCAAATAAGACCTGAATGCCTATAAAGTGCCAGAAACTCTAGGAGGTGCCAGAGACACGACAGGGAGCAGCTTACATTCTGACGGGAGAATCACCCAGACGCTTGCATGTACACGCCCACACACCGCAGTAAGGAAGTGCAGTGAAGACAGGGATGCGGCCATGTGAGAGGACACAGTAAAGGAACCCGTTCTGGATTCGGGGGGCAGGGGAAGCTTTCCTGAGGAAGCTTGGTGGACCTGAGAGCTGAAGGATGAACATGAATTAGGCAGGTAAGGAGAGAAGGGAAGAGCTTCCCGGCCGGAGAGGAAGGTATCGTGGCAGGAGGAGGCATAGTATGTGTGAGGACATTTGAAGATGAGTCAGAGGGGCTAGAACAGAAAGGACCCCGAGAAGCAAGAACTCACATGAGGCTGGACAGGCCGAGGGGACCAGAGCCTGGGGGGCTACCGGGTTCTGTCTTTCCCAGGGGGGCAATGAAAAGCTACTAACAGGTACAAAGATCGGAGCAGGTGACGGTGTGAACGAGGGCAGATGGGGTACTGAGGACCTCTCGAGGACGACACCAGAGGATGTCATGTTCTGCTGTCACCTAGCAGACACGAGGCCCAGCAAATTCCAGGATCCCGGCCGGACGGCCCCAGAGCCAGACCCCGTCAGAACTCAGAGGGCGAGAAACCCCGCAGACGCTCTCACCTGAACGACAGGAAATATGTGAATAAAGTCCATCCCCTGGATCTGGTGCGGCTCCAGCTGGTGTGGACACTTCATTCTCGGCAGGACGGAGACGATTTTTTCTGACAGAGCTCTGTTGGGAGAAAGCAGTGAGCAGGAGTGAGAACGCAGTAAGCGTCCCTTAGGCATCTCGCTCGGCGGGGCTGCACCCCAGAGGAACCTGGGGCTTCTCAGTACCAGACCACCACCAAGTTTCTCCCAGCTGACGGCAAAGGGAGAAAAACAGGCACCACTTAGATGTGTGTGAGCACGGAAGTCCGCAAAGCCGCCGTCACCCTTCATTCTAAGATTGGGTGCTTCCTACTTTTTATATTAAAATATTCTGTTTCTTTATGAAGTTACAATCACGTTTGAGGTACAACAGTTGAGTAAGTTTTTAACACTCCTACATGGTAAAATAAGTTATCAGTGCCCTGTATTCTTTTACATTTCTTACTGCTCTACTTTTTCCACAAGTCTGGGAACCACTAGGCTTAACACTCGAAACTGCTCTAAATATCATTTGGGCAACAAATACTTACCAGACCCTGTGCTGGGTGCCCAGAGTATTAAGACAAAACATGGGACCTCGTGCTTAAAAAAATTTTTTTTTTGAAGTTCTCTACTCTGGTACAAAGTATTTTTGAAATAAAAAAAAAGCCCTTACTTTTTTTGATACTCTAAAATTAATCCTGGATTTGAGGGAAATTCGTGTCCTCACTCAATTTTCCAGAGAGGAGTTTTCCACTTCTCACGAGGGACACTCAGCTCTCTCTCCCACACCTTGCTCCCGTCCTCCCTGAACTGCTGGGGGAGGAGAGGAGGGGCCCGGCTCCTTGGGGCTCCTGTCTCCTGTCTCAGCTGGGAGGTAAGCACCCTCCCATGGCTGGATGCTCAGCTGAGCCCTGGCCTGGGGAGGGCAGGGAAGTTTTATGGCAGGAGTGATAGATGCACCTGTGTGTGAGTCCATTCCACCACAGACTTAAATCTCCTTTTCTAATCAGTTGCTGTTTGATCTCCAACTGCCTGGTTCCTATTTCTTTGATCTGAATTGGATCAGATTCAAGAGAAGAGAATGGAGATCATTTAGCGGGTCCACTAACCCCCCAAACCATAGCATGTGGACCTGGAACCTTGAGAAACAGTCACAAGCCATGACCCTGAGGGGCCACATGGAGAAATGGGGGCTTCTGGCTTAGCCTACTTGGGTAGTTTAGATTATATTCCACCTAAGACCCTTAAAAAATCATAGCCAGTAGCAGCTGCTGGGCCTCATTTACAAGAGTCAGACTGTTTTCTAATATATGGAGGCCCTGGTGAACAAGGTCACCACCAGGTTCTTACTAGATGCTTCAAATGCAGCAAGTCTGGGGTCCACCAGAAGTATTACTTATTCAAAGAAATCTTGTACACCTTTGTCTTTCTGTGGTTCCATAATACTTCCCAGGAGACAGACACCCTTAATACCAACTTCTAACCTGGGCCTGGATGAGAGCAGTTATCTTACCGACATTCTCCTTAGAAGGTCTGATGCCCTCAGTCTTGGGAGGAATGAAGTAATCTAAGGACAAAAGCCAAACGGCTCCCAGGGAACAGTCCTCAGAAAACACTCTACAAAACCGTGTTCATAACAGTTAAAGCTGTGGAGGGGAACAGTCACACTCCCAGCTCCACTGACCATAGTATCAGTGTCAAGTCCAATATGTTAAGAGAAAAGAATGCGAAGGGAAGACTGGTCCCTACCGCACACATTCACAGAAGGAAGGACACCCACTGCCCAGGGAAGAAGCATAGCGGAGGACATTTCCACCCCAAACAGAAGGGGGTGTGATTTACCCAAAAGACCTGAGAAGTGTAGGAGGGAAAGTGTCACATGGCCCCTGGGCGCCCCTACAGGCCCCTCCCTGAGCAGCCTGTCCTCGGCCACGTGTGACTTCTCTGCCACGAGATACGGGGCCTGCCCTGGTGGGGAAGCCTGTGGTTGTCCAGCTCTTCCTGGGGCCCGAATGGGACAGTTTGGTAGGAAGGATTACCAAACTCATTTGGCCACACATCTAAGGCTCTCTCTGATCAGCTTTATTTTCTAATTTGATTTCTCTAAGACTCCCATGCCTTGTTCCTTAATTTCCTTGTAACTTGTGAGGAGTAGACATAGGTGCTTAATTGGCCCTGCTCCCTAGACTCCAAGCTTAACAAATGAAGATGATCACCAACTCTGGCTTTGCACCCTTGCTCAGGGCGGGTCTTAACTGTTCAGAGGGGGCCCCCTGCCCAGCAGGAGGAGAGCGCCCTCTAGCATCCACAACAGATCCGTGGGTCCGCCTAGGGTTACTGATTGCCTACAACCACTCAGCAGCTTGAGGACCAGAGGCTGGGACCCCCAACCCTAGGCAGCCAACCCTCTTTCAGACAAGGCTCTCCTGGCCACTCCTCAGAGACAGCCCTCCTTCCCCGTTCCCTGAGGCCCTGAGGGAAGGACGCCCAGGGTCATCCCAGGGTTTACAACCCTCTTAAACCCGCCTCCTAGAAATTACTGCCAAGTCTGCACAGTGTCAGCAGCGTGTGGAAGCAGCTGAAGGCACTAACGCTGCTGGGAGGGTGGACGTGGGGGGGACACACAAGTTGCCTGGGGGCAGGCGGCAAAGGGCAGGGAGACTTCTTGCAGAAACCTACCAGTCTCTATTCGTTCGGCCTCCCC
Source organism: Vicugna pacos (assembly GCF_048564905.1). Classification (NCBI taxonomy): domain Eukaryota; kingdom Metazoa; phylum Chordata; class Mammalia; order Artiodactyla; family Camelidae; genus Vicugna; species Vicugna pacos. The sequence goes on along the minus strand of NC_132991.1, from coordinate 10,680,523 downwards.
CTGTCAATCCTCTGACTTTCTGAAAATGGGGAAACAATCATTGTAGAGCTCACCAGGCAGGCTTCCTAGTCTAAGATTTTAACACGCCTACTTTTCATCACAGGAGACTGGTTTGATTCCTTTAGGTTTTAAGAGTGTTCAGTGCACCGTTTCCTCCTCCACTGCAAGCAGTTTACAAGAGAGGGAATTAAACCAGGGTCTAAATTCCAAGCTCCATCACCTACTCTGGGACTTCTGGCAAGCCGCCCAGTCCCTCTGGTCCAACACTCCCATCACAGAGCGAGGGCTAATCCCTGTCCTGCCTCTTCAAGGGTGGTTGTGAAGGTTAAACAGTAAAACGCACGTGCAAGTGCTCTGCACACAGGTGCCTAGTAAACGTGTTGTAGAACGGAACTCAGTTATAAACCTAAAATCTCACTGATGAGCCTCGGAGCCGAGCACCCTGTGGTGACAGCACTTTAGGACAGGCTGGGGCTGGACGGTGGAAGCTCTTGGAACCCTGTGAAAGAAGGACCAAGGAGGACAAGGCCCCCGTGGGGGACACAGGGAAGACAGCCGGAAAGGTAATCACGCCCTGCGCAGCCAGCGTGCTCCTCAGAGGTGCTGCTGGCCACCTCTCGGGTCCGCTGGGACACGCCGGGGGGCTGTAGACACCTGGCAGTATCAGTCTAAGTTGCACCCAACCAGAAACTTTGTGGGGAGGCCCCCAGACACAGAACACATTCCAAAACCAAACAGAAAAAATTTCTGGATAATTCAGTGCCCTGTGGCTACGGCGTTTCTCCTACAGATAATAAAGACTCAATTCCCTGATGTACTGCTAGGAGTCTGGTGGGGCTTTCCAGGCAAAGCCCTCTCCCCAGCTTTGCCTTCAACTGTAGTTCTTGGCTCTGCACTTAGAAGTCACACACCAAGTACTTATCAGAGAATACAGTACATCCTCAACCCCTTATCCAAACCCTTTAGGGGCAGATGTTTCAGAACTCAGAACTCTTTAGATGTCCGCACCTTTGTATACCTAAGGGGCATATACCATGCATTACATAAGACCCAGTAAAAGCCAGAGCAGCACCCTATAATCAAAGAAACGAACATTTCCACCGCAAAACGTATCAATATTCACGTAAGTGGGATCAAAAAAGACCGGAAACAGCCTCAAGTCAGGTCAGGTCAAGTTTCGCTTGCAATTAAGTTCTGTATCCACACTTAGAACAAAAACCCATTTTCAATGTTTTTTTGGAGTTCAGAAATACAGATAAGGGACTGGGAACCTGTGTGAAAAACACGATGCTCCAATATCTATTAAGAGAACTGTCACTGATGGGAAAGTATCACAAACCCCAGAGACGCCAGCATGAAAAAGGCGCTTAAAACTCACTGAAAACTCCAGAGGAATTTAGGAAGGCAGGCTTTGTAGAATCAAAAAATAGTAAGACTAGCCCAGAAAGAATGCAGTGGAAAGGAATCCGAGAAGACCAGGGTGTCACAGGTGTAAGAAGCCATCAGTTCAAACTGGAACAGAAAGAGGCTTCAGTCCGGAGTGTGCTCAAATTTGCACATACTAACTACTAAATATACAATAAATAAACAACAAGTTTCTTCTGTATAGCATGGGGAACTACCTTCAATATCTTGTAGTAACCTATAACAAAAAAGAATATGAAAACAAATATATGTATGTATATGTATGGCTGAAACATTACGCTGTACACCAGAAACTGACACAACACTGTAAACTGACTATACTTCAGACAAACGAAAACTCACCAAAAAAAAAAAGTGTATTCTAGAAGGCAGTGCATGCATGCCGTCAATTGAGAAGCTGGCTGGTCAGCTATACTTCAATTAAAAGAAATGTTTAACAATATGTTAAAATCCTCCAAAACTCTTCTTTGCATAAGTAGAAACCAACATCTGAAAAAGACGCATGTGAAGCTGGCCAAATCACAGGAAAGAATTCACTGAGCACCATTAGTTGCTTCTGTGTTAAATGCTGGGGGAAATACGGAATAAATTTGGTTTCCAAGTTATCAAATTATATAATCTAACCGATGAACCAAGTAGGACGCATGTGAAAAAATGCTTAAAATATGTAAAACTGTTTATAAGTAAGTCCTAAATTCTGTGCTAGAAATTCTGCAATTTAGGTCTATAGAAAAGAGGATTTGGGTAATTAAGTGAAGAAGTTGAGGGAGTGAGACTTCCCAGGGAGGCCTGACTGCCTGGTGGGACGGCAATGCTGTGAGAACTGTTGGAGCGGGGATTTGGGTTTTCTTTTAGCCCAGGGTGTTTTGATGGAGACACCGTAGCCATCAGAGTAAATACAGCAGACAGGGATGAAGGGCTGAAGTTCAATGAGAATTTTAAACTGGAGGTTTAGAACCTGGGAGTCACTACCAATGAGTCTGAAAGATGAACATTAATGTAGTTTCAATAAAAATAAATTAAATTAAAAAAGAAAGAAACTGGCTGATCTTATTAGGTACAGGGAAAAGCATGTGCTTCTTTGTCCACGAAAAAAAAAAAAAACACAAAGAGAAACACAAGGAAAAAAGTTGTATGAATATAAAGCAAACTGCAGTGTGCCTGACTCTCAGCGACTGGCAGAGACCACCTCCACTGGCTGGGGGCAAACGCTTCAGAATCATCCTTGACCACTGCCCCGCCTCCTACTCACACTCCAAATCCAATCTGTCATCAAATCCTGTTGGTTCTACCTTCAAAACAGGTCTGGAATGCCACCATGGCTAGCCCACTATCCAGGCCCCCACCATCTCCTATGTCTCCCTGCTTCTACCCTCACCCCCTTCATTCAGTCATCAGATGTGGGTTCCTTCCAAGACACAGAACAGATTGCATTCCTCCTCTGCTCAAAGCCCTCCAGGGACTCCCTGTCTCACGGAGTACACCCGAAGTGCTCACTCTGACCCAGGAGACCCTACCTGCTCTGGTCCCCCACCTTCCCCAGGTAAGCTTCTGCTCTGGGCCTTCCCCCGGCAGTTCCATCTTCCCTCCTGTCTTAGCTCCAGCATCTCCTTCTCAATGAGGCCTACATGAACTTAAAGCCACAACTGCCTCCCACCCCATGTCCCTCCTCATACCCCTCCCCAGCTTTAATTTTTTCTGGGGCACACACTACTTCTACATATAATTTACATATTCATTAAATTAGTTCCTGGTCTGTCTCCCCCATACACTATAAGCTCTGTGAGGGCAGGACATTTTTCACTTAATATATCCAAAGTGTCCAGATCAATGCCTGACCCATAGCAGGGGTTCGATAAATATCCACTGAGTCAACGAGCACACGAAAAGAGATTGCTTTTCGCTGTGACAGTCTGAATATTCCTGTTTAAACAGCATCATTACGGTCCAGAAGAGTGCATCTCCTTTTTTCTGACCCCATTATAATTCTTACTTCTTACTGTAAATACTTTTTAGATTTACTTTTAGAATTTACTTTTAGATTATACTGTTAGAATTCACCTGTAGTTAAAGCATGGATAATTTAACTGCTATTATGGAACAGACTATAACCATTATGCCCTAATCATATAAAAGTGATGTTATGATGGTACCTGGAGGCTGAAAGGGAGAAGGAAAGACAGAGGTACTATAATGTTTACCCTACATAGTTAGGACCCAGGAGAAGCTAGTTTATGTTAATGGGTCAAGAAATAGAAGCATAAGTAGATTAAAATTATGCCAGTGATCACAGAACAACAGACAATTAAAAGACTGGAGCATGGAAGCCCAAAGGGATGTAGTGTGTGGTACAGGTGAGCCAGCCTCCTCCTCTTGTTAGACATAAGTGAAACGGAGCATATACATAGTCGGTGATGTAGACGTGCCCACTCTGAAGGATCTGAACTACACTGTCAAAGAGGACTCCTTCCAGGGAATAAAACTGGGGTGTAGAATGGGAAGGGGGGAGACATCAGCTGTATGTTTTGCTCCGTTAGGTGGCATTTGAATTTTTTTTAACCTTTATGTATTCAACACCTAAATAAAAATAAACAAAAGGACAAGAACACAAATCTACCTCCGGATTGAGCTGGCCCAGTAGGAAGCAGGGCCACCCACCTGGACTCCATCACACCGCCTCCCATGGGAGGACGTCTCATTACGGGTGGCTGGATGGGATGCCGTGGTCCCACACGCAGCTGTTAGGATGCAGAGCACTGATGACAGTACCACCGTGTCAAACTGCACGGCCTCCTTAACAAGGAGCCTAGAGATGCCTTTACTCCTAGTGTTAAGAATTTGTGATTCTTAGGGACCGATTTTTCTTCTACTGTATGGAAACTGTATATTGGATACTTTAGCACGTTCTCCTCTTTTTGCTGGCTGCCAGGAAGCTTAGAGCCAAATCTGTGTTCCACCCTTAGGAAAACGAGCCTTGTGGCCGGCCCCTTACAGGTGTATTTCTTATCCCAACCCTGCCTTTTGTTTCCTTTTTTTTTTCCCTTTAGCTTTGCTTTGTCTTTGCTTCACTCTTCCACTATTACTGCTCCCCAGGCATATCTGTAAATCATCTTTAATCCATCTGGAGGAGGAGGAGGCTTCAGAAAAATGACTAAGTCAGTCACAGAAGCACACAGATCTGGGATCACAAACCCTCCTTCTTACAGATAAGGGAACCGAGGCTTGTCCCAGGTCACACAGCTGCCCATTGGTAGGGCTGGGCAGAACTGGGGATCCCCAGTGCCCTCATGAAATCACCAAGGCTCTGGTGAGCAAGGGAAGACCAGCCGGGGTGCCCTCCGGTGACAACTTGTGCAAGGAGTTCAGGCTACCTCCACTTGATGGGAGACAAAGTGAGGCTCTGCCTTAAGCAGAGGCAAGGGAGAGGGAAGGATTCCTCTCCCCTCAGCTACTTAACTTCCATCCAAACTCGCTACCTTTGGAAAGGGACACACCAAGCAGTCACTGGAAACTCTGATCAAGAAAAAGCACTGGAAGTAGCGTATGTAACGTTATAATAACATCAGGTGACTCTTACATGCTAGCTGTGTGGCCCTGGCTTCTTTCTGTCTCAGTTTTGCAATCTGTTAAACAGCAGTCATATCCCTTGTAATGAAAACTGAAACAAAATACGCACAGTGTCTAACACCACTTCTGGCACACAGCACGTGCTCAAGAGTTAGCTCTTTTCTCCCCCTTGAGGCTCTTCCAGGGCAAACGCTGATAACTTACATTTTCTGACCTATCGTAGAGTTCTCCTGAAAGAGCAAGTCAACATCCACGTCAAAGTTGCAAGTGGTGATGCACCAGGTCATTCCTCCTACCACCTGCAAGACACACACACACAAAATACCCGTTTGCTCGTCCTGGTTTGGGAAGAGGGGAAGAAGCGAAAGGCAGATAAAACATAAATAGTTTTGGCAGATTCGATGAACATACAAAATCATGTGTCTGCAGAGAGAGACAATTGTGTCCTGGCTCCGTCTACCACAGTTCACCTACACAGCCCTGCTGAGCAAAACTTCCTGCAGAGATGGGAACGCTCTGTCTCTGAGTGCCCCATCCAGTACCGCTAGTCACACGTGATTGCAGAGCACCTGGAATGTGGCCAGTGGGCTGAGAAGCTGACTTTTATGACGAAATGGACATACGATGCATGGATCCTCCTGATACCAATGGGGACAGACATTAATTCAGCTGAGACAAGTCTGAATCCAGTTACAGGCAAGTGCCAGATTCCAGAGGAATTCTGTGTTTTATGGACCGGATATGTGAGTGGCAAGGGTGACATTTTGTGGCTCGTTACTTAATTCCCATACATCTCACTTTTTTCCCTCTACCTAAAGGAGATGAGAATCCCTGCTCTAGTTTGTCACAGGATCTCCCTGAGATGCCAACGAGGCTAAGGCTAAAAATCCATGTTGAAACAAAACTTTTTCAGGTACAGCTTGATATTAGAAGACCACAGTGAATCTTATCCCTGGCTATACTGCAGACTTAGGTGAGATGCCTCATAAAATACAGATTCCAGTCCCCGGTCCAGACCTAACTAACCAGAATTCCAGTGGGAGAGGCCTAGACATATGTATTACAAACTCTGGGACGCACAGCCGGGGCTGTGGCCCACTGGAGGACTCAACGCTTTCCTCCACCAGGAAGCTTTCCAGGCCTGCCCTGCCCGATCTGGACAGTTCACTAATGTGTATGGTCGCCGTGGCACTTAGCGAATTGTGCCATTTATTCTACATGGGCTGGCTTACTTGTCTCTCTTCCCTACTCTTTAGAAGCTAGGCTCTTTGAGTACAAGGCCTTTGTTCTTACCTCTGTGCCCCTGACACCTACTACTCTGCCTTGTGCATAACAGTCATTCAAGGTTCTGCTGAAATAAAGGACTTCATCCCATGGTGACTTCTCCCTCCTCCAAACTCAGCATTTACCATCCATCCAGAGAAGCTCTGGCAGCCGTCTGTGAGCACCCTGACTTGGGACAGCTCCTTATTAACTCGGATTATTTTATCTGACATAAGCTTTATCTCCCGACCTAAACTTTAAGTTCCTTGAAATAAGGAACTATTTATTTTGCTTATATGTATTTCCCAGAGCATCGGGCACAGAGAAGGGACCTCAAGGTGCATCTACTGATACATGATTATTTTAATAGGAAATTTTAATGCTTCCCTAACAAATCTGAATTAGGGAGAAATGACAACATGGGCATAGAGAAAGTAAAAACACAATCTCTTCTTCCTTTCCACAGTAAACCATGCCATCCTGACAAACGACAGTCTTCTCGTTAGAAAGACCTCCTCTTACCTTGTCAAAAGGTGACAAGCCTTTAATTCTTGCCCTGAAATACCCAGCTGCAACCAAAAGCTCCAGAATTTCAGCCAACTTGACATTTTGTTCTTCATCTTCTCTTGTTTCCACCTAAAACAAAAGGTAACAGTTAGGCTGGTAAAAGCTACCCTGAATAAAGGAACACCAGGTGTATTCTCTGATGCCACAACCTCACTGCCAAGGAGCAGGTGACACTGGTTGCATCACTGCGTTCACACAGGGGCCTGGGGACACAGTGCTGTGGGAGTCACATGGAACAGGGTCCCTGGGCCTCAACAAGCTGTTACTCGTTAGAGGTGGGGGCAGAAGACACGTACAGGTAGTCTGGGCTGTCCATCTGGTGCTGAAGGAGGAGGAGTCCTGGGAAAGGATGATTACAGAACATTACCTCCCAGTTCTCAAACACACAGCTTACAGGACAGGCTTCCTGACTCGATTATAAACTTTCAGATGGAACAGCTGGTTTATTTTCTTCTTTTTTTATATTCATCTTAGTCCTAGAAGTTACTGACAAGAGGGGCAAGCGTAAAGAATTCAAACATGGGTCCCTCTGCACTTTTTGCTCAGAAGCAAATATAAGGAAGGCTTTCAACCCAGGTATATTACAGGGCAATTACTGCCATGTAACAGAATTGCCTTAAAAATAACAAATTCACTCAATATATTCAAATAGGGATTTGATTTAAACATTTTAATTTATATCCTAACTTCACTCCCCGGTTTTATTGATACTTTCATCTAAATATCCCAGTACTTTTGCCTCCATTTACTTTCCTAAATTGTGCCTTTCTCTCTCCCATTATTACAGAAAATCAAAAACCTCCTTTCTGCCTAAAACACCACCAAGGTATCCTGGTTCAAATCCTTGTGCCCACCTCTAACTACTCCCTGATCCAATGACGCCTGCTGAATCTTCCTTAACTACAGATCTCACGCTTCCCCTCCCTTCCCTTCTCTTTACATGTCATGCCAGGACTACTGCAATTGCCTCTTGTTTTGTCTTCCAGGTTTGTCTTGTTCATTCTCTCCTAAATCACAGCCTTCTCATCGTCCCTCTACAGCTCTGCACCCAGCCCCCCCTCATTAAGGCATCATACAATGTCTACCAGATAAATTCCAAATGTCTTAGTTTGGTATTTGGTGCTTTGGCCGAAACCTATCTTTTCAGCTGCATCCTTTACCTGCCCCCAAAATGATCCACACACAGCGGTGGCCAATTTAGACAAACACTGCTCATTCCCACTTCTATACGGCTCTCCTGGTGTTCTCTAAGTGCCCAGAAACCATCTTCACGTTCGAGTACCAATTCAAGGTCAACCCTGCAGCTTCACATGGTCACTCCTCCGCATTTCTAGTTTCTTTATCGTCCGGGTCATTCATACAATTAAATCTCACCCTCTTATGAGTGACATGGTCTGGTGTTAACCTACGTGCCTGTCTTTCCAAATGGACTATTAGCTGGTTCATACAGTCCATATATTATCCACCCACGTTTACTCCTTTCATCTGAAACAGCATTAGGCTCCAAGGACACTCTTATTCAACATGGAATAACATGCTCAATTATTACCTAAAGTGCATGACCTAAGCCAGTCAGGTGTTAACAAAATGTTCTCATAGTCATGACACTGATAATGGAGATTCAAGTTTATTTGAAAGCACAAACTGCCAGGAGATGGAGTATACCTGTCAACACGCAGTAGAACATGGAATTATTAAAGTGACTGTTAACTCTTTTCAATGGTGGTGTGGTGGTGGCAGTGAAGGGGACAGCCTTGTGACACTGCTCATTTCACTTCCCTCTCAAATGACTCTAGTATGACCTATCAAAGATTCTGAAGGTTAGCATTCACTAGTTCCCAGGAGACATGCAAAAATAAATATTAATTTTCACACCTTCTCTTCCTTGGCAAAAGACCTGCAGTGGTTGAAAAACATCTATAAGTAGTCTCTAGAAAGACACTCAAAGAAAAGAGAAAATAAAGAACAGTTACAGTTCACAAAAATGGAATAGAAGAGGAGAGTGGGACAACATAAGTATTTCCTTAAAACACCTGGGAGGTAAAACAGGACCCCTTCACTTATTGTTGTTAAATCATTGATCATGAAAACAGTTCCAAGAAGAGGACAAGATCATCCAGGAGGACCATCCCTGCCTCACCTTGTACCTAATGGGCACCTATGGACCACACCATGGCAGATGCAGGACCCAGGCTTCCCACCCGCTCACCCCCAGAATGGAGAAGTGTACTTTTGCAATTCACTTTGTGAAATAACTTTGGCGCAAGACACTGAATGGAGAATGTTAACACGACTCCAACTTCGCTTCACAGATTAAAACTAAAAATGTGGAAGGGTCATTGGCTAATACACAGGGAATGAGAGAATATCCTCTTTTGAAGCTAGAAAAAGTCACCAGTCTGGGTAATACAGGCAACTGTTAAAACTAAAATTCTCATACAGATGAATGACTGTGAGCTCTTACATCAGGCACATTAAATTGTCAATTGTCTTGTACTGCAGCTCATGTAGGCTGGAAGGCAGGGCCAGGTCTAGCTACCTTTCTATCCTTCACAAATCTAAAGGGTTTAAAAATTGAATTTAATGAATTAACCGGACTAGTGACAGCTTAATTACATAGACCATCCATATTCATATGAACTGGTCTTTGAACGAAAAGATAATAACTGGATTATATTCACCTTGTCTACCTCCTAATTGCCAGGAACTTAGAAAAGTGACAAATCAGACCCAGTCTCCTGACAGTGAAGGGTTAAACAAAGGACAAACAAGAGCAAGTTGCTTTTTATTTTAGAAAGTACTGTGGGACAACGAATCGAAGAGATTTAAGGTAGAATCTGGGAGGCCAGACAGGAGTCCACAGCAAAAGGCCAGGCAAAAACCTGATGAGAGCTTAGAATAAAGAAGGCAAAAAAGAAATAACACATCAAATCACAGTACAGATTCTGGTCTTCACAGTTCCTGGTCCCATCAAAGCAACCTGAATGTCAGGTTTCACCTAACACAAGGGTTCTGACATTACACTAGCTAGGTTTTCTTAAGATAATAAAATGGATTTGCATTCTGGGAGTACACACTGACAGACTTTCTATCCTCCCATCACTATAGCCCCAGCTTTTATGCACATAACAGTGATCCCTCAATGAGTGGGTACTTGCGGGATTTAAGAACTGAGGATCTGGGGAGGGGGGCAAAGAAGCAAGATTGGCCACAAGCAGCTAAGTGTGAAGGAACCATGCACCATGTCCAGGAATCAGTCCCTCTGCCAAACGTGTGCTTCAGAACCTTCGGAGGGGGACAGAGGTCCAGCATGGATTCCATTTCTTTCAAGAATCTAGTAAGATAAACTAGCTTTGGAGTAAATCAACTGGAAGAGTAGATAGATACAAAGTACCTATCTAAGTGATACTTGAAGCCAAAAGGAAATGCACTTTCCCCTTCCAGCCAATTTGCAAATTCAGAAACCACTGGTCATCCGGTAGCCTAGGATCGAGTGAGGACTTAATAGCAAACACCTCTGAAAGGAAGGCACCGCTACCTTCTGGAGAAACAGTAACATTTCCGCCTGGCCACCCCGCGCCGCCGGAGAGAGCGGCGCGCTGACCCGGCCCGACACGACCCGGGGCGCGCACGGCTCCCAAACTTCCTCCCGCCGGCCCGGCCAGGCGCCGGGGTATACGCAGGGCGGCATTCCCTCCACGGCGGCGGGTGCCGGCCACCAGGACCCCGCGGGCCCCGAGAGGCCGCGGCAGGCGCCGCAAGGTCACCGCCCTTCGCACAACCCGAGCCCGGACCATCTCACAGCGCGTGTCTCGTGACCACTGGGGGCAGCAGCCTGGGTCCTCGGGGCGAGGCGTGCGGCGCCGGGGACCGGGGAGACTGCCGGGGAGAGCCGGAGAGGTGCGACCCCGGGCCCCGCGGCTGAGACGGGGCAGGTACTGGGCTGGGAAGGCTCCCTCCGTCCCGGGAGGCTGGCACCGGCTGAAGTTCGTCCCCGTCCACGCCCACGCGGCGGGGAGGGGGGCTGCTGGGCCCCCAGCGACTGGGCGGTGGACACACTTGAGGAAGGGAGCGGGGCGCCCTAAACGCAGCCGGATCCCCGCGCGCCCGCGGCCCCTTAGGCTCGGCCCTCCTTCAGGAACCCCGACGTGTCAGGGAGTGGGGGCGGGGGGAGTCCTTACCTCCGGGAGACCCTGGCCCTCCGGCCCCTTGGGCAACCCCATGGTCCCGTCCGACCGCCGCGCGGCGGCAGCGAAGCCCCCGGAGCGTCCAGAGGAAGCTGTCCCCGGCCCCGAAGCTGCTACCGGGGTGGAGTGCAAAGCGGGAACTTCCTCGGCCGCGGCCGCCGCCGCCGCCACCACCGCGGCCCCGGAGCGCAGCGGCTCGCGGAGCATGCGCACTGCGGCGGAAGCGCGGCGCGACTACGCCTGCGCGAGGGCAGCCCGGGAGAGGCCCGGACCCTCGGCGGCTGAGGAGCTGCAGCGCAGCCTGCCTGCCCGGGCCGACGTTCCCCCGTAGCTTCGCGCCGGGGATCTGCATTTCCCTCCACGGTGCTTTATAAAAGGGACTGTTCTTGTATTTTGGGGAAATATTGCACCCTGGCTCCCGTCTCTACTTCTCACGGGCATCGGATGCCCCAAGTGGGTCCGGTCCTCTCTGCGAGCCGGACTTCGGAAGTCCCCTTGCTCCAGGGTCAAAGTCAGAGCGCTGATGAGCTTGGTGATTCAGACTCTGGCCCTGTTCTGGCTCAGAATCGCGATGTCCCCTGATTAACGCGCACTTAGGCAGACTTCTCGATGTACGGACCGGGGAACCAAGTCCCCCCAAGAGGATTCTTCACCCTCGCTGCCTCCCTGGTGCCCGAGAGTCACCGTGTCCCCTGGGAAACGTGATTTGTGATAATGTCCTCCCACCCCCACCCCATCATCCTCAGTGTCTGGGTCTTCCTGAGGGGAAGGCCATCTCTGAGAATGTGACTCCGGTATTTATTTTAGCTGCATCATTTAGTGAAGCACCCCTGGCCTGTCCCAGAGGATGGCAGCTGTATAGGAATTGTGTCTCTGGCCACAAGCCCCTCGCACCCGCTCCATGGCTTCTCCAGGCTTTTTTTTTTTTTTTTTTAACGATGAAGAAAGAGGTGACTTGAAAACTTTTCTGTTGAGAAGATCCTCTCTGTGCGTAGGGTGGGAGGGGGTGTGTGTGAGGCTATGAAGCTCTTTGAGATCAAGGGGGCTGTGTGTGTGTGTGCGCAAGCGTGTGTTCGTGTGTTCCTCTCTGCATCGTAAGAAATAGGTACTCAGTCAATGTTTATCCTTGAAGAAATTCTTTGTGCCTTTTGTACTCTTCCTGGAGTTTATCCTGACAGAACAGAGGTTTTTCTGGAATGAGAGTATACAAGTGGTTCAAAGAGTTCTAAGAATGACCATGTCCTTTTAAAATGTAGTTAGTAAATATTGCTAATAAAACTGTGTGCCACGCCCCTAAAACTCCAATAATTTTAGAAATTTGAATATTCAAACTGAGCTGTTAAATGAGAACTCCCTTGCCTACCTCTGGTGGCATGTGCTCTCACCCACTGTGAAACCAATGAAACGCAATTTCTAAGGTGTCCACTCTCATAACTCCCCACACGCATTATTTTTGCAATCTTAAAACTGTCCTTCCCTGAGATGATATGGGATGAAGGGGAATAAAGGGGGGATAATTTGTAAGCAGTGTTGGATGACCAGGCAGGTGTTGATGCCTAAGGGACCAACAGCACAATCTTGCGTAGCTGTGACCTAAATAGCTGTATTTAAAGCAGCCTGGGGAATAAGGCCTGGAGAGTAATAGGACTCAGGTAGGCCACATGGGAGTTCCCTGCTGTAAATGTCTTTGCAGTGTTTTAAATAAATATAAGCAGCTATCTTTCCCAGGAAGAGACTGTCCTAGTTTACTGTCTCTGTCAGGTGACAGTAGCAGAGTTGGGTTGGCAGCGTGTTTTTTTTCTTTCCTCTCTTTTCTTTTCTTTTTTTTTTTTTCAAGATCCTAGCAAAACAGCTGTGACAGCAGTCAAGAAAACTTGAATAGCCCACATTTGAGAGAAGGACCCCTGCTCGGCCATGGAGAACACCTCAAACACACAATGTCAGAAAAGGTTTGTAGGACTCCAATAAAAGTCTCTCTCCCCTTCCCTGGCTCAGGGTACCCATACACACATTTTGTCTCCCTAGTGGGATATTTGGGGATTAGGGATCACTCTGTCCCTCCTCTGCACACAGAAGTGTGTGATGTTTGTCTCAGTGCAAGATTTCAGGAACCTCACAAATACTTTCCTTTTCCCAGTAGAAGGCGCCAAAGTGAAGAGCTTCCTGTAAGGGTCACCTTTATGCTGGGTGATGTTTTTATGATGCCTCGATCATCCTGTCCTCGTGCTTCTCCTCGCCCTTCCACTCCGGGGCTCTTGCCATAACCAAGAGGGGAATCCTGAAGTCTTGAAGCAGAAAGGGACCTTAGAAGGAAACTATGGGTGTTTAGGAAAGTAGAGTGACAATTCAGGTCACTTAGCATGTTAGTGGCAATGCTGGGACTAGAGCCTCACATTTCTGATTCACATGTCCTTTTATTCATCCATCAACCAGCCATCCATCCAACAAATATTCCTGAGCTCTTTTATGTCAGTGGCTGTGAAACTTGGCTGCACGTTGGAATCACCGAGGGAGTTTTAAAAGGTACCAATGCCTTGGGTTCCACCTCCAGAGATTCTGATTTAATTGAGCTGGGGGGAAAACATGAATATTGAATTTTTCTCTTGGAATATATTTTTTCTATATAAAGTGATACAGGTATATGCAGGGGGAAGGATATAGCTCAAGTGGTAGAGTGCATGCTTAGCATGCACAAGGTCCTAGGTTCAATCCCCAGTACCGCCATTGAAAATAATTAAATAAATAAACCTAATTACCTACCCCCTCTAAAAAAAAAGATACAGGTATATAAACTTGGGCAACACAGTAATGACTACAGTGACTCCATTATTATGTTTCTTTATAGATTGCAGTGACACACAAAATTTAAGGTCCATAGACAAACTAAGAGTCTTTAGCTTAAATGAATTCTTCCTGAAAATTCTTAATTGTACACTGATCTGTTCTCAGGCAGAGAAGTTTTACAAGACACCATCCTATATTCAGCATGTCACATTCCTGTAGTGAAAAATAGAGGCACAGATGGTACAAGTAAATCTAATCCCCCCTCTGCTTCTGGACACAACTCAACACACACACACACACACACACAAGGACACACACACTTGGATGAGTTCTTCCAGTACATTTTTTCCAAACAGATGATAGTTTTATTAAAGAATTCCAACAGTTCCCATAATTGTCACAACCACATGCTGTTAGCTATGCTAGACAAGACTTGACAAGGATCCAGCTACACAGCAACAAATAAGTACTTGAGAACATCTACTCCCTTCTGGATTTCTCATGTAGAAAATACTGTCTAAGAGTTTCTTGGTAAAATGATGTAATAACTAAGCATTTCTTATTATGGAGGTCGGGTGGACTTTTTAAATTTCCCAGGTGATTCCAATGAGCAACCAGTTTGAGAACCACTCTGCACCAGAGCCTGATTCTTAGTGCTGGAGATACCGAAGTTAGTAAAATGGACAATATAATTACTGACAGAAATTGAACCGGTAAATTAGTAAGATAGTATTGGGTAGAAGTAAGTGCTCGTCAAGAAGAAGAAACAGTACAATGTGATAGGAAATCATGTGTTGGAGTCAGAAGCTCTTTTGGATCTGACATCGTGTACATCTTTGAGATGAAGGGGGCAGGATAGGGCTCTCAAGTGCCAGTTGAGGGGAGATCCAAATCTTAAGAAGGTGCTGTGGGAGGATCTCAGGGAAGAGCATTCCATGCAGGAAGAGCATCTAGGGTCGCCTGGACAGCCTCCCTGTGCCCCTCCAGGCTCACTCTTGGCCGTCTCACCTTGCTTGCTGCTGTACAGGGTTGGCTTATGAGGGCTTCATCAGCAGGGCCTGGGGTGTTATGATAGAAAAGAACAACTCTAACTCCATAGTAGATCTGTTCCTTTGACTTTAACCGTGGGCTGTTTCCCGTGCTGAGTCATGTTGGTTCTGCACCTTTTGTAAAAGGATGTCACCTATAGCCTGAAATATATAGGAGAGCCCATTCTCAAGGCTCTGACCATTAAGGGTATAACACTTTCCCATTCATATAAAGATAAAAAGTTGCAGAATAGAAAATAACACTAGTCTTGCTGGAGGTTTGCAAGCTACATGGACAGCTGCAAGAACAAAGGATTCCAACACCAAGAGGTTTGCGACAACCAACCACACCCTCTTCCCTTTTTAGTATAAAAGGACACTGAATTCTGACTTAGGGAACATGGTTCTCAGGACGTTAGTCTGCCATCTTCTCGATCTGCCAGCTTTCCAAATAAAGTCACTATTCCTTGTCCCAGCACTTCATCTCCCAATTTATTGGCCTGTCATGTGGCCAGCAGAATGAATTTGGACTCAGTAACAGTGTGGGATCTGAAAAGTAGACTCAAAAGCAATTTGGCAAACTGTATCAAGAACTTAAAAAGCAGCCTTGAATACACTTTCACTTTTAGGGCTTATGGACAGAGCTCTTCATCCTAACATTATTTACGAGAGAAAAACCTGGAAACCATGTAAATAGCCTATGAAAAGAGAATGGGTAGATGCTAACTACTATGTATATATAAAATAGATAAACGACAAGTTTCTTCTGTAGTGCACAGGGAACTATATTCAACATCCCCTATAATGAAAAAGAATATGAAAATGAGTATGTGTGTATATATGCATGACTGGGATGAAACTGACACGTTGTAACTGACTATACTTCAATAATGAAAAAAAAAGTCAGAACAAAGTAAAAGTGATAGACAATCATTAAAAAAAAGAGAGAGCATGGGTAAATACATCATAGGATGTCCTTTTCGTGCAACATAATGTTGCCAGTAAAAATGTTCACTGCAGGAAAGAGAAGGGTAAGAGATGAGGCTATATAAATATTAGCAAAAATCTGTCCTGTCCAAAAATCATTAAAACATTTAAAAGGCAAACTGGAAAAATATTCATTACCTGTGACAAGAGTTCTTGCAAATGAGGAAGAAAAATTTAATAGAAAAATGAGTGAAAGGCTTGACTAGAGAATTACGTGAAGAATTGTCACTAAATGGATGAAAAGAAATTCTCAGCCTCGCGTTAAAAAGTCAAAATGAGGTACCTTTGCATGGAAGAAATAATCAATGTTTTGAGAACATTAAACTAACACTTAACACTCCCTATTCGGGCAATTTGAGTAAGGTTTTACAAGGAGGTTTTGGAGGGCAATTTGACAAAGTTGATTTTTCAGCAAATATCCGTTGAGGGCCTACTGTGTGCCAAACACTGAGAAGGGTTCTCAGTGGGGGTGAGGGGAGTGACTCAGCACCTAAGGGGCATTTGCAATTTTCACAGTGACCAACCATTTAGCACCCAGCCATTGTGGATGTCAAGTGTTCCATCTTGACTGAGTCACAAGAATTGCTTTGGCCAGAGAAATGTTGGGAGATATGAGATTGTGCCAGTTCTGGATGGAGGTGTTCAGAACCCTCCTGTCCATTCCATCCATCATGAGAACAGCTCCCTCTGCCTGGGCCCTTGAATGAGAAACAGACGTGAACTAGTATGCAGAATGGATATATATTATTTGGGGTATCTTTATGCAGTGGTTTAATATCCAGTGGTGAAAATGAACTAAAGTTATGTGTTTGAATATGGATAATTAGGAAAAATGGAAAGTTGAGTCTTCAAGAAAAATCAAACTCATAATGATTTGCTAAGTTTTCAGACGTTCAAAATAATATTATTCAATGCTTAGGGATATGTAAACGTGTAGTGAAAGTGTGAGAGCATGCATGGGAATTATGCCTATGATTGTGATTCTTCTGGGGAGAGGGAAGGGGATGGAGCAGGAAGGAGGAAGAGGACCACAGAGCATCTGTTCTGTGTATAACACTTTATTTCTTGGGGGAAAGAAGATTTCAGGCAAATATGATATAATGTCAATATTTGATAAAGGTGGTTATAAATACATGGGAATTATATTATTCTTACTTTCTGCATATTTTAATTATTTTATAACAAAATATATTGGAAATGAAATAAAGGAAAACAACTACTAAAGTGAATTAGCAGTGAGAACAAGGGGACAGAGGATGTAGACTCCTCTTGGGAGAAGCTTGCCTATGAACTGAAGGAAAGAAATAAGATGGTTAGGAGTCTGATTGATGGAGAGTTTGTTTCTTGGGCTCTTTTTTTAAAGATAGAAGAGACTTGAGTATCTTTGATGAAATTGCAGAGAAGAACCCAGTTGAGAAAAAAAAAGTTGAATATACAGACTTGAACCTTAGAGCCTTAGCTCTTACAAATCTCCCTTAAAGATGCATGTTTTTCACCCCAGTCGATTGTCAGCTCCTCAAGGAAAGACAGAGGCTATATGTGTTCTGTTTACCTGCATACCCAGAACCTGCCTGGAACAAGTACATCATGGATGGATGGATGGATAGGTGGATGGATGGATGGATAGGTGGATGGATGAAGTATGGGAACTTTAGCATCGTGTGTGCATCAGAATGGCCACTAGATGGCAGATGTGACAGTCAGTGATTATCCTTTCAGAGAAAAGGGTTCAGATGCCAGCTATAATGGACCACAGTTAGAACGCTTCCCTTAAGTAAGTTAATGCAATATATGTGAAAGAACCCAATATTTAAATGGAAATTTGAAACTATCTTATCATCTATTGATGTCTCATTTCAAATATCAGTAGGTCAACTTAGTCATTCTTGAAAAAGAGCTCTTGTGGAAGAAAATGCAGTTGCATCGACTTGTGGTTAGAAAAGGGACCGAACACATGTTTCCATCTTCTCTCTGTCCTAAAATCCAAATAAAATGATAGCAAAGTATCACAAGATTCCACAAGGGCCAAGAGAATGGAAGAAAATGGAAGAGGGAACAAAGATGCTATTATAACCAGTTTGTAAATGAGTTATACTTGATAAGCTGCAAGCAGAACACCACCTGGCTTTCCTCGCATCCATCTTCCTTAAAGTTGCTCTGTTAGATTTCCTTTCCCCGCTGCCTGGATGATAGGGTGTGCGGATTCTGAGCCTCTTACGGGCACTTTAGGAGGTTACAATAATCTCCGTTTCAGGTATTAAAAAGTCCACTCTAATCTAATCTTCAGTCTTTCATCCAATTCATAGCTTCCCCCATTCCTAGCTTGGGCCTGACCTGGAATTCTGCAAAATAGAAGTGCGGGTTCATGGACTATTCCTTCATCTCTCTCTTACCCCAGTTCTCCCTCATCCACTGACTGATGCTTCTGCCCCTCCCAGTGCCACGCCCAAGGGGAGCTGGCGTTAGAAGAGGAAGGTTGCATTTGACTGGGCGGTTGTGCTGTCACTGGGGCTCCTGCGTGACAGGTGCCCCAGGCTGACCCTTTCTGATGGGGATGCTTTTGTAGGAATTTTCACCTACTGTCTCATAGGACTTTCGAACTTGCTCTGCTCTCACCACACTTCTCTGGGGGAAACCCCATGACGCTGATGACTCATGATGGTCCCTTAATTCCCCTCTGTCTTCCCCTGGGGCGAGCTCATTCTTCTGGTGCAGAGCTATGAGGTGGGGATCCTTTCAAGCTCACTCTCACTTTGCTGCTCTTCCACGTACTTCCTGGAACTCGTGAATCTCCGTTCATTCCAACTATGACAGTTTAGACTGTTCCTACTCTAGTCTCCTCTTTGTTCTACACAGGTATCTCCAGGCAGCCTCGGGTGATTAGAAGGCACTAATCTCTCTGCCCCCTCCCCACCCATCTGACCCCCGTAGGTCCGGAGGACATGGGCCTGGTTTTCTCCCAAAGCATTCTCTCCCCAGCATGTTGCCTGGGTTGCAGCATAGGGTAGGTCTACAGGTGTCTGCAGTGTGGCAGGAGCTGGCTGCGGCCAAAGACGTTGGTCTCCAGCCATGGCAGATGGTCCCAGATGATCTTGAGTGTGGGTTAAGAAGCCTCCCCTTGCTTGGCCTGAGGGGTGGAGAGAAGCATCCGTTTTAAATGTTCCCACTCCCGCAGATAACTCTAAAAAAATCTTGACTTGTGCCTCCAGCCTTTCTTTCTTCTTCTTTTGTTTGTTTTTTAATAAACATGATTTTTATTTTTCAGTGGAGGTACTGGGGATTGAACCCAGGATCTGCTAAACACGTGCTCTACCACTGAGCTATTTCCTTCCCCCACTTCCTTCCTTCCTCTTCCTATCCCTTCTTCCCTTTCTTCCTTCTTTCCCCATCTGTCTCCCTCCCTCCCTCTTTCTTACTTTCTCTTCATATGTGTACTAGAGGGGAGAGGTAGGTTAAGGGCACAGGACCTGTTTTACTGTCTCCTAGTGGGTCCTATATGAATGGTCTAGCATCCTTTTTTGGAATGTGGGGGTACATTACATTCTAGGTTTTGAGCTTCAGCCAAAACTCCAAATTTATTTTTAAAAACCTCACTTACTAGCCTTGTATGCTATAATTACATAATTATAATTCTAGATAACTACTAATTAGAATTAATAATAATTTGAATAGAAAAAGAACTCTTGGAAATTTTTTGTAAAGATAGCTAAACTTAAAAATTCAATAGAAGAGTTGGAAGAGAGAGCCAAGGAAATGTCCAGGAGGTCAGGCATCATAATAGAAGATGGTAGGGGAGGGGACTTTCAGATAAATAATAAAGACGTTTCCAGATTGGAAGGACCCTCCAAATGCATGCATAATGAGTGGAAGAGTGGTCCACACCAAAACACAGTACAATGACATTTCAGAATACTAGCGATAAAGAGAGGATGCCAAGATTTTACAGAGTGAAGGACCAGGTCACAGAGAAGTGAGAATTAAAATGGCATGGTTTTTCAAAGGTCGCACCAGAAGCTAGAACACAATGGAGCAACGCACTCAGAATTCTAAAGAAAAATTATTTTTACCCTAGAATTCTGTACTCCAGTGAGATTTTAATCAACCAGAGGAATAGTATAAAAATACACATAAACGTGCAAAATCTACTTGCTAGTTGCCTGTGACGTCCATTCTCCCTTGCTTCCTTTCTAGTAGAACCTGCTGAGTGTAAAAATATGCTGAGTTAAGTTCTCCGTTTCCCAGCCTTCCATCGGGATTAGCAGTAGACAGGTGACCCACTTCTGAGAAATAGAAAGTGAGTGGATGTTTTCTAGGAAAATTCCTTCAAAGGGGATAAGACACAGCATACACATTATTTGTCATTTTCCATTCTTCTTTTCCTGCCTGGAAAAGTGATAGGAACCTGAAATTGTACCAGCATTTTTTTCCCGTTTCTTTACAAAGTCTTATTGCCCTGAACACTTTCTAGTTCGGTTAACTAACTTTGAAGACAGTTAAGTTCCCCTTTTGATCAAAGCTGCTGACTTAATGTGCTTTATTGGTGCCTGTATTCCCAAAGCCCAGTGGAGTAGATTTCAATAACAGGCTTTTTTTTTTTTTAAATGAATAAATGAGTCAAAGAGTGAAGAAATATCACAAAATAATCTGAAAAGAAAAAATATCAATGTATGTATATGCATAACTGAAGCCCTTTGCTGTACACCTGAAACTAACATTGTAAATCAACTATACACTTCAATAAAATTTTTTTTAAAAGAGTGAAAAAATATCCTTCTCTATCACCCACCAAGACTTGCCCACTCTCCTTTTAGACTTGAGCATTTAATTCACACTTTATTTTCCTCACCATCTTTGGCTCACTACTTCCATGATTTCAGTGCCTACAGGATCCTTCCAACCTCCGACCTCACTGTGTCTTGACTTCTAAGGGGATGAACTAAATGATTCCCTGGTCTGGTTCCTTCTTGCATCTTTATTTTCCTCTCTCATAATTTTTTATTGCCTCCCAGCAGAACAGTTACCATACCCTACAGTGTTCTTTCATCCGGTGACACTGCCGCCAGATTTATCATCCGAACAACACAGCCCTCTGATTTAAAAACTCAATATTGGGGGAAGGGTATAGCTTAAGTGGTGCATGAGGTCCAATCCCCAGGACTTCTTCTAAACATAAATAAGCCTAATTACCTCCCCCTCTGCCAAAATTAAATAATTAAATAATATAATAAATAAAACATTTTAAAAAATTCACTTATTAAAAATATTCTGTGGACTTTAAGTTTCTCCTTCATAATCTCGTCCCAGCGTGTCCTTCTCTCCTACCTCCACATAGCCACCCTAGATTTCTCGCCTCTTCTCAAACCCACCTGGAATCTTACCAGCTCTACTTGCAATTGTATATTCTTTTCCCTCTGCCTGGAATTGAACTTGCATTCCCTCAAGCCTACAGCCCTTCATCTCAGCCAATTAAAAATGTACCCATTGTCCTAGATCTGTTCCAATGCTACTTTTCTCTCATGAAGCATTCCCCAATGATTCAATCAGAATTAGTCCCTGGAGCCTCTATGGCTGCAAAACACTTTGCTATAATGTCGATGACAGCATTTATTAGGACAGCTAATACTGTATGTGGCTACCTGTGCATGTCCATTCTTGGAGGATGCTCCAATTCTGTGATGCTCCCAGACTTAGCATACAGCGCTGGGCATGTAGTGCTTACCAAGAAAATGTTAGATGAACCGTGTTGAGATTCAGGGAGCTGCCTCTGATGGTGATTTGAGTGTAGTGGCTTGTGGAAATAGACAAGGGCAATGCATATCTACTCCCTTAGGAACACTGCCTCATAATTATTTTAAAAGTTTTCTGTTTTATCAAAGGGCCTTAGAAACTGCTTCTTTTTAAAGCTCCACCAAGTATTATTTTCTTAATTAATTATTGCAGAAGGATAACTATTGCATAAATCAATTCTCAACTTAGTTTGATCATGACCGCTAATGAAATAGATTGGAGATCTGGAGCCCAAAGAGAATGTTTTCAGATGAATAATATATTTTATTTGTCAGCAGTCCTCAGGCTCAATTTATGGTGAAATTAACTGAAAGTGGATTGCATATAATTGTCAGCTCATTGTCAGTCTGCATTTCTAAAGCCCTGAGGAGATAGAATGACGAAAGGTAATTTCGTTTTTCTTCGTAATTGCTTCTGGATAATACCAGAGCCTTTGAAGGAGAGCGTGAGGCTCTGCATTTTGAAAATTGCAAAGAAAATGCAAAGCTTGGGTTGAATACCAAAAGTTCTCAGTATATCAGCTGTAGCAGGATTAACATTTCTAGGGTTTTCTTTTTTCTTTTTTCTTTTTTTTTTTTGGCAGTCTGTTCCACTAAAATTGTCTATACCAGATAATGTGATTTTGGGTTTGAGAGATGAAAAACACTATTTTGTGTGTCATCAGCGATAAAATGGGGATCTGAGTCCAGTTTGACTTACGGTAATTTCGAAGAAGTGTTAAAAAGTGATAAAGTTTCTTTCAAACGATACAAGGGGTTAGTGGACATTTTTTAGGTACTTAAAATTACTAGGGAAGAGAATAATCTACAGCCAACAGAGATGGGTGAGCTTCTAAAGAACAAACGCAGAAGATGGGCAGATAATGGTGGAGGAAGAAGGAGAACTTGGTAAAAAGCACAAATAAAATAGTAACCTCGGCTTCCTGTCATTTATTTACATTTATTCTTAAAGTGAATTAGGATAAAGGAGGCTATTCCCAGTTGTCATGTCTTACATCACTAACTAGTAAAAAGTACCCAAGAACTGCACAGTCAGACCTCAGATCACTGCTTCCCATGGTCTGTTTCACTGAATAACATCTTGGCTTGCTAATCTTGTTCGCTCCACCAAAGGGCTGCATGGTTCAAGTGAGTTTGGAAGTGTTGCGTGTTGTTCCCCCGCCCTTAGGAAATTGTAATACACATTCACACCCGGAGAAGCCCCGCAGTAGAACAGCTGTGTACTTGTGTATTTCACAAGTGTGATGCTGATTGATGCTTCACGGGGCACTGGTGTCCCCGGGGAAGCCTGGCTGAGCAATGGTGCTCTGAGGGGCCATGCTGGCCGGCGACGCAAGGTCTTGGTCTACACATTGAGGTGTAGTCCTTCCGTAGAGATTGTATCTGGGAGAGGAATATCTGCACAATCCTGTGTGTCTATCAGAGCCTGACTCAGTGGCACTGCTGTCTTGGGCAGAATGAGCAGGAGAAGTGGAGAGAAGTTATGGTCTAAATTAAATGAATGGACCCCCCCTCCCAGGCGTGCAATAGGACCATAAAGCATTGCTGCAGGGAGATCTTCAGTTGTCAACTCAGCCTGTAGAAAAAATACCTGAATTGAACATCCATTGTTTGCTAAGTAACCTACCATGTGTCTCTTCCTTAGAAGCTCCCCCTTAGGGCACAGAGCTGAGTGCAGCATCTCAACACGGTCTACATTGCCTCACACCACTCCCGCCTGTTGCTTCTGGTCTCCCAGCCTTTCTTTTTCTTTTTTCTTTTTATTTTTTCTTTAACATTTTTTATTGATTTATAATCATTTTACAATGTTGTGTCAAATTCCAGTGTTCAGCACAATTTTTCAGTCATTCATGGACATATACACACTCATTGTCACATTTTTTTTTCTGAGATTTATCATAACATTTTGTGTATATTTCCCTGTGCTATACAGTGTAATCTTGTTTATCTATTCTACAATTTTGAAATCCCAGTCTATCCCTTCCCACCCTCCACCCCCCTGGTAACCACAAGTCTGTATTCTCTGTCCATGACTCTATTTCTGTCCTGTATTTATGCTTTGTTTTTGTTTGTTTGTTTGTTTTTGTTTTTGTTTTTTAGATTCCACATATAAGCGATCTCATATGGTATTTTTCTTTCTCTTTCTGGCTTACTTCACTTAGAATGACATTCTCCAGGAGCATCCATGTTGCTGCAAATGGCATTATGTTGTTGGTTTTTATGGCTGAGTAGTATTCCATTGTATAAATATACCACATCTTCTTTATCCAGTCACCTGTTGATGGACATTTAGGCTGTTTCCATGTTTTGGCTATTGTAAATAGTGCTGCTATGAACATTGGGGTGCAGGTGTCATCCTGAAGTAGATTTCCTTTAAATGGGCAGAAGACCTAAACAAGCAATTCTCCAAGGAAGACATACAAATGATCAAAAAGCACATGAAAAAATGCTCAATATCACTAATTATCTCCCAGCCTTTCTGACACTCTTTCTCACCTTCCAGAGGCCAAGTTCTTCTTCCCTCAGTGCCTCCTTCAGGCTTATCTCTGTGAACCCCTCTTTTCCACTTCCAATTTCCTTGGAGAAGCCATCCGGGACTCCCCCTCCAACCCTGCAGATCAGATCAAGTCTTCTTGGAGAACACTATAGTTTTTCTTGGTAGCACTTACTGCAAATGATTATATGTGGGGACATCATATTGGGGTGTCACAGACACCCAGCAAAGTGCCCAATCTTGAAGAATTTTTACAGGCATATAAATCCAAGCAACCACCATTCAGATTAAGCAGAAGACATTTCAAACATCCCAAATGACCATGCGCTCCCTCTCCCATAAATGGTTCTCTTTTCTAACTTTTATCACCACCATCCAAGGAACTCCTGGTGGGAGTTTCCAACATCCTCCAAATTGGTAGGTCCCCGGAATCTCTGACAGGGGAAGGATTCAGGGAGTTCAGGAAGACTCCAAGTGCTACAGGGTCAGCGTCTGCAACTGACTTTCCTTTTGAACCAAAACTTGCTTTGAAGGGGGAAAGAAGGCAGTCTGAGAAACATGAATGACAAGGAATCCTACCACACACTTCCTCTATTATTTCTCTGTGTTAGCCAACCACTTATGCCATAAATGATGACATAGAAGGGAAAAGAATTACAATTCCTTTTCCTTTCAGTCCTTCCTTACTCATCAGCAAGCCCAAGGTAGAGAGTGCTGGGAGAATGTGCACATATCAAGTGAAATAAAACAGTTGAGTTAGCAGCCATTATGGAAAACAGGATGGAGATTCCTCAAACAACCAAAAATAGACTTACCATATGATCCAGCAATCCCACTCTTGGGCATATACCTGGAGGGAACTCTAATTTGAAAAGATACATGCACCCCAGTGTTCATAGCAGCACTACATACAATAGCCAAGACATGTAAGCCACCTAAATGTCCATGGACAGATGACTGAATAAAGAAGTTGTGGTATATTTATATAATGGAATACTTCCCAGCCATAAAAAAGAATAAAACAATGCCACTTGCAGCAACATGGATGGACCTGGACATCATCATTCTAAATGCAGTAAGCCAGAAAGAGAAAGAAAAATACCATATGATATCACTCATATGTGGAGCCTAAAAAAAGAAAAGAGAGGACTCTGATGAACTCATCCACAAAACAGAAAGACTCGCGCACACAGTAAACAATCTTATGGTTACCGAGGGAAAGGGGGTGGGAAGGGATAAATTTGGGGGTTTGAGATTTGCAAATATTAACTGTTATACATAAAAATAGACAAAAAACAGATTTCTTCTGTATAGTACAGGGAACTATATTCAGTATCTTCTAATAACCCTTAATGAAAAAGAATGTGAAAACAAATATATGTGTATGTATGCATGACTGGGACATGATGCTGTACACCAGAA
Source organism: Vicugna pacos (assembly GCF_048564905.1). Taxonomy (NCBI): domain Eukaryota; kingdom Metazoa; phylum Chordata; class Mammalia; order Artiodactyla; family Camelidae; genus Vicugna; species Vicugna pacos. Next base: position 10,655,013 of record NC_132991.1, on the reverse strand, counting down.
ATTGACACGTTGTAACTGACTATACTTCAAAAACAAAAACAAACAAACAAAAAAAAACAGCTGAGTTAGTTTTGTGCAGCCTTCCCACCGTTCTGGTAAGAGCAAGATACATACTACAGATATAAGCTACCAAATAATGAATTGTGTAATTTTGGTCACTTTGCACATGAGTTAAACGCTCTTAAATTTAAAACTGATATTGCACAATATAAAAATGAATGGCAAAGTTCATACTAATAACTAAAAATGAAATTTTTCTTTGCTTAGAATGACATTAAATAGCAAATAAAAAATCATATGTTGAGAGAGAGCCAGGAAAGAAAGGAAAAGGCTTCATATTTTAATACTTTTAATGGCACTTAGATATTCTCATTTTGCACTGGATCCTGCAAATTATGTAGCTGACCCTTAGCCAGAAAATTACTTTACCTCTTGGTGCCTCAGTTTCCTTATTTGTAAAATGGGCACCATAATATTGGGTTGTGCAAGAATGAAGAATGGTGGGTACATAGCAGTCAACGAATGTGAGCTGTCATTATAAAGATGAGTTGGTACAGAGTAGATGTGTAGGTGACTTGGTGATCAACCTTAAATTCCCCTCAAGAGTGACTTTATGTAAACCAAATAGTTAATTAGCTAACTCCCTCTCTTATTTTACCTATGTTGACTTAGTTTGATGATTTCCCTGTAATTTGTTAAGGGGGTCACTTAATTTACCACTTAGATGATGCTACTGAAATTCGTCAGCAGAATATTTTAGTCAGTGGCAGGACGAGTAAAGTCTAGAAAAATCTTTCAGGAAGAGAACAGTGTGGCTCAAACTTCTTCAGTTCCATATAAAAGCTATTCAAACTTCTTCAATTCCATATAAAAGCTATTCAAACTTCTTCAATTCCATATCAGGATGAAGCTATTGTTTCTATGAAAAACCAGAAAGGGGCATTTTCCACTTCCCAACAACAGATGGCGATGTCGCTAAGCGAATGGAGGATGTTCCTTGTTCGAGAAATTCCGTGATCGAGTGTGAGGAAGCAACGCTATAAACAACATATGGAAAGCAATGCATATTTTAATTGGGTGTTAATACTGCGTATTGAATCCTTGTCTTCTTCCTAATTCACAACAGTGTTATGACAGCTAATTAATAAGTAATTGTAAAGAAAAGGATTAATTATTTACAATAATATTTAGAACAGCTTGCATGCTTGTAATCATAAAACAGTTTTCAAAATAGATGAAGGCAAAGCAAGTTGTTGTTCTGCTGTTGGAGGCACACGGTAGCGTCTCTTTTGGAATGACTTGTATTATCATTCCGCACCGTCTGGGTTTATTAAACAGGTACCATTATGCATTTGTTCCATCAAGTTTCATTCCAGCCATGGAATATAAAATCGTGTGTGTATCTTTTAAAAAAGGATTCCCTTGTCATCCTTATTTGAAATTATGTACATAGGGGTAAATGTGAAAGCTTCCTTGTAGGGGAGAACTCTTTGGAAAGATACCAACCATAGAACAAACCGAAAATAAAATCCTGGGCCAAAGAATAAAGCTTCCCCCTAGAGTCTCTGTTTCTAGTGTCTGATTCTCATATATAAAAACAAAACCAAAAAAGCAAGTGTATAAGCCCAAACTTCTCCTCCTCCTCTTCTTGTTCCATATTTCCAACCTCTTTGAACTGCCTCATGTCTTCAGGATATAATGAAATCCCTTTTTCTGGAAGGAAGCCACAAAAGATAGATTTCAAGACCTTTCCCCTTCCTCTCTGCTAGTGGCAGATCTAACGCAGTTTACTTATTAGATGCATCACCATGGATACTGGTACTCTCCCGCCAAGTCTACCCGAGTGAGGGGAATTGGAGGATTGAGGCAATTATCCTCATCATTTAAATAAACAAAGTCCCCCTCATTTTTGTTTTGGTTACCTGAGTTTTTCAGGTGAATGTCTAATTGTAGCTTTGAATGATCAGAGGGGGCTCTTGCTTCCACTCTCGTATTAAATTTGCCAGCAGAGCTCTGGGCTCCTTTGCCGTGAAGCACCTGAAGGAAGTGTCCCCAAGGCAGATGTACTCCTGTGCTCTCTGTTTTATCATCTCAAGCACTTCTACCCAGCATTTGGGTAAACAATGGGGGATAATTCAAGTCTAGGAGGAAATGTTTCTGAGAGGTAGATAACATTGAGATCTGGAAAAGGTGGATTGGAGAGACTGGACATTTTCAATCAGACAAAGACATTCATCAAACCATGTCTTTCTTGACAATGTGATGCCCAATATGTCCTGAATGGACCGCGTGTTTCTCTACTGGCCCTAGTCTAAGCCACAACCGGCTCTGACACTTTGGGATTTTATGGCTGGTCTTGGCTGCCTCCCTGAATCCCCTTTCCCTTCTCAGGCCATGTCTCAACTTTGCCCATGTGAATTCCCCCACGTTATTGCCCCTAACTTAATGCTGATGAGCATTTCAGGGAGACAGAGGGGCTTTGTAAGTGAAAGGCGTGACTGTTATTTCCAAGTAATGAAGCATCGTATTACTGTTATTTAATATCTATGTTCACTGTCTTTTTTTTTTAATTGAAGTATAGTCAGTTACAGTGTATCAATTTCTGGTGTACAGCACAATGTCCCAGTGATGCACATATGTACATATATTTGTTTTCATATTCTTTCTTCATGTTCACTGTGTGAATTATTCATCACCTTTTGTCTTTAAGTCACCATCGTTAGGGTTCAAAGGGGACCCTGGTGATGATGATGGCTATGGCGTGAGTCCCAAATGACTGTGATCTGCATTGCTTTTCATACTGTGCCTTTTGGAAGGCTGATTCTCAACTTCTAGCTGTTGCTACTGCCTCCCGTATGTTTTGTTCTGTGGCTCAGCATTGAGGGTCCCGATGGCTCTCTCATCTCTGATTCCTTCCCACTACACAGCAGCAGGAGATAGCTATGTCGCACGTTCAGAAGCTGAGTATCTGTCTGATTGGACAGGATTTTGTGGCTGAAGGGCTGTATAATAGACGTGGACATTGGCAACCGACTGACCTGGGCTTGAATCTCATCTTTTTTTTCTCTTCCGTGATGTATCCCTTGTGAATCTTACCTTTTCAGAACTTCAGATTTTGTTTCTGTGAAACAAGGATGCTAATACAGATCTTGGAGGGTAGGGACTGGGAATAACTTATGGAGGGGGCTGGCAGGAGGGGAGTGTGAACTACAGCAGTCAGCGTCAGAACCGTGCTTCAAGCCGCAGGAGCGCAGGTTTTTATGTTGCTGTTGGTACGCTTCATTCTCCTTTCTCTACTTCATGAGGACTTCATCCGTCAGTGCTTATTTTCTGAAAACATAATGTGAGCCAAACCCTGTAGGGAACACAAATGACACGTGCTTGCCGTGATTCTGCCTTCAATGAATTGCTCTCTTGTTGAGAAAATGCATGAATATTACTATTACTCTTAATAATAATCATGTCACTAATAAGACCTAATACTCACTGAGAATGTTACTCCGTCATGCTTGGTGCTAAATGCTTTACAAATTGGATCTCATTTCATCATCCCAATAACCCATTAGACAAACACTATTACTGTCATCCTCTTTTACCAAAGAGGAAAGTGGGGCTCCGAGAGCTTAGGAGGGTTGCCCAAGGTCAAGGTCCCACAGCTGAGAGTGGCAGAACCAGGACTTAAACTTGGGCCATGTCACTCTAGAACCTGGTACAAAGAGCCGTCCACCTTCAGAGAACGGAGAGGCCAGCATGGGGTGAACTCACCTGGAGGGTTTTTTGGAGGGGAGTACTGTTATCTGAGTTCCACAAGGTAATCTTTGCAAAGGAATTGTTAACAGCAAAATGTAGCAGTCACAAGAAGGCAAATTAGAAGTTCCCCATGAAACCACACGTCCATCATTTTTCTGTTTGGCTTTATGCAAGTGCCTGAATCTTCCCAAGTAATTCATTGTTGGTTGAGGTGGCCCCTGCATCCTGTGATCTCATTGGTTTTACATCAATCATTTGGACCTCATTGTTCCAAGAATCAAGGGATTTTTATGCCGGAAGGGATGCCCGGAGTCCCGTTGTGAGCTCCAGAGAGAGAGAGGGTGTGAGTTACCCAAGATGATACAGCCGGTCCAGCTCAAAATCAGGCCTCCTGAATGCCACAATGGTCCTCTTTCCATTTTGCCACATGGGGCCCCTGCCTTTTATGACATCAGAGAGGGGGGTCTAGGTTTTACCAGAATTTTTCCATCTCTTTTCCAAGGGCTTCGTGTATGGCTCTATTTGACACCCATTCCCTCCAGACCCTTCCCTTCTCTTAATCAGGGCAGGACGCATTTACCAAAAGGTGTTCTTGGTCAGTCTGCATCTCCCTTATCAAAATGCCACTCCATTGTCTTGCTTCCAGCCAGACACAATGTACTGGGGGCCCCCTTCCTCCTGCCGAGGAGTCATGCTCCCCCTCTGGAAGCAAAGAGTGTTCACACTCAAAATGCTGAGGATCTGATTAGATTTTAAAGTTGGCCATACACCCTCTTCCCGCCACCCAATATATTATGTGTTCGGCTGGAGACGCTTTTGTTTTGAAATAATGTCTTTATTTCAAACAAAAATTCAGAGCCTGGTTGGACAAACGCATAAACAGGTATCCGATTCAGAACGACTTCTTCGAAGAGGCCGCCTCTCGTCCGCTGTCAGTCGGTCCCTGCTGAGTTGTTTGATGCGTTCACTGCATTTTATATTGCTTAATGTGGCTTATGTATCTGCCAATAAATCTGAAATACAGGTCACAGAATATGCAGCTCAAGGAAATCCATAAAAGTAGTCGAGAGAGGCTTCGCTAACTGCATCAGATGGCCAAAAGCTGAGGTCATTTCCTCTTGCTAAAAATGTAGAGCTTCATAAATTATTTTTATCACCTCCAGAGCCAAGCAAACAGTTTTGCACAGATGCCAAAGGGGTTGCATTGCTTTTGTTTCTCTTTAAGCTGAAAACGTTTTTCTCAAGTCTTCTCCAAAATGATTGCGCTTTTATTTAAAAAAAAATTGTTTTGGCATTATTTACATCCTAGCAGTTTGCACGTAAGTCTAGGAACAGAAACACAATAGCATCTGATCAGAGTCTTCAGTGACAGTGACGCCAGGACCCGGCTCGGGAGACGGTTGTGACCGAGGCTTAATTACTCGCCACCATCGCGAGTTGACGTTGTTTCCTTTGAAACATTTTTTAAGGAGACGTTAGGTATGCATAGACAGTCAAAACGAGCAGCGAACGTTCAGTGAGGAACTTTATAGAAAACACTACTGAATTAACTTACAGTACATTTGTTAAACATGAGCACCTCTAATAATGACATTTCATTTAACAATGCCCTTTGTCTTTTCAGTTCATCAGTTACCTATTTCAGTAATGAACTGCAGTCATCCCATTCTGATTTTCTCCTAATGTAAAGGCTCAGCTCACTTCACTGCCAGTGAAGCGTGTTGCTATTATTCAGTTCCTGGCTTAGGAAAAAAGCTATAGAATATATCACAATTCTAATTGGCTAACAAATATTAAATCCTACGATTGTTAAGGGCACCCAGTGATTCTGTTTAGCTTTTGATGGGGATAAGTAAAATAAAGAAAGGGAAACGGTTTGAAGGGGAAAAAAAAAAGGTTAGTGTGTCTACTTTACGAGCAGTAACCCAAGTATCCATTGAAAAAATATGAGCACACATTATATTTAATAGCTCAAGTGTTATCTTAATTCTTTATCAACAATTCATGCAGAGAGCTTAATACCAAATATTTTAGTTAGGATTAACAATCTGTGAAACAGAAGGTTTAGCAAATGAGAGATGGAATTTGTTCCACCTGCAGTCATACTGGGAGGCAAATATAAGCTCCTGGAAGGCTGGGTTGTTCACGAGACATTCTTCTTCTGCCAAGTAAATGCAGGCAGATTTGGAAAATATCATGTCTCTTGTAGCCCTGATTCATACCTTCCAGGGAAGGCAATGAAGCCTGTGTCCAAACTTATTTTTCGTCCCTTTTGCAAAGCTTTCCTGGGAATGAAAGATAGGTGTCTTCCTTGTTTTCCTTTTTTTCCACGTGGCAGAATTCCCTAAAGCATCTCATACACAACCCAGTCCCCCCCTCCGCCGCCCCCGCCAACCTCTCTTTTGAACTCACCAAAACATCTCATTAGTAAAGGCAAGATTCAGCTCACCGTAATCTTTCCCCAGCTGAGGCAAAGCCGCACAATTTACAATAGATCTCTGGAAAACTGCTTTTTACCGAGTGCGGCTGCATCTATAGATCTCTCTCAATTACCCACAGTAAATTTAGGCATTGTACAAGAGCAAATTTTACAGTCCATGAAGAGATGAAGTGAAATCTAGATGAAATTCATTGTGACAGATTCCCAGTTAGTGCTCTGATGTGTCTGTATTACAGAAGATAGACATTCTATTAGCATGGAAGCTCCCATAATGGACTGTGAATCATCTCAGGTAATAGAGATGCCAAGCAGAATGACTGAAAAGCACTATTGAATTCCATTAGAGCTCTTTGTTTTTAAATCAGTCATTTCTCGTGAATAACCAACTATACACTTCTTGACCCTATCTCCAAGTGATAATTGTGGACTAATATTACAATACATTAATCTGAGTTACTGTGCAATTAGCATTTCCGTCGCAGGCTGATTTGGGGGTTCTTCAATGCAAAGGCCCACTCCTTTGGAGGCGGAAACTTGTGTTACAAATACACTGTTTCAGAAATAGGCTCTTCCACAATCCTGTCTTTAGTTATGTTTCAGCATCACTGGACTCGTTCCTCGGTCCTACTGTGTACAAGGATTTTTTTGCATTGTGACTTTGTGACTCTTCCCCCACCTCTTTTTCCTTTAAAGACTCCCCCTGCACCAGATCAGACATCTGGGGCCAAATAATTATCACAGAGGTAAGTCTGAAAGGAAACCATGTTAAAGAAGCCAGGCTAGCAAGACTTTATTTTAAATGTGTAGTTAATCATCGGGAAAATAAAGAATGTCACATTCTGTTGCATAAACAGTCCCACCTAATCTGTCGGTCAAACATGATTGATCAGGCTTAGTCACTACTCAGATGTTGAGTACAGGGTGAACAGTTTGTGCAATGCTGTGACACCTTCGGGATGCCTGCATGATCACCACTCGTACAACAGCTCGAGTTATGTGAGTTATTCTATTCAATTACAGCATAAACGCACAGCGCTTAGACCACCTGAACAGAAGGCGTTTCTTAATTCATTGCATTTGATACAAATGCAATAACAGCTTGTCATGAGGCAAAGCTGTCTTTGGCCAAAGGCTCTGAAGTTAACATATATACATTAAAGACCTAACAAATCTCTTCCTGTATCCAGTGTCTTCCTCCTGATTTACAAGGCAGGAGAGAGGTCATTTTGAAAGGGGACTGTGGATCCAAAGCGCGGCAGCGTGTTGAGTCACTCAGTAGTCTCCCATAAATCCCCGGGGACAACTTTAGAAAGAGTCGACTTTACCTCTTCTGTCTACGATCATCTATTTTCACATCAGGATGAACAACATTATCCTCGTCGTGGGAGAACCCGAGACTAGCGCCTCGACGCCAGGCTCTCTCCTTAATGTTGTAATGACAGGTGTAAGATTAACTTTGTTAGGTGTCTAGCCACTCATGCAAACTAAATTAAATTAATGGAACAAATTTCTCTCATAATTAAGATAAAAATTCATGTCAGCTGTAACCTTGCTGTACACTAATTATATACAAATGATTTATCATCTGCTTCGCCCAGAATATTAATCCTTACCTCATTGATAACTGCAGCCAGTGTTAAGAGATGAGAGTTGATTAACTATGACAGATTGAGCAACCACAGCCCTCAGTGCCGCACACGCGGTGAAACCAGTCACACTCAAGGAGCACTCCGCGTTTCAGACGCATTCCCATGGAAACAGATGCATGCTTAATGAAGGATACTGAGATTATTTTCAATAATGACTGATATTGGAACAGTGGGCAGAGCTGATCAATAACAATTAGCCACTTAGTCTGCTAAAGACATGGTTAGAGAAAGCAGGTTATTTACACATTAGTGGGACCTTATTCGAAGACGAGGACTCCATAATGTCTCTATGCTGTACCGTTTCTCGCTTCTCTGTTCTCCTGCCGGGGAGGGGTTGCGTGGTGCAGAGATGGTAATGTGCCAAGCGCCCTCCTGTCGCCTCTGAGGGCCTGCTTATGAAATGAGTGATTGATGTTGCCAGCGGTTCTTTGGATGCTCTCAAGATAGCTGCCAAATGTATCAAGGAATGTCCAAAAGCAACTGTGACCATGAAACTCATATTGCTTTGTAGGGATTTGGTTTGGTGGAAAACTGTACTGCCAAGGCGTAACTCAATTGTACAGAAAATTCTTTTGATCTTTCATTGTGTGCTCTTTTATTTAATTGTAAAGAGTCCAAGGCGAGTGGTGCAGATATTTAAGGAAACTCTGCCCCGAACTCCTGTTATACTGGCTGCAAAGGGCTTTAATAACATAAATTTAATAATGGCTTTCAAAGCTATTTGGAAATTTGCACTTTTATTTTGTATTAATTTGAATCACCCCAGGAGTCGAGATCTTGTAATGCTAATTACTAATATAGACTCCCAGCATCCCTGCCCTGACAGTCAGCTTGGAGAAATCCCAACTGCCTGTGCCAAAAAGTGTTAATAAAAAGTGATTAGCTACTTAGGCCAAGTCATATTATAAGAATGCATTATATTTCCCTTGAATGGGTCTTCGTGCATTCTCATTTCTCTGAATGAAGAAAATCGTGGAGGGAGATGAAAATGAGGCATTTTCAGCTGGCATTGTTACTAAAAGAATCACGCTTTTAAAAAAAAATCAGAGAATATGTATGACTGAAACATTATGCTGGACAACAGAAATTGACACAAGATTGTAAACTGACTATACTTCAATAAAAAAGAATGCAAATAAAAAAATGGGAGAATGCCTCTTTCTCCACACTTCTTAGGCTTTAAACTCTAGATCTGAAAAATGCAAATAAAGAGAAACATATTCTGCATATTTGCCGGTCTAGTCCATCTTTTTTTCTTTCTTTCTTTCTTTCTTTTTTTTTTTGGTTATGCAGACCTATGTGTGAACCAGTGCCAACAGCTGTCACCAACTCCAACATGCTACATGCCTGTGAGAAGGTTTAAGTTTAGGTAAAGAAAAGAACGTAGCATTTTTGTTGTCTTTTCACCCTGTGGGATGGATGTTCCCCACTTAAATCATCAGCCACAGGGTATCTGTGGCTGGGACTCCACACAGATGCTAATGAACTTGGAACAACATTTATGTGGCTGAACAAAAATTGATCCTAAACACCCCAAGTCAAGCGCAGCCAACAAGAAATAGACTGACACACTTCTATCAGGAAGGCAACCGGAATGTCAAACTCTTGAATGATATTAGGTGAACTCAGCTCTGTTTTACCATCTCAGTAAATAAATCTAGAGATGATAAACAATCATAAATAGCTGTAAAGAGTATTCCATAAAAATCAAATCTTAAATGTACCTACATACCACTCCCATATAACTACCCTCCTCGCCACCAGAAAGAACCTTTTGCTAAATCTCCAGGTGGAAATAGATTTACATTTAACACAAAGGTAGTGTTAATTTTATATATATATATAAAATATGTATATTATATATATATTTTTTTATAAGTCTACAGGGACTAGAGTATTGGAAGGAAATAAAACAACATTCTTAGGATGCAGGCTCACTGGAGTATCTGTTTATTATCTTTCCCAAAGCACCATGATCTTACTCCAATGCTGAGGACTTCAATCCTTACTATGGTGAAAACACTGCACCCCTATACCCTGGCTAGAAAGGCGGTGGAGGCAGTCACCCTTTGCCTATCATCTGAACAACACAATTATTGGGAAGATAATAAGATTATCCAGGCTTTTGCTTCTCAAAATTATACTGAGGAACACCGACTGAGTCCTGTTTCTTGTGCATCCATCTTTAAAACAAATAAGGGAAGTGAGAATGTGCCGCTAAGCTAATGAGGACTGTGAGACAGAGCCATAGATACATTTTCTCACTTGCCTAATGAGCAAAGTGACAGACAGTGAAACAGTTCACACTTGAGTAATTCTCTAGTCATCAGCAACTGTGGCGGGGCCCCTCTTGCCCGGGCTTTGGAGGAGGCTTGTAGGGAGATGTAATGAAGAATTGCACTGCCCCCCCCCACCCTGCTGGCTGGAATAAGTTATCACAAAGAGAGAGGTCTTGGGGTACACTCCCCGAGGAAATTTAACCAGGAAAAAAAAAAGAGTCCATTTAAGGCCTCTTCAGCCATAGATTCAATTAGAATTAAATTAAAACAATGGAAAAAAGAATCACCTATCAGGCCAGCTGCCTGAGGGGGTGGGGTAGCTAAGAAACTGAAAGGTGATGACCCCTCACTATCCAGCTGTGAACACTGCTTTTATTTATTAAAAAGATTTTAATTGAAGTATAACAATGTTGTGTTAATTTCTGGTGTACAGCATGGTGATATATATATTCCTTTTCATATTCTTTTTCATTATAGGCCATTACAAGGTATGGAGTATAATTTCCTGTGCTATACAGTAGGACCTTGCTGTTTATCTATTTTATATACGGTAGTTAGTATCTGCACATCTCAAACTCCCAGTTTATCGCTCCACACCCCCTTTTCTCCCTGGTAACCATAAGCTTGTTATCCATGTCTGTGAGTCTGTTTCTGTTTAGTAAATAAGTTCATTTGTGTCACTATTTTAGATTCCACATATAAGTGATATCATATGATTTTTTTCTTTCCCTTTCTGGCTTACTTCACTTAGAATAATGATCTCCCAGGTCCACCCATGTTGCTGCAAATAGTATTATTTTATTCTCTTTTATGGCTGAGTAGTATTCCATTGTATAAATATACCACAATTTCTTTATCCAGTCATCTGGATGTCGATGGACACTTAAGTTGTTTCCATGTCTTGGCTATCGTATATAGTGCTGCTGTGAACATTGGGGTGCATGTATTTTTTTGAATTAGAGTTTCCTCCAGATAAATGCCCAGGAGTGGAATTGCTAGATCATATGGTAAGCCTATTTTTAGTTTTGTTTTTTTTTTAATTTTCTTATTGAAGTATGGTCAGTTTCAATGTGTCAATTTCTGGCATATAGCATAATGTCTCAGTCATACTTAGCGTCTAGAAAAACACTTCTTTGACTCATGGATTGGGACTTTTAATTATTTCATTTAAATTATTTTATTTACTTAATAAAGATAGTCTGTATTTTATGGAGGTGAATCAGATGTTTGGAGAGTCTGAAAGCTAGCCACAGGCTGCGCAAGCAGGGCATGATGAGACCAGGACCAGACCAAGGTTCCCTGGGCTCTTTTCACTCACCTGTCTGTACGTAGAGGATGAAGGCCTGTGGATGGGCTAGGAAGGCCTACAGTGGATGCAAAGTAACAGAAGCAAATGATGTCCTGCAGGCTGTGGTAAAGACTTTCTGTTGCCTGTATGTTTGTGTGTTGAAAATTACTGGTAAAGAAACAGTACTTGGAACTCTTTCAGCTGGATTAGCGTTAAGGGGAACTATATACTAAGAAGGTTCACCTTGTTTGCATGCGATGATTGCCAGACTGAAGAGGTCTGGGTGGGTTAAAAGGAGGTCTAAGACAAGTCATGCAAAAAGGCTGGATATGGTCCAACAAAGGAGGGATGGTTTCGATCTTACAACAGTGTTGATTATTAACTTATTGGCACCTAATATTCTTTCGGTAAATACATGTATTATCTCTAATCATAATGGCAACACTAAGAGGGTGTGTGCTATTATTATTTCGATTGTGTAAATGAGGAACCTGAAACTCAAAATGGGATGTTTCTTGCCCATCACTGCCACCTTCCCCCTGGGGCCCGGCAAGCTGGTGTGACCCAAGGGCCAAAGCTCAACATCCAATATGTTCAGTTTTCAGTTATTTGTTTTGATGTCACTTATATCATGTGTACCTATGGCATAAAACCTGTTTAAAATATTTAGCGCAGTCTGTATCTTTTTATCTGAAGGCTTCAGTGACCACAATATCTTGGAAGCTAAGTGGGCTGGTGCCAGCGCTTAGAAGAGAGTCGGTTACCACGTGCCCAGGCTCCATCTTTTAGAGGTTCTTGACTTTATTCAAATTACTAATCACTTAGAGCATCACTAAAAGCCTTTCTCCCTTGCTCCCCATGCATGCTTAACCTAATTAACTATAAATGAGGAAAATGCTCTCCACATTAAAAGAAAATGTTAACCTATAAATTATCCTACTCTTTCGGGTGAGGCTAAGAGCTCCTTTATAAAGCTCAGCTATGGGCACAAACTCTCTGTTTATGTGCCTCCCATGCCCTCCCTCCCTAGAATGGGCCACAGAATCTTTGGTCCATCTTGTTCTCTTCCTCTGTATTGATTATGATGCTAAGTGTATTTCTCAAATGGTCCCCCTTCGTGTTTGCTTAAATATCCTCAGGAAACTAGAATAATAGAGTGGAGAGCCTCTAACATGCCCTCAGGAGCTCCTTGGGGTAGAAAAATAGCAAGTGACTTCCTAGACTCATCCCTCAGTCCAGGAAATTCTGATCATCACCCACCTCTGTAGACAGATCCAGCCACAGAGAAGCCTCAGTCTCCCTCTAGTTGACCCCACCAAGCCCTGCCCCACTCTGCCTTCCTTTCAAGCCACTCCATTAGATGGGTCAACACATACAGGGAAGGGTCTCCTGAAGACTCTTGTTAGAAGGCGTGCCCATCGACACATTAATCTGAAAGCCCACATTAATCTATCAAATGACCCTAACCTTAACCTTTGAGAGCTGAGGCAGAACAGGAAATTGGTTCTGGGGCAGGAGGAGAGGCAGGGAGTGTCGATCATCCCCAGGGGGAAGCTGTCAGGGAAAGACCTTGAGCAGCTCGTGGACTCAAGTGGACGCCAGTTGCCAGGGACAAAGCAGTGATGATGAGGGGAAACAGAGCCCAAACTCCCCAGTCTTCCACTGTGTTCACAGCTGTCCCCACTTTTCATGCACATGATGTATTAGGAGGTTGCAATGAGTTAGGAAAATGCCACGGGCATGGACGATTTCTGATTCTCTTTTCTACGATGCCCTCACTCCTGTTAACCTTTGTTCTAGTTGCAGAGTTCTTCACAAACCCCAGTTTATTCCTGAAGCTCTGGGGGAAACTCCAGTCTTTGGGGACATTAGTAGGAGGTCCCTGTCCTCAGTCTTGCTATGGACTTACACCCCCAAGTCTACCCTGGGCTCTCCGTGGCGGGGAGTGGAGGAGGCTGTGATCAGGCCACTGGGGGTTGCCTGAGTCCAGGCAGGCTTAACCTCCACATGTGCAGTCAATTCTTGATTATCCACACCAATGGTCTGTGACCCAGGCTCAGGTAATCCCAAATAATTGACGATCCAAAAGGAATTTCTCCTTGGCTTTGGAATACGTTCTAATTTTTCCAGCTGCGGATTTCCTTTCTCCCACGTATGCTTTCCTTGGTAGGATATTAAAAATCATTTATGTTCCTTTTAGCTTGGTCTGAGCAATGGCTTGAAGTCAGCTTCAGATTGAAAATTTGCCTACTCCGTAGACAAATGATTCCCTTGCAGGCAGTTGAATTTGACAGCATCATATATTGCATAAAGAGTAATCTGTCCAGGCTTGGGTTGTTCATTCATTCATTCATTCACCCGTTTGACACCCATGCATTGAGCGCCTACTGTGTTCTGGCCATTATACTATGAATTAGGGATTTAGGGATGAAAGATTGAGCCCCAGCTCTTGAGGGATATACCTTCTACTGGGGCTCAATGGAATAGATTTTAGTATCACCCTCTGCATCTGCCTGTACCCACTACATATTCACTTATCGCTCGCATTTGCAGCTTAGTGTCTGTCTAGCCTTTCATTTGAGAAGTTTCAACATTTGCGAGGAAGAGCTGTAGGTGACTACTGGGTGGAGCAGGGCCTCCCAGAGAAAGAAAAAACACAGATTGCTCCCATTTTTGAGGCTCCAAATTTACCAAAAATGAAGAGATGTCAAAACACAGGTATACATACATGATAGATTTTTGAATGTTTGCATTTTAGGGGGAGAGCATAGCTCAAATGGTAGAGTGTAAGCTTAGCATGCATGAGGTCCTGGGTTCAATCCCCAGTACCTCCTCTAAAAAAAAAAAAAAGTAAGTAAACCTAACCTACCTCCCTACCAAAGAAATACAATAAAATAAATGTTTGCATTTTAAAAAATTAATATTTGGACACTCCAAAAGTAGAGATAGCATTTATATAACTTTATTTGGAGAAAATGACAAATGTCTAAATTTCAGGCTATTTATGAACGTGAGATCTGGTCCATCTCCCTCCCCCTGCCCCCTCACACTCGACCCCTGCCAAGAAAAGCCCTGATTGACAGGAGGGAGGTCTAAATGGGGCTGAGTGGAGTCATTTCAATGCTCACAGGAACCACTGCAGATATGAAGCAGTTGGTTTGTGGCTCTGTGCCCTGTGGTCACAAGGAATAGTTCTCAGAAAGGCAGACACCTCCTAAGTACTTTGAATCAAAGGGCATCAAATCAGTTTATTTCTCCAAAGTCGGCGTGTTCCCACCCGGGGCACTGGAAGGATCCTGATGGAATTTCTGGGCACCGGAAGTTGTGTTTAAGTCCAGCCCTTTCTAGTATCGTCCCTTCCCCCCTCCACACACATTGAGATTAATCTCAGTTTTCTTCTCAAAAAGCCCTTGGAAGATGAGGACATTTTGACAGTGTGAAAATTGGAGTTAAGGGCCAGAGGGTGTCACTCACCTTATGTCTTTATGTTTGTGAAAGTAAAACAGTAAAGAGCACCCTAACATTTCTGGTGACATTTCACCCATTTAAATTTGTTATGATGGATGCTGTATAATTAATTTTTATCTTAACACCCATTGCTATTCGTAGGAATTCCCTCCTGGAGCAGATCAATGAGATGTTTGTAAATTGTTTTTTCAGATCCTATGAAAGCTAGGAGGCATTTTCTCTCTGTGTCGACTTTTTCAGTGTTTGCTAATGTTATGACTTAGAATTATTAACTCCCATCTCCAAGATCTTGGGTCCCCTGTGGGTTCAGAACTGCAGAGTAGTTGGATACCTGAGATGGAAGAAGCCTCGGGCGACCTTCATGGCTCATTTGGTGTATTTGAAATGCCTGTCCAGTAGCCAGGACTCCAGCCTCCGCCCTGCTATTGGTCCTGTTCATACACAGCTTAGCCCTTTGCTTTCCCACAGAAATAGGTGTCTCTTTCTTTGTTTCAATTTCCTTCAGAATTCCTAATGTTTCACTATCTAACTTCTACTCTTCCTTTGCCTTGACTCTTTCTTTGCTATTCCCCACACCTAGTTCTCTCTTTCTTTCTAGTTACTTCCAACTGGAATGATTCACGTGTCACACAAATTGGAACTGAAATTTTCGTGGTTGCCAAAAAGACATTCAGAAGTCAATCCTTTAATACTCACATTTCCCGCAGGAGAACTTGTGGGTTAGAGGCATTCTCGTGTGGGTGTGTGTGTGTGTGCGTGTGTGTGAAGGTTTGTCAGTCAAACAGTGAGAATTGGAGGAAGCCACGAGAAGACCAACAGTAATAGACTTGTGGTTGTGGTTGTGAAAAAGCAGAAGATGAGGGAAGACGGTCCCCTTAGGGAAGAAGGTAAGGGATGATGTGAGTGCAAACTTTCATGAAGTCAAAGTCAGGCTCATTTTATAACGAATGTGATGATTTGCTATCCTTTGATGGAAAAAAACCCTCACTGTTTAAATAGGAGCTAACATTTAGCAAGTGTTTATTGTGTCAGGCACTGTTCAAGTTTAAGTACATGTAATGTTGTATAAATGCACCTCACCAAATCTTTTTTTTAAATTGAAGTATAGTCAATTTCATTGTAGGTTACCGCAGGACCCTTGACAACATTTCTATGCGTAGGACCTTTTATTGCCCCTACTTTGCACAACGAGGAAGAAGAAAGGTTAAGAATTATTCAATATCTTGTAGCAAACTTTAATGAAAAAGAATATGAAAACAAATATACAGATGTATATGCGTGACTGGGACATTGTGCTGTGCACCAGAAATTGACACATCGGAATGGACTGTACTTCAACATAAACAAACAAACAAACAAATGAACAAACTCGAGTCTCTGTGGCTTTAGAGTCTGAAGTGTTTGGCCATCATCTGCCAATGGCATAAAACTTATCTTTTGAAGTTACTCTCAAAGCATTGGGGACACGAGGACAGTTAGTTTAACAGCCCTTTTCCTTAAATCTATCTCGTGACTGGAAGAAGGCAACTGGGATTAACACTGCGCTCTGGTCCAGGTACATGTTGCTGGGTGAGAACCATCCTAAAACTTCCCATTCTGTAGTATCTCATGAGCTTATGGCTCGGGAATTCAGGCAGGACTCAGCTGGGCAGTTCTGCTCCAAGTAGCTTTGATGTAGATCACTCACTGGTATTTAGCTGGTGGGTGGGCTGCCCTAGAGGCCCCAAGATGACTTTGATTGCATGTCTGCACTTGGCAGGGATGGGTGGAAGGCTGGGTCCAGTTGACACTATGATCACAGCGTGGTGACTGGACTACTTACACAGCTGCTCGGGGCTCCCAGACAGAGTATTCCAAGACACAGGAAATAAAAGCTTTTACTCTTTTAAGTTCTGGGCTCGGAGCTTGCACAGCATCACTTGTACAGAATTTCCAAGCTTACTGAAAGAAGGGGCCACTCTCACTAACTCTGCCCCGTGCATTCCACTTATATCACCTCCAGGCCCCTGCCCCCTCCTCTCCAAGTCTCCTGAAACTTATCTGCCTGAGGTCACCACGATCCTCCTTGTCAGCAAATTCAGAGGTTTTTTTTTTCCTATACACATTTTATGTAAATTCTCTGGACCGGTGGACCTTGTCAACCATTTCTTTCCTGCAACTCTCCTCTCTGGGTTATTCACAATAGCTTCTTTTCCTCTTCATTTCTTTTAAATGTTGTCAGACCTCAGGGTTCTGTCCTTTGGCTTCTTGCCTTCCCCACTAGTGTTTCTCTACCAGGGACAATTGTGCTCCCCAGGGATGTTTAGCAATGTCCAGAGACAGTTTTGGTCATCACAAGTGGAACACTACTGGCATCTGGAAGGCAGAGGCCAGGGATGTTGCCAAACACATGCACAGGACAGCTCCATGCCACAAATAATTATCCAGTCCTAAATGTCAAAAGTGCTGGAATTCAGAAATGCTGCTGTGGCTTTAAAAAGAGGGTATTGGAGAGAAGATGAATCTTGCCAGCTTCCCCTTTTTGGGAGCTGTATCTGAAAAGGGGTCTCCCTGGTGGACAGCATGGTGTGATGGAAGGGCAAGGGCTTCATGGTAAAGGGGTCTGGGTTTAAATCTCAACTCTCCCAACGTGGAGATCATAACTCTATCTTGTAGAGTTATCTTGCTGCCAAATCAGATAATCTAGATAAAATAACAAGTCCATAGTAGGTTCATAAATGTTAGCCCTTTCCTTTAAACCACATGGCACAGCAGATGTCCTCATCACGGCTGGACTTAGGTCACCATTTAAAACTTAGGAGGTACTTACTACATGATAGGAGTTGAGTAAATATTTGCAGAAGGAAATACAAACAAATGAGCCACCTTACCTCTTTAAGGGGTTGGTTGCCCTGAGAGCTCTCTAGCTAAGTTGGTTTTCTTTCTTCTGTCCTTGTGGGGCCGAGGGTTTAGAGG
This sequence comes from Vicugna pacos, assembly GCF_048564905.1. NCBI lineage: Eukaryota > Metazoa > Chordata > Mammalia > Artiodactyla > Camelidae > Vicugna > Vicugna pacos. Next base: position 10,637,184 of record NC_132991.1, on the reverse strand, counting down.
TAAATTGCATAGCTCTAATTGCACTGAAAGAACAACCGTGAGGTTTTATGAGGCTAGGTTGTTGACTTGACATGCCATCCTCCAATTAGAGGGCAGGTGACTGCCCATCCTCTAAGGCAGTAAACATAGCCTTTCTCTTGCAGTCACAGCAAAAGTAGCAGAGGAGGAATAAATTCAGAGGCCTCTGTGGGCATCTCTTGGTCCTTAGTATTGGCACTAATTATAAAAAAAATAGGTTTACCTATTTGGCGGGGGGTGGAGGGGTGGGTCTTTCTCCCTTTGCATTTTTGATGCCTATGCAGAAGCCATCAACCTAACTTTTTTCTGAGATTCAAAGAAAGAATCATGATGGAGACTGCCCTTTGGGATTTTATACAGTGTAAATCATTGACACTTAACATCTCCCTTTATGTCCTTGTCTCCTTCTGATTCACTTTCCATGTGGTCATCAAGGTAAGGAAGTTTTGGAAGCACAAAAAGCATCATGCACTCTCCCCTACTTCACATTACATTTAAGATGAGAACAAAAATTTCCCAGCATGTCGTATAAACTTGCCTGTGGTTAAGCGTCTTTCCTTTGCGACTCCTCTTTCAGATCTCCCTCACTTCTGACTGGGTCAAAGACCCCTCACAGAGCTGTGGGCCTCTCCTTCATGGTCCTTGGCAAAGTGAGACAATTTTTCAGTTATTAGTGTCCTTCTTTGATTAATATCAGTTTCTCTCTCTCTCATAAACTCTTTGCTTCCAGGCAGCAGAGATCGTGTGTCTTTTGGCTTTCCATTGGGTCCCCAGAGCCTGACACATAACATTGGCTCAGTAAATACTCTTAAAGCAAAATGGATGACATCATTAGTAAGTATCACTTCCCCACTTCAGCCTGGGACCCAACCCAAACCCACTTTTGTTAAAATATGTAGCAACCAGTTTTAGCCAAAGAAGAAGTGAGACAGAAATAAAACAAGTTCATTGATGACGATGATGGTGACAGATAACATGCACGCAATATTAATAAATAATTAAATGATAGAATAATTATACCTAGAAGTTAAATCTTAGTATTTATTGAGTGCTTACTGCACGCCAGGTACTGTGCTAGGTAATGAGGGTAAAATACGGAGCAAAATCAGATATGGTGCCTTCCATGTATTATCTCATTCAGCAGGTCCATTAATTAGGTACAATTATTTTCTCATTTTGTAGATGAGAAATTGTGGAAGCTTAAGTAAATTGTTCACGATCATATAGCCAGTAAGTTGCTGACAGAGCAGGTATTTGGACCCAGGAGTGACTCCAAAGCTATTAACCATTCACTTGTGTAATTTTAGAAGAAAAGGGATTAGGTTAGGTTAATGCATCGACCTGAGAGGTAATATCTATCAGCGAATGCTGCAGATACTAACAGACCCACCGCTATCCACAATGGATTGAGCATGACTGCGTGGTAGACACCGTTTTAGGTACTCTACGCACATTTTCTCTAATCTTCAAAGCAATTCTACTGGTCGATATTATCATCTTCACTTTACAGGTGAGTCAACAAAGGCCTGGGTAGGAGGAAGAGGCAGGGAAGAGGGCAAAGACAGGTGGGACACTTGAAAACCTTCCAGCTTTTAAAGTCTTTAATACAACTTTTAAATTATACTTTAAAAGCAAGAAAACCTTTGAATTCAGTCAGACACACCAAACCCAGACTGTGCAACGTTGAGACATTGAATCATGGACTTTTACAAGTGAGAAAGACCTGAGAGATCATCTAATCTAAACCCTTCATGGGCCTTCTGACTGAGTATAAAGTTAGCTGACTCTTAGGCAGCTCAGAGCTTTCGTTTTATTCAGATAATGTTATGATTTATAGGCCAATCACAACTTGCCATTTTAAACCACCTACTCAATTTAAATGAATTAGTAACCACTTCAATCAATTTATCACTACATTTGCATATAAGAAAAGTATATTCCTTTATAAATATTTTACATTTGTTAGGAGTTACTAATTCAGGTGGGCGGTCACCAACAGGGTTCCTCTTCATGGAGGAACGAGATATGAATGCAATTTTTTTATCCAAAGAAGTCCCAGGATCTGAGACACACATGTATTCCATGGGAGGAAATCATATTCCCAAATTCCTTGCTCCTTCCCTCCCTCCCTCCTTCTCTTCCACCTCCTTTTTCTCTCTTTTAACCCCATGCCACAGCTGCTTTCTCATCTTGAACAAGTGAGGATGGGTCATATGTCAAAGCTTTTGCCCTCTGGTCATTCACAGAATCTAGAATGCTTCTGACTCCCCATGCCATTCAAAAGGGGTACCTTAGAGAAGAAAAGATGACATTATCTGTGAAATTGAAGGCTCACCTGAATTTACTTTAACAGGAGAACCCCAGCTCCCCAGGGAGAAATGTCTGCAAAGATACCGCTGGGAGTTCAGAAGAAAATATTATGTTCTAACCTTTTAAAAATTAATCCAACTATTAGCAGGGATCCCTACTGTATTTCATTCAGGCCATAATATGAAAGATACGATGATTAAACCAAGACAAATGTAGTGTCATAAGCAAATGTCACGCCATAGATTTACCTACCAACAAGACATTGGCATGGTTCAGGTCAGAGGTTAATTAAAGACATCGAAAGGTCATTCTGTGATTAGGTGAAAGCAGACTTTTAATAGGGCATCAGTCCAACCCACACTGACAGAAGATTTATGCCAGCCGTGATGACACCGCCACGAATCCTGCTGATAACGAGAGCCTCAATATTGGACTGAACAGAATGATGAATGGAGCACATATCTCCTCACGCTTCTCATTACAAGCTCTTTCACTCCTGGTGGCACTTAGCAGCATTTATTTACTGGGGTTTGAAGGTGCGGGACAGCGGAACAGTATATCTAATACTTTTAAATGTAGACTTGTGATATAAAAATGAAACAAGAGATAAGATTAGCTCTTTGAATAATTGCACAGCTTTCCTTCCAAGATTATATTCACTAGTACTAACATTATTTTGCCCCCCCTAATGTTCTCCTAGTGTGTGAGCAGTTCAAGAAAATTAATTGTCTGAGGCAGAAGGTCAGAGGGAAAAAAATTACTGATAAGCATTCAACATGCTATAACATAGCACCTCACCACATTTTGCCTTCCAAAGCCCTCAGTATGTGAACAAAAGATAATAGAAAGACATGGATATACACATTCTCCCCAATGCCATATTTAGGGGTGCTTAAATGCTGTTCTTCTTTGGATTCGATTAGGTAAAGGATCTAGAAAGGAAGCCAAATAAATGAAAATAAATAAAAGTCAAACAAACAACTTATAATATTGCTCAGCTGAACGCAAATGTAAGAGAAACAAAAAAGTTCTGATAAATAACGTTTACTTTCCCATGAAACTCCTTTTCAACATGTTATATATTTATAAACCACCAGAGTGTAAATTCTGTGAGTAAGTCCCATCACCTCTCAACCGATAGACGTCATGAAAATTCTAACTACAGAAAATTGTTAGTATTATCAAAGGGCTCCTTTCTGTAGATTCAAACCTACCTGCTGCTGCAATTTCACAATAGAAAAATCAGACCCTTTCTGCTTGGGCCACCAACCAGGGGAAGATCACATCACATCTCACCCCAAGCCATGGCTTACATGTATTCAGGAACAAAGATGAGTCAGTCTGAATGGAAGTGGAGGAGCTGGAGACCTGCTGTAGGAGAACCCTGAGAGTGTTTCCTTTCCTTTTTGCAGGCAATTGTGTTCAAGGGTAGAGAACAAATCGTAGGTGGATTTATACAAATGAGTTACTCAGCCCAGCATTTACAAACCCTTGGAGCCATGAGAATGCAATTATCTGTGTGTGTCAACCAAGCACACACCATAGGGACCCACTTTTTAGCACTGAACAAAGTAAGTGAGCCCTTTGAGCGGCTGATTTAACCCCATCTGAGTGTATAAAACCTGCTAATAGTGAGGAGGATTTCCTTGTTGGCATTTTTAAAAATTGAAGTATAGTTGATTTACAATGTTGTGTTAGTTTCTGGTGTATAGCATAGTGATTCAATTTTTACATATATATGTAAAAAATGCATATATATTCTCTTTTTCATATTCTTTTCCATTATGGTTTATTGTATGATATTGAATGTAGTTCCCTGTGCTATGCAATAGGACCTTGTTGTTTATCTATCTTATGTATGGTAGTTTGTATCTATTAATCCCAAACTCCTAATTTATTCTTCCCCCAACTCCTTTCCCCTTTGGTAACCATAAGCTTGTTTTCTACATCTGTGAGTCTGTTTCTGTTTCATAAATAAGTTCATTTGTGCCATATTTCAGATTCCATATATGTGATGCCATGTGGCATTTGTCTTTCTCTTTTTGACTTGCTTCACTTAGTATGATCATCTCTAGGTCCATCCATGTTGCTTCAGGTGGCATTATTTTATTCTTTTTATGGCTGAGTAGTATTCCATTGTGTGTATATACCACATCTTCATCTAATCATCTGTTGATGGACATTTAGATTGCTTCCATATCTTGGCTATTGTAAATTGTGCTGCTGCGAGCATTGGGGTCTGTGTGCCTTTTCAAGTTTTCTCCAGATATATGTAAGGGCTTCTGTTACCACTTCTAGCTTAGGATTTCCATAGGCCCTGACCAATGTTCCCTGGACAAATCTTCAGAATAGATAACATGGCCATGCAAAGAGTTTCTTGTCTCCTCTATTCTGATCCATCAGAAGCTCATCATATAGACAACTTCCAGTATTTAAATGACAGGCCATTGCAAAGCCACCCTGCCTGTGACCATAGGTCTCAGCCAGGCCACTCATTCCACCAAGTAGCCATTAGGAAGCCCAGACCAATGGCCATCAGAGAACTGTATTGTTAGAATAAAAATTTAACTCAGTAAATTTTAAAGATCTTACTGGCTTTATTTAGTGAATCATGAATTAGGCAGCATCCCATCTAAGACACAGAGAGAAACTCCAAAGAGCTGTACAAAATGAAAGGCTTTGTAGGCAGAAGGGAATAGTACAAGGAAGTTATAGCAGCAAAGAGCAGGTTGGTTGTAGCAAAGTCACCTTCCTTTAGGGGACAGCAGGTTCTATTGGGCAATCCCCTCACTAGTGCAGTCCAGGTGATTCCAGGCTGACTGGTTTAATGTTCCATTCCTGGGAGAGGATGAAACTGCAATTAGGTTAGGTATTAAGTCTTGGTTTGGTGACAATGAACTTAGCGCAAGCAACTCCAGTTGGGGCCTGTTTTATCTTTTTAAACAATTCTTCTCTGTTGATCAGACTCTCAACCTGAGAGATGTGATCGGAACTTAAGGCATTACCACCATTCCCAGATACTGCTCTAAATTTCTCGTAGTTTTGGGTGATCCTTTGTGTGGTATTTTCAGATCACTACTTCAGGTGGACATTTTTTATCTTGATCATTCTCTTTTTTCCTTTTATGACATTATAGTTTTAGGGACATCATGTGCTTGCTTTACAGAGGCTGTGAACATACATTTAAAGCTTTTGAGAGAATACAGGACACTAGGGAGATGACGATGGTTATTTATAAACAGGATAATTCCCACTATCTGGAGGGCACTTAGAAGTGATGGTGTCCAAGACCCAAACCAGTCGAAATCAAATAAGTCAGAGAAAGACTCCATCGAAGGAACAAGTGGCTTGTTCAGTGATCTTATTTATGCAGCTGAGTCTCACCTTCCCTAGAAGTGTTAATCCAAGCGCAGCATGTGGTGTTGGCCACAGCCCAGACACCTCCTTGCTCAGCTCATAGATAATCAAGGGATTATTATCAAGAGCAACTTTGACCAGAAAGCCTAAGGATTTTTGCTGGATAGCTATTGTCTTAGCAGTGGGTTCTGCAATATCTTCAACAGTTAAGGAGAGATTGCTAATCCCAGCTTCATTCATACTCACTCCTAACCTGGGAAGAAGGGACCTGCCAAAGGAAGTGAATTCTTAATCAACCTGACAATATAAGTTCGGGGGAGTTGACCAATGAGTTGTTTCAGTTTGATTGTGGACAGTTAAGGACACAGATAACCTACAAGGCATTGCTCGGTTATGCACCAACCATCTAGGCATTCATAGGCTCAAGGAGAATGATAACCAACACAAACAAAGAAATTTTATTCCGGCACAAACCATGCCCACGAAGGTGACACCGTTGATGGGTTCATTTGCAAGGATTGTCGAATTTGCCTATTCAAGCCAGGAGTCATTTAGGCTTTCAGGACACTTGGGAAATAAAGCTCCTAGCCTGAAATAAAAAGTTGTTCTAAATTCTTTGCAAAGATGAATAATGCTGGTGATATCTTTTCATGACTGAGGGCAGATCTAAATCAGATCATATAAGAATATCAGATAATAAGAATGTGGAGGTGCAGATGTTCTATGATTTGCATAATTATTTGTGTCAAATTGGGCAAGTATAGTTATAACAGGGGGAAGGTCAAAACAAGGCTCTGGATGTTCTGGCTAGAAAAGTCAGACTGTAAGTGACTTCTTAAGAGGGTCTGTTGTAGTTTATGGTGACATTGGAAATAGAAGAGAAATTAGTCACAGGAAGGACCATGGGGTCTCTAGCACAATGGACAGATCAGAGTTTTTGATGACAAATCCAGCAGGCTGAAAGGTTGCCCTCCCTTAGTAATGGCCTGGGAGATAAGGATGCCAGAATAAAGGAAAGGGAGAGAAGAAGAAAGGGTTTCATGTTTAGGTAACATAGGAAATCTTGATCTGGTATCGTGGGTGGAAGCAATCTACCTTCATATTAGCTACTTCTCTTTCTACTCAACTTGATTTAGGACCAGATAACATGTAGAGCCCTCCTCAGCTGTGCAATGTGTATCCAGGGTTCAAGGCCATCTTGTTTCACCATCGTGTCAATGGTTAGGAGCATTTGGTAAAGCTCTTTTCATGAGTGTCACTTCTCAAAAACATCAGAGTAAAACAATATCTATTAGTGTAAAAGACTTAAAAATGCCCATTGTTAAAGATCTGATGAGAGTTTACTTGATAAGTAAATGTAGTTATTTCTGGGATATACAGCATTTTAAGATAATAACTGAAATCATGACTGATAATATTATACCAGGACATACCAAATTTCCAGAAATTTCATACAATTTGGGAACGTATAACATATACCTATGCAAATATAACTTAAAGAAGGCTTCATATTACTTCTTATTTGACGATACTTCTCATGCAATTTAATATATCAAATAATTAGCCTAATTAGTTTAATCTGTCTCTCTCTTTCTCTGTCGCCTTCTCTTTCTCTCTCTCTCAACTTCTCTCTTTTTACGATAAGAGAGAACAATTCTTTTGAGATGTCCCAGGGGTCTTCTGGAAAATCCCAAAGTTAGTTTCAAATAAAAAAGACTTCATTCATAATTTGATTTTGGGAAGTGTGTCAGAAATATCAAAAATTTGGATACTTGACTGAAAAGATCACAGATCATTATGAAACAATGCTCAATTATCCATTTAACTAAAGTGACAGTAGAAGATGTTAAAGGCAAACACATAAAGTCACACAGCTAGGAACACAACTTAAATCTGTTAATATTAGGAAGATTCAATTTTCTTAATTAATCAAAGAGTTGATAAAGACAATATGGAGCACAGTAAATTATTTTGATAAGATACAGAATCTTTGCTGTCTAGACAGATTACTTAAAAGGTAAAGAAACTGTCCCAATTTTCTTATCAAAATAGACCAAAAATCCAATAAACACTTTGTCCTTGTAACACAGAGAAATTTAACTCTAATTTTGTATTAGTGTACTATTGATATTAAAATTCATTTTTTGACTTAAATAAATTCATTCCAATCTTAGCTAGCTTGACCACATATAAAATTCCTTTCCAAAGATTCTTTTTCACAAATCTACAACTTATAAAATGTCTCTTCAAATTTTTTAATATGTCTTTTCTGCTTTATCATTCTGGAACAATCAATCATTTTACTTTCCTTACCTACTTTTCATACACAGCTGTTTTCTTTCACACTTATTACTTCTAAGTAGTTTTAATTACATGTATTAATTAAAAATTTGAATCCTTAGAGTCCTTAATTCCTAGTGAAGGCTAAGCTGTAAGCAGTTTTGGACTGTCTATTACAGTAGCATTCTGCTGTGAACAAAAAATACTTCAAACCATATCAGTAAACAAAGAACGCTGAAGCCATCAAGTCATCAGCCGCTGCCTCCACATCCCCCCACCCCCCGCCCCTAGTGAAGATAAGCCTGCAGCCCAGCCTCTGCAGCCACTCACAATGGTGCACCCAGAGGGGACTCAGAACAAGAAAGGACAGGATACTGGCCCTAGATAGCTAGATGCTTGTCAAAGGAATGATTTCAATGAGCCCAAATGTCTGCTTCCTCCCAGACATAGAAAAGCGCTAAATTCTTTAACTTGAGAGGCCCAGTTTTCTTTAGATAACAAGCAATCTTTTATTGTTCCAACTACCTGGTCTTTGTTGTAAAGCTCCTATATATCCTAGCTCCTCCCCTACCTCTTCGGAGCAGTCCCTCAGAGCGATCTGAGAGGCTGTCGTCCCGGCTCGAGTCCTCCCGCCAAATAAAACAATAACTCTCAACTTTTCGGCTGCGCATTTATTTCAGTCGACACTGTGAATTGGCAAACTTATAAAGACATTTTATAATTTCTAGAGACATACTTCTTCATAGCACAATTTTTCAACGTGGCACAAAACAAGTTCACCAATAGAACCAAATATCTTAAGTTTCCTGGTAATAAGAAGCCAAAAGTCAATAAACTTGTGTTTGGTAATTAATGTTTCAATGTTTTATTTTATTTGGAAATGATCTAGATATTTAGACTACCCATAATTTAGTTAACTTAGCAAAACTCTAAAGTTTCAAGTTATCAGAAAGATTTGGGGAAACTACTTAAGTAGACATACTGTAAAACACAATTATTGCTAAAAAGTCACATAAAAATTCTTATCTCAATCACATCTATTTAATTCACTTATTCCTAACAATTATGTTTAGACTACCCCCCAAAAAAACTTCATGAGGCAGTAGACAAAGTCTGCCATCACCCCAAACTATTTTTCCTGCTGAAAAATCCTGTAACAGAGATAACATGAAATTATTTGATTAGTAAACCCAGGTTGAATATGAATTGCATATCTGCATTATTTTCAATAATATCAATGTTGATAACTCTAAAGACATGTCTATTTTAATTAAACCAACAAACGTAAACTAGCTTTTATTAACTGAATATTATCCTAGATCATAATGTACTTGAAAAATAGTTGGGGGAGTTTTGTTTTTAAATTTCTGAGAGTATACGTAATTTATATAGTGCTTGCTTGTTTTTAAGCCAACTAAATAGAGTGCTTTACAAATTAATTTTAGCAATACCATTTGAAAGTAGAAAAAAAATCACACATCTTTAACATACATTCATAAACACACATAAATGTGCAGACAGACACAGAGATCTTATAGCTTTCATTTTAAAATTGTAGCCTCATGGATATGGTAATATAAAACTCACTAGTTTATAAAAGAAGTTGGATTTAAATTGTGTTTTGGCAAATGGAGTAAGTTAAGTTTACTTGCCCAGATGGTAAATTTTTACTAATAGTTTTGAGGAAGACACTTACAATTTGTCATTTACCTGAGTTCCAAATAACTTTTCCCCTTTTGTTTTTCTTCTGATAAGAATTATTTTCCTAATGTTTGTATTCCAAAGGGATGGCCTAGATGAGAGTCCCTGGAGAAGGCCAGGTAGAACATTTATATCTCAAAGGCACGGAGAAAGAATGCAAGTTTCTCCAAGAAGGACTTTTGTTTTCTAAGGCCAGAGTTTTTATCAGTCTTTTAAAATAAATATGGGAGATTAGGGCTTTGCAAAAAAGGTAGGTGAATTTTGAGTTGTTTCTGGAGCCAAGTTTCTGGTCTTACAAAGATTTGCTAAGATAAGGACAGTTGCTCTTAATTCCTCAAAGAATTGGTTTGCAGCCTAGATGATATGAAAGGGCTGATCCTTCCACCCAACCACATTATCTTCAATTTGCTTTTTTATGTCAGGGAGATTTCCAACTAAGACAGAAATCAAAAGATTTTTATGTTCTGGATTTAGAACCGTTTGTCTTTGGAATGTTTTAGTAAATTCTTTCACAAAGGCCTCAGAATGTTTCCCTGTCCCTCTGGTTGCACAGTTTTAGTTTAGTTTAGGGAAGGAGGCTGAAAATATTTCTAGCAGTATTGAACAATCCCGTGGACACAAGAGGTGTTTCCAAAGAAGGTGCAAAAATATTACTCTCCCAAGATGCAGAGCACTCCCCAAGACAACCAAATAGACAGTCCCCCTGAACGCTGGCGATAGAGTAGCTGCAGATGGAGTTCTGCCCACATTGCTGATGGTTACCAAGCTGAATCCTCAGGACACAAAACAAGACACACAAGAGGGGAGCACCTGTCACTGGGAGAGGAAGGATCAATAATCAATGGGTCTGAATTTGGAAAGAATAGGACCACATGAAATTTTTATTTTTTATTTTTCTCTTTCAACAGGGTGTTACTGAACTCAGGTCCAGCTGCTCACCACTCAGAAACCAAGACTTGGGAGAGACAATTGTGATAGAAAGGAAAGTTGCTTTTAATCAGAATGCCCGCAGTCCGGGGCGACGGTGAACTCAGTGTCTGCAAAAACCAACTCCGAAGTTTCTGTTCAGCCATGAAAGTTTTAAAGGGAAAAAGGGGATATTTTAAAGGGAAAAATCTCAGTTAATCACCGAGACAAGAGATCAGATTTGTCACCATCCTCCCTTCCTTTAGGGGTCCTGTTAGACAGATTACCTCACTAGTGCTGACTGAGTAATTCCTGATTGACTGGTTTAAGATTCCATTCCTGAGAGAGGCTGAAACTGTAATTAAGTGAGGTATTAAGTCTTGGTTTAATGATATGGGACATAGCAAAAGTGACTCCATTTTGGGTGTTTTGTCTCTTTTTTAACACTACTGATCAATTTCTTCCAGTCCACATTCTGTCTGCTAGTACACATGGAACCCTTCAGTAGTTTGTCTGTGTGTGTGTGTGTGTGTGTGTGTGTAGTTTGCAGCTGTTTTGGGGTTGTTGGAATCAGTATATAGTAGATGGGGAAAGTATTAAAGTTATGCAATTTGTATACAGAAATGATAATATTTTCCGGGCTTCCAGGAAGAAATACATAGCTATCCTTTTGAGGTTTATTTTACGTTCAGAGAAAATTTGAAACTAATCAAAGTAAATAGCCTGTGTCCACTTCCCATCACAAACCACTAGACTGAAATGGTATGAAAATAACAAGATATCATTTACTCTTTCTTTTTGGGTACCAGGAACATCTTACAGAGAATTTGGGTAAATTGTGCTCTTTCCAAAAAAATAAAAACAAAAAAAAAACCATGAAAAAATTGATTGATAAGTTAAAATTTATTGATAACCTATTCTGAGCTAGGAGTTACAAAGTATTCAAAATAAGTCATAGATCCTGCCCTCAGTGGACTTAACCATCATTGAGAAGATACACAGAAACATCAAAGTGTGAGTCCCAACATGAAGCATTTGCTAAGTACTAAAGAAGTGGTGTAGACCAGAGTTTGGCAATTTTTTTCTGTAAAGAACAGATAGTAATTATATTAGGCGTGCATTTCATATGGTCATTGGGCTTGCTCCACTACTCAGGTCTGCCCTTGCAGAGAGAAAGCAGCTCCAGACAGCACATAAATGAATGGGCGGGATTGTGTTCCAATAAAACCGTATTTACGAAAATAGATGGCAGGCTGAATTTGGAAGGAGGACCATGGTTTGTTGAGCTCTGGTTTAGACAGTAAGTAGTGTACATATTTAGAGAATTGAGAGAGTTTAACAGTGGGTAGAAAGGGAAGTCTTCGTGCAGTAGGAGGAGATTGAAGACTAAGCAGGAATTAGGTAGAGAGGTGATCTTCTGGGTGGGAACACACTGTGAATGAAAGCTATAATTGCAAGGCTTTGTGAGCGAATGGGTGGGAGTAAAATTAGAAAAAATGGGCTTCTCCGTGAAAGCACCCCAAGAGGGAAGGACATATGCACTTCTGACAAGCACTTGCTGAGAGATTAAATACACAATTTAGGTCTTGAGATGCATATTCCTAAAGCCTTGGGGCCCAGTTCAGTTCCTTTTGCCCTTCCACCACGCTGCTTTTCTAGCCTATCTCTTTCTGCAGGATTGGCATTTCCAGCCCCAGGGCACAGAGATGTCAGCCTACAGGAAGAATGAAATTTGCTGTTGAGTACTGGGGGGAGTCACTTTGTGATGATTTCTCTGTATGGTCAAGAGCAGCACACCAATCAAGTGACGGAGGTACTTCTGAATGTCTGTGTCTCTGGTGACAAGAGCTCTCAGTTTAAGCAAACCCTTATGTCAAAGGGTGGCATTTCTTAAAATGTATTAATCAGAAGACTAGTCTGGCCAGATGATTCCAGAAAAAGGGGGTTCTATAGTATAAACGATGCTTTCTTTTGGAGGTTGACCAGGTACGTTGGTAAATTAAAGGGCATGAGAAAATCTGTTGCAAAGAAATCTGTTTAACTCGTATAACCATAAATTTCCCAAACACTTGACCACAGAACCGTTTCCCATGGAGCATCTGTGACCATCTCGTGGCACCTGTTTCGAAAAACAATGCTTTAAGGGAACTGATGTGAATATAAATATTGCTAACAGGTACTAGTTGTGGCTTCAAGTTAACATGAAAGACAAAGTAGGGGAGAGAGAATATAAAATAATTCAGATAACTCAAGCATGGATTGGAATACAACCTTCTTATTTGTTGCATCCATTTGAATTCTGTTTGCCCCAACCTACCCCCAGCGTTCTAGTTTCAGGTGAACAGGAGTACTAGAGTGCTGAGATAGGAAAGCAAAAAATGGGGAGCAGGACATTTAAATTTATTTTCTTCTTCTTTTTTCTTGTTGTTGATGTTAAACTTCTGGCTTTGTCCCCTTCTTCCAAGTCCTTCTGGAGACTTTGACTGAAAGCATGAAAATGATTGTCATCTGGAGCTATTCACGGCAGGCAGAACTGAGCTTAGAGGGAAAACAAATGTATAATTAGCAAGCACGTAAACATCCCCATCCAAGCCCAACTCTCCTTCTCTGTAGGGCAGACGAAGAGATGTGCAGAGGAGCGAGGCAACCCAGAGTCTCACTGAAGTATCTGGAGGATTCAACTGGGAAATTCTGTGCAATTTGCTGCAAACAAGTCAGACATTATAATCTAATTAAGTCTAACCCTATGTTGAAGAGGCTCTACTTAGCATTTCATAGCATTTCCTTTTCCTTCTCTATTTTCATTTCTTCTATGTGCTTCTGAAACATCCTTCTTAATTTTTATGCACTGTCCTGCTGTCTGGTTTTGTCAGCTCCTTCACTTGGCACGTAAGGATCTACTGTGTAACAAGTATCAGCGAGTCAATGAAGACTTCGACATGATCCTCACTGTTGAGAGGCTGATATTCAATATGGCCAGAGAGACACAGAGGTAATAAATGCAATCAAATGTTTAGATGTTATGTTCAATATCTGCATAGGGGTAAGAATGATGCAGGAAAAACGGATGTGGAGTGTGAGCAGGGCCGTGTCCCAAGTCTCAGTTTAGTCCCTGGGATGTCAAGTGTGGATCCTCGGCTTCAAATAGGAAAGAATTCAAGAGCAAGCCACAGCTGAGTAAAGGTAGATTTATTCAGAGAGATACATATTCCACAGACAGAGTACAGGCTGTTTCAGAAGGCAAGATCAAGGCCACGAGGTGTAGGGGCTGGGTGCTCAGATTAGAGTAAAAGTGGACACACACTCCATAGACAGAGTGCGAGCCATCTCCGAAGAAGAGGGAGAGAGAGAGGCGGCCACGAGGCACAGTGTTGCTAGTTTTTATGGGCTCGGTAGCTTCATATGCTAACAAGTGGGAGGACTGTTCCAACTACCCTGGGGAAGGGGCTGGGATTCCCAGGAATTTGGCCACTGCCCATTTTTTGTCCTTTTATGGTCAGCCTTGGAACTGTCATGGCGCCTGTGGGAGTGTCATTTACCATGCTAATATATTACAGTGAACATACAATGAAGCTCAAGTTCTACTAGAATTCAAATCTCCCGCCATCTTGAGCTTCAAGGCCTACTGGGGGTTGAATCTTCCACCATTTGGTTGTTAATTGTGTCATTCCTTGAATGGCTGTGCCCTGCCCCCTTCCCTCCTGTCTTGGGAGGATCCAGGGGAAGCAGTTGCCAGTTCTACCTGGATGTGCCAGGGGAAGTTTCATGCTGAAGATGACCTTAGAACCAAATCTTTAAAAATGAGCAAGGAGGGTGTAGATCAAACAGAAAGGTGCTCACATCCTTCAAATATGTGTTGCTGGTTAGTTCCACGTGCAGTTGGATGATCAGCAAAACCTCAAGCCCACCCCATCCCTTTATTACCTTGTAGATAAGGGAACTTTATCATCAGGCACCTTCAGAGTGAAGTATGTGAACCCAGGATGAGGGATGTTCAAGATGATCCACTAGATTGTAGAAAGGAAATGTCCGAACTTTAAAGATGTTATCTCATCTCTTCGAAACTTCTGCTTTTGAAATTTCTATTTCTGAGTTTTATGATGTGTCTAAGAATATCATTGTCTATGTTTATGACTTATAAATAGTATAAATATATTGAGGGGTGCAGGGTGCATTTTTTTACTGATGGGGTGCAGGATCCAAGAGCTTGTAGACCACCAGTATGTATTATTCATCTAGGAAGTGATTGCAAGTATCTTAGATTTTATCTTTATTCAATAGACTATTCCTGAGAGTTTTCTTAGACATCATTTTTTTTTCTTTTAGTAACAGTAACACACTATTTTATGCCTCTAATATGTTCCAGATTCTGAACTAGGCAATTTGCGTTAAGTACCTCAGTTAACTCTTACAATAGTACTAATAGTACAGGAAAATCAGCCCAGGATGTGATTGAAAAACTGAGGACCATAGAAGTTTAGTCATTTCCTTTAGATTAAAAAGAGGCAGAGCCAGGGTTGAAATTACACGTAGTCTGACTTAAATGCCCATGTGTTGAACGATTAACAGTCGTCTTTTTAAGGTCAACAAAAATAAGTTACTAACATGCTTGCTTTGTTTTGTTGGAGGTGGTAGAAATTAAGTATTCATAGCCTTTTGCACCTATAATTTTCCTATGAAAATGCATATTCCTGTAAGCAAAAGTGAACTCTGATGCTTATTAGGTTATTCATCCTTTTCTAATTGCATTTGGTTTTTGAAAATGTGTCTCTTCTTTGACCTAGAAAGAATTACCCATCTGTGGTAATTTATTATTAATAGAACACTTATTTAGTACTTATTATGTGTCAGAGATTGTGAAAAAAAAATTTTTTTTTTTCACATAACAGCAAGTCCCCAGTTAAGAAAGAACTCAGAGTAATAGCTAGCAGGTCATGAAGTAAGAATTCTAACCCAGGCAGTCTCTTTGGCTTTGGAACCCATGCTATTAACTATTAAGCTATGTTCCCGCCCCATAGAAGGGCACCCAGTTTTCTCAACAAGAATGCTTATTGCAGCATTGTTTGTAATAATGAAAACCTGAAAGCAAACTAAATAGCCATCAACAGCGGCCATCATCATATTCCATTCCCTGTGGCAATCCATGTGGAATGGAATACAGTAAACACGATGAGGCCAGTAGAAATGCTAACTGTTTTGGTTTCTTGGGGCTGTCATAGCAAATTATCCCTTACTTGGTGGCTTAAAACAAAGGAATTTATTCTTTCACTGATCTGCAGGTCAGAAATCCAAAATCAAGGTATCATCAGGGTCAGACTGCTTCTGAAGGCCCTAGGAGAGAATCCTTCTTCTCATCTTCCAGCTTCTCGTGGCCCCAGACGTTGCTTGTAGCTACGTCCATCCAATCTTTATCTCATCTTCATATGACCCTCTCTCTGTGTCTGCGTCCAAATCTCCCTCTCCTTTTCCTTAAAAGGACACCAGTCATTGGATTTAGGGCCCATCCTAAATCCAGGATGATTTTATCTGTGGACCCTTAACTAATTAAATTTGCAAAGACACTCTCTTTCCCAGTAAGGTCACATTCTGAGGTTCTGGGTGGACATAAATTTGGGGGACCCTATTCCACTCACTATACTAGTTGAAACCTATATTTATCGAAATGAAAAATGATATATTATTAAGTAAAAAATCCACGAAATTGCAGTATGCCTAGCATGATTTCATTTTTATAAAGAAGTATATGTTAACCTGTGTGTATACACACACAGAAACATGTTTAGAAGAGCGTACACCAAAATGGTAATATTGATTATCTCTGTGTAGTAGGATTATGTGTGATTTTTGCTTGTCTATCATTTTGTATACAATCTGAGTGTTTTGCTATGAAGAGAAAAATCATCAGAAAAACACTTTCTATTTTTTTTAAACAAATCTATATTTGACTAAAAAATTCCCAAAGAGTATAATGACAAGAGTTTGAAACCCCGTTGGTCTAACACTTTTGATGCTTACAGAACATCACTTGGGGGGAAGTCATTAGAAAGGATTTTGCTTTTTGTTTGCATGGAAAACCATTTTATCTGCTGTATTCCTAATCGCAAGTCTTTTGTCATCCCCACCCTCATCCCAGTGCAATGACTACAAAAAGCCTCTAAACTCAATTTTTTACCTCTTGGTTAGAATCATACATCTTTTCCTCCACAGAATTTTCAGATATTAGGCAAAGGGTTTTAAAAGATTTTTATAGTATGAATCAATATCCTTTTAATTTTTTTTTTTTTGGTTTCTCACTCTTTAAAAACTTTATTTATTTTTTGAAGTACAGTCAATTACAATGTGTCAGCAAATTGTCCCAGTCATGCATATCCATACATATATTTGTTTTCATATTCGTTTTCAACATCCCTTTAGTTTTTCCATGTGCAAAACCTCAACTTCCAATATTGTGACTCAAAGAAAATATTGTCACACTTCTTTGCCTTCTCTTATGGTGGTTGCCCATCTCTGAATGCATAGGAGTTAGCCAAGAAATTATGTGGTTATCTGAAAGAAAAATTTCTCTATACCTTTTGAAAATAAATTATTTAGTTCCCATAATTGCCTAATGTTTTATGAGAAACTGAAATGCTTTTCCCAGTATGTCTGTTTTTCATTTGCGGCCAACCTGCTGCTTTTCTCGACCCACTCACTGTTGATCCATTACCATCAGCAATCCGGTTGGGATTGCTCCGCTACTTGCTATCTCTGCAGTCAGAGTTCCAGTGCTTTGGGAGGTTCTGACTATTTTTGTCATCACCTTTGCAATTTAGTTTCAACATGAAAAATACTTTGGGAGGCTCTTCAAATTGCGAACAAGTGTTGAGAATGTTAACAGACCCAGACGGTCAGATTTACCATGAGGTCCTTACCAGGCTGAGCACTCTCGGAGGGCACACACTGGGTTTGTCTTCCTTCTTATACCCCTATGCTTGTACCCAGTCTGGCCCACAGCTCTCAGTCAATGAGCTTGCTTATTTGGCTTCCAAAACTCTAGACTTCCTATCAGCCTCATTAGGCTGAAACTCAGAATCTTTTTCCACCAGGGATGGGTAGTGACAGTGCCTAGCGGAGCCGGAGGAGAGAAAAGGCTGGCAGATTCTCCTTTCCTTGCTTCTGAGTATGCAAATTTGTCCCTGGGATAGAGGTCCAGTCTTGGCCCTCAGCTCTGGGCACACGTGCTTTTAGGCTATGATTTAAAGATGCAAGGAGACCAGCAATAGGAGGAGTTTCTTCAGTGAATATGAAAAGGATTAAAAATCCGGGATGTAGTGCCAGCCCCTAAGCTATCCCACCCCAGTCATCAGCCAGGCAAAGCAGGCAGAACCACCTCTCTCCCTCTGCCCCCACCCCGTGCTGTGCACATTCTTCAGAAGGATGCTGTATGTGGACCTTGGGGTTGGCCAGTCCGCCACAGACCATGTCCACAAGCCCCCCACCCCCCAGTCTCTGGGAGCCATGTTGTGATTGATTGCATTTAACCATTATCTTGTGAGTGTGCGGTGAGGCGGTCGAGGATAACGGGAGCCTAATGATCGCAGGTTTTCTCGAAAGCAGGCACAAACACTGGATCCCACCTGTCCTGCGGGGACTACAAGAAGCCCAGAGGAACTTTGGTTTATACAGTGGGGGCAGCTGCTGCCTCAGTGCCAGGGGTAATTCCTTCCATAGAGGTAGTGAGACAGAGTTTTAAGTTAGGGGAAAAGCCCCATCTCTTTCCCTGGCCATATAAAAGATGGGGAGTGCCAAAGCTGGCTGAATGCTCATTTTGTGACTGCTGGCATGACTGAACTTGGCATTGTTTTAGCAACCGTCTCTCAGAAAAAGGAGGTAACCTTGGTTAGAAAGGAGTACCCATCCTTGGGCAGCTCCATCCAGAAGCGTCCTTAGACTGTTAATGTCAGGAGTAGAACCCACCTCCCTGCTGGAAGAATTAAAAAGAAAAGACAGCAGCTGAGTCCATTGGGATGCTGAATTACTGAACAACATTCTGCAGAACTATTGGAGCAGGAAAGAAACGCCTGTGTTGTTTGCATCATTTCTTGCTTCAGAAGAAGAGAAGCTAAAAAACAAAAATAAAGACAGATGTAAAATTTCTGTTTCCAGACTCCCAGTTGACACAGATAGATTCTGAAAAATAAAATAAAATCTTATTGCGAAAATAGCAGAACTGCCAAGGAGGGGAGAAAAGTAACCTCAGATCTGCAAGAAATATCAATCTTCAAAGTCCATTATCCAAAGACCTTTGTACATCAATACCTGATTTGAATTATGGAGCTGGGTTGCACCTTCATTTACATGGCATTTCCCCGAGTAGCTAGATAATATCAATACCTTGCATTTATACGGCGATCATCTTCCCAGATGGCTTCATTAAATTGTATGTTTTATGAGACCCACTTTCTGAAATGTGGTCATCTCTGAATGAGAATGATGCTCTCGGGTAACTCGGGTCAAGGGGAAAATCGTGTTTTGCATTTATGGTGTCTTTCTATCAGTGATCGTAAAAATCTTCAGTTAGCAAGCTTTGCCTGAGCATCTGTGTGGGCAGAGCCCGAGACAAGGCTCCGCATGGTGACATATGGAAGATTACAAGGCGTGGTCCCAACCCTCCAATACCTCAGTCTCCATTAAGAACTGTTTTTCCTTTTCACCAATGTGAAAACTTGAGGCCAGAGAAACTTAAGAGAATTGGTGGAGATCTGATGGTATATTTTTCCAGAAATGAGAATCCTTATTTCCAGGTTTGAATGTGAGTGATTTTTGATAATAACACCTAAACATGTTTAAAGTATTTCAAACATTTATTTAAGTGGAATGGTCAAGGCTTTGGTTTTACTTAAAGAAGAAAAGACCAACCCCAAAAAAGGAAAATGAAGAAGCATCTCTTATGTTGTCAACCTAGATTATAAATATTGCTAAATGTCTAAGGCCGTGATAACGACAAAGGAAAGGCAGGATTCCAACTCTGAAGAGCTTGGCTGACTTGGGAAGTAAACGACTGCGTATCCGTGGCGATTTCAAGGGAACAGGAAACCTCACTCATCTCTCGGATGAAGATTCAGTTTGTTGGCTTATCTCTCTACCTTGTACAATTGCAAGTGCCCCCAGGAGAAGCAACACATTAAGCCATGGCCAGTACAATGCTGGGCACACGACACTCACTCTATGAGGATTATGAGGAATTTACATTGTGCGGATAAATTTATCATAGCCTTCCTTGAGAACTTAGTTTTAATGAATTTGGAGGGGGAGTTGGGTGGAGAGGGTAGGAGTAACAGATGCCAAAAAAGGGAAGAAGAAATAGTTAAGGGTGAAAAGAAAGCAGAAAAGAGAGCCTGTGGGACTGGGAAAACCTCATCCTATGATATCTCTTAGGGACTGCAGCGATGTGTCATGTACTATATACTTTGAGATATGGGGATATGAGATTCTTATACTTAAAATACCTACGAGATTATACATCGTGGTAGAAGTCCCAACTCTAATACTGACCTGCTTGGAATTTGGGGCAAGTCTCCCTTACCTGGGTCTTAGACATCCCATCTATTAAGGGGATACACTGAATGATGTCTAACATAACTTTCTATACATGGCATTCTGCTTTTTGATTTAAGTGAGAATATGGGACTATTTAGAACAAGAACTAGGGAAGCAATTATCCTGATGTTTACTTAGCTTGGTGAAGAGACGGGATAATGTTAAAAATCAAAGGTTTCATGACCTTTTCTTAATGTACTACTATAGCATTTTCAACCCCTCAGTCTACTGATCAAAATATATTGGGTTCTATCCTGTCAGCGTTACAAGACCTTAGCCAACTTCAGATGCATTTAGAACAATGGATGATTCATCTCCCGTCTACGTTTCTGTATATTTCTTCTTTCCTAAGCTGAATCTTCTTCAGGGCTGTCTAACTTGTGGTTCTCTCAGTTGGTAAGGACTTTGAAAAATTTGTAGTTAAAAATGAAACTGTTACCCGCAAAGCATTTTAAATTCCCAAAACTTTCCCCACAAAGTAAAAGTGCTAAATTATATATTAAAATTATAAGTGCTAAAAGAATTCAGAGAGTAGAAAAATCATAATAGTCATGCGGAATCCAGGGAAAGCTTGAAAGTAGAAATGGGGCTAAAAGTTTGGCCTTGAGGACATTTTAGACTGGAATTGTTGGAGAAAGGCTTTCTACTCTAAGGGTATCTTACAAAGAGCAGGACTTCCAAATGTAGGTCTAAGGGCCATGCTGGCCCAAGGGGAAGTTTTCAATGATCCATGACTGTTAAGAAAAGTCATAGTGAGTATGTCTGAAAATGAAATGTAGCAATTGAAAGGACTGTTCTTTATTTTGAGATAGTATCCTTCTTTTGCTTTAGTGGTAACATACCCTTTTGTAAAATGATACAGGTCGTGGATAGCAGGTGTTTTTATGTTGTGGCGTAATGGCATCAAATTTGGTCTCCTTTTGACGGTCTCTCTCATTCCCTTTGAAATTTTACTAGCCCGCAACATCCAAGATTTGGGCACCACCAGTTAGGTGACCGTTTCTGATTTGTGACCTTTATTGCAGCCCTCCCTTATGTAGGCCAAGAGGCCGAGTACAGCTTTCTAGCAGGAGAGAGGACCACTGTGTTTTAGGATTTTCTTTCCCTGTTCCTGTGACTGGCACAGGCTTAGCCACGACGTGGACAGAGTTAAGCTTGCTCTGCTGGACCTACAATGTGTCCCGGGTCTCTGAACAAACTTGCACCCTACAAAACACCATGTGCTCTGTTGACTTTGACTGTATTTTTGAGCTCTATGCCACGTTGCCAACCTGTTTACCCAAGTCCCTGCTTTGTATTGATTATATAAATCAATACTATTTCACAACCATTTCTCACTCCATTGATGGAGAATGCTTTGATCGTTGGATCTTTACTTTAGTAAAGGAATGAAGAATTCTTTCTCACAAGCCAGTCTTGAGTATTTCAAGTGCTTCTTCACTCTGACATATGGTGTAGGACCACCCCTCAAAGCCACCATGTAAACATTCATGTCTCTCTGGAGGAAACATGTGTGGGGACACATGTTTTTCAGTAGAAAACTTTATGGTTTTCTCTTTGTCCTCGTGTCTTCTGGCCCCTTACTAAGGAATCCATATAAGAAAATTTTATTTGCTTTTTTTGGGGGGGGGTGGTGGTGGTAATTAGGTTTATTTATTCATTTATTTTTAATAGAAGTACTGGGGACTGAACCCAGGACCTCGTGAATGCTAGACATGTGCTCCACCATTGAGCTATACCCTCCCCTCCATATAAGGAAACTGTAATGATGACGCTAGGACTCGAACTGTGAAAAAAGTAATGAATTTTCTATATTTTAATTGATGTTTTGCTATATATTTTAGTATTTATATTTTATTACATATTTTAATAGATGACAAATTTTCTACCTTTTTAATCAGCTCAGTATAATCTTTGAGCTGATATGGGGTTAAAAAAAGATTTTAGAAACACAAACTCTGATTTCACATTTCTCAATTCAAAGATGAAGGACACTAAGCCCCAGGGCAGGTAGTGACCAGCTCAAGGTCACCCAGCTGCTTAGCCCAAGTACAAGGACTTGAAGTTGATCTAGTGCTCTCTCTCCTACCTCCCTCCAAAACCCCAATGGAATTGAAATCATTGCAATAGCCACTGCCAAGTACTTAACAATGGATATTTGATGGTGGTCCTTTAAGTCTGTACCAGGGTGGTTTTCAGTTTTTCCCTTCATCAGCACAGGAAGGCAAGGACATCACACTGACTCTAATATTTCATGCTTAGCTCTGGATTCCCTTGGTTTTATATTTCTGACTCTTCCCTCCGTTTCTCGTAGGGCTTTATGATTTAATTTAATTTCAGCTTCTGGCTGGCTTTGGTACCCAGAAGAGTGGTAATTTGTCCTTTAAATTATTCACCCAGGGGAGTCAGTGTTCTTCGAAAGCGAGGGCGGGGAGAACCCAGAAGCTTCATCCCCTCAGAGGGATACATGACACACACTGACACCTCACTCACTTGTTCTCCCGCCACCACACCTTATCTCCTGTGTTCAGCCCTGGTTCCTATAATACCTTGTTTTTCTGCCGAGCATTTCACATTCACAAATAAAGCAATTTACAGAGTATTTACACACTGACTGGCGACTAATTATACACCTGCAGACACTGCAATCATTCTGGACAAGCAGCATTCCTCTACATTAAGTTCCCTGTAGCAAAGTGTCTGAGAGTTATTTGCAGAGAGAAATTTGGGGCAACAGTCTTGGCTCTGACATTCAATTGTTCAACGTCCGGGAGTTTATATAATCCAGGAAGCACCTCTGGACTGTGGTGCTCAGGTCTGAGCTCGGGGCTGGAAGGGTTTTAAAAGGAAGGGGAAAAAAAATGGGTGATGATGACCCTGGTGGATCTTGACGAAAATTGCTAATAAAACCAGGCAACGATGCGTGCAACCACTCCCAAAGAACACAGGATATTACAAAGTCACCTGCCGAGGTGTTCGGTACAGATGGACAGGAGCTGTTTTATGCAGAACTGGAGTACAGGATGGAGGAGACTGTAGCCTTTTTTAAGCTAAAAGGATAAGAGATGAATAATGTTCAGGGCTAATTTCTGAGTGCCTACCCTGTGCTAAATTCTTCACATATTCTCTCATTTAATCCTACTGTCATTTACTCCCACTGTCATTTCCATTTAGCATATACATTTACTAAGTTTTACTAAGAAGTAAAAAAATGTTCCCCAGATTACCTGGATAGCTAGTAAGGGAGAGTAGGAATTACACCCAGGTCTGTCTGACACTGAACCACGCCGTTACACCTTCCCCACCCTAAGAGAAGGGTGACAAGCATTGTTAAAAGGCAACTATCTAGTACATAGACACGCACTATACACACACACACACACACACACACATATATAATTGGTAAATCAGAGGAAATTCTCTGCTACTTTTTTCAGCCCCTTATAAAAGCAGTATACACTTCTAGACAACTAGATGTCTAGCTTAAGTTCAATTAGAGCTTCGAATTCACATATTACCTCTGGGAGACTGAAAGCTCTGTGAGCCCCTCATGTGTGACTTCAATTTGAATGGAGGAGTGTGCAGAGCTGGAAGCACAGTGCGGTGAATGAGCAGGAGAGAAATCTCTTAGAGAGCACCTTGCTATGTTCTTTGACCTCAAATTGTGTGGGCCCTTGTCATAATTAATAGCGAGTGTTGCCACTTTCTTCTTGGTCTTTATCATTGCCTCCCTGACAAATAGTTTATAGTCTGTAATCTTCCCAGTGGTCTTCTCCCCGTGATGTTTTATACCTCAGTGACTTTGTCTCAGAGTTGTGTTTTGCATCTGCCTGCTCATCCATGGTGACCTTGTTTGGGCTTTGTTTAGTTTATTTGTTGCCTGATGATACACACCGAGCCTTACAGGGACCATTGGACTTTATATACATTCAATTTATTGACTGCGGTCATCACTGCTTCCCAACAGAGCCCAGGCCAAAACTAAACGGTGAATGCCCTTCTCACTCAGAGGTTCCACCTGTCCTGGTTCCCATCCTGCTCTCCTCTTGGGCCATATGTTTTTTGTTTTGTTTTGTTTTGCAGCCAGCAGTGATCTTACTAATTGTCACAGCTTGAAGCAACGTGACCATGAGAATGCAGGTTAGTTTGCCTGCTTGTGACTGGAATGCTTCATAAGCACTACTGTCACTCCTTTTTTTTTTCTTTTTCTTTTTCTTTCCAGTTTGTTTGAATGTGACATAAGAGCTCGCCAACAATTAAAACTTAAAATCAAGCTAAGGTCAGTAGTGGCAGAAGACATTTAATGAGTTTGTACCAAGAACATAAGCATCCTTATTATGAAATCACCTCACATTTGTAGCTACTACTGAATAGTGGGTGACCTCAGTGCACAGAGTTAGAAATGATAAAGAACTTATATTCACTATTCTGGGCATATTATCAAGGAAATGTAACAAAAGCTTTTTCTACAAATATACCAAGAATTATCTATTAAGGTCTCAGAGCCTGTCAAGCTCAGACAGGAGAAAAGTTTTCTTCTACATAATCTAAAAGATTTAGAGCATGGTCCTGCTCTAGGTCAAGATGAATTCTATGAAAAAAAAAAAAAAGTACCGGGGTGGAATCAGAAAATCTGATTTCTATTTTGACCCAACCATTAGTAAACTTCCACAAGTCCTTTACCATTGTTAGCCTCCCCATTTCCTCACAGCACTGACAAAGGGCATACAAAGATGCTGCATTCTGGGTAAAACAAAAGCCTCCTTTCCCTGATAGAACTTACTTCATTCTCATGGACCACGGCCCCAGGCTCTTCCAACCCCAGCAATTAGGTTGTGTGTCCACCAAGAGTCCTCTGTGATTGTTAACAGTTGTTTTGCTGAAATGACATAAAGTGAATGCAAAAATTCATAATCTGACAAAGTGAAAATATAAAAAGGATGGTTTTTGTTCCTGCAACAGATAAGTTAAAAGCTCTGGATTCTTGGTTAAGATGACTGTTACTAAAGAAACTTCCAGATGTGTTAGAGGTGAGCTGGATATTTGGAAATGACTGGACAAACATTGAGAAGGGTTCAGCTCACCAGCATTTTGGACCCTACCAGTCTCTGACTGCTATAAATAAAATCAAAGACATAAAGTTTTTGTATTTATGGAGCCGGATGAATTTGGAATGCAAATTTACCCGAGAGCCAGGGTTTGGCTACATTTGCACATTTTGTATGTTTTGCTTCTGTACTTTTTTATTTCCCAACGCGCCACTCATCTCCCCCTTGAGCGAGGGGTGGTATTATGTCACATCGTCCTTATGTCAAAGCTGCTGTTCTCTGGGGTCCTACTTGTTACATTTGAGGTCTCTGTCTCTTAAATTTAGCAGACTCTAAGATTTCACATTGTCTCTCATCTGAAAAGTCTGTCAAAACAGAATTTCAGTTTTCCCAATCAGTAATCAGCCGCTTCCTTGCTCTGCTTAGCTTTCTGGGGTCCCATTTTCCCTTAGTTTTTGGTCTGCCAATCCCTCTTTTTCTTTTCAACTCTTTGATGCTTTTAAGGTGATACTTAAAATACATCTGTATAATCACGGCTTTCAGCTGGAGGCTTTTTCTGTACAACCTGGCCCACAGTACATGCTATAGACTTCCTACAAGTCACCTATCTATGATTCTTGCTGAAAAACCCAAATGTCTTTTGAAATTGGCACGTCCCGATGGAAGAGGCTGGTGCCAAGTCTGAAAGCTTAGAAAGCCATAATTCAATTTTTTTCCTAAAGTAAAACTAAAACCTCAGGGTTCCTTTGCATTACATAATTCTGTCTCCAATATGCCAAAACAGCTAATACATTTTAGGTGGACAAATTGGTGGTAGGTAATGATTTGGCCTCCATTTCTTGATTTTTTTTTTTCTTACCTTAGTATTCTGAGGAAGCTAAATTTATGTAAATCATCGAATACAGTGCTTTCCAGTAAAACTTCATGTGGTGATAGAAATGTTCTATAAACTGCACCGTCCACCCTGGGCCTTTTGCTCTCTTGAGGTGTGGCTGGTGTAACGGAGGATCTGAATTTTTACGTTATTTTATTTTAATTGCTGTAAATAGTTGCGTCTGTCTAGTGCCCGCTGTATTAGTGCAGATTCTTTTTTTTTTCATTCTTCAATTTCATTAGGTAGAATTGTTACAATTTGACTGCACATATATAATATATTGCGTGTAAATACCTATATACAATATACTGCACTTTTTTTTTAAAGTTTACATATATGTACTGATCATTGTTTCTAAGAACGGTTTAGAGCTTTAGCTTTTTAAACTTACATAGTTATCAAAGGAATAAAGCCAACCACAAAATAAGAATCAACAGAATGTGGGAATCCAATCATAAAGGACAGTCAGATGTGCTTACACATATTCAAGAAATCAATCATCCACATTATAAATAATAAGTAGTTCATTTTCAACAGTGCAGATTCTAAGACAGATTTCTTTCTGCTATTTCAGGATAAACCCCTGTTATATAAGAACGCTACATAAAAATAATTTTGTGACCACGGTCTTCTCTTCAGAAGCTATGTAGTTCATGAAACTAAAATAACAGCAACCACTATTGCCACGAAATAACAACAACAGCAAAATGTTAATTAACCCAGCAAATATTTATTGAGCTCATATTATGAACCAGGCATCACGCTGCAAAGGGTGTCCTATACCTGATGATCCCTCTGCTTTCTGTGTAGATGAGGATTAAGTGGTTGATGATAGAAGACTTTATAAGCAGCTTTCAGTGTAAAATACAACTTCATTACTTCAAGTTCTCATTAGCATATTAGGGAGGAATGTTTATTTGACAGTATACAGCGTAGCCAACCACTAGCTCTGTGAGATGATCTGAAACGGGGAAGAAACCAAACATTCCATGGGGCAAACTGTGTCCTGGAGTATTACAGGGTCTCAGAATTCCCACACTGACAATATCTGTTTAATTTGTTCTAATCCAATGCTTACCAACTATGAGCATTGAATCCCCACAAAATACCTGTTAATATTAATTCCATGGAATACATTTTGGGAATTGGAGATTTATACTAAGGAATTTTACAAGGCATAGGTAAGCAGAAACACTGGGTAACCTACAACGTGTTTTTTTTCCAAGCGGTGTTTGCGGATCTTCAGTGGGGGCTTGGATATATTCTCAGGAGCCCCTAATTTTACTGGAGAATTCTGAAATGATGTGATTTTAATTACATGATAATGTCCAAATATTAACACAAGCATATTTTGAATCATGTTGGTAAACGTATTCTAACAGAGTAATCTACATGATTTCTCTTAAGATTGGCTTCTAATTGTCTTATAGTGATTAAAAAAAAAACAGAGATGGATTTAAATGATCACTTGCTCTAAATGAAGACCAAACAATGGTAGGGTTGATTGTACAAATAAAGGTTTAATAAATGGAAGTAGTGAAAGAATTGAGCCATCACATGATAAACAGTAATAAGAGCGTGTTTTATCTCAAAATAATTTGTTCTGTAGCAACTATTTCAATATATTTGAAACGTTTCAGTTTCAAAAAAGCACCTTTTACATTACTGTAATTTGAAGCTTGCTTATTTTATGCTTTTGTTCATATTTACTTTGCAAATGTTTTGGTTTATAGATGTTTACGAGTTAAGTCTAAGAATTTTCTATCTAGTTTCATGTTTAGAACATTATAATTTTTGTTGGCTTGAGTAATATTATGATCAAAATAACTTAAGTCAAAAGTAGGGTTACATACAAATTATTTTTGTGTGGCAGCATTGTGCTGGGACATTTCTGTTACATTTCTGAATGCATCGTATAGCATTCTTAAATATTTAGCCAATATTTAAAATTGGTTTGCATTCCATGGCTCTGCATCATCTGTTAAATTTGCTGTGTGGCCAGGGAAGTTCTGGAAAGTATTAAAATCTCATCACGGATAATCATGAGTTGACTGTGTTTCATATCACTGCAGATAAAAATAGCTTTATTGAACTACTCAAATACGGCAATGTCAGATTTTGTGGATTTTTTTCCCTCTTGATCTCTATTGTCTTTTAAAAAAATTCCATACACAGCACATGCACTATGCAAAGCATGTTTTCAACGACCGCCTGGAAGTCAACGTTTCCAGATCTCTATTACTAGACCCATTTGCTCACTTGAATTCCAGATGCACATTTCCAGCGCTCTCTTAGACATTTTAACCTAGATGTTCAACAAGTAGTTCAAACTCACTCAACCCCAGGTTCAATTCTTCTGTTCTCGTTCCAGATCAGTGATGACTTCCACTGGGCTCATCAAACTTGAAACCCTGAAGTCAGCTTCCACTCCTTTCCTGTCCTCACCCTCACAAGAGCGGTCAGCAAGTCCTGAAGATTCTCTCCGTGCCCTCGCCGTTGCCTTATTTCAGGCTTGTACCGTCTCTCAGCTGATGACTGCGACAGCCGCCTACCTAGATCCCCTGACACACCAGTTACCTTCAATGCCAGTTACCTTCAAACAGGAAGAACTTAGCTGATCTCACTGAGAGTTCTCAGCTGATTTGCTTCTGCCTACGGGAGCTGGCCTAATTTCATTTACAGAGACTTCTGCCTTATGAGGCTGTGAATTTGTTGAAGGCGAGGGCTCTGCCTTGCTCATTTTTTTTTTCTTACTGAAGCACAGTCAGTTACAACGTGTCAATTTCTGGTGTACAGCATAATGTTTCAGTCATGTATACCTACATGTATTCGTTTCCATATTTTTTTTTATCCTGTTCATTTTTTTTTTGTCTCAGTGTTTTATGAAGTTCTTTGCAAGCAACTTGTGCTATGTGTAGCTGAACGTTGACAGGGCACTAGTGAGGTGCTAAGAGCACATGTTTTAGACTCAGATCTAGGTTTAACTTCTGCTTCCTCTGCTACTTTGTTACTAAGTGACCCTGGGCAGATGAACTTTAAGACAGTGATTCTCAACTCTAGCATCTCATTAGAGTTACGCAAGGGATTTATTAAAAGGGCCCAGACCCACTCTTCACCCCAATTAAATTAGAATAAATGGAGGGTGAGGCTCATGCACTAGAAATTTTAATAGACCCACAGGTGGTTTAATAGATCCACAGGTTAATATGCAGCTAGGGTTGTGAATCACTGCCCTTGGCTTTCATTTCTCATCCACTATATGGGATCTACTTTAAAGAGGTTGTGAGCATGTGAAATGAAAGGAATTTAGCATAATGTCTGGCATCTAGTAAGTCATGAAGTTAATACAAAACCTCAATTTGTAAACTTCCTCTTCTCAATTGCTAGCCACTGGGTGCTTTGCCTTCCTTTCAATGCCTGGAACATATCAAACTTTTTTGCTTGTAATGCCTTTGTATTTGCAATTCACCCTGCTCTTAGCAGATCCCTCTTTATCTTCAAGTCACACCTGAAGTCATGCATGGTCTCCAGGGATTCTCCTTTAGTCTACATCACAGTACGCAGATGTTCATCATCTTCGTAGCACTTGTCTCAATTTGAAATTAGGTATTAATTTAACTCAGTACTGTCTGTTTCCCCAACTATACTTCAAGCTTCACAAAGGCAGGGACCTCGTCTGTTTTGCTTTCCTCCTGAGGTCTGGCACCAAGTCCCTGGGATGTGCCAGATGTTCAGGAGATAGTTGTTGAGGGATGAATGGATTAATAATTGATCCATCCCATGATCTCAAAAAGGCAAAAATCCTTGACTTTTTCTATCCCACGACTCTATGCATTCCCACATTAAAACACCACAACCAAAACCCAAACTAGTCCTAGAAATGACAGCCTCTAGTGTTTTGGGTTCTAGCTATTGACTAGAAAAACCGCAATCCTTTTTTTGGGGGGGATGTTTTTAATTTGGGTAAGGCTTCCAAGTCCAAGGTTCTTAGAGGCTTATTCATCAACCCTTGGGCAATAATTAATGTTAGTCTAACAATATCTTGCTTCAACTTTTGTGGCAAATAAACTTTTGTGGCAAATAAACTTTTGTGGGTGTTTGTGTTAGCTAAATAAAGAGGTTTTTGTTTTCAAGTTTACCTTTTGTTCCATCCAGTTGGGAAACCAAACAACATGTAAGGTTAATAGACGAAATTTTTCTCTCAAGTCACAGAATTATCAAATTATTGATACTTTGGCCTATGAAAAGGACCTCAGAAATAAACTAGACCAATCCCCCATTTTACAAATGACAAAAAAGCCTAGAAATATGAATTTATTGGACATGTTTATGCACTTGCTGTCACAGTATCAGGTTTCAAGAATCCTTGATCAGTGTCCTGTCAGCCATGTTACACCAACTTCAAATTAACCCAAAGTTATTCTGATTTTTCAGAGTTCATAATTTATATTCTGGCATAAAGTAATTTGAGATTTTGGTATTTCTGTAATAAAAAGTACCTATTCCAAATTCATGAGCATGACATTAATATCTAATGTCTCAAATATCTGTCCACACTCCAGGCTCTACCATCTATTTCATATTTTTCCAACTCTGAGCTCTTCAAACTTTATTGGAAGAAGACAGTGGTTCTCTGTATTTCTCCTAAGGAATTTGTATTTTGCCTTATGCTGCAGTAGGGAATGACTGTATTGGATGTAAGAACCTTAGGAGCTGGTGTCACCTGGTCCCTGCTTTTTAGGTCTTGTCTCTCCTTGCAATCAATAAATATTTAAACCAAAACAAAGATCTTTCCAGATTAGAAATTTTCCATAAGGATTTTCTTGGTGGCAATTTTTAAGTGTTTGAAAAAGCTAGGTAGAGAACGCATGGCTTGGGTGAACAGGACTTATGTTGCTTTAACGTGAGCATGACGTCAGGACATTCTGCAAAAATTGTCTCTTTTCTGGATGCTTTCCTCCTTTTTAAAGTTCCTCATCCATTCAGTACAATACACCCACAGCTTTTTTCTTCTAACTGTAGTGAAAAAACCTATAGGAGGCAGATTTAAGAGCTATAAAAAACACCAGAGAAGACAAGAAAGTTTATATAAATACTCACTTAGATGCATTTTGTTGCAAATTTAATTACTCCTTCAATTTTCAGAAATAAATGTAGCAGTAAAAAGGTCAGAAACAAAAAAACCCCATCGTTTACCAGTTCAAAGTACAAAAACAGAAAGGAATTTCACCAACTAATATTCCTTTGCAACACTCTTAAGCAACTAGTCTAAGCCCAAACTTCATCTAAAACCTTCCTCAAGACCACTATGGCTCTTCCTATAAAAATAACTCCCCAAATCGCTTTACCTGGTCAAACTTGCGGAATGATTACTAATGAAAGCGGCATAAATTATTGTGGGATGGAGAAGAGAGAAGTATTAATTATGCTCTTCTCCCCAAATAGCTTATGACTTAGGAAGGAAGGAAAAAGGTAAAGAGTAAAGGCTGGCAAAGCACAAAGGTACTGAGAGTCAGCAACCTTAGCTGGAGGACCGGCGACCTGCGCTCTAGAGCCCTGATTTCGGCTCAGACAAGAGGGACGCGCCGAGGGACGCGCCTCCCGGAGGGTGTGCGTGTGTCGCTGCGCGATTCTCTGACACCGCCCACAGGGTCTGGGTATACGTCACCAGCCAGGACTGCTAGGTCAGCAAACAACAGTTGATTTGGCCGCCTCCCACCACTAGCCAGCCCACGCCTACCGCCAGCCGCTACCCTCCCAGAGACCGGAAGTCCTTTTGCCCTGGCTCGCAGGCCCACCCCCGCGCACCGGTGGGAACCGGAAGTTCTCCTGCCCCTATCGGCGGAGCGTGGACGCGTCAGCCGCACAGGCGCAGTAGCGCTCGGGCGGAGTTGTGGGAAGGGTGGAAGAAGCCGAGGAGGAAGCGGCAGAGGGGGGCGGGGGCCGGTCCCAGAAGATGGCGGAGGCGGGGGTGAGTTGGGGTCCCCCGGGGAAGCTCGGGTGACTTGGTGCTGAGGGAAGGGGCCTTGAAGAAGGGGGTGTTCCTCGGGAAGAGGAAGCATTTGCGTTTCTGCAGCCTGGGAACCCTGCTGGCAAGTGCGAGGAGCCAGGACCCCAGATGGGGCCTGAAGCGCGAGGGTCTCAGCTTACTGGAGAGGGGTCGGTGAGATCCGGAAGGGGACGGCGGGGTTGGGGAGAGGTCCTAGGAGAGGCGCAGGCTCCCCGGACAGTGGAACAGTGTCCGGAAGGACGGAAGGCTGGAGGCCGGCGAGAAGGGCGACCCCGGAGATCTGATGGGGTGGAGGTCGGCGAGCTGTCAGCTGTCAGGACTTGGGAGGCTCGTAGCCAGGGAAACCAGACTCAGGCTTGCGAGGGGGATGGATCCGAAGGGGTAGGTATGTGTAATAAGTTTAGAATCTGCTAAAAGGTATGCTGATACTGGGTTGAGGAGTAGGACTTTGGCATTGTGAATTGGAATAGAAACCTTTGGAATCGGCGTTTGGATAAAGCCAAAGAGAACTCTTGCCAGGACCTAGAAGTCGGTTGGTGATAGTTTCTGGGATTTTAGGGTTGGTCAGTGGAGACTGGCAATCCGGAAAAAGAAAGCAGTGTGAGTATGATGGGGGACGAGGGCAAGGGTGCTAAAACTTAAGTGACGACCCATGTCCAGTTAGCCTTGTCAGAAAGTAAAGTATGGTGTTAGCTAGTCTAAGAAAATGTACCAGGAATAGCTTACTGTTTTGTAGGATTTATGGGAAATGCTTCGAGGAATGAATAGACTTGACAGCTGGGCCACTGAGACTGGCCGGAATCAGTATTGCAAAGGAGCTTTGCGTTGCAGGGGAAAACGCGCTTTAGTCTTGAGTGCGGGAGGAATGAAGGCGGCCAAGCAGTGGCTAGATTGTGGCTTCCAACTTTGGGGTTTGGCCCTGATAGGGAACCACTGAGTGACAATGAATCAATAGGTGTCTCTACTAATAGGGATCCCACACAGAAAAAATAGCCACATACTCTTCCTGTTTCCTCCTTTCGCTGGACGTTATATCCAGTCGTGTGTTTTGTTACAGTTCTCAGTACATACCTGATAGAAAACAACCAAGCTGTGAATCACATCCATTTAGGAAAGAAGTTGATTCTTTTTAAACTGACAGCTGTTGTAGGTATGGTGGATTGAAAAGGCAAGCATAAAATGAAATTAAGTAATTTAAGGACAGCTTGTTTTCATTGTTACCAGAAAGTTATTCCCAGATGCTGGAGGAGTAACCTTTTTAGGGATTGAGATTTGACGTTTAAAAGCAGTAATGGGATGCGAATATGGCTTGCCTAATGGCTTCTGTGTTTGGGTTTTAATGTTGACAGGAAAGATGAGTTGCAGGGTCTTCGATGTAAACGTGTTTTTCTTCTGAGAAGTTTTTAGTGTCCATAGCCTGTGATTCACATGTGTGTGCTTTTATTTAAGGAGAGTTTCATTGATTTAAGTGTATTTTTCCCAATTGTAATGCATGTTCTATTTTGAGAATGCCATTCTAATTACAAGAGCATAGAATAAAAAAGAAGTGAGGCAGTAATTAAACGTTATTATTTAGTAACTTTTCTGACCTACGCAACAGGATAATCTGAGGGCATAAACAGAAGTGACTGCTGTTCCTTTGACGATGAAGGATCTTGTTTGGTTTTGAGACTGTTGGCAATTGTTAAAATTAAGGTTACAGGAAATTTTGTTTGTATGTTTGTTTTCAAATGCTTGTTGCCTGGAAGTTGTTTCAGTGGCCAAAGTGGACTTTGATTTTCATTCACAAAGTCCAGAATCCCTTATAATCCTCTTTTATTTATCTAAAAGTAATACCATCAATCCATTGACAAGCAGCCATAAGCTGGGAGTAATATTTTTCCAGTTTTGATAATTTGTCATTGATCTGTCCAAATTGTTTGAACTAGTTGTCTTTTTGTTCAGTAATGTACCTTATAGAAATTGTAGGTCAGGGCTCAAGGTGGAATTTTTCTTGTCCTGTAGAAGTTTCTTCTTTGTCAATTTTTTTTTGGGGAAAATGTGTTATTTTGGTATTAACAATAGTTTACCAGCATGGCTTTACAGACTGTTTCTTGTGTGGCACTTAAATTGTTTTTGTGTGGTGTTTGTAGAAAAGGCAATTGTCGTGAAAGGGAAAGTCCCCTGGGAACGGAGTCAGAGTGCTTGAGGCTGGTCCTGGTACTACCTGGTAACAGTTTCATAATCTCAGAAAGTTACTTAACCTATTTTACTTTGTAAAATAAGAATTAAAAATACCCGCCTACTTCCTAGGATTATTACTGAGGATCTATTGCGATATTGTCTTTTAAATGATATCTTTATACCAGGGACTGCTTTCCTGATCAGAAAGTTATCTCTCGGGTAATCTAAAATTTTCAAATATAGATATATTTTTTCTTAAATTTTGGAGACTCAAATCTGTCATTGATGTGAGAGTAACACTGAAAGTTAAAGACATGCTTTGTTCTAAGAAGCTCTTAGCCATACGTAATCAGAAAACCAAACTTTGAAACAAACCAATTAGGGATACTTATTCCAAGAGCTTTCACTTTAAAATAACCTACTCCCCAGTGTGTGACTATTATAAACAACAAGCTTTTTTAGGAACTTAATTATTACCTAGTAGGGAGTGAATGGCCCTGTGGAATTTCTTGTCCCTTTGATGAGTCAGTCTGGCCATTTCCAGGAGTTCACTTTACATTTGGATAGTATACATTCTGGATCTTGGCACCTCATTTCACCACTTTGGGTCTCACTAGCTTTGCCAGTAAACTTTTAGATCATTGGTTCTTAACTTCTTTTGGATCACGGACTTTTTGAGTACTTAATATAAAAATGCCCAACTCTTCCCGGAAAAATACTCATATGCACAACGTTTTTGTTTTTGTTTGCATCAGACTCAGATACCCCCTGGAACAGATGAACTCCCAATTCCCTTCCATTTCTTAAATTTTAGGATACTGTGATTCTAAAGCATTAAAACTTTTTTGTCTCCAGTAATTATGCACTATTGTATTGTTATGCAGTCACAGAGTTTTTTGGACTTATAAAAATTGCTTTAAAAATTCTCATTCAAATAAACAGCAAACAAATGTTGTGTTATTTTTAAAAGCAGCTTTTGGGGTGAAGTAGGAACCTATAAAACAAGCACTCTTAGGAAAGGCTGAGTAAACCGCTTCAGCAGAATAACACGAACAGTGTTGAAAGCCTCTAGCAGCCTTGAAACAGAATGAAGGAAGAGCCGAGCCATCCGTGGCTCTCAGTGGGAGAGCGTCGCCTCTCTGGGGCATTTGGAAGTATGTAGGGATATTTTTGGTTGTCTCAAAGCGGGGATGGGCTGTGCACTGGCATTTAATGGGTATGAGCCAGGGATGCTAAATGTTTTGCAACATAATTGCTTAGGACAGTTCCAAACAACAAGGAATTGTCCTGCCCAAAACGTCAGTGCCCTTTGACAAACACTGGTGAGCGACTGTGACATGGGGCTACCACAACTGAGATAGCTTTTTCAAACTGAAGCTATTTTGTTCTTTTAAAAATATTATTCAACACGCAAGTTCCCTTTTGGAAGAATTCACCAACAGAAACAAATGATTTATTAGAGAAATTTGGGTTTCTTAAAATGCATATTTACTCTCTGTCCTCTAATAGCTGTTTTAACAGCAGAAGGTGGGGGATACTGCTGTGTCTACTGGAAGTTTGGGAAATGAGAAGTCGAATATTTGTCTAATACAGTATGTAAATTGGCCATATGATTTTTTTTCTTTAATGCATCTTTTTACTCCTTGATCTAGCTCAGTGAAAGAAAATTTCAAGGAGTTCATACATTTATTCTTATGGTCTTTCTGCTTGGACTTTAGTTGGCATTAATACCTTGAGAATGTATTACTGCTGATGTTGTTATCCAGTGTCTACCCATCTTTTCAGTAACCAGATCCTCTTCTGTAGACCCATGTGCCAAAAAAGAAGTCTGAGGAGTTGGGCTGAAATGGGACTCAAGGTTTAGAGGAAAAGAGGATGGGTTTTAGAACCAGTCAGGTGGAAGGTGAAGTTCCAGTGCTAATACTGCATGTCATGTGACCCCAGGCAAGTTCCTAAGTCTCTTTGACTTTATCTCTTTGTATGTAAAATGCAGCTGGCAATACCTACCTTTGGGATGATTCGGAGGATTAGAGTTACTCTGTCTGGCATGGAGTAGACCCTCTGTAAATGGCTGCTAGATCAGTAGTCATGATGCTGCTGATGGTAATGAATTCTGTAGCTATTAAACAGCAGAACGTGTGACCTGCTGACAGTGCTGGATCCCACGGCAAGGAACCGTCTGCAAGACCAGGTCAGGAGGGGATGTTTTCTAGGTTTTCTGGGATTTTTCAGTTGGTGTTTAGAGTCCATTTTCCCATGAGTCAGCTGTAATTTGTACTGTTTTCTCCAGGCTGCTAAACTGTAGATCAAGACTAAGTATTTTTGTGAGGACTCACTGGAGGATAGAATTCCCACCTTGGGTGTTGGGCACAGAGCTCTGTGTGTGATAGAGGCACAGTAAAAAAAAAATAAGTCTGTTGTCTGTGTTTACCACATGGAACTGATAGGCTGTGAAAATCACCAGGACTTACAGATGTTAATCATTTTCATACTGTTTATTTCTAAAGTCACTACCCCACCAGTTTACACACAGATTTTGTCCCAAAATTCATTTGTAAGGTAGTTTGAAACTTGGAAACTCAAGAGAAAATGTACGTTAAATGATGATTAAGTGCTAGGTTAGGTCCTCCTTCCAAAAGGCTGCTTAACCCAATAGAGTTTGCTTCAAAAAGAGTTAACCCAATTTAATTAAAGAAGTATGAATGTGTAGAGCTCCCACTGTGGGCTAGGTAGGTAACTTTCTCGGTACTTAGACACAACTTTTCACAACTTGATAGTGAATAAGACCTACGTGAAAAGTTTATCATCTATAAAACAACTATACGTATCTTAAGGTAGCTATTAGGATCATACTAAAATTTTAAATAAACTGCTTTGAGATTCAAAGGAAATATCTATGTACTGACTGTGACAGTGCTCAAGATATATTGTTGTAGGTGGGATAATAGTAAGTTATAAAAACAGTCTGTATAGTACTTTCCCGTTAAAAAAAGTTGGTATTCATAGAAAAAACGTTGAGGAATACATAACAGTTTGGGGGAGCTGAACATAGCAGTTACAGATGACGGCTTTGGAGCCAGACAGACGACATGGCTTTGAGTCCCAGCTTTATTCTCTTTCTGAGGGTAGAAACTTGGTTAAGTGACTTATCCTTTTGTTGCTTTTTTGCCTCACCTGTAAAATGGACAGAACAATTGCATTTAGCTTCTAGGGTTATTGCGAGAGTTAAATGAATTGCCATATGTCAGGTGCTTAGAGCAGCTCGTAGGAAGCCTCAAATGTTATTTGTCTTAAACAAATGTGTACAAAGGAAAGATCACTTTGGTTTCGCAGGGTGAGCCAATACCTGGAATGATTGTGTTTACAAAGCCCTAGGTTTTAGGAGGCAGGAGCTATGTGGATCAGACTCCTTAGAATCTAGCCAAGAGGTTATTCTTTTTTTTCTTGGCTTCCTTTCTTCTGCTGCCTACTCCAGCCTTCTCACAGTAGCTCCCATGACTGAAATGGGGGCGGACTGGGTCAACGTGGTGGTGGGGACACAGCTGGGGCTCCGGGGAGAGCCGGTTAGGTGTGGTGTCTGTGCTTGGTGTGTGTGTGAGTGAGTGGGTGGTGGGCTGTTTTTTCTAAGATAACTTTTGTGCAGAAGTTTGAATATATAAGCATTAAACATTAAATAAAACAGGTCATTTTGTTCCCCTGTGGAGATTGTCCTCATGAGCAAGTCACATTTTATAGAGAATAGTACAGCATTTTCAGCTGCAGTATGTTGATTTTCTGTAAAATATAAATTTATTTATTTTCTGTAAAGTATAAAAAAAATTCTGCCTGGATCTCCAAGCCCATCAGTTACTTGGCCTTGGAGATTTGAGTAGAAGAAACAGAAACCTGGATTTTGATCTTCCAGTTTCTAGTGGAAGTGTCTCAGACAACCTACCCTGCTTTCTCCCTGATGTGAAGCAAACTGTCTTAACTATTCTTCTAAACTTTAAGTCTCTTATGTCACTAATTCTGTCCTAGTGAATGTAACTGTAGCACTTTATTTTTTATTACATCATGTATATGAAAATGCTTTTTAAACCTTTTCTTATTCAGTAAATAACTAATTTAAATGTATGTAAAAGCTTGTCATTTCATTATTTGGCCTTTTAAATTAATGAAGTATTGAAATCAGGAAAATTGTAGTCATTTATTAGGCGCACATTGATTTCCTTTTTCTTATTTCTTGCAGGATTTCTGGTAGGTCCTGTTTTAGGACGAGATGCAGCACTGTTGAAACGCCACTCTGCTTTGGTTCAGGCAGTTGGCTTTTCAGCTGGGAAGCCATTTCTTCTTCTTCTTCTTTTTTTTTTTTTTTTTCCGACTTACTGAACTTATGAAACCATGGCGGAAGGAGAGAGAGAGTCATCTGGGCCCAAAAAGCGTG
The DNA here is from genome assembly GCF_048564905.1 of Vicugna pacos. Lineage (NCBI taxonomy): Eukaryota > Metazoa > Chordata > Mammalia > Artiodactyla > Camelidae > Vicugna > Vicugna pacos. The sequence continues at coordinate 10,598,515 of NC_132991.1, read as the reverse complement.
GTCCCTACATCTCATCTGTCACTAGCCGGAGTGTGAACTTGATGATTCGAGGAGTAGTGTTGTTTTTTATTGGAGTGTTTCTTGCATTAGTGTTAAATTTGCTTCAGATTCAGAGAAACGTGACACTCTTTCCACCTGATGTGATTGCAAGCATCTTTTCTTCGGCATGGTGGGTACCGCCCTGCTGTGGCACAGCTTCAGGTATGTGTAGGCTGTTTCTGGAACGCTTAGAAAGGAAATAGTGTAAATGAGTGTGGATATTGTCTGAGTAGTACTTTAAAAAAAATTCAGCTTTTTTTTTTGAGATATAATTTAAATACAGTACAATGACCCTGTTTTAAATGAGCGAACATTTTGATGCGCTTAGACAGATGCATGTATTCATGTAACCACCATCATGGTCCAGCTGTAGAATAGTCCTGTCACCCCCCTGAATTCTCCTGTGCCCTTCTGTAGTCCACTTCCCACCCCCAGCCCAGACTTCCACTGATCTTTCTGTCACTGGATTATTTTTGCCTGTTCTAGGGTGTGAGATAAATGGAATCATAGAGTATAATAGATTTCTATCTGACTGACCTATATGACATTTAAAAATGTAATCTTAAAAACAATCTTGATTCCCTCAGGAATGAGGCTTTGAACCTCTTCATTTTGTTCTTTCTTTCAACCCATTTTGTATAAAATATTTTAAGTTATTTTGATTATCACTGTTTGGTTTTAAGGTTTTGATGTATGTGTTATCATTGTGTTTTTGAAGTAGATAAAAACTTGAAAAATGGAAGACAGTTGACCCTTGAACAACACAAGTTTGAATTTATATGTGGGGTTTTTTCCCCAAGAAATGCGTACCACAGTGCTACACCATCTGAGTTTGGTCAAATCCATGGATGCAGAACTGCGGATACAGAGGACTGACTGTAAAGTTATATAGTTATATGCAGATTTTTGATTGTACAGAACATTGGTGCCCCTAACCCTCATGTCGTTCAAGGGTCAATTGTAGTTCTATTCAAGTTTAAATCTTCATTTTGTTAATTTTTAGATTTTGGTGTCTGCTTTTTTCCGTGGTATCTTATTTTTAGATATACCTTCAGAATGGTAAATTCTTAATGAGATCGATAAAGTAGATTCTCTTTGCTTAAAATCATCATTATCCTACTAGTCTCTTTAGATCTTTTTTTGGCGGACAGCGTGCAGTGGATAAAGTGGACCATCTCAGAGTGTATTATTGATGCTGGGCTTCCAAATGGGGCAGCTCTTCAGCTTTTTCTAATGAGACCAATAGAATAATGCTATTTTATATAATCAAATAATAGAAGGAAGCCATAGCCATGCTAGAAAAGAATTCTGATTGAGAGAGAAAATTGCATTATGAATGCTCATACTTAATATACATAAATACTTTGCAATGTGACATAGCTCCTTCCTGGCTTACATCCTAGAGCTGGAGGGCCAAGGGGAAGGAGTTAGGTGTGAGATGTCTTAAAATGACCTCGTGAAACTTACTGGACAATTACACAGTCCTACTGAGTGGATGGAAGGGCCTGGTTGTGGTACGGTTTCAGCATGGTTTATATACTGATGTCTCACTGTTACAGTATTCACATTAAAAGAGAACTTGCAAGGTGATGATTCTTTGTTTCCCCAGGGTTATTATTATTCTCTGAGAGAACAGGCCAAGCAGTCCAAACAAAGAGAAGAAAGCATAAATCATATTTTATTATTCTCTGTTGTATCTACTAGCCCTCACGTATTTTCCTTTCTTTCATGTAAGTTCAGAAGAGAAAAAGTTTTCCCAACAACTTTTTCTACTTCTTTGCTTAGTTTCTCCTGTGTTAGAGCTGCTGTCTGGCCGCTAATAGAAGATTTTTAGGACTCAGAAGAACATGTCTTTTCAGAATCGATGAAAGGAAATTCAGGGAAGGGAAACTCTTACTTGCCGAATGTCTTCTAGTCTTCCGTGCGTATCCCCTAACCCCAGGGATCTGTAGGGCAACCTTGGGAATGAGATGTTTGGCATTGTGCCTGTTTTGTGGGGATGAGGGAACCAATGAGTAGAGGATAGCAATGAGCGGGGGGTCCTAGAGACAGTGAGGGGTGTGGCTGGGTGAAGTGTCCCGTGCTGGGGGAGGGCAAAGAGGGGGCTACTCATCCTCCCCTCTACTCAAGGTGCCTCTTTTGAACCTTCCAGACTAAGTGCCAGGCTTGGATGGAGTACACTGGCCTGTGCTACACACTCTGGGCTGGGGCAGGAGACCCTGACTGAGGTTTCATTGTCCCTCCGTTATGGAGAGGGGTGGGGGGTGCATCTGTCCCTGTGATGCAGGCACTTTGGCCACAAACACACATGTAGGAAGGAAAACTTCAGCTGTTAATGCCGCATGTCCGTCACCCTGTTCCACTTTCTTCCTTTTTCCCAGCCGCTAGGCTTGTCACACAAACTTAACCTCCCGTGGAGGATTCGCATGCACATTTCTCGCCTGCGTTTCTCTTGAAAGCAGTGCATTCCACGAGGTACCCGGGCAGGTGAGAGTCGAGAGGCCTTGGGAAAGTGAGGTTCCACTTGACTCTCCCCATGATGTTGTTGGGTCAGTCATGATGTTTATTCGATGAGGGTGAGATTTGTGGAAGTTGCCAGAGATGAAAAATGTATTCTTGCACAATCCCTGCCTTCCTCTAGTTTTAGGGAAAATATTAAGGAAAAAAACCTAAATGATGTGAAAAACAGTATGCACAGTTTACGTGTGTGTATGGCATGCATATGGTTTTGTGTATACGTGTTGGTGTCATTTTCAAAGCGCTCTCAGCGCTTACCGTCTGAAATCAGAAAAACCGATCACTGCCCTTTGCCTTTCCTGTCCAGTTAATACTTAGGCACTGAGCAACCAGCTTCTGGAGGGCCTCCAAAATGACCACTTTCTACATGTAAACCCCGTGCTGGAACACTTGCTAGTGGTGCTTCTGGAGGGGCAGCTGGTAGGGAACCCAGGGAAACTCCCTTTGATCTCATCTTCCTTCTCCTGCTTCTCTATTTTTGGCTTCACAGTGGGTGGTGTTTCAAGTTAATTCACTTCTTTACGTGTGCAGTGCATTAGAGCTGGAGTTAAGAACCTCGTGAGCGCGATGGAGAGCTGCAGAGGCATCTTTCTGAAGAGTAACTGGGAGGGAAAAGACAGCTATCATGTGGCTAAAATAACTGGAGAAGTTGACTGGCAGATCACAAGTACCCAGACTGTATCCATGCCTATGAAATTACTATCTAATTTTAAAAGGAAAGGCAAACAGATCTTTCCTGTTGAGCCATGCAGTCAGCCAGCCACCCAGTTCCTGGAGAGCCTTCGAGGCTCCTCCCTCTCTCTCACCGCCCACACCCAGTTTCCAGGTTTCACATCTCTCCCCTGTCTCTTTCCTGGTCTGGGCTTCACGGCCCTGCTTGGAATCTTCAGTCTTGTCCTTTTCCACCTTCAGTCGTGTCCTTTTACACCCCTCCCCCACCATCCTGCATTGAATACTCACTGCTCTGAGAGCGACTGGCCCTCTGTCTCGCACAGTGTGATGGTGTTACTTTCCCAGTGTCTGCAGGGAACGTCTCTGTGATGCGGCCCCCACCAACTTGTGTCTTTCTCAGAATCTTTCTGGACCCGAAGCTCCCTTTCAGTTTCCAGATGACCCGGGTATTTTCCCTAGTCCGTACTTTCCCTCAAATGCTTCCCTTTGATTAGAAAGGCCTTTCCAGACCACTCACCTGCTGAACACTTCTTCCTTGAGGGTCACCTCTTCCTGAAGCTTTCCCGACACCCTTGCATCTTGCCTCCTCTCGGGCCCTGTTAGTGCTCCCCCTAACGCATTACTCCATTTAATTGTTTCTCTTGTCACTTTGGGCCCAGGATCACATCTTACTCATTTTTCTTTTTTAAACCCCCAATCCCAGCAGATACCAAGAAGCAGACACACTGTAAGGGCTTAAGGATTTGTTGGATGAACACATTACCTGTCCTGTCCTAGTTTTCCACTTTTGTGTATCTCATTCAGTGGTTTTGTTTTTTCAGCTCCTTTGGAAAATGTTTGATTTAATGGTTTCTTTTAGTGCAGCACTGTGTTAAACATGTGACCATGAAAAAATCATGACTCCATATTAACGTTTGACAAACTTCTCACTTTTGGTCTTGGTAGCCTGACACTAGTCACTGGGAAATAACCAAAATAGATCCTAAGAAATGTGGTTTTTGCCTCAGAGGACCATCTGATTAAGCAGGACCATGTTTGTGTATGATTCTACACAGGCGTGATTTTAATGGTCTCTCTTGTTAAAACAAGAAAGTGGAGGAAAGGAAGGCCAGACACCCCTCTGGGAGCTCTCAGCAGTGCAGCCTCCCTGCGCTGTGGATGTTGCTCTCAGACTCTGCCAGACCCTTATTTAAAAGAAAAGAAAGAAGACATTTAATGGGAAGTGACAAGCTCCTTCGAATGCTCCCTCTCGGTGAGCAACTGAGAACCACGCACACTCAACGGATTTGATTTTTATTGGCAAACCCCGAGGTTGGCAGCGTGGCAGTTTAAATGTCTTTCTGTGTTTTTGCTTTCTCTCCTCAGTTGTCTCTCATTTGCGAGTCTGACATCACATACATAAAAAATACAGTCAATTTTACTTATTTGTACCTTTGCACACACATGTCAGTATCCTCTATGTGATAATTCTTTACCTGTGGTATCAGCTGCTGAGGAAAATTGACTTGGAATGCCCGGTCTTAGTTGATTTCCTCAGCAACAGGCAAAGGTGGGGAGAGAGAGAGCGAGTGAGCGAGTGAGCGAGGAGTGACATATGAGCTGCTTGTTTCATGACCCCTTGAGAACAGAAATACTCATTTAGATATTTGAACTGTAAGGCATGCCTGTTGCCACTTTAATTTTGTAGAAACTTGGAAATGCTGTCAGTTAATTGCGCAGGATTTTAGAGCAGAACCTTTTAAGTAGGAATATAATGTGAAACTTTTGGATTTACTAGTGGTTATTGGAGCTCTGCATTGCTGAAATTTGTTGTAAATCTCTTGATGGTATGTGAACCATCTATCCTCAGCAAAAGCCCAGTTCAAAGGAGCACTTTCAGTTTTGTGGATTAGAGAATGCACACATCATTACAGCATCTCCACTCATTGCAGAATCTCCACTCCAGGTGGGAGGGTGGCCGTGCAGCCTCTTTTTTTTTTTTTAATTGAAGTACAATCAGTTTACAATGTTGTGTCAATTTCTGGTGTACAGCATAATACTTCAGTCATACATGAACATACATATATTCGTTTTCATATTTTTTCACCATTAATTACTACTAGATACTGAATTTAGTTCCCTGTGCTATACAGTATGAACTTGTTGTTTATCTATTTTATATGTAGTAGTTAGTATCTGCAAATCTCGAACTCCCAATTTATCCCTTCCTACCCCTTTTCCCCCCTGGTAACCATAAGTTTGTTCTCTATGTTTGTGAGTCTGCCTCTATTTTGTAAATTTGTCTTTTTTTTTTTAGATTCCACATATACATGATATATGATATTTTTCTTTCTCCTTCTGGCTTACTTCACTTAGAATGACATTCTCCAGGTCCATTCATGTTGCTGCAAATGGCATTATTCTTTTTTATGGCTGAGTAGTATTCCATTGTATAAATATACCATGACTTCTTTATCCGGTCATCTGTCGATGGACATTTAGGTCTCTTTCATGTCTTGGCTATTGTAAGTAGTGTGTGCAGCCTCTTTTTAATGCTGCTCCACTGGCCTGCTAACCTGTGATTTTTTTGATATTAATCAATTTCTGTTTTTCCTTGAGACTGAGCACACTGTTTGTGAGACAGAGCTGGCCAACCCCAGGCCAGGCAGGGGCTTCTGACCCTTCAAGCACTTAGATTTTGGTACAATAATTTCACGATACATCTTTGGTAATATCAGCCATTTTAAACATACTTTTCAAGTGATGTGACAGTTGTGCTTTTTATTACCGAATGACAGCATAAACATTCTGTTTTTAGGAAGATTAACAAATTAAAGCCATCCAGCTATTTCTCTTAAATTTAATCTGTAGATTTCCCTTATAACTTGTTGAAGGATGTTTTGGTTGATGAAATACTTTTTTTTAAACGACTAACTTAGCATTTAAAATCTTGTCCCACTAAATGAATAAAATATTAAGGTTTCACAAGTATTTAAGTTAACAACTGGGTGAGAATGACTATTTTGAGTCTCAGTCACAGGCATTTTGCATACAGTTGTTCATAGTTAATTACACAGTTAGCTTTCAAGGTGTTCTTTCCAAAAACTGAGAAAGGCACCAAAATGATTTCTTATCTTTTAACAGTGAATTTATTTATTTATTGTTGACACCTTTATTGTGGTATTAACAGTGAATTTAAATTTTAACCGAAGATTTATAATTCTATAGATCATGTCTCCTCCATTTTTTCCTCTGTGCAGAATGAGTCTTACCTGTGGATTTGTTGACAGTTTCCTTGCTTTGACAATCTGACGTAGAGTCTCATTAGAGGGCCAGGTTGGAAGGGAGTGTCAGGACAAGGCACTAGACTCAGGAGACTGAGACCAGAAGCTGCCGGAGTTGGAGGGTGGGGGTGGGGGGTGGCAAGGATCATTTCTGTAACAGGACAGCTGCAGCCATCTAACATTATTACATTAGAACGTTATGATGAGCTTGTATGTGCTTATGCTCTGAGCTTCTCTTTATTTTGGTGCCGTTTGATAGCATGTTTCATGGTTACGTAGCTTAGAGAGAACACTGCTTAGCTGCCAACTGGCCTGATGCTCTTCAAACCCGAGAGACAGTAGTAGTAGAAAAGCAGCGTGACTCACGCAGTCCAGTCTGCGAAGCTGTGAAGCACACCCCCAAGTGGTGTCTTGCCTGTTAAGAGTTTAAAATACCCTTGTCATCGTTTACGGTGCTGACCTCGGTGATGCTATCCTCACATTTTTTCTTTTGGAAGGTAAGTTTAAAATATCAGTGATTAATACTAGTTAAGCAAGTAGAAAAGCTCTTCTAGAGAATCTTTCGAATGCTTGTTTATGACGGTTGCAGTGACTCTTTCAGCTTAAGTTTTGCCTGCACACCATCGAGGCTGACTTAATTTTTTCCCTTTTTTCCCCACAGCTGTGATTGGGTTATTATACCCCTGCATTGACAGGCATCTAGGAGAACCACATAAATTTAAAAGAGAGTGGTCCAGTGTAATGCGGTGCGTAGCCGTCTTTGTTGGTATAAATCACGCCAGCGCTGTATCCTTTCCGCTGTAATGAAATGCGTAATAACAGAGCCGCTTCCGACAGACCAAAGGTTAAACAGCCCCTCGCGGCTTCACCGTCGCCACGTCGTGATACGCCCCTTAGTGGGGAAAGCTTGCGCGCGGCGCTGTTGAAGCCTCCGGGGAGCCGCTCTGCAGTGACAGGGTGGGGTTCAGCCTTCATCTCCGTCCCTGTTTCCCAACATCACTTAGAAACTCTGCAGGTTTGAACGTTTTACAGGTTTGTCTTAAATTAGGTTACTTAATTACTTCCACCTAGTTTTGGTAACTCTAATATTGAAACAGGTACATTTTCAAAGGCATTTCTTTTCTAAGATTTGCCAGTAAGGATATGTGGTGGCTTCAGGTGCTGGTTGTTTTGTTTGTTTTGTTTGTAATTTGAAGAACCCCCCCTCCCCCCCATATATATGTATATATATTTTAAGACTGTCATTTGTTGGTTTTAATCAACACCAGCAAACCACATAAATGCTATTAAAGGTGGCATTAGTGGAAGTAGCCAACTTAGACTGTGGCCAAAAAGAACTCTTCCTAAGCAACGTATTTTTAAAGTTTGATCACTTAAAGATTCTTAAGTTTTAATTTAGTGACTAGTGGGTATTTTCAGAGTGTCCCAGCTAGAAGGGTGAGGTGGCCTCTATTTCCCTTCTCTCCTCTGCCTTCTACCCCTCAGAAAAAAATGCCCACCAGCAGAACAGAAGTTTTTGCCCTGATATGGTTTGTCTCCTTTCATCCTCCCTACTTCCTCCCTGTCCCCCTGCCCTCACCACACCATCTTCCCTTCGTAGAAGAACATCTGGGAATTGCTAGTTCGGTCTTCCCTTTTCTAGAAGATACGGCTTAGAGAGTGGAGGTGGCAGGAGCCTTCGGGGAAGAGAAGACATGTGACTCAGGCTGCCCAAGGCCCTTGTAACTCTGCCCTGGGCTTGGGGCTGACAGTGAGCTGGAAAGAGGGTGGGTCCCGGGGCAGGGAGATTCCCATGTCTCTTACAGAAAGCGCTGAGGGGTTTTGGAGCAGCTGCGGAAGAGGAAGCAAGGAAAGAAGCAGGGTCCTAGATTCTGAAGACCACCTGCCTTTCAGTTCCCGTGGAGATCTGAGAATTCGGAAGTCCTTCAGTGGCTCTTATTATTTGTTTGTTTTTCCCTTTTCTTCTGTATTAAAGAATTTCCCAACATGGTTAGTTTGGTGAAATCTTTGAGATTTAGGATTTTACAACAAATCTAGTGTTGAGGAGGGCTTAAAAAGATAGACTCACAGAATTTTAGACCTAGAAGAAAACTTAGAAATCACCTAGTTCCACATTTTCTTTATAAAGATAGTAAGACAAATGAAAGCTTGAGAGTGCCGGTACTTTGCTAAGTCATTTGTACTGCGAGACTGTGCGGGAGCTGAGACCAGACCCCAGAGATCCTGCCCTGAGTCTGGGAACGTGCATTCTCCTACCCAGGAGCCCCACAAGTGTGTAACGTCCTCTCTGTCTGCTGGGTTAGACCTTCCTATCCTAGACAGTTCCACTGTTTCCCAGTTGAGAAATTTAAATAACGTTTTCTGTTTAATTCTAGAGCTGAAAGAATGAACTGATTAAATTCTTTGATCATTCTTTTCCTTAAATATAATAATCTTAGCTATTCTGTCCATCCTTTAAGCGAAACCCAAAATGTTTAGAAAATTTATAACATAGACTTAATATTAGGTTATTTAGACTTTAGAAAATCATATTGCACAATTTTTAAGATTGATGCTTTACCTGTTTACCCTGGAAGCCTCCTTATTTTGCTTTGACTCTTACTGAAGTTCATTTAGTTAGCAAAGATAGAAGTCACTTATTGTCAGATTCCACTCTTTGCAAGAATGTTTATTGCAAAGAGAAATCAGAGCTCGCAAGTGTTTCTTTTGAGTTTGAGGTATAATGCCCACTGAAGAATAAAAGCTTTTTCAGAAAGCATACCCATAAACTATAGGTTCTTGATAAATGAAGCCTAAACCAGAACTGACCTTGAGGGAAGGGGCTCATAACAGCTGAGAAGTGAGCAGGCTGGGTGTTAGGAGACCTGCTGGTTGGGTGGGAGAGGGGAACGGTGGTAAACAACAGGGGGTTAAAGGAAGTGGAAAATGGCTTTATATGCATTTTTTGAACTCTCCTCTCTTCTCTGTAGTTGCAGCATGGCCAGTTAGTTTGGCAAGATATGTAGTCTCCCCTGGGGAGCTGGATATAGAGCCAAGATGTGGCTTTTGGGACATAGATAATGCCCTTTTAATGATACTTGAAATTAATTCCTTTAGTGTAATCCTCAAGCAAAGAAATGAGAAAATTGAATTTACAAAGCTTCATTTTACCCAGAGATTTTGGAGTAGAAAAGGGCTGTCCATTTGTGAATGGATGCTTAAGAGGGTGACGGAAATAAAATATCATTTGAGCAAAACTGTCCTGTACCAGAAAGTCCGAGGCACCAAAATAGCTGGGCAGGTTGCGAGATAATGTTCACTTCAAGGCTTTATCCGCAACAAATTAAAACTGGAACAGTTGACATAATAGACAGGGATACTGTGTCCTTGGTCCTCTTGTTTCTGAACTGCATTAGTATAAAATGTGTCCGTCAGTAAATCATACACAGACTGTGGTACCCTGTTAAATAGCTGTCAGCGCTTCTATTTTCAAGTTCCTGTATGTTTCTCAAGTAATTCTAAACCTGTTTGAGAAGTAATACTGGTTTCCTTTTCAGTGAAAGTGTGTTCCTTTCACAATACTGTGTTCTGAGGCTTCCAGTTACTTTTTTTTTTTTTTTGCAAAGATAGCATTTCTTAAATAATGGGTCTTATCTGATAACTGGAAATGTATGTAGGATGCTGTTATTTTTGGAGCTATTACAGGTCGGTAAGTTCTATTAGTGAAGCATCATGCCCTCCGTGTATCTTTAGTAAATACTGGAGATCGTTTTAATCCCCCCTACTCTCCTACATTGTATTAAAAGACTGAATGCACTCTAGACTGAGCAATCAACTCCCTTCTCAACATTAACATCTCTTATTTTAGAAAAATGAACAGGTGATATTATTTGGTTACAAGTTTTAAGATGACTCTTTAACACTGACCTCAGAAAGTGGATTTTGATAACAACATACAGTTGTCCCTCACACTGGCTGCACTATCCATCGGACTGTGGTGGACTTTTGATAGATCTAGAAGTGGTTTTGGCCTTGGAGTAGGAATTGCTTTCTTGGCAACCTTGGTCACTCAACTGCTAGTCTATAATGGTGTTTATCAGTAAGTATTCTTTTTGGTGCTTGTTTGCTAAAATAAGTAAATGATAACGGAATTCAGAATTGAGATTTTCAAATTGCATTAGCCACTTTAATCGGCAGAGTAATTGATTACCATTGTAATTATCTTAATAAGTGCCATTGTACGCACTTTGTGGGTTGTTAAAGGTATCTCTGTTATTCCAGATACACATCTCCAGATTTTCTCTATGTTCGTTCTTGGTTGCCGTGTATATTTTTTGCTGGAGGCATTACAATGGGAAACATTGGTCGACAGCTGGCAATGGTAAGCTCATTGTGCTCATTTCATTCGGTCACTTTTCTGTTACTGAGAGGTACCGGCAAGTTTTCTCCAGTCGGCAGTGGCATAAGTCATTTGGAAGAATTTAATCACAAGTGTATTAAAAGTGGAAGGAACCACTGGATAGAAAAGCTAAAATGTGTTACAGACAGGGTGATATGATTTATTGTCCCATTTTTATTAATTAATTAATTTCACTAATCTGTATATTTCTACTCCATGAAAAAGGGACAGTTTAGTTTTAAAAGTGAGAAGAGGCAATCCCAGTAGCTACGTTGCTATGATAGATAGAAATTAGGATGAGCTCCAGCAAATCAAGATGTTCGATCAGTTTAGTAAGAAGGTAAAGGACCTGGTTGATGAGCCTGGTCCTAGATAGCAAGGGTCAGGGGGAGGCATTCGGATGTGCTGTCACTTTACCAGCGCAGCCGGCTGGGAGAACTGACTGGGTCACATTGCTGTCTGTTTGATAATCTGGCCACCCAGTTGGCCTGAGTTCATTGGTGTACCTTATTTTGAATTATGGGTGTACATTTTTATAGCTGCACTTTAAAAATAGTTTAGATCAGGAGCTTTTACTAACATAATAGATTTTTTTCCTTTAAATTTCAAAGTTACTTGAAAAGATGTTATCTGAGTTCATGATATCAGTCCTGTCCTTAAGTTCATGAGCGTTCCTTTGCTGATTTGCCTCAGCAAGCACTCAAAGGAATTTGTTTTGCTCCCTTTGATATTCCGGGATGGATCCGAATCATTTACTGTTCTCGTGTGCTTGTAATGTGGAAACCTCGCTTTCTCCTGCTTTTGGCTATGCCTCGTTCAGTTCTAGAATGTGAACTTTCTTTTACCCAATCACACTTGTCATTTAATCCTAATAGTTGCGTAACTCTCAGAATCTTTGAGGAATAAAGTGAGCATATATTAATAAACTGTTAAGTTTTAGACCTTTTTTATATTTACATGAAAATTGCTATTCAGAATAAACGATAATCTATTAACCTTTTAATTTTTACAGTATGAATGTAAAGTTATTGCAGAAAAATCTCATCAAGAATGAAGAAAGCAAAAATTTATCTTTTGTACAGAAAAATAAGATGGAAAGAGCATGTAAATGATAGATGCACCAACAAAAGTTCGGACTGTAAAATTGCCAGGATGCAGTTTTTCCCTTGATCGGTGTATATATAGAGACAGACATATACATATATATACACACACACATATATTACTGCAATCTGTGATTGCTTCATCTGTAAATCAAGTACAAACCTTTATGTATTTGACTTAAATAACTGTAAAATATATATGCACTACATTAAAAAAGAACATGTTGATTCATAGATGAAATTTTTAAATTAATTTTTTAAACATACCATATGCTGTATCACAATGTTGATGTGCCAAAATATTCTATTGTCATCCTGCAGAGTCTAAGAATGCTTTGAACAATTTATAAACTTAGTGAAATAAAATATGAGGACAGCCCCCCCAATCAAATGGAGAGCTGGCATATTCTCTTTTGCTTACTGTTGTGCCTGTTTGTTTTTCCAATGACAGCAGTGCGAGTCATGGGCGCCCTAATGTGTGGTTAGTTTCTATTTTAATGTTGTCTCAGAGAGCTTTGGTGTTTACTATATGATGAAAAAGAACTTCCATAGAACATTTTCAAACCTGTGTCACTGGAAAGAGTCCAAAGAGTAATAATTTTTTATTTTAACTTATTTTCCTGGAGGTAAAAGTGACGAGCAGGGGAGTTTATCAGCATTAAATTGTTTTGAGTCTAAATCTGGAAGAATACATACAATTAAAAGTAAGGACCATTAAAAATTTTACCTAGAGTAAATATGTTTTAGAAATACATAATGACCTTCTGCAGTGCCACAAAGTGTTCAGTGATATTAACTGTCATTTGTAATACAGTATTCCACTGCTTTTGCACATGGAACACATAAGAAACCCCAAACAGGTCATCATGAAGTTTCTGATTTTCTTAGGTCCCATAATCTATTGGGTTCTGTAAAGTAAACCACTTTAGTGTGGCTGCGTCATATGACTGATGTCAGTGGATTGCTGTCTGGGGAATAGATGGGCACATAATTTCTTACATATTCAGATGCCCATTTGTGCATAGTTTTGGAGTTATTGTTTAAGAATATATTGAGGTAGTATATAGTGCATGTTAAAGACCTTGATAACAGTTTTATACATATCTAGAGCCAACAACTAGAGCCATTGAAGTATGATTTAAACATATTCTTCGTTAACTCCCCCCCATTGAAATTGATGGCAATTGTCTGACACACAAGGGTGAAATCTGTGCTTCTCTGGAGATGTGTGTTTGTGTGAGTGTGTGTGAGTGTGTGTGTTTGTGTGTGGGACTGAGTGAGAGGGAGGACGGATGTACGTGTGTATGTATGTGCATGTGCTCACACTCTCTATGTCAACTAGATATTTTTCAATTTTTGATTTTCAAACCATTGCTGTCTGACTGAGATCTTGTATGCCAGACTTTAATCTGCTCCTATATTTTAAGGCTGAAAGTGTGGACATCCTAAAAGGATTTCAAACTAAATATATGTACACAATCTTAACTGTACTGGTGGTAAACATACTACTATAATTTATTATTCTATCTTCCAGATAATGTTATTCATTTAGAACAAATAAGGTATATTTTTAGAATCAACTTTGTAAGCGCTATAAATCTTTAATAAATTATAAGGCCTCTGATGTGTTTACTTTGAAAATTGCTGTTTAAAGCAAGAAGTATTAAATGTATAATTATCATCTTGGTTAAGAGTCTTTTTTTTCTTCTTTATGGTTAATCTTAGAATTGTATTACTGAGGATTAATTTAATAAAATTAACATGTATGGTTAAATTTATTAAGAAATAATGAAAGAAACTAAGTTTAGTATTAAAGGAATTGAATGATTGTCATTTTGGAGTTCTTACATTATTTTCATACCACCCAAAGAAAATAAGATATTTATGACAAAATTGTTTTGATATTTTGATAAGTATATAAAGATATTACATCTTTTTTTTTTTTTGCAAAGAAAGAAAGTGGTAAACCTCTTTTAACACTGTGATATTGGCAGTGCTTCCTTGCTTTGATTATTTAAAGTTTCAAAAATTGAATAGTTGAAAACTGAAACTTAAATTCTATGAAAGGACAAGCAAATAATTAAACTAGCAAGAATCCTGCTGGTACTCTTGTTATAAACTTCATTTGTTTTCATCGAGCTGCTTTGCCTTCATTAAGGTCCTTGGAACCTCTCAGTGTGCCTGTATCTCACACATCCCTTTTCTAGGTGGAATCCAGACTTAGTATCATTAAATACTTCCCTAATCTTTTGGCTCACTTACCTGTGTACTGACAGCTTTTCTTTTTAAGGTTAATTCTACTAGTGATGGTCTGTGAATAGTAGTAGAGTCTTGTCTTTGTGTGTCTGCACAAGTCTCTTTCATTCTTAAAGAACAGTTTAGCAGGCCACAGAATTCTAGGCTCACATTTTCCCATCACTTTGAAGATTTTTTTTCTTCTTGTCTTCTGTCATCTGATGTTGCAGATGACAAGTCTGCTGTTGGTGTAATTTTCTTTCCTTGGTAGACAGTCTGCGCTTTCTCTCCAGGAGCTTTTTCATAATTTTTTCTTGATCCTCAAGGTTATTCAGTTTCACTTTCACTTGGTTAGTTTAAGATTTGTTTTTATTTTTCTTGCTTAGCATTCAATATACACTTTTGGTCTGTGGGTTCGTGTCTTCAGTTCTGCAAAATTTTAAAACCTGGCAGTGTATTGGGAGAGTTATATGGAGTCTTGCAAAAATATGCTGATGTCTGGATCCCACTCCCAGAGACTCTAATATAATTGACCTAAAGTGTGCTCTGAGCATTAGGAGTTTAATAAGTTCCCCAGGTGATTCTAATGTGCAGCCCAGGTTGCCTCTCACAAGTGTAGGTACACGTTATTTATAGTGGAGGGTCCAGGTGAGAGATGTAGTGACTTTGGAAATGAAGAGTTAGGGACACATGACCTGGGTCCCTGGTGACCTGGGTGTGAAGGCTAAGTAAAAGGAAGTGTCAAAGGTGACTTAACATTTTTCTTCCTTGGAAAACTTTTAAGTGGATGGCATTTCCATAAACCAAAAGAGAAATGCAGGGAACTAGGTGAATAGAAAAAGAGTTTGGTTTGATATGTTGGGTTTGAAGGGGGTAAAGATGAATCGTAAGCAGCTGGACATTTAAGCCTGGGTTATTAGGTGTAAATGAGGGCATCACCTGCATATGACAGTGATAAATGCAGCCGTGGGAGTGGATGAGATCACCTTGCGAGCATGTTCTAGTGAAAAGGCAGAGGTCTGAGGCATACTGGTATGTTGGCAGAGAAGCTGGTGGAGATAAAGGGGGTGTGGCCTGAAGTAGGAGGAAAAACAAGAGTGATGTGGACAAAGCCAAAACAGGAGGGAGTTTCAGGCAGAGGGTAACTGGGAGTATGAAGCACAGTTGGAAGGAATAATTGGCCTTAGAAATAAAGGGGATGATACACCTGAGTTTTGTATGTGGAATAATGTTTTTTCTAACCTATTTTATCTTAACATTTAAAATATATCACTGTATATTAATAGCTCACAGCTTTTTTTTTTTGAGTGAAAATATATATTCAGGGAGATACAGGCCATCTCAAAAGGCAAGAGAGAGACAGAGACACAGAGAGAGGGATGGCTCACAAAATACATCTGAAGAAAGCTTGATCATATACTGAGTCATGTATTGTGAGCCAGGGGAACTGGGGGCAGCTAGAGAACTTTGATGAAAGAATGGAGATTAGGACAGTATCTATGAAGAATGGACTGGGGAACTGACTGGGGGCAGAGAGGATTTTGAGACAGCTCTGAGGCCACCAAGGACCCCGGTGAGGCCAGAGCTGGGTGTCTGCAGTGGAGCCAGGTGATGTGGTTGTGCCATGCCTAAGAGGCTCAGTAGCCCAGATTAGGCCAACCGTGATGGAGTAGATTAAGTCTACTGGGGAATTCGTTGGTTGTCATGGCACAAGGAATTGTGAAAAATTAATGGAGGCTGCTAACTCAAGAGCAAGAGATTTATCACAGGATCTAGGCAAATGGGGGAAGGAAGTTGAGTCAGCAGTGCTAACATGACGGCGTGGGAGAACAGTGAGGGGTGAAGGGACAGTAGTTCTAAGGAGGCCAAAGACCCTGTTTGATGGGAAGGGTGATTGGTTTGGGGTTTGTAGTCAGGGATTTAGTGGCACGTTTCCAGATCTTGAGGTCCAGGGAGTGAGCTGAATGACTGTGTTTCTGTAGCTTGCATAAGTGGGTGGAAATCCAAGGCTGGGTGACCAGCTGTTGGTACCAGTACCAGTGGTCCTGGGATGATCCCAGTGGTCGGGTGAAAGGAAGATCTCTGTTGTCCTCATGACCATTTGAGTGAAACACTTACCCAGACGCCTTTGATTGTATTGGAATTTTAATTAGAGTCCCTTCTCCCCTTTTATATGCTTTATTTTACTTGTTTCATTGTCCTGGGTGTTTTAAAAACTCACTGCACGATCTTTGGGAGTAGGTCTTCTCTCATCCTGTTCAATCGGAGACATCATCTCTAATTCTGGGCAATTTTTTTTCCTGTCTTTGCTGTTATTATTCCTTTGTTCAACTTCTCTGTTCTTTTCTTCTAAAATTCCTCTTTTCAGATCTCTGAACTTTTGTTCCTGTTCTCTGTATATCCCTTAGCTTTTCTCTGTTGTGCTGCACTCTAGAAGAATTACTTAACTGGATCTTCCAGCTCAATGAGTTGAGCTTCAGCTGACCCATTTAGCTGTCAGCCCATCAGCTGAATTTTTAATTTGCGATCACAATTTTCATTTCCAAGATCCCTTATTTTGTGTGTGAGTGTGTGCAGAAGTGCATTGTCATCCTTGTGTTTTCTGAGGCTATTAAGGAATCTTCTGAAGTTCTAAGCTCTTCTAAAGAGCCGTCGCAGGGAAGGTCAGGATGAGCCGGCAGCAGCCTGCCTGGGCGTGAGCAGAGCGCTCCCCAGTTGGCCTTGGGCATGCTGCTAAGCCTCTCTGAACTTAGTGCTCACACTGCTTGCATCTTGTCGCTGCCCGGTCCAGGGTGATGAGTGGAAGTGTGGAGGGACTGGCCAGGTGGCTGCTTAAGCAGGAGCAGGAGCCTGCTCTAACCCAGGAGGTCTGTTGCCCTTTGGTATTACTGGCTCCAGGCATTAGCCACCTCTGAGCTTTGAATGTCCCTGGTGTCATTTTTAGGAGGTCTTCAGTGTCTGAGCTTTGGATTCTCTCCACCTATCCGCTCCATCACTTTCTTGCTTTCAGGGATTCCTTGTAGCGGCTAGTCCATAGAGGATGCTTCTCCTTACCCAGCAGTATAGTTACGGGTTCCTTTTCTTTTAAAAAAATCTTCTGTTGTTACTTCTGTGGATTCAGGATAGGAGGGAGAAACTACAGCCTGACTGATCTGCCGCCCCGATTCAGTCTTCCTCACCACTTTTTTAGACCGTAAAATCTTGCCATCTACCTGATCGTTTGTCTCTCCATTTCAAAAACTCAATTTAGTTGGGAACTGAGATAAATAGGTTTAAGTCAGTGGTTTCTTACTTGGTTTCGATAAAAATTGGGGTATGGAGTTTTTTTTCTCCCCTTTCGAAATACATTCCGTTCACTGAGATCACTGTGCCAGGAAGTGGTATCTGTTCTTCTATACCGCCTTTCTTTTTATCGCTGATGAACTCGGTGAAACCTGTCATCTCTCTTTGTGATTTACAAGACAGACTTTTCCAGGGTATGTCAGCTGTTCTGGAGACAATGTTGTTAAGGATCAGATTTGGCAGATCAGATAGATAATGACGTGCTGGGAAAGCCTGGGCTATTGATGGGCCTCGTGTCAAAACTGATTGCCACGTACAGGCCATTTTTCCCTTTCACCATTGCCCTGGTCGCAGTCTCTTATGAGGATTTTCATGAACGAGGGGCAGTTTTGATTCTAAATTGAAATGTGTGCTGGTGTGAGCATGTTCTTCTGTTCCACTTTGTCACGGCAGGATTTGTAACTGCTAATTGTTCTGTGGCATCCTCAAAGGAGGGCTTGAAAAGTCATGAGCAGTTAGGAAATGTATTTCCGTGTAATATTTTTTTTGTATTCCTGTTCTGAACTAATAAATTCATTTAGTACTAGTGTGTTTCCATGAGTCCCATTCATAAGATTGGTCTCTCTTTTAGAAACATGTTTTAAGGAAACTGGTACCAAATGGGATCATGGACCAATTCACTGTGATGAGCGATCGAGCAGAGAAGAGAAAGAACCCAAGTGCTGAATCTATTTGCTTTAAGAAGGAAAGTTCTAAAATGCATTCCCTGGGAATTTCAGCCATTGACTGAAACTCATTTCTATGTCCTTTATAGTCATCACATGTCACTCCTAGAGCTTCTGGGTTAATGTCTGCTCAGCCAAGGTCTGATGGTGGCAGTTCTGTTGTGAAATAATTCTTTCTGCTTTGACGAAAGCTTGAGATTTTGCAGCAGGACACTACAGGAAGACAGTGCTGCTCCATCATCTTAGCATCAGCCGCCGTGCACGGTCTCCACACATGTGGCTTGGGAGGCCTGCATGCAGACTGACACGTGGAAGATGGGGTTTCAAGGTGTTTGTCAAGACCAATCTCTGGATTTTCTATGCTTCAGACTCGTGTGGGTCAATATCATGCCTGTCCAAGAGAGAGTCTGAGAGAGACAAGGGGGTCAGTATGTGTTGAAGCCCATCTTTCCAAAATGCATGTAAACTTCCTAACTGAGTCAGATTCAACTTTTTTTCCCCTAAGAAAAATAAATTAGTGATCATTAAATCTTTGTTAGGATTAGTTCTGGTCTCATGGCACCAACTGACTGCAAGGGGGCCGGGATGCCATCCCTCCCTTCATGGACGGGAGAACCAGTATGGGTGGGTGATCACTGGTAACCTCCAGCGCAGTTGGTTTAAAGCATTCTGTGGCACTGTCTTCCCATGGGAATATATTCTTTCCTAAGCAATTCAGCGTGAACACAAAAGATAATGAAAAAAAATTGGTGGTAAAATTAAAATTATAGTCTTTAAAATACATAAAGTATAAACATTGTATCCAAGTCCCGGAAAGGTGGGAGAGAAGGAAGCAGTTCACGTTTGTCTTTTCCGATCACCTAAAGAAGAAGTGAGTGGGAGGGAATGAATCAGGCATTGTCTTGGTGCTTCCTAGGAACGTCCCTACACCGCCCTGCAGATAGGATGATCCTTTTATAGCTGCCAATGTCCAGGTTTTCCTAAGTGGCAGAACAAGGTTTCAAACTCTGATCTCCCTTTGCTCCAACAGCCAAGGCTTCTCACCGCCACCACCACCACATTGTACTGTCCCTGCAAGTCCCTGCAAATCATTTTGCATGTGCATTTCCAGCAGATTCTCCAGACCATCATTGAAAGTAGGGAACTCTGGCACTGAGGCATTGCCCACGTGAATGTGACCTTGACTTCCTAGACATAGGCTGAATATGTTACTGCACTCCAGGATCTGGGCTCTTTAGGAAGTTGACACAAGCATTCTTAGAATGTCTGATGACTTCAGCCCTCAGTGAATCCCACGACTCAGACCGCAAGCCCCTCTCGATAGCAGGTGTCCCACCTCAGCTTCCACAGACACAGTCCCCATGGGGAAGTGTGACCGCATATAAAGGAGATACAATTTTTTTTAACAGGTTTTGACTTCTGACCTTTTGAAAAGCTCAGTCTGAGAGAAGTGTGTGTGAGTGATGGTGCTGGGTGGTCTGGTTTTTGATGCGCCCTGTAACAGCTAAGCACTGGCCTTGTGGGATCCACGCACATGGCTTGTATAGACGGTAAGTTCTGTTGGAGTCTAAGAACAGGATGTGAAGACAGTGGCCAGGAAAGGCCTCTGGAAGGTGGGGGGCACCGGTACGGATGGGGTTTGAAGGGAGGGTCAGATCAGATTGGGGCGGGGGGAGAGGCATTTCTCTTTTCTGGAGAATCCAAAATCCAGTCTGAATGTAGTGAAGATTGCAGGTAGAGGAAGGGGCAGGACTTTAAGTTCTGATTAAGCCTGGACTTAAAACAAGGCTTTAGTTCACTCTGGGGATTTATTTATTTTTGTTTTGTTTTTGGTGGGGGGGGGGAGGGTGGAGGTAATTAGATTTATTTATTTATTTATTTTTCTAATGGAGGTCCTGGGAATTGAACCCCAGACCACATGCATGCAAGGCATGTGCTTTACTACTGAGCTACACCCTCCCTCCGCTTTGGGGATTTAAATGACTCCCAAATAGCCTACAAGCAGGGCATCTCTGCATAGGCAGCGTCCCCAGCTGCCCATGGCCGTGACTCTTAGGAGCCTTCCAAGTCGAGACTGCGCCGTCTGGCACAGCTCAGAGAGTTCCCATTTTTATCAGACTTCTACAGAAAAAGAAGATTCTATGGCTGATCAAGGTGTGATCCTGAAGTTTGACAGAGAGTCAGGAAAAGTCAGCCTTGGGGATCAGACAAATTCAGGCTTGACTAGAGGGGTTATTTACTGACTGGGACCCTGGGCAAGTCCTCCAGGCCTTCAAAACTTCAGCTTTTCATCTACAAAATGGAGATAAACGACCTTCCCTTGAGGGCTGTTAACATTAAATGCCAAAATAAGTAAACAGGCATCCAATTATATATTATTCCCTTTCCTTTCCCTTCTGTCTATTCCCTTCAAAGTCCGGGTGCTGATCCAGCATGTTAACAGCCTTTCTGCATCAGAATAACCTCGCTAATGTTTCCATCAGAATGGAAGGAAGCAGCATGTGGGAATCCACGACTCCAGTGACCGCCTTCCACAGCTCCCCTCTCCAGGTTAGTCAACAGGGAACAGGTTCCTAAGGAGGCAGCACAGAAAGCTGGATGGTTGGCACATTGACTAATTATTCGGCTGGAGGTTTGGCCAGGTGAGTCTGGGATGTCATCCGGGGAGGGGAGCTGAGGTGCGGCCCCACAGGATGGCACGAGGACACCAGAGGGAAGGAAGGATGTGGGAAACAGGAGATGATAGGTTTTGTCAGCATCTTACTTTTGCCGAGGGATGATGGCTCTGTCGTCATGCTTTACAGTGTCACCACTGTGAGAGCGCAGTTTCCCGGAGAAGGAGTTACATTTTAATTAGCCATCCAGCACCTGATTTCAAACATATCAGTCCTTTTCTCCAGGTCTCATCGTCTCGGATTATTTTTGTCCACGTCTGCCACTTGCCTACTCCTTTCGTGTGTATCAGAAGGGAACCACCAAACAGCCTGAGAATCCTATTACCAGACCTCAGGATATTAAATGTCGAGTTCTCCCCCACGGTTACACAAGTGCTGAAAAAGTGGTTCCCTTTCAACGATGTCTTGTCAAAACGCCAGGCACAGTTTGTTTTTGACATTTGCCGGTCCTGTTAAATAATAGTCTCGCTTCTGTCATAGCTAATGTTGACTTGAAGGCATTTGGAGGGCATTTCTCAACTCCAGCCTTAATGGTGAGACCTGGGTCTTGACAGATATTCCTCTTGCTTGCCCAAGACAAATGCACGTAAGGGTTGCAACCTTTGCTTTTCTAAGCTCAAGAAAATCTCAGATGGGCATGCACCACTTAAAACTTTAGATCTAATTGCACACGTGTGTGTGCTCACAGCCGTGAAGACAGGCGTGTGCAACGTACAAGTTGGAGTTTTTGAAGTGTTGCCATCCTGGGAATGACATTTGCATCAATTAAACAGTATCATGTTTTAAGCCCCCTGAAATCCTGGCTGTTCTGCCTTGGTAAACCTTTATCTGTTAGAATGTCACATTTAACTACAGATCTCTTTAAAATCAATAAGCAGTTTTATTGTTTCTGTATTTGCAAGGGAGCAAGCCCCAAGCACTGCCAAGCTAGCAGCAAACACCACATGCCATCTGTCAGAGAGAACCCGGGCTCTTTCACACACAGCTCTTTCTGCTGCTGCTACGTCCCTTTGAAATATAGTTTATTGGACTTTCCTCACTTTTGTGTGAAGGCATCTTTTGAATTCCCCTCTAGTGTCTTAAAGATGAATATGTAGAGATATCCTTTTAATGGGATGCTAAGTTCTGAAATGTTCACCATTTATGAGGTAAAAGAAGGGAGGGTAAGAAAAAAATTAGGCGGAGCAAGTGGGAATGATACAGATTTACTGTATGATCCTACAGTCCTGTATGATCCACTCCTGGGCATATATCCAGAAGGGACTCTAATTCAAAAAGATACATGCACCCCAATGTTCATAGCAGCACTATTTACAATAGCTGAGACATGGAAACAAACTAAATGTCCATCAACAGATGACTGGATAAAGAAGATGTGGTATATTTGTACAATGGGATACTACTCAGCCATAAAAAAGAATAAAATAATGCCATTTGCAGCAACATGGATGTCCCTCGAGAATGTCATTCTAAGTGAAGCCAGAAAGAGAAAGAAAAATACCATATGATATCACTTACATGTGGAATCTAAAAAAAGAAAAAAGAAGATGCTAATGAACTTATCTACAGAACAGAAACAGATTCACAGACATAGTAAACAATCTTATGATTACTAGGAGGAAGGGAGTGGGTAGGGAAAAATTTGGGAGTTTGAGATTTGCAAATATTAACTACTGTATATAAAATTAAAAAAATTTCTTCTGTATAGTACAGAGAACTATATTCAGCACCTTGTAATAACCTTTCATGAAAAAGAATATGAAAATGAATATATGTATGTATATGCATGACTGGGACATTGTGCTGTGCACCAGAAACTGACACATTGTAACTGACTATACTTCAATAAAAATACGATAATTCTATGGAATTGTGTAGGAGTTGGCATCGTTTAGTATGTGAAGAGGCCAAGAAATGCACAGTTGGTTTAAAATAAATACCAAAGGAATGGTTAATTAGACAAGTCTGTTTTGCAGTTTCAGAAAATGGAAGCACACCAGCCCAGTCAACAGGGTTTCCAATAAACAAGACATCCTGGGTTTGGAGCTTTATGTTTGGGGTGGTAGGTTGTAAATCTAATGGACAAGTGTCCATCACGTCCTGCTACACCCTTTTCTTTCACTACACTTGTGTCACAAAATTCATCTTCAAATTTCGAGAAATAATTTTTAGAGATTTCCAAAATTACAAAATCTGAACCTATGAATTACTGTATTGTCATCTCACTCAACCCTTTCTTTCCCTCTTTCATTGTCTCCCGAGGCTGATTTTTTTGGGGAGCCTAGTCTTAGATGACAACAGGTTTTCTTCTTCAGACAGGAATATGAGTTCATCGAAAATTAAGATGTAATTATCCCGTGATGAATCGTGTACGTCACACAGCAGCTTAACCAAATTCCAAGGTTCACAGAGAAGAATGGTTAAGAGCAGCAAGAGACCCTAAACTTCATCGAGGGTGGTCCAATCTTGTCACTTTACAAGTGCGAAGGCAAAACTCACATTGCTTAAGTGCTTGTCCCTGGTCCCAGAGCCAATCAGTGGCAGCATGAGACATTTCAGTAGCTTTAACAGAGAATTAGCATTTCAATTCATGAAAAATCTAGATTTAATTGCGTAACACTGCGAGATCCATGGCGATGTTGACAACTGGTAGGAAGTGGACATTCATGAATTATGAATGTTTCTATTATGAAGGGCAATTATTTGTTACCTTAAGTAATAGCTGGTACATTGAATATCTATTATATGCTTTAGACGTAATAGATTTAATTACCCCATTAACGCTATGACATAAATGTTATTGTTTACAATATAGTATGAAAAAACAAAGGCGTACAGAGATCGTACATAACCTGCCAACATCACGCAAGTAGACGCTATAGCTGAGGGTGAGCCCAGGCCCTCATTCTGCCCAGGCAGCATCAGTCCTGCCCGTGATGTCCACACTGGGAATAGGTTGGTGGAACCTGGTTTATTTGAAATGTTAGATGTGAAACTTAAAACATATATGGGAAGGTCATACCCTTACCCTTCCTAAACCATTTTAAATTTCATTTGAAGCAATGAACAACTTCACTGGTACCATCTTGATTAAGAAATGGATTCTGAGCCTAAGATTGATTATTTTGTGATGAAATACATTGGATGTCTTGAAAGAGGAGGTGTGGGGAAAGATGATTTACACTACAGCTTATTAAAATGATGAGATATTATTAAATCAAAGAATTGGATTAAATAGTCTCATAATGAAGAAATAGGATGTAAAGCAATTCTTACCAGCTACGTTTTCATTTGTGGCTTAAATATGAACCTCTAAGCCACTCTAGTGTCTTCAATTTTAAGATTGAAGTTGGCATACTGAAAAAATTCAAAATGATGTTGGCAGGTTCACAAAAGGGTAACAATGAAATGGAAATTTTCTAAATTTTCATCGGAATTGCATGTAAAAAGAAAAATCACAGGCATTGTTTATGAAGTTGAAAGTGATTTCTGTACACTGTCTCTTCTGTTTGCACATTCACGACCTTAATGAAGACAGGACAGAAAAAATAGGATTAGGCTAATTGTCAGATCAAGCACTCTACTTAATGAATATAAATGCATGAGGTTAAGGATTTCCTCTCCCTCCGCCCCATCTTTAGCTCTGAAAAGAATCATCCCACATACCACAGTGAACTCCACTCCTTCCGTAACACACCCTTCCTAACGAGGCCAACCAGGAAACTGGAGCCACTAGGTCACGTCATGGAATCGGGGTTGGGTCTGTGGAAATCGGGGAAATCTGTGGGAATCGGGGTGATGCACGACAGATTACCTGATTCAACACGACTTAAGCAAGACAGAAAGTGATTGGCTCATGAAAGTGACAAGCGGAACTGGCTTCACATGTAGCCAGGATTCAGGTTTCAAAAACTGCCATCAGGGCCCAGCTTCTTCCCATCCTTCTGTGTTGGCTGTGTTGGCATGAGGCTGGGGTTTTACAAGGCTGGATGGTGCTGGCAGCTCCAACCTCAAGTCCTCCCCGATTCACGTCCATCTCTCAGGAGCCTCCGCTAAAGTCTCATCGTACCTTTTGGCTCTGGTCAGGTCAGGTGACCCTCGCCACACCAGTCCCCATGGCTGGTTCTGCACAGACAAAATGCGACACGATGACAAACATAAATGTAACTAAAAAGACAGGTGTCATGCATCAGAGCCCAGAAGTCATAATGAACTGGAAGTTGCAAAAGCGAGAGAAAGTTGCTAATCGTGGAGGGAAACAGGCAGCAGATGAAGAAAAAAGAGAGAGAGAAAAATCATCTGATGTCTTTCTACTTCCCATGAAACCTACACTTTCCTTCTGATAAACTCTTTTAAAAGGGATTTAAATTGAGTGGTTTTCTGATCTTTGTAACTGACCAACCATGGCTAAAATAACATGCTGGAGTTCCCTGTACTGATTAATATTCTCAGTAATATGTAGGTAATACATGTGCACATAGGAACTTGTGGGCTGTTCCATAATTCCATATGCTGTTTCTAAGTCCCACAAGTACCCCAGCTCTGCTTGCTGGAACTGGAAGTTATTTATTTTTTAATGACCCTTGAAAATCATGAACACCTCAGCTATCAAAGAAAGGAACAAGGATGATTCTTGCTGATACTACAGAAAAAAAAAATCAAGACTTGAAACACCTTTTTATTAAACTTGACAAAGTTTCAGTAAATTCTTATCATCAAATGGATGGGTTATTATTTATAAATCAAGTTTGATGAAGTGATCATTGTCTATGGCGGTTCAACTGTCTCAGTGGGAAGAGAAGCCTGCCCACCAAACAGATCATCCAAAGAGTATTTGGAGGGAATTAGATGTGTGACTTGAACCAAATGATCTTGGAGACGCCCATGAAACTAAGGTTCTGAGGTCATCTGGTTCTCTGAAAATACCTACACTTAGTTTCATGAAAAACTCACCTTTTTGCAGCTCTTTTCCTACTTTTGCTAGATACATTTTCATTTATGACTTAAAGTGGAACCAGGTGTGAAAATCCCCAGCTCGGCTGTCTTACTGGGTGTCACGGAAACCCTCCTGATAAGGAGTTGGCCACACTTCCTTTTAAATAAAACCTTTTGCAAATAAGAACATTTAGGGCAATGGGGCTGGAGAAACCACTGAAGCGATTCCCTCAGATCTGACCTTGACCACGTGTAGACCATGTCATTCTCTTGTCTGAAATGAAAACTAGGAAACCTGGAAAAGGAGAGTCTAGAAATTTCTAGTCTTTCCAAGAAATCAATCCCATATTTTTAGCTACTCTCACCTTTATTTGACATTTATCAAATGCTAGGTTAGAAGGTGTGGGAGGTGAATTTGCTCTATAATAAGATGCTAGGAAGACATTGGATTCAGTTTCTGTTGGAGGGCACAGAGGAGGCAGGTTGTGGGACTTGCTTTGGACAAATCCTTTTATGATGCCATGGTTTGAGAAAGATCATAGTTTCTGTCCTCATACTTTGTAGAGACTCTGTGCAACTGGAGGACAGGCTTCCAGGGCTTGTAGTTGGTCCTATCTTGCTGGCTTATTATGAGTGAATCCAAGGGGAGCACCACCAACAGCGTCAGGTTCCCTAATCAGAGCTTTGAAAGCCTCCGTGTGTGGCGTTGCACACGAATATTGCCTCTAGTCATTTGGCACAGGTCCCTACCCTAGCCAGCTTAACAGCTTTGAGTTTTGGTAAGCCAAATCATTCTGCTGGGTAGGATGTTGTTACAATTTCAGAATGAAATTCTCTTATCTGGCCAAAGCCATTATGTCCTTTCTTAGTAAAGTTGATATAGAGGATCCGTTTCTGTCCCAATGTCATAAAACTCCTTTCTCTTTTCATAATTTTCGGAATAAGTATGGAATGGAGGTGGGGAAATCTTGCCATCTCAAGCCAAGCTGTGTAGGGAGATGTTAGATCACTTTTGGCAAGAGAGAAAGACTCTGAGGGCTGGACTTGGATGTAAGAAATACACGAAACTCATCCATTTATGCGCTGGTTTCAATGATCACCCTCTCCCCTGAGAATTGATTAGTCTTCCTTTTCCCATTGGCTATCTTTAGTTCCTACTTGCCCTGAGAAAGTGCCTGTTTTTAAGCCTGACACCCACAATCCATAAACAAAAGCATGAAGGTCATGTGCATGGGAATTGGAGGGTAGGGGAGATGCTTATTGAAAATACAAGCCTTACTCGGAAGGATTTATCCCTTGTAGAATTTTACTGTTTTGTTATTTTATATATCCTAATCATATTAAAAGTGAATTTATTCCAGCTGAGTGATTTGTTCAGGAACCAAAAATACACATTATTTAGGTAGCAGTAGATCAAAACATCTTTCCATCTACTATGGTGTTACCCTGTGGCCCTGTGAGGTGGGCAGGCGGGGGTTGCTTTAAAGGATTAACCTGTATCTTCCAGCAAATTACAGATTCTTTCTATTACAAAGCACTGCTTCTATGCAGTGCTGTATAGTGGGAAAGCTTTGGATGAAGGTTCAAATATTAGGGGTCTAGTTTTAGCTCTGCTAATGGTTTGCTAACTGACTCAACAACTTTTGAGTCTATTCCTTCACCTACAGAATGAAGCCACTGGATGAGCTGGTCTCTAAAAGAGGCAACAGAGCATAATGACTAAGGGTGGGGTCCTCGCTCTGCCACACACTAGCAGTTTGAACATGGATAAGTTATTCCACTTCTACTTGCCTTGTTTTCCAGTCTGTAAAATGGGGATATTATGAGTCAATGTGAGGATTAAATAGCCGAAGTCATACAAAGTGCCTGGAAGAGAGTTTGGCTCATAGTAAGTGTTCAACTGCTATTATTAGTGACATTGTCATGTAACATCCCTCCAAATCGTGAAAGGGCCTTGTCTTACCCACCATGGAAATACCAAAGGAGAACTGAATTTTCCACCTCGGCTTGGTAAACAAAACCTGTGTACGAAAAAGTTAGAAAACCCTACAAAAATCAACCTAATTAAATAAAAGGTTAATTCTTCCTCCTTTCAAGAATACTAATAGAAATTAGAAAATACAGACCTTGGTCAATTTTAGGGGGACTTTCCTCAATGGCAAGAGTGATTTTTGGTTGGACATGATCTGACAGATGTCTCCAATAAACCTATGATTTCTTCACACTCTAACCCCCCCCCCCACCCCACCAACTGCCCTGATAGGAACTGGCTTCTCAGCCTTTTCACATCTCAGGAAGCACATCCACTCAGCTTAGATGGACCAAAAATGAATAAGGATACAAAAGACCTAAGCCACATAATCTTAAAGGTAGATGTGCACAGCTTCATCCAGAGCCCAGTACTCAGGTTTTGTTTATCAGACCAAGTTGGAAAATTCAGTTCTCCTTTGATATTTCCATGGTGGGTATGACAAGGCCCTTTCATGACTTGGAGGGATGTTACAAGACGATGCTGCTAATAATAACATTTGAGTAATTACTATGAGCCAAACTTTCTTCCTCTCTGAAGGGAGGAATAGATTTTTGCTTCAAGTGCCCAGGGAACAGCCACAATAGCTGACCACACCATTCACCACCGCGAAGGAAGCCACAGTACATTTCAGAAAGCAGAGAGAACGTGGACAACATTTTTTTGTTCACAATGCAGTAAACATAAACATTAATTTGAAAAAAATCAGAGAATTTTGAGAAAGTTGCCATTTAAACAACTTTTGGGTTAAAGGAAAAAGTAAAAATCCAAATTGCAGAATTTCTAAAAACCAGTGATAGTTAAAGCACTACCTGTTAGGTTCTGAATCTAGAGGATGGACTAAAGCAGGGCTCACAGGAAATATAGAAGAAGTTCCTATAAAAATATAAAGGGGAAGAAATGGAAAGAATTAATCAAAAAATTAGAAAAAAGCACAACACAATAAACCAAAAGAAAGCGGAAGGAACAAGATAAAAATAAAAGAAATCAATGAGGCAGGTAACAGGGCTGGGGAGATGAAGTAAATAAGGGAATACCTGGATCACTGGGGCAAAGTCAGTAGAATAGATAAGCCTTCTCGGAAATCAAGGAAGAGTGAACAATGCGAAAAATAATGAATGACAAGAAGAAAGTAATGAAGAAAGCAAGGAAATTAAAAACAACAACAACAATTTTGCACATTATGTCTCCAAATTTGCAAATCTGAAAGAACTGGATATTTTTCTAGAAGCATATCGTTCACGGAAACCAGCTCTAAATAGACCGCTTTTCATAGAAGAAGTTGGAGCAAGTTATAAAAGAGTTAATTTTTAAAAAGTACTAGGGGTAGAAAGTTTCCCAGGCAAATTTAACCAAACCTTTAAAGGATGGATTCTAACACTATTTAAATTGTTCCAGAGTATATACAAAAAAGGACAACTTATAAATGATTTTTATCCAGCAAAGATAACATTGAATACCGTGGCTATACAGAAAAGAAATGATAAATGAATCTCACATGTGAATATTGATGCATAAATCCTAAATAAAATATTAGTAATCAGAATGCAGCAGCATACGAAAAGAATAGTAATACTTCATAACCAGTGCAGCTTATTCTAAGAACACAAAGACAGTTCATCAAAATAGACCTAAGAGGAAAAATCAGATGATCGTCTCTGTAGATATTGAAGGTGTATTTGACAAAATTCCACACATGCTTGTATTTGCATAAAGAATCACTGGAAGGGCAGGTAAGAAACCAATGAAACTGGTGACTCATGGGGGCAGAGAGCAGGGTTATCAAACAGGGCAGGTACCAGCATCGGCGAAGGCAAAGTTCTCCGTGTTCATCTTTTTATATCACTTTCATTTTTGAGCCATGTGATCATTTTACCTGTTCAAAAATGAGAGCTCTCCCTAAATGTTAAATAGTATTATTTTAGCTACCGTTGTATTTGATGGCAGGCGCTTGAGCTGTGCTCTTGTTGAAACTCAAGCTTCAAGTACAAGAGCAGTACTTTGTCACAGAATTGTAGGTCAGAGGGAACTGAAGGAAAGACCAGATGTGCTCATTACCTCCTTTCCAGACACTCTCTCTTTGCTCCATCTTGACCACAGGATGTAGGCTAATTTTGGACTTGCTGTAGCACAAACAACCCTACTCCTGGGCTTTGGTAAGTCCTGCATCATCCCAAGTCCACCATGCTGGCCTCACTCTGTCCTTTGATGAGGGAGGAAAACCAAAAATTAAGTGGTGTTTTCAAGTCATTTTGGCAGAGCCCAAGCCTCCAATCTTTCTATTAGCAGCAACTCCCTTCCTCGAAAAGGAACTATAAAGTGGTTAAATGGGAAGTATGGCCCAGGACTACCCATAGGGTCCTGATGCATCTTAGAAGCCAACTCACATGCTGCGGCTATCCCACTGTGTTTACTGAGGACCCGCTCTGTGCCGACACCAGGGACACGGAGCTGAAAGTCTCCTCCCTTCCTGCAGAGCGCTCAGCCCAGAGGGGACACAGGCTGGTTTATTTACTAAAACCTGCTCCTACAGACGTGCGCAAAGGATGCAGGAGAACCGCACAGAAAAGCTCCACAACCCAGCCAGCCTAAGTTTGAAGGGATGAGTTGGAGCTTGCAAGACACAGGGGGGCGGGAGGAGTGGTGAAAACATAACCTGAGAGCAAGAGACCCGCACTCAAGCAGCCCCTCCGCCCAAAAGGTCCTGTGCCTCCCCTCCCTTCCACCGCCCTCAACCTTCAGTCTCCTCCACAAAGACAGTTCCAGAAAGGCACCCACTGTTCCTCTCTCTCACGTCCTCGTGTGGTTGATATGTTGGCCACTGGATCCCTAGGATCCAGTCCAATGCTTGGCATCCAGTAAGTGCTGGGTAAATGTTTGTTAAATGAATATTTAACACGATTGGTTAAGTTGTGTTCTTCAAACAAAACTGGCCCAGAATTATACCATGAGTGTATTCTGTTTCTTTGGATAAATCTCTATGGCAAATAAAAAACAAACAGACAAACAAACAGCCTCATTCAAGTGCTTATTCTTTTCTGGAAGAGACTGTGGAACTGAGTGTTTGAACCCACAGCCAACAACTTGCAACATTCGGCTTGGGAACAGTAAATTCCTGATCTGAGTCCACTTAATTCTGTTTTCTTTGCTCTGTTCCCTCCCCACTCTCTACTTCCCACGCAATATTCCTCCTCTCCCCACAAATCATGTCCAGGAAATCAAGGAAGTCAGTCATGTAGGGACACAAACGTAATAAAGAGCTCTAATCTTGATGCATATTACGCATAAATCCCAACGCTTTTTATTATTCACTGCGTGATCTTCAGCTGCTCTCCAAGCCTCAGTTTTTCCCACTGTAAAAGAGAAATGTTACTTCTCCTCTGTTTATTGGCTTTATTTGTAGAACTCATAATTGAACACCTCATACATAATAGATGCTCAATAAACAGGAGATGAGACTTCCATTTAATAATAAGAATTGCTATTATTATTGGTGATGGCGCAGGTGTGTGTGCGTCGGTTCATCCGTCAGTCTCAGCACATTACAAATACCAATCAGCAGGACCTCCTCCTTCATCCCATTATGTCTGTGTGTGCGGAGAGCAGTAACGCGTCAACAAATATATTGAGAAATTAATTAAACGTACTAAATGAGTGGGGCAGCGAAATGTGAAATCTTGGAAAATGAAGGCTGGGAAAGAATAAGACTTTCTGAAAAGAAGGTCTTCTTGAATTGCAAAGAAAAGCTCTGTGTTTTGGATATCTAAGCCTGGGTTTAAGCACTCAGATATCTGTTGGAAGTAAATTCTTGGTGTCTAAGACAAATCCTTCAGGCTGTGACTTTCCTTGGCTCCTTGGGCAACACCTGCTTGTTCGTCTCCTTCCCCACTGCTCACTCTTCATCGCTTTTCTCCAAGCTCTGCTTCCTAGGCCCTTCCTTAACTAGTGTTTCCCGAGTCTTCCTTCTCAGGTCCTGGTGCACGCGCCACCCTGACTCTCCGATCATCCAGGCCAGGACCCAGTAGTCACCCTTGATTCCTCTCCCTCTTTCTTTCATCAATCTCTGTATCTTTATTTTTTATTTTTGTTGAAGTATAGTCAATTTACAAATGTGTTAATTTCCAGTGTACAGCATAGTGATTCATTTATACACATACATATATTCCTTTTCATATTTTTTTTCATTATGGGCTATTACAAGGTATTAAATACAATGCCCTGTGCTATGAAACTTGCTGTTTATCTATTTTATACGTTTATCTGTTTTATATTTTATATGTAGTGCTTGGTATCTGCAAAAGACAACCTTCAGAGTGGGACCATCTCCCCTCAGAAGTGTTTATGGACAACTCCTACCCCTCACTCAACTTGCACTCACAATATTTATGACATCATATTATGGTTGTCTCTTAACTGTCCATCTCCCTGTGTGGGTTAGTGATAAAAAGTGGATACTCAAGAGCCACCTTACCTGGGTTCGCATCTGGGTGCTCCTGCCCAGGAGCTGTGGGATCTTGCATAATTCACTTAACCCCTCTGTGCTTCAGTTTCCCCATCTGCAGAATGAGAGCAATTCATTGCAGGATGATTGTGGGAATGAAATGAGCTAATACACGTACAGGGCTGGGAACAGAGCATGGCACGTAATAAGCTCTGTGTGACTGTGAGTTATTATAATTAGGTTGTGATTGCTTTGAGGGCAGGGCTCTTTTTTATTCATCTCTGAGTCCTCAGTGTCCAGCTGAGTCCCTGGCTTTGCATTAATGACTAATAATAGTAGCACAACAGTGAAGATAAGAGCAATGGGTGTCTATCGACAACACTTTACAGAGCCTGTAAAATGTGTTCACCTGCTGCCAGATACCTATGGTTACGCTCATTTCACAGGTGATGACACTAAGCCTCAGAGAGTGCTGGAGTAATCCGATTTATTGGAAGAGAAAACAATAGAGATGGTATGCAAACTAGCCATTCTGACTTCTGTACTCATGCTTTTGGAATCTGGGGATTTTAATAGTGGACACTTGGTCAGCGTCCTCTCTGTCTGGAAGTCTCTTTTCCATATTTCATCTGGCCAACTCCCATTTGCCCTTCAACTCTTGTTTCGGAGTCACTACTCCCAGGGGGGCCTCGCTGATCCTTACATGCTGCTTTGACTGTGTGCTACCAATGGTCTCTATCTTTCTCCCCCTTTTCCGATGCCTCCATGACTCAGCGAGCTCTTCAAAGGTCATTTACAATTCATCTCAGTATTTTTTTGTGTGTGACATGGCACTGGCAGATGAAAGTCTGGGACCAAAACCAACTGAAACTTGGTTCCTTCAGTGCGTGATGTGCTCATGTGGTGGTATATGGTACGGATCGCAGACAGGGGTGTACTGTGTGTGGGGCTGGCCAAGACTCCTCCCTCCTGCCTGATTCCAGCATCACATTTCCTGGGCATTGTTCTTCCATTCTTCCTGTAGTTTCTCAACCCCAGGGAGGCCACAATAGCACCTCTGTTGGAGAGCTGGACACAGTTCCCAAATCACACCTTCCAGCACCCATCCTAACCTCCTCCATAGAAATATCCTCAAAATCTGAAGTGATTTTGCTGTAGAGAGCCAAGAGTGGCTGCCGATGCAATTTCTCAACCCCCAACTTTCTAAAAAAAAAAGAAAAAAGAAAAAAGAAAAAGGAAAGGAGAGGAAAGTCTGTTTTGCCCTTTGTAAAGGCTGCAAAGGTTTTTGAGCCCTCGTAGTAAGTGTATATTCCCAAACTCTAGGGTATCTTTTGCTATAAGCCAAGAACAGTGCCTTGTATTTAAAACATTGTTTTTTTCTCCTCAAAGTCTGGTTCTCTATAGAGTACAAGTCTCAGTGACCTAAGCCAGGAATGATTCACTCTGTACAATCATGAGGATAATGTGTGGTGAGAATTTGGACCACTAATGAGGCACTGGTCCTTTTCCAAAGTAGAGCACTTTAGCAATTGATACTCGTGTATGTTGTAAAATGACAGGTGCTTTTAAGCAGTTTTGGAAATTTTATTAACTGTTTGAACCTTGATATCTTTATCTATAAAATAAAGATCCCGTTAATGTTTTGCAAAGTAGTTGTAAAGATAAAATGATGATAAA
Organism: Vicugna pacos; assembly: GCF_048564905.1. NCBI lineage: Eukaryota > Metazoa > Chordata > Mammalia > Artiodactyla > Camelidae > Vicugna > Vicugna pacos. Next base: position 10,564,544 of record NC_132991.1, on the reverse strand, counting down.
CGTATATGGTTATTGCCCTCAAGGATCCTCTTTCCAGCTAAACTGGGGAGGTAGATCTTTGGCAGATTAGGTGAGAGCCCTGCAAACATGTGAGAAATAAGTGTTGGTTGTTTTAGCTTCTGAAGTTTTGTGGGTTTTTTGTTCTACAGCAAGAGTTCCCTGATTCCTGATACCACATGCCTTATTACTTGGGAGGATAATGGGAGTTGGAACCCACAGGCTGGTTGGGGCATGTGGGCAGAAGACCCACAGGGTTTTATGAACAGTTCACCACAAATGTGTTTCTAGGTTTAGCTCCTCTTGATATGAGCTCTTGCCTATATTTAGACAAATTTTCAGAAAAGCTTTATGACTGTAGAAGTTTTTCTAAGTGATAGACAGGAAGTGCATGCAAAAGACTTTCTCCTTTTAACAAATTACCTCCTAATCAGGACTTTTCTTGTCTCTGTCCTCTCCTCCCCATTCCTGATTTGTTATTGGTATTTGAAGGATTATCATATAATCAATGCTAAAAAAAAATCAATGTTAACTAAAAAGTTAAGGGATTGAATATTTCTCTTATCTAGCACGCACATATCACGTATCTCACTCTTCATTCAGAAGAAATTATTTTGAATTCTTTGGTGATTTGTTTCCAGCAAATGAAACTTCATTTTCATTTAGTTACTGTCTTCCTTTGAAGTTTTGTGGAAATATTGTTATGATTGGAATCATGCCATGTCCCAGTCTTTTTTTTGTGTGTGTGTGTGTGTATATATATATATATATTACTGAAGTATAGTCAGTTTACAATGTTGTGTCAATTTCTGGTGTACAGCATAATGCTTTAGTCATAAATGAACATACATATATTCATTTTCATATTCTTTTTCACCATAAGTTACTGTAAGATATTGAATATAGTTCTCTGTGCTATACAGTATGAACTTATTGTTTATCTATTTTATATATATCAGTATCTGCAAATCTCGAACTTCCAATTTATCCCTTCCCACCCTCTTCCCCTCATGGTAACCATAAGTTTGTTTTCTATGTCTGTGAGTCTGTTTCTGTTTTGTAAATAAGTTTATTTATCTTTTTTCTTAGATCCACATATAGGTGATATCATCTTGTATTTTTCTTTCTCTTTCTGGCTTATTCCACTTAGAATGACAATCTCCAGGTCCATCCATGTTGCTGCGAATGGCATTATTTTATTCTTTTTTATGGCTGAGTGGTATTCCATTGTGTATATATACCACATCTTCTTTATCCAGTCATCTGTTGATGGACATTTAGATTGTATGGACATTTAGACTGATGGGCATTTAGATTGTATTCCATGTCTTGGCTATTGTAAATAGTACTGCTGTGAACATTGGGGTGCAGGTGTCTTTTTGAATTAGGGTTCCCTCTGGATATATGCCCAGGAGTGGGATTGCTGGATCATATATGGTAAGTCTATTTTTCGTCTTTTGAGGAATCTCCATACTGTTTTCCATAACAGCTGCACCAAACTACATTCCCACCAACAGTTCAGGAGGGTTCCCTTTTCTCCACATCCTCTCCAGCATTTGTCATGTGTGGACTTTTTAATGATGCCTGTTCTGACTGGTGTGAGGTGATACTTTACCGAAGTTTTGACTTGCATTTCTCTGATAATTAGCGATATTGAGCATTTTTTCATGTGCCTATTGGTCATTTGAATGTCTTCATTGGAGAACTACTTGCTTAGGTCTTCTGCCCATTTTTGGATTGGCATGTCCCAATCGCTGGCTACATAATTATCCCTTGGCTTATACATTCCCCTAGAATGCCCTTTATGGCACCTAAAACTTTATAAACCATGTTTACATTGATGTTCTTCTCCTATTTCACCACTGATTGCTATTCTAGCCACCTAACAACATGAATCTGGCAATCAGCCAACCTAGATATTAGCATGACCTGGCTAATTGCTGAGTCACCTTAATGAAGTTAAACTCTATAAACCTATGTTGTCTAATTTCCAACGGGAGTAAAAGGTACTTAACCCATAGGTTGTTGTGAGTATCAAGTATGACGACAGGTATAAAGCATCCAACACAGTTCCTGGCACATAGTCCCACTGAAGAAATACTAATTTTCTCTCCCCCAATGGAAGTCTGCCAGTGGAAATGATTAGGTCTGAGAAGCAGAAACTAAAATGATTGGAAAAGATTAAACAGAGCCTAAGGGGTATGTGGGACACCAACAAACAGACCAACATATGCATTGCAGGAGTCTCAGAAGGAGAGAGAGAAAAAGGGCAGAGAGACTATTTAAAAAAAAAATGTCTAAAAAATCCCCAAATTTTATGTAAAAAATGAATATAAATATCTGAGGAGCTCAGTGAACTCCAAGGTTGAACTCAGAGATTCACACTGAGACCCATTATAATCAGACTTTCTAAAGACAAAGACAAAGGCAGAATCTTGGAAGCAGCAAAACAGAAGTGACTCATCACATACAAGTTATTCTCATAAGATTATCATCACATACAAATTGTTCTCATAAGATAAGTCTGGAGGCCAGAAGCAGTGGGCCAATATATTCAAAGTGAAAAAAAACAAACAAACCCCAAAAACAACCAATCAATCAAACAAACAAACCCCCACCCCCCAAACCCACTAACAACCAAGAATTCTGATCCAACAAAGCTGTCCTTTGAAAGTGAGGGAGAAATTAAGACATTCCCAGGTGAGCAAAAGCTGAGAGTTTATTATCACAAGATCTCCCTGCAAGACATGCCCAAGGGAATCCTGCAGGGTGAAATGAAAGGACACTGACTTGAAAAAGCAGTAACTTGAAGCCATATGAAGAAATAAAGATCTCAATAAAAGTAAATACATAAATAATGATAAAAGCTAGTATTATTGTAATAATGGTTTGTGATTATACTTTTTGTTTTGACTCAACAGAATATTACATTGAGGGAAATTATTAGCCCAAAAGCTAATATTATTGTCACTTTGGTTTATAAGTCCACATTTTGTTTTCTTCATAATTTAAGAGGCTAATGCATTTAAAATCATTAGTTTGTTTTAGGGTACCCAAAGTATAAAGTTGCACTTTTGTGACATCAATAACTGAATGGGGTGGGGACAGAGCTGTAAAGAAGCAGAATTCTTTTATGTTATTAAAGTTAAACTGATAAAATTTAACATGGTATAACTTTAAGATGTTAAGTGAAATCCCCATAGCAATGACAAAGAACTTACCTATAGAATATACACAAAAGGAAATGAGAGAAGAGTTTAAATATTTGACTAAAAAAATCAAATAAACACGAAAGACAACAGAGGTAATGAAGGAAATGAAGAACAAAAAAGCTACAAGGGCATAGAAAAAAATAGCAAAATAACAGAAGTCAGTCCTTGCTTATCAATAGTTACTTTAAATGTATATAGATTAAAATCTCCAATCAAAAGACAGAAATTAGCAGAATGGAAAAAAAATACATAATCCAACTATATGCAGTATACAAGAGATTTATATTTTATGTCTAAAGATACAAATAGTTTGAAAATGAAAGAATGAGGCATGATATTTCATGCACATAATAACCAAAAGAAAAAACCGGGGATTGCTACACTAGTATCAGATAAAATAGACTTTAAATAAAAAGGTTACAAGAGACAAAAAGCACATAATATACTGATAAAAGTTTCAACACAGCAAGAAGATCTAACATTTGTAAACATTTATGCGCTTAATAATAGACCATCAAAATACATGAAGCAAAAGCTGACACAGCTGAAGGGAGAAACAGGCAGTTCTATAGCAATAGAGAATTCAAGACCTCATTCTCATTGATGGATAGAATAACCAAATAGAATTTAAGTAAGGAAATAGAGAACTTAACACATTCAGCCAACTGAACCTAACAGACATATGCAGAACATTCTACCCAACAAAAACAGCATACACATTCTTCACATGAGCACGTGGGACATTTCATGATAGACCACATATTAGGCCACAAATTAAGTCTCAACAGATTTTAAGAGATATATATATATATACATATATATCATACAAAGTCTTTTCTCTGACCACAGTGGGATGAAGTTAGAATTGAATAGCATAAAAAAAAAACCTGGAAAATTCACAAAATTTTGGCAAATAAATAACATATTTTAAAACAATGAATGGATCAGAGAATAAATCACAAAGGAAATTTAGAAGATATTATTAGAAGATACTTAGAGATGAAAATACAACATACGAAAGTCTGCAAGACACAGTGAAAGCAGTGCTGGGGGAAAATTTATAGCTATAAAGATTTACCTTAAAAAACGAGAAAGATCTCAAATTAGTGACCTAATTTTGCAACTTAAAGAACCAGAATAAATAAAGAACAAATTATACCAAAAACTAGTGGACGGAAGGAAATAAGAAAGGTTTGAGCAAAGATAAATGAAATATAGAATCAAAATAAAGAGAAAATCAAACCCAAAAATGGATTCTTTGAAAAGATCAACAAAATTGACAAACATTTAGCTAGATGGATTAAGAAAAAAAGAGAGAAGACTCAAATGATGAAAATCAAAAATGAAACTGACATTATTACTGATTCTACAGAAATAAATAGGATTGTAAGAGAGTGCTATGAACAATTGTACTCCAATAAATTGGAAACCTAGATGAAATGGACAAATCCCTAGAAACATAAAACCTACAGAGACTAAATCATGAAGAGAGAAAATCTGAATAGAGCTATAATCACTAAGGTGATTGAGTCGGTAATCGGAATCTCCCAATAAAGAAAAGCCTTGGGCCTGATAGTATCATTGGTGAATTCTACCAAACAGTTAAAAAATGAATGCCAATATTCCTCAAACTTTTCCAGAAATTGAAGAGGTGGTAACACTCCCTAACTCATTCTATAAGGCCAGCATTACCCTGACACTAAAGAAATAAACATATATATATTTATGAATGAAACATTATGCTGTACACCAGAAACTGACATAACATTGTAAACTGGCTATATTTAAACTAAAAAAAATTTTTAAAAAAGCCAGACAGAGACAATGAAAGAAACGAAAACTTCAAACCAATAACCCTTATGAACACTGATACAGAAATCCTTAACAAAATACTAGTGAGTTGAATTCAGCAATATAGTAAAAGGATTATATAGCATGACCAAGTGGGTTTTATTCCTGGAATGCAAAGATGCTTCAAAATACGAAAATTGATCAATGTAATATGCCACATCAACAACATGAAGAGAAAAACCAAAACACATGAACTTCTCACTTGATGCAGGAAAAGCATTTGACAAGATTCAACACCCTTTCATGATAAAAACACTCAACAAAACAGGAACAGATGTAAACTAGTGCCACATAATAAAAGCCACATATGAAAAACCCACAGCAAACATTATACTCAATGGTGAAAGACTGAAAGCTTTTCCTCTAAGAACAGGAACAAGACAAGGATGCTTGCTTTTGTCACTTCTCTTCAGCATAGTACTGGAAGTTCTGGTCAGAGCAATTAGGCAAGAAAAAGAAATAAAAGGCATCCAATTGAAAAAGAAGTAAAATTATCTCTGTTCAGATGATATGATGTTATATGTAAAGCGCCCTAAAGATTCCGCGCCATGAAAACTAATAAATGAATTCAGCAAAGTACCAGGAAACTCTCCCCCTCCAAAAAAAAAAAAAAAAAAAAAAAGAGAAGAAAATTTTAGTTAAAGGAAAACCAGTATCTCTTGCCATAAGGAGGTAATGTCAAAAATAAGTATGATACATATGACTAAATTCTGACCATTTTTGTTAACCCAAGGACCTGAGTCTGAGGACAACTTATTTTTTATTGAAAAGGAAAATTAGAAATAAAGTGGTATTCTAACCACCAAACTAACACCAAACTAACACTTTATCTTTGGGATAATCAAAACTGAAAACGAAAATATTTTCTCACTGTATCATTGATTCAGTGTTGTTTAATATGGTATCCAAGGTCTACCTAAATTTTACCACAAGTAAATCATATCCAACCCTGCACAAGTCCATAAAAATCACACACAGTGATGTAAGAATGCAGAAAGATTGTTCGGATTTACACGAAGGGTGGAAGTGGTTCAAGATGTCCATGGTGAGTGGGGTTAATTGGCAAGTGCTTCTTGACGGGCCAATTTAAGGCAGGCAGGTGGATGGGATGGGATGGGAAGAGGGAATCATGCATCTAGAGCTTGGAGACTGGAAAGCTGTGCACTAGGGGATTAGGTTCTGAGGGGCATAACTTGGTAAGGGCAGGGGGCACTGAGAAACATCTCAGCAGAGAATCTCTGATATGGCAAAAGAGCTGAAAGCTAGGTCCAATGAAGTGAGCAAAGGGAAACGGGGCTATTATGTCTCTTAAAACATACTGGCCTCTAAGTCACTAGGACAAAGTTTAGGAGTTGATGGGTCCCTGAACTAGGATTCAAAAGAGTTGTAATTGCTCTGGTGTGATTTTCACCACCTAGGCAAGTGTATGCACTAACTCAAGAGATTCCATGTTCAAATTCCTGCATGGGCCAGGCAGTTTATGCGCATACAACTAATTTGGTACAGGCATAAGGTAATAGGGAACGGTGAGGTGGTGTAGAACACACAGGGCACTTGGAGGCACTCAGATTCAGATCAAAGAAAGCACTGGGCCTATCAGACAAAATGTGTCCATGTCGCTGGACTCCACATTGTTGGACGCAGCCTTGAATTATTTCTATGTGTTCCCACCACTCTGAGACATTCCTCAAAATTCAGATCTTGTATTGTGTTCGTTCAGGTTTCTAAGAAGCAGGCTCCAAGACGATATTAGACATACAAGATATTTCTTTTTTTTTTAATTGAAATATAGTCGATTTACAATGTTGTATTAATTTCTGGTGTACAGTGTAGTGATTCTTTTATGCATATACGTATTCCTCTTCATATTCTTTTTCATTTGAAATCTTTACAAGGTATTGAATGTAGTTCACTGTGCTATACAGTAGGACAAGCAAGATATTTCTTGTTAGGGAAAACAATAAATGTCTTTTGTGAAGGACAAGGGGCAGGAAGTCAGAATAGATAGGCAGGCAGTCTTCAGACTGAAATTCAGGTCTGACAGCTTTGAAATGAGTAGCGGGGAAGGGAGAGAGGGTAGGAGGAATGCCAGGATGTAGGGCAGTCCTGAGAAAGTCTTGGCCAGACCAAGGAGGAGTCCTCATGCGAAAGGTGTCTATAAAGGAGTCTGTGTCTGCAGGAGGAATGGCATGTGTCAATACCCCTGCCACATGCAGACTTTGGCTGGGAGCAGCCCAGGGGAGGTGTGGATAAACACGAGGGTGGATCACAAGGCAGCAGCTGGAGTTGTCAGTTAGTCTCCCCAAAGCAGGAGATGTGAGCGAGGCTTTTTCACAGCCACCACGTGGCTGGGGCCATCTGCTTCTCCAGGGTCACGTGGTGGAAGCTCCCTCAGCCGCTGTTCAGCTTCTGTGTTGGGCAGAAGAGTCCAAGAGCCTTTCCTCTTTGGGATCTCCCACACCAAATAGATCTTGGAAGGCTGAAAATGACGAATGTCCACTATGAAAAGAACTTTGTGAAAGGTGTTAATAACGTTTCCCATTAAAAAAAAAAGTTTTCTTAGCCAAGAGTTTGAAAAACACTTACTTTAAACAAAGTTAAACAGATTTCCAGGATTTCCCAGAGCTGTTACTAGGGTGGTGTATATAGTGAGACTCCAAAGGAATGAAACAGGGTGCAGAGTTTGTCAGTTTTATTTGACTGTTGTCTGCCCCCATCCCAACACTTGTATTGTATTTTTTACAGGGCATCATACAGCACACGTTTTGGAAATGCTGAACAAGCTGTGTATCTCCTGTTTGTCCCCCAGAGCCATGCCCCAACCTTCTCCACCTCGCTCCCTGCCCAGGAGGCTGACCCTCATGGACGGTGGTCCTCCCTTCCCCATTATCGACCTTGTCCAAGTAGAACATTGCAGGGGCTGGAAATGCTCTATTATCTGTGCCATCCAGTATGGGAGCCAAAGGCTCAGTAGCTTCATGTGGCAACTGAGCATTTGAAGAGTGACTAATATGACTGAGGACCTAAATTTTTAATTTTAATTAATTAAAATATCTCCATATGCCTATAGCTCCTGTGCTGGGCAGTGCAGTTCTGGATTCTGGCTGGGTTTGGTCAGTAAGAGGCACTAGCAAGAGACAGGGGTCGGAGGAGAGTAAAGAGGGTTGTTGATTTCCCTGGCTCCCTCCTATGGTTGTCACGACTGGCTGTGTCTTCAACCAAAGATCTCAGCTCTTGTCAGGCAGCCCTAAGATTCTATACCAGTTCTAATGTGTGAGTTTTCTCCCCACATAAAGCAATTCTCTAACACCAGCTGGGTGTCCTACAATTCAACTCAATTCTGACACTACCCAGAGAGAGCATCAGATCCCACAGGTGAAGGGGATAGTCCTACCAGACTGCTGCCCTTCCCACTTCAGAAGCCAATTGAAATTCCAATTTGTTACTGGTACTTCTGACCAACTGTTAGGCAGTTAGATAGAGGTGAGCACTGGGCCGGGGGGGAGGAAGGGGAACGGAACAACCCAGAAAGTGGCAGTGTGTCTGCATTCGGGAAACGGGACTCCAGAAATTTTTGCTTTCTCTAAATGAGGGCCAGTAAAAGAAGCCAGTTGTCAACTGAAATAAATGCACAGCCTAAAGTTGAGAGAGATGTTTTATTCGGTGGACAATTCTGAGGACTCAGCCCGGGATGACAGCCTCTCAGGTTGCTCTGAGGGGCTGCTCCTAAGAGGTAGGAGAGGAGCCAGCATATACAGGAGCTTTACAACAAAGGCCAGGGAGTTGGAACAATAAAAGATTGCTTGTTAACTGAAGAAAACCATGCATCTCAAGTTAAAGAATATAGTGCTTTTCTATGTATGGGAGGAAGCGAACATTTGGGCTCATTGAATTCATTCCTCTGACAAGCACAGAGCCATCTAGGGCCGGTATCCTGTCCTTTCTTATTCTGAGTCCCCTCAGGGTGCACCATTGTGAGTGGCTGCAGAGCTGGGCTGCAGGCTTGTCTTCACTGGGGGGTGGCAGCTGCCCCTGATGACTTGATGGTTTCAGCATTCTGTGTTTACCGATATGGTTTGCAGTATTTCATTCACACAGTCAAAATCAAAGCGCTGCAGCTGCACATGGGAGGGGGACCTGGTATAACTTGACCCAATGAACCTGCCCCAAAGGGGATGGGCGTGCCAGAGCGCAGGGAACCTGAGTTGTCAATCAATCAGTCAATCAATCAATCACGAAAATGCCTGTAAGATGGGATATAAAACCAGGAAAAACAAAGAAACGGCGCCATTTTTCCTTTCTTGGATTGGCCCGCTCCCAGTTCTCAGGAGGGTACCATCTTTCACTATGTTTTTAACTTCACTAATAAAAATTTTGCTTATATCACACTTTTTGTTTCTTGTCAAAACTCTTGTTTTTTGGGGTAACTAAGACCCAAGGTAATTTCTCATTTCCCTTTTCCTGGTAACACAACCAACTCTAGATCAGAGGTTTCAGTGACCTTTTCTTTGGATTCAATTAATTTGCTAGGGAGACTCACAGAACTCAGAAAAACATTTTACTTACTAGATTGCTAGTTCATTATGAAAGTGAGACAGGAAGAGGGCAGGGCACAGCCATTCAAGGAATAACACAACAATAAACACCAGAATGGGAACATTCAACCCCCATAGGCCTTGAGGCTCAAGATGGTGAGAGATTTGACCTCTAGTAGACCTTGAGCTTCATTATACGCCCATTGCAATATATTAACATGGTAAATAACATGCCCACAGGAACCATGACAGTCTCAAGGCTAGCCACAAAAGGTCAAAGAGTGGGAAATGGCCAACTTCCTGGGAATCCCAGCCCCTTCCCCAGGGTAGTTAGACTGGTCCTTCCACTTATTAGCATATGAAGCCACTAAGCCCATGAAAACTGGTAAAACTGTGCCTTGTGGCCACCTGCTCTCTCTCCCTCTTTGAAGATGGCTCACACTCTGTCTATGGAGTGTGAACCTAATTTTACCCTAATCTGAGCACCTAATCCCCACACCTCGTGGCTTTTCTCTTGCCTTTTGATGCATCTCTAAATAAATCTACCTTTACTCAACTGGGGCTCACTCTTGAATTCTCTCCTGCATGAAACCAAGCAGCCACACTTGGCGGGACATGTCCCAGGGGCTCAACCGAATCCTGGGACATGGCCTTCCTCATGCCCCACATTTGTTTTTCCTGCATCAAAAGGATGTAACTCAAGAAGAGCCAGATGGAAGAGATGCACAGGGCAAAGTATTTAGGAATGGGCTTGAAGCTTCCATGCTCTCTCCAGCTCCTCCACCCTACCTTTACCTCCACATGTTCACCAGCCCATAAGCTCTCTGAACCCTGTCCTTTTGGGGCTTTATGAAGACTTAATTACATAGACAAGATTGAATCTTTGGCCATTAGCAATCAACCTCAACAAGTCTCCTCTCTCCAGAAGTCAGGGAGTGGGACAACCCTCCAATCTATTGTTGGTTCCCCTGGCAACCAGCCCCTATCCTTAGCCACTTTCTAAAAGTTACCTTATTAACATAAACACAGGGTGGTTGAAAAGGGTTTGTTATGAATATCGACAACCTTATCGCTCTCATCACTTAGGAAATTCCAAAGGTTTCAGGAATTCCATGCCAGAAACAAGGATGGAGACCAAATCTATACTTCTGATTAAAAGTCACAATATGAGTCCTCTCCATGCAGCCACCATCTCCCAGCTTCTGCAGGCACTTCCTTCCCCTGCTCCCTGGGATTGAAGAGTGGTAATGAAGGGGGATTAATCAAATGGCCACCCTTAGGCTAACAGATTGCTTATTCTTATGCTTGCCCTTAAAATGGTCAGTTGACGTGACTGACACAGGTTGCTACTCACAGTTCCAGGCCCGTTGTTAAAACTAAAGCTATTGACTTTACTGTTTCTAGTTTATTCCAGTAATTGAAAGTAATAACCATGCTAGGTCTCTGAGTCCTTCTCCAAGGAGAAGGTCACAGGACTGTAACTTTACAAAATAGCCTGAATTACCAAGAAGACCACGCCTCGAGTGCTTACAAGATAAAGAGATCTAATCGCTAATCTCTGTAGAATTGGTTGCCTGGAGGCATCATGATGCCATTCTAAGTCTTCTGATGAGAAAATGATTCTGTTGATTGTTTTCAATGCTTTATTGTTTGAGCTATGGCTATATAACCACCCTACCCCACCCCCAAGGTGGGCTCACAGTTCTGAAGGCACCAGCCTGCTGTGAGTCCCCCTTGCCCAGCAAAGCAATAAAAATTGCCTCTTTTCTTCTAAGCTCCAAGACCTTGTCTCTGGGTTATTTGGCTCGTTGGGGACGGGGACCAATCTTTCGGCAACAGTAAGTGCAACCCACTCTCAGTGGGCTCCTGTCCAACTGTAAATGTCTTGACCCTTCCCCGCCCACACATCACAAATAGTCCTATGCAACACTGCTCCATGACTCAGGCTGAGCATGCCATCTGTTTCTTACCAGGACCCAGCCTGAAGGACCGAAATAAAACTTGTTTTTTAATTTTGCAAAATATTTTTCATGTAGTAATAGTGAAAAGAGCAGAAAGGCAGAAAGAGAGAATCAACCATTCTCTTCCTTCTGGTTTTCCTTCTAATGGTTACCACTATACACCAGAATATCGCACTACTAAGGCCATCATTAGTGCTGTATTGACAGGATCTATGCCTCCTTGTGGGTGAGATGAGATTTCTCTCACTCACATCATCCCTACCTCCCCTTTCTCTCTCCTTCCAATGTTTGATGGTTATACTAACATTTTTAACATCTTCTACTGGTTACTGTACAGCTTTGAATAATACATACATAAACTTCTATTTTTTGCTCCACTGTTTTCAGCTGTATCTCTTAACCTTTCATTTTGCAAGATGAATGTATTATCTTCCTAAGCCTTCCCTTTCTTTTCCTCCTCCGTTTTCATCTCCTTATTTCTGTCTGGCTAAATCTTTTTTACATTATCAATGTGGATAACATTTACATTCTGTCTTGTAGCTGCTTGGTTTTCTATGCTTTGTCTACGAATGCTTCTGAAAACTGAAGGCCAGTAATCAGCGTTTACATTATGGTGATATTGTTTAGTGCAAAACTATGTAGTGTGGATTTTCTTTTTTTCGGGTCCAATATCACAGTCCTTTTGCTTAGTCAAAAGAGAACATTCTTAGCATCAGGGTCAAATGTACTTATGCCTCCACTCCAGATTGCTTAAATTTATGCCATATTTTGGTTTGGTTTCTATTTTGGCCATGACTGTGTCATACAAATTTCATTTCCTTGAGTTTTGATTTTTTTTTTTCCTTATAGGGAGGGGAAAAAAAAAACCCCACATATGTTCTTATTATACTATAAATATCATCTAGATCAGTGGTCATTTTATTAATTTCTTGGAATTCTTTTTCTTTTTCTTAAGACTATCTTCTTGAAACTTAACAATTTTCATAACTGCTTTCAAGATTGGTGGCAGACTTACTACCAGGGGCTTCTTTTCATTGGAATCCTGGTGAGCGATTCAATTTCCTACATTCCACAGTGCTCCCTTTCTTGGTTTGGCCATCCTCCCCTCACCTATTTCCTCTTTTGGGAGTACGACTCTAGTAAATTCTTTAGAAAATGTATGAGGGAGGCAAAATATTATGAATGCTTGCGTGTCTGAAAAGGAAGTTGTCTTTTTCTTATTCTTAAGCTGGACATAGAACTCCAGCTCCAAAATCATTTTGCCTTCATAGTTCGAGGACTTGATTCTGGTGTGTTCTAGCATCTTTCATTGCTGATGAGAAGTCTGATCCATTTTGATTCAAATTCCCTCACTACCTGTTTGCATTTCCCTCCCCTCACCATCCCACAATCTCAAGAATGCTATCCTGGTTGATTTGATGTTTCATCTTCTTTGAATTAATTCTGATCAATATTTGTGTTTCTCTTCAACCCTTGGAATTTCTTTTACTGTTTCTTTTTTTTTTTTCAGTGTCTGTCAATATTTTTTAACATTTTTATTGATTTATAATCATTTTACAATGTTGTGTCAAATTCCAGTGTAGAGCACAATTTTTCAGTTATACATGAACATATGTATATTCATTGTCACATTTTTTTCTCTGTGAGCTACCATAAGGTCTTCTATATATTTCCCTGTGCTATCCAGTATAATCTTGTTTATCTATTCTACAATTTTGAAATCCCAGTCTATCCGTTCCCACCTTCTGCCCCCTACTTTTACTGTTTCTTTGCTAACTTCTTTCCCTAGTTTTTCTCTTATCCTTTCTTGAACTTCTCTTAATTGGCTATCAGACCTCCTGGATTTATCCTTCATGCCTCTTTTTCAATCTTTTATTATCCTTCCTTTGTTGTTTTGCTCAGTGGTACAGGAAGATTCCTCAATTAATCTTTCTATAAAATTAAAAGTTTAAAAATTTTTGTTAACAATTTAATTTCTCAGAAATATTTACTGTTCTCATTGTTATTAAAAAAAATCCTGGTTTTTCTGCTTTCACCTTATGGATGTAAAGTCTTTTCAAATCTCTTGCTCCTTGAATTCTCTTTATTTCATATGGTCTGTTTTTCTATTTTTCCCTTAAATGTCTGTTTATCCTTAGTTGTCCACTGACTTTCAAAAAACGAATGCATAGAAATGATGCTTTATGAATTGCTTGTTTATCTTTTCCCATCAAATGTTTGTTCATGTTTAGCTGTCAACTCATTTGCAAGGATAAGGAATAGAAAAGCTATCAGTTTCTGTGTGTGGGAGCAGATCATTTCAAGAGGCAAGCCACTCTCCAAGATATTCCTAAATAAGAAAGCCTGACTTTGGGATGTCAACATACACACCACCTGTCCTGTTCTTCCCCAAATGAAATAATTAAATTTCTTTAGGGGCAAAATTGCTTTTTGAGGGGGCTGGGATTAAGCCTGGAGTCCTGCCTAGAAGATGCACAGTTTCTTCCCTGTCCTCTACCATCACCCACCCTTGTACTTTTGGCTGTGGACACCTCCTCTCAGGTCTGCCATTAATATACCAACATTTGCCGTGTATATTTTGTCTTCCTGAAATCTGTCAAAATTTCTTCTTCAAAAATGGCACCCCTATTCTTCTCTCCATTATTATTTATTTTATCATTAATTTTTTTTTCTATCATTTTGAAAGGATCTTAGGAAGGAGCAAAGTCAAGTTCTTGACCTTGGTTCACCATCTTGAAACCGAAGTCTCTGAAATGTCAGTGTGGCAGTCCACAGTCCGCACTCTGAGAGCGTCATCTTAAGGCTTTGCCTGTGATGCCTCTAAAACTTCTCTAGAGTTATTTATAAAAAACAAACAAACAAATAAAAAGCTAACCCCCTCCCCCAAAACCTCAGATAATTTGATGGAGAAATCTTCCCAGCTGGAAGTTTTATCTTTGCAGATGAAATAACCAAATGTTTATCTGAGTTTTTACTTTGCACTGCTGTGTTACAGGTGACATAGTAGGTCTTCAACAGACACCTGTTGAACAAATAAATGAATGAACGAATGAACAAGTGATGACTAACTACTAATTACAGTAAAACAGTATAAGGAAGTGAATAATATGTATGTTCAGTCAAAAATAAGTGGAATGGTTTATACATTTGTACATTCTATTTTTGATACATTTCTCTTAGCAGTGCAGATATTAATGCAAATTGATTCTTAAAATGAATGTAACTAAGTATGTATGTTTAAATAACATTGACTTGAAACAGTTGTCTTGAAAGTTACACATTTATTCTTACTGATGAACATTTTTGGATGTTCTCTTTTCAACTTTCCTTTACACTCTGAGCGCATTTTGTAAAAGTTTCCTCAGTGGGGATAAACCTTTAGTCTTTGAAGGCATATTTTATCTTTTAAAATAGCCCAAGACTACTCCAAATATATTCTTTAGGGCACAGTGAAGGATACAGTATTTTTGTGGTCAAAACCAGGTGATAAGGCAGATGGTAAATGGAGCTGTAAACTGATGATGAATAAAAACTCCCAAAGAGGAAGTCTTTTTTTTTGTTTGTTTGCTTTTTGGTGAGAAATAGCAGCAGCTTTTGAAGAAGCATACACCTCTCCCAGGCGTCCACTGTAAAGAGGGCGGCACATCAATGTCCAAAGAGAGACTCATTGCTTTGTAGGCACCCGCCATGCATTATCTTCTCTGTGGTCTATGGTAATAATCACTGGGAAGTCGGTAACAATGGTAGCTGTCATGAATAAGTGCCTACCACGTGAAGAAGGCAACTTCATAGATACCGATCATTGTGTTTGGTTATGACCTCCATTTTCACAGATGAGGAAACCACCACTTGGAATTAAATGTCCACGATACCCAGGTAGGAAATGGCAGTGCTAACTTGAAATACCAGGTCCGTCAAGCCTTGGGGCTGGGTTCTTCCATTTCACAGTCCTACCCGGACAGGTGTTGCTTCTCTTTTATATATGAGAAAATGAAGCCCCTTGATCAGGGTGATTGAGCAAGTGATTGGTTTTCTGAGGCTAGCCTAGCAGCCTCTCCATAGCGCTCTCCTCACCCTTGTCTGATGATATCCTTCTGAGCCAAAGGGTGGGGCGGGAGGGTGTCTCCAGCCAGTGTCTGTGTGCAGGACACAACTCTCATGCACGACCTTGAATGGAGACGCAGGGTGAGTCTTCTCCTGTCTATGACCTGCAGACACGCCAGCCTCTTTAAAAAAAAGTTTTTTTATTTTAATTTTCATTCATTCCTTTCTGTTTTCTTGCCTCGGTTTATTTTGCTTTTTGATTTCTAACTGGGAGGTGGTAGATAGGTTTATGTATTTATTGATTTTTAATGGAAGTACTGGGGATTGAGCGCAGGAGTTCGTGCATGCTAAGCAT
This sequence comes from Vicugna pacos, assembly GCF_048564905.1. Classification (NCBI taxonomy): domain Eukaryota; kingdom Metazoa; phylum Chordata; class Mammalia; order Artiodactyla; family Camelidae; genus Vicugna; species Vicugna pacos. The sequence goes on along the minus strand of NC_132991.1, from coordinate 10,548,589 downwards.
GCACTCGACCACTGAGCTATACCCTCCCTGGCTCGCCAGACTCTTGAAGGAAGGAAAGAGGTAGGGAGCATCAAGGTCATCTTTTCTCAGGAGGTGCAGGTTTTCAAGTGTCCCAGTCTTTCCCATGTGGTTTGGATCCTTGGACCTGTTCTAACTGGAGCTATCGGTTAAGCCTCTGACTCTAGCATTTATCTCTTTGGCTACTGAATTAGACTTTCCCCTCCTACTGAGGTCCAGCCAGGACAAAGTCTTTCGAGATTTTCTTCTTTCAGGAGGTTTGGGTATCCCTTTGAGGCTGTCAAAACTTTGGGCAAGAAGGATGTGGAAGTAGAGAGCCTTCTCCCACTAACTATGCATTGGCCGTCATTCACACAGTCTGGTTCCTAAAATGTGGGGCTTAGGGTCATACCTAAGGGGATATGTGATCAGTGAGGGAAACAAGGGGCCGCATTTCTGAACACACTGTGTGTGTGTGTGTGTGTGTGTGTGTATGTCTGTGTCTGTGTCTGTGTCTGTGTGTGTGTGCAGGCATTGGGAAAGTGTGTGTGCTGGTCTTAATAATTAGGAACCAAGACTGGTAAATATCAAAGGGCCCAACTGTGTAAAAATAATTCTTATATCCAGGGGTAACCAATGCCCTGAATGTTGTATCTGTGAGACCCAGGAGCTCAGAGGCTGGAGGACCTGGCTACGACCCGACATTACTGCAGGTGGTTCTGGTGCCTCAGGCCTTGGGCATAGGACAATCAAAATGTATTTGAAAACCCTGTTGGTTTGTGCACTCATAGCTCTTCATAGACGGACCTATTGCTTTCCATTGGTTCCAGAAGAGAGTTGAGGCAATCTTTGATGGTAAGATGTTAATTCTGAACACTAGGAACAGCGCTGGCCTAGAGAGGGGTTGCAGCAGATTATTCCTGTCAAATGTCCAAAAAAGTCCAAACTACCTCATTCAGTGGACAGCTAAGTGTTTGGCTAAAGTTGGCTATGCGTAACTCTTTTTGAGGTGGGAGAATATAAATCTCTATAAATACAGAAATAGATCTATGATTTTCTGTGTGATCAGACAAGGAAACAAAGGGACTACAAATCAGTTGCAGATTTGCAGATTTTCTTAGGAGATCCATTCTCTTTTCCAGAGAGTCCTCTTCCTGCTCTCAGACTCAGCAAAAGTTCTCATTTAGGCTGCATTCTTCTATACAATGTCTGCGTACCTGAGCTGTGTGTTTCCTGATTGTGGTTTTCATCTGGACTGTGGGCCAGATGTTTTTCTTTCACTACATCCAAAAGGCTTCTCTTCTGAGGACTTCATAAAGTCAAGAGATATTGAGTTGAGTGTAGAAGGAACCCTGGACGTGTTGCTAACAATGAGCGCTTGAGACAGGTATGCGTGTGCAATAACTAGGTGCAAATATAACAGCAGGGTCCCAGGGTTAACCACCCATGATGTTTAACTAGATCCTCTGTTACTCTTCAGGAATGTGCCTCTCCTGAAATGTCTTCCACATCTCACAATGATCCAGGTCAGTTTCCAGTGGGCCGGCTGCATCCTTCTGTAAAGGTTGATATGCTAACTGCCGATCCTCTGACTGCAATTGTTTGCAGTCAGTGTTGAGACAACACCGCAGGCAGCCATGGTTCTAGAGCTCCAGCTGTGATTGCTCCAGTCATGCACAGAGCTGAGCAGATTCTGTCACTGCAGGTGCCTGCTGCAACTGTCCAGAGGCGTCTCCGTGTGCATGGATCTGCTGCAGTAAGATTTGTATAGACTTTCCTAACTTTTGGCAGGAACAATTCCTATGTTAAGTGCCACTTTGGAAAAAAAAAGTTTTTTTTTTCTTTCTGGTGACGCCCTGTATTTCATTGCTAAATGTTACCTGTGACTGTAGCCGTTCTATAATATCAGATCCTTTTGTGACATTGACTACTTGGCCATATTGTGCCCAACTGTCAGTGAATCCCCTGGAGGAAATTACTCCCACGTTATTGTGCAAATGATGGCGTTACTGCATTGGGCAATACATTCTTTGTCTCTTCATAACTTCTGGTGGTTGCTGGAAGTCCTTGGAATTCCTTGGCTTGTAGCTAAATCACTCTAACTTCTGCCTCTGTCTTCTCGCTTCTGTCTTCCCACTGTATTGTGTCTGTTTGTCTGTGTCTTCACGTGGCCTTATAAGGGCACTAGCCATTGGATGTAAGGCCCACTCTAATCTAGTCTGAACTCATCTTAACTAATTACAACTGCAAAGACCTTATTTCCAAGTAAGTCACATGTTGAGATTCTGGGGGGACATAAATTTTTGAGGAGGACACTAGTCAACGCAGTGTAATTCCAGATCTCTGGACAATGGATCCACTCCTTTTCCAGGCACTCACATCTCTGCTCCCTAACTTGAGTTTTGCAAGAATAAAATCCCACAGAATGCACAGATAATTCACCTAGTCTGAAATTTGGAAGAGTTCAGAATTTTAATGCAGTAACTAACTGGGTTCTGTCCTGGTAATGCTATAATTAGGTTACCTTTATTCCTTTATGAATCATTAACTTTGAAAACTGCTGGTTCAATCTGTGACAACCAGTGATACATCATCTTTAACCAGTCTGCACCTTCATAAAAAAAAAAAATGCTGCTCAAATACTAATTTATTGCTCCGTGACACAAATGATGCATCTCAAACAAACTCGGCCAATTTTAAGGATGATTTCTGGGCTGTTTAAAAAGGCTGCTTTTGCCAGCTTTTGGAAAATGTTGCTTTAGAGATGATTATTTTCTGTTTCAGGACAAATCCATGAATTTGGTCCATTCATCTTAGCCATAGTGAACTCATGCATCTCTTGTCCATAAAACTTGAATATTCGGGTGTCAGAAGTGATTTTTCTGAAGTTAACTTTTCCCATACTTTGAGTTATCAGTTTCTGTCGTGCTGGTGTGCTTTTCAGTGGAGGTTTTATTACATTGTGTTGGCAGCACATTATGTTTTTTACACATGGATTTGATTGAGAAATGAAACTGGAATAAGAATGAGGTAGCAGCAGAATCTGCTGCAAGACTCAACTTTGCTGTTGTCAATCAGCCTGATTGATTAAATATGTTGGTACCCATTTTTATTAAAATGAAATGCTTCTCTTGAAAAAAGGACCATTATGCCAATAGATCATATGACTCTCCTGAAGCGTGTGCCTGAGGAAAAGTCCTCTTGGCAGAGAACAATAACTGTAGATCGCTGGCACCAATAGGAGAGTTCAGATTAGATCTGGCTGGTTTTATAATGGATTTTTTTTTTTTAATGTTTGGAAGATGAGAACCAGCATCTTGGGGGAACTACACTCTGTCCAAGGGTTTGAGTTTGACTGGATTCTCAAACATTGTCCCTTCATCTGCTGATGTCCTATGGTCTACTTGGCTTTAAGGCATCCAGTATGATTCAGACCTTTTTAAAAATAAGAGCAAACATTCCTCTCAACTGATGTTCCATTTCTCTCATTTTATACTCACACCCATTTTTCACTTGCCTCTGTTATAAATCTGAAAAACTGACATCCAAACAGAGATGAGAACAGAGATTCTTGAGAATGAGAGTAGATGGGTTATCCCATTGACTTGGATCAGAATCCAACATTCTTGTCTGCAAAACTCTGAAATTTGGAGGAACTTCAAAGAGGAAGTGAGGAAGGGTTGGATATTAGACCATTACAAACCCAAAGAGATGAAATTAAGGAAATCAGGACTGCTCCCCAGAGGAGGAAATAATGATTTGATTGAGTCTATTCAATTTGACTGTGGGTGATGTTTTTGTCTTGCTGTGGTCACTCAAGTCTCCCCGGCTGGTGCTGAGAATTCCTGGAGCGTTGATGCTCCGTGCTGGCTTGGGTCAGCCTAAATTCCAGGAAGCCTCTTTATTCATGGCCTCCAGGGAACTGTCTCTTGTTGGAATCCGTGTAGGATGATAACCCCAAAAGGCTCATGCATTAGTGTAAAACACAGAGTTTCAGAAGAGAGCTTTTCAGAAAAATAAGTGGGCAATAAGAAAAGAAAAGTCTTTGGAGTAATTCCTTTAACACAGAGAATGCTTCTGCTTCAGGGCTTGTGTCAAGACTCATCTTGCAGGATTGAGATATTTTCAGCTGTATCCAATTTAGGGCTCGGCTTTTCCTTTCAGAGGGATTGCTCCTGAAACAATCTTTCTCACTGGTCTCCCCGCCCCCATCCTCTAAAGCTTGTTTGTAGATTTGGGGATTGCTAACAGATTTTAAGAAGAACAAGAAATCTCTGAAATACTGCATAGCTCAAAGCCCCAAACAGGGACACTTGAGAACTTGCCTTTAAAAGAATTTTTTTTTTTTTTTTTTTTTTGTCAAGGGGTGGTCTCCAGCTGTCAGTCAGCTTTCTTCTCCAGATTCAGCCATCAGGGATGAGGATCCCACAGAGATTTGCAGATTTAAGCTTGGAACTTCCTGTAGGCTCCATAGACCTTCTTTAAGGGTATGACCTTCTCTTTCTATTTGATTTCTTTCTTAGCATGTTGGATCTTGTCAATGCCAGATCCATGAACAGAGGCCACCAGGTAGATGTCAAGAGTAGAATATCCAATAAATTATTGGGAAATAAACAGTCATCCTGCTTGTCCAGCCAAGAGCCTGCAGTTTTGCCATTGCGAGAGGTCGGGAATGGACAGGGTAATTAGTAAGAGTACACATGTTGGGGGTCAGGCCGAAAAGCAAACCAAATTTCGGAATTCCTAGAAGGCACAAAAGTGAAATCCACATAACATCAACCCAACATTCAGAGACAAAGTCGAGTAATTGAGAATATGATTGTCAGTCCGACCTCTAATCCAGACATAAATCCATTATCTATACTTTTGGGCAGATGGTTTAATCTTTCTGTATATGACTTTCCTCATCTGTAAAGTAGGAGCTTAAGTGACTTTCTTATAGAGTTCTTGGGTAGATACAATAAAATAATGTTAACTGAATCTCTTGCCTGACACAACAGTAAATGCTTAATATGTTGGAGTGATTTTGCTTTCCAGTTTCTAATGTGGTCCCTTCAGAGGCAGAGCAGGCATGAGTCGGAGAGGGTCTGAGCCCCCAAAGCAGGTGCAGAAGGGACCAGACTGGGAGTGGAACATGATAAGGAAGAGGTGGTCCGCGGGGACATGGCTCTGGGCGGGCCCATGCTCTTATAGCAGAACACTGAGCGCATTTGCCCTCGCTGTCCTTTATCCCTTCCTCAATTTCTGGTCGTTTTAAAGAAGTTTCAGCTGCCCTGATTTTGTTGTTATTATGGTGTCCTTTAGTTAATATGTGGTTAAGGTATAACGAACTTAGAGAAAAGTACAAAATCATAAGCAGACAGCTCAGTGAATTCTCACAGCCTGAGCACACTCATGTAAGAAACTTAAGGTCAGAACAGTTCTAGAGATCCCACAGCCGCCTTCTTGCTCCTTTCCAGTCACTATTCCTGCCCCACAGGGAGCCATTATTCTGACTTTTATCAGTAGACATCAGTTTTGTCCATTTTTGGACTGTATATAAATGCAATCATATACTATGTGCTCTTTTATATATGGCTTCTTTAGTGTAGTATTTGTTTGCCAGATCAACCGACCCATATGGTGGCTTGGATTTGGACTTCATTTTGAATACATGTCTGTAGCATTTTGTGGTGTGTATGTGTGTCCCTGTTCATTCCGTGTTGGTGGGTATTTGGAACGACCCCAATTTAGGGGGATACTGGATAGTGTTTCTCTGAGCATTCTTGGACATGTCTTTTGTTGAACCTGTGCACTCGTTTCTCTTGAGTTTATCTCTAAGGATGGAATTACTGGGTCAGCTACCAAATAGTTTTCCAAAGTGGTCACATCAATTTACTCTCCCTAGTAATGTATGTAAGTTCTGGCTGCTCCACATCTTCCCCATCTCTTGGTCTTATCTCTTTGTCATTTTAACTTTTCTGGTGGGTCTAGTGTACTGCACTGTGGGTTCAAATTTTCATTTCCCTGGTGATAAACGCAGCTGGGCATCTTTTTTGATTGGAAATCTGTGACTTGGAGAAGCTAGAAGTTCTCTTCAAAGACATACAACTAATAGGTGATTCTAAATGACGGGTCTCATGACACTCTGTGTCAACCCTGCTTCTCCAAACTAAGGTGTAGATTTAGGCAGCAGTGATCAGAACAGGGAGGCAAGACTGAAGCATCTTGAGTAGTATATTCTGTTCTGGGCACTCCACTCGAAGAAGGATGAAGATGAATGAGGGTATGTTTAGAGGAGAGTGACCAGGTCAGCAATCAGACCAGTAAGGGGAACAGTAAGAATAACTGGGATTGTTCGACCTATAGGGAGAAGTCAAAGGGGAATGGAAAAACTGCTATTTAATTTATGGAAACACACACACACACACACACACATACACACCCCTTGTAAACCACGCATTTATAAAACAAGCTAATTAGTGTTGGAACCGGCAAGCAACCAAACAAAAAGAGACATTTTAAGGGAGGTTCCTATTTTCTCACTGACAGGACACACATTAACTAGACTTAGCAACAGCTGCTCTGGTGGGGAGATAGTTTTCTTTGGGCTGTCAGCAAGTTTTGATTTTTTTCTCTCTCATCCTCCCAGAAAATTCCAGTGTGATAGCACTGTTTCAGTAGTTAGCGAAATAGCTAGTGTAATGCAGAAAGCACCCTCCAGTCCCTTTCTGAGTGGAAGGATGGGGTCACCTCACTTTTCCAACAAGACTATGAACTCTGGATACACTACCATCCTCCCAAATATCACCCCCCCAAATCCTCCCAAATACCATCCCCCAAAATAACAGCCCTAGAAAGACATTTTCTAAAGGTGCATAGATTAGCAGTCCATACATGATTATTGACTGATTAAATTAATACATCCCCAAAAGTCATACACATTCATATTTAGCAGAAAGTGAATGCTCTGCATATATGAAAATGAAAGGAACCACACAAGGGATATTCAAAGTTGGTAGCAGGACTAGAAATGCTTCACACTGCATAAGCCAGGGAAGGTAAGGAGTTAAACTGGCCTCAGAGGATCAAAAGGCCAGATGTGTTGGGATGGATCCAAAAGTTATTCCACAGGATTGGAGTGGGAGAAAGAGAACTATTGCTTGGGAACAGTGAGGGCTGAAGAGCAAGCAGTATGCTATTCAAAATCACGTGTTCAAACACAAGATGCAACAAAAAGTGAAACAGTCCCTATCTGTAAGAAACTCACAGCACACTGATTAGAATACAGTGAGTTAAGTGATCAAATAGGGCCGACATGATGCTTCGTAGGCTTATGTAGAATGGCCACTAATCCCATCTGCCCTTGGTAAGGAAAGTCTTCCTCTAGAGGATCTCCAGGTAGGGAATGTGAGATAAAGTTCACATTCTGGTAGAGGAGGTTACATGTGCATGAGAGAGTATGATAAATTAGGACAGTGGTTCTTAACTATGGCCACATATTAGAGCCACTTGGGGGACTTTAAAAACAACCAATCAACTTCCACTTCTGGCTATGATTCTAGGAGAACATGCCTGTATATGAATATATTTCCCAGTCAAGATAATAAAAGCTCTATAAAAGGAAAAAAGCGAACAGTTCCTTGAAGGCATTGGAGAATAACTGAAGCAGCCAAGCATTGTGGGGCCAAGATCCTAGAAAAAAATCAGGCTCAATATTCTCCGATGCTTTTATTCTCGAAGTATTTGTTGATTTGTAAGCATAATGGGACTGAGAGACTGAGCAGAAAGCAGTGAATCAGAGCTTTTGGCAGTCTCATGGGGCTAACAAGACAAAAATTGGAGTTCATGGCAAAGCAGCTGGAACAAGGAGGACCAAGATCCCAGAGAAAAAAGAACCTCAGAGAAGCGAGTCCAATATTCTGTCTTGCTTTCGCCTTGAGGCATTTGCCAATTTCTAAGTTGCATGGGTCAGCATAGAGACTATAAAGCAATGCAGAACTTTCTGTAGTCTCACAGTGCTGGGGGCCAATTATTGGAGTTCAGGACACAATACAGATGAAGGCCTTATAAACGTTGAATCTTACAATTGAGATCCATATAGGCTATATCCTAAGATTAAGGGAAAATCTAAGAAACATCAGCGCTTACGAAAACCAAAATCAAGTTTTTAGTCATCTCAATTATTACTCAAAGTAGTCTTTTTAATTTAATTACAAGCCAGAAGGAAATTAAAACTCTTGTAGAGGAAGATAACATCACTCAAGACCTGTACAATTTATTATACGTAATGTTCAGCATTCAATTAAAAATCACTCAGCATTCTAGAAGGAGAAACAAGAGAAAGAAACAAACAATAGAAGTAGACCATTACATAATTCAGATATCATTATTTGGCGCAGTTTTTATTGGTAATAAATATGTGCAAAAGTAGACAACAAGAAAGAGAATTTCATCAGAGAACTTGAATCTGTAAACAGGAATTTAAAGGAAATTTACCAAAATGAAAACTACAATAACTGAAATAAAAAGTCAGTAGATGAACTTAAGAGAACAATAGACATATCAAAAGAAATGATTAGAAAAGTTAAATGTAAGCTACCTGAAAATATCAGAATGAAGCACAAAGAGAACAATAGTTGGAAAATGCCCCCCAAAAAGGTGTAAGAGACAAATGGAACATGGTAAACAGTTCTAACAACCTGTAAGTGCAGACTCAGGAACAGAAGAGAAAGAGAATGGGATAAAAGCAATATCTGAGGAGATATTCTGTAAGAAATTTTCAGAACTGATAGAAATCGTCCAGTTGCAAATTTAATAAGTACTATGAACATCAAATGAAGTAAACAGAAATAAACCATACCTAGGAACATCAGAGTCAAACTGCTTAAAATCAAAGATGAAGAGAAAATCTTCAAATGAGGCCATATTAAAAAGGCACATTATCCTCAAGGGAGCAGCGATGAAACTGACATTTAACTTCCCAACAGAAATGCTGGAAGCAAACTAGACAATGGGATGCCATATTTACCATGCTGAAAGAAAGTATCTCCCATGCTAGAATTCTATACCCAGTGAAAATATCCTTCAAAAGGGAAGATAGAATGAAGACATTTTAGACAACCAAAAGTTGAGGGAATTTGCTACCACATGTAAATCAAAAGATATTTATTGTATATAACAGCAGCAACAAAATCATGTCTTTAGGATTCAAAAGAACATAGAGTTAAAATGCATGAATATTACAACATAAATGTAGAAATCAGAGTAAATGTAGTTATAGAGTTCTAAGATTTGCATTATCTGGGAAATAGTAAAAGTATCAGTTTATGACAGATTCTAAGACAGCAGAATCTCTAGGACAATGTTTTCTGAAGTGTGATTCCTGGAACACCTGGAAATTTGATAGAAATGCAGTTTCTTGGGTTTCCTCCTTGACCTGTTGGAGAAGAAAATCTGAGGTGAAGCCCAGGAACCTGAATTTTCAAATGCTTTGCAGGTGGTTCTGATGCATGCTAAGGTTTGAGAATCACTAGTTTAGAATAACTACTGAAAGAAGAATAAAAGAATTTACAACTAATAAGCTAATATTAATAGAGGGGGAGGATGGAATAATAGAAATGATTGATTAGTCTATAAGGAGCCAAGAAAGGGAAAATTATGCACGGAGAAGAAATGGGACAACTAGAAAACAAATAAGGTGAAATACTTTAAAACCAAATGTATCAGTAATTAGTTTAAATATAAATTCATTACACACTCCAGTTAAAAAATAAAAAATGTCTAAATGGATAAAAGTGCAAAAGTCAACAAAATGCTGCTTATATAAAAGATACATGTTAAATGTAAGGGCACAGAGAAATTGAAAGCAAAATGATGAAACAAGATACACAAGAAAACGTTAACCAAAGTAACTGGTCTAGTTATATTAATATCAAACAAAGCAGACTTTAGGAGAAGTGATTCCAGAGAAAAATAGAAATATTTCAAAATGTTAGAAGGGTCAACCTATGAGGAAGTTACAGTAGTTATACACTTAAAATAGCCCCCAAATAAATAAAGCAAAAAATGACAGAAGTAAAGAGAAAATAGGAAATTCTACTAACAAAGTGTGAGATTTTAACATAACTCTCAGAAAATACATGAAATGTCAGTAGAATTACAGAAAATTTAACAACACAATTAACAAACCACCTAAGTGACAATCTATAGAACACTGAAACTTGTAACAGCAGAACACGTTTTCTTTTCAAGTGCTCATAAAGTAATTACCAGAATAAACTGTAGACTGAGTGGTAAAGTAAGTTTCCAAAAACTTCAGAGGATTGGCATCATATATGGAATAGATTCTCTGACTATAATGAAGTATATAAATTAGACCTATGACTCAAAAAAGAAATCAAAATTGACTCCAAAGACCTAAACAAATTCAAATCTAGTGATATACAACTAAGAGACTACATCATGACCAAATGGGGATTATGTCAAGAATGCAAGGTTAGCTTGACTTTAGAGAATCAATCTTTATAACTCACACCGAATTAACAGAATAAAAGAGGAAATATATAATCTCAAGAGGTGCAGAAAAAGTACTTCATAAAAATTAAAACTGTTTATTATTAAAACTCTCAACCAAGTAAGATTAGAAGGGATCTTAGTTTGCAAAGGGTTTGCATTTAAGGCTGAAATATTGAAAGCTTTCCCTTTGACACTGGAAATGAGACAAGTATGTTCACTATTTAGACATTTAGACATATCACAAGTATGTATTTACAATATCCCGAAAGACTATATTGATAAATGTTTAGAACTAAGAACTTAATTCAGCAAAGACACTGGATACAAGGACAATATAAAATTAATTGTGTTTCTGTATACTACTCACAAATAATATAAAAATAAAGTTTTAAAGATGATAAACTTTACAATAGAAAAAAATTACCAAATACCTAGAACTATGTCTGAAGAAACAGGTAGACTTCCACACTTTCAATTGGACAACGTTTTTGAGAGAAATTAAAGAAGACCTAAATGAATAGAAAGATAGACAATGTGGATCAGAAGGCTTAATTTTATAAAGATGTCCATTTTCTCAGAATTGATCTATTGAGTCAACGCAATTCCATTCAAAATCCCATGGCTCTTTTAAAATTGACAAGCTGATTCTTAGCTGTGTGTGACATGCTATGGGAACAAGAGTAGCTAAGAACATCTAGGGGAAGAAGCACAAAGCTGGAAGACTTGCATTATATAAATACTTACTATGAAGTTATATTAATTGTTAGGTGGAATGGGTGCAAAGATAGACAAAGAGACAATGGAACAGAATAAAGAATTCAGATGCAGACCTACACATATATGGTTGTTTGACTTGTAAGTTGCTACTTCAGTGCAATAAAAAGTATAGTCTTGTCAATAACCAGTTCAAGGTTAATTTGATACCCATTTGAAGAGGAAAAAGAATTAACTCCTTCCTTACATCATACACACAAATGTTTTTCATGTGGATTGTAAATCCAACTGTGGAAGGGAAACAATAAATATTCAAAAGAATAACACAGGAGAATATCAACTTAGGTGGCCAATATTTTTAAAATTCTGTATACAATCATAGCAAAAAGATTGAAAATTGGACTTTATTAAAATGATTAAAATTATGAATGAAAAGTCACTAAAAAGAGTGACTAGACAAGCCACAGCATGAGAGGAGGTGTTTATAATACAAGCATCTGCAAAAGAATTAATGTATAGAGTATATAAAGATCTACAAATCAACATGGAAAAACAGACTTCACAAAAGAGGAAATGGACAAAATAAATATATGGAAAGATCTTTAAATGTATTAGTTATCAAGGAAATTAAAAGCACAATGTGATACAACTACACAGACATCAGAGTGTTAAAAATTTTTTTTATTGAAATATAGTTGATTTACAATGTTGTGTTAACTTCAGGTGTACAAAAAAGTGATTCAGTTATACATATGCATATACATATATATCTAGTCTTTTCAGATTCTTTTCTAGTATAGGTTATTACAAGATAATAGAGTTCCCTGTGCTATACAGTAGGTCTTTGATGTTCATCTATTTTATATATAGTAGTGTGTATATGTTAATCCCAAATTCCTAATTTATCTCTCCCCTTTACCCCTCTTGTAACCATAAATTTGTTTTCTATGTCTGTGAGTTTATTTCTGGGTTGTAAACAAGTTCATTTGTATCATTTTTTTTTAGATTCCACATGTAAGTGATATCATATGATATTTTGTCTTTCTCTGTCTGATTTCTCTGTCTGACTTCACTGAATACGATCATCTCTAGGTCCATCCATGTTGCTGCAAATGGTATTATTTCATTCTTTTTCATGACTGAGTAGTATTTCATTGTATATGTATCACGTCTTTTTTAATCCCAGAATGGTTAAAATTTTAATAGAAACTCAAATGCCAAGTTTTGGAGAATGTGGAGCAAATGGAAAATTTGTAGCAGCATTACTCATACATAATATTCCTTGATGGAACCAGCTAAATGCCAAAGAACAACAGAATGGGTAAATAAAAAACAATATATTTACACAGTAGCATCCTATAACATTGGGAATCAGCAAGTTACTTTTACCACAAAAACATGGATGAATCTCACAAATAAATTATTGAGTGAAAGGAGTGAGCTATCAAAGAACACACGCTACATGATTCCATTTATATGTAGTTCAAAAATGGACAAAATTTAATCTATGGTACTAGGAGCAAGAAGGGTTTACCTGGAGAAGGTGGGTAATGACTTGGAGGAGGTGCAAAGGAGATTTCTGGGCTGTGAGCAATATTCTATGGTCTCGATAGGGTGGTAACACAGAAATGTTCACTTTGGGGTTGGCAGATCTGAGCTTGAATTCTGGATTATTGGGAGTATAACCCCGACAAATATCTTAACCTTTCTAAACCCTCAGTTTCTTCATTTGTAAAGCTTAGTTACTAAGACCTAGTAAGGATCAATGAGGTGCTGAAGGTAAAGCTTCTAGCTCAGGGCCTGACCTGAGCTGGATTCTGGACAGATGTTAGTTCCTTTTATCTCACTTGGTATGCACTGCCTGACTCAGCTGGACAGGACGCCACCTCCAGCCCCTCTTCTCCCCTACCTCCCATGTCCATCAGTGAGGCATTCTTTGTGAAAGGACTTATCCTTTAATGGGGTCAGTGGCCATCTCTGCAAGAGGGATGCAGCCAATGGCTATTCAACAGACTAAAGATATCTGACTTGACTGGGAACCAAACCTATAACCTTGACTTTATTGGGCTGGGGTGCAGGCTGTATGTACAGCACCTGTGCCTCAAGTGTGCAGGATCATTTCTAGTTCCAACTCTTCACGGGGAGAGCATGGCCTCTTTGATGTTGATAGATGCCTGTTCCTCTTCTTCATTCTGTCTCTTGGAGTGAGGGATGAAGCGATGATGGAGAGGGTGCTTTATGTATTTGGCTGAATCCCAATTTGCAGGATTGGATTTTACCTCCCTGGATTCTCCCTGCAATTCCTCTTGGATCGAGTGTCCTCGGCTTCCTGTCCTAAACTGCTGGAGGGTGAGTGGTGGGCAGCTGTAAAACATCTGCCACTGCATTCCACCTTCATTAGAGAGGTGGGCAAAGTGATATATGTGTGAATTCTTCCAACAGTGTGTGTCTGTGTGCACTTGTATGAAATTTCTTTTTTAAGGCCTTTCTTGGAGTTTTGGGGATGAAAGGCAGCATGGAGTTGGCGCTATCATGATTACAGTGAGACCTTCGTTTTGCTTGGGCAGATATAATGTTTCCCAGGCATAAAACTTTTTTTTTTTTCATTTAAAGAGGCAGCCTAGAGCACATTTCAACTTGAAAGATTTTCCTTTCTGGATGGTGGTTTTCTCCTCCGAGTCCTTGTGAAAATGTGGCCACATTTTTTATTGGAATGGTTGACTTCTTAGAAAAGAGCATATAGAGTTCTCATAAAGATTTAACTTTTATGGGTTCTCTAATTATTTCCGGAAAAAGAGATCACTGCTCAAACTGTGACTCTGTGGGGTGTGAAACCCTGGTGGGATGGCTGAGGCCAGAACCAAAGGTGCTGAGTTCCCACTGGGTGGTGATGTTGGTGGTGGTGCAAACTGTGGATGGAGCTCAGGGCCAGAGGAAGACTGTCTCCCATAGAGTCGGTTTGAATCCATCTCTTCTTAGTTGTGTGTCCTTGGGTACTTAATCTCATCCCTGAAACCAGGAGTGCAGTCCCTGCACTAGGGATTAAATGAGATAGTGTCCATCAGTGGTTCTCCCCTGGGACCACTTTGCCCCCCAGGGGACATGCTTGGCTGTCGCAGCTGAAGAGGGTGTGTGAGTGCTGCTGGCATCTGGTGGACAGAGGCCAGGGTGCTGCTAGATATCCTACAATGCACAGGATAACCATCCCCCCCACCAAAAAAAAAATAAATAAAACAAAGAACTAATAACCCCAGAATGCAAATAGTGCCGAGGTTAGGAGACCCTGGTAAACATGACCACTTGGGCACAGCTTCCCTCTCTCTCCTCTTTCCTTTACGATACAATTTCCTCCCCAAACATTCTCCCTGCTGAGGCCCTCCTTGGGATTTTAGATGTTTCCTTGGCTGGTTTTCTCTCCCATTCTTCACAGTGGTGGTTTTGGAGATCTTCACGTCTGTCAAACCTCATGTGCCACCAACTCTTCCCTCTTACTCTTAGCAGATGACAGGCTGACAGAGAAAAGAGACATTGATGAGAGTTCATTCAACTTTCTGCTCCCAATCCCACTGACCTACCTTATCTGGCTGAGGCAGATGCTACTGTTTCCAATCAAAAGCCACCCATTGCTTCTCTGCCTCTGGCATCTTAATTTCCTTTGGGTGCGAGGTGGAGGTGGCTTCATCCCAGAGAAGTGAGCTTAGCCTTAGTCTAGGAATGCTTCTTTAACCCCAATTTTAGATAATGTGATAGATCAAGAAGTCTTCTAGAGGCCTTCTGGAAAGTATTTTTTCTCTCATTTAAGAGGGAGCTATATGAGGAAAAACTCTCTACCCTGTGCCAACTCATGCTTCCTGACTATGAATTGGTCATCAAAGGAGTGATCTTAAGAGCTGCTGCAGCCATCTTGTAACCATGAGGCAAATGTAAAGCAAATCACAGGGTTGTCATTTCTGAACTCCGCCAACACTGAGCTGCTTAACTTATAGTAGCCAAAAGCTACCCCCTGACTTTGAAATCTGTGTTCAAGTCACCATCTTAGAGGATTTGAGCCTGAAAGAGTTTCTAACAGATATGACATCTTTGTTCATTCTTGTTCCAGTGAAATGCCTCCTGGATACTGTCTTCCTCCATTTCCCTCAGGATTCTCCTCTATCATTGTTTCTTCTCTCTCTTCTATACATTTTTAACTTTTTCTTCCTATTGGCTTCGTATGAGTATTAAAACATGCCCAAGGCTCTCCCACCTTAAAAAACAACATCATTTCAAAAACTCTTCCCAGGCTCATCCCCTTCCAGGTACTTTCCTATCTTTCATCTTGACTCTTACAGTAAACTTCTGGTACGTTTTGCCTGTACTTGCTATCTCCTCCTCCGCACCTCCCACTCACCTTTCAACATTGGCAATCTGGATTCCCCTGGAACTTGCCCAAGTCGCCAAGACTTTCACTGCCCTATCCAGTAAATACTTCTCAAATCTTATCCCATGTGGCAACACCCTCTCTTTCCTTGGCTTCTGCAACATTTTGTTCTCTGTGTGATCTCCTCCTACCTCTCCAGCTGACTTTCAGTCTCTTATGTTGAGTCCCTTTCTCCTGCCCACACCTTGGAGGGCTCTCTGCCAGGTCCTCTCTCTTCTTCTTTACTCCTACTCTCTGGAAAATCTCATCGACAGCCCAGCAGGCATTTATCTTCCATATACTCCTAAACTGCTACCTGTAGTCCAGAATTTTCCTGATCTGAAATCCACATATTCATCTGCTTTTGCCCAATTGCACTTGGATACCCCCCAAGAACCTCAGTCTTGCCATATCCCACGTTAATTTCAACATCTTTCCTCAAAACCTCCTATCAGGTATCAGTCAGTGGTGGCACATTTTCCTAGATGCCTAAGTCAGAAGATCAGAAGTCAGATACCTGGGAACCACTGTTCACTTCTTCCTTTCCTCACCTTTACTCCAATTTTTCGTGAATGCTTTGAGTCATGTTCTCTAAAATCTTCTTGTTTTCTCTGGTCCCTATATTCTCTTCATTCATTAATTTCCTACAACTCTTTCCTCATTTATCTCCCTATGTCTATCTTGCCCTGTTCCAACCCATTCTGCTTTCAAAAATGCAAATCTGATCAGGAGTGGCATCTCCTGCTTAAATTTCTTCCCTGGCTCATATGATATGGACCAAGCTCATTACTGTGATTTATGAGATTCTGTCTTCTGGTCGTATCTTCCCTTGTACTCTCTGAGAGGGTATAGGTGTCAGCCTCAATTGTCCCAGACTCTTCCATTCCACCTCCTCTGCCCCATCCCACCCCAGCCTGGACAATTCTACTTGTCTCTGAAAGCTGAGATGTCACCTGCCTTGAACAAGTCCTCCTCACTCACCTGCCTGGATTAAAAGCCACTCTCATGTCTCCCTCCCACCTTGGAGCATTGAATCCACTGAATTCAAATCCTTTTTTTATGTGTCTGTATCCCTGCAAGCTTCATGAGGCCAGTCTTTGTGTCTAACTTACTTACCATTTGTAGATGTTCATTGAATATCTGTGGAGTGACAAGAATAACAGGATGAACGAGCAATTATGGACATGTCAAGAGCCCCCCATCACACCATGCAGATAATGTCTCCCTCTGCCAGTGGCAGACACCCTCCCTCCTTCTTCATGTCTCTTTTCTGTGTCCTACTTTCAACCCAACACCTTCTAAAGTCCACAGGCAGTTTCTGCCCACCTTCACCTATGTAACCTTTTCAAATTTCGTTTAATCCCTAGGACAGTTGTCAGGCGGCATTATTACTTTCATTGTAGAGACAAAGTTCAGAGAGGTGAAGTAAACTTCCTGAGATCACACAGCTGAGAAGTAGCAAAGCCAGGATTCAAATGTTTGTCCTTCAAGCCCTGTGCTCCTCCCACCACAATAATGAATGTTTTATAGAGGTGTGTTGTGTATGTGAATTCGTTGTATATGAACACTCATGTCTCAGCACTACCTCGAGTTGAGTTCTGTGGTTGAGACAACAGCATCGATCTTTTCTTAACCAGGATGTTCTCAGGAAATGCTTGCTGGTAGGTAACTGACAATTCCAACTTAGACTGCGTGCAGTTTCCGGGCAGAGGGTTAGGAAAGAGGAGGGTTCTTTGGGGCTGATTCCAGGACTTCACCCTTCATCCCTGCAAGAGGAAAGGTTGTTTCTAACGTCAAACTCCATCGCTAGCACAAAATGGGAGCATAATAAATGTTCCTTCTCTTCCCTCTGGCCCATAATAACTTCAGTGAAATCTCTCTAGGGACCTCGGAGGGGCCTGGTTTCCTGAAGTGTGCGTGGCTTGGAAAGTTTGTGTTTTGAAGCTTTGGTCATGATTAGGCGCTTTGTAAATGGAGCTCTAGGGCTGTTAAACATGGCAAATTATAGCCCTGTTAGTGCCCAGGGGGTCCTAGAGGAGAAAAATCTCTAGCATGCATTTGGACTCCACAAGACCCCCTTGAGAAATTTGATACTACCTCATCTCTCATCGCTGTCTTTCAAGAAAAAGCCACAGTTCACCTCCCTTTTGGTCTTCATTTGTCCCTTTATTTATTCACCAAATATATATATTTAAAAAGCAAATGCAAGCTTTGCATTATCCACTGGGAATGCCGATCATAAATGATTACAATGACTGAGCAGATTCTGGGGGTGGAGTGTTAGGAAAGGCTGTCTCGGGGAAGTGATGACCTAATGAGATCAGGAAGATACGAAGGCATTACCCAGGTGTGGTGTGGGAAGCAGTGTGGCAGCCACTGGAAGGGGCTGCAGGAGAAACTCAAGCCTTGGTCCCTGCCTTTTGGTCACTTTAAGTTAAAAGGTCAAGGCAGCGTCCTCTGATATGGTTAAGAAACACTGACAAGTAGTACCTATTAAGTGTCCAAATGGGTGAAGTAGATTTTTAATGCTAAAGAATTCCTATGGGGTGAGGTCATTGGATTTAAGCAGCCTGGGAAACTGGAGAGATTTCAGTTCAATGAAGAGGAGAAGGCTCAGGATGAGAACCTCACCACCTAAGGCTACCTCCTGAGGAAGTGAGTTCCCCATCAATGGAGGTATTCAAGCTGGTCCAGGGGGCCACGTACAGATAAGGTTGGTGGTCAGGGGAGGTGGCAGAATTCTTACACAGAGGAGAGAAGTGTGTTCTGAAACTTCAGTTGTTCAAATATCTCTCTCTTTCTTTTTGTTGTACCTCAACCCCAACTGTGCTATTATTTATTTAGTCACTGTTTTAATTCATGAGATATATGTTAAAAAGAAGCCAATGCAAACCTGCATTTATGGTGTAAGTTATCGCTAACATTTTAATATTTATTAAGCAAAAGTAGCAAGATGTAAAAGAGCACGATGGATCCCATCATTTGTGTAAGAGGAGATATATATGTGAAAAGGTTTTATATATTTAAATATATTTGTCACCTATTGCTAGAAAGTTTAAAATGATAAAATAGCTGGTAATGCTTATTGCCTCTGGAATGGGATGCTGACAGGTCAGAGCACATATTACCTACTCAAAAAAAATTAAAGAATGTGAAACATTTAAAAAAATCAGCATCAGTCATGTGTTGTATTATATTTCATATATTAGAATGTATGGCATAGGTCCACAGAAGGGAGATTTGAGAAGCAAACATCATGAGGTTGCCTTTCCTTGTTTTCCCATATTTTCTAACATTTCTCCAGGGAACATAGACATGATTATTTGTTTGTTTATTTATTTTAAAAAAAATTTAAAAATTGAAGTATAGTCAGTTTACAATGTTGTATCAATTTCTGGTGTACAGCACAATGCTTCAGTCATACATGAATATACGTATATTCATTTTCATAGTCTTTTATTTTAATATTGTGTTAAATGGCACTGCTGGATAATGCAGAATAAAGCAGGTAAGTGTAAGAGGTGGGAGGGCTTAGCAAGAGCTCCGCACAGACGTGGGGAGCAGAGATGGGAAGAACCCTGACCTTGAGGGACCTTTGTGAACCAAGAGGGAGTTTTAGCCTGATTGGAAAAGGTTGGACCAGGGATTGGGGGTGGGGGATCCAAGCCTGGGATCAGAGTCTGACCTCGATGTCCTACAATGGGGCTGGAGGGGTGGTGAATGGCTTTGGCTGGAGAAGAGTCCTGGAGGCTGAAAGCGGGCAGCACCTGTGGAAAGACAATGGGGAGTGCCAGGGGAGGCACAGGGGGAGTCAAGCCTGAGGCAAGATCGTGGCCACAGGGAGCCACGTGGTTTCCACGGCAGTTGCATGGTTCTAAGAGGCACTTTTCAGCTTGCAATTATAGGCACAACCTTAAAAGCTGGACATGGCAGCCTTGGCTGGGTTGCAGGAGGGGTGCTAGATGGGGGGAGGGAAGGCTTGGGGGTACCCAGAAGTGAGAGTTGAGACTGGGAAGGGGGGCAGGCCGGGGCTTACGAAGGGTCCTGCACTGGGGTGAGCTGGCACCTAGATGATGAGGGGGGCAGGTGGCCAGTCTGGGAAGATCTGTGTCCCCACTGCAGAGGTGGCAGGAGCTGTCCCCCTGATGTGGAGTGTGACCACGGTGTGCCTGCTGATCAGCACCAGGCAGATGGAGCCACCGTGTAGTTGGCATATGGTTCAGTCACTCCTGTTCCAGTGGGGGCAGGCGTCCCACACTTTAGGAAGCACTGGCTGGGTGGGAGGTGGGACTGGAGGACCTCAGAGGTCATAGAACACCAGTAGGTGTATGATTCTAGGCACCTAAGAAAACCTGTAACTAATAGGAGTAGTTGAGGTGGTGAGAGAGCCTGTGATTTCTCAAGATGGAAATGGCAGGAGTGAAAGCGATCTGCGGAAAGCAGGGCAGCTCCTAAAGCTTGATTTGGTGACTAAATGCACGATGCCCTGATAGGAAGGGCCGTGGGTGGCCGAGCCGAAGACAACACAGTCACCCATCCCTTTTTCTAGTGGTTGATGGATGGAAGGGGTCCCACTTCCGTGGGATTTAATAAAACCAACTTGGCCTTGCACCCTGACCCAGACTACTGAAAATTCCAGTAAATATAAGGCATCTCTCTCAGATGGCCTTTCAAGTCTCCTTGCACATGAAGTTAAAGCCTCTTAGAATCCTTAAATCTGAGGCTCTAAAAACATCCTTTCCCATAGTTCTGAAACCTAACACTGTGTTCCTCTCTCTGGGATTCCATCAGAGACGGCTGTTTTTACTCTCCTTTCAGGCGAGGCAACAGGAAAACACATTTCCTTTTTTTCCTAATTTCCTTTAGAAGAAAATGACATTTGCCTATACAGTTCTATTTTTTTCCCCTTTTGGTTTTTAATTATAAAAAGCTTCTAGCAGCTGATTTATTATATAGGGAACAAATTGTGTCTTTGAGACCCACTGCACTGTAATTACTTGAGTTAGCACTGCAGATATCTACGCAGGGGCCAGCAGTCAATTTTGACTCCGAATAGGTAATACACGGACTGCTATTAAGTTTAATGTAGATTAATGTGAGTTGCTTCCCTTTGCACGTATGTGTGCAGGTACCAATAATTAAGATTAATTTCCACTAGGTAGAATGGCCTTCACTGTGCACAGTGCCAGAAAATGCTTCTTTAATAGCTGTTAATTGGATATATTTGCTTTGATGGTGAAATCCTGATTAGTCTTGTTACCCTGAAAACTCCTCTCCTTGCTCCCCCCACCCCTGCCCACTCTTCAGGAGAAAAATAAATTGACGGTAGTGGAATCAGAGCTTTGGAGGTGATGAGCTCTTCCGCGCCCTCTTACTCAAATCCATCCCACTCACTGCATTTTCGAGGGACGCAGCCCTCGCTGCTTCTACTGACTGAGTGCCTACTCGGTGCTTTATGTCCAGGTTCGTTCCCAGTGGTGACACCGTGAGATGGAAATGATGCCCCTGTTTCTACAGATGAGGAACTGGAGGTTCAGCCAAGTTAAGGCATTTACTCTTTAAGACCACAAGCTAGAAAGGCATTGCAGGCGGGTCATTTTCTGAGTAAATACATAAGGATTTTAAACATTGCCAAGATGGGCGGTTATCTGATTGGCAGTGTTGTTCTTTCTCATTTTCCTGATCCTCTGAAGGTCGTAGCTCCCTCACCTTCTCTGTGTCTCCCTGAACTATTATCTCCTCTCCTCCCCGTACGGAATGGTTCAAGGCCAGTGAGAGACAGAGAGAGAGAGAAAAAGCAAGCCCTCAGAGCTGGTCAGAAGCACCAGCATAGAGTCCATTTATTTCTTCAAAAGGTCTCAAAGCTGGTACATGTCAGGCAAAGTTGTGACACGGTAACAGCTCTAGAAAGATGCTCCGCTTCTTAGCACGAATGACTCTCCCCATTCCTGTTCCACAATGGGAGCTCCCTTCCTTGTATTTTCATGTTTTTTTTTGTTTTTTTTTTTTTTTTTTTTTTTTTGCGTAGCATAGGCACTCTAATAAAAAGCAAAGGTTCCTGGCAACAGGAGCCCATAACCAGCTTCTGCAGGCTACCTCTGCTGAAGACGGAACTTGGCTGAGGGAACCGCAAGAGGAGGAGAAAAGGCACCAAGATGAACTCTGCTTTTTCTCTATTTTGCTCCAGGAATTTGGAGGCTCCCGAAGCCCTGAGGTGTGATCTGGGGGATCAGAGAGCAGGATGAGTTGGGATACCCCAGCTTGCTGCTCTCCTGCGGCTCCGTGGAAGGACTTTGCTGCCTGGGACAGTTGAAGTGGAATCTTGCCTCTGCCACCAGTGACCTGTGTGAACTTGGTCAGCTTCCTTAATGAGCTGATGACCAATTGAACCTCAGTCTCCTTTCCTCTGACACCACCAGATTCCCAGGTTTTCTCCATCTCTCAGAGAGGAAGTGATAACGTCTGTGTGAAGTATTGCACTTCACGCAGGAGAGGCACGTTCAATGACTATCACTTCCTTTCCCATTTCTAAGGACCGTGGCCCCACTGATGAGTGTAAGAGGAAGCAAGAACCTCATGGAAGTTTTTTCCTGGGAAAGCTGAATATACACTGACATCACTGGACAGAAACAAAAATTCTCTCTGCGTCTCTTTGGAAGGAAATCATTCAAATCCTTCCTCATCTGTAAAATGAGGAAGTTGGACTCTGTCGGTGGAGTGCCACCGGCGTTTTGAATGGGCAGTTTGCCAGCGTGTGCGACTGTCTCATAGATAAGAGCGCGTGTAGCATAGCTGTCCTGCCTGCTAATGGCCCACAGCACCCGCAGCCTTTGCAACAGCTCACTGTCACACTCTGAGTGGCCCCCGGGGACACTGTGCTCTATTCTGGTTGAGGACCCCTCGTGGGGTTCCCAGTTCTAGCAGTCCTCATGGATCCCTGCCGCCCTTTCCCCAGAGCATGGGGCACCATGAGTCAGGCTTCCTGCCTGCAAACAGCCTCTGCGATCGAGGCTCTGCTGGGAGGCCCACAGTCCCTTGTCAGGCCCAGGCTTCCAGGACTGGTCCAGCAGGCCACCATCCTTCCTCACCGCTGGTGGCCGATTTCAGCCTGGCTCCCGCATCCTCACCTGGCACGTGCTGGCCGAGGAGCTGCATGGTTGGGAAGAAGTGACGCATCTTGGCTTCTCCTTGGTGTTCTGTCCGCACGTGGCTCCAGGTTGAAAGGTGCAATTTAAGTCTTGTGTCCCATCTACCCAAGGTCAGGCCCCTATGACCAGGAGTTGAAAGTAAAATTAGAAAAAATCATTACTGACGTTTAGATGTCAGGACACGATTTCAGGGACAGGAGACGCTGCATTCAGAGGTCTGCAGACAGACTAAGAACCTGGTGCAATATTGGCACTTCGTGATGTTAATAATTGGGACGTGACACTTTAGCGAGGAGTGGGACTTGGAGGAGTGGGACTTGAGTGGGGCCTGCAAGATTAACCTCAGTAATGCAGGTAATCATTAACTGGGCAACCTACCTGGCCGAGTAAAGCACTGGGGGCTTAGATGATGGTCGCTCTGGCTTGAATGACCTGAACAGACCAGGAGGGTTCAGCATGGCTTTCTGAAGAATGCACGGTGTAGAATCCTTGAATTTAATTCTGTGATTTTGGAGTGTGCAAATGGTGGGAAGAACGGACAGCAAGTGACATGCCCTGAGGCCCTGGCAGGGATGTAGCCTGCCCACCTGGGACTTATGCCGTGGTCTGCAATCATCGGGGGAGGCGGGCAATAGACGCTTCAAGAGCTACTAAGGTTGACGTTGCTGTCAGGACTGCGGTTTATTGCATTCCATTACCAAGGGGTATTGTTCAGACCCATTCCTGCTTTGACTGGGATGTTTGAGATGAGGAGATGGGTGGATGGGAGGACAGACGAATGGTGGGAAAGTGGATGGAAGGAAGGAAGTATAAAATTGGAGTGTTTTGTGCAGTACTGGGCTTCATACTTCAAAAAGGAGCTGTGAAACAGAGAAAAGCAGAGAGTGAAAACAATCAAGAAAGATTCATAAAAGAAAAAGGAAAAAACAAAAAACAAAAAACAAAACAAACCTCTTCACTCCACCCTGTATGAGCTGGGATGTGCTCAGAGCTAACATTGAAGGATGTGCGTAATGCCAGCTCTGGCACAGCCACAAACCTCTTGGATTTCAGTCCGAAAATCAAAATGCTTCAAGAAGGTAGTTTTAACACAAATTAAAAGGAACATTTCTTTTCATTCTATTAAATTATTATACGGAACATGAGGTAGTTATGGGTCGGAATTATTACTGGGACTAATGGATGAGATTCACACGGAGGCAGGTTTAGCAGGAAATTTATCATTAAAAGACTGTCCAGTGATGAGGTGGACTTGGTGGTGACTTCTTGAACTCCTGGTCATCGATAATGAATTGTTAGGCAGGCAGTGAAAGTGATTCCTGCATTGGGTCAACGTTGGGCCAAAGACCTCTCAATTCTCGTTTTAATTCCCAGGTTTTATGTTTCTAGAATCAAGAAGGACTTAGATAAATTCTTATGTGGCTGATCCCATTATAAGTCCTTACTGGAGGCTGAAAGACAGTATAATACAGATTTCTGGAGTAGTGTCAAGGGGGAAGAATGGGGAGAAGAACGGGGTAAAAGGATGCTCACTAACATGTCCTGTGCGAGGACTTGTGCTGAGGTTTACATGGTCTCGTTCAGTCCTCACAGTCACCCTGTGACTTGGGTGTGATTGGCATCACTCTTACAGATGAGGAAACAGATGCTCAGAGAGGCGAAGTAACTTATCTGAGGGGACACGGTCAGTTAGCAGCACAGATGGGGCTTTTGCCAAGCCTTTTTGAAGCCGAAGTCCAAGCTCCCTCTGCCATGCCACACGCCTCTGGAAAGTGCCCTTGTCTGGAAATTCCCTGGGTGCTGCTGTCCACGTAGCTCTGGCCAGGTGGTCCTTGGGTCGTAAGTGATGCGACCTGCCTTACCTTCTGCTGTCGTGACCTTGAGGCAGGAGGGCACATGGTTAGCGTGCTGAGCTGTTCGAGGTGTTCCCTCGCTGCTGCACTGCAGAATAGGTACCCCCTCTACCAACCGTCCCCTCAACAAATATATCACCTAAAAGTTATAATTGGGTAACATCCTATTGCTTATAAATTTTTGATATCTTATTTTGACTTGGAAGTCAGGAAACCAGTTTCCTGTCCCTGGGCCAGCTTTTATTCTTTCTGAGACCCAGTTACTTTATTTTAAAAGGAAAAGAAAGAAGAAAAAGCTAAATTATCTCTAAAGTTTTAAAAATTATACACATATTTATTATGTAATATAGAATTACACACGAATTATATATCTATATATGTATATATTCAAATACACATACTTCTATTAATGATTAATATTTAAATCAACATCTGCTTATCTATACTAAGATCAGCTACAGTGATAAAATTATCCAATAATCCAAAGATAGAAAATAGTTTAATAGC
The DNA here is from genome assembly GCF_048564905.1 of Vicugna pacos. NCBI lineage: Eukaryota > Metazoa > Chordata > Mammalia > Artiodactyla > Camelidae > Vicugna > Vicugna pacos. The sequence continues at coordinate 10,523,477 of NC_132991.1, read as the reverse complement.
AACTGTTTGACATTATTTAGAGATCTGGCTACAGTTTTGCTTAAAATAGTGATAAAATGAAATTTTACTTCCTAATAGCACCCTGACTGGGTGGTACAATCCTAGGAGGTTTGAAGGAAATTCCCTCGAGTTGGAACAAAATCATGTGCAAAGTATGGCCACCAGGCACTAGTGGCCCACAGTCACGTGGGCTCTGGGGTCAGACAGGCCCGGGTCTGGGTCCTGACTCTCTCACATTCCTGGGCTGGAGTCATCTCAGGCAGGATATTTAACTTCTCTGAGCCTCAGTTTCCTCACTGGGAAATGGGGAGAATAGGACCTGTCTTGTAGGATGGTTGGGGACGAGACTTGTGCACAACCGTGCTCCGCAGAGGGCTGCTGTCATTGTCATGCAGGTCATTACGTTTGTCCATAGCAAGGAATCAGGGGCGTGGTCAGAGTCTCGTCTCTTGCGGGGTTACAGAGGAACCCTTGCCAATCATTTGAGGAAGAGGCAGATCATCTTGACAGTAGAAACGAAGGTCTCAGCCTCTGGAAAAGCCATGTCCATTGCTTTTAGCCATTCCAAGGAGGGTCCAGGGCTTCCCCTGCCTCTGGAAATTAGCCCCCAGTCACCAGCTCCATCCATCTCTTCCTGCCCTGTTCCCAGAGTGCCCTGGAGACCAGCGCTCCAGCCAGGAGGGGGTTAAAACCAACATTTGCAGATAAAGAGGTAAACATATTTACATTCCTCTCTTCACACTTCATGCATATGTCATGCAGTGAATAGTTTTAGAGGTCTGTTTGCACTATCTCTCCAGAATTTTTACAGTCTGGAGGACACAAAATCTCTATAAAGTGACTTATTGAAATAGAAGCAGATTGGTAAAACCGTTTCCCTCTTATGAACTGTGAAGAATGATCCTCTAAATGAAATCAGGAAGGAACTGGACAGAATCTTGTTTAATGGTCTGACAAAATGAATCACAACGATTCCAGACATCCATCACTGCTAAAAGGGAACCACAAATGATCTGTGAACCACTATATATTGATTACCCATGTAGTACAAGTGTCGGATTTAATGTTCACACACCATAGAGAGGCGGCAGGGACAGATGGTGCCTTAACTCTTCTTTGATAGATTTTAATGGTGAAATATTGATTTCTATCTGGCCAAGGCCTGCTGTTAGGGGCCAAAGTCATTTGTTGGGTATTGCCGGACACCCAGTCGGCCCGGCGTAATCAATCATTTTTGGCAAGGCAGGTGAAAATTCAGAGGGAAGCACCTTGGAACCCAAACTGGTGTGTGATGTGTCTGAATCCAGCCACCTAGAGAAAGAGAAAGAGCAAGCGAGAAAGAGAGGGATGGGAGAGAGAGAGAGATGAGAGAGAGGAGTCTTGGAAATGGTGCTTGTAAAGAATTATTAATGATAAGACATGTTTACTGAGGAGAGTCGCAGCGAATCAGAGCTGACATGAAATAGTCTGGGAGCCTCGTGGAGAAAATGAGCCTCTTGCTAAGAGGGACTATATTTTATTTAAACATCCTTCTAAGGCTGAGAACTCAGGTAATCTGTTGTGTTACAAGCCACTGGCTGTTCTTGCCATCCAGAGAGATAACACTGAGACGCTAATAGGAACACATCAATCACAATCAGGCTGCAATTCCAGTGGTGTCTCTCCTCCCAGCTCCTCTTTAAGCTCCTTAATATCGGTGATAACATAGTTCGGGGGCTGCTGAGAGGGGCTCTCCCCTCTGAGGGTCATATTCATAAAGTGAAGAGCCTGCCAAGTCAGCACCCAGGGAAACTGATTCATGACGGGGACTTCGGCACAGGGAGGGAGGGAGGAGCATGGAGGACCCCCGAGGGCTGGAACCCAACAGGAGAATTTTCTGTCATCTGTTGCCCCCATCCCTAGTTTTATGATGTCGCTCCTACATCCTTCCTAAGAAGGGTGTGAGTATGTGTGTTACGTGTAATTATCAAGTAACAAGACTCATTCTCTCAGGCAGCTTCTAAATATGGTCTAGAAGGCAGTCCCCACATGGTGCATGCCACGTTTTAAGTGATGGCAACCTCCTGGAAATGGGTGTATGGCTTCCTGAGGAAAACCTGGGCGGGGGACATGTGAGGTGGGTGGGGGCAGGGGGATGTCTGCAGAGTTTCCGCAGCTTTGTGCCGGTCTCTAACCTATCGCCTGCGAGGTCGAGCAGCTGGTTTGTCTTTCCCAGAGGCTACGAGCTCCTAGGGGTGGCAGGTGTCTAATTAATTGTTGTATCATCAGTACTAACACACGATCTTGGGAATCACAAGATGTCCAATATGTGATTATGGCTGAATACATAAATGCAGGTGTTTTGTGGTGAAAAGCAGTCAGTCACACTGCTTTGCACCTTTTGAGTGTCCATCTAAATGTATGTATTGGGTATGCAAACATACCCACTCAGGAAGGAATGCACTGACCATATAAAGCCATGTAGCACATTTCATATTTATTGGTGTGATTTCCTTTCTACGAGACAGCATAGGACAGGATGACAGCCTGTACTCTAGAGCCAGACTGCTTGGATTCAAACCCTGGTATCACCACTTCCTAGACGATGACTTTGGACAAATTGCTTCAACTATGTGTGCCTCAGTTACCTCATCTGTGAAATGGGGATGATAGTACATCTATTTCAAGGATTCAATGAGTTAATAGATGCGAAACATTTATAATAGTACCTTGCATACAGTAGGCATAAATGTCTTATATATTTATGTTTCAATGATATATTTAACCATGGCAATATATTCAAAATCTTTAAATAAATGAATATGTATGTATGCATGGAAATGCATCAGCCTTTGGATGGTTGATATTAGGAATTCCAGCCAGTAGTTGCCTCTTTCTCAATGATATAGAAACGCCAATCCTGAGAGCAGTAAGCTGAATTTGGTGATGGTTTGGAAGGGTGGCAGGTATCTTGATTCACTGTAAATTCATATACTCTCTAGCTACTTCATATTGGGGCTTCAGTGAGCCTGTACTTGCCTGAGTGTGTCTCCTAAAATCTGTTCGCAGGGGTGCGTGTCTCTAAGCTGAACAAGCGTATATGTCGGAGCAGACATACAAAGCTCTTCAGGCAAGACAAGGCCAGCTATGCTGACTGCCACAGCTGTGCAACCTGTCCCAGATGTGCGCGCCGCAGGCGGCAGATCCCGTTTAGATTATCTTGCTTACCTAATGATTTTTGCTTCACTGCCTTGCTCGATTGTGTTCACCGGGACGGCAGGCTATTAAAATGTCAAGGCACATTGAATTGTTGTTATCCAGGAGAGAGACCTTTCCAATCAACCTGTGTTCTAGGGGGATTGCATAAACTCCAAGAAGGCGATTGGAGAAAGGCTTTATGGCTTTTTTACATAAGACGGGGGTGATGGGGGCAGCCTGCGAGAGGGCCCTGGGAAGGGGAGGAGACATGGGACACCAGTCTGGGTCTATGGCAGCTGGAGTGTGCTATTGAAAATGCCAGCTCCTCAAACGGGCTGGTGGCTCCTCGCTTTTGCCACCAACAGGGCTGTGCTGTGCGATGTCCTGGTTCAAAGAAGGGAGAGGGGGGAGCTGATTCACAATGGGCTGTGGGGATGGGGCTGAGAGCCTGCAGTGCAGCGAACCAGGCGTGGGGTTCAAGGAGTTACATTATACGGCAGAATAATATACCAAGGGGTTATATCTCTGGTTGGCAGGAAGGGCTGGAGAGAAAAACCGAGGTTTCCCTGTAGCTATGCCTGCCCCAGCTCTGTAGTGGGCCGCGTTCTCTGCTCCACGGGAGGTGGTGGGAGCTGCCGAGGGTGGTGGTGACAGTGCTGACCCATCGACCACAGTGTTACCCACGTGGCATCTCTGGCCCGGTCCCGGCTGCGCCAGCTGGGACAGTCCGGAGACAGTCTTGTTTTCATGCCGTCAAGTCTCATTTGGCCAAGGATTTATTTTCCTTCAGGGAGAAGGGGAGAGAAGGGGCAAAGGACGTTCTCGTAAAGTATCCAGCGATCAGAGCCGCCGAAGTCTCCAAGCGGACACTCAAACTTGCCTGGATTGACTTTTCCCCTTTGTTCACATTTGTTAGCTTTCCCCGGCCACGTTTGTTTCATTTCTGTTTTAGAGGGAGGGCTTTGTTGTCGCTTGGGTCTGGCTCTGCTCGAGCTCCATTGGTCCCTCCCCCTCGTCTGGGGCATCATTGGCTGCACCCGCTCGGTGGCAGCGGGGAGACGCAAGGCGCCCTCATCTTTGCCGGCTTTATCAGCTAGAGTTTCATCTGCGCGCGCGCGCACGGACACACACACGCACACACACACACGCACACACGCATGCGCCCACTCATTCCTCCGCCGGTCTCCCTGCCTCCGTCCCAGTAAGTCTCGCCCGCCCGCCCTCATTCTCAGGTTCCTTGCCCTTCCTCTCCGGCGGTGCCCTCCCGAGCTGTCCACTTCAGTTTAGTTTCCGGTCCCTGGGGCAGCCCATTTCTCTGGCTTAAACCAAATCACACTCACACGTTTCCCGCTTCCCGTCCTGCCGGCTTCTCTCTCACCTGTCTGAACACGTGCAGAGCATCTTTGTAAGGCTGCGGTCTGACCTCCCTGTCCTTGGGTCCTCCTTCCTGAAGGTGGATGATGGGGTCCCGGGAGTGTCTCTGGCCCACCAGGCCTGCTTCGGTCTGTTCCCCCCAGCTCCTCCCTCCTGGCGCACTCCACCCGGAGCCCCTCCTAATGCTCTCTCCTTCCCTCTTCCCAGTGGGGTGAGGTGCCCTGCACTGGAGTTCCCAGCGCCCCTTTATCAAACCCTTAGCTTTGTCACACTTTATTGATATGTCTTGAACCGCTACAAAGTTGGTAGTTCATTCATTAAATCAACTAATATTTATTGAGTATGAACTCTAAGTATTAACTCTGAGAAGTATTGCTGGGATGTAATGGGAGGAAAACCAGATACACATCTCCTCTCCTGGCGTCTAACAAATCCTCTCTGGGTTAGGCACCGTGTGATATTTATTTCTGTAACCCGGGACATACAGGTGCTCAGTAGATTTGAAATGGATGGGTGAACGAGAGAGTCAATCCTCTCCCTGCCCACCTGAGCGACCTCGCCAGTGTTTTCTGATTGCTGTTTCATTATGCAAAACACAAGCTCACTGTGACAAACTAGACGAAAGATTTTACCTTCTCAAATTCCTGTGTATTTATAATCTCCTCGGGTTCTCCGCAGCCACCCTAGGCGGTGGCTTTGGTCCACTTCTAGCGTTCTGTTGTATTAAGGCTCACTGAGTACAAAGCTGAAGGTCAAGTGCCCAAGAGTGATGGAGCCCAGACCAAACCTGACCCTGGGCCCTGCACTCCTGGCCCTGCAGTCTCTACCGGACACACAGGCCTGCATGTCCCCGTCTCTTGTGCCTGCCACGTGTCTCCCAACCAGAATTTCAGGAAAATGGTTGAAGGGGGAGTTGGCTGATACCCAGTTTCCATTTATTTCTCTTTCAGATTCCTCTTGGACCCTCCCTGGCACAAGAGGTCTTGCTTAAGAGGAAGGTTGGTTTAATGGCTATTAAAATATGATTTCTTTTCTGAGTGTCTCTTTAGCTCCTACCCTGGCCCCCAGTTATCTTTCTGAAACATGGTTGGCTCAGCTTTCTCTTGATTGGATTTTCTGATGGCCACCACGAGCCTGAGGCTGAGTGCCATGTCCATCACCTGGGCCAGGTTGTCTCTGTGATTTGATTTGTTTAATTAGTATAACTGGAAGGCCCCCTGTACCTGGGCTGGGAGGGACAGACAGCTCCCCAGGTGCTTTCTGGACACTGTGCTAATGGCAGCTCCGGTTCCATGCCAGGGACCTTAACCTCATCTACTTGTGGCATTTGAGACCCTCGCTGTGTGGGCAAGGCCAGAGATTCTGGGCCCCCGGGTAGCCTGTCACATGGGGAAGATGGAGAAGGGGCATGGGAGGGACGGAGTCACGTGAGCAGATGGCATCGGCTCTGTTGTATATCAGCTGGGCCTACCTGGGTTTCATCTCCATGAGTTGCAAGTATCTTAGCTGTAAAATGGGAATAACAAAGACCACCTTCCAGGATTGCCACAAACATTCAAGGAGACAACGTCTGTAGAGTGACCATCTTGATGTCTTGCATGGAGTGCCCCCCACCCCAACGTGTCTCTGATGTAAACACACACACAAACGCAGACCCGTGTACACACACGCACACACCCACAGTCACAAGGTGCTTCACCTCAGCCGGGCACTCTTGTTCTTTCACCTCCATCTCACCCTCTTTTAATATTCCTTTAATTCCCTCCCTCCTGCGCCTGCCTTGTCTTCCCTCCTGCGCCCCCTTTCCAACGTCCTCTTTGTGTTGGGCTTGTGTCCTGTCCTTCTCATGAAGTTTTCTCATCATGTGGGCTCTCCCTGATGACAGCGAGTCATGGGATCTGGACCTCTTTGGGCAGATGCTCCTTCTCTGTCACCAGGAGCAGCTTTCCTAGCTGCGTGGTCCCATCTTGTAGTCATTCACCTCCATGTCTGACCCCATTAGACCCTGGGCCCCTTGAAGCAGGGACTGTGGTTCGGGAGTGAACAAACAGGGGAGACTTGAAAAGGTCTGGTGGAAGGAAAAAGAAAAGGAAGGACTCTTTATGATCTGAACTCAGTCTTATGAACCCCAAGGAGGCACATGGCCAGCACGGCCCCTACGCACCTGGATGCAAATTCAGAAGAGGTGCTTCCTTCAGCCAGGGGACTGGCTTGCCCAGTGGGCTGGGTTTCAGACCTCACTTGTCTCCCTGGCTCTGGTGCAGGGCACGGTGCACAGCGTATGTGTTACGCTGTGAAAGGAGATGCAGATTCAGCGCCAGCTGCCTGGGCAATGGTCTGACTCATGTTATCCATCGAAGTCACCCAGGCTTCTCATGTTAAAGAAGGCCCTGCCCTTGGCCTGCTCCATGGCCATGGAGCTGCAGCAAGGCACCCACAGCTCCTCTTTAGGGTAACAGAGCTGCCTGCAAACCCCAGGAGACATGAAGTCCTCTGACAATGGCAGTCACCTTCATGGCAGTGGGAGGAAAGAACGCCACCTCCCAGCATGTACCCTGAAGGTTCCCCTCACTGGATGACCTTTCTGCTTTAACATTATTGTAGAGGATGACAGTCGTATGTATGGCCACGTTAATGCTAGCTTATATGAATTAAAACTAGTGCCTCTTTAAAACACCATGTAGTGCTTTTTGCTCCCCACAAGTCTCCATGGGGGAGCAAAAGTCTCCCATTTCACAGATAGGGAAGTTGAGGCTCAGAGAAGTGAGAGTGATTTGAAGACCCTTTCCAGCGCTCTGTGGTCTCCCCTCTCAGGGATGGGACCCGAGCTCTGCGGTCTCGCTCTGAGGACTCTCTTAGTGTCAGATGTCTTGGAAGGACCTAGCGGTTAGGTGGGAAAGGGCATCCCTGGGTTGGGACAGCAGATACGGTTTGAGGGACAGGCCGGGTTACAGCTTTGCTTGGCCAGCGCTCGGCCCATATCAAAACCATATGGACACTCCTGTGCTAGAACAGCATCTCTTTTCTTCTTGCCAAAGAACAAAAAAAGAGATTGGAACTTCGAGTTCCCAGGAGGCAGCACACACTTGAAGGGATTTTTCCCAATATAGCTTGCAGAAATATGAAACACTTTTGTCACTTTTTAGAGAAGCAGGGGAGGCAGAAAAAGGTCATATTTTCATCTCTTCAAGTTTCCAATAATAAAATGAAAAATTTTTTTTTTCTTAATAGCTCCTGCTCTTTCAATAAGTCTCAATGCTCTCAAGTTACTAATTTTTCCATGATTTCCTGAAATTGCAAGTCTCTTTCCTCCACCGAGAGCCGGTGTTTGCCACAGCCTCAGGCTGAGTCTACTGGCAAGTGACTTTTTAGATAACTTTTTAAAAATCCATTAAGAATGACAGCGTTGTAGGGACGGGGGTTGGGGAGAGGTGAACATATTCCACAAATCTACGCAGAAAACACAAGACAGACTTGAGTTCAAAAGACAGTTCTGCCACTTGTGCATCAATTTTTGGATTTCCATGAGCCTCAGTTTTTGCTGCAAGTCTAAGCGCATCAGAGGGACACCTTGGGGAATGAATGAAATGACATGAGCGAAGGCACAGGACAAGATCTGGTCCACACTGGGCTCTCCCTAGACATTTACCGCCCCCCCCCAAGTCATTCTTGCCACCTTGATCCCCACTATGGGCTGCTCCCAAGGAACACTGGCATGATTTAGCTCCATGTAGCTGTTATGGGTTCTCTGACTAATTATTACATTTTCACTTCGATTGGTTCGTCTCATACTCCCAGTTACAAGTGGGGTCTCTCAAGGATAAATTTGCTTTGTGTCTCTCCAGTTAACGTGGCCATCTGGGGTGTTGCATTGGTCTTTAAGCTGACAGCTCACAGAGAATGGAGGCTCTGTTCCACTTTCTTTATATCTATGCCACGTGGGCACTTTGAATCACTTCTGTGTCTTAGAATCACTTCTGACCACTATGCACATTTGACAGTGGCAGTCTTGCCCAGGGGTTCTGAGCAGTGAAAGAAGACTCTGACACTAAGTGCACCCACTGATGAGTTACTCAGTCCCTCTGAGCCTCAGTATTCCTGTCAGTACAATGGGGATAGTGGAGAGTATCTCCCAGGGTTAGGTTGAGGATCACATGAAATCACAGATGTAGAGTGAGCCCTGTGCTTGGTACAGAGTAAGTGTCAATTTTACTTTTGGTGTTGTGTGAAAGGTTCTATCTGTCTGTCTGTTTATCTATCTGTCTATCTATCTATCTATCTATCTATCTATCTATCTATCTATCTATCCGTCTATCAGCACATATTCCTTGTGATTTCCATTATAATATCTGAATAAACCACTCTTCACAAAACAATGGCTCCAAGACAGAATCAAAATTGGGCCACAGTCATTTCAAGGAACACTAACCCCTGTGCAGGTTATGAACTAAATACATTTAATTTGCTCACTCCATCCTAAAAGAAATTGTTTAAATGCCGGCTGGCATTTAGAATTTTTACCTGAACTTTGCAAAGCCAGTGACAGTCAAACAGATTAATATAAGCAAACATCTCATTAGCTGAAAAGTTAGTTTATACACGTAGAAATGATTTGCATTCCTAAAAGCAGAAAAGCTATTGCTCCTTCTAGAAATTCTATTAACTGTCCTTCTCTGTGGGTCAAAGAATTCTTCAAAGAGGTTCTCATCTGTTCATTCCATAAATATTTGCTGAGTCACAGAGGATGTGGAGAGTAGCAAGACACAGCTGGTACCTGCCCTCTAAAAAGTCTCAGTCTGGTCGGGAGACTAAACTGCATCAATACACACCTGGGCTCTGGTACCCAGAGGCTGTGATGGAGTCAGAGGGAAGGGGCTTTCCATCAGGCTTGAGGACATGGCGGAGGAAGAAAAAGGAGGTCAGGGGAGGCTTTGTGGAAGAACAGAGGTAAGCGCGCCACACGGAAGAGGGAGAAACCCTCTGACCATCACCAGCACCGCCACCACCATCATTACTGTGGGCACTCATATATGATCTCTCACTTTGCCTTTATTCTTGTGAGAGATACAGAAGAAATACGAAGCACGCATTCTCAGGTCTCAAGAAATTTCCTACCTCTTTGGAGAAAGAGTGGACATCCGCAGGAGATGGAAAGCCTCCAGCTTGTGTTCTGAGGCGTGGAGGCAGGTCCTAGTGACTCGTGTTTACCAACGTTCACCCAGTGGGCTCTGCTGGGCAACAGGCCAGGCGTTCGGTGTGGGCACAGACACACAGGGGTGGGGGGTACACGCATTGCCCCTGGCCTCATGAGCTTTCAGCAATTGGGAAGACATACTAAACACGTGACTACCCGAGTCATATTTTAATTACTGTAATATTTAGATTCAACCGCTCTTAAGAACCGAGGAGCCATCCTGAATGCCCGTCTCCTTCTCATCTGCCACATGTGAGCTGGACCAGGTCCTGGGCTTCTTTCTCGGGCGTGACTCTCACGTGACTTTCCCCTCTCCCCTCTCATCCCCACTGCACTGGTTCAGGCCCATGTGACTTCTTATGACTGGTGGGTTCGTGTGAAGGTTGGATGTGTAGGCTTTGGAGGGAGGCCACCTGCCCCAACTCCAGGCCCCACCAATTGCTAATTTAGTGTGACGGGGGGTTCCTTGACCTCTGGGTCTCATCTCCCTCCTTCAAAAGTGGGGTGATAACAGATTGAACTCATTTGCTGGGGCTTCTGGAACAAAGTCCCACAAACTGAGTGGCTTAAGCCACAGAAATGTATTGTCTCTTAGTTCTGGAGGCCAGAAGTCTGAGATCATGATGTCACCAGGTTGGTTCCTTCTAAAAACGCCGAGAGTCAATGTGTTGCAGGCCTCTCCCCGAGATTCTGCTCGTTTGCTGGCGATCTGTGGCATTTCCTAGCTTGTAGATACATCGGCCTAATCTCTGCCTTCATCTTCACATGGCCTTTTCCCTGTCTGTGGGTCTGGGTCCAAATCTTCCCTTTCTATTCCACTATGACCTCACCTTAATTTATGGCATCTGCAAAGAACTTTTCTCCAAATAAGATCACATTCTGGGGTCTGGGGTTTTGGACTTCAACATGTGGAAATTTGAGGGATACAACTGAATTCACAACACAACTGCACACCATTGTGGGCACAAATGTGGGATATACATACAGAACTTAGAACGGAGCCTGGCACAAAGGACGTGCTCAGGATTATGAACTGCTTTTATTTTTCAGTTGAAGTATAGTCCGTTTACAATGTTGTATCAATTTCTGGTGTCCAGCATAATGTCCTAGTCATACATATACACACATATATTGCTTTTCATATTTTTTCATTATAGGTTACTACAAGATATTGAATATAGTTCCCTGTGCTGTACAATATAAACTTGTTGTTTGCCTATTTTATATATAGTGGTTAGTATCTACAAATCTCAAACTCCTAATTTATCCCTTCCCACCCTCTTCCCCCCAACCGCTAACTATAAGTTTGTTTTCTAAGTCTGTGAGTCTGTTTCTGTTTTATAAATAAGTTCATTTGCCTTTATTTTTTTAAAGATTCCACATATAGTGATATCATATGATACTTTCCTTTTTCTTTCTGGCTTACTTCACTTAGAATGACAATCTCCAGATCAATCCATGTTGCTGCAATTGGCATTATTTTATTCTTTTTTATGGCTGTGTAGTATTCCATTATATAAATATACCACAACATTTTTATCCTGTCATCTGTTGATGGACATTTAGGTTGTTGCCATGTCTTGGCTATTGTAAATAGTGCTGCTGTGAACATTAGGGTGCATGTGTCTTTTCAAATTAGAAGGAACTATTATTTTTAATTGCAATTTCTTTCTAACTAGTCTTCCAGCTCTGATTTCTGTCTGCCACTCACTGAAATCATAGCTCTTTCTTGAACACACAGTGATCACACTATGTCTCTGTTCAGACCACAGGACCTACCTTGCATTCATGCTTCTATATAACCTGGCAGAAATCAACCAGGCTTTTCTCCAGATTCCCACATTACATTATTTATAGCTTTGTCATATAATTTATGATCTCTTTTGCATTGTGATTTTCTGTGAATGCTAACAGCGTCCCAGTTGAGCCCTTTAAGGCAAGAACATTATTATTTAACTGATTCTCAAATATAGATCTATTCACATTCATTTCTGTAGCTCCCATCCATGTCCACAACAATGCCAGGTTCCCCCCAGATTTTGTGTGGGGCTGACTAGTGCTCTGTGTTTTTGTGTGTGTGTTTGCATGTGTGTGTGTGCACATGCATTTTTGCCTAGACATTCTCCTGGGAAGGGCAGCAAATGTTGTAAGAGAGTCTCTGTCTGCTGTCTTAGCTTGAGCTGCTATAACAAATTATCACAGACAAGGTGACTTAAACAATGAACATTTATGTCAAAGATCAGGAGGCTGGGCAGTCCAAGATCAAGGTGCTAGTTGATTGGGTCCCTGGTAAGAGCTTTCTTGCAGACAGCTGCCTTCTTGCTGTATCCTCACATGTCACCGAGAGAGAGAGATCATCTCTCTTGTGGCTTTTCTTATAAAGGGCACTAATCCCATTCATAAAGGTCCCACCCTCATGACCTAATCACCTCCCAAGGCCCCACCACCACATATCATCACACTGGGGATTGGTGCTTCCACATGTGAATTGTGGGGAGACACAAACATTCAGTCCACAGCATCTGCTCTGCAAGGCTTTGCTTTTTCCATTACACCCCAGCTCTGCTCTGTATCCAGCAAATTGACCCTCATCACACCAGCCTCCACCCCTGGACTCCTTTCTTAACCCTGGACCCAGCTAGTTCTCATCCCACCTTCTCCCAGAATCTCCTTCTCCTCGAGCCAAAGTCTGAAGTTGTTTGTGCCGAGTGAGGAAGTGAACTGGCTGGAGTAGCTGATGTCTGGAAGAGGAGGAGACCGAGCCCCAGTGCTGACAGTGGGGAGCGGGGGTGGGGCAGCGGCTGGGGGGAGCTGGTCCCACTGCACTTCCAGGCTGCCATTCTGATTGCTGCTCCTCGTGTGCTGGTTCAGGCTCTGTGCCTTATTTGTTTATTCTTAATACCTTTTCCTGTCAGTGGTGCCCCTCTCTCCTCTTAGGTACATCATCCTCTTAGGTACCTCACGTCTTCATGCTCCCTGGCCTGTATCAAGCCTCTCCTGAGAAAGAAGATGCTATCAGTTCCCTGCCTCTTCATGCAAATGGAAGTCACAGGGTTCTGCTCCTCAGTCTGGTCCCTGACTAGGCACTGGAGGGCTCTTTCCTGGTGCAAGTGTCTCTGGTGAGGAGCTGGAGTAGCAGGGAGGGTTCCTACTTTGTGTAGCCAAAAGCTCTCCTTGAAGAGGGCTCTCCCATCTACCCTACGACTGCTTATCTGGAGATTTACTTCCTTTTTTTGTGAATCAGATGTGGTCTTTGTGAGTCCTATTTGCTATTCCAGCCATGTGGAATTGTAAAGGGGCAAATGATGTGGTCCCTGACATGAAGCCGTGTCCATGAGATTGATGGGCTGAGCAGACACGAGGAACACAAATGACTGAGAAGCAGGGATGCAGATGTCCCCTGCATGTAGGAGAAGTGGATAAGTGCAGACCCGCCTGGGACAGGAGAGGGACTGACTAAAAGGCAGTGATTAGTCCTGCTGGGACAGTCTGGGAAGACTGTCTGGAGGAGGTGGTCTTCCAGGAGGATGGTCAGGAGTGGTCCAAGGAGAAGTTAAGTATCTGCAGTAGAGCTAAGAGTCTAGGAATAGAGAGCCAAGTGTGGGTCCTGAAGTCAGGACGAGTCCTGAAACTGACACCAAGAATTGACGATGAAGCTGCTTTCATTCACTTTGCTGCTCAGGTGAATTTCCTTTACCCTCGTGATCTCATCTGTCTTCCTCGGGAGTCCTGCCAATGTGAGCCTTCTCTAGCCCTTATGGAACCTTCATGCAAATTAGAAAAATATAAGCCCGGCCCTGTAGGCACACAGTTTGGCCAGCAGATGGCGCCTTGGTGTGAATTAGGAAAGCCGTGGCATAGGGCTGGGTGCACCCAGCACTGACTGAATCACTAGATTTCCTTCCTGCCTTCAGCAGAGCATCCCTGTGCAGGGTATCCTGTGCAAAATTGTACAGGACAGGCTCATCTACACCCGCTGAGCCCCAGTCTCCATTCTCTGCACATATCACTCCCTTTCACAACTCTGTTAACCCTCATATACTGTTCCTTCTGCCTAGAATTCCTCTCCCCTTCTTTATAAATTCCAACTTATCTCTCTTGAGACTCAACCCAAGTATCCTGCCATGGGTGACACTTTTTGACTTTCTGAGGCAGAGTGGGTGATCTGTTCTTTGAGTTCCTGAGTGCACCCCAGGGCTGGGCACTGCTCGTCCATCAACATATTCCAGACCGACGCTGGCCACCCAGCAGGGCTCAGGAATGCCTGTTGAGTGAGTGGATAAATTGGGCAAGATTTTTCAATGCATCTTCCCATTTCTTCTTTCTTTTTAATATTCTGTGCCACTAGAGAGGTGAGTAGGGTAAGTACCATTAACTCTGCTGGGTAGTGAAGAAATTGATGGTTAAGGATGGTCAGTGCCTGATGGAGGTCCCAGGCCAGCTCTGCAGCATTACTTCCTGCAGAAACCCTACCTTCCCTTATTCATAATGTGCTCAATCAAATAAGATTACTTCCTGCTTCTTGGAGAGGCTCTGTACTTTCCCGCCCCTCTTCCTGAATGCCTTTCACATATTTCACTTAATTAAAAACAAACCCGAGTTTAAGGGACAGCTCCAGTACCCTCTTCCCCATGAAGACATCTACAGTTTTCGTGCCGGGACGTCTTCAAGACACCTGATCAGTGCTTGCACTGCATCTTGCCCAGGATCAGTAGTAAGCGTGCTCCTGACTCTCCTCTTCTGAGAGCTGGAAGTGCTGAGTGTTGGATCTTGTTTTGTCATGGTGTCTTTCAGGCCACCGAGGACTGTGATATCTACACAGCAAGGTGCACAGCATGTACCTCCTGGGTTGAAGATGGCTTGTGTAAGCTCAGTTATGCCCACCTGTTCTTTCATTTAAGTATTTGTTACCACCACTCACCCCCCCACCCTTTTCCAGAATGAGATAGGGCAGCTCATCTCATTTCGAAGTAATTAAATCAGTGACTCTCAGACTATTTCATCCAAGACTCATCATAACAAATACTTTTTGCATCATGATCCTGTGTGTATATACTTTTTTTTCCCCTAAAACTAAACTTTTCCAAATTGGCATCTTCACTGACAGGGTGCAACACACCCTGAAGTTTCCTATTCAATTTCACCCTGCTTTTAAAAATGCTAGTTTGACCTAGTAAATTGATTTCACAACCCACTCATGGGTCATGGCCCTCAGCTTGAAAAACACCGACCAAGAGACAGGATTCTGAGGAAGACTAGGCCAGTGGCTTAACCTGAGGGTTCTGTCCTTGGGTAGAGAAGTGGTGGAGGCTGGGGTCAGTGAGGAGGTGTCCGGACCTGAAGTCAGATTTGTTGCCCAGCCACAGCCGTAGGCAGTGATATGGGCAGATGCCCTGGAGTATTTCCACCTCCCGTTCTGTCCCCTGTCTGGCACCCACGACCCCCCGGCTGCCCCCCGGGAGCCCCCTTGTGATGCTCAGCCATGGCGAGGACCTACTCCTCCACCTCCCCAGGTCTGCGGCACTCCCTCCCCCAGCCCGGGGCTGCTACACCTATTTGTCTCCCGAGACTGACGAGGGGAGGGATGTGGTTTGTTGAGTCTTACATCCCCAGCACTTGTGGAGCACCTGGCCTGCAGGGAGTCAATGAACATCGGCTGAATAAATGAGTGAGTGAATAAACATTGGTGGCAATAACATCAGAGTCCTACTGAATGAGGAGTTCCAGGAGTTGCCAACTCAGACGCCCTCGGGGGTCAGGCAGGTAATGTTCCTGGGGGGCAACGGGTGTCACATCCATGAAGCCCCTTGGAAGGCCAGTATCTACATGTGTACTCCTTTCCTGTTGCTGCTGTAATAAATCACCACACACTTAATGGCTTGAAACCACAGAAATGTATCCTCTTAGAGCTGTGGTGGCCAGATGTCTGAACAGAGCCTTCAGCGCTAAAATCCAGGGGTCAACAGGGCTGACTGCTTCTTGAGGCCCTGAGAAGAATCTGTTCCTTTCCTCTTCCAGCCGCTTAGCTATGTAGTCACACAGCCTTCTCCTCTTTTGTGTTCAGTCTGTTTCAGTCTCCCCCTTGTAAGGACCCTCGGGATCACAATTAAGGCCCACTCAAGTCATCAGGGATCATTTCTCATCCCAATATCCTTCCTTATATCTTCAAGGTCCTTTTTGCTATATAAGGTAGCATTCTCAGGATCTGGATTTAGGACCAGGCTCTCTTTGGGAATCATTCTCCAGTCTACCGTCCTGTGATTGGGCCAGGTCCCAGGGAGGGTGGAGCTCGGAGGACCCCAGGACTCTTCTGGTCCAACCTTCTTACTGTGGACATGGTAAGTGAAGCCCGAGGAGAGGAAGCGACTTGCCCGCGGCACTGGCTGGTTAGGAGCCCTCGCTCCGTGGTTGCATTTCAGGTCGCTGCCATTTCCCCAACAGCTGCTTCTCCGAGGAGTGCTGTGGTTCAGATATATATTTTTTCTGCAGTGTATCCTCAACAGTGGTATCTAAAATGCCAGACAAAGATTTAGCACTTGCATTTTCCACCTTAAAAGTCAGTTAGTTCGGGACTTTTGGAGTTGAACTAATACGCGAAAAGCTGGTGTTACTTTCTATAGAGACGGTGCATCCTTAAAGTACTGAGGATTTTTAAAGCTCCCGGGAGCTGCCAGGGGCACCTTAAAATAAATGTAGGTACTCCTTTTTCTTAATCCCATTAATTATTCATGTCTTACTTTCCATTCAAACTACTCATCTTTCAAGTACTCTATACATTATTTCCCCCCTGGCTGTAATCATGCAGTTCAATAAATCCAAAGAAGGTTACAGCCCTTCCGTTCAGAGAGCCCAGCTCCTTTCAGTTCTGCATAGGAAGGGATTAGGGGGTTTAACCTTTTTCTTCTAAGTTGAACCAGTGTCCGAGAAGAAATATAAGAAGCAACTTGAGAAAAAGCACCAGGGAAGATGTGATTGATCAGTCCCATGGGACAGCCAGCCCAGTGTGTCCCTGGATATTAGCAAGGGGCAGGTCCTCCCTAATGGTCTCTCTGAACATGCCCCAGTACCCTAATCTACACGGCTTTGATATTTATTTATTTAGATAGATTGATAGAACTCTTTATACACACACATATACATCTGTATAAATACACATGTGTATATACACATGCGTCTGTGTGTACATGTGTGTGTTCTTGTGTGACCCTTTTAGAAGAATACATTCCATAGCTTTACCCGAATCACTGCTGTGTAGAGTAGAACTTGATGATACTGGTTTCCAATACTCAGAGGCGAGTGAGGCAAGTGGGAAGAAGCCACTGTGATATTCTGGATGCGGGGAACTGTCCCTGTTTTGCTTTGTGATTCTTTTCTTAGGTCCATCCGTTGACAAGGCAGATGAAGGCTGGATATATGTCTTGGAAAAAGTCTGGAGGGGGAAGCGAACATCTTCGCCAAGAGCTGCGGGTTTACTCAGGTGGCCGGGCAGCCAATTGACGTGACACCCAGAGGAGGACCTAAGATGTCCAGGCTGTGTTCCTACAGACAGCAGGACAGTCATGGCTGCAATGGTGTGGTTATTCTTTTGTGCACCTCGTGCAGCCCTGATCACTTGGAACATTTGTGGTGATTGTTTACGCACGTCTCTCTTCTGTCTTGCTGCACTGGCCGTTCCGCGCCCGACTGCCATCTGTTCCTCCAGTCCGAGGACCTGACACCCAGCACTCTCCAAATACTTGTTAAATGCATGCTTTGCATGGGATTTTCCTATTGTCAGGTTTTCATGTCTTTATCCTTTACAGCAGACAAACTTTGGAGCTCTCTGTAGCAGAAAATGCTAAATGGATCTCCAATGAGCCAGTAGGGTGGTGATTGACCCTCTGTGAGGGAAGACGGCTGGAAGCACTGGGCTCCGGGGCACAGAGCACTCAGCTCGTCAGTCCTCACGGGCAGGGCTACTCCGCTCCAGCCGTTGGGAACATTTGCGAATATTGATTTGGTATTTCTAGATCATTCCATTTTTTCAGAAGAAGCTAGAAAGTATCTGTTTTAATGTGAAACTCTCTGGCTAGATTAGACCTGCCGGCCGCCAGCTTAAGAACTTTCTTGTCTAGAGCAACTCTCTGACTAACCAGACGATCAAGTTTGTGCATCAAAGAGGCTAGTGCAACAGGCAGTTGGGTCGCTCTCTGTCTGTCTTTCTCCTTTATTTTGTTCCAGGAATATTAGATTATCAAATATTTGCCTTCCATTGTGCTACATTCACGAACAGCTCCAGGATGACTTGCTTTCTTGTGAAGTGATCACATGAAATGAAATTAGAAAGAACTCTTACTACTTTGCAATTAACTTTGTCAAATCAAACAAATATTAATCGCTTGCTAAGTGGACGGTGGATTCTACACTGGACCCAAAGATGAGTTAAAGCATCATTCTCACCCTCCAGGACTAGTGCTGCCCTCAGACCCGGGGGGAGGGGCCTTGCCTTGGTCCTGTGCCCAGACCAGCGCTGCTTGGACATCATGTGCTCACAGACGTCCCAGGGACTCTTGCTAAAGTGCTGATTCCAATTCAGGAGGTCTAGGGGGAGGCCTGCATTTCAGGCAACTTCCAGGGTAATGCCTGTGCTGGTGGATGGGGCTGTACTTTAGAGACCCTGAGCTGGCCCTCTGGCTAGAGCCTTCCCCATGGGGAGGAGTCTTGGAGGGCTCAAAGGGTGGTGCCCACGTGGAGGCCATGCCACCCAACTTCTTGGCCTTACTCTGGGTGCTGGGACCCCTTCTTGAATGGCTCCAAGCTTTCATTCAAGACCTGTATGGTCCTCTTTTCTGAATCATCCTCTCAGGGGTAGACTGTGCCATCCAGATGCTCACCCCTAGGCCTGAGTTGTTTATTGGAGGCGCAGAAGGGACTGACATGAGGCCTGAGGTATCCACATACATGGACACACGGTCAAGCAATCTGATTCTCCTACACACTGAGGCTGAGAACCCCAGCTCGAGAAGAAGTGGGACCAGAGGTGAACTGACAAACTTCTTAGAAATCCTCCAAATGACATGAGATCGTAACCCAAGGACCACATCATCCCACTTTCTCTGGCTATGCTGCCAGGATGCCTTCTCTCTCTCTCTTCTTTTGAGCTCTACCACTAGCTTTTCTTGTGCATGTGAAATACATAGTATTGTTTTATTTATTTTTTTAAGTTTAATTTTTTGTATTGTTTTATTGTGTGCATGTTTTAATAGCTTCACTGAGGTATAATTCACGTAAAAGAAAATACATCTATTGAAAACTTACAATTCAATAACTTTAAATCAATTTTTAGGCTTGTGCAACCCCATCCCTGTAATCCAGTTTTAGAACATTTTGGAACATTTCCTGACCACTAGCTTTTGATTTTGGACAAGATCATGTCCCCCAGTCTGAGCTTCCAAGTTTTCGGTTATAAAATCAGAGCTTGACCATAAGTCATTAGAGGATTTCCAGATCTAATTTCAGAATTTAGAGCTTTGAGAGCTAACAGAGAGGGAATCTGAAAATGACTCTCTTAAACCCAATGAGATGTCCTCAACTTCGCTGATTCACGTTGAAATCTGTCTGATCAGTTTTGTAAAACTTTCTCTTTAAAAATACATGTCCTCCTGGGTGAGATGAGGGACAAAGAACACTTGGGACCATTACTCTGTAGCAGCACATCTTAAACTCCAATGTACATGTGAATGCACCAGGGATCTTGTCAAAAATGCAGGTTCTGGTTCAGTACCTCTGAGGTGGGGCCTGGGATTCTGAATTTATAGCAAGCTTCCAGGTCTTGCTTAGGCTGCTGGTTTGGGGACACACTTTAATAGCAAGTTTCTGTAGCCTTAGTAAGTTTAATCAGATTGCTTCCCTCTGAAGACCTGGGGTCAGTCTGGAAGAGAAATGGTGTTTTATGGAGGGAGGGTAATTTATAGCAGAACACACACAAGCATGCTATTTAGTAAAGGTAATGTAATCAGCGAACTGTGACAAGTCATAAACTGGAGAGAATGTGTCCCTGTGACACGGGGTGGCCTCTATTCAGCTCTAGCCTGTTGGCCTGTAGCATGATGTGGTCAAACACGGCCAGATTTTCCAACTGTTTTTCCAGTGCAGGCAAGTGGCCTAACTTCTCTGAACTTGTCTCCTGACCTCTAAGATAGGGGCAGGCAAAGCTCACCTCACAGAGGTCCGGATTAAGTGTGGCAATGCACATAAACCATCTAGTGTTTTATCTGTGACATAATAGCAGTTGCTCAGTTAATAGTAGCTCATTTAATAGTAGCTCATTATTATTCTTAATACATTCAGATGATTCAAAATTCCTCTTTATTCTTTGAAATTCATTACCAATTTAAGTAATTATCATGTTACAAATCAAAAACTACTGACAAATAAAGAGGAAAAACTCAGTGACAATCCCTATGTTTGGAGGTTAATCGCTGATACCAAATCTAGACACCCTTCTAGACTTTTGCATTTATAATTCTATTTGTGAAAATACAACTATTGTGTTTTTCAGCTTGCTTCTTCATGAACTCAACAACATATTGTGAGGAAATTTCTGTCAATAACTACATTTTTATATCATTTAAAAGGACTTCAGAGCACTTCTATTTTTGAGAAGATGGAGTAGAGAAACTTTTTTTTCTTTTTTTAAGTAGGGCAGATTCTTCTGGATCCAGGGCTAGACAAAGTGTTCTTAGACTTGACATCCAAAGCATGATACCTCAAAAAAAAAAAAAAAAGGTAAACTGTACCTACTCATCAAAATTTAAAACTTCTATTCTCTGAAAGATCTTAAGAGGATGGAAAAACAGGCTACAGAGTGAGAGAAAATATTTGCAAACCACAAATCCAAAAGTATGTAGGATATAGAAAGGATTCTTAAAGCTCAACAGTAAAATACAAACAATCCAATTAGAAAATGGGCAGAAGACCTGAAAAGACATCTCACTAAGGAAAATACACAGAGAGCAAACAAGCGCATGAAAAGATGCTCAGCACCCTATGCCCCTGAGGAAATGCAAATTAAAACAAAGAGCTACCCCTTCACACTGATTAGAACATCCAAAATCTAAAACGCTGACAACATCAAAAGTGGGTGAAAATATGGAGCAACAAGAACTCTCGTTCATTGCTGGTGGGAAAATGGTGCAGCCACTTCAGAAGACAGTTTGCCAGTTTCTTAAAGACTAGACATACTCTTGGTATATGATCCAGCAATCAAGCTCCTTGGTGTTTACCTAAATGAGCTGAAAATTTACTGCATAAAAAACCCCATGAATACATGTTTACAGTAGCTTTACTCTAATTGCTGAAACTTGGAAGTAATGACGATGTCCTTCAGTAGGTGAAATAAACTGTGGTATATCCATACAATAGAGTATTATTCAGCGCTTAAAAAGAAAAGAGCTATTAAGCCATGAAAAGAAAAAGAAGAAACTCCAATGCATGTTGCTAAGTGCAAGAAGCCAACCTGAAAAGCCTACATACTGTTTGATTTCAACTCTCTGACCTGGAAAAGGCAAAACTATGGAGAGAGTCAAAAGATTGTTTTCCAGGGCTTAGTGGGGAGAGAGAGACTAGGCAGAGCACAGAGAATGTTTAGGGCAATGAAGCTATTCTGTACAAATCTATAATGGTGGCTACATGTCATTATATATTTGTCAAAACCCATAAAATGTGAAACACCAAGAGTGGTCGATGGGTGTAAATTATGTAATGTAAACTGTGGGTCTGGGGTGGTGATGTATCAGTGTAGGTTCATAGACTGTAGCAAACGTACCATTCTGCTGCAGGATGCATGCCTCGGGGCAGGGGGCATATGGGAGCTCTGTACTTTCTTCTCAATTTTTATGTGAGCCCCTAATGCTCTAAAAATAGTCTATTTAAAGTTAAACAATATATATTCAACATCTAAATTAGTCATTGGGGAATACAAATTAAAACTACAATGGCATATCACTACACCCCTATCAGAATGGCTACGATAAAAATCAGTGACAACACGAATTCTGCCAATGATGCAGAGAAAATGAATCCTCCATTGCTGGTGGGGACATAAAATGGTACAGCCGCTTTGGAAAACAGTGTGACAGTTCTTAACAAAACTAAGTGAAACTACTATATAATCCAACAATTCACTCCCGAGCATTTATCCCAGAGAAATGAAGACCTATACGTTCACACAAAATCCTGCAGAGGAATGATATACAGCAGCATGTAATAGCGTTTAATTAGGATACAACCTAGCTGTTCTTCAGTGGGCGAATGGGTAAATACATTGTGGTACGGCTGTACCATGGAATACTATTCAGCAATAAAAAGGAACAAACTCCTATACATGCAACAACCTGGATGCACTTTAAGAGTATTAAGCTTAGTGAAACAAATCCACTCCCAGTAGGTTGTATACTGTATATTTCCATTTATATAATATTCTTAAAGTGACAAAATTATAGAAATGGAGAAAGAGATTAGTGGTTGCCAGAGATTAAGGAAGGAGAAGAAATGGGAGGGCAGCAGGCGTGGCTGTAAAAGGGCAGTATGAGCATCTGTGTGGTGTTGGAAAGTTTCTGTCTTGTGATATTGTTCTATCAATGCAAGGTGTTCCATTGAGGGAAACTGGGTAAACTGTTTATGAGCTCTTTTCGTATTATTTCTTACAACTGCTTGTGAATCTACCATTATCTCAAAATAAAGAGTTTAATTAAAAATACAATTTGATAGGTTAAAAAAAGGACTGTGGACTATTGCACCCTATGAATGTACTGCAATTTATTCAGCCAATTTCTTGATGTCTTACATTTAGGTCGTTAAAATTTTCTTACTCAGAAAGCACTGGTATTAATGCCCTTCTGGTGAAATTTTGGCACCTTTTCCTTACATATTTTGTTATAATATATCCCTAGAAATGGAACCGCTGGTCAAAGTCTATATCTTTTTTCACATATTCAGAACCCCTTTGCATCCAAAGTGAAAAAAGATTCAATACTGGGAAGTAATGAACTTCTGTGAGCCTTCAAGATGTGAACAGGAAAAAAAAAAAGTTCATTAAGATGCCAGTCCTCTCTATTTTTATCTTGAGCAATTTAAGCTTGGGAGGTTACTAATACAGCAAACATTTTAAAGACTTTGATACACATTTCAAAACTTTTTAACTTAAAATATGTGGATACTATTGGTACCTACATTCTGGGGCGGTTGTGGGAATTAAACACATGGCAAGCACTTGATAGAGCGTTTGGCACATACTGCAGGCTCAATAAACGTTAGGTGCCATTATGATTATGATTATGTATGGAATCCACAAACGATGCAGTGATTTATACCCACCTGTAGGAGAAACTCATTGCCTCACATTCTTGCCAACAACAGGCATTATCAACCATTTCCATCTTTGTCATGTTTCTTGTTATTTTAATTTGCATTTCTTGGATTACTAATGCATTGAAACACATTTTTCATATATTTATTGGCCATTCATATATATCCTTTTGTGTTTCCACTGTTTATATTCCTCGTCCATTTCTCAGTAAGGATATTTCTTTGTTGCTTGAAGGAATTTTTACATAGTAAGATCATTAACTATTTTTCACATGAAATATTTTTATTGACTTGTTTTGCTTCTAACTCTTTAAACTATGTTCTGTTTGTGTTTTTTTCCTTCCGGTTTTACTGAGATGTAATTGGCACACAGCACTGTGTAAGTTTAAGGTATCCAGCACAGTGATTTGACTTACATACCTAATGAAATGATGATCACAGTAAGTTTAGTGAGCATCCATCATCTCATATAGATAACACTAAAGAAATAGAAAAAAATTGTCTTGGGATGAAAATTCTTAGGATTTACACTCTTAACAACTTTTATACGTAACATACAGCAGTGTTAACTTTTATTTCTCATAGTTTCATCTTATCTACATGCTTTCTGAAGATGTATACATTGTATTTAAATTGCTTGAATTCTTATAAAAAAGAGCATATTATGCTACATGTAATTGTCTGGCACTATCTTTTCCCTTTTAATATTACACTGCTCAAATTAATCATTATACCTGTGTCTCACTGTGTTTTATTTTGACTGTTGTTATTACATGTAATTGTGTCCATATACAATTGTGTTTTTCCCACACTCCTCCATTTATGAACATTCAGGTCACTATTATGTCTAGAGCTGTTCTGAATACACTTATGCATTTTTGTTTCTAGTGGAGCAGTGAATAGGTTTCTGTTGGGCATACACCAAGAAGTGGAATTGCTGAGTGATACAGTATGTGTGTGCCAAACTGTTTTCCAGGGTGATTACATTATTTTCCTTCCAGAAGCGTTGTTTTTAAGAGATTATGAAACCACATCTTCTCCAACGTTTGGTACTGCTAGACTTTTAAATTTTTTTGCCAAGTGAAGAGTGTTATGGAATCTGTAAAACAGTGTCAGCGTGGGTCTTAGATGTAAAAATAACATCTCATTAGTGCCTGCTTTGCGTGTCCTGATCAGTTCTTGTATTAATGGCTTCTGTGTTTTCTCTGCTGAAAGATGCTCACTTGCTTTCTCTCTTATTTTCATGATTTAATCTTTGCATATAAATCCTTAGCAAGATGCAATTCACTTTTGACTAAAATGTATGTGAACTTAACCTTTTGTGATCGATGGATAGTACATTTTCCCACCAACAATCTTATTTTGGAATATCCCTCAAGGAGGTTTGTAGTTTTCTCTGTATACATTCTTGGAAAACTTAAGTTTGTAATAAAGAGATTATGCCGAAGACAAAATAGTTGTTGGTCTTCCTTGATGGGGATGTCTTAATGTTGTGCAGAGAACCAAACAGCCTTGTCTGGGAGGACGCCTCAAACTCATTTTAGCCCCTGCTAACTCAGGCGAAGACAATTTTACCTGCTGGGCACCTAGGCCCATGACAGCCAGCCATGGTGTTCTCAGCTCACAGACCTGGCACATAGCAGAGGCTCAGTAAGTGCTTGTTAGTTAACATAAGATGGATAATTCAGCAATAATTTCACTAATTTCACCTAATCACGCACCTTGCTCTCTATGAACTCAGTTATGCGTGCAAAACACTTTGGCTCTTCCTTATGGGAACATAGTCTTAATTTTCTCCCATACTCTTAAAAGCTCACCATCAAGTTCATTTTCTCCTCGAAGAAGACTTCCACATAAGAAGAGAGCTGCAACACACCTATGCATGTGCATAGAATTGGACAGATGTTCTATTTTCTAAAATCTAGCTTAGATTTGAGGGAAAAGTATCAACCTTTGGACCCTGTGGTCGTTATCACCCTGCAGGAAGGCTATAAAAAAAAAACGCTCCCTCTGTGAAGGCCATGAATCCGTCGGCACCCTAGTGCTGACTAGCACTTTTGAGAGAAACAGCAGACCCCGGGAGCTGGTAATGTGTACTAACGAGCTTTGTATCCTGAAATCCATATTGCAGAAGGGATTGAAATCTACAGAAAGCCACATCTGTGTGCTCCTCGCCAGACCCCAGCAAGACGCCTGAATACGGCATGTCATTATGATTAATTGTGGGTAATGAGGGTCTTATGAACACAAGAAAGAGAAGCGCTTGTTTCTCTGCTGTTACAGTTAGAGCCTCCAATTTGTTTTCAAGCACTCCGCAGAGGAAAGCCAAAATAGAATAGGACTCTTCTATAGCCATCCTTTACTTCCCTGCCAGGCATTTCAGTAAATTAACACGCAGGGGCCAGTAAGGGAATTTGTGAGCTCTTTCAAGAATGTGATTTAAAAAAAAAAGTTTCCTGGTTCAAAGAATCTGTATAAAATCAGGCTGTAGGAGATCTGCTGCGAGTTCGCCGAGAAGCGCACTGGTGCTCTTGAGTTCAGAATCGAACAGGACAACGTTCACAGAAGCAGGGCGAATAAAAGAATTCTTCTATGGAAGCGGCCGTGTTTTCGTCATTCTCTAACCTACCAGAAGGTGGCGCAAATTCACTGCCGATACGGTAAAGGAGGACGTGGCTTTCTTTTCTTGAGCCCTGCTCTGTACAAGTACAGTAAAACGGAAAAAAAAAAAAAAAAAAGAAAGAAAGAAAAAAGAGAAAACCCTCCCATATTTAAAAATAAATTAAACACTTAAGATTTCATCTTAAAAACAGCCCCAAATAACTGGCATAACATCTGTCAACACATTTTTTGCCAGACTTAGTTTTATGTGGGTCAAATTAAGGAACAAAACAAAACAAAACAAACATGGGATGAAGATTTAAGGAAGGTAATTTTCAATATCCTAATGTAAAAAAATTTAACAAAATGAGGTTTGTAGGGGCTTCAGACAAATGCTCCATGAAGGAAGCGTAGTGGAAATGCTAACAAACAGCCAAGAAGAGGTTAATGGGACATACATTTCATTCCATTTGAAAATACTCATTATCGTATTTTAATATTTGGGCATTTAAAATATTTTCAGGGGGAAGCACTGTGATTCCCCTTTTGTGTAGAAGCTTGTGCTTTGTTGAAATAAAAATCAAAACTTCCCCCCAGGAAGATAACACAGGATTTAGAAGACCCAAAAAGAGTGTTTAAAAAACAAACAAAAATAAAAATGAAAACAAAAATCCATCATTAACAGCAGAAATAACAAAATCCTCCTTATCTGGCATGAAGGGAGCCACTGGAAGTAAGCCCTGGTTTACAGCAACTATGAGATGTGTGGCTGGTGCCCACTTTTCCAATCGTGAAGAACATTTTTAGAGATGTGACATCCACCTGAAAGGGAGAAACTTTTTATTTTGTTTTTAAATTATGATTTCAGTAAAATATCAATTGGGGCACTTTCAAAAAATCCCTTCCTAAACCCTCCCAGTTTCCAAGACCACTCGTTCTAAACAGAGAGGAAGTATTTTTGAATTCAATCAAAACAAAACAAACAAAACAACCCCCCCAAACCTCTCCATATAGAAAACAAAACAAAAACCCAAAAGAAGGCTTGAACATTTTCAAATTAGAATTTCTAAAGACAACGCACCCAGAGAGTGACCTCAGAGTTCTGGGTTAGTACTGATTTTTCAGCCCGAAATCGAGCCTAGTTTGAACAAATGTGACCAGGGAAAGCAATGTATTTTTCTTTTCCTAACTAAAATCTATCTTTTTAAAAAATTAATTTGCTCTCCGAAATTGCCGGATTACATTTTCATTTAACTTCGGTGCCGTACCTTGTAATTAGCTTCTCTTGGAAGAAGAAGAAGAAGAAAAAAAAAACAGTAGAAAGAAAGGGGGGAAAAAAGAATTAAAAACAAGCTTGTAGGATGCAGTTAAAATATTTTCCTTTATCACGCCTGGCGGGAAAAGAACCAACAACATTGAACCCCGGGCGGCGACGAGTCCCACGTCCCGCTCTTCCAGTCCCTTAAACCTCAACACCTTTTCTTAAAAATCTTCGGGGCTTATTGTGAAGCCAAGGGCACTTGGCGTAGGAGAGTCGCTTGTAATTTATTTTGGGAGAGGGACGGGGTCTTGGAAAGGAAACTAGAGCGTTTACGAGGGGGAAAGGGTGGGTTTTATTTCCCAAATTATTTGCCTGGACCGGAGGGGAGTCGCTAACCCTTCCCGGCTCACCTGGAAAGGCCCCCTCCTGGCACCCGCTTTGTTTGGCGTTCCTTTAAAAGCTCTCCTGTTGGCAGAGAGACCCACAATGAAACAAATTCTCATTTTATGACGTCTCTCCCCCTGTAGGAGTCCGAACAATGTTTGGGGGGCTCGGCACGCCTGAAGATAAAAGAGTTTTATTTTAAATGCGATACGTGTCAGGATCAGACAGCGTTTCCTTTCAGCTGAACTACAGAGCGGATCTTCATTTCCTAATCCACTGCTTCCCCCGAAAGAAACTTTTCTTTTTCTTTTCTCTTTTCTTTTCCTTTTCCTTTTCTCCCTCCTCTCCCCCATCAAAGAGGCAGGGAGCCGGGTAAGGGGCACAAAGCTTCTCCCTCTCGCCCCCGGAAGTCATCTTGGACTCCTAATCGGTGTGCATTTCAGGGCAACCCGGGGCCTCGGCGACGGTTCTGGGTTTAGTTTGCCCGGATGAGGCTGCAAACCGCTTGGGGCTGGAGGGAGCGGCCGAGGCGGCCCGGGGCGGGTGGCGGAGCCGAGCGAGGCGACCCTGCGGGCGGGACGTGGCCGCCGAGCCCGCGCCGGGGCTGCGGGGGCGCACGGGCGGTGCCCCGGCGGGGCCGCGTCGGGCCCCGGGCGCCCACTCCTAGGAAGGGACAGGCCGGACCCGATGCCTTCGCGTCTGGGGTCAGCTGGCTTCCCTCCTGCCACCCTGGTCCCCGATGGGCCGGGGAGGCGGGCAGGGCTCTCGGCCCTTTGTCCGCGGGTCTCAGGGCCACCGGCCTGGCGCCCGCCCCCTCCGGCCGCAGACCGCGGAGAACCCGGGCGCGGACGGCCTTTTGCACTTTCCGCCACTTGAGCGGGAATCGAAGGAGCCTGGCATGAAACCCCGAAAAGGGAGGCCGTGATTTACGGCCGGCGAGCCGGAGTCTCGCACCATATGGTGGGATTTATCAGGCCCGGGCCGCCTTCAGCCCCTGAGCCCCCACAACGTCGGGCGAACAGCGCCCGGTCCTGGCGGACAATGTCGCCGGGCCAGATCGTGGGCTGGGAACTCCTCGTCCGCTCCTTTCCTCGTTTCCAGAAGAAGTTGATAGAAGACAGCCTTTTATGTATTTCTTTATCTTATGGTATACTCGTGATTACACAAAAAATGTAACTAGTGTAGCTACTAGTGTTCAAGGGTAGCTAGTGATCTTTGGACATCGGCACTTACTGTGAGGCCATGAGGCCTGTGGGATCCCTCCCTCCCGCACCCTCCCCGCACCCCCCCATCCTCTTGGAGGAGGCGGGTGGGGGCGCCTTGGGCCAGGTGGAAGGTGGTGTAGGGTTAAGAAGCATCAGACCTCGAAGAAGGGCCTCACTTCCTCTTCGTTTTGTCGTCCTTTGTGTTACATACGGGGGCAAGCAAAGTCTGCCAATCACGACCATTTCTCTTTCTTGTTCTATAAAGACAGGGTCGTCACAGCAACAGGGACATGACAGACTGGTATCTCTCTCGAGCTCCAGGGGGCCCTTAATAGGATTGAAGCAAAAGATCAAGCGAATGGTTTCCTATTTTAGGCCCGTAATAACTCCCAACTGCTTGCATATACATGGGCCTTACAGTATTATCAGGCGGTTTTTAATCCCAGAAAAGAGTAACCTGTTTTCTAGCAGAGTCTGTTTTAAAGAACCCTGTGGGATACATCCTCCCTCACCATCCTCTAACCTCGTCTGCCCATCTTCCCCTTTATTGGAGGGGAGGGAAATCTCTCTTTCCTCCTGATTTCATTTACCACCCACCCCTCCCCCAGAAGCTGAAGGTGTCATTTCCTTTCATTAATTCATGTTACCAGCTCAAAGTAAATACTCCGTTTAGAGGGAACAAAGACACCCCTTTTTGGTATTCAGTTGAAGTCCTTGGTGGGATCAGAACTTTGCACATCTTTTGGAGAAGCTGGCCTTGGGTAACATTTAGCCAGACATCCCCACCCCCAGCACCCTCCCCTCCAACCCACACACCTACAAAAGCACAAAGCAACCTAGGCAAGAATGAAAAGGTTTCTCTCCCCCAGGCAGCTGGTTCTGTTCCAAATGAAGTCACGTGGGCGTGTGGAGCGCGCATGGTGGGTGGATGTCCCTCGTCTGTGCTGGTGGAGGAGAGAGAGGAAACAAATGAAATGCATGGGGCAAGGGGGTAGTTTGTTTTCACCCCCCAAGACCTGGGGAAACCCGTCAAAGGAGGCTGACTTCAAAAAACTCAGACTGTCTGGGAAATCTGAACACAAACAGCCCTGGAATAATCAGCACCATCAACATCTGTCACCACAGCTGTTTCCTTTCTGGTTGGTGAGAGAGCCTGTGTGGGCTGGCATTGAACTCCAAGCAACCGACCCAGCGTCTTTCTCTTCCAAACAGAACTCTCCAGGTCTCTGTGTACTTAGCCTGCCGAAAAATAAAACACAACACAAAACAAAACAAGCATGACATTGTCACCTTTCAGGTGCAAATCAATCTCCTGGTTAAAGTAGGTGAAGAAGAAGTGTTTTTGTCATGGGGGTCACAGATGGGGAAACTGAGGCACAGGGGCAACCAGTGAACTTTCCTATTAATATCCAGAGAAGGAATCAGAATGGATGAATTCAATTCTCAGCCTATTGGATTCTGCCGGGTGTCTTAGAAGGCACTGGGTTACAAAAAAAGTGAGTGCTTTTTGGTTTATTTTCCCTTTCATTCAATCCAAAGATAATTGTTGAGCATCCAGGATGCGGAAGACAGAATGTTTTGTGTTGTGAATGGTAAAGAATGAAATGTGGTCCCAAGCCTAAGAGAATATGTCAATCAAGGGCATGGATACAGCAACATGGCAGCTTGGTCTGAGGTTATGGGAGGGAGGTCTGACAAGGGAACATGGGGTGTCTGGCCAGAGTCACCAGCAGAGACTTCATGGAAAAAGTAAAGGTGAGAGAGGACATGGAAGATGTAGAGAACAGCATGCATTCATGATCAGAAGGGAGCAGCAGATTCATTTTTCAGGGGATGGAGGGAGATAGGGCAGGAATGAAAGAGGAGAGAGCTAATGCCTGACTCAGGCTTTTGGACTTGAGCCTGTGGACGAGGGGAGCTCTGAAGTGATGGATCTGGGGGGCATTTGCAGAGACCTGAATCTAGGGCTGATGCCAGGCAAGGTCTGGGGCTGTGGAGAAAGCATGGATTCTGAGATTGCAGTCGGGAGACTGTGGTAGGCTTATGGGTGAGGATCTGCTGCAGGCCAGTGGCAGGAGGATGGAAAGAAAAAATGATTGTGTGAGCATCGGATGGATGTAGAGCTCGAAGCAGAGACACAGGTCAGAGGTGACGGGGCCTTCAAGCCTGGATGACCAGGGTAAAAAGGCAGCCTCGTTATGTGCAAAGAATTAAAATAACATTTAAATCCAGCGTTACGCGCAGAGTGTTTCAAATATTGAGAGCTTCATGGCAGCAGAGAAACTCAGAGACCGACATTGATGAGCTTTTTCCAACGTTGAAGAGCTTTCTTTGTCAACACCAAACACTTGGCCTCATGGCTGAGCCTCATTGAGCCGGAGAGCCAGGATCCTAGAGCTTGCTGCCTTTGTGGGGCGGACAGAGAAGCCCATTGTAGGAAGCGTATATTCCCCAAGACACATTAGTCTTCCTTAGCACCTGTTTCAATTTTTATACTGTTATTGAGAAAGCAAGTGAGAGGAAAACATCTCAGAGGCATATTCTCTGCAACTCTCAGGCACGAGGAAATGTTCAGGTGTGACGACT
Organism: Vicugna pacos; assembly: GCF_048564905.1. NCBI lineage: Eukaryota > Metazoa > Chordata > Mammalia > Artiodactyla > Camelidae > Vicugna > Vicugna pacos. The sequence continues at coordinate 10,492,348 of NC_132991.1, read as the reverse complement.
GACATTTAGTTCCTTATTTTTCAGTTGCATCCACTATTGGCTTGAGAATGTTCCAGAAAGCAGAGACCTGGATGATCACACAGCCAGTGCAGGCCAGACAGATGGAAAAGAGTGAAAGGGCACTGGACTGGGCATTTGAGTCCATAGTTCCCTACTCAGTGATGCTGACTAGGTTGGGCACCCTCTGGGCCCGGTTTCCCCATTGGAAAAAAAGGGGTGGGTAGAATGATCTTGAAGGTCCTTTTCAGCTCCAGGCCAGTGGATCATTGTTTTTTTGATGTGGCTCTTTCTCCAAATTCTCCCAGCAGTTTCTTCTTGATATTCTGTATCCCGTTTTGCATGTGCAAACAGAAAGGCTATTTATATTGGATGATTTAGACTTTATTCTGGATGTTAATAACTTCATTTGCATTGAACTTTATAAATATTTTGAAAGCGTGATGCCAGCTAGTCTCCCTTGATCCACAGAATGGCCATGTCAAGTGAGTCATCCGAGGTTGATATGCCCAAATGCACAGCTCCTGATAATCATTTCCTTCCATGGAGTCTACACATGCCAACATGCCTTAACATGAAATGTCTCATTTAGTCACCACAGTAGGTGTGGTTGGCCCCACTTTCCAGATCAGAAAGCTGAGACTGACAGGGCTGGAGACTCACTGAATGCTTCCTGCTCATGGGTGGCTGAGTTAGGATTTGAATCCATGTCTGTCAACTGCAGCTCTGTTCTCTAAGGCCTGGGGAAACCATACAGGCGTGGCCGACTGTCTCCCTCTCCTGCACAATATTTCTTGTTTGCTTTTACCACCTCTATCATCAAAGGAAACTTTTGGCCTGTGTGGCCTTCCATGGTTTTTGTGACCTTCCATGATCTTGCCATATGACATATAAGGACCGAGATTTAAACCAGGAGAGCTGTTGACTTGCCTGGTTTTCATGTTTATCAAGCACCCCGTACAGGTTTAATACTGTACCACAGGCTTCGGGTCCCCAGAGAAATATTAGAAATGTCTCATTTTACAATCTGAGATGAGGAAACCAGCTAAGCCAGTAAAAACATCAGTGAGCGCTCAAACTTCTAGAACACGATGGAAACAGCCACACTTACAGAATGCTCACTCTGTTCTCACTGTAGCCTGGACTCTTGGCCTTAATTCTTATGACCAGCCTGTGCAATGGGCACTGTCTGTACCTCTTTTAAGGAGGAGGATGTTGGTCCAGAAAGGGTGTTGCAGCCACTGCCCGGAGGTCCCACACCTCACAAGTGGCAAGGCCAGGATTTTAATCAGGGCCCCTGAGCACGAGGCCCCGACCTTCCTCCCTGGACCACGTAGCTTCCTGTTTTTAAAAGCATTATGCATAGGTTAGAGTGTGGTGCACAGACCTCTGAAAATGGGAGAGTGCAGGGTCTGGAGGTGTGGTGAGACCTCCTGTGACATGCTGAACAGAAAAAGCTTCTTGTTTTATAGTCTTGCTCACAGCGGAAAGTGCTAATTCTGTGGGGGATGCTTAAAGGACCACAGGAGAAGAGAAGAAATCAATGGGCAGACAGCTTGGAATTCTGGGAAGGTGGCTTTGGGCTCAAGTCTTGGCTCCGTCATTTACCAGCTTTGCTTAATCTCTTTACGCCTCAGTTTTCCTCTTGGTAAACAGGGTAATGATAGGTCTCAGTTTAGACTTAAGATACAGCATTTGAAACTTCTCACGGGATGGCCCCGTGGCAGATGCTTAAGAAAATGACGGTTACCCACGGCAGCTATGCACTGAGAGCTCGTGGACAAAACCTACAAATAACATGTTGGTTTAAAGTGAAGACAGCTGGAGAATTTATTTGTCCAGTGGCTTCCTTGCCCTGCATTTTGATTCATTTCCTGGTGTTTTTAGCCCTGGAATTAATAGATACGGCAAACAGACCCAGTTCTGGCTATCTATTGCTGCATAGCAAACCACCCAAAACCGTGGCTTAAAGCAACACACATTTATTTTGCTTATGAGTCTGAGGGTTAACTGGGCTTGGCTTGGCATTTCTTGCTTGGGGTTCCTCAGAGAGCTGTAGCCAGAAGGTTCTGGGGCTGCGGGCAGCTTCCCTGGACCCTGGGCTGAGAAGACACCAAAGCTGGGGCTCCGTGGCATCTCCCTCTAGGTGGTCTCCCCACATGTTCTTTCTGTAAAACTAGCAGAAGACCAGGGGGAGCTATCAGTGGCCCGCTTGGGTCCTGTGCCCATTCTGGAAACAATCACCATGGCCAGAGGGAGACTGTGCTTTCATTGGCCAAGCCTGGATCATGTACTTGTCCGAGCCAGCCTCACTCGGCTACTCAAACTGACTGTGGAAAAATGATGCTCAAGGGAAAACTGAAATGGGGAAGATGATGGAAAAGCATCAGTGTCCACTGGAGTTCCTTGCTTCTCATTGGTGCCCTGTAGACATGTCCTGGTGATAATGATGGATGGGAGTAGGTCTAACACCCCTGACACTGAGATGCCAAGGCCAGTAGCTTCTTTGCCTGGACCAGAAGCTGTGCACAGTGCTGTAGCCTTGGGGTTGGAGTACTGGGCAACCTGAAGGTTTTATGGACCCTATGCTTTGGCTAAACTTGCATTTTCCTACAACTGCACCTTTCCATTCACTTGGAATGAACTTCCTACCTGTTCCCACCATCTGGAATGATCTTGCCCAATTTGAAAGATACAATTTATGGCCACTTTAGTCAAAGGTGAACTTTTCTTTGATTTTTATGGCTTTGTTGCTCAAAGTGGGTCCAAGTGCTGCAGCATCAACATCTAGTGGGGACTTGTCAGCCAGTCCCCACCTCAGACCTATTGATCAGAGTCGGCAGTTGACTCCCCAGTTTTCACAGCAGCACTATTTTCTACAGCCAAGACATGGAAGGAACCTAAGTGTCTATCAACAGAGGAATGGATAGAGAAGATGTGGTGTATACATACAATGAAATATTAGTCAGCCATTAAAAAGAATGAAATAATACCATTTGCAACAACATGGATAGATCTGGAAATTGTTGTACTAAGTGAAGTAAGTCAGACAAAGACAAATATCATATGCTGTCACTTACTTGTGGATTCTAAAAAATAATACAAATGAACTTATTTACAAAACAGAAACAGACTCACAGACATAGAAAACAATCTTATGGTTACCAAAGGAGAAAGGGGTCGGGAGGATAAATTAGGAGTTTAGGATTAATAGATACACACTACTATAAAAATAGATAAACAACAAAGACCTACTGTAGAGCACAGGGAACTATATTTAATATCTTGTAATAACCTATAATGGAAAACAATAATCTCTAATGGAAAAGAATCTGAAAAAGAATATATACATTACAGAATCTGAAATTTAACATGATACCCAGGCAGTGTGTAGGCACATTAAAGTTTGAGCAGCATCACTCCAGAGCAGTGGTCTGTGCAGTGAGGTCCAGGGCATCTGGAGAGCCCCAAAATTCTTTCAGTGAGTCTGAGAAGGTGAAATGATTTCCATACTAATACTGAGACTATTTCCATTACCACTCCCCGTCTCCCACGAGTGAATAGAAGAATTTTCCAGAAGCCCCATGACCTGTGAAGATGGAATCCTTCTGATGGGTGCTGAAATGTGTGCTTGTGTGTTCTCATGTTTTAAAGACTTGTTTTAACTTACGATATGATGGGGGGGTGGGTAGAGCTCAGTGGTACAGCGCATGCTCAGCATGCATGAGGTTCTGGGTTCGATCCCCAATACTTTCATTAAAAAAAAATTTAAAAAAAACCTATGATATGATAAGTGTAAACATACATGAGCACATTTGTAATTTTCAGGCATCTAAAGGGATCCTGAGACCAGAAAGTTTGAGAACTGCAGCTTTTGACCCTTCCGTCTTTAGGTAGGAAAGGTGTGGACTTGACCTCCACATCTCTGGCTTCCGGCACTGAGCTAAGCCCCCTGTTGGTGCTGGGTTAGTGGGTGTCCTGGGAGCACTACCTGTAACTCCTTGTCTCTAGTGGGGAGGAGAGGGTCTTGGGGTTACTCCCTGGGCATCTGGCTTCATGGAACTCTTTTGTTTGTCTCATGCCTATTCACACAGCCTCAGAATATAAATATTTGCTAAAAACTTTGAAAATTAGGAAATCCTTTTGGATAACTAAAAAAAAAAAAATTTACCAACCCTCTGCATCATTTTTGAATTTTTCACTCTTCAACCCACGCTATTCAATTCTCATGGATAGAGAGGGAAATGTTGTTCCCATTTAAAGAAAAGCAGCCCAGATTAAGAGAGAATGTGTAGCTTTCCAATATCACAGGACAAGCCAGTATATTCCAGGTCTTGGATCTCAGATGCCTAGACCAGACTCCCTGTCACTAGTCTGTGGGTCGCAGACAACCCATAAATGAGCCCAGTGGTGTCCTGGATGCCTTGCGACCATCAGCAGCTGAATCACCACGGGGTGGTGGAGCCGGACACACACTCAGGTGCCAGGAACAGGATGCGGGAGATGTGGATGTGGGCATCTCTGCAAGGGCTGAAGCTCACTGCCCCTTCTGGAACTCCATTCATCCATCCAGTGCTTTCGACATTTCCCCTGTTAGGCTGGTACCCTCCCCGTACCTGGAGATCTCAATTCTTTCTTTCAGCAGTATGGAGAAATTTGCACTCATACTATGCTGACTTTCCACACATGGAAACTGAGACTTCAAGGGTAACTCACCCAGAGATACGATGGCTAAATGGCAGATCTCACCCTTGAAGACCTGCCTCTCTGCTTCTGCCAAATCCCGTTGACCATCTTTCCTGATGGCTTGACTTGCTGAGGGGCTGGATTTATGATCCCCACGGTGCTTATTTATCAGTCTAATCTGGTCCTTGAAAAGGTTTGTCCTAGGACGTTTAGAATCAAAACCCCTTCAGGTGAGACTGCAGTTTCTCCCATTCCCCTCTCTGCCCCTCTCCTTTCCTTCTTCCCTTACATCCATCCTTCTCTCTTTAATTCTTCTCCTTCTTCCTCCCTCCTCCTTTTTCTCTTTCCCTCTCCTCCTACCTTAGACGCTTTTGGAATCCTAGAAAGTGCTTTGTAAGAGGATGAACTCTCCCTCTTCAAAGGTTAAAAGCATTGCTGTTCCAGTGCAAAAATGTCCTGTGTAAAAGCCAACACCGCCACCTCCCCATGGCTGCCCTGAAATGGTAAGGAGCCTGAGTCCCTGAGGCTCTCCCACGCTGTAAAGGGCACTGAAATAGCACTTTCGGAATCCATTGGGCTGTTTCTATGCTCCACTCCATCCAAGGTAAACTGTCCATTACCCAGAGCTAGGGATTCAGGTGGGGGGCCAGGGAGCTATGGAGAAACCAGCTCGTTGAAATTCGGATAATCCCTAAACCTCATTTTCCCCCTTGCATATGACTGCCTCTCTGCCCTGCCCCCTTTTACAGGATCCGCCAAGAAGCCACTGGACCGCTTTGCCTGGCACTCCTTTTATCTTCCTGGCCCGAGGGGTCCATGGGCTAATGATCAGTGAAATCAGGAAAGGCCAAGAGGCTCAGCTAATCCACAAATTGGATCAACCGCCCCTGAATAATCAAGAGTTGCTGGCACAAAAGTTGGTTTCTCTCTTTGATCATCAGCACGCTCAGAACACACCTACGTTTTTTTCCTGTGGGAGCCCTCTGGAGAATTAAGGGCTGCTTCTGTTTTGGCCAAATAAAATTCAGATACAGGACTAAAAGAATCCAGTGTTCCAGTGTCCCAGGGGGACTGTTTTAATATGACAGTGAGGAGAGGATTGGAATTCTAAAGAGGTTGTGTAAATTCACTAGACTTGATGGGCAAGTTCCAGTCCGTGAAGATCTATCTCCACCAAGAGGAGAGGGGTTTAGTCATATGCAAACCTTACCATGCTGTATCCAATGCCATAGATCTTAGTAACAGCCCTACCGTGCAGTGATGCTGGCATCAGTAACTCAGCCATCCACCTCTTTAAGAAAATTCCATCTATGGAAACCATAATTTGGAAAAGAAAGAAGGTAGGAAGTCATACTTTGCATTACAAGATGATTCAGTTTTTCTCAACTAAGGCTTTCTGTCAAGTTTTTTTCAGTAGCAAGTGTATCAGTGGTTTTCAGGTGATTTAATTGACAAAAACTGCATTTACTCACGAGTTGTCATGAATGGGTCCATATGAACACACTCCTGGTGTTACTTATTTTTTTTAATTCAAGTATACTTGATTTACCATATTGTGTTAGTTTCAGGCATACAGTAAAGTAATTTGGTTATACATATACATATACATATATATATATATATATATATATTCTTTTTTCAATTCTTTTCAATTATAGTTTATTACAAGATATCAAATATAGTCCCCTGTGCTATACAGTATGTCCTTGTTGTTTATCTACTTTATATGTAATACTGTGAATCTGTTAATCCCATATTCCTAATTTATCCCTTCCCCCTTCTCCTTTGGTAACTATAAGTTTGTTTTCCATGTCTAGAGTCTGTTTCTGTTTTATAAATAAATTCATTTGTATCAATTTTTTAGATTCCACAAACAAGTGATTTCATGTGATATTTGTCTTTCTCTGTCTGACTTACTTCACTCAGTATGATAATCTCTAGGTCCACCCATGTTGCTGCAAATGTCATTATTTCATTCTTTTTCATGGCTGAGTAGTATTCCATTATATATAAATACCACATCTTTTTTATCCATTCCTCTGTTGATGGGCACTTAGGTCACTTCCATATCTTGGCTATTGTAAATAGTGTGTTACTAATTTTTAATGGTCATTAAGAAACATCCATACAAACACTTGAACTTGGCCAAAAAGCTGAATGTAACAGATGCCCCTTTCTTAGTCTAGGAAGTTCTCGTGCACTGTGAGTTTATGAAGGTGGGTTTCAGAGCAAAGGGAAGCTGAGTTTTGTTGCATTTTCGGTTCTCTGAGAGCTTTCTGAGAAAGAGATGTTCCCATGGTAGACATTTGAGATAGAGTGGACCCTGGATTCTACTTGCAATCAGATAGATGTGAGATTGAATTTCAACTCTTGCTACTTATGGGCAATGTTATTTACTGTCTCTGACCTTCAGTTTTCCTTTATGTCCACATCCTGGACAAAAACTCCAAGATATTCCTATCTCACCTAGAATAACATCCAAAGGTCCTTCTACAGACCCTCATAATGTGGCTGCTGCTGACCTCTTTGACCTATTGCTGTCCAAGCTCTAAGAACTCTGATGGGCCAAACTTATTTCTGCCTCAGGACATTTGCACAGGCTCTTTCTGATCCTGGGAAGCTATTCCCCCAGGCCCACACACTTTCACTCATACCTCATTCAAGTTCTTGCTCAAATATTATGTCCTCAGAAAGGTCTTTCCTGGCTACACATCCTCAAATCCCTCCCTCTGGCCCTTCTACTGGCTTGATTTTACTTTATGGTACTTATCTCCCAACACATACAATATTTATTCATTTGTTGACTAATTTGCTTTCTGTCTTTACTGATAAAAATGTAAGGCTGTGCAAGCAAGGGCTTTGTCTTAATCACCCTTAAGTTTCCATTGCTTAGGAATTGATCTGCACATGGTCTAGACATCCAGCGATCACAGAACAAATGACCTTGGAAATGGCCATTAGAAGATCTACCTTGCAGGTGTCGTCAGGACTAGGGATGATATAGGCAAAGCCTGGAACAGAATGAGTAAATGGTAAGTATTATTATTGTTGTTACTATTATTAGCACTAGCTGTGAACTCTAAGTCCTTTATAAATATTTGCTAAATCTATTGGACTTGAAGGGCCTGATGGACCTTTAATGGACAGCGAGTCAGTGCCTCTTAATCAACACACCTCAGGATCCTGGTTTCTGAGACAGCTGTCAAAACTCCCTCCTTCTGCTCCAGGGTGTAAAACTCAAATGCTGGCAGAGGCAAGCCGGAAACGATAAACACGCGAGGCTGTCTGTGTGGGAGCTATAGAGTTGGAGAGACCATGCTCCACTCCTGGCAAAGATCCAGGGTTTTCAGTGTTTTTGTTTTTTTTTTTTTCTTTTCCAAGAGAAACTGGAAATCCAAACTTTTCTGTAAAATGTCTTTATTTTAAAATGGTAGTGACTGTGTCGGCATCCCTAAGACCACCCTCAAATTTGGAGGTCCCTGGAGGGACTCATAGAACTCAGCACAGAGTCGTGCTCAAGACTCATTTTCCCGCACTCAAGTTGTAGCAGATGTGGATCATAAGGCAAAAAGCCCAGGCTCCTTCTGCTCTGGCTTCCCTCTGGTCCCTCCCTCCCATGGAGGGTCGCACGGAGCCCACCCTTCTCCCAGCAATAGTGTGCAGTGCCGGGCATGTGATGCTTCTGTGCAGGGAAGCCTGTTAGGGACTCAGCGCCCAAGTTGTTACTGGGAGCTGGTCCCTCTGCTGAGCACGTACCGATATTCCAGACTTTCGGGGGGAAAGCCCATGTCCAGCCTAAACCACGTTGTTTCCCAGTCGATGTACAGCGAGCCACTCTTCTCAGCTGGGAAATGTTTCCTATCCACGTAAAGAACTGTTTACCAGCCAAGTTCCCAGATGCCAGTCAAGGGCCTTGCTGAGGGTAGCAGTTTCAGACCTGCTCTGTTAACTCTTGCACAATTACCAAGTAAAAAATGTTAAATTTTGTATTATGGAACATTCCAAACATAAACACACAACAAGAAAATCATTATCATAAAGCCCCTTAGACCCATCACACAGCTGCAGCCGTTATCACATCCCCATGATGACTCTCCTGTGTCTCCACCCACTTATCATCCTGCCTTGAATTATTCTGAAGCAAACCTCAGACATCCTGTTCATCTGTAAGACTTCAATAGATATTGCTACGTGATGAGGACGCTTCGAAAATGATCTGGAGTGCAAGCTGCCTGTTTGCAACCTCCACCCCAGCCCCATGCCAGGGATCACTTCCAAATGATGACTGGCAGTTGACTGGCTGCCTTGCCAGACCCTCCCCTGCCAACATCACTATCATCAGGACTTGGGCCAGAGCGGAGGATAAGAGGGCACCTTTATGGAGTCCCTGTGCCCTGCATGATCCGGGCCAGGCAGCCCGGCACTGAGTTCCTATAGAGTATTTGTTTTGCCAAAAGGTTTGCAGCGGCTGTTTGTGTGTGTGACGTGGGCTCCTTTTGGCTTGATTGTGCGCTGTCCAAGGGCAGGAGCTGGACCCGCTCTTAGTCTCGCTGTCTTCAGTGAGACCTGCTAGAGGCTCTGTGTTTGCAGAACCCAGACAAGATGTGACTCGGAACTTCAGCCGAGGAGGGAGAACAGGAGAGTGAAAGCAACCACTTCCTGTGTGCTAAGGGAATTTATTTCTGAATAGTCCGGCTGTCAGTGCTAAGAGAGACGACAGAGAGAGAGGAGAGGCACTGGACAGGGTCAGGAATCTGGGATGCTCCTGAAGGCTCAGTCACTGACTAGCTGGGGTCCCTGGCCAAGTCCCGTCACTCCTCCAGCCTTAGTTTTCTCGTTCGTAAAAGTGCACACCCAAAATTGACACAATAAAAAATAAATACATTAATTAATAATTTAAAAATTAAATTTTAAAAACGAAAAAAAAGTATCAGGATTTTCATTCACTTATTCATCCACCCACTAATTCACTCATTTATTCATTCATTCCACAAGCATTATACGGTATGTATGTACTGAGCTCGGCACTGTGGATATGAAGATGAAAAAAGTCTTTAAAAGACAACCTTCCTGGCATTGTTTTCTTTCTTTCCTTCTCTTTCTTTCCAAACAGAGGTACTGGGGATCGAACCCAGGACTGCGTGCATGCTAAGCATGCGCTCTACCACTGAGCTATACCCTCCCCTGGCACTGTTTTGTTTTGAAGAAAGTGTCCTAGAACTGCAGGAACAGTTTGAAAGCTGCGGATCGTATTGATTCCCTGATGCTGGAAACGGGCACAGAGGAAGGATCTTGCTCGTGTTGTTCAGCTGCTGCCCGAGTCTGCATGGGAACCCAGGCCGGATGTCGTGTGCAGCTCTGACTGCCGTTCTGTGGGGCCTCAGTTCCATCCACCCCAGAATGACCCAGAGAGGGCCTTTTTAACCAGAGGAGCGTGGCTCTGCCGCCACAACTGGGAAGGAGGGAGCGACCTCTGGTCTGAATGTGTTTATGAATCACCATGTCCTCAACCTGGTACCCAAACTGTGAAAATCCTGTACTTTTGCCTCCTGGAGAAATATTCATGAAATTGCTTTATGGTTGTCTTCCTGTGGGGACAGGCATTTAAAAGAGGTTCCCTGAGCATCGCAGGAGCCCAAGCTGACTCAGCAAGGAATTCTCTCAGGTGCCACAATCCGTCTTCCTAGAATGCTGGCCTGACAACGAAAATGGCCACCAAAGGATTTGACATAACGGTGGAGCTGACAAGTTTTTGGGTCTTGAACAAGAAGGCACGCTCCTGCCCGGGTGATGTGGGTCCTGGGGCTGCACTGATTGGTTAGGTTTCAGATCATGTTTTACAGTGACTGTTGCTGAAACTAAACAGGCTAGGAATTAGGGGACCAGTCTGAGTCTGGCTTGTCTCTTGCTAACCTCGTAATCTGGAACAATTGTCTTAACTTCTGAGCCAGGACAGCAAGCTCCACTAGGCAGGGACTAAATTTTATCTGCAGCAGGGAGCACGGAGCCTAGTATGCTGAGCGTTCGAAATGTCAAGAGAGCTGGGTTTCAGGGTCCTCTTGGGCCACTGCTTAGAGTAGGAATAATTCCCTGCTTTTCCCCTTGGAGAACAGTCTCCAGTCACTAGTACTGTAGCTTCACCCTTTCCTCGGCAACATCCCTTCTCTCTTCTTATCCGTTCATTCAAAACATACCTTCTCTTCCACCCATTCAGCTCCATCCTTCTCTCCACTGAGCATGGGATCCTTTGGCAATGAGAGGAGCAGGGGGTATGGGAGGCGAGAGGAAGGCTGTGTGGGTTTCTCCCAGGTAAAGGGATGCTGATGGAAGAACATGGTCAGGTGGTCCCCTGGGTGAGTCCTGCATGTTCACTGGTGGGTTGTGGCTGGAAGAATATGTGGAAACTCTAGTCAGAGGGCCACATAATCACTCAACAGACCCATGCGCTGATGTACTAGACACCTTGGGGCAAGGGACAGAAAAATGTGACATATCTTCCCCCCAAAGGAATTCAGGCACAAACAGCGAAGTACACTAGAAGAACTCTATCATAGAAAGCAACAGTACAGGAGATGCGCGTGGCAGAGCCCAAATTATTAGGAACACAGAGGATCTGAGACAGAAGATACAGGCAGTACCTTCCAGGCAGTATCATCCTGGGAAAGGAGATGCATCCACTCTTCGGTTAGGTTGGAAGTGAAAATGCAACTTCTTAGGGCTGCTATGCACAGTCGAGCAGGTTGTTCACTGCACATGTTGTCCAGCTACGGGGATAGTGGAGGTGGCAATGCAGCCCATAACCCTTTCCCATGGCTGCGCACTGTGCACACTAGCAGGGCTGCACGAATGCATTATGTGGGCTCCCCAGACACTGGTTGTCAGCCACACTTTTTATCCAATTTCCTGCAATCTGGAGAGGCAGAGCTGTCTCCAGCCTTTCATCTGCCATACTCCCCAACTCCTGGGCATATATTAGGGGCAGCTGCCTTTCCAGTGGCTCACGTTTCCATGCAGACTGGCTCTAAAACATTTGGGGTCATGAATCCTTTTGAGAATCTGATGAAAGCTTTGAACCTTTTCCTTCAAAAAAGTATATTCACACATAAGCTTGGATAAAATATCAGAGGATTTATCCACCAAATTCCACCTACTGAGCCTTCTCCAGGAGCCACTCCCCTTGGTTCAAACCCCTTGCACTAGAATGAGTCTTGGCCTCATGACCTGCCCCACGGAGGAGGAATGAGTTCCTGACTAATGGATGACACCCACTGACCTCCATCTTTTGCTGAACGGAGCTACTTTTTTCAAAGGTTAGAAGCATCAGGGATTTGACCTGTTTCTTCTCTCTTCACTCTTGGGTAGTTTGAGGTAGCAAGTCGGAGTCTGTGTGTCTCTTCTGGAGTTCCAGACTCTCCCTCTGGCCAGCTGCTCCTTAGAACTTAAGGGGCAAGAATGACAGAATGCCATCTACAGTGACATGGATGGACCTAGAGATTATCACGCCAAGTAAAGTCAGACAGAGAAAGACAAATAGCATATATGATATTGCTTACACATGGAATATTAAAAAAATGACATAAATAAATTTATTTCCAGGACAGAAGTGACTCACAGACATAGAAAAGAAACTTAAGGTTACCAAAGCAGAAAGTAGGATGAGGAGCGATAAATTAGGAGTTCAGGATTTGCAGATACTGACTACTATAGATAAAACAGATAAGCAGCAGTGACCTACTGTATAGCGCAGGGAACTATATTCAATATCTTGTAATAACCTATAATGGAAAAGAATCTGAAAAATGATGTATTTTATATATATATTATATATATATAAAACTGAATCACGTTGCTGTACACCTGAAACTAACACAACATTGTAAATTAACCATACTCCAATTTAAAAAATGGAAAAAAAATCTCAGAGTGTGGAAGCAGGGTGAGGAGGGAGGCTCAACATAGACACAGAATCACATTATCTAAGTAGATTTACAGGTGGGCACATGTGGGAGGATGTACAGATGAGGAGCAGATAGGCGTGGTGCTGTCAATGTCAGTTCTTGGATGGGTGGGAGTTTCTATTACTGATAAATAAGTGAACATACAGAAAGGTCACACATAGACCAATGCTGATCTTGTGACATGATTAGTCTAAACCTGTTTCTTGAGGCTGGACAAGGGGCAGGGTCTAGGTCAGGGAGAGCCCCCAGGGAAACATGACGGAAGAAGGTCTTGAAAGTAATGGAAGAACCAGGTGTAAACTGGGGAGTAACGTGTTAGATTTGACTGTTTCTCTCCTCGCCCCTCCTCTCCTCTCCTCTTCCCTTTCCTTCCCTTCCCTTTTTATTTTATTTTTCAAATTTACTTAGACATAGGCCATTATGATCATGTGCAGGGGGATGACTGGAGGCAGAGGACTGAAGTTAGGAAGCTTTCACTGTAGGCTCTACACTAGTGTGGCGACAGGAAGGATGGAAGGAGGGAGACATACCTGAGACCTAAAAAGAAAATTATTGGCAGGGCTTAGCATTTTGTAATTGATTGGATGTAAGAAGTTAAAGGGAGGGTAGAGTTCAAGGCTGACTCCTAGTTTTTTTTCAGTTCCTCCTTGAGCTCTTATTCACTCTCCTAGCAGGAATTATTAACAGATAAAAGCTCTAGTTTCATATAAACAGTGTGGACGAAAAAGATCTTGTTTCTCTAGGGGGCAGGGAAAGTACAAAATTCTGCATTTTCACTTTGAACATGGCTTGACTTAGAAGAACTCAGTCACCTGCAAACCTGGGCCTCCTTCTCCTTTAAGGCCCTTACTTCCTGGGTAACCAGGAGCCCTGGGGAAAGACCAGAGATTCCCATTTGGCACAAGCTCTGGGGTTTTAGGGTGATTTGGGCTTCTTTTTCTGCTTTTCCCCTGATGGAAAAAGAAAGCATGGGGTCTTTGTGCTCCAGGCCAAGGACAAGATGCAGCCACATGAGGCTCGCTAGGGTACCTGTCCCACCCAGAACAAGCACCATGTATCCTGGAGAGAAGCCCAGTCCCCAAGGTTGTCACGGGGCTGGTTGAGGCCCTTGCTCAAGTGTGTGGTCCAAGGAGCTGGGGAGACAGTAGAGATGCTATGGTCAAAGGCCCAGACTGAGCATGATGCTGACCTTGAATGGACAGGCAGGTGATGTGCAGCTCCTTGACCTTGGCACACTGAGGACCCCTTAGGCTCCTCAGAAACAGACCTGCCTCCCAGAAATTACCTGGTTAAGGCAGAGCCTCTTCATGACATCTCAGCCAACTTACCTCCTACTAGGACTCAAACACTAGCTTAGATGAAGGGGTAGATTTTAAGGCCATCAACGGACCTAGGAAAATAAGAGGAGAAACGAGATTAATCTTAATAAACAATATTTATTGAGCACTAACTCCTTGCCAGGCACTGAACTCAAGAGGTAAAATTATATTTAACTCCCGTGAGAATTCCGTGCTATCTTATTGCCATTTTACAGATGGGAAAACCGAGGCTCCAAAAATCATCACTGGTTCAAAACCACAATGATTACACATGGTTGTGGTGGCTTCTCAATGTTTCAACTTGACTGGGTTTAAGGGAATTTCTCAAAATTCTCTTTCTTAGATGTTTTGGGTTAAGGTGGGCCACAGGAGAGAGTCTTGTGGGAGATTTAGGGGGCAGGAGGGAAGACAGGGCCCTTTCATAGCCCCCACACATTGTCACTGACCTGCTGGTTCACCTCGTCAGTGGGAGGTGGTTGTTGGACCAGCAACTACTTCACCTTCCCTTGAATCCTTCTCTAATTTCCTGACTCCCAGGCAGATGTGTGTTTAGGTCCATTACAAAGGGCTCTTGTTCTGCCAGACACACTAGGGTCGGAAGAAAAGTAGAATTGGTGTGGGCTTAGTCCATCCTGGGGGCTCCAGACTCCAGCTGTACTTGCGGGATGCACTTTATTGCTCTTGTTGAAAAAAAGTGCACAACGAGAGAGTTGTGTCAAGTTTTATTTGGAGCAAAATGAGGACTATAGCCTGGGAGACAGCCTCTCAGATAGCTCTGAGGAACTGCTCTGAAGAGGTTGGGAGAGGTCGGTATCTGTGTGATTTTGGTGAATGGGGTGCGCGCGGTCGGGCACACATTTTGGCAGAGGGTTACTGCTGGTCCCAGGAAGGGTGCTGCTGATCACAAGAGCAGATATCTCCATTCATGATTTTAGCGCTTTCCTAGATATGAGGATACCCGAGAATTTGGGTTCATACAGTCTTCTCTTGAAAATATCTAACTATCTGAAGGCCTGTTCAGCAGTTTTCCCAGAGCACAGAGTGCCTCATTCCTGATCTCCAACCTGAACTCCTTTCAGGGTGTGTTGAAGGTCAGCGGCCACAGTGGCTAGTGACCTAATCCTTGCAGAGGCAGATGGCGAGTGACGAGCTATAGCTGGCACCTTCATCCTCCCTTCCCAACTGCCTGCCCTGCAGACTTTATGCTCCAGCATCAGATGCAAAGACTAATCTTAGGGAGGCCGGCGCCCATGATTGTGTAAGGTCAAATCTCTGTTAAAAACTCTTTTACATAAACATATAGAGATGCACATACATATATGGACATGTACATCATATATCTTTATCCTTTATTTATTATCCCAGTGATTCTGCTTCTCTGATTGAATCCTGACCAGTGATCAATACCAACATAGTGGTGCAGCCGGGATCTGATCACTTCTCTGGTAGTTTCATCACAGGACCTGCACACATACACACATGCACCAACTCAGATTACACAGTAGTTGGAGTAGGAGGAGGTTCATTCCACTTTGGACACTGAAGTTGAGGTGCCCATGGGATGTTGAGCTGGGTGAGTCATGGGCCATGGGAGGTCCCTGAGAAGCCTCGTGAGCAGCAGATGATCAGAGAAGGGGCAATCAGTGTGGGATGGCTGGAACTGGAAACAAGTTTTATGGTGGTGAGGCTTGATTTAAGTCTCAGAGACTGGTAGGAGCTGGTTAAATGAGTGGGAGTGAGGTGGGCACTGTGGATGGGGAAATAGCATGAGAAAGGCCCGCAGCAGGAATGAGCGGGATCTGAGGCCATCGGCCTGAATGGTCGAGGAGGGGGTATTGGTTATATGGCCACTGTGATCTATTCAGGTTTGTGAATTATATCTCCCCAAGGATGTGGTGGACTCTGGGCTTGTGTACTGCATCTGGTAGAGTACGTTTCTGGCTTAATTGAATTCAAACATTTTGTGAGCACCGACTATATGGTGGCACCGTGCTAGATAAAAACACTAATGAATAGAACACCAACTGTATCCTGGAAAAACTTGTGTTCAGGTTATAGATATTCAATATATTTTTGTTAAGTTGGATTGAATGGAAATCTTGAGCCAATAACAGTGCTGGCTCTGGACTCCTGATTCCATTTTGGGCCAGCTGTGTGACAGAAATGGTGAAACTCAAATCAATCTATCCGTACACCCATCCCCTACATCCATTCACCCAAAGCTAGCTTGATCTACTTATCTGTTCCTATTTATCTATCTCTGTCTATCAATCATCTATTCTTTCTTCTTTTCTTAAATGGTGGGGGTGGCGTGGGGCAGGGCTGGGGGGAGGATTTGAGCAGCCTACAAAATTAGACATACATAAAATGACCATTAAAAGATAAAAGCAAATAAAAAGAAAGCTGAGAAAAGCAGGTGTGGGCAGAGACAGGGACAAAATCAGTTATTGGAGCTGAGGGTTGAATTTAGTGCCAGTTCAGTAGAAACGATGGCAAAAAAGAAAAGAAAAGAAAAAAAAAAAAGAAAAAGGACACAGGCTTGGTTATCCAGTCAGTAATCTCTGAAGAGAGAAGGAATACAAGTTGAAGAGAGACCTTCCCGGCATCGTGTGGAAGGAGGATTTATTTTGTCAAGGCTGCGTAAAGACACTGGTAGCATAATGGCCACCATCTTGCGCTGTAGTTCTGCAAAGGCAGAGAAACGCTCCTCAAATGCTTCTCCTGTCTATCCTCTATAAAGGCGAAGGGCATAACATTAAATCTTATTTCAGCACAGGCTTTTCTGTGGGAAACTAAGATAATGTCCAGCTAGATTACATTCTGATGATTGGACCCGGAACAGGACTTGAGCCTTGAGAACTGAGAGAAAGGGTGAGGGAGCTGGCTGCCAAGCTCTGCTTTTCCCATTGAGCCACCAGAGAGCCTTTGGCTTAGGGACTCGTAGTCACCATATACCAGAAATTTCTCTTCGTATTTCTAAAATATGGAGTTCAGATCTTGCTGTGGTCCAGGGGAAGGAGAGCTGGACCCTTGGCCATGTTTCTGTCCTTTCTTTCCCAAATCCAGGAGCAGAATCACTGTTCTAAGGATGCACCTTGGCTTAAAAAGGATTCAGACAATCATACCATTCCCCTGGCCATAGAATAACTTGGAAGTCCCTTGGGGAATTGTGCCTCAAGGCACAGGGATGACACATTTCCTTACCACGAGTAGCTTATTTGCAGAGGGGCTGGTTCAAGGCAGAGCCACTTACCAGGTTGGCATCAGCCTCGTTTTGGTCAGCAGCTCCACTGTGTCGAGTGTCACAGCATTAGCTTCACTGGTCCCCAGAATCCATCCCGCACTCAGGGCAAACCCTTGACGACATGAAGTCAGCCTTCAGGGCCTGCTGGAGTTGTGAATGGCGAAGCAAGGGCCCCAGCAGGAAGGCCATTGGATCCACGGTTCCATCAGGATTCGTTAAGTACCTGCTAGATAAAGCATCGAGAGGGGCTCCAGTGTGTTTCCAGGAAGGGAACTGAGAGAAGAAGGAATTTGAACTTTGCAAAGGAAATAAAAGAGATAGACTTGGGCATTCAGGATTCTTCAAAAGGGTCTAGAGAAAGACCAGACAGCATCCAAAATGGGACTACCCATTGAGAAGAAAACCTCAGTACAAGGGCACAGCACGGTGCCTCTGACTGCATGTGTGGCTTTGGACTGCTCCTAGAACCATTTGCCCTCAGGTTTCCCATCTTCATAAAGTCAGAAAAGCAATACAGCTGCAGCTTTACTGGATTGAGTTTGGGGAAAAAGGAAGACCATAGTATAAGCGTCCGTCAAGGAAGTAGAAAAGGGCCACGTGAAGATGCAAGCTGATGTTGTCATTAACACAATCATTACTGATTTAAAATAGGACCTGTGAAATCAACCTGCTTTGGTTTCCTGGTCAAGAATGCCAGGCTTACTGTGGAGGTCTCTCCAGTGACACGAGCATTTGTCTACCTACCTTTCCTCCTAAGCGGGCTCCATCAGGCAGCCTCTGTCTCCTGCCACCCTTTGCACCTCTCTAGACCTCCATACCCAGTTTGTCTGATTCTGACGTTTAGGCCCGTACAGAAGAGTCGTCTGCCTGCCTGCCTTCTTGCTGGATGGCCTGCTGCTACTCCTGCATGGATTAGAGGTCCCAGCTCCTTCCCTCCCTTTCCTATTTCATGAGTGCTGCTCAGCCCTTGCTGCTTCCGGCCAGAAAAACCCCACTTGTCTCAGCTCTTCCCAGACCTCTTCTTCATTTCACTATACAAACTATTCCCTTTTACATTCAACACTGCAGTTAATAGATCATAACAGTATATTAATAGTATATAACATATATGCTCTATTTATACTATATATATTATATGTATATAACACACACATGCTATGTATACTATACACATACCACTATTATATTCACTCCCCCACCCAGGAATCATTTCTGGATTCCCCATCTTGAACAGAAATCCTTCTTTTGACCTGGTGGTATTTTATATGTTACCTCTCATGGCCTCTTTAGTTTGTTTAGTTTTATTAAAGTTACGTGACATTGTTGTCCCAACAACCCCAATTCTAAGACTGACTCGTTAGTCTTTCTTCAGCAGACACCTTTATAGCACTGTTCTGATGACGTTTGAATTAATTGCTTTGCCTTATATCCCCCAAGAGAAGACCAGGAGCTGCTGGGATGGATTTGAGTGAAAGATGGAATCAGGCTGACTGAGCCTGTGACTAGCGTATCCAGATAGCTCGGAACCTGGGCCTCGCTGGGCTGAGGTTTTGGATGGTCATTGTGTGGCCCAGGGGCCTTGGACATGTGCTCTGGTCTCAGTCTGAGTCCCGACCTCCAATATCCATCTTTCATCTGTGAGCCCTTGGTAAGCAAGCCTTCCATCTGTAGGAGAATGCAGAAGCTGCAAAAGTACTAAATGGGAGGGTGGGGAGGCATCAGGGTCAGGAAACTGGATTCCAATGCCACCTTGTCACTTAACTATTAAGTGACCAAGAGCAAGTCACATCATAGATCTGTGCCTTGGTTTCCTAAAGATCAGCATTGGATTTAGGGATTTTTCCAACTCAAAACTGCAAACTATGATGGAAACAGAGCTGCAATCACTTCTTTTTTATGTGGGGTGGAGAAAGAGTGTAAATCCTAATTTGAAAAGAGCCTGCCCCTGTGGTGACACGGCCTAGCCCAGCTTTCTCCATCCTTTGATCCAAACTGGAAATATCTTCTCACTTGTTGACAGGAAGTGGTGATCTTTGGGTCAGAAGCTGAGAGAGCGTCGATATAAAATGCTACATTTTACAGCTTCGATGATTTTACTGAAAGATCATCCCTGCCCGCTGGGCATCTGGCACTGGGAACAGGCCAGAAAAGTCTAAAGTTCCATCTACTTCAGGCTATTTTACCCAGAAAGATTTTGTAAGCAGGGAAGACATGCATTTTGAAGAGCATTAAGAGCTTCTGAAA
Organism: Vicugna pacos; assembly: GCF_048564905.1. Lineage (NCBI taxonomy): Eukaryota > Metazoa > Chordata > Mammalia > Artiodactyla > Camelidae > Vicugna > Vicugna pacos. The sequence continues at coordinate 10,472,900 of NC_132991.1, read as the reverse complement.
TTGTCGTTACCAGTTCTCTGTCTTTCTCCCCTTAATGACATGAGTGGCAGTGACATAAGAAAAAAATAACAGCCCAATCTTTGTGCTTTGTAATGAATAATAAAGTATTTTAACCTCTTTAGGGACTTAACACCACATTAATCCTTTAATCCCTAGAAAAACCAATTTTGTTGACTTGAAAAGGGGATATTTAACTTCATCCAATTAATTTTCGACCTTAGAGATGCCCTGATTATGAAGATTAGATTGAATAGATTCATTGGCACTACCATATTGGGTATCAAGTAGCGACTTTGACACCAAAACGTAGCATCAAAAAAAGAATTTTTTTGGCCACAATTTTGTTTAAATTTACTCTCTTTGAACTCATCAGGGCTTGGAGGCCTTCACATCCAAGCACTGTTGCCTGCACTGAAGGACTCACATCTGCAACTACTCAGCCAGCCCACAGCCATTAAACGAGGAACTTGGCTGACACTTCTGCAATACCCACTCCTTTCTCTGTTTGAGCTCCGAATTAGAACTGTTCTGGTGACGAGGCTGAAGAAACGTTCCTAACAGTACAAAGTTAGCTAAGTGAGAACCCAATTTTAAATGACACCGCGGGGGAAGCTCACCGTTCAGATTGTTCTCAGAACAATGGATTAGAATTGGAAATGGAAGATAAATGGATGGAGATTTCTTATTTTTGCATCGGACTCCCGCATGCAGACAGGGAAAGGTTTAATTCCAACTTCCCCCATCCAGCCCAACCCCAGCCAGAACTGAATTTACAGAGATGGAAGAAAAGAGATGACGAGAAGTGAGGGTTATGACAGTGCCACAAATATCCAAATGGGGCAATCAAAAGCCCCCAGGTTCTTCTGGCTGAGGATAGTTTCCTTAAGGATGAAAAGTGGGACTTGGGAGATGTCAGAATGACCCTTCAGTCTTACCCCAGAAGCCACTTTCAGTAGATGTCATTTACCACCAGCCTGTCACCCAAGCGGGGAAGCAGGAACGCAGATTCTATGTACTGACATCCCCTCTGTGTCCTGCTCAGTGCTTGGCATGCAAACAGTGTTGTCCAGCACAGGAATTTCTCCTGAGGAATAACATGGCGGGACTACAAAGAAGGGACACTAACGTTCTTTATGTGATTTGTGAGGGAGCGCGGACTCAGGGAGGAATGGGAGGTTTTAGAAACAGAGTCTGAGACTTTGTCCTGTCTTCGGCTATCTCGTAGCCTGAGCCTGACTGCTTGACTAATTTAAGATCTCATCCGTTGAATGGCGACAGCGGTACCCATCCCTAGGCGATGTTGCAGGCTTCCATAAAGTGAAGTCAGGAAAATCCCAGCACAGGTACCAGGAGACACGTGAAGGCCACATGGCTGAGGTCACCTAGTTTCCCCATTAATTTTGCACACGAGAAGTGAATTGTCTTGCTCAAGGTCCGATGGCTAATTGATCATGGAATGAACTAGGACCACAAATTCTGACTCTCCTGCATCAGAGGTGTTTCTACAACCTCATGTGATTTGGTTTGCCTAACTTGCTTGAGAGGATGCATTTCTTTCTTTCTTTCTTTTTTTTTTTTAACACTTTTATTGTGGTATAATTCCTGCATATAAACTACACGTATTTCAGATGCACAATTTGATGAATTTTGATAGATGTAGCCGCCTCCACGATCAAGACAGCTAACAGTTCCATCACGAGGGGATGCATTTCTTATTGGGTTCATCTTGTCCCAGGTGACTGAACCCAGCTGCTCTTTCTTTTTAGATGGGGAGAGTGGTATCCTTCTCCTTCTGATCGCAAATATTCCTAACTCTTTCAACTTCCCGTTTGGGTGCCTTGTTGAATGTGCCTCAATCCTGAAATTGCCAATAAGTCTTCCATTTAGTTCCAAGGAAGAATTTGGTGTTCTCTTAGAAGCTGTTTTTTTGGCTGAACTTTTGCCCCTAAGTGCCACAGCCTGGCAACTTGATACCTGCAGCTAGACCTGAGCAAGAGTCCAGGCATCACTAGGTTTGCTACAAGTGAATCAAGGGGGTGAGTTTGCATCCTCAGATGCAACTCTGGGCTGAGCACTGCAGGGGCCAGGTCCAGCTACATGGGGCAGTGGCCTTGGACCCTCTTGCTTTTAAATTTCCCTGACCATTTCCTGGATATGTGTGGTGAGACTGAAACGGGGTCACCTTAGGGCTTGGAGCAGGGACAGAGGCCAAAGCAGGGACTCGGGGAGCTCATGGTTCAGGTAAGGACACCAGTCACCAGGCTCCACTACACTTCTTGGGAGAGTACTGTACTTCTTCCTGACAAGGACCGACCTCTGAGCTTGGTCTTCCTGAGGCTCCATGATCTTCAGAAATGGTGGCATTTAAAAGGAACCATTTGTTTGAATGGAAGTTTCCAGAAAGATTCTGGCAACAGGCAAACCCTGAATGGCTCAAGGAAAGGAAAAGAGAAACATTTGGCACCAACAGAAAGGCGGTCCACATAATGTGGGCCCATTGCTGCTTCTGCGACTTTCTTCATTCATTCAACAAATATTTTACTATGCAACTTTTCTGTACCAGACATTAAGGATACCATTGGGAACAAATCAGAAATTAGACCTGCCTTTACAGAGCCTCTGTTGTCCTTCCTTTTTCCTAAATGTACTTTTTTTAGAGCCCTAAGTTTGCACAGTGAGCAATTTCCTTACTATTTGTAAAACACTTTATAACTGATTAACCATGGGTAAACTGCTTTGTTGACACGCCCATGAATATATTCAAATTCTCAGTTTGTTATAGAAGCAACTAGAATCTGGCGAGATTAAATGCCTCGGCTTGAATTGTCTAATAGTTGATTCTCAGATTCCCATCTTCTAAGAGTAAGTTTGCCCAAAACTAGAACATCGGTCCAGGAGCCCCTAGCTTTTCATAAGGATACGAGCTGGTACATTGGTTCCTGACTAGCAATCTCAGGAGAGGTAACATAGCTCAGCAAAGACCTCCTTGCAAGCTAACATGCTCCCAGCTGCATACAGCTGGAGCAATTCCCATCCTTGGTCTCTCCAAGTAAGCATTGCTTTTAACAGACCGTCTTTGGCCACCGCATTATCTTTTCAGGGTGATTGAAGTTCGCAGTCTTCTACTGCAAAATGGGCCAACACAAAGCCAGGTTATACTCTAGACTAATTTTAGGTGCCAATGCTGTTTGAAATGGAAGTTGATTTTAGCTGTGTACTTTAAAGGGGTTGACGTGCTTTATTGGCTGGGATGCTCCAATCCTTGAATGCCTGGCTACCTTGACATACTTGAAGAGGACTTGAACTCCACCGCTCTGTTCATTCCCATAAAACTAGGAGATGCCTGGTCTCCAACTCTGGTCTAGCTGCCCGGGAAGCCTGAAGGGTGAAAGAAGAGGACACTGAGACACTCTTAAATGTGGTCACCCTTGGTGCAACTAGGTGCGCTCCCCTCCCCAACACACACACACACACACACACACACACACACACACACACACACACACACACACAGTCAGGACTTACTGACTCTGTAAGAAAAGAGAGCCAGTGGGACAGCCCGAGGGAACAAGACTCACCTGGCCTGTGCTGTTGCTGTACTGCAGGGATGGTTGTGTTGCCCTTTCTCAGCTGGCTGTGAAAGGACCACTCTCTCTAAGAAACAAGCTCTCGGGCAACACTGTGTCCTTGGTCCCATCAGTAGCATGAGTGTGCTCTGATCGTAGTGAGGAAGAACTCTAACCCTAACTGTCTTCCTTGGCTGGGCTTGTCTCTTTTCTTGCCCCCTGGGTCTCAAGAGGAAGGGAGACAACTTCCAAGCTTACTTATGTTTTACTCCATCTCTGTGTAATGATCCATCCAGCTGAAGGACAAAGAATCTGCTTTGCTGAGCCCTGGAATGAGGAAAACCCTCCAGTGGGCCTGCCGAACTATCCTCTCATATGACAGCAATGCCCCATCTCTGCCTGTATGCATTTTAGAAATAGAGGAGAAAGACCTGAATATTTAAGTAAAAAGCATCCCGCACAAAGAGTCAAACAAAAGCCAGGCTGTGGGTCTTTAAACAAAGAATCACACAGAATTGCCTCTCCCTCAGTCCCCACGTCCACTTGTAAATGTGCCACGTTATCCCATCAGCTTTTCCTCTTTGGAGTTTCCATCCAAGACTGGTACCCAGAGTTGCTCTGAGGCAAATTCTCTGTGCATCAGTAGAAGGGTTCCTTGCTGGGCCTCTTCCTTCAGAATCTGCCTCCCCCCTATTCCTTGCTCTTGCCTGGTTCCCAGAGCCAGACGATGTAACTGTAGGGGAGGCTGTCCTCTCCCAGAAAGGCTCCAGGGAAGCCACCCAGCAGGTATGGAAAAATCCAAAAGGCCAAAAGGGAAAACGACTTGTAAATCCTCACCTGCTCCTGGCCCTTAGCTGGGGACCAGTTCCTGAGCCTCACCAGATTAAAAAAAAAATACTAATTATAATACCAGTGGTTAGATTTCCTCTGCCCCAGCTCTTCCTCTCCCTCCCCTCCTGCCTAATAATAGTAGAATTTAAGATATGAAAGGCTGAGAGCATAGGCTGCAGGCATGAGAGCAGCACGCTCTGGAGGCCCGAGGGTGGGTCTGGGAGGAACACGGATGCTCAACCTTGAAAGGACTGGTCCAGCTGCGTAGGAGGAAACGGGGCCGTCTTCAGGCTGGTTCTCCTGGCCCTGACCCAGTGCCACATAAGGGCTTTGGAGGAGCCAGTATCCTCCACCCTGTCTATCATTTGCAGATCAAATCTCCCTAAATAGGCCCTCACACTGCAGACTGTCAGCACTCACCTCTTGCTCGCTCTGTCAATAATCCATCAATTAAAGGCGGCTAATAATATGCATTGACACAACAGATTAGCTCAACGCAGAGGCCCTGGTGGTGAGCTCTTCCAGTCAATGGTGGTAAGATTATCAACCCGGCCATTGACGTGGGCTTCATTCTTCCCTCTCCGTTCCCTTGTGAGAGGCGAGAGAGCTCCATTCAAAGCCAGAGGCTCAAAAAACAAAAGCATAATCTCAGCGTGAGGGCCTGAAAAAGCAATTCAGATCAAGGGAAATCGGAGGCAACCCATGGCTTTCCTCTCTCTCAACACGGCTTTCTGCCTTCTTTGTGCTAAAATTGTCATTTGCGCGGAGTTTAGCTCAGAGGACAGGAACTTCGAAACCTTCTGATCGTTTCAACCCGAGGGGCGCACACAGGGAGCAGGGCAGACTGCTGTCCGCCACAGCCTTAATTTCCAGGAGCAAGGCAAGGCTGGGGAGCCACACTGCCTCTCCCCACATCTGGGCAGTGGACACGTGGCTGCAGCTGGCCTTGCCATAGATCCGGGCTTTGGAGAACAGGGGCTACGTGCTTGTCGAGGGGGACAGTCAAGAGCCCACCTGGCCCTTTCCTCTTACCGCTCTCCTCTTTAGACGCAGCTTTGGCGTTGTTGGTTTGTGATGCTCTAAGCAGAACGGCGAGTCCACAGCCACGCAGATGGGAGGCAGGGCAAACCTAGTGCCTGAGGCCGTGGTGATGCCATTCAGGGAGCCAGCTCCATCCAAAACAGAAAGGAAAGGCATGTCCAACATGTAATTGGGGAAGCCTGGGGGTGGGGCGGGGAGGAGAGAGAGCAAGAGCACCGAGATCGAGTAGATGGAGACACTCAGGGAACTAGAGGCTAAAGGAGGTAGGAGGATTGAAAGGCTCAGAGGGGCTTCAACGCCCACCTGCGGCATCTCCTGCCGCAGAGCATGGTGTGCCTGCTATTGTATGCATGATAATGTGACTCCATCTGGCAGGTGAGGTGGGAGGGGCGAGGACGCCCCCTTTACAAAGTGCTAATAATCATTTTATTCATTTTCTAGGGCTGCCACAACAAATACCACAGAATCAGGGGCTTAAACAAACAGAGATCTGTTTCTCACAGTTCTGGAGGCTGGATGTCCAAGATCAAGGAGTCAGCGGGGCTGGTTCCTTCTGGGGCCCCTCTCCTTGGCTTGCAGGCATCTGCCTTCTGGCTGGGTCCTTTCGCTGCTTTTCTTTATACGCGTGAACCCCTGGTATATCTTTGTGTGTGCTCAGATTTCCTTTTCTTACCAGTCAGATTGGATTAGGACCCACCCTAATGGCCTCATTTCAGCTTAATTGCCACACTGCAGGTCCTATCTCCAAATAGAGTCCTCTTCTGAGGTCCTGGGGGTTAGGACTTCAATATATGACTTTTTGGAGGGACAGAATTCAGGCTAAAATGATCTCCAAGGATAGCTCTAGTGTGACTTGGGAGAATTTAGGCCTCAAAGGACGTTTTGCTCCAAGTGGATGCTTGCCTTCAGGAAGGGGGCGGTTCAGACAGCAAGCATTTTTTCTGGGGCAGCCATTATACACAACAAGGAACTCATATCCCCCAGGAAGTGAAAAAAAAAGTTTCAGTAGATTAAATTTCTGAAGGCACACACTAAAGAGACTAATTTTCTTGGGTACCATCTCTCTGGATGTTTTCAAGAGTTGCTAACAGTCTGACAGTGGTGGGGAGGCCACTTCTGGGAAGATCTGCCATGTCCTGCAGTGCAGACTGGAACTCTTTCTATAAGAACCCTGTGGACAGTGTCCATGACTGTATGATCCTCTCCCAGTTCGTCACTCCCTCCCTGTTAAAGTCTGACATCCCCAGATCCATGGCCACCGGGCTTTGCATCCCTCCCAATGGAGTTGGCGGGAGATCACTTTCCTGTTCTATTGATGTTGGGCTGGACCAGGTGAGCTGGCCAGATGACATGCTGGAGCATCAGGTGTGTTGCTGCATGGCCCTGACTTGGCTGGCCCCTTTGTGCACGCGTGGTTTGCTGAGAGAAGATCATGGTTCCAGAATGAAGAGACATGGGACAGATCTGCAGGGCCGATCCAGCTGATCTACAGACCCATGTGAGAGGAAAATATACGTGTGCGTCTGTTAGCCATTGAGACTTTGTAGTTGTTTGTTACTCAGCAAAAACTGACTGCTACTGATAGTGATGATAGGAACCGGCCCTGCCCTACAGTGGTCAGTCCTTCCTGGAAGGCTGATCTACTCTCCTAGCCCCTTGCATTTGGAGGTCACTCCCCTTCCCTGCTGGCTGGTACCATTGCTGCCCTGCCCTCTGGCTCCTAGGCTGGTCCAGCTCCCCCTCCACCTTTGTGGCAAGAAGAGTAGCTTGGCGTTTATCACTGGGATTCCACTTGCGAGGAACGGGTTTTGCTGCTAAGTGAGTTTGAAGACCACCAATCGAGTTTAATCATCTTGACACTTGGACCACGAGACTTCCCTGGTAATAGTGGATGAGCCAAAACTAAAAATTGCAGTCTCATTTCACACCCTTCCCCAACCCCTGAAGGTTCAGATGCTCTCAGCTGACATCTCCAGGAGAAATTCCTTAGAGAAGTTAAGTGCTTTGGGTATGCACCACTTTTCTAAATTTAAAATTAAATATGCAAATATTAAAAGATTATTTTTGGACTTAAGGTTGGACAGAAGTGGACTAATTATAATCTTCAGTACATAACCCCCTGTCATCTTTGGTCCCTTAGAGGCTTTCTTTTATTTGTTAAATTTCGCAATATCACGGTCACTGTATTTATTTCCCATTGCTGTTGTATTGTTGCTAACTTACCACAAACTTAGTGGGTTAAAGAACAGATTTTTTTCACCTTACGGTTCTGGAAGTTAGAATTTGAAATTTGAAATGAGTCTCACTGAGTGAAAATCAAGGTGTTGGCAAGGCTGTTTCTTTCTGGAAGCTCTAGGCTCTATTCCTTGCCCTTTTCCAGCTTCTAGGGCTGCACACGATCCTTGGCTCGTGGCCTCTTCCATTTCCAAGGCCACAAGCACTCGTGTCACATCACCCTGACTCTGACCCTGCTCCCTCTCAGTTTCACATTTAAGGACCCCTGTGATCACAGCAGGCTTACCCGGACCATCCAGGATCATCTCCCACCACCATGTCCTTAACTTCATCACACCTGCAAAGTTCCTTTTGCAACATAAGGTAGCAAATTCACAGGTGCTGGGGATAAGGACATGGATGTCTTGGGGGGCCCATTATTCTACCCGTCACAGCAACCCAAGAACAGAACGTCACCTATGTGCTCAGCCCCTCTGCCAAGTTCCTGCCTCCTCCAATCAAAGTAACCGTTATTCCGAATAACTTTATCATTCCTTTGCTTTATTTTATAGTTTGATCATATATATTGGTGCATATATGTATATATCATACATATGGGTATACACCCATATACATACCAACTCATGTGTTGATATATGTATCAATATACATATATGTACAGACATATATCAAAACATGTGTAGAGATATGTGTAGGTGTGTATATACGTGTATGTGTATACATCCCATGTCTGTGTATGCTGAACAAAAAATTGTTTCATTATGCTTGTTTTTACAAGTTTTTTAAAAGGGCATCTTACTTAATCTAGTGTTTTTAGACTTGCTTTTATCCCTCAACATTGGTTGAAATATTTATCCATATTGTCACACGTAGCTGGAGTTCACTCATTTCTCTTGCTGTATCACATGCAATTGTGTGAATAGACAGGTTATCTTTCTTTGGATTGTTATCAGTTTTTGTTGTTGTTACATGAACAGGTGTTGCTAAGAAGGGTACTACACATACTTGTTTGGGGCACACGTGCAAGTTTTTCTCTTGTATGCCCAGGGGAGGGACTCTTGGTTCATGAGGTATATGAGTATTCAGTTTTATATGACAGTGCCAACTCCCACTGCCATCTGCAGTGCTTCCGAGAGCCTGTTCATCCAGCCTCTGTAGTTTCCACCTTGTTGTTTTTGCTCATTGTGGTATTGATTTGTAGCTCCCTGGTTGTCAGTGATGGTGACCATCTCCTCATATGTTAAATGTCCACTTGTATTTTTTTGCTGTGAAATATTTGTATATCATCCATTTTCCAATGGATTATTTGTCTTTTCCCTAATATTTTTGTCTGCTCTGGGAAATAATCCTTTGCTAGCTAAATATGTGGTGAATATCTTCTCTCATTGGGTGACTCGTCTTTCTACTTTTTAAAGTTTCCTTTATAAATTGAAATGTTTTATTTGAATGTGGTCTATGTTTCCTTTTAAAGTTTAGGATTTTTGTGTCTTGCCTAAGAAATCCTTCTTCCACTCCCAAGGTCAGGAAGATATTGACTTACCTAAAACTTTAAAATTTCACTTTTGACATCTAAGTCCTTCAATCATCTGGAGCCAATTTTTGCAAGTGGTGTAGGGTAAGGATTCAATTTTTTTCTGCAATGTGGATGACCACTTTTCCCATTTATTGAGTAGTCCCTCCATCCCCTCCTGATCTGTGCTGCCACTCCATCATATATCAAAATCCCATATATGCATGGATCTGTTCCAGGGCTCTGTTTTTGTCCCACTGGTCAGCTAGTCTATCCTCTGCCAATACCACACTGTTTTGATTATCCTGGCTTCACAACAAGTCTTGATATTTATCATGGTAAGTACCTCCTCCCTCATTCTTTTCCTTGTCTTATTGTACTACCATCTTAAAATAACTCTGTTAAATTTCATAAAAACTTCTGTTGGATTTTTGATTGGAATTACCTTGAATTATTGATCAATTAAGGAAGATGGACATTTTTATAGTGTTAAGTTTTTCTACTCATAAACACAGCATTTATTTAGATCTTTAATGTCACCTTTCTGGAAATTTTGAGAAATTCCTATGTACAGGTCTTGCACATCTTAAGTTAACATAATTCTCAGGTACTTTAAGGACAGTATTATCATTAAAAAAGATCTTTAAAAAAACCAGTTTTCCAATTATTTGTTGTAAAGAATGGAGTTAACTTTCGAAACTTGATCTACTATGTAGTCATCTTGCTAATATTTTCCTTCATTTCTAACTATTTATCAGTGGATTCCTTTATGGCATTTTCAGAAAATGGCAGTATTTTTCCTACTTTCTAGTATATTTTCATTCCACTTTTTTATTGTAATTTATATACAATAAAATGCACATATTTTAGGTGTATAGCTTTGACAAATGAAGATACCTATGTAATCATCACTCCAATCAAGATAAAGAACATCTTTTCATGTGCCTACTGATCATTTGTATTTCTTCCTTGGAGAATTGCTGCCTATTTTTGGATTGGGTTGTTTGTTTTTTTCTGATTATGTTGTATGAGCTGCTTATATATTCTGGAGATCAAGCCTTTGTTGGTTTCATCGTTTGAAAATTTTTTCTCCCATTCCATAGGTTGTCATTTTATTTTCCTTATGGTTTCCTTTGCTGTGCAGAAGCTTGTAAGTTTCATTAGGTCCCATTTGTTTATTCTTGCTTTTATTTCAATTGCTTGGGTAGACTGCCCTAGGAGAACATTTTTGAGATGTGTGTGAGATAATGTTTTGCCTGTATTTTCTTCTAGGAGGTTTAGTGTATCTTGTCTCATGTTTAAGTCTTTGATCCATTTTGAGTTGATTTTTGTGTATGGTGTGAGGGAGGGTTCTAGCTTCATTGGTTTACCTGCTGCTGTCCAGTTTTCCCAGTAACATTTGCTGAAGAGACTGTCATTTCTATTCAGGGTAAAGTGTCCTGCCCATTTGCATCTACTATCCCTTGCTCCTGTGCCTGGCCACACCTAACTCCAGTCCCATAACCATCAATCATTTGCTAGTTCTAAAACTTCATATAAAGGAAACCATATCATACATACTCTTTCTGTTTAACTTCTTTTACTCAGTATTAATTATTGTGAGATTAATTCATAATTCTGTGTATTTGTTACTGGTGCACTTTTATCACTGAATAGTATTTCATTGAATGACTATATCACTGTTTACTCATTCATCTGTTGATGAACTTTTGAGTTGTTTCTAACCTGCAGCAAGTATTTTTGAAGATGGCTATTTTAAAATTTTGTAGATAAATACCTGGGAGTGGTCTTGCTGAATCAGAGTATCTTTAGGTTTAGTTTTATAACAATAATAAAAAAAGATTTTTCAAGGCAGTTATTCCACCAACAAAGTAGGAGTCTTTCAGTTATTCTATATCCAACACTTGGTTTGGTCAATTTGGTATTTTTTTAAACAACTTTAATGCAGTGTATTATATAGAGTAAAATGCATCCATTTAGGTGAACGGTTTTGAAGAGTTTTCACAAATGTATACACACATGTAATAATCAAGATGCAGAGCATTTTCATCACCCCAAAAAGTTAAAATCATATGTCCTGTTTACATATGTCAATCCCTCACCCTCAGCTCTAAGCAGTTACTATTTTGCTTTCTTTTATTATAGATTAGTTTTGCCTTTTATCTTTTTACTTTTAGTCACTCTAGTGAATGTGAAATCGTATCTAATTATAGCTTTAATTTGCATTTTCCTGATGACTAATGATGTGACCATCTTTTTTTTCTTTGCACTTATTGGACATTTGTATATCTTCTTTGGAAGTGTCTGTTCAAGTATTTTACCCATTTAAAGAAATTGAAATGTTTGTCTTCTTTTTAAAAATATTTTCAGCTATTCTAGATCCTTGGTATTTTTACATAAGTTTTACAATCAGCTTATTGAATTCCGAAAAACCCTGCTGGAATTTTGATTGGGATTGTGAATTGTAGATCATTTTGGGGAGAACTGACACATTAACAGTATCAAGGCTTCCAATCCATGAATATAGCATATTCTCCTTTGATTTTTCTCATCAGTGTTTTCAGATTTTAGTCTATAGGCTTTTAGTCTTACATATTTTTTATAAATTTTGTTTCCAAGTATATTTTGTGCTATTGTAAATGACATTATTTTAAATTTTTTATTTTCTAAATATTTATTGTTAGTACAAAGAAATACAATTTTTGTGTGTGTGTGTGCGTTGGATTTATATCCCATGACCTTGCTAAATTAGCTTGTTAATTCTAGATTTTCCACTGATCCCTTAGGATTTTCTATGTTGTTAATTGCATCTTTAAATAAAGACAGTTTTACACTTTTCTCCAAATATTAATGTCTTTTGAGTTCTGTAATATGCTAGCTCTCTGTCTTGCAAAAATATTGGATAGATTTGAAAGTGGGCACCCTTGTCTTGTTCCAGATTTTAAAGAGGGATGTTTGTAATGTTTTCCCATGTAAGACGATGTTTTTTGTACAGGTAGCCTTTTGTAGATAGCCTTTGCCTGTTTAGTGATGTTTAATTCTATTCTTAATTTACTGAGAGTTTTATCAATAATGGGAATTATTATTTTCAGTGCTTTTCTGGATCAAGGGATGTTATTTTTTTCCCTTTTGGTCTGTCAATGAAATGAATGATATTACAGATATTAAAATATTAAGCCAACTTTGCATTTAAGCAATAAATCCAATTTGATCATAATGTACTATCATTTTTTTACAGTGTTGGATTTGGTTTGTTAATAGTTAATCTGTGGGGCATAGATTTGGACTCAGCACAACTTCTGGAACTACCCAAGGAAAGCATGAGTTGTTTTATAGATAATTAGTTAATTGTCACTGGAATTATTTAAGCAGAGACGTAAGAACTCGTCAGGTTTACTTATTCATTTTCTAAACATTTCTTGAAGATCTACTATGTGCCTAGAATCTTGTTAGGTACTGGGAACATAAAGATTCACAAGAGATAGTTCCTGTTCTAGGGTGTTCCTGAGCTAGGGTTCTCACAGGCAATGACAGTCATACACTTGAGAAATGATGTGTTCCAAGCTATCAATGAATTTGCAGCTTGGTTCACAGGAGCTGATTAAATATATACAACTGTATGATCTTTCTATGTATTTTCCATGTCATATACCTATATACATGTGCATATATCTGCTTATGTCAGGAAATGTCAGGATCTGGCTGGATCTAAGAGTCAAGATAAAAAATGGATTGTTAGTAGGAATATTGGATTGGAACTCAGAGACCTGGGTTCCAGGTTTAGTTCTGATACTATCTATCCTTGTGACCTTAAACAAGGAACTTACTTACTTTCTCTGTGTTTCTGCTTTTCTATCTATAAAAAGAGAACATTGGACAATAATGGTGCATTTTAAACATCAACATTCATTAATATTTTTTTACTCTAAGCTGCAGAACTCCTTTTCAAGTGAAATTTTGTGAAAGAAGCTCAGCATGTAAAGTGTAAACATGTAACAAGTACCTATAAAGCGCTGTAGCCTCGTATGGGGGTCTGAATCCCCAATCCTTAGGCATCTCTTCACTCATTCACAGCCACCTACCCTACTGACTCCTAAGGACACTTAGTAGAACCTCTAGGATTCCTCAAAACATAGTTGAAAGCCAGTGAATAAAAGGATCTATAAGGTTTGAATGAGTGCTAACATTTTAATTCTGTAAGTCTGTTCTTTTGTTTTGTCTAGTCCAGGAAGCCTCCCTGGAAGCAGAGGTTTCTGAGCTGAACTGTGGTAGATGAAATAAACACAATCTACCTGGCAACCAAAAACAGGATAGTCATTTCGGCAACGAGATGTATCCTATTTGTCTCTGCTCTATAAGAACGTGGCTTCCAGCGGGTGCCGGACGACCCTGTTGGAAATCGCATGTGGGTTTACCTCTCAGTCTTTACTGCTTGGTAATTATGGGACTTTCAGTAAATTACTTAACCTCTCTGAGCCTCAGTTTTCTTTTCTGTAAAACAGAACCATTGATACCATGATGGATTGCTGTGCGGGGAGGGCGAGGGAATACGCTATTTATTAAATCTCAGAGTTCAGTTTCAATGAGCCTGGAATGTAATAACTGATAATATATATCAGTTTTTCCTGAGGACCTCCTTGAAGGCCTATTTCTCCTGATATTTCCCAATGAGAGGATCTCTTCCAGCATTTCCATAGCCTTTGAAATTCCCATACTAACTGCCGCCTGCCCTTTGCCTCTGCTGTATTTGACAAACACACATACTTACACCATGTGCCTTCTGCCTTAACGTATAAACACTTCTACATTATTCATCAAAAGTATCATCTCGCAAGATCGGCCATAAAAAGTTCTTCACATTCATTCACACAAACAGGTTTTTGAACCCTTTCCAGAAATAGAAATTGCAGAAGCAGAGGCAAAGGCGTGTTATTGTTTGTAGGCCTTTAAATATTGCCTCACAAAACCACTTTTCATCTTGTTCTCAAAGGGATAAACTTCTGAGCAGTGGGGATTAACTGATGTCAGGTTAGAAAAGCAGTCAACACCAGGGTCGACCAGCCTGACAAGATTAGTCCCCAAATAAAGTATTTACAATCTGTTTTAAGACTGTAACTGTAACTTCCTCTGAAAGCTTTCAGTACCTTGAGAAAGGAAGCGAGTTCTCGAGGCCAGGGGCCATATGGCTCACAGGCAGGCTTTGAAGTGAGGCAGGAGAGGCAGTAGGATGGGTGGTCCTTCTCCTCCTTGGGAGCATAAGGAGGAGGCCACAGTTGGGTACCACATCCATGAGGAGCCCCAGCAAGATGCAGAAGCGGCCATCAATAGGGGCGACCGAACAATACCTGGAAGCATCCAGTGGGACCTGATAAGATGTCAGGATGAAACCCTGCCTATCTCCTGTCCCCTCATACTGACACTTCCCCACACTTTCCATCTTCCAGTTTCTATTCCCTTCTGGATGCCCAGTTTCAGAAACCTCCTTATCTGCAGTACAATGCTTCCTCCTAAGCCTTTTCTATGGCCATTCTAGGATGGTGACTTTGGCCAGAGGGCTCCCTGAATGTCCCCTGGCTCCTGTCGCTATATGTCCCAGTACCGTGTTGGGTTTGGCAAGGCTCAGCTCGGGGCTCAATATGCAGGTCCTGGGGTCGTCTGACTGCCTAAGCTTGGGTTCCCACCGGTCTAAGCCTCAGTCTCCTCATCTGTAAAATGAGGATAATAATAGTACAAACTTCATAAAATTGTTAAAGACTGAAATGAGACGATGCCTGCCATGCACATAATCAATGTTCAATTAAGAGAAGAAAAACTGGGAACATTATCACACACCAGGCACATAGTAGACACTAAATACATGTACATCAAGTATATGTGTGAATTAAAGGTCCCTGTTATGGGTTGAATTGTGTCCCCTCAAAACAGATATGTTGAGGTCTTAACTCCCAGTACCTCAGAAGGTGACCTCATTTGGAAATAGGGTCACTGTAGATGTCATGAGTTAAGATGAAGTCATATGGGAGGAGGATGAGTACCTGATACAATGACTGATGTCTACGTAAAAAAGAGGCCACGTGAAGAAACAGGAACACAGGGAGAACAGCACACGAAGACAGAGGCAGAGACTGGAGTTGTGCAGCTGCAGCCAAGAAGGCCAAAGATTGCCAGCAAACCACCAGAAGATAGGAAGAGGCCAGGAAGCATTGCCCCCCTGGAGCCTTCAGAGGGAGCGTGGCTCTGATTTTGAACTTTGAGTTTCCAGAATGATGTGATGGTAGGTTTCTGTTGTTCTAAGCCTCCTCGTTTGTGCGATTTTGTTATGGCAGCCCTAGGGCATCCACATAGCCTCCCAACCACGCTGCGCAGAGAGCATTCCCGCCAACGCCTGCTGCCATGTTTGTTCACCCCATTCTTCTCGGTCTTCTTTGCCTGGCTTCTCTGTAAGGCCCAGAGCTCGTCTTGCATCTACTGTAAAAGGACCATAGTAGCTGCAGCAGTGCATGGTCATTTAATTGGTCTGAGTCAGATGGTTGCCTACTGTCCCATGTGTGTGCAGACGTACCGGAGAGGCTGGTGGCTGAGATGCTTTATAAGAGCTGGCTTGTCTTCATCCTCCAAGCCCCACTGCACAGGTGCTTACCTGCAGAGACTGCCGACAGCTATCTTGACTCCTTCTTCTGACTTGCCCTTGTAGTAGGTCCTTCAGTTGGCCAATCCAGAGCCAGCATGGGTGACCATGGGCTCCAAATCTTGACCAAACCAATGAGCACGTACTTAATCATTGAAACAGTTGGCCACAATGCTGAGGGCCATCTCTAAGCCCCCCTGACTTGTCATACCCACAGCTGGGGAGAATGCATATCTCCTACTCTTTGTGTGTATATTTTCCTCCTGAACACAAATAACAATCCACTTGCCCCATAATTAGATTGGATTACGGAATAATTACAACCTTGTTTGCTCTCGGCAGATTACATGGTAATTATACTTGGCATTACCATGAAGAACCAAGAAATTCCAACGATGTCATTACATGGTTATTTGTACAGTACAATGCAGCAGTGTAATTATACATGCAACATTTGCTCTCCAATAGGAGAATGATTAAAACAATGCTAATGCCTCAAAGTGTTGATTAAGCGCCAACATGATATGACATTCACAACGTTGGGGGGGGATGTCTGTTTTTTAATTTTTTCTTTAACACAGCAACTTCTACCTTCCCCTAGGCTCTCCGACAAACCTCCTTAGTGGGCTGTGCTGTGGTCAAGAAGGTTTGTGTGATTGTACATGGCGCTCTCTGCCCTCAGAGGTCACCCGTGCTCACAGCAGCTAGGGCACTGCCGTCCACAATAAATACCAGAGGGAGCTGGGCATTTATCGCTCAACAGAACTGATAATCATTTTTTCACTGCTTTGTGAGGTCACCTTTATGGCAGAGAGAGCACGGGACATGGAGCAGGGAGAGAGCTTGACACGTCAGAACCCAGAATTCTGTTTAGGAACTGCCTTCAACCCTCTGTGTAACTTTGGACAAGCCCTTTCTCACGCTGGACCCCAAGTGCTTCATCTTTAAAACCAGGGCCTTGGAGATGACCTTGAAGGGTCCTTGTGAGCCTTGGAATGTGTGACAAGATGTGGCGTGGTAGTGCTTTTTAGTTCAGTTTCATATATATTAGGATTCCTAATGGATAATGATATTTTTTTGGGAAAGGTCTTCTCTCGCTCTCTCTCTCTCTCTTTTCTCTTTTTAATTCCCAGAGCACTCAAGAAATGCTGACTGAAAGCATGAAAGTGTGGCTTTTCCCTCTGGAGCAGATGCCACTGAGAGTATATTGCTTTACTGGCAGGTTGGATACCAGTGTCATCCTTGGGGGTACGGTGAACTTGGTGTCACGGGAAGTTGGAGACTGGAAGCCCGACCACCTACATTTGAATCCCACCTTTAAGACCTTGAGTGCTTCTTTTTTTATACCTCCTTGAGCCTCAGTTTCCTCATTACTAGTATGATATAAGGACAGTAATGCTTACCCTTGAGTTCTGTGACGCTTAGAGATAAAAATATTCAGGTACCCAAAGTTCCTAGCACTGTGTCCTGCCCAGGGTAGACAATATTTAGTAAATAGTGGTGGTTTTGTATGAGCACCATAAATTAAAGTTGCTTTAAGGATGCAAACCATGGTGCTCCTGTCTCTGAGATATTGTCCCAGCATGAAGAGGGGTTGCCATGGGTGATACGCCCATCGGGTCAAGTCAAACTTAGGGCCCAGAGCCAGCCTGCAATGCCTGCGTGGCTGCAGGAGCTAATCTCTGCGGCATCCACGTGTGTCTGCTGCTTCCCACCAGGTCCTGCATTCATCACTCCGAATAACTTTCTAAGAATCTCCACCCGTGTCCCTGCCAGCGAGACACAGAGCTGTGATCTCCACAAGAACTTGACTCTGGTCAAATCCATTGTGTCCTCCTCTGGTCGATGTGGGTCCTGCAACCGGAAATGAGGGGAAGGGGACTGAAAGTCAGACACCCACCTTCTAGTAAATGAAGACCGGTCTACACTCTCCTCCATCTTTCTGGATTGGCGTGGAAATCAGTGTGTGTGTGTGTGTGTGTGTGTGTGAACCCTGCATATCCTGCAGAAAAAGACTCATTCCTCAGGCTGATGCCGGGTACCACTGGGTCTGCTGAGGGAGGCGGGGCTGAGTGGCGGTGGAGGGAGGGGCGGCAGAGAGGACTCTGGGAAAGGCAACCAGTTGTAGGAGCAGTTTACAGGCCAAACGATATTTCTGCAACCCTAGTGATCGCTGAAAGCTGTTTGGAAGCCTGCCAAAATCCCAGTCCTGGCAGATGCAAACATCACTTATCGAAAATCGGGGAAACCAGAGAAGTTGGATCAGTCCGGAGCGCGGAGGGTTGCATGAGGAGGTTGGCCTTAGCCAGAAACACAGGCAGACGTCGTTTTACTGCACTTTACTTTATTGCATTTCACAGATATTGCATTTTTTTTTTCCTACAGACTGAAGGTTTGTGGTAACCCTGCGTGGAGCAAGTCTATTAGCATCATTTTTTTTCCCCAACAGTATTTATTTGCTCACTTTGTGTCTTTGTATCACATTTGATAACGCTCACAATATTTTCATTATTATTATATTTGTTATGGTGACCAGTGATCTTTAATGTGACTATTGCAAAAAGATTCCGACTCGCGGAAAGCTCAGTTGATAGTCATCATTTTTCAGCAGTAAACTTTTTTTAGGGTATGTACACACATTTTTTTTAAGCCATAAAGCTATTGCACACTTAATAGACTACAGCATAGCATAAACATAACTTTTATATGCACAAGGAAACCCAAAAATTCGTGGGGCTCTCTTGAACGCGATTGTTGCTTTATTGCGGTGGTCTGGAATTGAACTTGCAGTATCTCCGAGGTCGGCCTGTAATGGGTAAGTGGGGAGCCCACAGCAGAAGGGCCATTGCCCGAGGGAGTAAAGCTTTCAGGACAACAAGCCTACGATCTGGGGAAGACAAAACTCCCATTTGACTCACGCACATGCTGCTGTAGGAAACCAAAAATCCTGGTGGAAAGAGCAAACGCTTCTCCAGTCTTCAGATATTTTAGAAAAATATTTTTCTGGACAACTTTGGGAAAAAACATAAATATTTTTTATACTGCCTTTTCAAGCACTGTGCTACGCACCATGCAGTAGGAAATTAAAATGAGGCAGTCCTGTTTTACATCCAGGTAGGGTGAAGGATGTGGAGAAAGGATGTGGGCGGGAGGTGTAGATCCACAGATGGTTTCCAGGGCTGGGGAGTTACTGAGTCTAAACTCCAGGTGGACATTTCCAGAGCTGGCATTTCAACCGGAATATTATACACTCTGTGGTTGGCCTGGGCTGGATGGATTGGTCAATGGAATAGAGTCCCACCAGGACCGGGGAAGGGAGCGCAGGCAGGGAGGAGAGCTAACCTTAGAGCCCACCTCCACCTGGATGGGGAAGGGCACGTGCAGACGTGAGTCAGCAGTGCCAGGAAGACACCTCGCCCAAGATGCTAGCCCTGGCATCTCTGTGGTGACTCGTTGTCTATCCTTTATTCTCAAGTCTTCTGTTGGAGAGGCAACGCCACTGTGGCAAGGTGGATCTATGGGCCCTGGAAGCTGACAGACAGGGCTCGAATTCCAGCTCTGTCACCTCGATTGTGTGATCTTGCATAAATTACGTAGCCTCTCTGAGTCTTAGTATCTTTGGCTACAAAACAGAGCAAACTATGCTTACTGGTTTCTGGAACGCACTCCAATGCTCACAAAATGCTGACTGTAATCATTTTACAGGCGGTTTCCAGCGGGGTTAAGCTGGATTTAGATGGACTCAGGGGAAGACCCAGAGCAGAGGAGGTTGGATGTGGGCCCAGGGTCAGCATGAGAGGCTGTTGTGACTTCCAGATGCCCTGCCGACCACTGGGGACAGAACCCTTGCATGGCCAGGTCCTGAGGTCACTCACCAGGCATGCCTCAAAGTCTGACGCCTTGGCCAGTAGGTAATGAACACTGGCCTCATAATTTCATCTCGCTTTGCCTACAAATAAAGTCCTAAATGTTTAAAAAGCATCAAGGGCACTGGAGCAAGGATCTGGAAAGCAGCCCGACTCTATAATGGGAAGCTGTTGCACCCAGAGCACGTTTCTAGGCTGTTCTGGTCTCAGTTTCTCCAACCGTAAAATCAGGGGTTTAAACTGCATAGTTCCTAAGGTCACTTCCAGCTATAAAATGTTATCATCCTGAGGAATTTTTTTTCCCTTCCAGGATATGTGCCCACATTGTATGTTTGAGATGGGTTTAGTTTTAGTGAGACAGGCTTCATTCTACACATACATAGGCATTCTATAAATATACACACACGCATGTGTCTACACAGACATTGAAAGGGGAAATTGTCCCCACACCTCAGCGCTTTCAATTGAGCCATCAAGTCACTCAGGTATTTATGATGGAGAGAAAAATGTGCGCACTGTTTTCTTCTCTCCGGGGGACCATGCCAGGATGTGAGACTGAGGTTGAGAGAAAGAAACAAGACTTTAATGAGTAAGTGATGGCTGTGTGGAGAATGATAGAAACTGTCTCCTCTCTGGTTCTACACTTCCGTGGACCAGCTGGGCTTGTCCTCTTGGAGTATCTGATGGGCGTCACTAAAAGACATCCCTCTTCTCTCAGGCACAGCTGTTTTCAAAACTCTCCCAATATTTGGAATTGGTTTGACTCCCCCCAAGCCTGCATCCCCCAATACTATCTGTTTCCTTGGCTTGTCAGTTTCTTTCTCTGTCATTCATGCAACAAATGCTTCTTGGGCCCTTACAACTGCATGTTCACCGTGTCCGGGTATGTGCTACGTGCTGGGGCCACAGCCGTGACTGGGACAGGCTCATATTCTCCCTCTGGGCTCTAGCAGGGCTGTGCTCTCTAAGATAAAGCTGGCTATCCCAAATGTCAGTGTTTTAATATTATAAAAGTTTATTCTTGGCTTCTGTAATATCAATTCGATGTTGTTGGCAGGCAGCCTTCAACACAGGCATTCGAGGACCCCAAGCTCCTTCCACCTTACGGTCCTGTCACACCAGACAGCTGCCAAAGTCCCTGACTTCCTCCTGATAGATGGATAGCGTGTGAGCTTGGAGAAGGCCCGTCCATGTCTGAATCATTTTAACTCCGAAGTCTGACTCTCTTCACTTGTGTGAACATGAGTCCATGTCTGCATCCAGATTCAGGGGTGGTGGGAAGAGCAGACAGGATGGAAGGAAGGAGGGCACAGATGTTTAGTGAACAGATGTTAAACAGGCACTTCCCTTATGAGCTTTGGGGACAATGAAAGAGGAGGGTTGGAGCACGATAGCAGATCCAGTCTTGCCCCGGGGACAGAGATGGCCTCCCAAGGGAGCAAATCGGAGTTCACAGGACACACAAAGATGGACATTTGGAGGCTGGAGGTACTGGTTGGGTGTCTTCAAAGGTGGCAGGGCAGGGGAAGGTGAGGACAGAGGAGTGAAGCGTGGGTCATGTGCACTGTGTCAGAGGGAGCAGTGGGAGGGGAGGAGGCTGCAGATCTTGAAGGCTCTTACAGGCCATGATAGGACATTCTGACTTGGTGCTAAAGACAAAGGAAGGTATGGGAAACTTTTCAGCAGGGAAAGTGAGCTGGTGCCACTTGGAAGGCTCACCTTAGCTGCAGGCGAGCGGGAAGCAGGCAGGTCAGTTGGGGTCTATTGTGGGGAGAGATGGTGGACCACAGCCTAAGGTGCTGGAGGCAGGAAGGAGAGAAGAGGGAAGATGCAAGAGGTGGTCAATGACCTGTTGGATTTCCCTGGTCCGCGCCCTCTACCCTCCAGCTTGGATCCTGACAGCCCTCTATCAGCGGTCCTCTTGCCACCACTTCCTCCACTTCTACGAACAGACTTCAATGGTGCCACTGTGTAACCCCCTCTGTGGGTCAGGACTCTGCACTGCAGGTAACACAGTCCATTCTGGCAGGTTTACATGGGAAGTGAGATATTTACTGGTACAGAAAATGCACAGAATCACTGAGAGGACTGAAGAAACAGATTCTAGAAGGGCCTTTCTGGAGGACCTCTCAGCATCCCACTGCAGAACAGTCGGCCAAAGGAGGGGACACCTCTGCCATCATCAGGAGATGGCCACCTGGCCATCACCTCCTTGGTCACGCTGCCACCCTCTACCAGCAACACACATGAACCTGACCCCGCCTCTTCCACCTTAAAACTGCTCAGATCAAAGCCCCAGGGCAGGGGCATCCGAGCAGTAAAATCAAATCACATATTTGCCTCCTCATGGCAACGAAAGCTGGGAAATGTAGTTTTGGGGAGTCTCTGATGGGAAGGTAGGTTTTACACAGTGCAGAATAATGCAGATGCAAAGAGCGTGTTGGAAAGATTATGGGCAGCCACGAATGACCACCACGTTGAGAGTCCTCACCCTGTGTCTCTTGCATCATTTACGGCTCTTGACAGCCACTGGAGGCTTTTCCTGCTCCCACACAGAGGAAGAAACTGACTCAGAGAGGCCAACGAGCTTGTCTAAGAGCACACAGCCTGCAGCTGGTGGAGTCTCCCCTGAAGCCTGCTCTGTCTGTCACCAAAGCCTGCACTGTCCCCACTGCGAACGTGAAATTAACAGTTGTTTATTACAGGAAACTCTCCTCAATCTGACCACCCCAGCCAATTCGGTTTATTTTGCCCAGTGCCACTGGGCAGGTGGGCAGACAGACAGCAGCCACCTGTGAAGCAGGCGGTACCCTCTTGCATGCCTGGGCTGGCCTGATCTGAGCTGTCTGCGAGATCCAGCCCTGACTTTCAGAGCTGGCCTTGTTCACACACAGCCTACCCTGCTGCTCTGGGCAACAGTGGCAGAAACACAGTCGTTAAATTTTAATTAGGGATAAAAGGGGTTCATTATTCGTTGCCATTCCTCATTGTTCCTAATTATGCTCGTTGCGTGACAAAATAAAAGACTCCATTTCCTGTGCTTTGTTCTCACTAGGGGCTGATGGAGAAGAAAGGCTGCCTTGCCTGTCCCCTCGTCTGAGGTGCGCCTCTGTAACCTCCAGCCAACCGAGGAGCCAGAGGTTAAGAGGGAAGTTTCTGGGTCGGAGTAGCCTGGGTTTGAACTCTGCTCCCTATGTTCCAGAGGTCAGGCATTTTTTTTTTTTCTATTTCTTTTTTTTTTTTTTTAACCACGTTAGGTAATGTCATAGAACCTTCTTCTGGGGGTAATGGTGAGGATAATGTCACCTAAGATGACATTCATCAAGTGCCTGGCCCAAGAGGAACATTTCAGTAAGGGCTAGCTACTTTTATTACCATTTTCAGGGTTATTATCAACTGGAGACTCACATACCAAGCTAAGAAGTCTAGACGGATCCTCTAAGCAGTGGGACATCCCTGAACTGGAATCAGGGGGCGCCATGATGGAGGGCAGGTGCTTAGTCATTCGTCCTGTCTCTGTGCAGTAATGAAGCAACTGGAGGTGTGAGAGGAGGAATATTCGTAGTCAGTCTCCCATTCAGTGTCACTTTAACAAGAAAAATGTGACATTTGACTTGTTTCTCTCGTTCTAGGGATGGGTTTGTCCTGAGCCCATGGTACCACGTAGCTGCTATCATCCTTGGCAGGAAAAGGCAGGCTGGCTTTGGGGCTGCCCTAGTGGGTGAGAGTAACAGGAATGGATTGGGGGGCATAAGCCTGCACCTTCGTGTCATGTACAGGCCTCTGCAGCACCCAGACAGGCCAAAGACTTGAACTTTCTACTTCCCTCAAAGTTAATATCCAGTCATTTCTCAGTATCTCAGTGGGAATGGTTCCAGGACCCTCCCTCAGAAACCAAAATCCCCTGATGCTCAAGCCCCATTATGTGCAATGGGACAGTCGGCCCTCCGCATTCCAAGGGCCAACTGCATCTCCGCTTGTTTAATTATTCGAGGACTCTGAAATTAAATTCTCCTAAGGTTGGGAGTTTTGCGTTTAGTAAATGCCCTTTTTCTGTTTGTGGAGTTTATTTGCTCCTGTAGAAAAAAAAGAAAGAAATGAAACACTTAAAAGGATTATTTTTCCCATTTGACACCGAGCCAAATATATTTACTTGGGTTAAAATGTGTATCTCCAGAACTGACAGAACATTCACAGGGGTGAGCCCGCCTCCTGCCTGTCTTGCTGTGGAAGCACTAACACTGAAGGAAAACAGTTCCCCAGATTCAGTTATTGTTAATATGAAGGAAGTGGGTGATTAGTGCCTCTGTAGTGAAAACGTTTCTTTCACATTCAGAAAGGGATGTATTAGGATTCAGCTGGTCAAGGAACGGAGGATAAAAGAAGACAAACAGTTCTTTGGATAAAATTAAGGGTTTTTTCAAAAGCCCTGCTAGCCTGAATGTTGGGATGTTACTGAAAACCAGAGGCATGGCCAGAAGCTCTTAGCGGTCAGCGCTTACCATCCAGGGTTGGGACAAGATTGGGCTGTTACATGTTTGCTCTCCAGATTGTAGCCAGTGATTTTAGGTTCAGATGGAGATGGTTCAGCCTTTGACTCCCAGGGGTCAAGTAGTGAGTGGTCTGGCAGGTGCTTCCCTAAGGCTTCAGGAGGTGGCTTTGTCCTGGGGAAGTCGCTGCAGGTCTGTGTTGGTCCTCAGCTATGTAGTGTCTGAGTCCGTCCTGGTCTGTCACACCCAAGGAACTCAGCCACAATAGCCAAAGATCCCAGAGACAGAAACAGACACAGCGGCCTTCCTGGAGACAACACCAGCTGGTTACAGAACTGGGACCTGCCTGCCTTCACTGCTGGTTTTTCTATTATACCCTGAGGATGCTTCTGGCTTCCCCAGAGGTGGCTAGGCTGAGGGACGTGGCTTCTGGGCCCCCCACACCTACTTGATCCAGAACTGCTTTCCTTTTATCTGCTTTACCTGCTGGAATTCTGTCTGAGATTTTGTTAACATTTTTTTGAAAATCATTTTCTTCACTCACATGAGGAAATGTATGCCATGAAAGTTTTCCCAGTTTGGAAATACATTTATTCTTTCCAATTATAAAGATAGTAGATTATGACATGGAATATTTGAAAGATGTTGAAGAATAGGAGAAGAAAAAAAAAAGCCCAATTACCCCAGCACTGCGGTGTTTTTATATCTTTCCTTCTGACTTTTTTTCTGTTTATGTTCTTATATAGATCAGACAGTACTGCTTTGCCAGTGTTTTCATTTATGATTATTTTTGCTCTTGAGATGATTTCAAATGCATCTGTGACAGGGGTATTTTTTACTTAACTCTTGTTTTTCTTGTTATCACTTCCACTATTATTTTTATAAATAATTTCATACATAAAACTTTTGCAAATTTTGGGTTTTTTTCTAGAGATCAAATCTCAGCAGTAGCATTATAGGTTTAAAACATCTGGCTGTTTTAAAGGCTTCTGGAGTGTTACACAAGCTTGTTTTTCAAAATAACCTGACTTGACTGATTGACTTGTCCACAAGCCACTTATGAAGCTGTCTTTTGGAGCATACTTTCATCCGTGCTGGGTATTTTTATCTTTAAAAAAATAGCAGCTGGTTTCTTTGGTTATCAGTGAATTTGGATATTTTAGTATTTATTGTCTGGTTGTATTTCAGGTGTTCATTCTAAAAAACAAATCTGAGACTTTGCTTTCCTACTTGGAAAGGCCCCGCCCCCTCTGGGCTTACACGCAGGACAGAGTTTCGTGGAGCATATGGGTGTGAGCACACACATGTGACACACACTTGAACTAGAGAAATATTTTCCAGCCTGCTGTCCATTCAGTACCTATGTGACCTTGGACAAGTCCCTGGATTTTTTTTTTTATTGAAATATAGTCAGTTACAATGTGTCCATTTCTGGTGTACAGCACAATGTCCCAGTCATACATATACACACGTATATTCATTTTCAGATTCTTTTACCTTAAAGGTTATTACAAGATACTGAATATAGTTCCATGTGCTAGACAGAAGAAAATTTTTTAAGCTATTTTTATATATTGTGGTTAACATTTGCAGATCTCAAACTCCCAAATTTATCCCTTCCCACCCTCTTTCCCCCGGTAACCATAAGATTTTTACTATGTCTGCAAGTCTGTTGTGACCTGGAGATTGTCATTCTAAGTGAAGTAAGCCAGAAAAGAGAAAGAAAAATACCATATGATATCATTCATATGTGGAATCTTAAAAAAAAAAAAGAAGAAAGAAGACACTAATGAACTCATCTACAAAACAGAAACAGATTTGCAGACATAGGAAACAATTTGATAGTTACCGGGGTAAGGGGTGAGAAGGGATAAACTTGGGATTTCGAGATTTGCAAATATTAACTACTATATATAAAAATAGACGAAAATCAAATTTCTTCTGTATAACACAGGGACCTATATTCAATATCTTATAATAATTTTAATGAAAATGAATATAGGTATGTATATTCATGGCTGGGACATTGTGCTGTACACCAGAAATTGACACATTGTAACTGACTGTACTTCAATTTAAAAAAAAGTTGCTATCACTGCCATACAGTTTAGCACTAGGTACATCTACCTTTGCATCCATTCTTGATTGATTTAGGAAGCTACTTTCTTCCTTTGCTCGTGAACCACTTAAGGGCAGAACTCTCTCTCGTTCTCTCTCTTTTTTTCCTCTTTTTTTGGTTTATGACATTATGTAAGTTTCATGCATATAACGTTATATTTTGACTTCTGTATACACTACAGCTTGCTCCCTACTGAAAGTTTAGTTTCCATCTGTCACCATACTGCTGACTCCCTTACCCATTTCACTCTCCCCTTCACTTCCATTCCTCTCTTGTAACCACTGCTCTGTTTTCTGTATCTATGTGTTTGCTTTTGTTTGGTTTGGTTTGTTCATGTATTTTGTGGGTTTTTGTTTTGTTTTGTTTTGTTTGTTTTTATATTCCACATGTGGCTGAAATCATATTGTATTTGTTTTTCTCCACTTGACTTATTTGACTTAATGTCATACCCTCAAGGTCTATCCATGCTGTCCCAAATGGCAAGATTTCAAATTTTTTTAAATGGCTGAGTTTCTTAGAATTATATTCCATTGTAATGTCAGGTAAATTACTGGACAAAGATAACAAACATGTCAAAAATTCCATCCTTGTTCACATGTTTAATGGGTGTTGGAAGAACCTGTGACTTCAATTTTAGTTTTATTTCACCAACAGGTACGTTGTTTTTCGAACCTGTTAGAAAAGATTTCCAGCTTCTTGACTTTGGGAGGCCAGAGCTGGCTAAGACAATCTCCATTTCCCTGAGGCAGTGTGTATAATTTCTAGTTCAGCAAAAAGATCAATGATGGAGATATAATTTTCCCCAGGCCTTCTCATTGGCCTTCGGGTATAGAAGCTGTTCCATTATTAATAACAGTCCAGGTTCTACCCTGTGCTCCTACTTGCAGAAGGCAGGTCTTCACTAGACCCTCTCACTGTCTCTGGACATTTCCAAGCATCTCACAGGTCTTCATTAATAAGTCTCTTGTAGTTTTCACAAGGTTCAAGTGCCTGCGTAGCCCTGTCAGGATGGAATCTTGCCCCTAGCCCTTGGTACTGCTGCCCTCCTGGGAACACTGATCTCCTGTTTAGAATGCTGCTGTCTCCTAGGCTTCCAAGCTGTACATCCCTGAGATGCTGGAACTTATCTCCCAATGTTGCCAAGCACCTGTGGACCATTCAGATGATGCTCCCATGTGCCTACCTTGGGACCACCCTGGGCCCCATCCAGCTGTCTCGTGGCCTTGCTGCTCATGAGAGCATCTCTTCACTTTCTGCCTTCAGTTCTTCTTCCCGTGTGACTGGTCAGGAGATGGGTACCTTCTCTCTCTCTCTTGTTCTCTCTGTCTTTCTTTGTCTCTCCTTCCAGGTGTGACTGCACTAAGCCTCCTTGACATTGGTTCCTCAGGAGCCTGCCTCCGGGTTCCTCATAGATGCTCGTTAATGTTTGAGTCCCTGCAGACAACGCAGGCTGCATGCAGCCAAGAGCTCAGGTCTGCAGGCTTCGTGGAGTGATGCCGCTGAAAAGCTCACAGGCAAATTTCCGTAGAGATGATGAGTATCGGATAATGAAGCTCGAGGAAGGCAAGGGCCAGAGGTGAACAAGTGTACAACACTGACCTTGTGGAGGGACACGTCTCCTCCTCCCAACATTATTTTACCTGCTGAATTAACTACATGGGGGTGTGGAGCCCTGACAGTTCAGACCTATCAGGGAGGATGGGGTGAGGACATACCCAGAAGCTGGATGTCAGGAGAGAGTGCAGGCTCTTGGGTTAGAACCCACCACGGAGGGAGGAAAGAGTCTGATTCAGGAAGTCTCAGAGCCTTGGAACCTAAGAGCTGGAGGGGAGCAGTGGTTCCTGGGACAGTGGGTGCCTGTCTGTTGAACTCACCCTTGAGCCATCCACCTTGTCGGTGGTGTTTGTTATACAGCAGAACAAGAGGTGTACAAATTCAAAAAGAAATCAACAAATAAAGATGTAGCTTCAAGGGACCCAAACAGCGAGATGTGGGGTCCCCTCTAAAAGTGCAGAATACAGGGAAGGGGAGAAGGGAGTGAGACGGGAACCTGAAGACTGAAGACGGGGAGACTAGGAAGCAGGCAGGGGTCCAAGGCAGGGTGGGAGGGAGTGAGGGGTGAAGAGGGCAGGTGGGGAGGGAGACGGCCAGTGGGGAGGGCAGACCCCAGCTCCCAGATGGGTGGGAGGGATGGTGAGGGCAACCAGGAGGCAGCCTTTCTAAACTCTCCCCTGTCCCTCCCTGGACTCTCACTTCTCCCCAGGCCACCCTTACTTCTTAAACGGGGATTATTTGGTTCTGCCTGTGTCAAGGGGCTGTTATGAGAGTCAAATGAAATAAAGGTCAAGGTGTTTGGAAACTTTCAGGTGCAAAGCACGTGTAAAGCAAATGGGCATTAGTAAGGTATTGTAGTAGGGTATCACAGTTTCAGTTTAGTAGAGAAAGTGGTAGGAAATACAATTTGCTTTGAGGATGAAGGCTTTCATTTTTCAGGTTTTTATCCAGAAACACTGGAAACTTTGATGGGCTCCATGTCTCCATGCATCCATCCATCCATTCATTCACTTATTCAACACTTACACGTGGCTCCCATTGAGTGACAGGCTCTGGGCTGGGCGTGAAGCTGCAGCAGAGAATGAGGCCACGTGGTGTCTGCCCCCCAAGGATCTCCTCTCAGCAGGGCAGCGGGAAACAAGAGGAGGCAGGGCCCCAGCCTGAGAGGGTATCATGGAAAGAGTGTCTCTTTCAGGCAAGATTTCAAACCCACTGAAACCCATGTGGCGCTCCAGAGCGCTTTGTAAGAGCTGCTGACAGCTGTCGTCAGCCCAGCCTTAGGAAGAGAGCTGTGATACTCACCGCTGAGTGACTGTAAACATCGCCTGTCCCCGAAGAGTGGAAGGATATTGAGAGTATCAGGCAACTTGTTAGTTTTTATCTGGACTGGGGAGAGGGAAGGGAAGTCCTGTCCGGGAGAGCATTTGCTATAGTAAAAACATAAAATCAATCGTATGGTTCTAATTTAATTTTAATTCACATTTTTATACTTGGAGTTCCTTAGAAGGGCTGACATGTCGCTGTGAAAATCTATAAGGGCTGAATTGTCCTCGAATTAGAAGATTTTTAAAGGAAGTTCTTTGCCACTGGGTTGCAATTTGTTAAAACAAACAATAGCATAACCACGGGTGCAATTGGACGCCGGGATATTACTGGACTCAGTGAAAATCAAGTAATCTTTTCTCGGTTCTATTCTCTCCCATTCTAAGCTCCCCAGCAATGTCAGAACATGACAAATTGCAGGATGAATCTAAGAGCAGTGCCTTCAAAAATACAATAGTTATACAAGCCATCTATTGTTAATGAAGAATATAATGCAATTTGCCTGTCTGTAATACAATTATGCAAATCAAAGGAGGAACTATCCCGAAATCTCTTTACATTCCGATTAAAATGAGATAATTTATCAAACAGAATATTACTGATTATGTTTATGTGTTGCACATTAATCCTGTTACAATAAGGTATCCTTCTCTCTAATGTAATGGATTTGTGCAATCTAACAGAAAATGACTTTTATACTACCCACAATTATAAAAATATTCAAAGCATATCCATCCCGGTGTAATAGCACATGTCTGCAACTGTGCAATAAACCTATTAAAACAAGCAGAGATTGTGAATGTAACCTTCATCCCAGCAAAGATGACAGTGCCTTCAATTCTATTGTGCTCATTAAATGAACAACTCCATAGGTAATAAATATTAGGAGTGAATCAGTTTAACCTTTTTTCTTTTTCTTTTTCTTTTTTTAATCAATGGCATTAAAGTCCCCCCTCCCCTCCCTATCTGGATTGAAATCATTCATAAATGAGTTACTCCTGTTCCGCTCTTGTTTTCACAGTCAGGACATTGACACGATACATCATGTCCTATGTTTCTGTGTTCGTGTGTATTGGGAAACACGGATGCTTTGGACGGAATATGACTTGCACCGCAGCTATCCAGAGGGGCACATGAATCTCCGTTCTAACATGTACGTCAGAGCCAAAAACTAATGAGGAGTATTGTCAGGAAAAACAAGAGCCCAAATAATTGGCTAAGATCTCACTTGCGCTTCTCTTGCCAAGGATAATCATTTTTACGTTTAAACCAATCTCTTCCACCTTGAGGAGAGTCATTAGCATCTGACAGTGAGCGATAATGTGCTTAAATTTCACACCTCTTGGCCTTGTTTGTATTGTCAACATTTCCCATATGCATACCTCCACACCAGGCAGACAGGTCGACTTAAACAAATGTTTATCTTTTGTGGTAAAATTGTAAACCCCAGTGTATTGCAAGTTCTCAAATTGTTTTCCATGCCTTTAAATACCTTGAAGCTAGTTTTGCTTCAGATTATGCCTGAAGTATTATTTTTCCCGTAATGCCTGGGGTTCCCTTCCCCATTTGATTGGATTGACCTGCCAGATCCAGAAAACAGAAAAACCCTGTGAACAGTAGCCATTTTTTCACTTCTAAACAGTTGAGTGTGCACTGATATTCACATACATGAACACAAAGTACAGTGGCCAAGTCCATTAGCCCTTATCTCAATTAGCCAGCATTTTTTGCAACTATAAGAGTATTTGCTCTCTTGGAGATTTGTATGAGGAAGGAAGGGATGGAAGGAAGTAAGAAAGAAAGGAGGAGGGGATGGAAGGAAGGGAGGAAGGAGGAAAGGAAGGAAGGATGTCACTCATTGTTTAATAAACAGTGGTTTCATAGAATCTCTTGTCACCCAGTTTTTGAATGGCTTTTCCATGGAGATTATTTAGAAGTGAAATCTTGGCTGCTAGCCACCATTCCCACAGGGCAGAATCCTTACAGCAAAGGAGTGGCAGAGTTGGAACACGGCTGGCAGTGGCTAGTGGGTATGCTGACCACTTCATGGCTGACCAGTTGGTTTGGAGAGCTGTTGACTTTTCCCCTCTGCTCAAGTGTAGACTGTCCGAAGAAAAGGCATTCGGTGAAGAAAGAATGCGTATCACCCTTGGGCTTTCTGGACAGACTTTCCATCCCTGATCAGGATGTGTAGCAAAGGAGCATCTTTCACTCAGTAAGATTCCCTACGCTAGAGCAAAGCTTTGACCATCAAAAATGGGGGCATTAGAAATGTAGCCGTAACAGTGGGAGTGGGAAGTCTGAGGAGACAGCACATATGGAAGAGATCAATCTCCCCGCTGCTGGCCCAGAAGGAGACCACGCCTCCCTTTCAGACCCGAATGCATTTGAGGGTGTACTTAAAGCTTGGGGTTGGAAGACGATGGCAGTGAAAGTCAGGGTTTTGATGGGTGATCTAGGCTCATCAGAGCTGTGCCGGGGTGTCTGACGGTGTTGTAGGCACTGGGACAGGGATTCCTAGACGTGACGATGAGCTGGAGAGAATGGATGATTATCTTTTAGGGTCATCGAAACCGGGCTGAGAACAAACACATGTTTGGTGGGAGATAGAATGATGACATTCCAGACAAGATGAACAATTGTGAAGAGATCATTTTTGTGTTCCATGAATGTGAGCTGAGTGCCGACTGTGTGTTGGGCAACATTTGGTAGGTATTAGCGAACAAATAAACATATCTACCTTCACGAAGATTACAATTTTAGAAAGCGAAACAGAAAGTAAATAAGTAAACCAGGTAGTATGTTATTAGGTGACAAATGCTGGATAAAAAAAAGTAGAGCAGCGTGAGAGAGATCAGTCAAGAGTGTAGGGGAGTAAGATTTGGAATTTTAAAAAGAAATTAGACTTTTGTTGTCAAACTTAAACAAAACTTTAAATAAAGCATTTTGCCTGGCTGAGGACTCTGTTGCTGTGAGACTAGGCAAACAATTAGCATGTCCAGAAAAAAGTGTGAATTTTGACACACAAGTCTTTTAGTGGCCTTTGTTAACGGGCAACATCCTAGAGTTTACATCTGAAATTAAAATATAAGAAGAAAATCTTTTTTTTTTCTAAATTGATGTACAGTCAGTTTACAATGTTGTGCCAATTTCTGGTGTACAGCATAATGTTTCAGTCATACATGTACATTCATACATTCATTTTCACATTCTTCTTCATTATAGGTTATTATAAGGTATTGAGTATAGTTCCCTGTGCTGTACAGTAGGACCTTGTTGTTTATCTATTTTATATACAATAGATATAATGTATCTGCAAATCTCAGACTCCCAATTTATCCTTCCTCATCCCCTCCCTGCTGGGTAACCATAAATTTGTTTTCTATGTCTGTGAGTCTGTCTCTGTTTTGTAAATAAGTTCATTTGTGTCATTTTTTAAAGACTCCAAATGTAAATGACATCATGTGATATCTTTCTTTCTCTTTTTGGCTTACTTCACTAAGAATGACAATCTCCAGGTCCAACCATGTTGCTGCAAATGGCATTATTTTGTTCTTTTTTATGGCTGAGTAGTATTCCGTCGTAAGAAGAAAATCTTGATTCATTTTTTACTAGTTATTCTCTTCTGCTTTGGACATTAATCAATAGTTTAAATTGGAATAAAATATCCATAATTGGTTTTAGCCTGATTAGACTTAGCTAAGGCAATTTAGCTAGAATTCTTTAGAGGGAAAACGGTTTAGGGAGCTCAGAAGAAAACTTTAGAGACTGTGTATGCACATGTATGTGTTCAGTTTCTTGGTGGAATTTTCCATCTCAGCTGAGGATGTTGACTTTACCCTGTGCTCCTGAACCAGACCAATTATCCAAATATGTATATCACTGATGACCAATCACATTGGACCCAGGGTATAGCCCCGAAGCTGCAGTGGGCCACCCGGATGCACCCAGATCTGGGTTTGCGATAAGGGCACTGATTTCTTACATTGCTGGGAGGACTGGCAGTGCTAAAAGTCACAGCCTCTTCTGGGGCCAGCCCTCTTCGGTGGTTGGTCAGCCAATGGGGATCCTAAATGCCTGGTTCCCTTGCCTCAAGGAAGGATAGCTCTGAAAGGCCCTCTGGGCTCCAGAGCTCCCTGTGGGTCGGTTCAGTTTGGGACTCTCTGATAGTTGAAGCCCTCCCTCTGCCCAACTCTGCTTCCTTCACTCCCCCGTCAGCCTCATGCCTGCAAATTGCCTTCTCAAGGTCTGTTTCCCAGGGTACTTGCTCAGTTCTGTATGGAGAGATCAAGTGGAGAATCAACAGTTTATAGTGGTGTGACCTTGTTCTTACACGCAATTCAATTAAATTTCCATCAATGTCCCATCTTCGGCTCTCTCTCCAGGATGCAGTTTCACTCTCTTCTTTTAAACCACATGATCGCTTCGGCTCCCTGGGTTTTAACCTCTGCTCCTACTAATTCTGGCTTTTCCTCTGCAAACCCCATCCAGTCGAGCCTCAGTTACCAGGACCCAAGCCTGAGGGCCTGCCTTTCCTTCTCCTCTGACCCTGAGCATCTCACTTCAGGAACTCCCTTCTCTTACAGGTCACACAGCACTCTCTTCATCCAGGCGTGAGGCTCTTGCAGGCTGGAGGAGGAAAACACTGCAAGATTAGGACACAATGACCATACAATTATGGGCTCTTCCCAACAGCAACGGGGTCATTTCCTTATAGACTCTGGCTGGTTTTATGTGTACATACGGCCATCAAAGCATAACGTCCTCTAAGGGAAAGTGCGACAATTGTGGCTTTCAATAGTGTTTTCACGATGATGGGTTTGGATTTGAACTCCTGGCTCAGAGGGTCATAACTGACTTAAAAACACACTTTGATTTTTCTGTAAACTATCCCCTTCTTGGTATAATATTACCCAGGAGGTTTGCAGGCACCATTTTTCTTGTTGTGTTATTTATTCTGAGGGAAACCCCACCCCCTCTGTAAGTGACTGTCGGTGCCCCTTAATAGCTCAGGAATTTTTTTTCAGTGCCTGTCTGTCTAAAATTATCCATGGCTCCTGCACGGGTGGGGAAAGTTAGTGTCTCTAAAGAGTTATAAATCCTGTGTCCCCACTGAGCCCATTGTTTTTGGTCCAAAACTGTATGAATTGCAGCCCCAAGATTTTTCTTTATTCTTTGTTATGAAATAGGTAACCAGATCTCGCTGAATGGAAATTCTCCTTCGAAGACTTTCTGGCATCCAGCTCTGCTTTAAACTCTTGCAAACCTTATTTTGGAAAAATGGTCATTTATAATATCAACATTTCTAGCTCATGTTTTAAAGACGGTTACAGGCGTTTGGAGTAACCACATGCCAAAGCTGTCTACTTCTAATCTAACAACCCCCTAGGTTGAAACCAGAGCGAAACTTAGAGACAGGAGGCCAAGAGCTGAAAAACTCTTGGGGGATATTTATAATCCCCAAATTCAACCAAAATTGTTTCCACTCAAAATTAATACTTGGAAACAGATTTTGAAGCCCAAATTTAGTCTCTGCCTTTAGTTTCTTGGTTTGTCGTGGAGCCAACTGTTTGAAATAAATGTATTTGAAACTGATTGAACATTAAAATGATTGTCTGTTACATCTAAAAGACAAATAACCCTAAATATTTAGAGAGATAACCCCCTTTATCCCAGAGCTCTCCTAGTCAAGGACGAAGGGTTGGATAAAGTCCACAGTGAGAAAGGGTGGTTACCAAGCGTGTGGACGCACTTCTCTTTACACGTGTGATTCCTCCGTAGCCCGACTAAGAGTCTGTTTGGTGAATGTAGTTGCAGCTCATATTTATGAAGGGAATGCGATACGCTGGAGAGCATCTTGGCCTTGGAGTTAAAAAGTCTAGGTTTTAAGCACTGCTTTATCAGTTCCAAGCTGTGTGATTGTAACAAATCATTTAGGTGCTTGGAATCTCAGTTTCTCTCTATGTAAAATGAAGCCAGCCAGCCCTGCTCTGCCTCTCTTTTAGAGTGGTTACAGGCTCAAATGAAGAAATATGTGTAAAAGTGCGTTATCACTCTTACAAATGGCTGGTGTTACTCTGTGGTTCTGTATTTTTGTTTGTTTTGTTTTGCTCTGTTTTCTCGTTTCCCAATGTTTGCCATCTCAAATCAGAGTATCAAGTAGACCTTATCAGAGTCTCAAATCAGACCTTATTTAACTAGTAAGTTGCTTTGGAAAAAAGCATAGATATAAAGGAAATGGACTTGACATAGTTGATCCCCTAGATGGACATTAATTTGGGCATTGTGACCTGAATATCTAGAGGGACCTTTTTTTTTTTTAACCCCCAGAGTTTGAAAGCTGTTTCCTGGCCACTCATCATAATTGATCTGAAAAGTCCTATATTTTAGTTATTCATTTGTTTCTGTATTCATGCATTGCACATTCTTGTTAGAATTCAGATTCTTTTTCAGAGGGTATGGAGGAAAGATTCTGAATTTCTAACAATCTCTCAATGCCACCTCTACAGCTGGTTGCAGATAATACTGTGAGTAGCAAGGTGTTAAGGCATTATTCTAGTAATATTGGTGAGAGATGATGGTGGCTTGGACCTTGGAGGTGGCGATGGGCACAGAGAGAAGTGGGCAGATTTGAGATGTAATTTGGAGGCAGAATTAACAGCAGAGTTGATGGAGGACATACATATAAGTGAGGGTTAAGGAAGAAAGAA
The DNA here is from genome assembly GCF_048564905.1 of Vicugna pacos. Taxonomy (NCBI): domain Eukaryota; kingdom Metazoa; phylum Chordata; class Mammalia; order Artiodactyla; family Camelidae; genus Vicugna; species Vicugna pacos. The sequence goes on along the minus strand of NC_132991.1, from coordinate 10,437,027 downwards.
TGAAAGGTTATTTAGAGCTCTAGCTTGAATAACTGAATGGGTGTTAACTGTCACTTATTAAAGTGCACAAAACGGGTGGTACAGGGTTTTTTTGGTGGGAGCAGGAAGAATGAGGAGCCCTGCTTTGGACATATTAGAGAGAGAATGCCTATGAGACAGTCCTATAGACTTGCCAAGTAGGGAGCTGCATATATGAGTTTGGAGCTCAGAGTCAGTCTCTAGGCTTGAGCATCATTTTGTGAGTCAGAAACACACACAGAGTATTGAAAACCACGGGACTAAATGTGCTAATCTACAGAGAGAGTGCAAAAAGTGAAGCGAATATGGCCCAGAATTGAGCTGAATGCAATGTAGGTGTGTATATCATACCTAGGAAAGCTCTAGATAAACTATAGGTCAGGGGTCAAAATCTTAAAAGCCCACCAATGCCAGGCGTGTCAGATAAATGAGAGAAGAGGGCTGGCTATCAGGCAATAGGGTGTAGTGAGGACTGTGGATTCCAGGGATGAGTAAGACTCACGTAAATGGGTAGCTACTACCCACTCTTCTGGCTGATTGGTGCCAAGCAGTAGGGCTAGATCCACCTCAAAAGAGGGCAGAAATCCAGATAGCTTATGGCAAACCCTTCATATATTGGCAACCAAGCCAATGTTTTCAAGTACTATGTTGGCCTAACACAATACGTCAGTGGGATGGACCTAGCCCATGAGCTCCTGGTTCGCAGCCTCTGACATAGACCAGATTCAACATTAGCTGTTTTGATGACTTTGTGGGGGAGGGGAGTGGCCCAAGAGGTCTAGAACATGGAGGAATTTCTAATTGTCCTGAGATACAAAGTTGAATCACAGTCACCGACTGGCAGAGTCAGTGAGTGACTGAGGCTGAGCACAGAGCATCGCACCAGAGCTTTGTAGCTCTCTACTCATCACAATGCATAATCCTTGGGATGCAGAAAAAGCAGACTCAGTGCTTTTGTGATGAATAGTTGCCTGTAGTTTCAGTTTAAGCTGTCAAGTGGTGAACATTTGGTGGAGACTATGTATAGGCAACATGTGGTTCTAGTTGGAAATGTAATTCAGGAAAAAGCCAACAGCCTAGATAGAATTTCCACAGCCACAAATTTGAAGGTTTGGGAAGGTCTCTAGATGTTTCTTCGGCGAATACTCAGGAAGATTACTGAATATGAAATAGAGATAAAGTGTGGCTTAATTGAACACTGGGACAAATGAAGGAATCAGGCAGGAAACTATTTGCTTCCTAACAACAGCACAAATCTCCTCTAAACTCTGTGCTCCAGTGAAAAGAATGACATTCTCTGGAAGAGGAGGCTTGTATTTGGTGATGAGATGCCTGTCTGTTCATATGTACGTAAAACTTTACTCCTGTAGGTCACAGTAGTCTTGCAATTAAGGGTGTGGGTAATCAACTCAGCTTGTTTTGATCCCATTGGTTCTTTATTCCCTCTTCCAAGTTCTCCAAGTATGTCACACACCGGTGCACAGACAGCTCCTCTAGTTAGCATCAGTACTCCTGTTCTTTGCTTCTCAATATGGTGGTTCCAGCCTGTGATTTAATGGCCAACACCTTTGGCAAAATGACGAAGAGTGAGCTTGCCTTTGGCAAGAGGAGGCCAGTGCAAATCACTTCTGCCCATTTCCTTAAGGAGAACTTATTCTCTCGGCCACGTTTTCCTCATCTGCAAACAAAAATAATAATACAAGTTTCACTGGGACGAGAGTGCCCAGTGTAGTGACTGGCATTCAGTAGGTATTCAAACAGATTTTCTCCTCCCATTGTCCCCTGTTAATTTTCAAATTTTAACCAAATCTCAAAGCCTTGGAATCTAAATTGTACATCTTCAAACCCTCCCTCATTTGGTCTGGGAAGCCAAGGGTAGGCTAGAGATTGACCTATGTCCTGCTCCAATATCCCAGGATTCTCTAGATGGGAATGCACATTGAGTGTGTGTGTGTGTGTGTGTGTGTGTGTGTGTGTGTGTGTGTGTTTTCCTGGAAACCTTGACCCTTGCTACACTTAATAAATCAATTAGTAAGCATGGCCCATTTATTCTACAAACTTTTACTTACTTACCATATGCTCAGTGTAAGATATGATCTTGGCCCATGAGGGTCTAGCCCTCCAATGGGGAAGATCTGACTTGTAAACAAAACGTGCCATGAAGCATTGCAAATATATACTGAGTGGCAGATGTTGGAGGCAGATCACCCTCACATCTGGAAAAAATATGGCTTGCAACATTCTCTGAACGGTGTCTTCCCCCCAAACTCTGCAAAAGTACTCAGCATTCTGGGCACGCAGGGCATGATGGTGTCCCTGTGTTGCCTTCAAACTTGTTGAGCTCATCTTCCTTCCAGCTTGGCGAGTCCCTCTCCTCCTGTAACTACAAGGCAGGAGATTCTGGAGATCATTAGGTCCAGTCTCTCCACGGTCACCTCTGTGACCTCTATGGGAATCTGGTCTCAAAGTGGGACCAAGCCACCCCCGTAAGAAGGAATCAGGGCTGGGGACGTGGTACCATTTGGCGAACTGACTTTTCTCGTGATGGTTCCTGAGGGAAACACCGCTCTCCCAGCTGACAGGGCTGGGAATGAATGGCCTGCAGACTCCTGTTTTCACACAGTACATCAGGTCTAAGTGAAAGGTTTGTGCTGCTGCCAAGAGCAGAAAATGATGGCTCGGCGTCACTGTTGGAGGAGAGGATGCTTTAAAGCAGACCCTGGCTCCCAGAGAGCTTTTCAGGCTGAGACGCTCACCCAGGGCCTCCCAAGACATCTGGCCTGCGAAGCCCACCCAGTGTCACTCCTTCCAGACAATCTCAAGGCTGGGGGATGCCTCGCGTGCTTCAGACATCTGGGATGTTACTCAGATCCTTGCTTGCTACCTCTTCGTGAAGAGAAATGTGGTCTAGAAATGAAGATGAAATAAAAATACAAGCTGGTCATTTATCCAAGCAAGCATAGCATGGGCTACTTTTTCTTTGGAGCTTCCAGGATCTTAATACAATTGACTATTGTCTGACCTGGTCATTAAACAGGTTACCCTGGCTTGTGTCATGGTGCAGCAGCCAAGGGGGCAAATGCTCAGCATTCCCTTCTGGACCAGAGCCTGCATCCTGGACCGCTCTGTTTTGCCAGGCTTGAGCTCTCCTCCAGACCTGCTGCTACTTGTCTTGGGTTCTAGGACCCACACTTGGCCCTTGCTTTTCACTCTCCATTCTGCTAGCCCTGGTGCAAGCTTTGTTTTCTTCCTTGGATGTCCTTCATCTCCAGGTCTCTTTTGCTCATTGGCTGTCTTCCTTTCTAGCCTCCTCCAGTGGTATTTTCCTTTCCTGACAGGGCCTCAGGATTTCCTTGTCATCTGCCTGGACTAGCTTGTTGAGGTTGCCTCATTTTTCTAGATCTTTTTCTTTCCTCCTCCTTGAGTAATATTATGGATATGTCTTTATTTCTAGGTTCAACAGACCCTAAATTAGACTACTAAGATCTTGGACAGCAACTAGGCAGGCATGTGGGAGTGGTGGGGATTGGGGCAAATTTAAGGGCACATTAACTCCAGAAATTGTTGCCTTCTGGAATACTTTCCCTGTGATGCCAGTGTTTCAGATTTTCAAAAAAAAAAAATCAGAAATCTGAATTTTTCATTAAAGTATTGTATTAAGTTAATATTTATACATGCTAAAAAAAACTCCTATTAGTGTTAAAGATTTATGATAAAAACATAGTGCAATTCTGCCCCACTCTTCCCTACCACTATTTTTAATTTATCAATTTTCAACATTATCTGCCAACCTCTAACTTTTTTATGGTAGTTACATGAACTTCCTTTCTTATCATCATAATACTATTATGTCCTCATTGCTGGTTAAATCAATCATCAAAATTTATATCATTATCACTGTACAAAAACCAATGGGTTAAGTAGTTTACTATGATTATACTTCCTTTTCCAAACAATTTTTATTCTTTTCTTCCTTGGAATTAGTTATTGCCTTATAATTCAGTTTCAACTATTGCCTTATAATTTAATTTCTTTGGTTTTCTATGTATTTTTTGAGGCTAATTCTTTTCTCATTTCTCCCCAAAGGTTCCAACAGCTCTCAAATACCCATCAATATTTTTATATTTTGTATTTTTTCATATTTACAAAAGTGTTGATTCCACTTTTTGTTTGAAGAACTATATACTCTCCTGCTCCCCATTCATATGAATTACTCTCTAGCTCTGCAATAGAACTGTCATCTTGAGATTTCCCTTTGTGACTTTAAAGTTACACCCTTGTATGCTTTCTTCATTTAGTCCCTATTTTTTTTTTCTGGAGTACAGACTCCAGTAACTTTTCCAGAAAGGGTGCATGAGAAGTACATTTTTCATCCTTACTTCTCTAAAAATGCCTTTATTCTAGCTATTCACTTGAATATTTTGACTAGGCATAGAATTCCAAGTTGAAAATTCAAGATAATTTCCTTCTGAATATTGAAGGCATTGCTCCATTGTCTTTGCATTTCAGTTTCCAGCCTTCATTATGTGATTTGGTATTTTGTTTTCCTATAGACTTTTGGTATCTTATCTTCATCCAAGATATTCTGAAAGTTCAGTTATGAGTCATGGTTATCTTACATTCACTGCGTTTTGTACCAGATGAGCCCTTTCAATTTGGAGACTAGCTCTCTTTACTTCTGGGGCATTTTCTTAATTTCTTTGATAATTTTCTTTCGTCTGGTTTATTTGTTCTGTTCTTCGAGAACTTCTATAATTTGAATACTGGACCTCTTGGACTAAATCTCAAACTTTCTTTGCTCCATTTTCCCTTTATCTCTTTGTTCTACTCTCTGCACAATTCCCTCGTCTCTATGCCAGTTTTGTACTGGCATCAGCTTGGTTATTGATCTATGTTAGTGATTTATATTTTCTAGAATCTTCTACCATAAGTGGCCCCACAGTGTTGATTTTCTACTGTGTCAACTTGGCTAGCTTGGAACTGCATTTCCCCCCAGGTCAACTTCTCAGTATGGACTGGAGTTTTGGCTTGCACAGAGAGAAGTTTGTGCACGATTTGGGAAGTCAACAGAAAGCAGCAGCCATCACTGCTGGAGGCCATCATGGTTAGAGCTGATGAGTGCTGAGACACAGACAGAAGCGCCAGAAGGTTCCAACTTTTCTTCTTTCCCACTCAACATGCTCTTCCCCTCCCTGATCCAGCTCTTTTCCCTAGTGCTGGCTCTGCCACAGTGACTTCAAGCCCCAGCCAGATGCTTGGCTAAAAGTTGACTGCAGCAGGGGCTATAAAGAAGAAGTGGTTTCCATGGGCTTCGACCCAGCAACACTTCACAGCTTCACTCCAGTAGCTGATTGTGCCTGACGTCTCAAACTCGTCCCCCTGCACCTGTGCTTCATGAGGGCTGGTTATGGCTGTTTCCAGATCCTCTGCTTTCCCTTTCAAGATCTTACTTCCCCAGCTCTTTCCACAATGTGTAAAGTCCAAATTCCTACAAAAATACTCTCATTCCACAGTATTCATAGTAGGTCAGCTTCTCTGTGCGAACCCTGACTAATAGAACGTTTTACTGAATTTTTCACTTTGGCTAGTCTAGGTTCAGTTTCCAGGTGTGCTTTCCTATTCTGTTTCCTTGCTGTCATTGCTGTTTCGGTACAGTGCCTGTACTGGGTTGAAGAGTGTCCCCACCAAGTTCGGCTCTACGTGGAATCTCAGAAGAGAAGCTCATTTGTAAATATCATCTTTGCAGATGTAATTAGCTAAGTTAAGATGAGGCCATATTGGATCAGAGTGGGTCCCAAATCTAACAACTGGTGTTTTTAGAAGAAGGCCACCTGAAGATGCAGAGAGAGACAAAAGGGGGAAGGTCATATTACAGCAGAGACAGAGATTTGAGTGACGCAGCTACAAACCAAGTGATACCAAGGACTGTCAGGAACCACCAGAAGCTAGGGGACTGGCATGGACCATATTCCTCCTCACAGCTGACAAAAGAACCAGCCCTACTGACATCTTCATTTCAGACTTCTGGCTCCTGAACTGTGAGATAATAGATGTCTATGTTTCAAACCACCCAATTTGTGATAATTTCTTGGTAGCAGCCTTGAAAAACTAATATGGTGTCTTTTCTTGTTTCAGACTATTGATTACATTTTCAAGTTTACTTTTGATTCCTTTCTTCTGTTGCGTGTGTATGTGTGTGTGTTTGGCTCTTATTTTTTGGTCTCTGATTTTTCATGGTGAGTGATTTCCTCAAATTACTGGGGATCTTTGGCTGTTCACATTTAGGAATGGGGCACTGAATGTTAGCTGGAAGCTCTATGCATTAAGTGAGACATGTTAGCTGGTGGGCTTCTCTGTAGAGCAGTTAAGTAGTGAGCCACCATTTTCACTGAGGGGGAACCCTTAATGTCCGCCTATCAACATGGTATTTCCATGAGACCACTCAGTTTACCTCAAGAATTATCCCCAAACCTCCTACTGGTAATCATAAGCAAGCTTTTGGGATTTTTAAGTGGAAAGCATGGAGAGAAATTTCATCAGCCCTATGTCCCCATGTCTCCTACACCAAACTTGGCTTGTGTCTCCAAGTCTGGAGATTCTCAGATTCGATTTCCCCAAAGAGAAAGCCACAGTGCCCTGTGGAGGCCAAGGCTCTTTACAAGGAGAGGGAGCTAGTTGTCAGGTTCCTTAGGTGTCTGCAAGGAGGACCTCCAACTCACCCATATACAGGTATCCAACCAATTATGTGGCTTTTGGCCTTACACCTCATGTCTTCTTTATGAGGTCTCATGTTCAGAAGCTCTGAGCCTTTCTAAGGGTGTTCAGGACAAACTGGGTCACGATTAATGAATATAATCCTCCGCAGGTCCCCAAGGCTAGCTTCCTCCACTCAAAGTCCATTGTCACTCTTCCAACTGCCTCTAAAGAGATTTCAGATTGAAATTTCTTGTCTGCTATTGTCTCTTCTCCATGTCTTTTGGCCTTTGTAGCCCAAAACCTTAAAACGTTTTCTTTTGCTGTGATTTTTAACGTGTGGGAGAGAAACCAAATATTTATGGGTCAGTTCATCATGTTAACTGAAAGTACCCTTTCAATTTTCAAACAATAGCTCACATCTTTAAATCAAAATGTAACTCAAACAAAGAACAGTTAGGGCCCTATTTGGCCTGTCGACATTTTGGTCTCTGCCAAGGGCTTCCTTTGGAGACAAAAGTGGAGACAAAAGCAGAGACAGTGGTCTAAAGCTGCCATGACAAAGACAACTGGAGCTGCTAATATCAGTAAAGCCCTGGACGGAGGGGCTGATGTGCCAGTCTGCAGGAGAAAGAGGGACGATGGGTGCGTCTCTGTCCAGGACCTGACACCAGCAGACCTAGGACTTAACCTGCCAAGAAAGTGAGGGAGTTCTGGGCCCAGGAGTGCTGGACAGGCCTCTTGGCAAGAGGTTTTACAGGGCTGTATCAGTTGTCTATCTCTGTATTACAAATTATTCCAAAATTTAGTAACTTAAAGCAACAACCATGAATCATCTCAGAGTCTGCGGGCCAGGAATTCAGAAGCAATTTAGCTGAGTGGCTCTGGCTCAGACCAGCAATCACCCAGGGCTGTGGTCATCAGAAGGCTTTCTTGGGGGAGTTGGAGGGTCCACTTCCAAGCACACTCGATAGGGCTGCTTGTGTGAGAAACGAGTTCCTCTCTGGCTGTTGGCTGGAGGCCTCAGTTTCTCACCTGTGAGCCTGTCTCTGTGATGTGACAGCCGGTTTCTTTATGATGATCCAGGAAAGCAAGCAGGAGCTGCAGTACCTTTTATGACCTAGTCTCCAAAGTCGAACATTGTCACTTCTGATTCATTTGTCAGAAATGAGTCACTAAGCTCAGATTATTCACGAGGAAGGAAATTAGACTTCACTTTTGAAGGGAGGAAAACAGAAAAGAATTTGTGGACATTTCAAAACTACCACATGGGCCTATTTGGATACCTTTTGTTTTTAAACGTCTTCTCTTTCCCACACTCACTTTATATTGATGGGATATGTGTTTTCTGCTTAGAAGTCATCATTAACTTTAAGAGATGGAAACAAACTCATGGTAAGCAGATTTTCTTATTTAATCCTTAAACAACGATCTTTTCAAAACTCCCAGTGGGGGGCCCTGTCCTCGGTCACAAAACTCATTTGTTCCTTTGACAAGAATGTTGTGATTGCATGGGATATTTCAGGCTCTGTGCTGGGTGCCGGAGTACAGGGCTGAACAAGACCTTGTGTCTGAGCTCATCTATGTCATGTTCTCACAGGGTTTCCATTCTTGGGGTGGGTGGGTTCCTGGGGGCACTTCAAGACGTGTGCGCAAGATCCTGCAGCCGATAAGCCACTAGAACTGCCCTCTTCAAAAGAGGAGTCATGGAGGCAAGGACTGAGGGAAAGGGGGCAAGGGGGAAGGGGTTTCTTCTTGGTTGCCCAACGCTGCTAAGAGCCAAGGAGAGGAGGTAGAGATGGGAGGAGAATCTGCAGCCAGGGGGGAGGCTGTGCATCTCTCTGAGTGCCCACTGGGTTGAGGCTCCCTGAAGCAGAGAGACCAGGGCCCTGACTCCACTGCCTTCAGTCCAAGGAGCCAGCAATCTGGGTGTCCTGGGAGGGAGCAACTGCCAGATGTCTGAGGACAAGGGTGTCCTTCCGCCTTCCCCACACCACCTGTGCAGACAGCTGTCCCTTCTGCCTCCCCTGGGATCTGGCCTGGCCTTTTTCTGGCTGATACCTTGAAGGACTAAGCATCCTGTGACCTGGGGTGTCAGACAACAACCCAAGGTCAGTCCACATGCTAACATTCAGGGAGAAGCTCAAGACATATTTGGAAAGAAAACCTGCGTTGTATCAGGGCTTCAGAACTTGGACTCAAGCAGAAGGGAGCGGTTTTGAAAGCCAGAAGTGGAAGGGAGGAAGGACACTTGAATTTCCAGATGGGGTGGGCTAATTCTGGTGCTGCTGGAGCCTGGGTGGCTGTCGGGAGCTTTTCTGCTCTGATGCGGTTGTAATTACAGCATCTGAAAGCTTGCGTGACATTGCTAATTTTAGAGAAAATGGGACACTGATATCTGTACGAACAGTCGGGCTCAGGTTGCTGATTAGGGCTCCCACGTATCGTGGAATCAAACCCAGAAATAGTATAGGCATTAGGAAATATTATTAGAAGAATGTTTGTAACGATGGAAATGAAAAATGTAAATGCCAACCCTTTAGAGAGGTTTAAAGAGATTAATTGGAATAAAACAACTGGAAGTCAAATTGGTTATGGAACTGTGCTTCAAAATGATGAATTCTATTTGAAGTCTGTTTTCCTTTGGCACATTCTTTTTTGGCTAAAATGTAAAAATAAATTAGTAAAACATAGCTGTGTAAGTGAGCTTCTCAAATCCGTGAGGGGCTATATAATATGTGATACGCTGACCAAGTATTTCCCATTTGTTATAGGAAAATAAATTTTAAAAAGAGAGAGAAAGCTGTAATTGGAAGAGTGAAGGGTAGACATACAGGTAAACTTGTGGGCAGAAAGTGAGAGACAGGAATTGGTTATCGAAGATCAACTGGAGATACTTTCATTTGGAAACAGGAACAATGGAATGGTTTTAAAACCACAGCTAGAAATAGTTTAAACAGGAATAGGGCAAAGAGACCAAAAAGATGAAATGCCGTAGTTGGAAATAGGAAGTGAACAATGTTTGGACACACGGCGAATAATGCAAAGGTTTATTTGCTTGTTTTGACTAAGACAGAGAACAATTCGCATGCAAAGTGCTGAAATTAATCATTATTCTTAAGCATAATAGCCTGAAACAAATTTGACAAAAAAATGTGTGACATCACATAGAAGCAGGCTAAAATCGGATCAAGTTCTCTGACACTTTATTGTTTTTTTACAGTTTCATAGTCTTTTTCAGTTTTTATAGTTTTATAGTTTATACAGTTGACTTCCAAGAGGGCTGAAAAAAATATGAACTTTGAAGCCAAGCAGAGCTGGGTCTGCTCTGTGTGACTGCGCACACTTTACAGAGGAACCGTGAGCCTGGTTCCTCTGAGTTAATTAGTAATAGTGTTAACCTTTCAGGATTGCCATGATTAATGAGGCCACGTGCGTACAGCATCTTGGCACATATCACACCCCTGCAAGTGCCTCTTCTTTCCCTTTAGTTGAACAGAAACTCTTTAAAGAAGGGGATCTACCATGTGCTGTGATGCCATCACCTTAACCACCTGGACCACAAGCCTCACCTCTAATCCCTCAGGTTGATGCCTCGAGTATGGTCCTGAAGGATCACAGTTTTCCTGAATGGTCTGGGGACTCAGGAAAATTTTACATGGAATCCTGAAAAAATGTTTTGGGTTCCATGCAGAATGTATTAAAGGGAAATCACTGAAGCAGTTAGGCTAAAATAGAAGTATGTGTTTACTACCTGTGATTCTTAGACAATAAATCAAAGTCACTGATTAGGTCATATTAATCATATTTTAGGCAGAGGGTACAGCTCAAGTGGTAGAGCACATGCTTAGCATGCACGAGGTCCTAAGTTCAATCCCCAGTACCTCCTCTAAAAATAAATAAACTTAACTACTTTCCCCAGCCAAAAAATATTAATTAGTCATATTTTATAAAATATTTGCAGACAGCCTGGCTCCAGGCCTTGCTAGCTGTGTGACCTTGGGAAAGTCACTTACTCTTTTCTCTTACTCTCTGTTTTCTCAGCTCTAAAATGGGAATCATAATAGAACCCACCATGAGACGATGTATTGAAGAATGCCTAGTGGAGTGCCTGGCACAGATCAGGCACTGAATCAATACCAGATCAAGTTAAACAATGAAACAAGTGAACAAATAAAATCCTCGTCCCTTTTTAAGTGTAAAGGGTAAGCAGGGTCTGTGCCCGAAACTCCTGGCACTTTGGTGACTGCTGGCTCTCAGCCCTGGCCATATAATTAATCACAGCACAGTGCACTCTCGATTATCTGCACTAGTGAAGGGCAGAGGCGTGGATAATACAAAACAAGGGGCAATCAAAAAGTCATTTATAACTTTGGCTTTGGAATCAAGTCAGAGAAAGACACACACCGTGCACGCATGTGCAGGCACACACACACACGCACACACACACACATTCACACATTTTCTCTCCTGGCAAATGCTTCCCAGTTGAAATTGCTGTCAGCCCCTGGAGGCTTTCTAGGGACAGATTGTAGGGGAAGCCACATTTGGCACTTAACAGAGGAGATCAAGGATATGTAAAGCACTTTTAAGATATTTTAAAATACACAGGATATACGAATGTAAGTGTTATTACTGTTATTAATAAGAGGCAACTTGCAGATTTTTGACAGTTGACCAAAGGCATAAATCAGAATCCAGGAGGCAGGGTGTTGTCATTCATGACTACCTGTGACAAACCGCATGCTGTCAGCTGCCCCACGCCACCCAAATGACATAAAATTTCGAGCTGACTGAAGACAGAATATGATTCACTCTTCTAATCCTCAGAGGCATTTAGCAGATTGCTGTCACATAGTAAGAGTTCAGAAAGCATTCAAAGTGCAAACTGATGTCTTTCAGGGAGATATCTGTTGTGGCAAGGGTTGCCTGTAAACCTGAGAGGGATCCTTCAGAGAATGCTCAGAACAGCCCCATTCTTCTGGGCTGGTTTTCAGCTTTACCTTCTTAAGGCTCATGGCGCCTTCTGGAGAGGTTCCTCTAGTTCTTTTGCTGAAATACTTGTCAGAGATGGTGAGGATGGAATGGGTTAGAGACCAAGAAGGGGATGGAGAAAGACGTCTCACATCTGTAACGTTAAAGAATTTTCAGACTCTCCCAGGCTAATTTCCCACATCTCATCAAAACGTCATTCATCTCCTGCGGGTCAAGTCTTGTGCTCAATACCAGGAGGACAGACAGGCGCCCATTGTGTTACAATTGCTCACACGTCTGTCTCACCTCCTGCGCTCAGCCCTTCCGGGGCAAGAACTGCGAGCCGTCCATCCCTAGCACTCAGTACCATACTTAACACTGCACTCAGTACTCGATGCATGAAAGGATAAAGCAATGAATGAACGAGGGAGGGAGATTTAGGGTCTTTCTCAAGGCACCCAGTGCAAGGTGGCGTGTCAATAAATGTTTGCAAAGCCATTCACACAGTGCTGTTATCAGAGGATGCTGAGAGGAAGTCTTCATTGCTTTGTGGGAGCTGCACAAGGCTCACAGAGGAGAAAATGCACGATGGGGGGCTTGCAAAAGGCTGGGGTTTAGCCAGGCAAAGGAAGAAGAGGAAGGCTTCTCATAAAGGAGGCACAGCCGGTGCTGATGTGGGGCGTGTTGAGGTAGATCTTTAGAGGAGGATTAGGAGCAGAGGGTGGGAGGTTGAGCAGGAACCAGAGAGCCATTTAGCCCCTGATTCTTACCTATATATCACCGTAGATTCCTTTATTGAAGGCTGGTTGCTCAAACATGTTTCCTGCTCCTCTCCTAAGTTTTACATAACTAATCTTTTCAAGGACAGTCTTTTATGCCTTTCTTTTTTTTTTTTTTTTCCTGTGCCAACCAGAACAGGTCAGGGCAAGGAACACAGTCAAGTTGTTTGGCTGGACTCCTGGCTCCCCTCAGGAGTGGGTCATCTATACCTCGGGCTGTGCTTTTTTAGCTACCAGTTTGACAAGATTTTGACTATCAGCTTATGCCCTTTGTCTCTTTCTCTCACTCATCCGTCCAACCATCCAACCATCCAACCATGCACCCATAAGAACAGCAGTCACACAGATTACCTATTAAAAATATATATATGTTCATTAGTCAGTAGAGAAGATAGCAAAGCTGGGGTCTCCTAAGATGTGACTTGCACTGGGCTCCTGTAAAGGTTTAACTGCTCGATTTTCTGCTCTTTCCTTGATTTTTACCCCCCCCCCCCGCCTCTTTGAATAAATAAAGATGTTGACATCAGGTCAGTCTTCTGTGAAGATCCCACTCGTCGATGCCAGATAGCTAAACGTTTCATCCAGAGATGTCATCTTCCTGGGCAGCCACCAGGGTGGGAGAGAGGAAGAGGGCGTGCAGGAAGTTGAACCCTTCTGTTTATCCGAGACCTGCCTGACATCTGAGGCGTCCCCCGTCTCGCCGTTGGGTTGTGAGGCTTTCTTAATATCCGCCCTCGACACTAAATATTTAACGCTGGGCATCCAGAGGCCGGGAGGGAGGGAGTGGCAAAGTCCACGGCTGTGTTGAAGGGTTTGCCTCCCACAATGGGAGGGATTGGAATAGAAAAGACTCAGGCACGACATAAATATTTCCTATTATGGAGAAACTAAAGTCACAATGGAATCTGTCATGCTTGTGATATGAGAGATGGACAATATTTCGGGGCTGCTGCCATGCTGGCACCTGAATGGAGTTTATATTTTGTTTATGGAGCTGAAGCCGAAGCCTTTTATTTTTTTTTGGCCCAGCCTGTGTAATTCTTCTTCATGGGAGCTCGAAATGGCTACGGAGCAGCTCAATATTCCATTTATTTTATTTATAAAAGAAATTCAAAGGCTGAAAAGATGAAGTAATTGACTTACTGGGATGACAGTTAAACCCACTAAATTTAATCTTATCCTCTCAAGTACAACATATCGCGCTTACAAATTATCGCCAGGCACCAGGCAGCCCCGCGCTCCTCACCTAATGCAAATGGCAGGAGGCCTCTGTTATTGTATTATCTGACTTTACTATCAGCATTAATCCGGCTTAGCTCACTTAATGATGCCACTTGTGGCACGCTGAAGGCAGCGGAGAAGTCTATAAACTACTTCCATTAAAATGCAAATCGGGCCCCGCCGAGAAAATAAGTGACACAAAAAAGTGGGAGAATTGGGCCCTGCGCAGCCGGGCCGCCGCCGCCCGCGTGATCCGAGGATAATGACTGATGCTGCGATTATCCGGGCCCGCGGCGGCCCCGAGAAAGGGAGCCAGCCTTGCACGGAGCGCCACAAAAGTGCTCCAACAAGCCGGGCCGTTTAATTTCTGAAGAGATTTCTATTTTTTTTGTTGTCAGGAAATGAACAAATACTTATCAATGTAGAAACTGCTATCTCCCATCTCGCTGCCAGGTTTTTTATCCTGATATTATTTCACCCCGTAAGACAGGAAATGAAAATCTTCTCTGCCTTTCTCATCGCCCCTGTATCTTCAAATCCGCGGCTCCCAGACTTGCCTGCCCGGCTCGGTCTCCCCCTCCCCGGTAAACAGAAGAGAAAACTTTTGTGGGCTAAGGATGGAGAAATTCCAAGGCCAAGGATTTTCCAGCCCCGACTTGGATTTCAGGGACAGCAGGAAGCTCCCTTCTGTCCGGGGCAGGGAGAGAGGCTGGGCTGGGGGAGGGCTGGGAACCGTGGCGCTCGAGGGTAACATCTGTTTTACTTAAGCAGCCTGATTCAGTTTGGGGATGAAAAAGTACTCCCTTTCAGCATGAGGAATTGTGGGCCCTGGGTCTCGTATTGATTCAGGACAAGGCCTCATAAAACACGAGCAGGTGACTTCATTTCATATTTTGATTCCTGCGTTTAAGCAGTTTCTCTCAACTTCTCCTGTGTCGGCTCAGGGATCGTGGCATCTCCACTTTGATGTTGGGAGGAATGCAAGGGCCAGCCCGGCTCGGTCCCCCTCCACTCTTGAGGGTGGCGGTGGAGCCCAAGGGGGATGTGTTTCTCACAGTCTCCCAGCAGCTGGCCCATCCTCGGTGGTCAGGCTCTCAGATCGGCCAGGATTTATGGTCCTCGCAGAGGGATCGATGCTACATTTTAAATATTACAATGCTTTTGAGCGAGACAATATTACAACAAAAACATTTTATCCTCTCATGGGACCCAATTAAAATTGATTTCGGCCCTCTCGTTGGTGGGATCCCTGCCACTCTGTGGTTGCTACATCAGAGGACGCGAGTGAGCTCACGGGGCTGGCTGGTCCTGCCTGGGAGGCCTGGGGACTGAAGAATACGGATGCAGTTTGTGAGGGATTCAGGGGACCCTGGGAGGGCTGTGGAAACTGGCTCTTGACCAAGGGGCCTTCTTCTCAGCCCCACTCACTCTTTCTGGATGAGAAATAATCTCAGGGGAAAGCAGGCTAGAGTGGGGAGAAGCAAGAGCCTGGCTGTGTGGGAGAGGCCGAGGTTACAGTGAAGCCTTTGGACAGGGCCACAGAGCATCCTTCATGCATTCCTCCATCTTCTCTACACGTCCACTATGTGTTTCCATGTTTCCTTGTAACGGCCCATGCCTGCGGCTGCTTCCTTTCCTTGATGGACAAGGTCCTTCCCAAGGGCAGGAGCTGTTTCTGTTTGTTTTCTTAGGCTCTGGCCTCTGCAGTGGATGTGTCCAGGGAGGGTTTGTTGAATGACTAAAAGAACGAAGGGAGGATCAGTGTTACTCTTTTACACCCATCCCTGCCTACACTCAAGAATTGCCTATGAGCTGATGAAGCACATCCATGGATTGCCCTCACACAGCAAGAAAGATCCTCTCAGGCTTTCTTGGTCTACTTGAACTTTTTCCAGCCCCACAGAATGCAAGGATGGAGTCACACCTAAGTTTGTTCCCTGGTTTCTTCACTTCATAGCTGTGTATCTCGAGAGTTTCTGAATTGTTCCAAGCCTCTGCTTTCTCATCCCTTAATTGGGAAAGGGAACATCTGCCGCATCGCACTGCTGAGAGCCTGCTAAGATGCTGCGTGTTCATGTTCTCAGAGGAAGCATCAAAGGTGACGCTTCGTCTGTGAGCTGAGTGCAGTGTGTATAGCAACAGTGGGTCATTGGCTGCCTGCTATCAATTCGTAAGAGAAAAAAAACGAATGCAAATCATTTCAATTTAAAATTCTAGATTGCATAGATTTTTTTTCTTCTCTTAAAACGTTGGCACGTGTCTTTTGTAAGCAATTCCTGTATAATGGAACTTGAATGTGTCCAAATTTCATGGTGTTGACCTGCTCATCATTATTCCGCAGGTATTTTTAGCATGCTCACCCTGTGCCAGGCACTGAGCTGGGTGATGGGATACAGCAAGAAAGAGAAGATCAGGGCACCCATGGAGTTTGTATTCTAGGGGACAGGCAGAAAGAAAGAAAGAAAGAAAGAAAGAGAGAGAAAAAGAAAGAAGAAAGAAAGAAAAAAAGAAAGAAAGGAAGAAAGAAAGAGGCAAATAAATTGCAAATTGTGACAAATGTCATGAAAGAAATGGAGAGGGTGATGTGATGGGGAATAGTCCACAAAAATACTATTATTTCTGGATAACTGACCTTCTGAACAAACGTGAGAGCAGGCGTGTGTGTGACATCTGGCTATCACCTAAAACAGCTGGTTCCAGTTATCTATTGCTGAGTAACAAAGCACCCCCAAACTTAATGGCATCAAAGATCAGCAACATTTATTTTGCTCACAGATCAACAGTTTGGGCGGGGCTCAGTGAGGATGGCTCCTCTACTCAGCATGGGCTGAGGGCATCAAAGGCTGGGCTGGGCCATCTGGAAGCTCTCCCATTTGCAGGTGCGGAGGCTCCTGCAGGCTGTCAGCTGGGACCTCAGCTGGGGCTGGGGCTGGGGCTGCACATGGCCTTTTCACAGGGCTGCTTGGCTTCTTCAGTCTGGGAACTGGGTTCCCAGGGCAGGCATCCCAAGAGAAAGAATCCAGTAGAAAGCTGTAGTGCTTCTTATGACCCAGCCCTTGAAGTCCCACTCTGTCACTTTGCTGCATTCTGTTGATTAGAGGTTAGTCCCTGAGGTAGACCCATATTCAGTGGCATAGAAATAGACCCTGTCTTTCCATAGGAGGGGTGTCAAGACATCGGTGGACATATTTCTAAATCAGCCGTCTCCTCAGTGGAAGAGGTTTGAAGCATGAGTTGGGAAGATGCTCTCAAGTGCACTGTAACACCCTTTCCCCTCCCAACAGGCTTTCCTCCTTCTGATCTTTCTAGTCTTGCCACCCTACCTCAGCCAGGAAGGGTTTAAATCTTCCTCTGATTGATTGTTTTTTGTTTGGTGACTCTCTCCTCTCCTTATCCAGTCAAAACCCTTGTGTATCTGGCCTCAGCCTCCTTCTCTACGTTATTTCCTAAACCAATGAGCAGAGGCTGAATCTAAGGATGTGACCACTGAGCTGGGTTGGAGCAGTTATTTTTACCTGAATGAGTCGCATCGTGTGTTTTTTGTCTGATACTTTCTCTGTCAGGTTCCTCCCCAACACCCGAATTCTATTTACTCATTCTTCAAATCTCAGCCCAATTCTGCCTCTTTAGAAGGTCTTCCTGGACCAAACCTGGTGAACAATTGGGATAGCAGCATTTATTGAGTCCCCTCTGGATGTTAGCAAGTTCATCGCAAGCTTTGCATTTATTTTCCATTAATCCTCCCAGTAACGTTGCAAGTTACTGTTGGTTCACTTAGCAGATGAGGAAGTAATGGCAAAGAGGTTTAACTTGAGGCTACCCAGCTAGTATGAGGTGCATTGAGGATACAAATTGTCTAACTGCCCTGAGTTCGAGATCTTCCTACTATGATATCTACAAAAATCAATGCTATCTCTACAAGGTAGAGAGTGACATGTAGATAAGTCATAAAGGAGAAGTCCCAGGTGGTTCAGAGGTGAGTGATCTCTCTCCCTCTCCGGGAAGGAGCTAGTTGGGAACCCCCTGGTCAAAGATACGGTCACTATAGCAAAAAACAGATCTATTTCAGATTGAAAGTTTTTGTTCATCTTTAGCTGCCTGAGGCTCAAGGCCAGCCACACTCTTCAGAATTATTAGCATGATTTCTTTGGCCTCCCAGTTACCTACAGGGAAGTCATGCCTTAAGGCCTGAGAGCGTTGAGGGGGAGAGAGATTAACAGACTAGGATTTAGGCAGCCTGGCTGTTTGTTCCACCTCTGCAATTTTGAAATAAAGTTTTGTTGGGCTGGATAAAACCATATGGTCACAAATTCTCCCCTTTCCTGTATATATGCTCTTTTCCAATGGGTCTTTGATGTTTCCCCCATGAAAAAAGGAGGGGGCTTGAATAAGGACTGACCTTGTGACTTGCTTTGACCAATAGGAAGCAGTGACATGATGGAAATTTTGAGATTAGGACTTAAGTGATCCTGCAGCATCTGCTTCTGCTTCCTATGACTCTACTCCAATCTGCCGTGCCAGGAAGAAGCTGGGGTGAAAGACCAAGCAGAGAGAGACGCCCAGCCATCTCTGCTCCCTCAACTGTCCTGGCTGCGCCCAGCCCCCATCTGACTGCTGCTGTGGGGGAGCAAACTGCCCAGCCAATGCACAGAACCTTGGGGAAAGGTAAATTGTTAGTTTCAGTCACTAGGTTTCGACGTGACTGCTTGCACAGCAACAGGTAACTGATACCCATGGGTGAGAGTCCACCAGGGAAAGGGAATTTGAAGATCTTTTGGAAAATAGATGTAGAAAGGGTCTTTGGCTATAGGGATTGAATAGAATGGGATGAGACAGAGAAGGCTCATTATTGCTAGGAAGTTAATAAAGTTGGAAGAAAACAGGCACATGAAAAATGCTTAGGCCAAGGGCTAGCAACCAAGCACTGACTAAAATGAGAGTCAGAGCATCACAAAATTCCAGGGCTGGGAGGACTCCCCAGAACCGTGCGATCCAGGGATGACAAATGGGTTTCATCATTCATCAGCTCCAGTTGATTAGTACTGGCTGCCTGGAATGCTGGGTTGAGAATTCTGAGGCTTTGTCTGTTTTCAACAAAAAAGAGGGCTGTGATCGACTAGTAATGTCTGGGTGAGTACAGGTCTTACTCCAGGTGCTCTACTGTGCAAAGCTCTTTCCCGCCTCCACACCCTTACCCATCCTGCACGGTCTACCCCACTTCCAATCCATGGTTTTTCTAGCTGGCCCATCCTTCAAGATTCATCTTTAATACCCCTTCCTTGGAGAGTCCTTCCCTGCCTAAAGTCGACCCCTCCCAGTTAATGTCTCTTCATTGCTCTTGTCATAATGTGTCATTACATATTTCTGTGTGTGTGTATGTGTGCGTTTAATTATCCTCCCTCATCTCCTCTTACAATACATTTTTGTACCAGCACACTTCCTGAGGGCAGGGCTGTGTCTGTTCTTTCCCAGCTGTTTCCCTGGCACCTGGCACAGTACTGGGGCGGAGTAGGTGCTCAGGACTATTTGTTGAAATGGTGATTGAGAAGTGATACAGATACCAAGTGTGGACAGCCTACATTGATCGAATTTCCTCCTCCACCATGGAGTGGTTAGGTCACACCACTTACTCACACGGTCTGTCAAACTGCAAACTTCTAGTCCGGTGCTCCTTCCAAATCACCAGGTGTACGACGCTGGGACTGTAAGAGATTATAAGCTCCAGGAGGAATGGGGCTGAGTCTGTGCCATGAGACTGAGACTGTGTTGGTGCAATTCAAACTCATAATCAAGCTAGTCGTGTGGAAAAATAGTGATCAATTTACATAAAAATAATGCTCTTGAAATTTGTGGCTTTAAGCTGATATTTGGCCAGGCTGGGATGGAAGCCATTGGGTGGTACCAGGTTGCGGATGGGAGCAGGCTGTTCTTTCTTGGGCTTTGTCTCTGTCCCCATCAAAGGGACACATTTTGTATGTTCTGGAGTTAAACTGATGTGTGGTTGTAGCACCCTATATCCCGAAGGGGAATGTAGTAAATATAATAAGAAATTTTCAAGGCACCAAAAATCTTTTAGATATTAACACTTTGCAAATAAGAAAATTAATAAATGAGAGCTAAAGACAAGGAAAGACACTTTGTCTCATTCTCAAAATTAGAAACAATGAAAATAAATTAACTGACATGCTTAAAGCAATCGCCCTATTTGACGTAGGAAACCTGTGTTCACCTGGATCTTCTATGGAGGGCGGACACATCTTCATTCTTTGCAAAACCTTGTCTTGTGAGGAATGACCAGTGTTTCCCTGAGGTGAGTCACCTGCTCATTGGGCTACAGAACTGGCCAAAGAAAGCAACCCCCGCTCGCATGTAAATTGAACATATTTTACGACACTGGGCAAATTTTATGGCAGCTGGATTGACAATGACCATTTGTGGGCTTTAAGTAGTGGGAGGACACATTAAAATCATTTTATTTTTTCTCAGTTAAAACCCTTTCTTCTCTCTTGAGGATAAGTGTTCTCTCTTCAGCCCTACCTTCTCAGACAGGGGTTGGCAAATTTTTCTGTAAGCGTCTGATTGTTTAATATTTCAAGCTTTGCCGGCCACAAGATCACTGTTGGCACCTCTTTCCCGTAGAGGTGTCAGCGCAGGAAAAGACAGCGTGCCGAGGAATGGGTGTAGCTGTGTTTGGATGAACCCTTTATTTACAAACACAGGCCAGCTGGATTTGGTCTGCAGGCTGTCCTTTGTCAATACCTGCTTTATCAAAAGGGAGTCGAGCCATCCTTCTTTTTTCAGCTCTGAAAGATGAATATTTCAGTTGCTGATTTCCAAAAACTGCCTCTAGCCTCCTAATATGTATTGAATACAAGCAGCAAAGATGAGCTGAGTTTCTGTGATTTTTCAAGTTATTAAAACAAAAAGACTAAGTTGATCGTGCCTCTAAAATGGAAGAATGGTGTCTAATTTAAGAAACTGTTTAAAAAATTCAAACAATGAATACTTTCCAAATTCTACTTCTATGCAGCAACCATCCTGAACTGGAAATTCTCAAGTAGAATAGCTATTATTTCCCACTGATGAAGCACAACTGGGCTGCAGATATTTGCATTTCTTTTTTTTTTCACACAAGATACACCAGTACGCTAACCTCTGATTCTTCTTACCAAATTCCATTTAATTTGTCATTAATTAGTAAATTGTTATGTGAAATGCTGCAAAGCATCTTGGGTGAAACAGCCCGTCTGATGATTATTCTTCTAGAAGCTATCTGAAATTGTTACTACTGAGCAATTTCCATGAAAATAGAAGGGTCTTTGGAGCCGTTCTTTTAAAATAAGAATAAAACGAACCAAGTCGGGGAGGACAAATAAAGGCAATAATAAATCAAGGACAAAAGACAGGAAACTAGTCCCTAAAAAAGTACCTGGGAAGAGACTGTATTAGCTTCCTTTTGCAAAGAGTAGCTGCTTCTTGACTTTCCTTTGAAGGTGAAGTAAAAGCAGTACAAGCAAAAAACAGGTTTGAAAGTAAATCTACCCAAGTCCAGCCTGCAGCTGCCTGAAGAATTGTCCTGCCTCTGAAAGCCTCTACTGAGGCGGGGGTGGGGGAGTCTCGGCAGAGTGTAGTCAAGTTCAAGTTCCTTCCTTTCCTCTGTTACATCCATCATATTATGTATTTGCATTATTTTGCCAATTTTCACTGCTATCATTGCTGACCTTTCTTTCTTTCTTTCCTTCCTTCCTGTCCTTCCTTCCTGTTCTTTCTTTTTTCTTTTCTTTCTTTCTTTCTTTCTTTCTTTCTTTCTTTCTTTCTTTCTTTCTTTCTTTCTTTCTTTCTTTCTTTCTTTCTTTCTTTCTCTCTTTCTTCTCTCTCTCTCTCTGTCTCTGTCTCTCTCTGTCTCTGTCTCTCTCTCCCCCACCCTCTCTGTCTGTCTGTCTGTCTCTCTGTCTGTCCCCCTCTCTCTCTTTCTCTCTCTAGGCCTGCTTGCTTGCTTCCCTGTATTTCCTTCTCTCCTTTTCTCTCACTTAAAGCCCAGCTGAACACATCCTCCGGATGGACAGGATTTTGCCTTCAAGTTGTTCCCAGTGTTTAATTCCTCCTACTGCCACCTCCATAACCAAGTCCAAATGAAAGGGAGCCTCTTTGACCCTCTGCCCTCCCTTTCCTGCCTTCTCTTCTCCTGGGTTTCAATGGTTGATTGAACGGTGTGTTAGGTTCACTGAACTTGGTCTTGGCTTCAGTTCCACTCAGAGACAAAGTCAGCTTCCAGGCCAATTTCCATATGAAAGCAGCTGAGGTCTCTTTCCTCAGTTTGGAATTCCAGGCAGCACCCTGAGCTCTGATTTCTCAGACTCAAAGTCTTTGCCCAACTTTCTCCCACCCCCACATCCCAGCCCACCCCTAATCTCCTCCCATTCCCGTCTCCCTGGCTGCCGGATTTCCAGTTTGTCCAGTGCACTCCTGTGGTCCCGAGAAAGCATCTGTGAACTCAGCTCCAGAACAACTGGCTTTACGTTTCTCTGAGGCTGATGGTGTAAGAGAGGGATTTGTTCATTAGCACGCTAGATGGGCAGTGGAGGTGGGAGGTCCCACATAGGATGGGGAGGGAGGGAGGGAGGGGCCAATGCTCCTTAAGGCTGAGTCTACGAAGATCACAATTCCCATTGCCAGCTATTTAGGAACAAATATAGCCCCATTAAAGAATTTCTCTGGTTGTAAATTTGGAATCTTAGGCAAACTGTGTCCAAAATTTCTACTTTACTTCCCAGATGCGGTTTTGCCAAACTGAAAAATGATGACAAAAAGGGTGTTGCGCCTCTCCAGGGCATTTCTTGTGTAAGCAGATGGTTTGTTTGGACTCCTGAAATGCCATTAGCAAAAATACTATCTCCAAGCCGGAAGGAACGCAGGAAGCTTGTCTCTATTTGAGAGACACAGAGATATGTATGGGTTCACAAATGAGAACACTACCTTTAGGTCCTCATCCATTTCAAATCAGCATTGTTTCAGAAGTTGCTGGTGGCCAAATCAGCCCTTATTTATTTGCTGGCTTGTGTTAATATCAACACCTTAATGTTGCCACTCAAAGGTCTGTCCAGCATTAATACCTGATCACATTTCCGTCATGTTCCTGAACAATGCTTTGCTTCTTCCTTTTGTTGAATGTAAGGTGCTGTGATTTCTAGGTTTCTCGTGGTGGAGCAAATACTGTCATTGTTTTCATTGCATCTCCTAAACTATGTCACTTTTATAAGGGTGTGTGCAATCATCTGGAAGACTATAAATATGGCTATAATTTGGAGACCACAAGATTGTCACAGAGTCCCTGCCATGGGGATGAGGAACTTCATGCCCATATGCATGAAGAGAATGTGTGTGCATGTGTGTGCATACGCATGCATGTGTACATCTGTGGGTTTTCCAGGGTGCTCATACATACAAGCGATGCACATGTGTGCATGTGTATGTTTTCAACTATGTGTGCACAAGCATACTTGTGTCTGTACATGTAAGTGTGTGAGATGCGTACACACCTGGGATATGCATGCCGATGCGCAAATGAATGTACAGACCCAAGTTTGCATGAGTAAGTAGGTCTGTGTGTCAGGGAGGCCATTCAATAAGAATCCCGGTATCTTCCGAGCAGCCAAAGGCTCTCAAGGCTCCTTGTTAATAGTCACATTCCAGGCAGGCTCCAGACCTCAGCCTCTGCCTTGAGGTGTAGTATGCTCCCTCTCCTGAAAGGAGAAATTTTTGAAATGCAGAATGTCTGCTGCTGTGAGCCCAAACTCACTAAGTTGTGTTGGCCAGGTCCCAGAGAAACAGCCCAGACATCACTGGAGATGTGGACCCTAAGCAAAAACATATGTGCATGCCTCTGCCTTGGAATCCAATGGCCTTTAAGAAAATGGATCTATCTCTGTGGAAGAGTGGAGGAGGGAAAAAAGGCACTGGCCCCACCGTTAGCAGGGAAGGTGCCTGGTATCATTTATTATGCTGACCAGGTACTTTCTCTATGGATTGTAATAAAATAATGGCCCCTTGTTTGCCTTGTTTTATCATGCAGACTCTATTGTCCTGCAGCTGGCCTTGGTAATGAATTCACACGTAGACGAGTGACAACAAGGGAGAAGGGTTTAAGTATTATGATAGTGCGAGTATTGATCACAGAATAGATTAAGAGACAGCTAGGAGGAATTTCTTCGTGGGATCAAATTCTCTCCTCCTCCCTCACCCCCACCCCGAGATAGCCAGCAGCAGTGGACAACCCACATTTGTCAATACAACAATTTTAACTCTTGAGCAAAAAGCCTCCCATCCCAGAAGTTTTGCATCTAACAAATCACCATGTTTTGCCCTTAAATTTATCCTGTGGCAATATTTTGGCAGGATTGTTGGACTGCGGGATGAGAATTTGCAAGAAAGGATTTCCCACCCCCAACTGCTGTGCACCGAGCAGCATTGTCCAGGGAGAGATGGTGGTGATTAATTATGCCCAGTTCTCTAGAACCCATTCTCCACTTCCCCCTCTCCCTTTCCACCCTGCCCCTTCACCCAGGCTTCTGTGACAGGGAGAATGATTTACTGACTAGTTGAGAATAACAGATATCAGATCTCAGGTCCAATCTAGTTTAATGTCTTTTCAGTAAACAGGTCTGGCCTTGCCTTGGGCCCTAACACCATTGCTTTTTCATGGCCTTTATCCTAGACAGTGTGTCTCAGCTTCCACATCTTGTTTGCTTGGTCCCTAACCCCTTGAGTTACTCTGAGGCCAGGCTCAGGGTCTTCAGACTCTGCTGAGACTCAGTTCTGGGGCTTGCAACCCCAGTGCTGACCTCTGGTTTCCCTTCTTGACTGCAATTCTCACCTGCCTTTCTGGTTATTCTGCTTTGGGGTTCTCTGTGGAAGCACTTTGCGTGATCCCACCCCGCATCCTTGCCGGGGTCTCATTAGTTCCAGGGATGGAGCCCTCACTCCTGGCCAACTCCAGCTGTTTTCTGCGAATTACGACAGGAATAAGATTTAATAGGAACTAAAGAGGAAGAGGATCAAGGCTTACTGAGCGTCTATGCCATGCCAAGTGCTGTGCAAGGGAACTTTATATACGTTACCTGATACTCACAACAAGATGGGCAGTATTGTGGCTCCCAATTAAACTTTGCAGAACCTGGATCAAAGAGAGCTGACATCACTTGCCCAAGGTTACTTAGCACAGCTAGTGAGTGGAAGAACTCGGGTTTAAACCCACGTCTAACTTTTTTCAGTTATCATACTCTTTCCAATGATCTGTATCCCAATCACAGCAGCATTTGCTGAGCCTTTGGATCAGCCAGGCTCCCTGCCAAACCGGTTGTCTGTATTGTTTTTCTACGCTTAAAAAAATTGAGATATAATTCACAGATCATAAAATTCACCCTTTTTGCGTTTAAGGTACAACACAGGGTTTTGAGTATATTTTCAAGTTTGTGCAGCTATCACCACTGCCTAATTCCACAATATTTTCATCTCCCCCTGAAGAAACCCCATACTCCTTAGCAGTCACGCTCCATTCCTCCCTCTCTCCCTGGTCTCTGACAACCACTAATCTGCTTTGTTTCTCCATGGATTTGCTCATTGTAAACATTTCATACAATTGAAAGCATACAGTATGTGGCATATTTTTCCCATCTTTGCATCTGGTCTCTTGCACTCAGCATAATGTTTTCAAGGTTCGTCCAGGTTGTTGCATGTATCAGTACTTTGTTCATTTCTATGGCTGAATCATATTCCCCTGTGGGGATAGACTACTTTTTGTTTTTTGAAGATGACCTTCACAGTTACCCTGTGAGGTAGGTGCAATGACCATCTCCATAGGTAAACATAGGTAAAGCCATAGAGAGATTCAACGACTTGCTTTAGATCCTATTCGGGGAAAAGTCTGCAAAATGAATCATTTTCCATGAGTACCTTCAGTTTACATTGATTATTGTCCATCCGTAGCAGATGACGAACCAGACCTGTAACAACCATGTGACACGAATACAATGCGTGGTACATCAGGGTGTCACACAGGTGGTCCCCACCCAGAGCCCGCCCTCGTCTCCGTCTCAGGATTCTACTCCACAATCTCCCGTCAGGAGGCATCCCGGGCTCACCCCAGGCCCTGAGCCCTGCAGTTTTGCAGCACAGCCTGGGACCACGGTCTGAGAGGAGGGTCGATGAAGAGAAGAAGCATTCTTCCAACAGGACGTTTGGTTCTGCTTCTCAGAGGCCATGTGTGTCTGTGTGTCTCCTCACAGCTTCCGCCTCAGTCAGAGCTGAGGGCATTGCAGCTTCTCCTTGCCTGGTAAGGATTCCAAGGGCCGTGTTATTTTTAGAGAATAAAAGGATAAGACCTAAAAACAGATTGTATATTACAGAAGGAAATAAACACCCTTTCAGTCCACAAAATTCTACTGCATGGCAACCTCTACACGCTCCGGGCTGTCTTTATGATAATAAAATCCTGACTAATCGCCCATGGCAGAGCCTGACCTCCAGGGGTTTTTACCCAGAATAGGGAGCTATGATGTGCATGAAAAAAGTCACTGCCATAGCCGGCTGTGCACGCGGGGTCACGTGCTGGCGTGGGAGGTGGATGTGCTGGGGAGAGGAAGGTCACGTGGGCTGGAGCAGGCAGGGAAGACTCCCTGCTCTGGAGGGAGAGGATGTGGACTGGGGGCCTGGAGGGCCTTCAAGGAGGACTGGAATTTAGACAAACATCCAGAAGAGGACAGAGGAAGGGAACACTTCCCAAGGCAAGACACAGAGCTAGATATGAGCTGGGTGGGATTGGAAGGTAAACCTGTCTGGCTGGTGTTGAAAGGATGTTGGGATGGAGCTGAAGAAGGAGACAGGTGTGAGACTGTGGCAGGACAGAGAATTTGGATTTTATTTGGTAAGCAAACAAAAATCAGGGCGGGGAAACAGAGGCAGGGTTAACATGAATATGGTGCAGTCAGCTGGCAGGACAGGAAGTGTTAAGTAGCTGGGGATAAGTTTCCCAACTTTCTTGTTCCTTGAAAACTAATGGCAGAGAGTCAAGGCTTAGACCCAGCGGAGAGGGGAGTGCTTAGAGTGGCGTGTTCACAGGCCCCTGGAGGCTAGTAGGAGCATAATGCAGGTAAGAAGCAATGTGGGCTAGTGCAATGAAGGAAACCAGAGTGAGTATTCCAAATGTGTCCACACAGTAGAACGTCGCTACCTTGAATTGCCCAATTTGGTTGGCAAATCAAAGAGGTGGGCTCAGGAGCAGAGAATGAAAAATTGAGCTAGCATCTGGGATCATGCCTACACCTGAATTTAACTAATATGTCAATCATTCAGCTCAAAATCTGGTTGATTCTGAAGGTCTAGTTTTAAAATGTAGAAACTTCATTCTTTTCTTTTTATTGACGTATAGCTGATTTACAATATTGTGTTAATTTCTGATGTACAGCATAGTGATTTAATTATACAGACATATATTCTTTTTCATTAAAAGTTATTACAAATTACTGAGTGTAGTTCCCTGAGCTATATAGTAGGACCTTGCTGTTTGTCTATTTTATATACAGTAGTTTGTATCTGCTAATACCAAACTCCCAATTTATCCCTCTTCCCTTCCCCCTTTGGTAACCATAAGTTTGTTTTCTATGTCTGTGAGTCTGTTTCTATTTTGTAAATAAGTTTATTTGTGTCAATTTTTAAGATTCTGTATATAAGTGATATCATACGATACATGTCTTTCTCTGACTTACTTCACTAAGTATAATAATTTCTAGGTCCATCCATGTTGCTGCAAATGGCATTATTTTATTCTTTTTTATGGCTGAGTAGTATTCCATTATATACACATGTGTATATATTTATGTCTATATATATATATATATATACACACCACATCTTCTTTATCCAGTCATCTGTTGATGGACATTTAGATTATTTTCATGTCTTGGCTATTGTAAACAGTGTTGCTATGAACACTGAGGTCCATGTATCTTTTTGAATTGAAGTTTTCTCTGGATATACTCAGGAATGGGATTGCTAGATCATACGGTAACTCTATTTTTAGTTTTTTAAAGGAAACTCCATACTGTTTTTCATAGTGGCTACACCAAATTACATCCCCGCCAACAGTGTAGGAGTGTTCCCCTTTCTCCACACCCTCCCTACGATTTGCTATTTGTGGACTTTTCAATGATGGCTATTCTGACCCATGTGAGATGATACCTCATTGTAGTTTTGATTTGCATTTCTCTGATAACTAGCTATGTTGAGCATCTTTTCATGTGCCTGTTGGTCATCTGTGCGTCTTTACTGGAGAAGTGTCTGTTTAGGTCTTATGACCATCTTTTGATTGAGTTGTTTATTTTTGTGATATTGAACTGTATGAGCTGTTCATATATTCTGGAATTTAAGACTTGTCAGCCACATCCTTTGCAAATATTGAGAGACTTCATTCTGATGAGAGCTATTATTTATTGAACTCTAAAGTTTAGGGTATGTTATATCACATAAGGAGACTGCTCAGAGAGGTTGAGTGACTTGCCCAATGTCAAACAGCTAGCAAATTACAAGGTTAGGGTTCAGCCCTTGTGCAACGGCACCAGAACCCATGCTTGGTCACTCACTCAGCTTATATCCACGTAGGTTCTCAGGCATTGTGTTGACAGAGAGGCATCTGTGCATATTTTCAATCTAGTCAGCCTGACTTGTGACTTTTTAATCCACCCACGAGGAATACAGCCCAGCCTGGTTATGTTTCCTGCCATAGCCTGAAATGTAGATTCTGAACACAAAGCCAGATTCAAAAGCTTGGGAGATTGGTGTCTCTTCTCAAGGCTTTAAATAGTAATTCAATAAATGTTCTCTGTTCATATCTATGAATTTTTATGCCCCAGTCACATGACTGAATTTTCCTGCAATTGCTCAGCTATCGAGTGCTAGCATTTGTCCCTCTGTTTAAGAAGTTACTCATTCTGTTGGAAGATTTCATCTTTTAAACAGAAATATACTGTTATTTCACAGCTTTGTGTATCTCCTGGCCTCTTAGTTCATAATATTTGTTGGGGGAGCGAAAACGAGTGTGCGCACATGCTTGTGTATGTAACGTGTGTGTGTGCACACAGCCTCAACCTCACTGGAAGAGAGGGAGCACGTTAGGGGATGGGCAATGGTCTGGCATAGGGCCTCTCTTGTTGGTCTGGTGAGGTCCAGCTGTAAGGGTCTGAACTGCAGGGCTGGGGTACGAGGGTGGGGGGTCCTCCCCTGACTTTTCCACCTGGGATTCTGGCACCGACACTGACATTCCAAACATCCTCTCTGAGGGCACTGCCTGGGGTATGAGGCTGCTCCCATCAAGCCAGAAAATTTCATCCATATGTTTCTAATTCATTTACACTCATAAAAATGTGATTTTTAAGAGCAACATGACACGCAATAAGCTTTCTAGGCCCTCTCTCCTGCTCTGTGTCTCTGCTCGGAGGAGCAGACAGATTGGTTTTGCCAAGAGAAAACGAATTCAGACTGCAGGATCCTCAACCCCAGAGGCAGGAACGCCAGCGAGGCTCACACAGATGGTCCTTGGCCAGCGTAAGGTGACTCCCGACAACAAACACCATCGGGCTGAAACTGCCCGAGCTCCGGCTTCTGCCCTTCCCCGGGGAGCACTGGTCCAAAAACCCGATGATAATGATGGGTTTTTCCCTTGTTATTTTTATTTTCTCAATTTCTCATCCTTTCATTTGCTCTTGTAACCCTAGGAGCATTGATTCTCCTGCTCTGCTTACGGCTCGAAATATCTGCCTCTCCTCTTGCATCTTTGTTCCTTCAGATGAACTCACCACGAGCCAATTCATTGACTCTCTTTGGTTTTTGTTTTTATTAACTAAGACATTGCAAATTGCCTGAAAATAGCGGAACTCTGTTTCATTCTCAAATCCAAACTACCTTTTAGGCCATTTGGCTCCAGAACTGTGTTTCTTGGCCTCTAATGAGTTTACCTAGCTCTGCCATCATGCTATGCTATACCAGTCTGTTTTTGCCTGGTTTTCCTCTCTGCTGCTGCTAGAGATGGTGGGTAGGGTCTGTTTCTATTCCAAGTGATGGAGAACAGCTAAATGCTTCTGCTCCCAATTAAGGGAAGGATAGGAGTTTTGGAAAACCCCACAGATTGGTAAATTATTCCTGACCCTACCACTTCCTAGTTGTCTGTCCTTGGGTCTCAGTTTCCTCCTCTGTATAGTGAAAATGACAAAACTCATGTCACAGAGCAGCTGTAAGGATGTAATAAAGCCGTGCTGTGTTTGTGCCTGTATCCACATGGCCTAGAACAGGGCCTGGCACATAGGAGGGGCCATTTCAGGTTGGTGAGACTCAATGTCCTTCAGCCAAAGACCACCAGGGACAAGTTAAGAAAGTTGGGTTAATTACTGCTTGTGATGAGAGAGAACACAGACCCTTGGAATTGTGGAACATCTCAGTGAGGAGCTGTTTGAAGGAACCTACTATAGGATTTGGGCTTTAGTTGAATGATTTGGCGGAGAGCAGAGATAGTAGGGGCTTGATGCAGTCAGAAAATGAGGGTAATTCTGTAATTGGCTATCTTGACAGACCTGATCTCTAAGGATGGGAAACTAGACTAAAGATAAAGCTATAACTGGTAAGTAGCAGCAGCCACCCATTCTGCCCAGAGACGGGAATGCTGGGTGGGTCGTGAGTGGCACCATGACCCCGTCTTTGTCTTTGCTTAGATGCAGTTATGATTTGGCCTTGTTTGGTCTCATTTCATCACCATCTCACAGTCGCCTTGTCTGAGGTTGGCGTTCTGTGAGTTGTTTACATCTGGTGGGGGAACAACAATGTTTAGCTGTGAGTGCCAGGTCAACTTCTCAGTGTCAGGGGCTGTTTTTTTTTTCCTCCCTTGCTTGCTATCTTCCTCCTTTTTCTCTCTCAGAGGGACAGCAGGCTTGCCAGTGTTTCTGCAAGAAAGTCGAATTAGGGATGAGTAGCCCCAATGTTCTGTGTGAGCAGTTCAGAGGAGAGAAAGTAAAGGCACTGGGGAGGGGACTGAATATTATCTGAATTCTTGTCCTGGATAAGTGGGGGGTGAGGGGCTCCTGGAGCTGGGGCTGGACATACAGAGGAGGAGGTCATCCCCGGAGGCTGCAGAACATGGAACAGTCAGGTGGCTGGAGGCAAAGCCAAACACAGTGTGCACACAGTGGATCCAAGCTAAACGGGGAGGCCAAGCACAAACGTGAGAACGAGTACAGGAAACCAGAGAAACAGTAGACGTGAGATGAAGTAAGAGGCTCAGACATCAGAACTTGAAAAATCTTTATAAAACCCCAGAGTGGAGGGGCAAGGAGTATATGAGATGTCTTATTCCTCACCTGCTCATATAGCACAATTTGTAGAGACTGGACCAGTTCACATAAATATGGCATATTAGGAAACCATGGAGGGAAGCATTTGCCTGAAGTTGGGAAGGTGGGACATGACCAGACTACTGATATTCTTATAGTCAGTCTCCCTGTCATCTCCTCTCCCACCCCAAATACACTTATCTGTTAGGATTAATGAATTATGATGGTTAGACTTCGGAGAGGCTATGCTGATGTTCCTGGAAGACTGGTATTGCCTAGAAATCTCTCCCACCCTGAGCCACAAAGGTGACTTGCCTCCATCTTTAGCAAGTCCTAGGGTCTGCTGGCAAACTCCTTTACATGAAATGTTTATGGCCCCTAAATTCAGACGTTGAAACCTAACCCCCAGTGTGATGGTATTCAGATGCTGAGGGTGGAGCCCGCATGAGCAGTTTTAGTGATTACAGAAGAGACCCCGGCAAGACCCCCTTGCCCCTTCTGCTGTGTGAGGACAAAGGGAGAAGATGGCCATGTGTGAACCGGGAAGCCGGCTCTCACCAGGCACTGAACTTGCCAGCAACTTGACCTTGGACTTCCCAGCCTCCAGGACTGAGAGGCATAAATATCAGTTGGTTATAAGTCACCCAGTCCATGGTATTTTAGTACAGCAGCCTGAACAGACTCAGAAACAACCCTACCATGTACACAAAGATGCAGTGCTTTCTGCTCCATGTGCCTCATAATATACCTCCTGGCTGGTATGCCTGCAACTTCTCTTAGCAAAGTCAATGCCAGGAGCTGCCCTTTCCTTGGCTGGGCTCTAGGCAGTGCTCTGGGCAGAGAGGACAATGAGTAGACAACTCCTGGCTCTGACAGGAGCCTTTTAATTCCTCTACCAGTTTTCTAGGTTCTTTTCTAGATTCTTTGTCTTATTTCAGACAAATTAGCCTCCTTGATTTTCTGGATTCTTACTACTAGACAACCTGGGATTCTGTGTGCTTAATTCTTCAAGTCTTTTTTGCCCATCGGATTTCTTACCTACCAGGAGGAAACTGGCCATTGGTCCCAAATCCTTGGGTTGCAGTGACTACAAGCTTCCAGGTCCAGCCTCCACCCGGCTCAGCTCCATGCCTTCCCTAGTTTAGGCCCTGGTTCTCTTCCTTCAGTCCCTAACACATCAACACCCTCTTTTTGGCAGGCTCTTTTTGGCTGTAAGGCCTGCCATTCAAAATGAGGATGGTGGGAATAATATATCCAGTAGAGAATAATCTGGACTGGAGAATCACCTGGTAAATACTGAGGAAGATCTGTTGATGGAGAGATCGGTTCTGCTGGATGTTTGCATGGTTTGATGAAGGAAACTGTCCGTGTTCTCAAACGGGTTGTACTGATGTGGTGGTGCTGGAGTGGGTCCGCACTGCTGCCCGGGAGCTCCAGGTAGTGTAATTTCCTGCTTCTCCTTTGAATAGGAGGTGCATAGCTCTGTTTGGCCCACGGTCTGCAGAGCTGTGGAGTCATTTTCACCCCTTTGAACTCAACCCACCATCTGTCCTGCAAATTTTCAGCCTGGCCCCACTTCCATGCTCTCATTCAATTACCCCAAATGAACAGTCCCCAGCTTCATTCATTCTGATCTCTTTTCACTTTTCCCCTATCTCGTCCAGGTTCCTAATTTTCCCTTTACTCTCAGCATAAGATACTGGATTCTATATCACAAAGACAAGAGAGGAGCCAATGGGTGGGACGTCTCCCTCTGTGCTCCCCCACCACATAAACATTCCTGCATTGTACTCACCCATCTCTTCTTCTCCAGTGAAAATATAAGAGGTGACCTTCTTTCTATTTAAGGCTACCTTTCCTCTGCTTCCCAAATGACCATTTTTTCATTTAATTTCCCCCAAATTATTCAATTTTCTTAACACCATTTATTAAATTTGTCCACTCTTTCCCCAATGACTTATAATGTCAACCTTATCATATACTAAACTCCATGTATTTAGAGAGTTTAGACTCTTTATTTTGTTTGATTGTCGAAGATGAACAAAGCTGGAGACTAGTTAGAGCAGTAAGGACGGTTTTAATCAGGAATATACTATTTCAGTAGAGAGAACAATCCAGCATGAACTGAGCTCAACTTCAGTTTATACAGAGGCGACGGGGTGTTTTTAAGGGAGATGGATGGAATAAAGTTCCAGGTGTGTGGGACTCAGTAGAGTCAGGGAAGTGAAAAATCACAAAATAGAGGAAGAAGGCTATGTCCACATGAAACCCTCTGGGTTTGCTAGCTGGTATTTTTGAAGTTTAGCTCCTCCCTGCCCACAAGGGCTGGGCGAAGGGGCTCTAGCTTCAGGTGTTGGCTAGAACAAACAGTAGAGTCTTGGATTTTAGCAGCCTGGGATTTTCTTAGGCAGGTACTCTAAGGGGGGCTAAGGTCATCCCAGGGATGTGGCTTTGAGATGTTAAATGACTTGAACAAAATGTTAAACACATTTTGTTCAAGTCATTATAGGCCAAGGTTGAGGTTTAATGGAGAAGAGGGCTCAGAGGGGTCCGGCTAGAGTTGGGCAAGATGAGTCTTTCTCACTATGCTTTCCTTGTCTATTCTTGTTTCAGTGCCATAGGGTTTTAACCACTATAGCTTTATATTGCACTTTACACATAATGGAAATAATTAGTATGTGTTTGTTTCTTTTTAAGTCTTGTATTCTTACCAGAATGTAATTTTCACAAAGTGGAAATGTTGTCAGCTTTGCATGCTATTGGGTTACCAGCACACAGTAGGGGTCCAGTAGCTCTTTGTTCACGAAATGAAATTCCTGTGCTTTTAATCTCTCCCTCTCAATTGCTTCCTTCTTATCAACATCGAAACAAATTCTTTTATTAAACACACACACACACAACTCTCCCTGTACCCCATGCTGCCTCCACCGATGCTCCATCCTTTTCTGTTTTTTCAGTGATACTTTGTTTCATAATGTTGTCTACCCTAGATCCTCAGCTCACTCACTGCCCACATCCTACAGTCTGACTTCTGCCTCCATCACTTCGTGGACGTTCTCCTGCTCTGAGCACCTGGGATCTCCGTTCCTAGACTATTCCATGCCCCCAAATCTCAGCCTAAGCAAGATGCCTCCTCTGAGCTTCAAAATCATGTACCCGCTTTTGACAAACTATTTCAGTTGCTTCCTCCAGCTGTGTACAACAGAGCTTACGATCCTCCCTTTCTTTTCCTAACTTGCTCCTCTTCCCATGCCCCCATCTCAGGGGATGACATTGCCATGGATCTGATAATTCCGATGCCAGACCCAAGACAGCCTCGATAGCTCCTACTTCCTCACCTTCCAATTTCCAACATCCAGCTAGTCATTCAGCACTTCCTAAATACACCTGTCGTGGATTCTCTTTTGCTAGTTCAGGTCACCATCACTGTTTGCCTGGATGATCACAGAAGTTCCCAGCCTTCTTGCCTCTCTGAGCCTCATTCTCCATTCCACAGCCAGAGTGAGCTGTTGAAATGAAACTTCACTCCTGTATTCCCACTTTAAGACCACCGCTGGCCCCGACTGACTATGGAACAAAATTCGAACTCCAAAGCATGAGTTCGTCCCTCTGATCTCTTTAATAGCTACGTAAATACACACGTCATTCTGAGGCTGAGTTTCTTCATTTGTAAAATGGGAAGGATAATGCATGCCCTTCCTGTTTTGTACTGAGGGTGAAGTGTCATCAGATACATACAGTGTAAAGTGCTCTATGAAGTACAGGATGTTAATTCACTGCTCAATGCATCTCTGTTGAGTGGATGAATGAATTGCTTCTGTCACTCTGTTCCCCAATCAGACCCACTGGATGGGGAGGGGAAGCAAAGCAGTAGGAGAGACAATTTCTAGCTCCTTAATTTGAAGGGGCTGCTGCTTCACAATCTGGGACCAGCATGTTTAGTGCTGACTGTCCTTCTCCTCAAGTGTCTTTATTGTATCCATCCGTAAATCCAGCTGTGGAAGAACCACTTCAAATAAACTCTCTTCAGCATACATCACCACCCCCTGAGGAGGGTATGTTCTGTGAAGTTAAGGAAATAAATATAAATTTTTATAAAAGAGGAGAAAAAGAGAAGACTTTCACTTCTGTTCAGAATGATCACTGCAGCTGTCTACATGACTTAGAAAATTCCTCTCACATCTCTCGATGGATTCTCCATTGTCAGAATCCCCTTTCTCCCTGGCTGACAGACTGGTTTCTGGTGCCAACAATATTTGATGTCAAAAGGCAAAGGGAGGTGACACCAGGATCTCTTACTACACATTAATCTCTTCATTATTTCTGACATAGATATTATAACGTCATCACAGATTTAATAGAGGATAATGGTAATACAATTCTAATGCATTAGGTGTGATCTGAGGTGACTACAGTCTAAACTTTTAATATAAAATAGATATTCTGAATGTGAAGGTAAATGAGCTTGAACACAGACTCATACAATGGCTATCACAAAGGCATTGCCTTCACAATAGGGAGTGAGAAATGAACTTTTCATTACTGGATATGATTGACATCTTTTTGTGTCCATTCATGCCTGCAAAAATCCCAGTGTCACAGCAGAGAACGTGAAGAATTTCTCCGCAGCTGTGATGGAGACTTTAAGGCACAAAGTTAGGAAGGTTTGAAGTCAATTATTTTCAAAAATGCAGAGCGAAATGAAATAATTTTACACCTTGCTGTTAGTCAAGATGTTTCCTTCTGAGGAATTTTTTTTTCACCCAGTGGTGTCTAAATGACATATATGTTTTCAATAGCCACAGGTGGTAGGTGTCTGTTCCAAGGATTTTCCTTTAAATGTTTCCAGCAGGCCCCCACAAAACTAAAGAAATAGGAGAAAAATCACTGCTCAGTCCTTCAGCTCCAAGATGTTCTGGTTTCTTAGAACTAACTTATCTTTCCTCTTTTTCCCCGCCTTTTCTTTCTTGTTATCTTTTATGTGGATTTTGCATCTGGACTTCCCCTCTTTTCCCCATGTCCCCAAAGATTAGAAACACAGTTCCATTAATCTTTAACTTGATACTTACTCCCTTGAGCTGATTTTTTTTTTCAAAATTAGCTGACCACAAAATCTCTCTGACCACAGTTAAAAGAGACACAGCACCCTCTTTCCACTGCTGGGTCCTTAGGGGCCCCTCCCAGGTGGGTCTAGAGCACTGCCCAGACCGTGCTTGTCCTGCAAAGGATTAAGTGACAGGTCATGAGGATAGGCTCATGAGGCCCATTCTATGGATGGGAAACTGGGGCTTGGAAAGGTCCTATGAGTGGACCATTCTAATTTCCCAAGTCAATACTCTGATTCACAGGAGATTAGGAAGAAGAATTGGCATGGAGATAATTTCCTATATGTTTCATAACCAAAATGTTTCAAAACACATTAGAATGGATTCATGCAGTTGGTGGGAGTTTCCTTAAACTTTGGCTGGAAGAATTTCTTCCTTTAGAATTGCATTTCTCTAGAGTTTCTCCTAACCCTAACAAGGGAAAACTATTGAAACTTTACAGGAAAATTTACTGCTGTAATGGAAAAAAAAAAAAGAAGAAAGGAAGAAAGGAAGCAAGGAAGGAAGGAAGGAAGGAAGAAAGAAAGAAAGGAAGGAAGAAAGAAAGAAAGAAAGAACAAAACAATCTATATGAAAAAGAATATGAGAACAAATATATGTAGGTATATGTATGACTGAACTGTCATGCTGTACACCAGAAATTGATACAAGATTATAAACTGACCATACTTAAATTAAAAAAAAAAGACAAAACAAAACCTAGCAAAAACCTCTTAATTATGAAATATAATACTGTATCTTGCAAAACCAAGTTCTCTCTAGCAGATTTATAATAGGTCACTTTCTCACCTAAGTTTACAAAAAAAGTAAAGAGCATTCGGGTTTGTAAATCAAAATTTCCTGGGGTGCTAGTGGATTTGGCTTATCTTTCTCTGAAGGTATTGGATTCAAATAAGAAGTCATGAAAAGAGTCAACTAATTTTGTAAAATTGAACTGGTGAATCCACACTGTGAAGACATACTTTGTTGTAGAAATTGCCCTATCACACTGGTTACTTGAGGCACGTTGTTAACAAAACATTAGGGAGGGAAAGAAGTGGAGACATTTAGGTCCTAAGGAGCAGAAGCACAAGGAGTGAAGACTTAGTAGAAGGATAAAAGAGCTGTAGCTGGCCAGGCAGCACTGTTACTATTATGGTGATTATCATATATGGAGCTCTTATTAGTGTCAAGTGATTTCTATGTATTATTTTTGGCTTCTCACAATAACACCACAATGTTGCTTTTATTATTCCCATATTTCAGGCAAAGAAAGAGAGCTGGAGTAATTTTCCAAAGGTTAAGAAGTTTTTGTGGCAGGCAGCTTCTGACATGCCTCCTGGTGCACAAGTCCTTGGCAACTTCATCCACCTGATTATGGACTGGACCAATAACTTTCTCCTAAGGAACATAACATGGCAAAAGTGACGGGCTATCACTTCAGATTAGGTTATAAAAGACTGTGATTTTCACCTTCTCTCTCTGGTACTTTCTCTTGCCTTCCTTTTGTTAGCTCTGATGAAGCTACTGTCATGTTGTGAAACACTCTGTGGAGAAGCCCCTATGATAAGGAAGGGAGGGAAGTCTCTAGCTAACAGCGCATGAGAAATTGAGGCCTCAGTCCAACAACCACAAGGAATAGAACTCATTCCACAACCTCAGGAGTGAACTCGAAAGTGGATTCCCCAGTTGAGCCTTTAGATGAGGCCACAGCCCCAGCCAGCACCTTGACTGCAGCCTGTGAGAGATCCTGCCAGGGGCACCCAGCTAAGTTGTGCCAGGTTCCTGACCCACATAAACTGTAGGATAATAAATGTATGTCATTTTTATCTTTTGTGTTTGGGGCCAGTTTGTTACACAGCAATAGATAACTAATGTAGTTACAAAGTGACAAAGCTAGAATTTGAACTGAGAACTTACCTGACCTCTAAATCCATCTTTTTTCTACCCTATTCTTAGGTCATCCCCTACATTTGCTGAGCACTTTCTACGTGCTGGCCATCATATTAGACATTGGGAATCCACAGGCACAGTTCCCTGTGGAAAGAAGCCTAGGTAAATAAATCTTCATGAGGAGTTAGGATTTGAACTTGGCCTTGCCTCAAATGGAAAGTCAATGAAGAAGAGGCCAAGCATGAGGAGCAGTGTGAGAATAGATACAATAAAGGCCAGAAATAGCTTGGCCTATAAGAAGTAGACCAGCCAGAGTGGAGGGTCAGAGTGGAGGATTCTCATCTGGGGCTTAAGAAAAAATGGTTCCAATGTAAAACCTTATGTGGATATATGTTTAGGATACAACTAAAAAGGACCTGGACTATTTCATTATATATATGTATACTAGCATTAAAAAAAATAAAAGTAATATCACTATAGAAAAGAATCTGGGGTGTAATCTCCCAAGATCTCTTTGAATTGGTATCAACTGATTTCCATGGTACATTGTTAAATGAATAAAGCAAAGTCCACGATAGAAGAATTCTAGCTATTTAATAAGAAACACTGAAAGAATAAATCAGAAAGTAACCAGAATAAAGGTTATCTTTGGGACAGGGTAGAGGAGCGAGAAATAGAGGGTAGAGAATGGGAACTAGACCACTTCAAATGTGCATTTCTGTATAGTTCTGCTTTTTAATTTTACAAATGTCTTGAATTAAGGAAAAGTAAACATTAAAGTTAAAAATTAAGGAAACAAATCAATCTAATGGTACCTAAAAATTACAGAAAAGAATGATCCCAAAGGATATTTGAACACTGTCCTCTGAGAATGCATAGAGTATATATTCTAAGAACAAATAGTATTGACTCTATTCAGTATTTGCATATTAGAAGTAATACTGACGCTATGTTTTCAAAGACTATTTAATAGATACCATAGGGTAAAGCAAGTAATTTATGTCAGTGTTATCAGGAAGTAAGATTTTCCATGTTAGAGAGAAGAAATGTGGTATGATACCATGTGCCTGGTTCACTTTTTCCACTTTTTAAACTAAACCTGGAATCAGACATTTCTCCAAGAAGCTCTGATTCCTCATAGTGGAAAGTGGTATTTAAAAAAATGTAATCTAGGCACCGAGAATTCTTTACAAATAATGGTCTCACGTGTGTTCTTTTTTTTGCCCCAGGCTTTGAATGCAGCGGTTTTGGACTAGCTTTACCTCCAGCTCACAAGTAGGAGATGAGTTTGGAGGGGGTGAGTGCTGTCAGGTGGTAAAGGGCATTAAATGCATCTTGTATACATGTGGACGTGATCAGTGGAGGGGAACAGTTGAAGGTTACTGGGACTGAAGTGCCTGTTGTCGATGGCAACAAAGAATAATGCTCAGTCTGATATACTTTACGTACGTAAGCTATGTCTTCTGAATTTAATTATTTAATTATGGACACTGTATTCATAATTTCTCATTTGCCAGTGTTCCATAACCCAGTTATAGAATGAACACAAAACCTCTTACATGAATTTGCAAAGCTTGGTATTATTGTTTGTTATGCAGTGTACCTACTTGAGCTACTGGGCTTAGCCCAGCATTATTTTAGTTTCATCTTCTTATAAAATTATTACCACAAGTTTAATCAAATATATATTGACCTTTAAATATGTAGGTAAAAGCTCTGCTAGGCAGCTCAACAGCTGTACTAATGCAGAATGTCTCCACATTTACTTCTTAGGAAATGTGCTGCCTTTGTTGTTACTCTCTATAAATCACAGAAAGAATACATCTTGAAAAAAAGAATAATTGGTACAGTATAGAATATTAATGATTGAGAAAATAATAGTCTTCAAATCCTTACTCTAATTTCCTAGAGGTTTTTGATTTTCCCATTGGTTAGCAACACAATTCTAAATCACAGATCAGAAATTTTTTGATTTACAGACTTCCTTGTTTGGATGAAGAGAAATTTAACTCATCTACATATAATAACTTTATCTTTCTTTCTATGTGTCTTCTGAATTTGTTGGTTAAATTGCTGTTTTAAGTTGTACTGGTAACTTTTAAAATGTGATATATTGAAGCCTCTACTTTTGGTTCTATCTGTTTTAGACACTCTTGATACATCATTATTCAGAATTAAACTGCATCTGTGTTACTTTCCATTTTTCTCCCCGATCCACTTCCTAACCTCCATCAGTTTTTTTTTTAAATATCATCAAGGTTTTGGCATTGATATTCTGTTCTATAATTACAATTGTGTGTTAAGTGCTTTTTCCATAGTTCTATTATAAATATCAAAAAGCAATAAATAAAACTTATATCATAATATATAAATATATTTTACTATAGAACTAAATAGTGTGATTAGATCCATAGAGAAAAGAAAAGTAATTTCTTTTTTTTAATTGAAGTATAGTTGATTTACAATATTGTGTTAGTTTCAGGTATACAGTAAAGTGTTCAGTTATTTTTATATATATATATATTTAGATTATTTATATAATTATATATAAATAACTTTATATATAATGATATATATACTCTTATATATAATAATATATATATATATATACTCTTTCAGATTATTTTCCATTATAAGTTATTACAAGATATAG
This sequence comes from Vicugna pacos, assembly GCF_048564905.1. Taxonomy (NCBI): domain Eukaryota; kingdom Metazoa; phylum Chordata; class Mammalia; order Artiodactyla; family Camelidae; genus Vicugna; species Vicugna pacos. Next base: position 10,396,340 of record NC_132991.1, on the reverse strand, counting down.
TTCCCTGTGCTATACAATAGGTCCTTATTGTTTATCTATTTTGCACATAGTAGTTTGTATCTGCTAATCCCAAACTCCCAATTTATCTCTCTTCTCACCTTCTTCTTTGGTACCATAAGTTTGTTTTCTATGTCTGTGAGTCTATTTCTGTTTTGTAAATAAGTTCATTTGTGCCTTTTTTTGATTCCACATATAAGTGATATCATGATATTTGTCCTTCTCTATCTGACTTACTTCACTTAGTATGATAATCTCTAGGTCCATCCATGTTGCAGCAAATGGCCTTATTACATTCCTTTTTATGGCTGAATAGTATTCCATTGTGTGCATACACACACATACACACACACACACACATCTTCTATATGCAATCATCTTTTGATGGACATTTAAATTGTTTCCATGTCTTGGCTATTGTATATAGTGCTGCTATGAACATTGGGGTGCATGTATCTTTTTGAGTTACAGTTTTCTCTGGAAACATGCCCAGAAGTAGGATTGCTGGATCATATGCCAATTCTATTTTTAGTTTTTTAAGGAACCTCCATACTGTTCTCCATAGTTGCTGCACTAATTTCCATTTCTACTAACAGTGTATGAAGAGTCTTTTTTCTCCACACCCTCTCCAGCATTTATTATTTGTAGACTTTTTGTTGATTGCCATTCTGACTGGTGTGAAGTGATACTTCATTGTAGTTTTGATTTGCTTTTCTCTAATTATTAGCAATGTTGAGCATCTTTTCATGTGCCTGTTGGTCATCTGTGTGGCTTCTTTGGAGAACTGTCTATTTAGGTCTCCTGCCTATTTTTTGATTGGGTTGTACGTTTTTTGTGATATTGAGCTGTATGAGCTGTTAGTATATTTTGAAAATTAATCCCTTATTGGTTACATGGTTTGCAAATATTTTCTTCCATTCGGCAGGTTATCTAAAAGTAATTTCATACCATCAAAAATGTGCTGCTTATAAGAGAATATTCCAAGTGTCAAGGCCAATGGTATTCTCTTTTTTTAATATACCATAAAGTGCTTAAATTAATGCCACAATTTAATGTGCTCTGTCTATGATTCATGCCTTTCTTGTGCTTTCTCATTTTTACTGGAGTTTATATGTATTTTTCCTCTTTGAGAAGAAAGCTGTACCAGTTTAGCATGGTACTTTGATCTTTCAGCTTCTACTTAAATCATAATTTTTGTTGAATAAAATATATTTCTTTTGAAAAAACTTTCCTTGGGACCCTCCAACTGCTGTTCTAATTCACATCATGTAGGTATTGCTTTCACTGCTCTCCATAGCAGTTTCCTTGTTTCTTACAGCCCATGACTTCTTATTTCCTAGATTCCTTTTCCATGTACTGAAGAACATCCTCATGTAATTTTTTTTTTCATAAATGCTGTGTGGTAGATAAAACTCGATGGCCTTGTATGATTGAGAATATCTATCCTCACTCTTTTTTGATAGTTTTTCCGGGTATAGAATTATAGTTTCAATGTCATTTTCATTGAGAACATTGAAGGAATTGCTCCATTGTCTTCTGGCATCCAGTCGATCTTGACTCAATATTTTTCTCTAGTTCTGAAAAATTCGTCTTTTACTTTTTCATTGATTATTTGCTCCCCTCCATGTTCCTTTTCCTTTTCCACCTGGAATACCTAGTTGGTAGATGTTGATCTCTTGGATTATCCCTCTATGTTTCTTACCTTTTTAAAATTGCAGATTTCTATTTCTTTGTTCTGTTACTGTACTTTTTTAGTGGCTTTCCCTGATAAATTCTTGTAACACTTTGGATTTGTTTTTATTTAGACCATCTTTTTTTTTTTTTCCAGTGGTGCTTTCACGAGGTTTTTTTTTTTTTTTTAATTGAAGTATAGTTAGTTCACAAGGTTATGTTAGTTTCTGGTGAACAGCATAGTGATTTAGTTATATGTATATATTCCTTTTACATCATCTTATTTTTAATTTCTAATATTTATTTGAAAAAATATCTTATTGCTCTTATTTAGTTGTAGCACACTGTTGTTTTGTAAATTTCTTTCAGCATGTTATTCTTTTTTTTAACTTATGTATTTTTTGTTTATTGATTTATCCATTCATTTTGTAAGGCTAGTCACTGTGATACCAAAGCCAGATAAAAGCATCACAAGAAAAGAAAATTACAAATCAATGTCCCTCATGAATATATATTTATAATCATTTTACAATGTTGTGTCAAATTCCAGTATGGAGAACAATTTTTCAGTTATACATGAACATATATATATTCATTGTCACATTTTTTTTCTCTGTGAGCTACCGTAAGATCTTGTATATATTTCCCTGGGCTATACAGTATGATCTTGTGTATCTATTCTACATTTTGAAATCCCATCTATCCCTTCCCACCCCCCGCCCCCTTGGCAATCGCAAGTTTGTATTCTATGTCTATGAGTCTGTTTCTGTTTTGTATTTATGCTTACAATAGCCAAGACATGGAAACGGCCTAAATGTCCATCATCATATGACTGGATAAAGAAGATGTGGTATATTTATACAATGGAATAGTATTCAGCCATAAAAACTGACAACATAATGCCATTTGAAGCAACATGGATGCTCCTGGAGAATGTCATTCTAAGTGATGTAAACCAGAAAGAGAAAGAAAAATACCATATGAGATCACTCATATGTGGAATCAAGAAAGAAAGAAAGAAAGAAAGAAAGAAAGAAAGAAAGAAAGAAAGAAAGAAAGAAAGAAAGAAAGAAAGAAAGAAAAGAAAGAAAGAAAACAGCATGTTATTCTTAAAATCTCCTTTTCCTCTGAAGCTAGGTATTTGCTGGTCCTTCCCATCTGTGTTGCTGATTTCCTCAAATATCTGCTGATCCTTGGTTATCTTTTCGTATTTGTGAATTACGCACAGAGGTGTGTAGTAAAAGACTGGATGATTACGGTGTAGGTGAGAAAAGACGGGACCATCAAAGGAAGGGGAAGAATTGAGAAGTGTATCAGAGTTGAACGGAGGAGAAGGGCCCCGGTGAATTCTTCCTCCCTTAACTGGAGTTCAGTTGTGATGCTCTGATTATCCCAGAGCCAAAGCTGATCTGTTTTGCTAGAAATAATATGGCCAAGGCAATAGACTTTGTAAAGTGTCAAGACTTGGGACAGACAGAGAAATAAAAAAGACAAAGAAATAAAAAAAGACAAAGCCCGCTGGTTAAAAAAGGCAGAGAGTGTCCTGTCTGCTGATGTGCTGTGAAGTTCCGCTCCGAGGGCAGCGGCCTCGGCATCTCCAGCTGTCTGGTGCGTTTATGCCTTAACTCTGAAAATGTGAAATTGTGTTCTCTCGTCAGGGGAAAACCTTCCTGACAGTTGCGAGTGCTCGGCGGGAGTGTTTGGAGCAGGGCTGTGCAGGCGCGGCGATTAGGCCAAGCGCTTTGCTGGCTGACAGTCTGCCACCCCGGGCTTAATCCCCGCCCCAGCAGCTCCGCAGGAGGAAGCGCTGGACGGACAGAGGGAAGGCCCTCGGCAGACGGCAGCCTTCTCCTTACTCCAGAGCCCGCTTTAAGAAAGGGGTCCTGCCACGGGGCGAAAAAGCCACATTCTCCCCGGGGCTGAAATGCGCAAGAAGATTCGCTCACATTTCAGTAGAGAAATGGTGATCCCATCGTAATCCCCCTTCCCCTCCCCCTCATTTCAGCACTCAGAACTTTAGCATGTGGCTGGATGACGTGGTTTCCAGATGTCCACGACATTCACACGAAGGACTGGAAGTGAATAATTGGAGCTATTTGGGTTGCACCCACCATCACAGGCTCTGTCCTAGAGTGCCATCTGCTACTTTTGTCATTAACATCCATGTGTATAAAATAATAGAGTACTTGTCAAGCACTGTGTTAAAATCCCCTTTCACGCTAATTAGAAGATTTTAGGTAAACTAAACTTTCTGGACTTCACATGTTCTATCTGTAAAATGGGGATAATAGTTGTATCAAGTTTGTGGTCTGTTGTGTGGGTTAAATGCTTATTTCTACATGCCTGGTACATACTGCACATTCAATAAATATTGATTGAAGAAATGAATAAAAAACAAAGTCTTAATTTTCATTCAATCCCTTAGAGTAGGGTTCCTCAACTTTGGCACTACTGACATTTTTGACTGGATAATTCTTTGCTATAGCACGGGCTGGGGGTGAGGGCTGGCCTGTGCATGGTGGAACAGTTAGCAGCATTCCTGACCACTACCCATTAGATGCTGTAACAACCCCCGCCGCCCCTCCCTGCAAATTGTTTTAACCAAACATGTCTTTAGACATTGCCAAATACTCCCTGGGGAGGGGTGCAAAGTAGCCCCACTGAAAACCACAGCCTTAGGTGAAACCTATTCTGCCTTGGACCCCATAGAGGAGAAATCTGTAAATAGTAAACAGTTTAGTCAGTAGTCAATACTTTAGACTTTGAGGGGGCCACACCTTCTCTGTTGCAGCCACTCACACCTGCCACTGTAGCACAAAGGCAGCCCTGTACAACACGTAGGTACGTGAATATTACTGTGCTCCACCAAAATTTTATTTACAAACCAGGTTGGCCCTTGGCCCATTGTTTGCTGTCCCCTGCCAATGCAGAATGCACAGCAGTGCAGCATCCTCATCAGACATGCCCCACTGATACTGTGTCGAATGTGTGCCCAAACCTGGCCTTACGCAGAGGCAGAGGGGCTTTGCCCACAAGGAGTCTACGAGAAAGGGTCCTGTACAGCCCTCTGTCTCATAGGCTAGGTGTGGTGCCTACAGTGTCACAAGGGAAGGGTCATCTCGTGGAGAGCCAAACAGGGCTTTGACCAGAATCCTTTTCATGAGTGCGTGTTCCTAGAAGACGGCTAGACAATAAAGCTGTTTTCAAAGAGTACCATGTGAGTGAATTCCTCCATTCAGAGGGATTCTTGATCCTCTGTAGCCACAGAATCTGGAAAGATAAGGGGATGAGGCAGCAGAACAGACTTGGAAAGAAGGCATAAGTGTGTAGAATTGTGCAGCAGGAGCCTTGAACACAAACTTGGCTGATTTCTCAAACCTACCAATGAAGAACATGTCCATTTTGGATTAAAGAGGAAATGACACAAAAGACAACTCTATTATTTGGCAAGGGTATAATTAGGCTTAGAAATGGACCTTTATTAATAAGGAGCCCTGAAATCCTTCTGTAAATAATACCCTGCAACCTGGTGTCAGTGCCTGCAGGTTAACGCATGTCCCTTGTTATCATGGTGATGCTCTACACATCTGTCTCAATGGAACACAAACATCAACCTGGACAGATAAACTCTCACAGTGTCACAGGTAGAAACCTTGCCAAGTGCAAGCAAAGGAGTGATAGATGGAAAGCAAGGTGTTGGAGGTACATTTGTTTGAGACCCACTGCCTTAGTTCATTTAGCTCATATCTACCTCTTGTTAAACCACGAAACACTGAAACATATCTCCGACATGAGGGTACAATTTCTTTTTTAAATTACTGTTCTAACTTCCAGTGCACATGGGGAAGTCAACGGTGTGTAAGCAGTAGTCATGGGAGAAATCAAGAGAAGCTCTTTTAGGGGCTGACTTGGCTATTAGTTCCCATTTGCCTATCTGCTCTATCCCTTTATTTCTGCCTCAAACTTGATGGTAATGGCTGGAGTTTTTGCAGCCCCCTTATAATCAGGAGTCAGGTTTGCTAGTGACAATTTAAAGTTGTCATTAAGTCTTGGTTAGCCTATTCTTGGATCTATCCTTAAAAGAATAAAAAAACAAATTTCTTCAAGAAGTTATTTTGGGAGTCTTTGCTGTAACAACTGCAGTAGCTTAAAGACCACAAATTATTATTTTCCAGTAACATAGAATCTGTTTCCCTTACCTTTTTAATTTTATTTTTATTTAAAAATTTTTTTGTACAAATTATTTTTATCTGTGCATTTTGGGGTGAGGTAATTAGGTTTATTTATTTATTTTTAGAGGAGGTACTGGGGATTGAACCAAGGACCTCATGCATGTTGAGCCTATGCTCTATCACTTGAGCTAAACCTCCTCCTCTCCCTTACCTTTAAATCTGGGCTAGACCTATGGCCTGTTTTGCTTAACAGAATGTGGTAATAGTGTATGTTCTGGGATTGGGCTCTAAGGGAGCTACAGCTTCCACTCTTGCCTCTTAGAATAACCCTTCTCGGAACCTGGCTGCCATGATGTCACAAGTCTAAGCTGCATGGTGATGTCGCATGGAGGAAAATTGAGACATTCTGTTAAACAGCCCAGCTCAACTCCCTGCTGGTACCCAGCACTGACATTCGGCTAAGGAACTGAGTCTTCTAGGATGTTCCAACCCAGTCAAGTCCATGTAACTGCAGCCTTTCCTAATACCACACTGAGCCAAAGAAACACTCAGCTGAGCCCAGTCTTCCATATGACACCACAAAAGCATCAGATATGTGAGTGAGTCCTCTCAGATGATCTCAGTGAGTCCCCTCAGCCCATCAAATCACCAGATAACTCCAGCCCCAGCCGACACTGCCTGGAGCAGAAGGACCACCTGGCTAAGCCAAATCAACTCTCAGACTCATGAGAGATAATAAATGCTTGTTTTTTAAAATTTATTTGTTTTTAAGGCTCACCAATATGGTGACTGAAAATAGAATGAAGATCGCAGCCTTGTGCAAGTATGAAATCTAGAAAACATCAAAAAACTTCAAGTTTCAAGCATACATTAATAATATACATGTGTGGGGCCCTACTTCTTGGCCTAATGGCATATTCTGAAAGTCCTTGAACTAAGAAATAAACATAGAAACTGGCCTAGGAGTGGCAAATCTTTAGATCTCTGGGCTAATCAACAGTGAAACCATATTGCAGTTCTGCTAACATGATCCTGAGAACACATGACACCGCTCCATCCCCTGAAGATCATTCCTGTTGTTGAACGGATGGATGAGAATTACAAAGCAGTCAAAGAAATATAATGGATGACTTGCAGTGCCTACAGTGAATGAACAAAGGTCACAGGCAAAAGTGAGAGGCAATAGGGAAAGAAGAAAGGGACTTTAAAATTAATGTTTAAAATATTTAAAAACTTAAGAAAGGATTAGATCTACAAGGTAATAAGACGATATTAGTTTTTAAAAAGAGGAGGAATAATTGAACAAAAATCTGAATTGAAATTCTATAAATGAAAAATAAAATAATTGAAATTTAACACCTCAATGGATGTACTAAACAGTAGGCTGCATATATTTGACATAAACATACAGAGGATTACTGAATTTGAAGCTAGACCTGAGAAATTACTTAAAATGCAGCACAAATTGCTAAAAAGATGTAAAGTAGAATGAAAAAGTTAAAAGACACAGGGGCTTTACTGAGACTTTCCAACACTGGTCTAAAGGGAATTCTAGGAAGGGAATATAAAGTGAATGTGGTGGGTTGTATAATTTGCCCAGAAATAAATATCTAAGTCCCTGAGTTGAGAAATTATCAAGTTCCTAATAATAGCATTTGCTGCAAAACTGAATTGTTGATTGAGGAAAAAAAATGTGCCATTGACTTTATTAGAAAAGAGAGCTCATTTTCATAACCGATCTTTCACAATTTCCACTAATGATGAAGCTCGATCTGGAGCCTGTTTTTCTTCTTCATTTTCCCTGGGCCTTTTCCTCATACCTGTGCCTTTCCACACTGTGTTTCCCTTCTCAGGAATGCCTGATCCCATCTCAGTGCTTAGCAGAGCTCTACACCTCCTAGCCACCTGCTCTGTATCGACCTACTCTAAAATTTTATGGCACTGATGTCTGTTCACTTAATGGGGTCTTAGTCCATTGGCTTTTTAATAAACTCTTTGGGAACTCCTTCTGGTTGGAGGCCTCAGTTTCTATTTTTCTGGGCTCCCCAGTGACTTAATTTGTTCTTAGTAAATTTTGGTTCATTCCTTGATGGATAACCCTCTAAAGATTTGTGAGAACAGGTTTGGGGAAAATCAAAGGGACAACAATGGGAAAGTGTGTTGAAAGCTTTTACAAGAACATGATCTTACCATTGCTGCACCTCTATAAAAATAATGAATACCAAGCTATTACTCCCATACACCATTACTACTTCTACTACTGCCATTTTAGTCCTACTGTTACTGCTAATGTCTAACAGAGGCCTCAAAGTGAAACACAGAAGACTTGAGAAGAATTTTCCAATGAAACTGTGGAGCAAGAGGACTACTGAGTGGTAGAGGGGAGCAGGGAAAGGGGAGAATTCTGAACAGGCAGGAGAAAAGTGGAAGAGTAGGACTGGAGGAGAAAGCATACGGTAAGAAGGAAAGAAAGGAGGTCTGAGATTCACTACCTGATGGGGTAGAATGCTGAGAATAAAAAAAATAAATGAAATGAGATAATCATACAAATGGTGTAATACAATTTAATCCCATGTGAGGAAAGACATTTAAGCCTCTCGGTCTTGTATAAGATGCAGAGATCACTTGCCCAAGAGCAAGCCTAATGAATGGCTCAGAGAAGCAGAGTTATCGAGTCCATGCACCACTTCCTTGGAGATGTAGCTTCATTCTTTCAGTGGTCCAGGTTCAATGGAATAATTGGGAACTATCTTAGAGATTGTGGAGACCAAGAGCTTCTTAGGGTAAAGCCTCACATCGATCCGGCTTGCATGGGAGTTAGAGCTTTGTGAATTTGGTAGTTTGGGCTCAGCCAAGAGCTGAGTAGTTTGACTTTTCCCCCAGAATGACAAAGGCAGAGAAGTACCTGGATCAACATCACCAAAACCACCAGCAGATTTGTCATAACCTTCAGTCTTCAATCAACTGCCTAACTGGGTTCATTTCCACAGCCTTTATTTAAATAATTAACTTATTTTACCATTTTAAAATACCTTTAATTCCAAATTTGTCTAATATCCTAGCTGAAGTTCCTATTATTTTATTCCTCCAAAGTCAGATCATACTTTTCTTCATTGATTTATTAAATGAGCTTCCTACATTGTGTATGATGGCTCTTGATTCAAAATGTCCTTCTGAACACATCAATCTGTCTAGTTGCTGACTTTCAACTTCTTGGCTCAATCAATCACAAAGCACCCTAATCCTTCTTGGCTTGTCCTGAATTACATGTGATACCAGTCCAACTTTATCTTTAATAAGCTAACCTAGCAATTTGCATACAACAAACAAACCAGGTCTTCCAATGATTATTTATAGGTACCAAAGCCATAAATCAATCTAGGAATAACCTGCTACTAAAGGCCTTCTGGCCAGATGAGGGGCAGAACCCAATAAAGAAATTAATTTCTTCTCTCCTTTACAACTATACAGTTTCATATGCCATCTACAATTAACTGTTAGATTTAGATCAGGAATGAATCTCATGGTATGGTTTTGGATGGTTTGGAACCTTTGATTATTTTGAGCATGTGATCATAATTTCTGATGTTTCTCTGTTCTACTTGAATGGCCCAACTGTGAGTATGCATGTGGAATGGTACAAATCAGAGAACTAGGAGACCTGGATTCTTTTCTCGGCTCTGACATATAATACCCATTAGCTTTCAGGTAATATGCTACTATTCTCCCAATTTCCCCACTCTAAATTGAGAAGGAAGGGGCCCATGAGCAAGTTCCAACTGGTCCATGAACTCTTGAAATGACATGCAACATTTGTAATGTTGTGCATTTTTTCTTCCTTTTAGAGAAATGTATATAGCTTTAATGAGAATTTATTTCTGACTTTAAAAGATTAAGAAATACCAGATTATATTCCACTCCTTTTTCAGTAACTACATAATGTAATTTGATTATGATTTTATTTTCTCAAGGGAGAATTCTATTTTTCAGAAAGTTAGAGTTTTATGCACTCAACTGTGCTATCTGTATTGAATGCACCTACAAATCAGGCATGTGAAGAAAGATGGACTTTTGATAAACTATCCTGAGATAATTGGTCATTCATATGGAGAAAATTAAATCCTTACCTCACACCATACACAAAGGCCAAATTCTGGTTATTAAAAACCTAAAACTAAAAAGTCAAAATTAAAAACTTTGAGAAGACATGAGAGAATATCCTGTAGTGAAGCATTTCTAAAATAAGATAAAATTATATGTCATAGAGGAAAACATGAATAAATTTTATCTGTGTTTATAATATGCTATAGTTGCAAATTTCTGTATGGTCAAAGACTTCTAAACAAATTTTAAAAACAGACCACAAACTAGAACAATGTATTTCAAAAACCTATAACTCACAAAGTATTAATATTTTAAATAAAATTTCCTTTCTTTACATAAATGAGAGAAAGATCAAAATATAGAAAATGGGAAAAAGATGAGGAGGTAATAAAAGGTAGCCAGACATGATGAATGGCCTCTACTATTCACATTCTTTCAGACTCTAACATGTCCTGCTCTTTACTTTAAAATTTATTCTATGCCATTTGTCATGGTTATCTATTTCATCTAAACAACTCTTGTTAAATTTCTTGACACAAGCACTATGTTTTAAACTTTTAAATATACCCATCAGACAGCCTATAGCACATCACTTGATACACAGGAGAAACTCAGTAAATATCATATATAGTTTTTAACATTTAAATATTTATGAAATTGAGATGCACATTACAATTTATGGCTTTTGACACCATCAGCCAAGTAGCATTCAAGACATAATTGTCTTTAACTGCACAAGCATGAACTTGGTTATCACTCTTCATCGCTATCATCACTTCAATTGAGAAGTGTTGGCAGTACATTTATTGAGTTTAATTGTAATTTAAATATATTTTAAAAGGTTATACTATGATTTGACACTGATACAAAATGTTATAGTGAAGGCAGAAGATATGGAAAGAAAGTAGTGGAGCAAAAAACAAACACTTTTGGCAAATGGCCACAATTCCACATTTTCTGCAATGTGAAGACCAAGTACTTTATAAGGGCGCAAAAAAGAAGGGATCCATAAGTATATGAAGCTGTGAATAATTCTGTCCTTGAGATATGTGCAAAAGAATCGCCTATCATAGTCCAAACAATGCAACCCAAGGTAAGAAGAACTGTCAAGTCTCAAAAGAAAATTCTCTTTTTTTTTTAACATTTTTTATTGATTTATAATCATTTTACAATGTTGTGTCAAATTCCAGTGTAGAGCACAATTTTTCAATTATACATGAACATATATATGTGTGTGTGTGTGTGTGTGTGTGTGTATTCATTGTCACATTCCTTTCTCTGTGAGCTACCATAAGATCTTGTATATATTTCCCTGTGCTATAGAGTATAATCTTGTTTATCTATTCTACAATTTTGAAATCCCAGTCTATCTCTTTCCAACCCCCACCCCCTTGGAAACCACAAGTCTGTATTCTATGTCTATGAGTCTATTTGTGTTCTGTATTTAAGCTTTGCTTGTTTGTTTGTTTGTTTTTTAGATTCCACATATGAGTGATCTCATATGGTATTTTTTTTTCTGAAGAGAATGGAAACACTAATTTGAAAAAGAAATGTGCACTTCTATGTTCATTGCAGCATTATTTACAATAGCCAAGATATAGAAATAATTTAAGTATCCATTGATAGATGAATAGATAAAGATGTGGTGTATGTGTATGTGATGGAATATTCTCAGCCATGAAAAATAATAAAATCTTGACATTTGCAACAACATGGATAGACCTATCATGCAAGTCAGACAGAGAAAAACAAGTACAGTATGACTTCACTTATGCATGAAATCTAAAAAAACATACCAAATGAACAAACATAACAAAACAGAAATAGACTCATAGATATAGAGAGCAAACTGGTAGTTGCCAGAGAGAAGAGGGGTTGGGGGTGAGTGAAATAGGCAAGGGAGATTAAGAGGTAAAATTTTTCCTTTATAAAGTAAGTAAGTCATGGGGCTGTATTGTACAGCATAGGGAGTACAGTCAATAATATTGTAATAACTTTGTATATTGACAGTAACTAGACCAATCACAGTAATCATTTTTTAATACATAAAAATATTGTATCATTATGTTGTACACTTGAAACTAATATAATATTTTAAGTCAATTGGACTTAAATTAATAAAAGAAAATAATCTTAAGGAAGTGTCTGTAAGCAGAGATGTCTGTATTAGAATGAATTAGGGATGTGACTTGGAAACTTAGGATAAACTCAATAAAATATTTAGAAAATTTACAGTTTTTAAGGAGGTTATATAAAATTGTGTGAAAATATTGGCAGCTTAGACTAAAGGAGACAGAGCAATTCATAAAGAAAAGAAGCTTATGGATTTTCAATTTTCTGAAAGCAGACTGAAAGAGCTACTTTGATGTAAATATGAGCTATTTCTTGTGAGGGTGCAGCCAAGAACCCAGATGAATTAGAGAACCAAACCCAAGGGACAGACCTGGTAACTAATCAAGGAATATCCTCTGCCTCATGTTGGAGAATTGACAACGTGTACTCAGTTGGATTTCAGAATTACTAAGAATTAGTTGATGTTATGTGTCCTTCGTATGTATAATTGTGGTAAAATATACGTAACATAAAATTTACCATTTAGCCATTTTAAGCGTATAATCCAGTGGCATTAAATCTATTCACACGGTTGTGCAACCGTCAACACTATTCATCTTCAAAACCATCTCCTTATCCCAAACTGAAATTCTGTATTCAGTAAAGAATAGCTCCCTTTTCCCTGTCTCCATCCAGCCCCTGATAGTCAATAGTCTACTTTTTGTGTCTACGAATTTGGCTGTTTTAGTACTTTATATAAATGGAATCAAACAATATTTGTCCTTTGTATCTGGCTTATTTCACTTGACATAATGTTTTCAAGGTTCATCCATGTTGTAGCTCATATCAGAATTTTATTTCTTTTTAAGGCTGAAGAGCATTCCACCATATGTATATACTTAATTTTGCATATACATTCATCCTTTGATAGACATTGAGTTGTTTTCATCTTTTGGCTATGTGAATACCGTTGCTGTGAAAATTGATATGTAAATATCTGTTTGAGTCTCTGCTTCACAATTCTTTGTATAGATACCTAAAAGTGGAATTGCTTGATAATATGATAATCCCATGTTTAACTTTTTGGCAAACTGCCATACTATTTTCTGCAGTGACTGTACCACATATTTGTGAGTTTTCTAGTTTTTATTCTGCTATTGATTTTGTTTCGTTCCATTGTGATCAGAAAAGATACATTGTATAGTTACAACCTTCAAAATTTAGTAAGGTTTGTTTTGTGACCTAATATGTGATCTATCCTGGAGAATGTTCCATGTATATTTGAGAAAAATGTGTATTCTGTTGATGGATATAGTGTTCTGAATATGTCCATTAGGTTCAGTTGGCTTGAAGTGTTCTCAAGTCCTCTATTTCTTTTTTGATCTTCTGTCTAGTTTCTCTATCAAATTGAAAGAGGGGTATTGAAATCTCCAGCTATTATTGTAGACCTGCATATTTTCCCCTTCAATTTTGCCAGTGTTTGCTTCAAATTTTTAGAGCTCATAGATTTGACACATGCATGTTTATAATTATATTTTCTTGGTGTATTGACACTTTTATCAATATATACTGTTCTTTTTTGTCCATTTAATAGTTTTTGACTTAAAATTTATTTTATCTAAAATTAATATAGTCATCCCAGTCCTCTTTCAGTGACTATATCATAAAATATACTTTGCCATCATTTCATTTCTAATTTACTTGTGTCTGTAGATTTAACATGAGTCTCTTATAGACAGCATATATTTGGATCTTTTTTGTTTTTCAAACCTACACTGCCAATCTATGCCTTTTGATTGGAGGCTTGAATCCATTTATATTTAAAGTAATCACTGATAAAGTGTGACTTATGCTTGTTATTTTGTTATTTGTTTTCTGTATGTCTGATAGCTTTTTTGTCCTCATTTTCTCCATTACTGCTTTCTTTTCTCTTTAGTTGATTTTTATAATGTCACATTTTAATTTTCTTCTCATTCTCTTTGTGTATATTCCCCCTTTCTCTCTCTATATATATATACACACACACATACACACCAATATATATATTTGGTGGTTATCATGGCAACTACATATGATGTCCTAGGTTATGATAATATAATTTAAATTGACATCAGCTTAACTTTAATTGTATACGAAAACTCGACTCCTATATGGCTCCTCGCTTTACCACTTATATTATTGATGTTACAAATTTATGTCCACTGTCATAGATTTATAATTTTTTGCATTTATCTTTTAAACCCTGAAGAATATAAAAAGTGGAGTTACAAAACAAAATTACAATAATGCCAATTTTCATATTTGCTTGTGTATTTACCTTGACTGAAAATCATTGTATCTTCATATGACTTTGAGGTACTGCATAGTATCTTTTTTCTTCAAATTGAAGGATTCCTTTAGCATTTTTCACTGTCAGGTCTAATGTTAATGAAGTTTCTTAGTTTTTATCTATCTGGGAATGTCTTAATTTTTACCCTTTGAGTTTCTCTCAAAACTGAAGGACAGTTTTGCTTTACATTGCTTTACATAATTTGCTTTTTTCTTCTTTCAGCATATGTCATCCCACTGCCTTCTGGTCTTCAAGATTTCTTCTGATAAATCAGCTGTTAATATTATTGAGGATCTCTTGTATTTGACAAACCGCTTCTCTCTGGCTGCTTTTAAGATTCTTAATTTTCTTTGTCTTTTGACAGTTTGATTATAAAGTGGCTTGATGTAGGTTTCTAGAAGTTATTCTACTTTGAGCTTATTGAGCTTCTTTTACTTGTAGATTCATGTATTTAATCAAATTTAGGACTTTTGGATTATTATTTCTTCACATAACCTCTCTTCCCCCTTTCCTCTCTCTCTGCTTCTTCTTCTTCTGAAATTCCCATAATGCTTAAGTTGTTCTTCTTGATAGTGTCCCACATGCCCCTTTAGGTCTATTCATTTCTCTTTGTTCTTTTATCTTTTGGTTCTCCAGACTTGATCATTTTAATTTTCCTGTTTTATGTTTTCTTATTCTTTCTTCTGCCTGTTCTAATCTGCTACTGAACCACTCTAGTTATATTGCAATTCAGTTATCACCTTTTTTCAGCTCCAGAATCTGGTTCTTTTTAATAATTTCTATCTCGTTGTTGATATCCTCACTGTGTTTATACATTGTTTTACTGAATTAATTAGTTCTTTGTGCTTTTCTTCAGCTCTCTGAACATATTTAAGACTACTGTTTTAAAGTATTTGTTGAGTAAGTCTGATGTCTGTGCTTCTTCAGGGATGATAATTACCAGATGATAATTACCAATGAATTTTGTTTTGTTTTGGTTTTGAGTGGACCCTGATTTGATATTTTGTTATATGCCTTGTGATTTTTTGTTGAAAAATGGGCATCTATAAAAAAATTGCTACTTCTCCCATTTTTTGCAGACTGATTTTGTGCCTAGGAAGTTATTAATTAAGTAGCTGGGCATGCCCTGCCCTGAGCCTAGGAATAAGACTGAGGTAAGAGCTTAAGGTCTTCTCAGTTCTTTTCTGAGCGTGCATCTTGCCTGGGCTTACATGTGGCTTTCTCAATTCCCTTTATACACATTTGTTTTTGAATGCCCTAGTTTCCCGAATCGTCTCACCCCGATTCTCCTTGGGGCCTTGCATGGTCTATTGTATGTCTCCATACACAATTTCTTGCCCAGGTATATGTGGTTTTATAGTCCCTTTGTGCTTTCACAAGCAGGGACCCATTATTCTTTTCCATCCAAAATCTAAATTAGACAATATAAAGATCAGTTCTTAAGGCAGCTTCCAGACAGGTTAGAAAATTAAATATGAACTACTCTGCTCCCTCCATTTCAAGGGTAGAAATTGGGGATTACACTATTACTTTCTTCAGACCAAGACCACACATGCAGAGAAAAGGTGAGGGAAGTTTGAGTAATAACAACACAGAGTTTCCTACCATTTTGAAAATGGATTTTATTGGGCATTTGTTTGGTTGCTGCAGATGTTTCACTCTTTTCTGAAGCTCCTATAAG
This sequence comes from Vicugna pacos, assembly GCF_048564905.1. NCBI lineage: Eukaryota > Metazoa > Chordata > Mammalia > Artiodactyla > Camelidae > Vicugna > Vicugna pacos. The sequence continues at coordinate 10,380,334 of NC_132991.1, read as the reverse complement.
GCTAGTTTAACCAGTTTTTGTTTTATTTTACTTTAATTTGTTTATTAAGATAAATATTTCCATGGGGAAAACAAAGGCTTGGAAGTTCCTAGTTTGCCATTTTGCTGGCATTACTTCATTTTTCCCATTTTTGAATGAAAGTTTCTAGTGTAGTTATTCAATCTATGTCTTACCACTGCATGTTGAACATTTGAAGGCAGGTAACTTTTTTTCAGTCTGTAAATCTCCAGACCAGGAGTGTTGTACTCAGGATGGGTACAGGTCAATGATAGGGAGCATGCTTAGCATGCACAAGATCCTGGGTTCAACCCCCACTACATCCACTTAAAAAAATAATAAAATAAAATAAACCTATTTTTTAAAAAAAAGATCCTTGTACCGAGGAGCCTCATACACATCAAGATCTGATGCAAATGATGGGATTTAAAGTTCAAGCTGGTGCCACTTTCAACTTCTAACTTAGCCATCATATAAAGAATCTTAGGTTGAGTCACTGAATTGTGATAGACCACATGGAGAGACAGACTTCATAGAAGAGCACCAAGGCTCCCCAGCTTAACCTCAGCTAAGTGCCATCTCATGCATGATACCATGAGCATGAGCAAAGAGCCACCCAGCTGAACCCAACTAACACCACATAGTAGCCTTCCCTGAGCCCTATCCAAAATTGCAGAATCATAAGCTAACAAAAATGGTTGTTGTTTTAAGTCACATTTTCTATGGGGGAGGGGTTGTTGAGGGAGAATGGTTATAAAGAATTGCCATATTATTTGTCTGAGATAACTATTTAATATATTTTTGTGAATGTATTTAATCCAAGCTACAAGGAATTATAGAAACTAGCCCTTATTTAATATGAGACTCATATATGTCATGTCCTTTTCTTGTTAAATCTACATGCTAGAAAGAAAAGGGCATATGTTTTGGGGGTACAGATTATGAATATTAAATTCTATTTCTGCCATTTATAAGCTCTGAGGTCATATTAAGTGATTTCACCTTTCTGAGCTAAGGTTTACTGTTCTGTAAAATTAAGATAATAATTCTGACAGGTCTTTGGGAGTATGAGATGTGCTAATATGTGGAGTTGGGCCCATATTGTGCACAGCCTACACAATTGCACATGATGATGCTGTTATGAAAAACATAAAGCATAATTCCTGGCGCACAGCAGGCATGTGAACAACGGTCATGGTAAAGCAGCCCTCTCCTGTTATAAAAGGGGTATTCTTAGACATTGAAATGCAATCAGACTTCAGAGGAAGGAAGATAGATAGATAGATATTTAGGTTATTAAGTTAATTAAATTAATAACAAGTTTAACTTGTAAAAGAACTGGAACAGTGCTTGTGCACATAGTGAGCATTAAACAAATGCTAGCTAATATTATTGTAGTTGTTGCTGTTATTATTTGGACAGGTGTCTTCACCTAACATCCCTTCTGGTCACACCTGGAAGAAAGTGTTTCCGTCAGGTCTCGCTTTAGGTCCTGGTGCTCTCATGCTGGTAAACCATCTTTGGGACTTACTTCTCTCCCCCAGAGGAAAGTAGTCACACCACAGTTTGTATCCCACACCCAAAAGATGTATCTATTTCATCCCAACATCTTCAATTAGTCATGAGCCCTCTCTACCTTAGAAATGTTTGGTCTTTGCACTAACTTTATGGCTTTATTATTATTACTGTTATCTGAAGCACATAGACTTGAAGAAATGTTTGATTGCTAAAATTAAGATGCTCCTAAGAATGTCCTTTTTCTTCCCTTCTCTTTCCCTATTTTTACTAACTTGGTAACCTACCATATTTCAAGGAGTAGTTGGAAAACAAAATAGTTTCCAGTTTGCTTTACATTAATTTAGTCGCTTACTTTTTATTTCTGGCATTTTTTAGCATTAATTTTGTGCTAACATGTGATTTTTGACTTGGAGGGTTTTGTCTACAGCCTTCAGGACATCCTTTACTTTATTTCTTTGCTCTAAGGTTTACTTTTTTGCTCTAGGGTTGGAGTCCCACATATCTTAAGTCTCCCACCAAAGAACCTTCTGCTAAGCAACCTGGATCCCTTTAGCGCAGTGATAGCCTCAGACCGTTTGTATTTCTGACCAAGTTTTCAGGCTTGCTGACAAAATTCATGATCTCATGCCATATAACAAGTCACCCTAATGCTTAGTAACTTGGAACAACAATAATTGTTATTTCTCAGTTTCTGCAGATTAGACATCCAGGAGCAGCATGATGAGGCTGTTAGGACTTGGGATTGCTCATGAGAGTACAGTCAGGTGCCAGCCGGGGCTGTCATTATATGAAGGCTTAATGGGCTGGAGGCACCTCTTCTGAGGTGGCTCACTAACCTGGTTGGCAAGTGATAGTGGTCGTGGGCAGGAAGCTTCAGTTCCTTTCCATGTGGTCTTTCCAGGATCTCTTCAATCTCCTAAAAGCATGGTGATTGGCTTCTCTCAGAGCAAAAGATCTGGGAGAGCAAGTCAGAAGCTTCAATGTCTGTTGTGACCTAGCCTAGGAAGTCAAACCATCACTTCCCCCATATTCTATGTGTCACACCAGCAGGCCTCTATGGAGACTATGCAAAGGAGAGAATACTAAAAGGTACTAATTATTGGAGGCCATACCGAAGATTAACAACCACACTAACACCATGCTTCATTGAGATTTCAAGAGTGGGTCCAAATCTAAAATTCTGATCAGTGCAGCTATTAACTCTACATCCCAGGAAAAAGGGTCTCCTGTACTTTATGAAAGTACCTTCCTCCTTAACTTTCTTCAGAGCTGTCTCCTAACTAGTGGTTCTAAAGTTGAGCATTTTACTTATGCAACCCTTTTTTTAAAAACTTTTTTTATTGAGTAATAGTCATTTTACAGTGTTGTGTCAAATTCCAGTGTACAGCACAATTTTTCAGTTATTCATGAACATATATATATTCATTGTCACGTTTTTTTTTCTCTGTGAGCTACCACAAGATCTTATATATATGTATTCTGCTATACAGAATAATATTGTTTATCTATTCTACATTTTAAAATCCCAGTCTGTCCCTTCCCACCCCCCACCCCCTTGGCAACCACAAGTTTGTATTCTATGTCTATGAGTCTGTTTCTGATTTGTATTTATTTATTTATTTATTTATTTATTTATTTATTTATTTATTTAGATTTCACATATGAGTGATCTCATATGGTATTTTTTTTTTCTCTTCTGGCTTACTTCACTTAGAATGACATTCTCCAGGAACATCCATGATGCTGCAAATGGCATTATGTTGTTAGTTTTTGTGGCTGAATAGTATTCCATTGTATAAATATACCACTTCTTCTTTATCCAGTCACCTGTTGATGGACATTTAGGCTGTTTCCATGTCTTGGCTATTGTAAATAATGCTGCTATGAACATTGGGGTACAGGTGTCATTTTGAAGTAGGGTTCCTTCTGGATATATGCCCAGGAGTGGGATTCCTGGGTCATATGGTAAGTCTATTCCTAGTCTTTTGAGGAATCTCCATACTGTTTCCCACAGTGGCTTTCCTTATTTCCCTCTCCCGCTCTTAATGATTTAGATGTCTTCTTGTATAATTTTGTGTTTATTCTATTTGTAATTCATGGTAGTTATCACCTTTCCAGTTATGAGTTTCTCATTTTTGTAGCATCCTGCTGCTTTTCTATTTAGGGTAGATTTGTCAATATTTCTTTTAGCATGGGTTTAGTGTTGCTAAATTCTTTCAGTTTTTGCTTGTCTGTGACGTTCTTTATCTCTCCTTCTATTCTAAAGGATAGCCTTGCTGGATAGAGTATCCTAGGCTGCATCTTTTTTTCATTCAGGACTTTGAATATATCTTGCCACTCCCTTCTGGCCTGTAGTGTTTGTGTAGAGAAATCAGCTGAGAGCCTTATGGGGCTTCCCTTGTAACTCACTTTTGTTTTTCTCTTGCTGCCTTTAGGATCATTTCTTTATCCTTGACTCTGGCTGTCTTGATTATGATATGTTGTGGTGTGGATCTTTTTGGGTTCTTCCTGTTTGGGACCTTCTGGGCCTCCTGTACTTGGATATCTATTCCTTCTTTAGGTTTGGGAAGTTTCCAGTCATGATTTCTTCAAATACCTTTTCAATCCCCTTTGTTTTTTCTTCCTCTTCTGGAATCCCTATTATGCATAGATTGGCATGCTTTATGTTATCCCATAGGTCCCTTATGTTGTTTTCATTTGTTTTTATTTGTTTATCTCTCAGTTGTTCTGATTGGGTGCTTTCAGTTGTCCTGTCTTCTAGGTCACTTATTCGTTCCTCTGCACTATCTAGCCTGCTTGGCACAGCCTTTAGGTCAGCTTTCATCTCAGCAAATGTATTTACTAATTCTACTTGGTTCTTCTTTATAGCTTCTATTTCATTTTTGACATATTTTATATCTCTAAACCCTATTTCTTTTAGTTCCTTCAGTACTTTGATCACTCCTTTTTTGAAATCTTGATCTAGTAGGCCATCAATGTCTATTTCCTTGATCATGCTTTCAGGGGATTTCCCTTGATCTTTTAATTGGGAGTGGTTCCTCTGCTTCTTCATATTGCTCATATCTCTCTGGCACTGTGGCTGGTGGGTAGGTGGATCACTCCCCCTCCCGATGCCGCAGTCAGATGCTGCACTCAGGGGAGGCAGGTGGGCGGATTGTGCCCCCTCCCTGCACCATGGTCAGGTGCTGTGTTCCTGCCAGGAAGACAGGTGGTCACCCGCCCTCTCCCTGCACTGGTTGCTGCACTGCTCTGTGCAGCTGCCAGCTCCGCCTCAGGTCAGCACTCCATAGGCAAGCTCAGGGAAGACCACGGAACAGCCCCGCCCCTGCTCTGTGTCAAATCTCAGCTCCTTGTTTGTCTTGGTGGCGTGAGTTCTCTGAGGTGCCAGGGCAGAAAGATCCTATCTGCCTCAGGTTGTAAAACAAGTCTCAGTCCTGCCTAGGAGGTTGCGGAGCTCCCAGGTGCAGATTCAGGTCTCTGCCCCGCCCCCACTAGGGTGCTGAGCTCAGGAGGAGATGGCGGCTGTGGCTATGCCCCACCTCTCTTCTTGCAAGACGCACCAGTAATGGCGCCACGGGTCTGAAGAGAAAAAGGCTATGGTGCCCCTTCCCCCCAGGGCACACCAGCATTGTTGCTTTGCTTTTTTTGCAATTTATGGGGGACCAAGGTTGTTCTGCTCCATATCCCCTCCCAGCCATGACACACAGCACCCTGCAGTCCCCCGCGGCTGCCTCAGTGCAGCCGCCACAGTCCTCCGCCTGGTTTGGGCAGCCTATCCCAGCCCACAGCTGCCAGCTCACTTCTCCAGCTGGGTGTTGGGAGGAACCTTTGTGCCCGTTTAACTTAGTTCTGTCAGTCAAGGGGTGCTCCATACAGATCTGAGCCTCGGAGGCTCCCCCTCCGTCCCACTGGCCTCTCCATTGGAGGGGGGAGACCCAATGAAAGAGTGCTATTCCTCCTTTGCCACTCCCTCCCCATGGGACTGGTACAGCACTGTTTTGTTTTTCCTTCTTTCTTTTTTTTTTTTTTTAACATTTTTTATTGATTTATAATCATTTTACAATGTTGTGTCAAATTCCAGTGTTCAGCACAATTCTTCAGTCATTCATGGACATATACACACTCATTGTCACATTTTTTTCTCTGTGATTTATCATAACATTTTGTGAATATTTCCCTGTGCTATATAGTGTAGTCTTGTTTATCTATTCTACAATTTTGAAATCCCAGTCTATCCTTTCCCACCCTCTACCCCCCTGGTAACCACAAGTCTGTATTCTCTGTCCATGAGTCTTTAGATTCCACATATGAGTGACCTCATATGGTATTTTTCTTTCTCTTTCTGGCTTACTTCACTTAGAATGACATTCTCTAGGAGCATCCATGTTGCTGCAAATGGCATTATGTTGTCGGTTTTTATGGCTGAGTAGTATTCCATTGTATAAATATACCACATCTTCTTTATCCAGTCACCTGTTAATGGACATTTAGGCTGTTTCCATGTTTTGGCTATTGTAAATAGTGCTGCTATGAACATTGGAGTGCAGGTGTCATCCTGAAGTAGATTTCCTTCTGGATACAAGCCCAGGAGTGGGATTCCTGGGTCATATGGTAAGTCTATTCCTAGTCTTTTGAGGAATCTCCACACTGTTTTCCATAAATGTTTTTCCTTCTTTCTTTTTTCCTTTTCTCCTACCATATTTTTGGCATCTTTGTCTTTTGAAGAGGGCCATGTTCTGTCGGGGTTCAGCAGGTGCTCTGGTTGGCTAAGTGGGTCCGTAGATGTGAGTTTTGGTGTATTTGTGGGAGAGGGTGAACTACAAGCATCCTTCTACTCCGCCATCTTGCTTCTCTCTCCACTTATGCAACCCTTAATATCCTCCCTTATTTCAGAAAGAAGGAAGGGAGAAAGGAAAGGAAAGGAAAGAAAGAGGAACATAAATAAGGAAGAAGGGAGGAGAATCCTATCCAATGTTTTTGATCTTTGTTCTAAAAACATTCTGGAGTTCCAACTGTCATACTGAAGATAGTGTTTTCCAATATTTCACTTTGAAGGATCCGGCCCATTAATGATTTCCAAACTTACAAACTTACACTTCTTTCTCTACTGGTTGTATCAACTTGTTCCTTGGTGTTTTTTGACAGACACTCACACTGCCTTTATGATGTGAAAAGTGATCTCTTCACAAATACGGTCTTCTTTGTTTAGACCTTCTATGTATATACAGAGACAGAGAATATTTAGTATTTCCCATCAAACACACAGAATGTATAGCAATTAAATTTTTTGCTAGTGTCTTCCCTGCAGACACATTGCTTTGGAAAAAAAAGCATTTATTTGTATTTTAAAACAAAGATCTACATTGATGGTGCTGTCCACAATTTGGTTTTCCTTTTGCTAAACTGGGCAAGTTTTTCTCTAAACAGTGTAGACACAGGATTCCTCATAAAGCACATAGATGTTTTTAAGCCTGATAATCTAATGGATTCTTGTGTCTCAGCCAGGGTGTGAACCATGGTTTCTGTCAATTATAAATTAAGAGGAATTTGACAGGTTATTTAAATTATTTAAGATTCAATTTCCTCATCTATAAAATGGGATTAACAATAGAACTAACTTTATAAGAGTTATCCATTCACCACTGGTCCTTTTAGCCATACTCAGAACCTGGTTTTGAAATGGAATCTAAAATAGCAATCATCATCATGTTAATGTGTAAAGTGGAATAGTGTAGGAGAAAGTGCTTTGAAAAGCTTTGACTACTCTGACAATATTCTGAAAACACACCTATAAGTATTCTTTCTGCAGATGAATTCAAACAACTGCTACTCTGGGAAAACACCCAATTTGTCACACTAGTAGATATATCCAGTACAAAATAACATAGGTAAACCTCAGCATAGACATAACTCAGACTTTTTAAACATCAAATTCAATATTGACTAGAAATCAAGCTTCACTTTTGCAAGAAATATTAGGTCTCTGTCTTTGATATCTTCATAGATTCAGGGTTCTCTATGGCAGTGGGGTCTTCTTTTAATGGAACACTTCTGCCAATTAAAAAAATGGAGGGGCATGAATCTCAACAAGATAAGTATTTTTAATTTATAAAAATAAAATTTCCATGACAATAATATATTCTATACTTTAAGCATATACACGAAGAATAGAGAGTGTCATGTAATGAACAACAACAACAACAAAAAAAGCAGTTGCCATTTTTTTTCTCTGCGTATTTCAATGGATTATCTTGTCCACATAATGGGATGTACACATCCTACTTTGAAGATGGCTGCTGACTCTTAGTTGAACAAGAAAAAATGGCTAATTAAGGCAACAAAGAGATACTACTACACACCTATTAGAGTGGCTGAAACCCTAAACAATAAAAACATGAAATGCTGGTGAAAGACATAGAGCAAAGGAACTTTCATTCATTGCTGGTAGGAATGCAAAATGGTGAAGCCGCTTTGGAAAACAGTTTGACATTTTTTAACAAAACTAAAAATAGATTTATCATGGGATCAAGCAATCAGGTTCCCAAGTATTAACTCAAATGAGGTGAAAATTTATGTCCACATAAAAACATGCACATGAATATTTATAGCAACTTTGTACATCATTGCCAAAGCTTGGAAGCAACCACAATGTTCTTTGATAGGTGTGGATAGTCTGTGGTACATCTATACAATGGAATATTATTGAGCAATAAAAATAAATGAGCCATGAAAAGACATAGAGGAGATGACTGGATAAAGAAGTTATGGTATATTTATATAATGGAATACTACTCAGCCATAAAAAATAAAATAATGCCATTTGCAGCAACATGGATGGAACTGGAGATTGTCATTCTAAGTGAAGTAAGCCAGAAAGAGAAAGAAAAATACCATATGATATCACTTATATGTAGAATCTGAAAAAAAAGACAAATGAACTTATTTACAAAATAGAAACAGACTCACAGACTTAGAAAACAAACTTATGGTCACCAGGGGGTGGTAAGGGATAAATTAGGAGTTTGGGATTTGCAGATACTAACTACTGTATATAAAATAGATTAACAACAAGTTTCTACTGTATATCCAGTATCTTGTAGTAACCTATAGTGAAAAAGAATATTAAAAAGGAATATATGTATGTCTATGTATTAGTGGACTATTATGCTTTACACCAGAAACTGACACAACATTGTAAACTGACTATACGTCAATAAAATAATAATAAAAAACAGACATGGAAGAAACTTAAATGCATTTTGCTAAATGAAAAAAGATGATCGGAAAAGGTTGCCTGCTTTATGATTCCAACTGACATCCTGGAGAAGGCAAAACTACAGAGGCAGTAAAAGGATCAGGGGTTGCCTGGGTTTCAGATGAGGGGTTGTGAGGAAGGTGGGGGGAGGAGTGAATAGGTGGAGCTTCTGGCAATTTTGGAAAAGCAGTGTAACTATTCCCTATACTGCCATGTGGTGGATACATGACATCATTTGTCAAAACCCATAGAATACACAAGGCTGAGTGAACTCTCAACTATGGATGTTACTTAATGATAATATATCAATAGTGGTTCACCAACTATAATAGATACACCAGAGGAGTGCAACATGTTAATACAGGAGAAACTGTGTGTGGAAAAAGGCAGTATATGAGAACTTTCTGTACTTTCTGTGCATTTTTTTTGTAAACCTGAAACTGTTATAAAATTTTTTTAAAAAACTATTTAAAAATTATAGACTCAAAAAATTAGTCTCTGACAGATTTGACTTAGGTGGCTATTTGAGGCTGATGACAGGAATCAAGTTGAAGGACTGGTGGACCTTAATGGTTAACCTTAACCTTAATGGTTTGCAACATGCTAAGGAGAGGACTGTGCTTTGCAAACATTCTATTCCAAGCAAAAGTCTGATTTCCCTTTCTGGAAAGATTTACGACTTTGAAGCAGGCCAAATTTGAATCTGTGTTCTGATACTTATAGCGAGGTAACCATGAGCAGTTCATTTAATCATTGTCTCAGTTTCTGCATCTGTATAATGGAGATAATTGTGCCATATCTAACCTTATGTGGTTAGTGTGAGGATTAGATCAGATGTATGTAAGAAAATGAGCCAGCAATAGGCACCAATGAGCAATTGCTTTTGTTAGGGAAATTCAAGTAACTATGTTCGGAGAACCATCATTACATATTCTACCTTGGCTTATACATTTATTAAAATTAAGACTCATGATGTCTATTTAAAATTCTCTCAGTGACACTCAACTCTACTGAAGCACAGGAAATAACTGGGAACCATAATAGTCCTAAGAAGTGAAATAAAATGAGGTTAACGTAAATAAAAAGGAGTTACCTCCTGGCTTTTCCCAATTAATTAGCATACGCACATTCAATTATTTATACCTTAGGGAATTCATTTAGGCAATCAGGTATCTCATAAATATTCATCTTATTCACCTTCAATGTCTCTGCCATTAGGATTGGAAATTGGCAGTGTGTTCTCAAGGCATTTCACAACCGGTTGCTTTGAAAAAAATTACCTGGTACTCAACTCGTATGTCATTAACAGTGAAAACGAGCCACCACATGCATGCTGAATCAACAAAGGGATGCTCTGTCCTCATTGTCTTCTCCTGCCTCAGGACTCCAGCCTCTACTTGAGAGGCAGGAGCTCTTCCACTGGGCCTGCGATGGGACTGCAGAGGTGTCATTCTGACCTTCGGCCACTAGCATGTGCTCTTGAATAGTTTTTCGTGGCGGTCAGGCCCTGGGCCCGTAGGAAGGGAGAGGCTACACCTCTGGTTCTCATTTGTGGGAGAGGCAGAAAGAATGCAATGTCTAAGTGTGAAAGCCGTGTGCCACAAACACAGACATGACCTCACAGGAGGAGGCTCTTCAAGATACCAAGGAGGGCAGGGCAGCATTTGCAGAGGGCGATGTGCCCTCGGGATGAGCCACATCGTTTGTGGGACCCAGGGCAAAATGAAAATACAGGGTCCGCTGTTCAAAAATGAAGAATTTCAAGACAGCCACAGTGGGATCCTTCTAAGCGACAGGCCCTGTGCCACTGCTCAGGATTGTACACCCGCGAAGCAGGCCCTGTGTCCAACACACTGACACCTTCTCTAGACCTGTCCAGCCTCAGACAACAAAACAAGGATAACTGACCCTCCCTGGTTATTAGGAGGCCCGTTCTGCATTATAGATGCTATTTTTTGAGTGCATATGAAAACTAGGCCTTATACGAGGCTCTGACATTGTCTCTAACCCTTAAGATATGTCTCCAAAATCAACTTTAGTGCCTCCATTTTACAGGTAAGGAGACTGAGTTTTAGAGAGAGCAAGTGACTTAGAGCACAAAAGTGACCGAATCAGGGTAGAAACCCAGGTCCGTCTGTTGGCCTCCAAAGCCCGAGTGCTTCTTGCATGGACCACGTTGCTTTGTCAAGTTGGAACTTAGGAACATCTCAAATAGAGCAAGTGCAGTCTGGAGGGGGTGACTTTTCTATTTGTGAACATCTTATTTACCTTTAAAGATTTTTTTTGCAAGGCTCCTCGGTTTCCCTCGCCAGGCCACATGCTCCCTTCTTCCTGCAATAGGAAACACTGCAAAATAAAATTTACAGAGCAAATTACAAGTGTTGCTTCCACCTCTTGCCCTCCCGGCTGCAGACAAAAGCTCTTTTCATTGTGCCAAAGGGATACAGTCAGCCATATAGTATAAACTCACAGGACGATTTAGTTTCCAAGAGGAGCCCTAGTCTAAACTTTTTTGATCCACATTCGAAATAAATCAATATGGTGCAGGACGAGGCATGAAAGACCCTTTGAGAAGGGAAAGGTCTTCAGAATATAGAGTGGGGCCAAGTCTTTCCCTAACTTTCCCACTCACAAGTTGTGTAAAAACCAGGGGCAGGTTGGGGGTGGCCGTGGGGGTGGCAGTGTATCATGGAATGGCCTCTTGAAAGTCTTTTCTTGCTTAATGATAAGGAAACAATCCCAGAATGTCCCCACCTTCGGAAAGGAAGGCTCCTTTTGTTTGAAGCTTAGCAAAGCTACTTTGGTTGCCATGAAGACAGAATCAGTACGAAGGATCTTTTTAGGCTGTGCTCCTGTTGGAAGCCGCGGTCCCCTTGCAGCCAACAAACAGTGTGAGTGGCCTTGCTTTCCCAAAGCTCCGCTGCTCATTAGAGCCATCAGTTAACCCCCTGCCCCTGCCCGTTGCCTACTTATTGTAATTAATTTTATGGCCCCTTAAAAAAAAGAGAGAAAAGAAAAGGGAGACCTCTACATTTTATGCTACATTGAACAAGCAATTGAAAGTTGCAGGGAAAGAAGAAAAAAAAAAATCCAAGCACCAAATGTTTAGCAGGCTTTTCTTCTATTTTAAATGAGCACCCTATTTAAATCAATTATCAGCTCAAAATGAGCAAGCTGATCTAATTAGTCTTGGCCCCTGGTGAGTTAATGAATGAAAGAGAGGTGCTGGATAGATGTGGGCTTTCTCTGGAGTCTTCAGAACTGACCACACTAACACAGACCCCTTCTGGGTTTCTAAGTCTTACTGGGCAGAATTATAGAAAGAAATACAGAGAGGCACGGAGTGAGAGAGCGGAATGAGAAAACAAATTATTAGTGCCATCAGCAGAATGACTAAGCATTGCATGGCATATTTTCAGCCTGTGTTTTACCAGGCACTGATCATTACTGTTTGATGAATAGTTCAGAATTGTAAATAAATCAATGCGTGTTTTCCTTAAGCGTGTTTGAAATGGAACAACCTATTGACTTCAGGAGAAAACACGCTGGTGAGTGATGACAGCGCAAGTCCTGAATCTTGGCACATATAACCTCCTTCGCCTTCCCGCCCCACTCATGTCTAAGCCCTTATTTAATCACAGTGGCCCCTGGACATTAATATACGGTTAATTAAGGAACTCATATAAGGAGGCAGGAGTGGGAAATATTGTGAACAGTAAGTTTGTGACTGCTGGACGGGAAGGTCTAAAGTTTCTCCCCATTTTTTTTCAATACATCTTTTCAAGTATTCCTCAGTTCAAGGAAGTACATAGATGTTTGCTTTTTGGGTTATGACATTTCTTACCCCAAATGTTAACTCTCCAGTAAATGTTACAAGTGTTTACAGTTTGGGGATCTGATGTCTGTTCCTTTTTGGGTTACTCTTTTCTAATGGAAATTACATGGGCTTTGAGGTCAGGTAGATCAAAACTCTGCTTCTGAAGTGTGTGACCTTAAGTCACTTCCTTCCTGTCTCTGAGCCTCAATTGTTTCATCTTTAATATGGGGACAGTCTCACGTGGTTGTTCTGAGACTTGAGATTGTGTGTGTTAAGTCGCCACTCTACGTAACCTGCCTCTCTCCTTCCTCCCTCGAAGAGTACTTGAGGATGTTTTGGCAAAAGGCAGATGTGTCCTTGTGTCTTTCAAAATCGTGCTACAGGGTGTGAATCTTTTAATGTTGATTATCACTTGAATGGGATCACTTTTTCAGGACCCTGCTTAAAGGAGGGATAAAAGTGAGTCTCAGGTAACCAGGCTCTTGCCTCACACTGAGGATGGGGAATAAACAGGGAGACTCCATAAATGCTCTGCTGTTTAATGAGGATACCCAACAGGTACTTCTGGATTAGAAAAGCATCAGTGAAAAGCTGAAAGGAAACTTCACAGTCATTAGATCTTCAGGAGGCCAGTCATCATGGGATAGAGCAGCAGGTAGGGGAGGTTGAGTTAAGATATCCAGCTTGCCTGAGCCAAGCCTGTGATGGAAGGAGATGAAGGCCTGAGGAACTGGTCCAAGTCATCCTACTAGGTGTGGAAGAACCACGCTTCATAACCCCTCTGCCTAGTCCTCCTCCCCTATGGTTTTTATTTCATCAGAGTCAGAGAGATTTAAGACATACTGGATCATCTTTGAACTACAAAATTAGTAAGTTGGCTTTGGGGCAAGATTCTTCTTTGCTGCAAAACAGCTATATCCTTTAAGACATCTCAGAACTTCATCTTTAATCAATGAAGCATTCAGAAACATTGGCCTCTGTAGAAATCAAAACCCCACTGTTTTATGACCACTTGGAGACACCATGGTTCCTCTCACCCAACACCCAGTCTCAGTGAGGACAGAAGTACAGTTCACCTTATCATCCATTGTTTAAGGCTGAGAAATCTCATGCTGAAACTACAAAACGCCTTGTGGGAGATGAAAATGGTAAAGTTTGGAAGATGAAGAAAATTTTTGCAGAATCTCATGTGAATTGGATTTTGGCTTTGTGGGGCAAAGAGTGGGCGTGGGAGCATTCAGGAGCGCATATAAAGGAATGGAAATAATTTGCTATTTTTAGAGACACAGAAAGACAGAGAGAAAAAAGGGAAGAAAAATCTTTTGCAGTCAGGAAATGCAAACTTTGTAGTTCGTCATAGTTTCAACATGGGTTCTTACAATGATTTATTCAATTAACCTCTTGCCTGTAGCCCCCATCTTTAGATAAGCAGAATCTGAGAACAACAATTATAACTTTGCTAACGAGAAACTGGGTAAGTACTAAGTGTTTAAAAATCCCACTATTGGAGCCTGGTAATTTTTAAACATATAATTACCTCTTTTATTATACTTTGATTAGATTAAAATTAATGCATTATTAAGTCATGATATGTTCAACCATCTAGACCTCTGTATAGACACAGATAGCAATTCCTTTCTTTCCCCTTCCCCAGGTCTAAGTTAATTAAATTCCCTTTAATTATAATTTACTAAAAAGCTTCACTTTTGCCACTATTATGTCTTTTGAACTTTGAAATTTGAAAAAAAAAAAGGACCTTAAAATGGTCTTTTACAGGAGAAATGAACTGTCAGCGAATTCAGGCAAAATTAATTATTTCAGCTTGATAAACCTTTTCATCTATTTGACTCCTTATACAGAAAAGCCAATTAATAATGTCAAACATGCTTTGCCTCCAGGGACCTGCGACTTCTAATGAGTCTGTTTACTGTGGAGTGGCTAGCAGAATGAGCTTCATGTAGAAATTTTCTAATCGCGCCACACCTGTCAAGCTCAGTCTCATTATCTGTGTACCAAGGGCAAACCTCATTTTGTCAGTAGTGGTTTTCGAAGAACTAACAGATGCCTGGGGGAACATGCAGGACTGTCCGCCAGTAGACGAGTCACTTAATTACCAATCAGAGCAGCCGGGGCGAATGCCTAATGCTCCGTAGTCGCGACCTGCCTCATCCCAACGCCACGCGCGCATCTTATGGAGACCCGGAGCCTCGGTCCTTCTCAGCGCCGAGTGCTCGCCTACCAGGACCTCCTTCTCCTGGGTGCTTGGTAGTGATGATTGATGAGGCGCCTGTGGTAACAGTGATTAATCATGTGTCGAACCGCCGAGTGGGCCAGTCTGGAGGCTCGGGCTCCACCTGCCCGGGAGCTGATAATTGTTCGGTTGGTGAGGGCGGAGCCTGTGGCGGAGGGCGTTGACACAGCCACCCTTAAATGAGACCATATGTCCCCTCTCGCCGTCCATTTGCCTCTTTGGCTTTCAAGAAGCCCAAATATTTGACAGCACGCAAAGGCCCAGCATTCTGGAAAGTGCACATACTTTAGAACTGTGCTTCTCAAGTTTGATGCACCTTGGAGTCACCTGGGGATGTTGCTCAAACTAGTTTCTGCTTCAGTGGGTCTGGGCCTGAGATGCTGCTTTTCTGACCGGTTGATGCTGATGCTGCAGGGAGTGTGGACCATATACTGAGGCCAGAGTTGAGACCAGCCATCTTGGATAAGACGCTAAGCCTTTCTGGACCTTAGATAACCACCTCCATAAAATGTTACAGAAGATTCAGTTCCTCCCCATTGCCTTTAGAATAACAAACTCCTTAATGCTTAAGTGGACCACAGTCTTCCTCCAATACCTGGAAAGCTTAAACTTGCCAGTCTCCCCACCCCTGAGAAGGGTTCAGACAGGCTGTCCACTCTGAGTTCTGAAGATCAATGCACTTCTCCAGTCTCTCGTTGGAAGAGAATTTGTCTTGGTGAGGACCAGATCCACGGCTCTAGAGGTAATTTTATAATATTGCATCATGCCTGAGAAGGACTGAGATTTGGGAAAAGCAACCTGGAGGGGCAGTCAGACTCAGGGATTAGAAGTCTAAGGGTCTTGAATTCAAAGTGGAAGTCTGCCATTTATGGACAAGTCACTTATTCTCGCTCTGGCTCAGTTTCCACTTCTACAAAAGTGAGGGATGTCTAATTCACCTATCATAATAAGGACTAGAGATAGAATTTAATGAATGATAGATGTGCATTACTATGTATTGAAATAATCTGTGGAAAGGCTTGACATTAGATGAATGCCATCCATGTGCAAGGCATCAATCCTGTGACTTTTCGATTTATTCACAAATGTTTTTCCTCTCTCTTCTCTGAGCAGTGCAATGTCACTGAGCCATGGACTTCAGGTCTAAAAGAAATCAGAGTTCACATAAAATCAGGCAGTGGGCTTTAGGAAATCAAACATAGTTAACCTCTCCTTTCATTAGCTTTATTTCCCCAGGAAAACTGTGTTTCTGGGGAAATCTCAAAATGTATCTGATTCACCTAGAACCTTCTAATTTCTTAGCCCAGGGAGCAAAAGAAAGGAGGAAAATGGAGCCTGATTAATTCTGTCAACACTCTACTCGATTGCTTTCTATGCTGCCCTCCTGTTGAATGTTGGGCAGAGAGATGGCTAGATGCCAAGGGACTCTTCTGTCCTCTGTGTATGTTTCAGCCAAGATGACATTGTTGTGTCTCCCATAGACCTTCAGACTGTTGGCCACCAGAAAACATCCCCAGGCACTTTGCAATGATTAAAAAAAATTTTTGATCAGGAGTTCACATTGTCCTCTTTCAATACATGGAAAAAGCTTAGTCCATTCTTAACTATCATGTTTTTCCATGTTGATATTAATTTGTTTACCAAAACAATAAAATTATCATCTCTACTTTTATGACAATCAAAAGAAAATTAGGTATTGATACAGAAAAAAAAGTCACTTTAAAGGTGTGTCTTATGGGCCAGAGATTTTCATACTGAGTTCTATGAAGCCCTAGGTTTCCAGGGAAGTGTCTTATGCTGTCTTGGAAGGGAGGGAACAAATGAGGAGGCAGAACCACAGGTTCCCCATCCTAGTCTCAATCAGGTCTGCATATATCTGTTTTATGTATTGGGATCCCATTAAGATTTTATTTGAAAGAAGGGCACCAGGACTTTTAAAATGTTGGAAACTTTTGTTCTAGGTCAAATATCAGTGCTAACAAGGATGTTTAGATCTCATAATTTTACAGTCCTGATACCTAAACACCATGACCTTGCTTACCGTGTCCTAATGCAGAGCCTTCACGTGCATCCCACCAGTAGCCTTCCCATTATCCTAATGAACTGTATCCTTACAGAAAAGCAACAGAGTCCACACATTATGGTGACATCATTATTGATAAATAGCTATTGGGAACGCTGTCCATTTAGTCTTCCTCTTTGTATCGTAAAGGAGACTAGAGAAAGTGTAGAACATATGTACAGGAGATGGTTGGCCCATTTTACTCACATTGAGGGCAGCCAGGAAAGTTCTTCCAGGCTCCAAGTTTCTGTTCCCCATCATCTTTTGAGTATTGTCAAATGCCCTTCTACACTTTAATGGAGAAATCTTTCATAGGGTCACTCAAGTATGAAGCGTCTTCTCACTGTGTCTGTAGACTTTATTCACACACAGAACACTGGACTTTCTATGACTGAGGGAGAATATCTCCCTTGTATAGCAGAAAACCACAGATATCAGAGTCTGACAAGACTTGTATCTTTTGTTGTACCATTTATGAGGGAGATATCTTAGGTAAGCTAGCTATGTTTAATGCTCCATTTCTCCTTATGTTTTCGGGAAAACAGATCCCTCTCTATCTTTTCCCATCTAATTCATCTCATAATTGACAGCCAGCTTACTTTGGCTAGTAAGTGTATTTTGGGTCCATCTGAAATGCAGTGGGGTCTTTGATAGGAAGAGCTTTTCAGAGTAGATTTCACTTCGATCTAATGCAATTCACTATTCATCTACTAAGCACCTATCTTATGTCAAGTATTGTTCAAGGTGCAGTGAGGACTACATGCAGAGGTGAGTCAAACATACATCCTGGGGTAGCAAGATGCTGACCACAGCCAAGCTGGGGAAAGAGCTACAGTAGAAATTACACTCTGACATCATGAATGACTGGCTTCACATTCTACAGACTCTCACTCAGATTGGGATGTTTCCTCATATGCTCCACTCTCTTTGTTTTATAGAGAGGAAATCAAGGTCCTGAAATGAGGAGACCTTAAGAAAGGTCACGTCTCTTTTCCCCTAGATTACAGCATTTTAAAATTTCACATAGATTTCAGCTTAAAGGACACCATATCATGCCACTTGATGGCCCATCCTGGGCAGGTTGGCACTAATTCCATATTCATTTATGCTTTAAGTCTACCTACTTTTTGTAAGTCTGGAAGCTCTCCCCACTTTTTACAAGAATGTAACTCTCACCCTTCACAGCTTTCCTATTGCATTACCATGTCTGTCCAACTCTTCCAGCAAGCCCGTGAGCACTTCCGAGCTCCTCAGAGCCCTGTGGCTACAAAGAGCTGGTGGAAGCTGATGCTGATTTCTTGCTGCAGTGTCAGTTGTGTGACCTCCCAAAGAGAGCTTCTCTAAGCCTCCTTTTTATCAAACCAACCAGAAGGGCTGGAGGCAGGGGATTTATAAATTCAGTAGTGGAGAAACTCTGCCTGGGGATGCCATGGTGAATAGTATTTAAATAGTGTCTCAGTTCCTTAGTAGGACAGAGCTGGAATGCTCACACTCATTCTCTAGGCCGTGACTACCCATGAAGTGCACTTCTAGAGAAGATTTCAGTGCTGCATTTCCTGGGAAGCCATCATTTGCTCAACTTCTTCAGTTTGATGTAGTAACAGTCCCCACTGAAGACCGTAATATCCAGTTAATAAACAATGTATAACTTAGCCAATCTTTTGAGAAATGCTAGGTTTTGAAAATTGGCCTAGGAAAGCATATTGTGGAAGTAGAGACGCTATTTATTTATTTACCCAGTTGCTCGTAGGCCAGACACTCTTCTGAACAGCGAGGACTGAGAAATGAGAAAGTTATGCAGTCATGATGCAATAAAGAAGACCTACAAGAAAACACAGGCTTGCACTTCAAGCTTGTAAGTGAAATAGTAGTATGATGTCCAAGCAGTGCCAGCATAAATATATCAATGAAAACTTCACAAAGATGTTAAGAAGCAAATTGGATTTCTAAGGATGAGTGAGTGTTCTCCAGGGGCAATTTCGGACAGAAGAAATTTCCTGAGGACTCTCATTTAGGCCTGACAGCTAGACATTTATTTCCAAGACCCCATGAAGCCAGTTGGTCACTGAAGACCTTGAGGCAGTATCGTAATGATTAAAGGGAAGATTCCAAATCTAATTACCTGAATTTGGACTAGTTGTGCCAATTCTTAGCTAAATGATCCTGTATAAGTTATTTACCTCTTTAAGCCCCAGTTTCTTCATTTGTAAAATGGGTATAATAACATATTATTATAACTTCTTAGTAGATGGTCGTAAGACTAAATACTAGAGGTAAACCATATTAATTGCTTAAGACCAACACTTGGCGTGTGGTATTTAGTATATGTGTCCTGTATGGTTTTATTTGTCCCTTCCCTATTCAAATATCTCCATGTCACAGTGTCTGCTACTAGAGTTAACAGTGTGTTAAGCAACAGAGACCAATTAGCTTCTTAGCAAATTGTTATTAGCTCCTTGGTCCAGGAATAGCCAGAGATGTCCTGATTGCAAGCAATGTTTGCCATGGGTATGGATGGAGGAGCAGGGACATTGTTAGCCTTTTCTGTAGGCCTTTAGGAGGTGAGGCACAGAATAAGGAAGCCTCAACAATGTAGAAGTCAGGGGAAGGCACCTGGGGAAAAGGCAAGTCTGGAACATATTGAGAAGGCAAAGCACTAGAAGGAGCAGGGCAGGCAAGAAGGGCTCAGGAGGCGGGGGTGGGAGGGATGTAAAGCAAGAAGATGGCATTTGGAAAGCTAGATTCACCAGTTTTAGAAGGATTTACAAGCTAGGGTGGTGGCACCGAAGAGAGAATTGTTGATTTGTCCGTGGGTGATATGAACAGCCCTGCAATGAAAGTATCATAAGTGTCAGGTGATGTCATGCCTTATTCATTCATTTACTGAACTTCTCCTGGATACCAGGAGGGAACATGGTGAGGCTTTCATGATGTTTATATTCTACTGGGCCAGGAGCAGGGGGAGGAGAGTGATTGGGAACAGATTGCAAACATATAGTATGTAACATGTTGAATGTTATACGTACTCTGAGGAAAAACAGGACAGGGTGAGAGGAGAGAGAGTGAGAATGGGGAGAGGGATTCCATTCTGGGAGAGAGTTCAGGGAACGCCTCCCCGGCAAGATGACTTTTGTGCAGAGACATAGAGGGAGCGAGAGTGTGAGCTGTGCTGACATCAGGGGGAAGAATGTTCCAAGCAGAGGATCTGGAAGGGTAATCATGGTAGCCGACCTCCAAAGTGGCCCGGAAGACTTTCGCCTTCTATAATCCATGCCCCAGTGTGGTCCCTTCCCACCCTGAGTAGAGCTGACTGGTATAAACGATGGAACATTGTGGAACTAGAGTGCGACTTCCAGGCTTAGGTCATGAAAGGCATGGAAGCTCCCTCCTTGCTCTTTCTTTGGACACTCACTCTAGGGGAATCCCACTGCCATATCATGAGGACACACAGGCAACTTTGTGGAGGGGTCCACATGGTAAGGAGCTGGGTCTTCCAATCAAAAGCCAGTACCAACTTGCCAACCATACACTGGAGCCATTGTGGAATTCAGAGACTGCAGCCCTGGTTTACATTCTTGACTGCGACCTCATGAGAGATTCCCGTACCAGAACCATCCAGCTAAGCTACTCGCTCATTTCTGACCCACAGAAACTATATGAGATAATAAATGCTGATTTCCATTTTAAGCCATTAAATCTTGGAGTAATTTGTTACACAGATAACATGTATAGCGGTGAAAAAAATTCTTTAATCAGAATGGCTAAGGATGAGGAGTCGGCATGATGTCCCCTGGGACCCGCTCAATGATGCAGCAGGAGAAGCAGAGCAGAGACACGGTGCCTGGGTGACGTGTTGTGTGTGTTTCCATGCCTTTTCTGATGCTCTCTCATCACACAGTTTCCTCTCACCTATCATCACACCTGGGTTAGCTTCAGGCCTAAACTAAGGTCCTACCTAATCTCTGATCCTACTTCTTGCATTAAGCATTAAACATCGTATTAGTGAACTCATGGAGGAAGAAGTGAGAGGAACATGAATTTACTGAGTTCATGTTATATGCACAACCCTTTATATGAATTTTCTAATATAACCTCCTACAACCTTTTGAGGTAGGTATTATTACTTACTTTCTATAGATAGAAAAACAGTAAAGTTCAGAATAGTTAAGGCGTTTATCCTAGGACACATAGCAAAGGGACCATTTGAATTTAAACCTCTCTAAATTTAAGCTTTAGCTTTTAAGTTTTCTGTTTTTCTCTTTCACACTGCACAAGACATTGGTTATGGAAAATTTGGAAAGCTTAGGAATGTACAGACACAAATTATTAGTAATCCCACAATTAGGAGATAACTGCTGCTAATTTTGGGGATTAAGTATGTCTAGTTTCTTATTTAAGCATTTTTAATTGACAAAATTAGATTAGACTATACAGTTTTAAAACTATTTTTCATCTTCTAATATGTTATAAATATTTTTTGTGTTGTTACCTACTCCTCTACAGGTAATTTTTAATGGTTGCAAGTACATTTTATTTTTTATTAAATCAGTGTATTTAATGAGACTTTATTACTGTACATTTATGTTTGCAAATTTTCTCTATTATAAAGGATCACGCAATAAGCACACCTGAAAACAAATCTTTGTGCACATTCGTGATTATTAGGATAAAATTTTACAAATAGTATCACTTCTAAAATTTAGTTTATTATCAAGATTTAAAATTTAATTTATTAAATTTAGGGCAAAAACTTAAGTAAGGCTTTTGACACGCATCACCAAATTGCCCTCCAGAAAGCTACCAAACCTACTCCCACCAGCAGTACACGAGAATGCTCAGTTCTCCACACATTCATCAACATTAGAATTTGTATTATAATTTTTAAAATGCTGTTAGTCCTTTTATTTTGAATTAAACTCAGAATTTAATTTTGGATTTATGGGACTCTATTGATGAGTTGCTAAAAGCTTCCCTGGGAAATCTTGCTGGAGAACATGCCCACACTCATCAGAAACGTTTACAACGTTCTTGAATCCAAGGACACATAGGTAATGTAAACGTTTGTCCAGGCACTGTATTGGTGAAGTATAGAGAAGTAGGAGACACTTGCCTCCAAATATCAGCTTATAACTATTGAGGGGGATGTGGCTAAGGAGCAGTATCCCTGCCTTTCTACTATTATTACCACCTTTCGTGGTGGTGACAGTGCTAGAGGTCAGGTCATATAAATCCAGTCCAATCTAATGTAGGGTGGTCCCATTGCAAGGTTTGTGAGAAGACTGGAGCAAGCCTATGGGGCTGTGAGGAGCCAGTCACAGTCACATGATTCTGAATCTGTGTTAACACGGTGTACTGCCCGGGTGTCACTATCTGGGTAGGTGTTGGTGTTGCTGTGCTGTGTGAGGCACTGAATTAGGCTCTTTGCAACAGTGTCATAACCCTCATGTCACTGGGTCACATAGAAATTGAGTGGGCAGACCCAAGACTTAAATCCTGTGAATGTGACCAGATGCTTGCATTTGCTTACCCCTAGTTTTGCACCTTACTCCACAAAGTTATTGAGAACCCCTCGTGCCTCACTGGCTGGCTTGCACAGCGCCTCCTTCTGTTCATATTGCATTTGGCACCTGCCATTGTGATGACAACAAAGTCACTACATGGTATCATGTGTCTGCATGTTGATCTCCACGCTAGTCTGTGAATGCCTTGAGAGTTATAAGGTACTTGACTCATCTGTGCCCAGCATCTGGTATTATAATTATAATGATATGTTTTCATTAAATGTTGCCAACTAACAAAAGAGAAGGAGAGAGGGAGGGAAGAGGTGAGGGAAGAAATGAATGAGGGAAAGAAGGAACAATGGACTTGAATCTTGTCCAGTAATTTGGCTCAGGGCCCTGAAGACGACTGTGTTTCGAGGTGTTAATTCTCCCAAGTAACGGTCCATGAGAAGCAGATGCTCTACCCCAGTTCTAAATTAATAGTGGTAGCTAATGATTTCAAAATTGTAGAATAGATAAACAAGATTACACTGTATAGCACAGGGAAATATACACAAAATGTTATGATAAATCACAGAGAAAAAAATGTGACAATGAGTGTGTATATGTCCATGAATGACTGAAAAATTGTGCTGAACACTGGAATTTGACACAACACTGTAAAATTATTATGAATCAATAAAAAAAGTAAAAAAAATGAAAATTCTAAAGGGTAAGGCTGCTTTATAAATAAAACCTCTGTAATCTGTTTTTAATGCAAAAAAAAAAAATAGTGGTAGCTGTGTCGAGTAGAGTGAATCTCCAGGAGAGACTGTCCTGAACCTGGTGGGGAGTGACTCCTTCTATGGGTGGACGACCATCCTTTCTGGAGTCTGGAGCTTTGCAGTGGATCCCAGGATCTCCTGATGACTCTAGGACAGTAGGCAGTGGTCCTATCCCCTCTGGGTAGTGGTGAGCCCTCCTTCCTGTGGGGTGCTCCCTGGGTGCCTCCTACCTTAGTCTCTAAGGTGTGCCTCCTTCCACTTTCCGTTGGAATCACCTCACTCTGGGGCCACGGCTTGCTTCCATGCTCCTGATGAAAAACCATTGTGGAAAGCATTTTCACTTAAAATCCTTCTTATGCAGAAGCAGATCTTACTCTAATGTTCAAGGTGTCATCCTTCCAAACTTTCTCTTAAAAGTGAAAAACAAAGGCAGCACATTCTGCTCAACGTGCCAGAACATTACAGCTTTGTTGATTTCTTTTTTAACATTTTTTTTTTTGAGAAATGCTTACTTCACAGATCCTGCTAAAGAAGTCAGTGAAAGAACATTGTCTTCTCTGGTGTGGTTTAGTATAATAATTATTACTAATCACAACAATGATGAACCACATTCACTTTGAGTTATAAAAATTAAATAATAGCCATCTTAGGACTCTGTAAGGGTGTGCTGCTTCTGTAATTCCCAGAGCATGCCCGCAAACATGATCTCATTGCATTGCCACAGCAGCCAGGTGAGATGACAAAGTGTTGGTGCAATTGGTTCTATTTTCAGGCAAGATGGAAAGAGGCCAAGAGTCTTGCTCAACGTCACACAGCCTACTAGTGTCTGGTGGAGAAGAAGAGTCTGGGTCCCAGCTTTAAGAGCCCCAGGTCTTTTCCAGAACAGTTAGGACAACCTGGTCTGTCTGGCTGTGGAATTCTAAAGTCAGATCTCTGAACTTTTCTCTCCTGCCGATGCCACCAACCATGGCAAAAGCATAACTCTACAGCACTCTCCTATTCCATCTAGCCCTCCCAGTCTTTACCAGGAAGACCTGCACGTTGTGGGCTATCAGACCAGTGGGAGACATCTTTCCACACATGGGCAAGTTTAGCAAACAGTTCAACCTGAGACCTCATGAGAACATATTCTCTCTTCCATTGGCCTTAAGACAGAACCTGGGCTCTGGGGACAGTAAAATTGCCCTTAAATACAGACTGATTCTTACTGTGTGTGACCTTGGAGAAGGTACCTCTCCTAGCCTGTTGCTCCATGTAAAATTTGTCTGATAATGCAATGCATTGCAGAGATAGTTTTTGACAATTAAACAGGATAAAAAGCCCTCAGTGCATAGCAAGCACTCAACACATCTTAGCCATTACTAATGTTATTGTTACCAGGTAGGATGGAAATTCATCCAGAGACCCCATTTGTGTCTTTGGGCCTCAGTCATTTGGACCCCAAAGATGATAAAATGCTGATGCCACCACAAAGTCATAAAGCCCCTAAACATGGAACTGAGTGAGGTTTCCAGAACTTGCCAGCCCAGTCTTTGGTATTACATTAGCTTCCTATTGCTGCTGTAACAGATTACCACAGACTTAGTGGCTCAGAACAACACAGATTTATTATCATACTGTTTTATAGGTCAGAAATCTGACATGGGTCCCACTGGGCTTAATTCTAGGTGTTATCCAGGCTGTACTCTTTCCTGAAGGCTCCAGTGAGAATTGGTTTCCTTGCCTTTTCCAGTTTTTAGAGTCTTCTGCATTCCCTGGCTCCTAGCCACCTTCTTTTATCACCTAAGACCCAGCAACAGCGGGCTGAGTCCTTCTCATATCGCATTACCCTGGCCTCTTTTGTTCCCCTTCTTCTACTTTTAAGGACCCTGTGATTACATTGGGCCCACCCAGATAGTCCAGGATAATTTTGTATCTTAAGTTCAGCTGATTAGCCACCTTAATTCCACCTGCACCCATAATTCCCTCAGTTCTGTGCATTAGGACATGGGCATTTGGGGAGGGGGCATTATTCTGTCTACCACAGATATATGAGCTCTTCTCACTGTGTTATAATGTGGAAGCAGAGCCCAGCACCTGGGAGCCACTGCAAGGACAAGGGGATGGAGAAGGTCACGGGTCCAAGAAAACTGGGCCTCAGATCAGGATTGTTGTTTCTTGCCAACTACCTGCTGAACAGTTTACATACATATTCCCTCTAATCCACACAATCATATAAAGTAAATATTATTGCCTTTATTTTACATAAGGAACCTGAGACTCAGAGGGACTCATTTATCCAAGGGTTTGAAGTGAAGTTTGAGTCCCAAAGCCTACAAAGGTGTTTCTCAAAGAATGCTCTAAGCATCTGCATCACATCTCTTTGTGGGGGCACTTGTTAAAATGCAGATTCCTGGAATCCATATCTGCATGTCCTGGTTTAGTGAGTGTAGAAAGACTCAAGGATCTGCATTTAACAAAACCCCTGGGAGAGCAGGTGATTCGACATCCGCTAAATCATAATTTCTAACCTTTTAAATTTGTTGGGGCTTGTTTTGTGGCCTAGAATGTGATCTATCTTGGAGAAAGTTCTATGTGCACTTGGAAAGACTGTGTATTCTGCTGGTTTTGGATGTAGTGTCCTGTGGATATCTGTTAAGTCCACCTAGTCTATTGTGTCATCTAAGACTATTGTTGCATTATTGATTTTCTGTCTGGATGATCTGCCCATTGATGTCAGTGGGAATGTGCTAAAGTCCCCTCCTGGTATTGTATTGTTGTCAATTTCTCCCTTTACATCTGTTAGAATTTTCTTTCTATATTTAGATGCTCCTGTACTGGGTGTGTATATGCTGACAAGTGTAACATCTTCTTCTTGTACTGATCCTTTTATCATTATGTAATGCCCTTCATAAGACCTACCTCTCTAAAACGCACAGCCCTGTGGTGAGCATGAATCCTATAGACAAACATGATCCAGAGTTTTGGGATAAAGAGGTCAGGGAATCTATGACTAGAGGGGAAATAAGAAGGTCCCATGAAGTGTATCCTGATGGATGGCCTGGGCCTGGCCAGAAATAAAAGATGAGATCAAGGCCGAGTTCTAGCCTGGTTTCTCAGGTTCTGCCACCAGGGAGTTAGAGGACTGGTCTGAGTTCAGATAGCATGTATCTGACCAGCTTTTGCACTACTTGGGCTACTTGGAGAAAGAGGTGGAGAAAGGAAGGAAGAGCTCGATGTGATGTGATGTCACTGAAAAGAGAGACATACTGAAGTATGAAATACCTGCTCGCTTCCCTGGTGTGGAGATTGCAGGGCAAAGGTGGCTCCCTGGACTTTGGTTACTGCTGAGAAATGTGCAGGATCCCAGGACACTGGGCCCCTCCCTGCCCACCATGCTTCACTCCTTTCAGGCCCAGTACCCGTTCTCCAGAGGTCAGGCCGAGGCCACAGAGGAAGGATGGGGACCTAGGCTGAATCATCTCGGGGGAGAGTTGCGATGACTTCATGTGGAGTTAGTACCTCCTTCGCAGACTTGTTCTCACAGCAGGAGGTGCTGTCCTCACCTTGGGCAGGTTCCTCTGCCAAAGATGTTTATGGGATTCTTGTTTTGCAGCAAGTTCAGATTCTTATCACTTGAGGTGGGCCCTGGTTCCACAGTCTCACTTGTCCCCTTGTAAAGTAATCCCTCCCTTTTCCATGAACCTTCAAACATGTCTGTCCCTTCATTGGTCCCAAGACCAGCTTCAGACATGGGCAAGCAAGGGATGCAGCCATACTGGGATCTGGAATGTCTTGGAACAGGCTTTGTCCCCTCTATGGCCTCTATCTGTGCATTCATGGCATCCCTTCTCCTCCTGGCAGCCGTGGATTTCTCACCAGATTAACCTCCCAAGAGAATAGACACAGTTAAAGGCATTATTTCCCGGTGGTCCTACTTACAGTCCATGAAACACCTGCTGATAGTCCATCAGCTGCTTCTCTTATTCTCAGGCCTTTCTGTGACCAAGCATTTTTACCATCTTTGATTCTGAGAGTTCAGTCAACATAGGAGGGGAGCACAATGATGCCAAAGAGAGAGGGGAAGATTTCTACCAGACGGTTTTGGTGCAAGTCCCAGCAGAACTGTCCGCTTGCTGTCATCCTGGGCGAGTGCCTTAACCTTCCTGGGACTCGTTTCACTTGGCTGACTCACAGGGTCATTTTGAGGATTAAGTGAGATCAGGTATATTAAAACACATTATGAAGAGTAAGACATTGACAAGCTCATTAAAAATTAATTGAGCCCACATATTGTTTATAGTGTTTACTCTATGCCAGGCTCTGAGCTAGGCACTGGAGGTATGGACATTTAAGACACAGGGCACACTGAAAGCATTTTCAGGGCACAGCTTTCATCATCATGATTAATAATAAGCTCACATTTGAAGGCAGCAAGCCCAGCAAGGGTGATGAGGGTGTGGGGCCATATGAGGACCTGGCCGTGGTGGTCACCCGGACGCCAAGGTGTGGGGACAGCCATTTCTTGTTAATGATCTAGGGAGATCTCCACATGCACCCATGTATCCTAGGGATGGAAATATTCTGGCTTGGGACGCCTATGTCTGTTTTCTCTCTGGACATCTGCCTCTTGAGATAGTCCTAGATTTTCCATCCGTTCTGCTTAGAACCTCTTCGGGCATCCATTGAACTTTGTCTCCTTGGCTCCTGGATACAGGGCAGACTCAACACACAGTCCCTTGTCTGAATTCCTTGGTGCTTGATGCATTTCAGAAATCAGCTTTGAATTTTTACAAAAGCAACACTGTCCATACGTTTGCATATGAAGTAACACCTCAGGAGGATCTGGGCAGTACCCCCAATCAAATGTGGGAGCATTTCTGTAGAAAAACATACCACTGTTTTCCACTAAAGGGGTCAATAAAGGCTACAGATAATCTCTTGTCACCAAAATAATTATGCTAAAACTTTTGATTTTCAGGGTTTTTGAGTGTTGGAATTGTGACTAAAGGACTATGGAGCTATAAAAGTTTGGCCATTGGGTTCAGAAATTGGCCACTCATAGCAAATCCCCTTCTTCTCACTGTTACTAAAGGTCGACCCAGATCACCATCGTAAGAGCTCTCCTTGCCTTAGATGGCATTGTCACACCTCATTCACTCCTTCAATCACTTACTTACTTATTCATTCTTTTTCTCACACCTTCCTTTGTTGACTAATTTATTCCTTCAATTTAATAAAAAGTAAGGTCAGCCACGACTTCATATCAAACCCAGACCTAGAGCCTGAGGAAAGAAAAGCAAATGAGATGTGTTCCTGCCCTCTGGGGCTCTCAATCTGGTGGGACAGACAAACAGGAATCCAACCCTGATGCATTTCAAAACAGAATGAAATTTAGGGGAGGGGCCCAAGCAAAGGGTCTAGGCAGGACAGACTAAGAAGGCGATTTTGGAAGGCTTTGTGGAGGAGGGCCTTGCCTGGCAACAATCAGATTCAATAGGCACAGAAGATAGGACCATGGATGGGGCAGATGGTTTCCAGAATGTGCACAAACATGGGTTTAAAGTGATGACACACAGGGGAACAAGTTCAGTAGCTGTGACACCTCTCTGTATGTCTGTGAGAAAGACATTGGTCCAATGATTAGGCTAGTGGGGCCAGCATCTCCACAACAGCTTCTAGAGAAGGCTTTTAGGAAACATCCTTAACTTTTATTCACAAATAACATTTGTTGGGGCTGAAAGACACCACCAGTAGTTACCTGGTCCTGCCTTAGTTTTAAGCAGGTATTTTGCTAACAAAGGCCATCAAGGTAGGAAGTGACCATCTTAACTCCCCAGATCCAAATCAGCCCCAGTGTATGGAAGGCATTCAGGTGACATGGAGCATTGTTTGGATTCCAGTTCTAGCTCTGCTGCCTTTCAGCTGTTTAATCCATTTGAACTTTAGATAGGTGGTTAATATGCGTAGAGATCTGTCAAATAGTATGTGTTCAAGGATTGTTCCAGATGCAAAGCCAAGGAGGACAGAGATTTTCATCTGTTAGCTCACTGCTATTTCTCCAGGACCTACAACTGGTGTATAGGAAGACATCAACAGATATTTGTGGAATGAATGAAGGACTCCTCTTCTCAACTTTCAGTGGCTAATGTACCCCCCCTCCTCTTTTTTTTAGTCACTTATACTTAATTTCTCATGTTCAATTTCATGTGTGTTCTTTGATTTGGGGGTATGAGGTTGACACCACATCCCAAGTCAGGCAGGTGTTACAGGAAAAGATCTGTCACTCATTTACTGACCAGGCTCAATTCAAAAGCTGGTTGGACCCAGTAACAATTTGGAAAAGTTCAACTCTATTTGACTGCCTCAAGGAGAGAAAATTATGTAAAGCAAAAATTATTATCAAAAGGAAGAGACTGTGAGATTAAAGACTCAAATTCATCTCTTTATCTCAAATACCTGACACAGAGACTGATAGGTATATAGTAAGTGCCCAATGAATACTGAATGAAAGACCAAACAAAGAGACAAACTAATGAATGAGTGATTGGGTGAATGCGTTAATTTATCACAGGAAAGAAGGAAACTGTCATTGAGTGCCCGCCATGTGTCAAATTCTGTGATGGTTGTTTAAAAATATTCCTTAGTGAAAAGACGTTCTCAACTGGGGAAGCCAATGTTTCCTTCTTTGTTGATAATTAATGGTTTCCTTGTAACAGACAATTATCAAATTCCCTAAATTTGATATGGGTAAGTTTTCCTTTTTGCTAACGTCTATGAGGGACAGATGGAAACAAAAGAACTTCAGATGTGACCTAAAAGCCATGCATGTAACTCAGAAAATCTCACTGAAATTGGCTTAGAAGTGAACTTTTTGATTTATTTTTAATGGAAGACTAGAATCGAGTGCAAAGATTATGGGTTAGCAGGTTCATGCAACGGGGAGGTAAATATATGGCCTTCAAGATGGGGAAGAAGGAAAAGTGTGTCTCCCTGTCATTCTACTTTTCTAAACGAACCAGTACAATCAGTCCAATAGATTTCTGGAGCTAGAAACACAAAAAGCCCCCCTTGACAGAAAGTCCTGAATCTTTTATTCCTCCAAAGAATCCTTTATTATCTCCATTACCTTTGGTGGATTGATGTTTGATTAAAAAATAATAAATTTTCAGTGCTTTAATAAATATTATACATACATAATGGATTCTAAATACATACATTATTTATTAGCCTAATACCTATGTTTCCTCATGAAAGAAACTGTCACCTACCAAAAACATATTTGGAATGTGGTTTCATCATCCTCCATGGCACTGATTCTTTCTCTACTGTCAATGGTGATAGCAGAGCGGTACCTCCTAGTATGGGAACCACTGATTGCAAAGAAATGGTGAAGAGGCAGCCCCCAGCATTCCCATTCATGGAACTCTTTGGCCTGCAGCATCCACCTCTGCCCACACTTCCTGGCTTTGGGGGGTTAGCAAGAACAGTGTCTCAAACTAATAATCATAATCTTATGCTTCTTCCTTTTCCAGTGCTTTGTGGGGCTGTCAGTTCCCAGGCATCCACACAGTTTTGTGACAAAAGAGCAATTGCTCTGAGTATCTGGGGACATATAACATGCTAATAAATAAACACACTTTATTTCACATTTATATGGTGTGTTTTTATTGCTGTTGCTGTTTATACCAATCACTGGCGTCTATTAAAAATGAGGTTGGGGTTATAATTCTGAAAAGACAGTTCTGAAATTGCACTTTGGTTTCTATACATACGAAAGAGCTGTTTAAATGTTAACATCTTTTTATAGGTGAATGTCCTAGTGCCAAGAAGGAACAGAGCTGGCCATGATCTGGGGATCACGGCCAATACATGCAGGCTTGGTGGGGGCCCCAGCTATTATAATTCAGGGAAGGGATGAAAAGAAGAAAGAGAAGTGCCCTAAAAGAAAAGGAAGAAGTTGGAGGAAGGGGTTTGGAGACCATCTCCGTTAGAGCAAATCCAGCGTGCCTCATTTAGAAGCAGGCTGTGCTTTGAAGACTGTTTGCAAAACCCAGGAACCAGGTCCAGGTTGCTCCTTTCCCAACACAAGGGCTCGTACAAGGGCTACTTGACTCCTGCCTGCAGATCTAACTCTATCCCAGGACCTGAAAGCAAACCTGTCCATCATCAGTGGGATTTGAGGAAACAGCCAATCAACAGGGGGCTTGTTGTGGCAAGGGCACCAGAAGGCTCCTCTGAATAGCTTCATGTGCCCCCACCAGTTGCAGCCTTGGTTGGTTAGATGGGTGCTAGCCTTGGGGGCCATTCACTTACCCAGTAAATTATTAGTACCCATTATTGTGCCACCCGCTATTCTAGGTCCTGCAGACCCAGTACAACATTCATACATCTTCTCCAGAGTTTATGGCATATGCAGCATGAAGTGAGGGATCACACAATGGTTGTGCTAAGTGTGGCAAAGTTGGAAGCCCAGCCAGGCATGGGGTGTGCAGATCAGGAGGTCGGGGAAGCGTTCCCCAGGGAAGCGGCATTTCATGTCGTATGTCTGTAACAAGTAGCAATTAGCCAGGTGAAGGGTGAGCGGGAAGATGCACTAGGGAGTGAAAATGGCAATTGTGGGAAGATCCAGAAGAGGGAAGCAAAATGAGCAAGGGTGAGAATAGTGCAAAATTAGGTTAGACCCTGGGACCCAGCCATTCTTCTCCTAGGACAACGTACATTGGGCACCAAAAATATGTACTCAAATGTTCTTAACTGCAGTATTGATAATATTCCCAAATTGGAAACTACCCAAATGCATTGCCACCGAAGGATGAATAAATGAATGATGGTACATTCACCCTGGAAAACGATTCAGAATGAAAATGAATGAACACAACTATACACAGCAATATGGTGGAGTCTTACAAACAAAAGACTGAGTGAGAGAAATCAGATACAAGCCTTGTGCTTACAGAAGCTGCAAAAGCTGAGTAGTGGTTCTCCTTTGGAGGATTAATGACTAGAAGGCTCTTTTGAAGGGGCTTCTAGGGTGCTGGCAATATTTTTCATGATCTGGGCGTTGGTTACTTGGGGGTGTTTAGGAAAATTCATTAAGCTATACACTTAAAATTTAACACCTTTAACTTATATGTGCTATACTTCAATAAAAAGTGCAAAATATGAGACTAGAGAGACAGGCAGGGACCTCATAGGTCTGGTCCAGGTTTTGAGCCCCATCTTTTGACCTGGGACTTTGGGGCTAGCTATTCTGTTTTTACCTTTGATTACCTGACTGCATGCCTCCAGTCCCACACTGCAACCTGGTCCCATCCCTGCCCCTTTGTTCTGTATTCTCTCCTGCCCATCTGCCTGCTGTCCAGATCACACGCTC
Source organism: Vicugna pacos (assembly GCF_048564905.1). NCBI lineage: Eukaryota > Metazoa > Chordata > Mammalia > Artiodactyla > Camelidae > Vicugna > Vicugna pacos. Next base: position 10,347,814 of record NC_132991.1, on the reverse strand, counting down.
TGACCACCACCTGGCAGAGTCTCTCAGTATCCACCACTCACTCCACCTCCTTGTCGCCCATCACTTCCTATCATATAGGGTATTATATCCTTCCCCGCAGTCCAGAGGGCAATGCCCCTGGGACAGGGAGGGGAAAGATGTTTTTGCTTTCCTTTACTTGGCGTAACACCTAAGATGCCACAGATGATCTCTTACTTAAGCTCTTACTCGGAATGTTTTTAAAGCTTATTACCTGATTTGGGTCAATATTTACCTTCTTGTTAGGTGACAAAACGATGACCCCCTATTGTTTAAGTTACTTTCAGCTGGCTATTCTATTACTTGCAGTTGTAGGCATTCTAATGCGCGTGTTGTAGCTCTGTATAGAAATAGCAGTCACTGCCTCTTAGGTCCCATATCTCCTTCTACAAGGGGTAGTACACAGTCTTCCGAGCACGGAGAGGAGCTGGGATGGGGAGGAGGAGACCTGAGATCTAACACTCTGTTAAGTATAGTGTCAGATGTTTCAATATTAAAACACACACACACACACACACACACACCCCAAATAAATAAACAAATGGTTGAATCAAGAGATAAGAATTTATTTAGGTGACTGTGGGCAGTTTATCTAAACACTCAGGGCTTCGATTTCCCTCAGTGTTAACTTTGAGGGTCACACCAGTTTAGTTCCTCATACATTTCAATTACTTACTTGTTACCTTCTTGATTTTTACCTTATTTTCATGCCACCTGAACTGCAGTAAGTGCTTTGTATTTAAATTGATTCACTTCTTAAAACTTAAATTAGTTTCATAAGAAATAGTTACATTGTTACTTTAAATAAAAACCAGAACCACTTGCAACATAACTAAGACAACTGTAAAAATAGATACAATGTAAACAAAGCCCTATTGTATATTCTGGCTAGATTCTATTGAGGGTGGAAGGCAAAGGGGAGATTAGCAAGGGCTGGAGACCTCCTTGATATAACTGGAAGGTGTAGAGAGTATTCAAAAGGAACTCATTTTCCCATTGTGCAAGCGAATGTTATCTCCTGCCTTGACTGCTCATAGCCTGATATCAGCCTTCTAAGCCCCAGAGGAGGTCCTGTACCACACCATGGAAACTGGCCCAGTGATCCTTTAGAACCTGGTCAGCAAGAGGGAGGGAAGTGGACAAACAGTGAAGAAGACAGTATGTAGAAGTCACCCCCTTTGGCCAAGGGGAAAATGAGAGGCAAACACTTTGCTTTGCAAGTGTCAACTGGTCCCTTGTCCCTGTTCTCCTATTTCCTTTTCCCTCATTGTTTCAACAGGAGCAGCAACACAAAGCTGTCCATGTCACCAGGATAAAGAGAGAAAGGGGCCAATGGGCTGTGCACCTCACCGTGCTGCCTGCCGACATTGCCTGCCCCCAGCAGCTGTCCTGGCTCTTCCCTCACCCTCCACGCCCATCCCCACCACGGTGCAGCAAGGGCCCAGAGGTCCGCTCGGTGTCGGGGCAGCTTCCTGCAGCCTCCTGCAGCCTCATCCTGTTCCCAAATCAAAACCAGACCCTTCAGGTCTTTATATCTTGCATTTTGGCTAGATGGTGGGATCTTTCCAGGGTACTGTTCCCAATCTGTATGGAAGTGAGTTGTGAATGATGAATACCGTACATCATCTTGTTTGTGAATGGCACCTTAATATGCTGAAAGTAATATGAAGCCATATATCTTTCCAGAAGAATATATCCAGGTCCTGAAACAGCTTAATAGACTCCCCCAGCCCCTTCAGTTATTATTGAAGTTCATCGAATGGAGTCCACCAAAAGACATTATGGCTTTTGACCAGAACTAAAATTTCCTGTCTCTGATTTCCTGTAATTTCAAAGTTATTTCCCTTCTGTCCTGTAAGTTGCAAACCCAAATCCCCAAAGTGAAAGAGGCCCCATACCCTGGCTTCTCCCATAGCCCTATAATAAATAATTAATATGTAGCTGTTTTATGGGGTTGCTTCGCCCTTGGCAAGGACTGCAAGACATTGCACATTCCATGGACTTCTGCTGCTGCTCCTTCAGTTCTCAAGGAGGCTAGTGTTGTCAGTCATTTTACATTTTAATTAAGATGTTCAGGAAGAATGAAAAGCCTATAAAAGATTCTGGGTAGTTTATGACTAATATTGTTGAAACAGGTACTTATTTTTACCTCCAAAGCAGCTGGGGGGGGCATCGATGAGCTTGCATCCTTAACCCGTGATAACCCTCTGCTGCCCACACAGCTTTAATTGTCTTCTAGTTACTTCAGTCATCTTCGAAAACCATGTATGCTTTATTCTTGAAAATTTTATTCTTGCTTCTGTCCCCCTCAAACTTATAGAATGTGAAAGATGGTGTCTGCTTCTTCTCTCTTTGTTTCACGTCATTGTCTAAGTCAGCATTTTTGAGATGTCTTAAGCGGAAGACTCATCCTAGGACATTTCAATGTCAAAATACTTTGCAAAGTGACACATACCACATCCTCCTGTTGAAGATTCCCATCAATGCATACTAGTCTTTTAAAGGCTCTGAAAACCCTGGGGAGATAAGAAAACTGTTTAACGTTGCGTAATTATATTTTGCCAAACTCATGTTCCCCCCGAGTGATAGCTTTGGCACAGGGGTTCAATAGTTATTTCTAGAACTGAATTTAGATGGAGGGTTTGCGTCTAAAGGGAGTGCAGTAGTTTTAAACACGGCTTCATGGTCTAGGTCCACTCCCTTTGAATCTGGGTGGGTTTGTGACAGCTTCAGCCGGTAGAGGCAGCAGAAGAGAGCTCTGAATAGATCGTACATGCCCAAGCAGCTTCCGCCCCATCATGTTTGGAGTGCTAAGCTACCATGTGAGCTGTCTAACTGTCCTGCGACTACCGTGATGACAAGGCTACATTAGGTGTATTGATCAACAGCTAAACCCCGTTGGTCAACCATCCCCTGCAAGGGGTCAGCATATGAAAGAAGTCATCTAGGATCCACCAGACCCAGCTGAAAACCATCAAGGGATCCAGTTGATGCCATGTAGAGTAGAAGGATCACCCAGCTGAGCTCTGATGGAATTCCTAACCTAAAAATGATGAGAAATAATACAGTAGTTGTTGTTTAAACCTGTACGTTTGAGGTTAGTTTGTTACATAGTGATAGATAACTGGGGCAGGGATGGTTGAACTCCTAGGGTGGAAGTGAAACATGAGTGTCTTCTCTGAGTCATTCTGAAGTTAGAAAGGCCAGAGCCCATTAAGGAAAGCTTGGAGTCAGGGGATACCCGAGGATCAGCACTTTGGTTAGGTTTGATAAATGCAGTCATTGGTTTAACATCAAGCAAGAGTGTGATGAGAGCAAGAACAAGTTGGAAACAAGAACATCTTTCAGGTGTCATAGCTTACCTTGTATATGGACGGTGTTTGGATGTGTTAATCTTGGACGGAGCAGTAATCTTTGCTCATGGACCTAAATCTTCTCATGTAGACATCCAAGAGTCAACCACAGTCTCCTACCACAAAGATTTGCTGCCTCTGTCAGAGACAAAATCATAGGTTGGACGAAACATGGAGAAGATTCTGGTGTCCTCATGCCTGTAGGGAGAAGAGACATGACAGACAGCAGGAGGAAGTTCATGTCTAGGAGCATCAGAATAGTTATGAGTGATCACTGGCCAATCCTCAACTGTTGTGTTTGGAAAGTGGTTTACCACCCTGTCTTCCCATTAAAGCTCAATTGTCAGTGCTAATGGAAAGAGAACACGATTATAGCAAATTGAGAGAAGATTATAAAAACCAAATTGCTTAATTCATTTCTTTAAGATCCTGCCCTCAGTATACTCAGGACTATCCAATGGTATTCTAATTTCCCATTTGTTATCTCATTTTTGCCCTCGACTAGTCTTCTAGTTTTTTCATCAGGATTCTTCCCTCTTTACACCCAAGAATATATATCCTTGTATATTATAAGAACGTTACACCCAAGAATATATTCATCAGGAACAAACTCCTCCCTTGGCTAGGACCTTCCTGTTAATTGCACTCTCAGGCTGCTTTCCAAGTGAGCCAGACACAAATCATTTGATGCTAGACTTTGACATGAATTAAAAGATGGGGGATGGAGGGAAAATGTGCCTTTCCTTCACAGTCCTCACAGGCTTATATTAAAATGCCTGATACTTAAGTGCAAACTCTCTCTTATCAAATTAATCATTAGAACTTGACAATGCTACCTCCTAAGTAGATCATTAACCCAATACATCCTCTCAGTCACTACTCAGACAGCCATCATCTCTGTCTTATATAACATTTGCCTTCTGACTCACCTTCCTTCTTCCAGTTTCTCCCCAGTTGTTGCCTGAAGGGTTTTTCTAAGGCATAACTTCGACATATCACTTCCTTGGATAAGACCCTCCTTACTGTGCACAGGATAAAGTCCAAATTCTGTAGTAGTACCATGCTAGTTGTAGTCCAGTGAGGAAAAGAGCAATTATTCTAAGTTTTCAAATAGATGGGACCTAACAGAAAGAACTAGTTACACAGCTAATGGAAGAGCTAGGAAACCAAACAGAGGATGATAAGGCAAGGCAGACATTAGCAAGGAGGAGGTGGGCATTAGAGGTGGGAGCTGAGATCTTGAGAGAGGGGCTCCAGCTGGAAATTCCCCCACAGAGATAAGGGGCTGATGATAGAGAGACCACCAAGTGCAGAGCAAGAGACAATTACCCTGGCTTGTGTCTTGCTTCTATCCTCCAGTTTCTGCCTGTGCCTTTTACTGTTTAAACTTCCCAGGTAGCCAATCGACAAAGGATCTGAATCTGTAGTTTCCTGAAGAGTCGTGGCAGGGTGGAAATGGAAGTGAAAGCAAAATGGGAAGATGACCAGCACAGAGACGTAGAAGACCTCCGAGGTCTAAGCCTACTTACTCCAGCTTCTTGTTTCACCACCCCCACCCCCGACTTCTCCTCTCCCGCCAGCCGTGCTGACCTACTCAGAGCTCCCCGAATGGATCACTCTTTTTCATTGTAGGTGAACGTTCCTTCTACTTAAAATGTCCTCCCTTTGATAGACTTAGAGAATTTACATTTATTTTTCAAAACCAACCTTACTAAAGTGTTCTTGGACCTCTCCAAAATCATTGATCACTCCTTTCTGTGTTCTGCCCCTGGATCCTGTTTCTTTACAATAATAGATAACATTCTTCACTTTGCATTATAAGTGAGGCAAAGACAACTCATACCTTTGTTTGCCCAACTCTTTTCTCTCTTATAATAAGAAGGCCCCTGTTTTCCTTTTGGGATCCTCCTCTCCTAGTTTACGTGATGCTGGAAAGATGTTCAATCACACGGATTTATCTCCTTGGTTTTGAATTAGCATATGACCCAGGTTGAGCAATTGGAGTACTTCACCTATGTTGATTAGGCTGTGATGTGCACTTGAGTAAATGACCTATGGGGGTTCATTTTAGAGACAGATATGGATACCAGAGGACAGTCACAATCTTTGACTGTCAGTGCAATGCAAGCTAGAGCTCTGGTGGTCATCTGTGTCACTTCCTCGAAAAAAAGAAAACCTGCCTGAGAATCAAAGGAAAAGAAAGCAAAGCAGGACCAAATAATGAAAAAAGAGATTCTTGACATTGTTTGGGCACCTGGATTTAAGTGTAGCTGAATGAGATTAACACCTAAGCTTCTCAGGTGCACGAGTCGGCAGATACCTCCCCTCTTTTTAAAAAAAACTAAAACATTTCTCATGTACATTTAAAAAATGATTTACTCTGTTATTGGAATTAAGAATTTGATGTATAGCCATAAGATTTATGCTATAGATTGTGATATTTAGGTCTTTTGTCCTTAAATGTTTTTGCATATTTGTCCTAGACTGTAAGAAATGTGTTAAAATTGTCTATTATTAATGCATTTTGGTCCATTTGTCCTTATTTCTCCTGTTGTTTCTGTTTTATTTAAGTTTTTGGTGTCTTATTGCCTACATAGATATAATTATATGTTTATTGTGAATTAAACTTTTAAGCATTATAAAATGCATTTTCCAAAAAAACACTTTTTGGCTTGCAGTTGTGTGTGTGTGTGTGTGAGTGTGTGCGTGCGCACACATGTGTTACATCATGTGATCTGTTTGTTTTCTTACTTTCTTTTTGATATTTCTCTTGTTGAGAAGGCTCATTTTTCTCATTGCCTTTTGATAAATATCTTTATGCAATACCTTTAATTCCCTTTTTATTAGATACTGTCCATTAGTTTCCTACTGCAAACAATATTGAAGTAAACCAAAAATGTCTTATTCCCTCTTTTTTCCCACTCCAGCAAATTTCTACTCCCACTTAATATCTATAAAGACAATTAACAGGCTTATTTTAGTTTCTGTGTACTTCTCTCCATTTTTCTCATTTCAAAGATAATTTATTAGTTTTATAAATTTGTAATTTTAATAATTTTTATGGATCAGTTTCAAATATATTAGCAATCAACTGTCATCTTAAAAACTGTGCTACCTATAGTCAAATATATGGGTTACGTATAAGTACAATGTCAATCACCTTCAACTGAAAAGCGTCTCTCTTTAAAAACAGAATAAAGACTCACTTTCCAGGTAAGCGATCCCTGCATATGTTTGATGGAAGAAAAAAAGACAAAATATTTATAAATATGAATTTGCCTCTGAACAAGAGTTACTCCAAATTCGAATCACTCACTGCTGGTCACAGTTGCCTTCTCTGTACCTCCCTTGTCTTCTCATCACATCCCTGTAGGGTCAGGGTTAGGGCAGGGGAGTAACCTAGGCCTAGGGAGCGCCCGTGGGTGGCCCTCGTGGTCTGTAGGGATATGTGTGCCCAAATCACGCAGCTCTAGGGACAATCTTCCCGAGAGGCTTCAGAGTATGTTCTCATTCCCCACCCTCTGTGTTCTCTGTGTTCCATTTTGGCTGGTGTAAGCAATCCTCAATCTTAACGGAAAGTCTCGCCTGCAGGTTTTATTTGTCTATTGGGTATTCTGACCTCCTCTTCTTTTCCAGCAAGCCATTAAGACATCCTTCTCCTTTCCCGCCTCCCCATTTGGGTTGCCTCCAATGTGAGACAGAATGAGGTGGGTAAGTCTCATTATCGACTCCTCCTTTCTGAGCAGCTCTGGCTTAATAAGTTCTTCCGTGAACTGAGGGGAGGAGCCTTCCGTCTGGCCCACAGTATCACCTGGCCTCAAGCTCCGGGATGATACAAATCCCGCTCTACCGTGGAGAGCACAAATGTTCAGGGTTTAACATCTCTAAGGTCCCTTCTCCCTGACTGTTCACCCACTTAAGGTTACTCCTCTCCCCACAGCTTTCTCCTTCTGTTCTCTCCCCAGCCTTTCTGCCTTCCTCCTGTCTTGCTAATTTCTGTGTCTGTTTGTTCCCTCTCCCATTAATGGCCTAGACAAATTATCAATGACGTTTTAGGCATCCTCCTACCAATAATTTTTCATGCTCTACATCAAATGCTTCCAATTGCTCAGAATTAAGGGCAGAGCATTGGAAAAGGTGCAAAGCCTGGATTTAAGGCTGGCTCGGTCGCAAAACAGCTGGGAAGTCTGGATAGATGTTTACTAAATCTGTTTTACAGAGAGTTGCACTACAACCATGCCTTAAGACTGGACCTGTCTGAAAATTTTTAAAATCCCACAAGACTTGAACTAAGTATACATTAGATAGAGTCATTTTTGGAGAAAGAACACACTTTTCAAGGAAGAAGGGCAGCATGTTAGCTGCTTCTGTAACGTCCCTGAAAGGCTATCACCAGACACAAGCCCCGGGTTTCCTCACCCCTCCCTTCTGGCTCTAGCAAGCACCCTCCCACCCCTTGTCCCACAGTGGGACTATTTGGGAAGCCTCTTTTCCTCTCGGACTCATTTTAAATTACATTCTGGCAGCAGTTAGATAAATTCTATCTGTCTTCTGAGCCCCAGCCCCCCCCCCCCCCCAAGAGAGAGGTACTTATAATTGAAGAAAGAACAGAAACCAAAACTCGACCCAGGCAGTTTGGGTTTATGTACTTTGTCAATTTACCTGGGTGATTCCCCAGAGGACCAGGAGGATAAAGTTACCTAGGAGTGAAAAGTAAGAAGGAGAGGTCCTTACAATGGGGGCTCTGCTTTACATGAAGTAAAAACGAACAGGCAACCTTCAACTCGAGTGCCTTTATACACGAAAGGTCAAGTTAAATAACTTGAAATCCATGTCTAGCCATCACATAAACATCCAGCCTGGAGTCAATGGTGCATAGTTGCTTTGTACCAGGCAAAAGCATAGTTAGTTAGACTTGTGTTAACGACGCCCGGGCTCTGGCTGTGATTTCCACACAGGCCAGGCTTTGCCGTGGCCGCAGACTTTATACAAGGACTACTTTTCCCTAAAGATCCATGATCAGCCTTCAGTCTCATTTGAGGGCTTATCTGGTCTCGTACCTATAATTACTACCCCAACGTGAACAGCCTACCAACTCTATACTTTCCATCTTTTGCTCTCTTTGGATCACCGGTTTTGAGTCTCAGATGAGGTGCCCACCCCATTTCTGCTGTCTCAATTACCCAAGCACACAACCCCCACCAACGCCGAAAACTGCTTTTCCCTCTCAACACTCTTATCTTTGTAAATGGTGCTTTAAAGGAGGAGGCTATCCTCATATCAAGATGACTTATTTAGTAAGAAGCAGCTCTGAATATTCCAATGTTGCAAAAGAATTGAGCCATCTTCAGTAGTGGCCAAAAGCTAAGTATCTTTCATTCTCTGTAGTCTTTGGCAGCATGGAAGTCACTCCTATGTTATAGCCACGGTGATTTTGGACAGGTAGAACAGACGGTGGAGATCACCTGGGGATTCTAATCCTGCCTCTCCCTGGCTTCTTTATTCTATCTATGCAGTTTTATGCATTTCTTTTGAAAAGTAAAAAAAAAAAATCAAAATTTATTCTGTAATCCTGAATTCAGAATTCTTAGACATCTGGATGAATTTCATATCCCAAGAAGAAATGTCACTATTGGAATTGCTGTGCTTTCCAGAGTAACTTCACCATTCGGTTCCCACAAAGTTAGTGCTCAGAGTTCAATGATGTGTATGAAATTTTTAAATAGTAATGCATTTTTACTCTACCCCAACCTAGAGACTTTCCTGTAATGTGCACTTTCCAGAGGACTGTCCCACTTTTCTGTCCTTTGAATGAGGAAAAGTTGTAAGTATTCATAAATTTGACTTTAAAAACCTCTGAGACTCAAATGCCAACCATCTCCCCTTTCAAATGTAGCTAACAGCATTAGAAGCCACTTACTGGCTATACACTAAACTCCTACAAAATGTGAGGCACAGATTTTCAGAGAAGGCTTGCTTTTGAAATTCCACAAGGTCCACTAGGGTCAGTAAAGGCCAGAGAACTCAAAGCTGAGGCTCCCTTAAGAGAATTCTTGCTTTTTCCATCTGTTCATTCTTTTATTTATTCTTGCAGCAAGTTTTTATCGAGCATCTACTACAAAATCACTGTTTGATATTCTATGGGGCCACAAAAAATAAGGAACACAGTTCCTGCACTGAAGGAGCTCATACAGTCAGAGGGAAAGGACTCATAACCTGCAAAACAGCAACAAAATGACTTACAGTTGACTTCTACCTTGAGTGTGTGGAAGTCAGGAAACATTGGAATGGCAGATTCCAAACATGGAAAGAAAGTATCAGCCAGTCTGGAATTCAATACCCAGCGAACATATTCAAATTTGCTGGTGAAACTAATGTGGTTACTGTCATACATAGAGATAACTTGTTGCTAACAATTCTGCACTAAAATTTGGCTGAAGACAATATCTCAGTTGAAAGTAAGGAATTGTAGAAAGAATAAAGGAATAATGGGAAGTTCTTATGTGACTAAAATATGCGGAGAATTCAAGTACATACATTCAATAGGACAAAATGTGGGAGAGGAATAAACAGAGATAACAAATATTTTAATTTAAATAATTCCTTTAACATACTTAATCTTTTTGATAATTATATGCATTGCACACCAAATCTATAGAATACAAATTCTTTTCAAGTGCAAAACAAGATTTGTCAAATTGACCACATTATAAACAATAAAATAGTTCTCAACAAATTTCAAATGACTGAAATAATAATGTCTTCTCTGACCTTATGGATTTAAGCTAGAAATCCATTTTCAAAAAGCACTAGAAAATAGTCAGATGTCTCGAAATTAATAAATACACTTCTGAATAATGCATGGACCAAAGAAGTAATTGTAATTGGCAGTAGAGATTATTTTGAACTGAATGATAATAAATATATAATATACATAAACCTTCAGATATAGCTAAAGCCATATGTAGAAGAAATATTTTAGTTATAAATGACTCTATTAGAAAAGAAGGCCAAAAATAAGTGCTCAAAGTATCCATCTCCAGAAACTAGGGGAAAAAAATTAAACCCAAAGAAAATGGAAGGAAGAAAGTAATAAAGAACAGATATTAATGAAATGGAAAATAAGTGTACAGTAAAGAAAATAAGTACAGCCAAATTCTTTGGAAAGTTTAATAAACTTTGAAATCCCTAAAGTACTGGACCAGATAAAAAGAGAAAAGCCACAAATTATCAGTATCAGGAAAAAAGAAGATTTCACTACAGAGCCTACACATACTTAGAAGAAAATATTATCAACAACTGTATGCCAATAAATCTGACAACAAAGATAAAACTAACACATTCCCTGGAAAATACAGTTTACAAAAACTGAAGCACAGAAAGTATAAATAATTCCATTTCTGTCAATGAAATTGAATCCATTACTAAGCATGCAATGTAACAAAACTCCATGCTCACATAAATTCACTTTTTCCTAACACTGAAGGAAGAAATAAAGACAATCGCACAAAAACTGTTTTAAAAAAACAGAAAAAGAGAACACTCTTAACTGGTATTATGAGGCCAGTGTAATCTAGGTTTCAGAAGCTTGCCCAGAACATTGTAAGAAAGGAAAGTTGCAATCCAATCTCTTTCATGAACATAGATACACAAATTCTCAACAAAATATTAGTGAATCAAATCCAGGAAATAGAAGAGGATAACATGGCATGAGCAAACTGAGTTTATTCTGGGAATGCAATACTTATTTAACATTAAAGAATTAATCAGTATGTTTAACACATAAATGAAATAATGTTGGAAAACTATGTCACCAACTCTAATTACAGAAAAATTTACATAATTCAAAATTGTATCGAATTTAACGTCGGTTCACAAAAATTGTCCTAGCAAACCAGGAATAGACAGGTCCTACCCAAATCTAATTAATGGATTTCTTACAAAAACATTTCAGCTCACATTATAATTAATGCTGAAATATTTAAAGTTTTCCTATTTAGAAACAGTAGTAAATACACACATGTACATACACACACACACACCACACACACATATATGCTATGACACTCCTATTAACATTGTCCTGAAAGTCCTAGGCAGAGCAAGAAAGCAATACATACATACATATACATATACATATACATATACATATACATATACATATACATATTATTAGAATGTTGTGTTAGTTTTTGTGACTGCTGTAACAAATTTCTACAAACCTAGTGGCTTAAACAACAGAAATTTATCCTCTTTACAGGTTTGGAGACTAGAAGTCCAAAATTGGAGGGGTTCCTGCTCCCTCTGGGGACTCCAGGGGAGAATCCATCTTTGTCTTTTCCAGCTTCTGGTGGTTGACCTGGTATTCCTGGATTTGTGGCTTCATCACTCCAGTCTCTGCTTCCACATTTGCATCAATTTCCTCTCTGTGTGTCTGCTATCCCTCTTTCCTTCTCTCTTATAAGTACACTTATGATGACATTTAGGGCCCAGGACAATCCCCAAAGCTCAAGATCCTTAATTTACTTATATCTGCAAAGAGCCTTTTTCCAAACAAAGTAATGTTTACACGTTTCAGGAATTAAGACTTGATGTTTTTGAGTAGTTATCATTCAATCTACCACAGATAGAAAACGAATAAGTAATATTGCAGACAACATGATGATATAAATCATAAACTAAAAGAATCTACAGGTAAACTATAAGATAAGTGAATTTACTAAGGTTGCTCACTATAATTAATTGCATTTGACATACAATCAACAAACAACTAGAAAATAAAATTTTAAAAGACGCCATAAGCAATAGCATAGAAATCCAAAAAATACCTAGAAATAAATCAAACAAACTATGCATAACACCTCTGCTGTAAAAACTACCATTGCTGAGGGAAGTTGGAGAAGATCCAGATAACTAGAAAGATATATCATGTCTCATAGATTGAAATATTCAGTATTGTAAAGATGTCAGATCTCCCTAAATTGATCAATAGATTCAAGGCATTCTAAATCAAAATTTTCATTGTTTTTTAACATGGAAATTGACAAGCTGATACTAAAATGTGTATGGGAATATAAAGGGCTAATAATAATCAAGATAAACTTGAAGAAAAGCAACAAAGATGTAGTTCTTATAGTATCAGATGTCAAGGCTTAATATAAAACTCTAGTAATTAAGATTCTGGCATGTAAGACATAGTAGCATTCTCATGGAAAAAAAATTGAAAATCTAGAAAGACACCAACAGTAACTTTCCTTAACACTTTCATCTCCCAAAATCCACCTCTAATTGCCCCAGTCTCTCATATTCTCTTCCTCCTTCCTGACCCACTTCCCTTTAGCATAGACATTTTTACTAGAGAGTTGTCTGTACAGCAATCTTAAACTCCTACTACCATCATCTTCCGGAGGGAAAGAAACAAACCTAGCACCTCTTCATATATTAATAAATGCTAGCTGTCTCTAACTGCAAAGAGAGAAGGCCTAGCAGAGAAACTTCTAGATGATCTGACTCATCTTATTGAAGAGCAAACTTCAATTCTGAGAGATGAAGAGACTTGCTAGAGTAACCTATGAAGTTAATGCAGGAACCAAACCTAGAGTCTAGGTAAGACAAGTTCTAAGCAGAGAAACTTCTAGATGATCTGACTCATCTTATTGAAGAGCAAACTTCAATTCTGAGAGGTGAAGAGACTTGCTAGAGTAACCTATGAAGTTAATGCAGGAACCAAACCTAGAGTCTAGGTAAGACAAGTTCTAAGCTGACAGGGAATTCTAACATGTCTGACTCACTGCGAAAAATGCAAACACGTTCTAACCATATATGTAAGTAAATATAGACCTCTGCTCTTCGTGTATTTCTTGTAGTGTTGTAACTTTTTCTATATGAAGACCCAGCAGGTCTTCTCAGAATGGATTTTCATGCGTAGAGTCAATGCTCCAGGGAAGGAGTGAGCTGGAGAGGGAGGCAGGAGAGAGCAGCTTAGCATGTCTCAGCCCTCCCTGTTCTATTTGGTCTAAGCCCTGAGCAGGGCAGACATCCTGACAGGCACCCCCAGGAGCGCTCTCAGGGTGGGAGGATGAGGAACAGCAAGGCAGCGCCCACTACAGGAGACAGGCCAGAGGAGAAGGAGGTCCCAGCAGGTGGCTACAGGCTGAATAAAGGGGAATTCCATCTTGTGAGCCACACTCTGAGTTCTGAATTGATTTCCCCTTTGAAATCCTACTACCTGTGAAGTTCATTTTAGCTCCACACAGGGTGTCTTAGAGGTCGGGTCATAATCCTGCCCTAGGAAAACAGTGTCAGCAGACAGTGGTCCCTCCCCTCCCCAGAGGTCAGTGCTATGGGGCTGAGAGAGCTCCAAGGGGAGGAAGAAGGTTGGAGAGCAGAAGCAACAAACGTAGTGGCCTGCTGACCCATCCCAACCAGAAATGCTCTCTCTAATGCACACTTGGATGATTAAAGATTTGTTTCATTAAGGAAGTTACTGTATCTTTACATTCCCAGCCTTCTATTTCCTTTGGCATGTGAACCATTGCACTCCGGGGAACCTGACCTTACTTCTTCACAACTGGCCGCACATCAGAGAAGTGGTCTCTTTAACACACGAGAGATTAGCTCACAAACAGGCAATCCACTTTCTCATGACCCACAAGCCAACTTCAAAATTAGTCAAGAAGTCTCTCTCTTTCTCTCTCTCAGCCCTCCTTAATGCTCTGCTACGTCTGAGACAAAGAAATGTGGGGTTGGTGGGGGTGGTGGTTGTAGAAAGTATGGTGAGAAAATTTCACCAGACCAAACCATCTCAATCCCCCTTTTTTATAGCTGTTGTGGAAAATGGAGGAAGTGTTTAAGCTTTTGGCCCACGGGTTTTAACAAATAATTATAAAATAAGAGAAATACGCATTTCATGCATGAAGCATTTTGAGACACTAGAGAGTGAATTTCACAAAAGCCCTTGCTTAGGTCAGAACACTGGCTGGCATTCATCACTTACTGTAAACCTTGACTTTGGTGCCTGAATTCCTGGGGAACACGCGTCTGCGTCCGGCAGCTCCTGCCAGCTTTCACAGTTCATAGCCCTCTAGGATCACGGTTCCACATTCTGGGAGAATGGGTCGTTCAGACAGACTCTCATCCTCCTAGGTAAAAGCCCGTGGTGAAAATGGCCAAGAAATATGCTGAAGCTGAATCTCTTCCCTCAGTGGGTTCCTTTCTCTTTTCCTTTTGAAAGAATTACAGAAAAAATTTTTAAGATCTTTTGAGGAATCACAGGCTTTGGGAAAAGAAGATGGATATCACTTTGTTTACTGAAAAAGTGTCCAGTAAGACAGCATGGCCAAGGGGACAAGCTCTAGGGCTAGCCTGCCCAGATTTACTTCTCATGTCTGTTACTTACCAGCTGTGTGTGCTTGGGCAAAAATGTAATTTATCTGTGCTTCGAAATCATCATATGTGATAAAATAGGGATCATAACACATCTTAGCCTCATAGAATTGTTCTATGTAAAAGAACACATTGCTGGTGAGTACATATTGGCCAGGTGCATTAAAAACTGAGAATTTCTCAGCACCCTTGTGGGCAACTGCCTTTTATTTGTCCTTTTAAGAATAAAATTTGTCATATCTTTTCCATCACATCTTAAAAACAATTTGGAAAGCACACAAAAGTAAAATAGAGAAGAAAAAGCATTCTTGTTGTCTTACTCCAGGGGAAACATTAATTAAATTTTGGTACGTTTCCTTCTGGTCTTTTTTTTTTTTTTCTGACATAGATAAAAGGAAAAAAAATTATACACATAGATGTGAATTTGCAACTAACACCAATCCAGAAGAAGACGCCTTGTAAACCTAAGTGTACTGGGCCCGGTCTCGTTTTCCCTGTTGCGTTGTCCAGAGCGGTCTTCGTGGTTATTCTGTAAAGAAACTGCTTCTCCAGATGAGGGCAAGAGCCCCAAGGAGGAGAAATTACACAGTTTATTCATTTTATAACTCTCTCATTTTTTACAAACACAGGTCTAGGTCTAGGTCTATGATAGATTCTCGATAAACATTTGTAGAAGAAGATTGAGAAGCCATGGGGTTATTTATTGTTATGACAGTAATATTGAAAACCTTGGAAAACTAGCTAGGGCAGGATGGGAAAAAAAAAACTTGTTTGCTAAAATAGCTGACATTTCTCAGAAGTTACAGTTACTGTTAATGTATTTTTAAAAATTCTAAGTTCTCTGGCATACGTTTTAAGGGGAAACGTTGGTCCTATGAAGGATAACATTGAATCTTCAGAGCTGGTTTGGAGATTGTCACAGAGAAGCAGAGATCTGTGAATATTCTGGACCAAGAATGGATGCTCCTTAACCTTTTTAAGAGCCCAGCTTGGGGAGGATCACAGACGGTGGGATGACAGAGGAAGGACACAGCCACGCTCTTGGCCCCATCAGGAGGTCGTGGTTGGCATAATCTGATTGCTCTCATCCTAGGTATTCTTGTAGGGGTGACGCTCACACAGAAGTGTTTGTCTTTGAGGTTTACCTCTTCATCTTCTTATGAGTGACTACACCTACCACTACATACATGGACCTTGCGATATACTTCTGCCTTGTCCAGAGTTGATTTCGGGAGACCAACCTCAGTCTATCATATACATCTTAGCAGAAATGAATCTCTGTGCTCCTTCTCTCGGGTGGATTAATTTTTAAGCCTCATCTGTCACTGTGAAAAAGGTTTTTCTGTCTCCTACAACAGCCAACAGGGAAGGGAAGAATTTATAGAGCATTAGATCCATCCCACGTCCTAGAGTTGTACCGTAAAGATGGTCAGTGCATTATACCTGTCTTTGTTCTTAATTTCTCCAACGTTCCTGGAACCCTCCTCCTCCTAACCCTTACTTCAGCATCCTTTCTACCTTTCGTGAACCATAGAACCATAGATTTTCTCACTGGCTCTTCACAATAGCTAGTACAGCTGGTAAGGAAGACTTGTCATTTCCATTTCACAGATGAAGAAATTAAGATTTAGAAAGAAGGACTGTGAGAGCAAAGGTGCTGACGGTTTAGTGACAAAGCCAAGGGTAGAATCCAAGTGCTCTGACTTAAGTCAGAACATTTTCCTCATCAGTACACCACTACGGTGAGGTCGTGCCTGAAGTCAGGACCAGTAGCCCTTCCTCAGGGTTGGGTCTTCCTTGCCATTTCTTCAAGTAAGGCTTTGGCGGAAGAGGTTACTTGACTCCAGTGAGATGCCCCCACCTCCACAGTCCTGCCCACAGGTTAGAAAAGAGGTACTGGGTAGGTCAGGTAGCCAAGGCTGATGGTCTTTGGCCTCTGCCATCAGTGTTCCTAAAGCAGTCTAGAACTTTCTAGTGTGGCTGGATATCTTTTCCTAAACACTTCAGAGAGAAAAGCCCTTGTCTATGTAAGCTAACTCTCTCCCTAGTAACTCCCAAGTCCAAATGGACTCTTTCTGTAGTCTCTATTTACTGTTTATTCATTTGTATTTATCTGTGGTCTCCAGGATATCAGTGCTATGGTTGCTTACTGTGAGATAGAAGCTATGGAGAGAGTATATTACAGGGGAGGGATGCATGTTAATATGGGAGTGGGGTGGTTACTTGTCCCATTCTGTCAGCTCTGTAGCAAAACCCACTATACTTTCTTTCCATTCAACATTAGAGTTTGGCCAGTATAGGAGACCTTTAGTGCTTACAAGCCCCCTCAACCAGCATCAGAATTAGCCTGAAAAGTCTGAAAATGTTGCTATGCAGTGAAACCCAATGTAGTTTTTCTATGAGGGGCTGTTCACATGAAACAGTTATGACATATAATTGTTATAGATAAGGTTTACTAAGTGTTTACTATGTGCTTCAGTGATTTACATGTATGCATTAGTCAGTAGAAGCAGGGATATGCTGCAATAACAGAATTACTTTGCATATCAGTTTCCTATTCTGTCATTTAAAACTACCACAATTTTAGTGGCTTACAATGCAAATTTATTATCTTAACAGTTTTGCAGGTCCGAAATCTGATCCAGGTCTCACTGGACTGAAATTGAGGTGTTGGCAGAACTGTGTTCCTTTTGGAAGGCTCTAAGGAAGAATCCATTTCCTCATATGTTGTTTGTAATATCTAGTTCCTTGTGGTTGTAGGACTCAGGCTCCTTTTTTTCTAGCTGACTGTGAAGGAGGACCCAATTCCCGGCTTCTAGAGGCTGATGCCTTCCTTAGCTCATGGTTCCCTTGGTTCATCTTCAAAGGGCCAAGGACATGTTGAGTCTTTCTCCCTCTGCATCAGTCTGACCACCTGAGAAAAGTTCTCTGGATTTAATGACATGTGATTAGACTGGATTCCCCCAGATAACCCAGAAGACACAATTGGCCCTGGTTGAAAACCACTGCATAAAGCAAAGGCAAGTGGCCAAAAAACAGAACCCTGACATCCACCAACATTTAAAACAAAGGTAGCAAAAGAGGAATCAGTGTGAACAATCAAGGGAGGAGAGCTCAAAGAAAAAGCGCGTGGAAAAGTCAGCCTCTCTAGAGAGGTTACAGAAGAGATGGAAAGAAAAAAAAATATATACCTTTAAATTTGGTGCTGGGAGAGTCCTTGGTGACCTCACTCACAGACCTAGTGGGGGCAGGAGCCCGGAGGTGAAGAATAACTGAAATGCACGGAAGTAGAGTTAGTGAAAGTAAACTCTCCTTTCCATAAACGTGAGTAAGAAATGGAGGTGTGAAAAGCAGAGTCATCGAAGGGCTTGGGTATCAAGGGAGTGTCTTCTCAAGAGTGAAACTTCTTGTGTCATGCTCCCTGAAGGGTACTGTTTTTTGAAACGCCACACTGGATTTATGAAAAAGGCTCAATAAATATAGATTGGTTGAAACAGAGACTTGTTTTGTCACCCTTTCTTGGACTGTGATTATTTTAAAACAACTCCAGGAGGAAAGCAATGTTTAACACAAAGAGATGAATCATAAGTGGCAGAATTTCAGACATGAGTCAGAGATGTTTTGGGCGTAGCCTTGCCCCGTGTCCTCTAACCATACCACCTACTCACCTCACATTTCCCATATGAACCGAGTGTACCTTTTTTGCTGCCAACCAGACTTTGTTCCCTAAGTCAAGCCATGGGTAATTATTTCACCCTTGACTAATTGACGATGACAAATAGCTCCTAAATTGGGTAGATAAGGAGAGCAAATTTGGTGTCCTTGTCTTTCCCGGACTCTTTAGGCTGAGAGAGATTGGAATGTTCCCCTGGATTAAGTTGCACAAAATTATACCGTCAGTCTTAAGGATTTCTGCTTGAGCTAATGAGATGCAAATAGTGACAAGGCAAAGAAAACAGCCCGACTGAAAACCTCATAACTTATAACATTGTCCTAAGGGCGGCAGCAGAGTACATAAAAGGAGAAGGGGAAAAAACAGAACCAACGGCATGGCTTTTGAGTGACGAGTTTTGGTTTGTCTACAGTTTATGGGCATATTCTCAGCCTTCAAAGATAAGTGAGAAGAAATTCCAAGAAAGAAAATTTCTTCTTTGAAGATGGAGAATTGTTTTGTAAAGCCACAAGCAAAGGCAAAGCCAATTTTCATTTGGTTTTGACCATAGCTCACGTCTCCTCCCCTCAAAGAGCTAATAACTAGAAATAGTGGTTTTTTTTTTTCAAGTTGGTAATCAATAATCATTTACACCAAGAACCATCCCAGATCATAGCCTCCAGGAAGCCAGGACTTCCTTAGGCTTCACTCATGGCTGTCCTTTATGTCACTTAGCCTGACACCTGGCAGTTGCTTGATTTATGCTCATTGAACTAAAATGGAATGATGTTTTGAACTGATGTAGGTTAAAGTAAGATTCTGAATGTCCAATTTTATTTTAAGTAAAAACTCAGAAAAGTTGCCTAGCATCTGGGGACACCATTGGCTTTGAAGAGAACGGCTATTAGGTAAGCCCCAACTTTTGATGTATTGCTAAACAGCCAGCTTGATCAGAATGCCTTTCTTGAAGCCCCCATGATGAGCAGTGACACACTAATTGAAATGTACTTTCCCCAGTGAACCACTTAACAATTTATATAAATATCAAAGCCCTGGGCTTTACTGTCAGTCTTTGTTTGGGAATGAGAAATTTATAAAAAACATATGTTTCCAACTGTCATTGACAGAGTGTTCTGAAAATATAGCCACTGAATCACATCCGACTTCTCTTTCTGCAGACACTGCACTCGTCAGGGTACTTTTCTCTGTTAATAACATCTCCTTTCAGAAGGAATCTACTCCACACCGGGGTTGCATTACTAAATCCTGGGGAGCTGTTGATCATGGAGGTGGTGTCGAGGGAAAGAATGGCCACGGAGAAAGAGCTAATGTATTTGAAATTCTAATTCTGGTAGATGAGAAAGGGAAGCAATTATGAGAGAAACTACTGAACTTGTTGCTGATTTGGTGATCTTAATGAATAATACTGTCTTCGCTGGTAACGATTCTGTGTCCCTTTCACAGGCAAAGTTCTGTGATTGTAAGTGAAATCCTTCCTGAATCTGGAGACCTTCCTGTTTGATTTTGAGGAGCAACAGTCAGACTGTGATCATAAGTCTGGCTTGCAGAGGACTCGGGAGTTGCGCTGAAAGTGTGAAATCCTACAATAACTGTATCATTGTGCCAGACAGAGCCTCTTTTGTCTTTTTAAGCTATCTGACTTTCCCAGAGGGTTTCTTTCCCCGTACATGCCTCAAATGGTGTTGCTTAACGAAAAATGCCACTCAGGACAAGCTAGCTTTCACCAATGAGCGTACATGGTGGACATTCTAGTAATTCTAGTCATATGGGAGAGCAGGGCAAGCTTAGATAGCTTGGGAAAATAAGTCCTGAGAGTGGTACCCAGAGAACAACCCGGCTGGTGGGACAGAGGGAATGGGTCATGTGTCATTCTGTGCCCTCCACAAGCCTCTCCAGTCCATCTCGAAAATGCCCCACACCCCGAAACCCGTGCAATTGTTTTGCTTCTTGTTACATATAAATCTTTTAATTGCATGTCTTAAGCCTTGAGAAATTTAATGTGGAATTATTTGGGGGTGGGGGAAGAGGAAGGAAGGAAGGAAGAAAGAAACTTCTGCTGGCAGCCAAGCAATCTGCATTTCATTTCAATTTAGATAGTTTTGCTCTACATTTTTTTCCCAAGGTTTCCTGGATTTCAATAATATATCTTTCATCACCAGATCACCAAAAACTGGTTGTGCTGAGCTGTCCCTGGGGCTTTGGAGTGGATATCAGGGATTACTTTATAACTGGGAACTTATGAATTGTACGGGGTTTACAAATGACTTGTTTTTCTCAGTTTAATGGTCAAAGCATGAAACTGAGAACTTACTCCTGGGAGGGCATGTGTGTGATATGTTAACGGGTCTTTGAGAACAGGATTAAAACAAAAAAATCCAAACACACACACAGGCACATACACACACACACTCAACTAGTTTTAAATAAGACATTTGCTGAGTAGATGAACCCTGACTGCCATGAACTGCAGACTTTGAAATGTCCATTTTAATGTTCTTTTATGTCTCTCTAACTTTGACCCACCTATCCCAACTACTCTAAGAGGTTTAGGGCTTTTTTTTTTTTTTTTTTTTACCTCTTGGAAGCTGTCATTTGACACTGCAGTCAAGTCAGGCCTTGTGCCACCCAGTGAACTTCTGGCAGGACCGGCCGTGGAAGAGCCCTGAGCACCAGCATTTGCGGACCTGCCTTGCAGAAGTGACTGAGCTGGCAGTGGGTGCTGGCGGGTCGGGTGGGGTGGGGGAGGACCAGTGAGCATGGTGCCTTTCTGAGCACATCTGTTTTATTTCATATCAGCCTGATGGCTGTAGCAGGGCAGGGGGTAGCAGGAGGGGGGGTCAATAGGTGTGGGGTTTCTACAAAAGATATGTTTGGATTTCCATTTTATAGGGATGAAAGAAGCTGTGTTTGCCAAATTGCAAACCCATAGAAATATCCTGAGCTGGGAGGAGGGAATTCAACTGTAGCCTTTGGAGTAGAGGTGATTTATGTCTGGCCAAAGGAAGAGTCCAGGTCCACGCAGGCAGGGAAGTGGGAACTGAGGAGGCAGAACAAGAAAATGAAAGAAGGATTGGAATTTTCCTGACCCTCCAATAGCTCTTTCAATATAACATTGTGATGAGTTAGGTGTAAATGAAGCAGAAACATATGGATTAAACTTCCCTTCCAGTGGGGAAATAGCGGGAAACAATCGTTGTCAAACTGGGGGAGTTGGATGATTCTAATGTGAATTCAGTTGAAAAATACGTCAGCTGACTGACAGGTGAAAGATCTTCCCTTGATGGCCTCTCTCCAGCTTTGGAGGTCAGTTACATTGAAAGCTGATAGTCAAGACTGCCTTTATTATTCCCAAGATGATGGATGTTCTGGGATTCGCTTCCCACCCCTTCCTGCAACCCTCCACCTTCACAGCCATCTCCAAACATAAGGTCTTTTCCTCTAAGGACGCCCCTTGGCTGCCATCGCTCTTACCTTTCTAGTTTCAGGATATTTTTAATACAGTGATTTTAATGGTGATTTTTTTTTCAAAGGCATGGATTTAAAATGTGTGATGTTTAAAGTTGGAGAATCTTTTTTTGGTTTACCTTTGTGGGCTCTGCCATGGGCATCCTTATGCACGACAATTTTTGTTAATGCTAAAAAAATTGGCAATTTCATTTGGGGAGGTTTTAGCTCTGTGACGCGCTGCTAGGTGGCTGGAGTGATTCTGGGGATGAGATATGCTTGAGGGGAGGTTGGAGGAGGGTGAAAGAGAAGCCTACGGAGGAGTCTCCTGAAGATGACTGAACATAATCTGAATATGAAGTTGAACATGGCTGTGCTGGTTCCACTTCTGCATGTAATAATAACTATAACATTTCTGGAGTGCTGGCAATGCTCTGGGCACTGGGCTAACTTTCCAGCTACACTTCCTCATTTAGCGCTGAGTGTAACCATTGGAGGGAGGGTGCAAGATACCCATTTACAGTTGGGAAAACTGAAGCGCTGGGATTTTAATCCTTTGTTTATGTTTACAAAGCTAGTACACAGAGGACTAGGGTGAAGCAAATGGGACACAAAGCTTGTCAGGCACAAGATTTAAGAGGGCACCCCAAAACTCAGTAATTCAGCTATTTGAATGTAAGATTAAAAAAAGTTTTTAATTATTATTTTTAAAGCATTAGTATTAAAATTGGTGTTTTTCAAGGAATGTAGAAAATAAATTGATGGAAACGTTTACTAAAATCTTTTATAAACCTCAAAAAAATTAAAATGTAAAATTATTAAATTCAATTGAAATTAAACAATCAAAATTAATTAAATTAAAACTGATTCCAAATGATTTGTGGTGATCCCATTATTGTGATGATCAGGATGCCGTACTTGTCCAGTCCTCCTTCTTCCTTCACCTCGGCTGAGCCCTGGCACTCAGTTATATAAATGTAAGAAATTGTGACCCTCCCCCACAACCTGCTCCCACCAGGTGCCTCGACTGCCAACCAGTCCTGTGTCCAGGGTGCCCACACCTTGGAGAGACAAGGTGAGAAGAGAGAGATGGTTGAGCACACATAGGGTGAGGCGCAGCCCATCTCTCACCTCTGAGGAGGGGAAAACTGCAGGACTGGGGTGATAGGAAAGTAATGAGATCTGAGGGACCAGGGGAAAAGCCAGAAACCAGAAGTCTCCAAGGCCTTGGGGAGAAATGAAAATAAGTAAGGAGCGCTACTAGGAGGCTGAAAGAATTGTCTGTGTGTTGTGGTGGTTACTCCAGACTTTCCACCTCACTGAGGAGAGACAGTCACGGTGGGACCCAGGACAGGGCATCACAAAAGCCAACTGAACGTGAGCACACAGCTGCCGTGGGGGTTCAGCAAAGATGCTACCAGCAACCGAGTGGGAGGGATGCAGGGCCTCCGTGGCCCCAGGGATGAGCTGAGGTTGGAGAGATGGCGAGGAAATGGGGTGTGGGGATCAGGAAGGGCACAATGGGGGGAAATGCACGCATTTGGAGAAAAGCCCCACGCCCCACCCCACCTCACCCCCACTGTGGAAAAAGTGGTCCAGGAAAGTGGTTACACCTGAACAACTCAGCAGCCTGCCAACAACTGGAGATGCAGGAGACTTCATCATCATTATCATTCTTATTATTCTCTTTGGAGATAAGAAAACTGAGGCAATGAGACATTCAGTCGCTTGCCCAAACTTACAGTTACTACAGAGGTAGAATTTGAGCTCTGGGGTGGACACTCCATTTCATATTACTTTGAATGGATTCACCATATACCCTTGATGGATGAATAAATGAATAAATGGTATATCAGAGAAGATTCCATGACTTTCTAGACCTGTTCATATTTAGCTTCAATTAAATGTTTTGTGATATTCATTCTCAGTTGTTATCCCTACTAGGGAATCTGGTACTTCTGTTCTGTTTTATAAGTGGTTTCATGTCCCCTCTGCCAGAAAAAAAATTACCACCCTCTAGAATCCTAGGGTGGTTGCCTGGGTAATAGTACATTTGAACGTCTGTCTTTCTGACCTTAGCACCTGTGCAGGGGAAGACGGCAAGGAAAATGCCAAAGAATTCAGTCCCTATCTCCTTCACCTAGTGATGCAATGTAAAAGTTCTTTGAGACTTGGAGAGAACAACATGCTGGGTGTATGACAGGGAATAAAAGAGGATTGTTCCAACACATTATTTTTATGGGTTCATTGGCTCAAGTTATGGAATAGTAGAAATAAATTCTATTTGAAAATATAACATCACACTTCCAGGAATACTTAGCACCCTGAGAATAGTCAGTGCAAACTGCAGCCTGGAGGGGGGTAAGCATGAGGTCAGATTTATTGATTTTTATTTCTCCTTGGGTAGCAGAAGTCTGTGAGGGATGGAAGATAAGTAACATACATGCCCCTGTTTCCCACTCTTGTCTGTGACAGACATCACTAATCAATCATAGCAATCTTTCCCACTTTGTTCTCAATACAGCATCCCAGGCAGTCACTTCCAATCAGACAGAGCTGGAATGACAAATGAAGCTTATTTGCCAACAATGTTCTTTCTGTGGGCAGGATCATGTTGACTTTAGTACTATTCAGTAGATACATTGAGTTTGACTTTCAAATGAGGAAAAACACCATGTATACATGTTTCACTTCAGAACTGTTACTACCTGTCTTTTGTTTGTTTGTTTGTTTGTTTGTTTGAATCTTAGTTTACCTATGAAGTGTAGAAATAACGACAAATCTTGTAAGGGTATTGGAATGATTAATGAGATTATATATTTAGAGTGCCTACTAGAGTGTCAAGGGGCATTCAGTTAATTGGGTTCCTACTATGACTGATTTTGAGCCATAAAGAGTTTAGGAATCCATCTTGTTCATGACTCTACCTCTAGACAGAATCAAGCTTAAGCCCTTCCCTTTCGGGGTATGAATCTCAAAAGGTGAGAAAACTTCTGCTTCCTTCCTCAGCCCCTTTGTAAGTTTTATAAATGCTTATGTGATAATATGAATGGACAAATTCTCTAATGTTTTTCCTTCAAGGGGTCATCAGTGTTGAAACTGATACAAGTTTTGAGGTTCACATAGTGATGTCAATCATCTGGATAAAGTTGAAAAGTCTACTCCAGTAGCTAGAATGCCATTGCCTGTCATTGTCACCATGTTAATGGCCTTGTAATTGCTCCCTTACTCCTACCCTACTTCAGTGCATTCTTCACACAATTCCAATGTATTTCATTTTATTTTTAATTTTTTTAAAATGAAGTATGGCCAGTTACAATGTGTCAATTTCTAGTGTACAGCACAATGCCTCAGTCATGCGTCTATGTATATTTATATTTGTTTTCATGTTCTTTTTTTCATTAAAGGTGATTACACGATATTGAATCCAATTCCCTATGCTATGCAGAAGAAATTTGTCTTTTTTAATCTGTTTTTATATATAGTGGCTAACATTTGCAAATTTGGGAGTTTGAGATTAGCAAATATTATCCAATGTATTTTAAAATGCAAATTTAACTATGCCATTCTCCTTTTTAGAGATTTTTTTAATGGTGCTGTACTGGTCAGCGTTCCTGTAGGAAAATAGTGGCTCACATGGTAAACAGGGAGTTATTTACAAAAGTGTAGACAGGGGCAAGGGAAACCAACAAGGGATGGTGGTGCACCCCAAGTCTAGCAACAGTAGGGGCCATCATCAGTGACCCTCTGGGTCAAAGAGTCAGTGTGAGGGAAGAGCTGAAACTTAGGCATTCTCAGTAGAGGTGATATCACTCCCTGGGGGAGGAAATCTGGTTGGTGGGGTATGAAAATTTTTCTTATCTATGTATAGAGCACAGATATACAGAGTAACAAACACATTTCACTTGGGAGCGATTAGCAAAATAAAATGTCTTAAAAGCTGCCTTGGAGAGGCAATAATGAAAAAAATAATGGAGAAATATTGCTGTAGCTAAAGGATTGTGCCACCTCACGAGGAATTTGCTTCCTACAAAATCAGCCTCATGTGGAAGAACGCAGTGGCTTGGTTGGGAACATGGGAGAAGATACCCTGACCTCCCTCCTCACCCACCCTCTGATCTGCATGTGCTTCCCGTGGGCTGAACCCAACTGGGTCCAGAGCGTAAGGGAGCTTGTTGACATAGACCATCAGGTCAACCTCCATGGGGCCCAGAGCAGGGTGGGGAAGTTAGCAAGTAGATCTGGAGGGGCAAATGGAGATTATCCAGCAGCACTTCCGAGAGCTCTTAGGGTAAAGGGCCAAAGATTTATTTTGGCTCATAAAGGTCTACACATCAGGTCTCCCACCTGCACTCCTCTCTTGCTTTTTCACCTGACTCCACCATCTCATCTTTTTGGTTTCCCAAATGTTAAGCTAGTTCTTGACTCCAGGCCATTGCCCTGGATGTGTTATTCCTTTGCTGTGGTATGTGTTTCCGTCCCCTTTCTTATACTCCAAACTTCAGCTTAAAAGTCACTATCTCAGGGAGCCCTTCCTGATCCCTGGCAGAGACCCATTGTCTCCATTATAGTTTCTCCAAGAAGCACTCAGAGCTTCTTCTTTGTAGCACTCATTACGATCACAATTCAAATACCTATTTGTATAATCATTTGCTTAATTTCTGTTTCTCTTGCCAGACAAAATGCTTTACGAGGTCAGTGCCTACTTAACACATAGTAAGAGCTCAATAAATACTTGATGAATAGATTCATGCCAGTGGGAAATAAATACACCTAAGACACGGGAGCTTCCTGGAGCCACTGTGTTGGAAGCATACCTTTACCACTGACTGACTGTGTGATCTTAAGCAAGTTGCCTAACCTCTCTGAGCCCCAAACTTGACTCATCGGTGAAATGAGGATAATAATAGTAGCTATTTCATAGGGCTGGGGAGAGGACAAAGAAGTCAGTACATGCTTAGAAGATTGCCTGGTAATTGCTCAATACATAACATCATCATCATTATCATCATCATCATCACCAAATGAAGATTGTGTAAGGCTTCTATTGCTGACTTGCTGTTTGGTGGTGACATCTGCACTAATCAGAGACAGAAAAGAGTATGTTAATCATAGACAGCACTGATGCTAATCATATCATTTTTAGAACCAAGAACCTAATTTTCTTGATTTCAGGTACTGAAAAACAATTAGTGTTTCTCTTGTCATATTGTTAAAGTCTGGGGAAAAGCTATGTGACAACTAATTGAGTTTGACCTGTAAAAGCAGTGATTAATCCTTTTTTCTACTGAGATGGAACGTGAAGGCTTGGGTTGTTTTGCAAATCTTCACTTTGCTGATTTTTCCCCCAAGGCTTTGCTCCTCACTCAACACCAGGCAAATTAGGGAGAAAGGAGTGACAGGGGAGAAAGTGGCATTAGGATCCCTCTGTGTTCCAAGAGGCACGGTCATGATCAGAGTCGCTTTCTGGGAAGTCCCTGGGAGATGCAAGGAAACCAGCGGAGGAGATGCTAACCAGACTGAGAGTGAGAACTGAGGATGAAGGACTAGGAGAAGCAAACAAGGTAACAGGAGTAGCATGAGGCAGGAGCACTGACAGCACCTGCAAGAAACATTGGATACATTTTTCCAGGTGGTGCATCCCCTGTCTGGGAACAATGTAACCAGATGTAGCACACACACACTGTTTTTTTTTTTTTTTTTCTGATGCCAGGGACAGGCTGAACCATGGCGTCCCATGGTAGTCAGAACATTCTCACTTTATCCTTTAGTACTGGAGAAAAGGGAAGTCTAAAAAGGTCAAGTGACTGACTTCTAGCCACACAGCCATGACAGAATCAGTATGTGATCTCACGTCTCCCTGACACCAGGCCAGTCTTACTGCCTTTCTTGAGTTTCCTTTAAATCTAACTCTTACTTCCTCTTGTTACCTTCTATTTAGACTCTGCCAAGAAATGAAATCAATTTCTATAAAGTTAATTTCCATAAAGTCACACAAGCAAACCAGCTCCATTTCTTGAGCCACATCACTTGAGCCACACACACACACGTACACACACATCACCTGCTGTCCCAGCTCTGTTTCTGGAGCCTGAGCAGTGTAAGCACCATGTGTCCCTGATTTTTCCGAGTGAACCGTGCACTTGACATGGGTGGGGGCACGCATGGCTGAGCAATCACTGTCACAGAGGGAAGAATTTATGTTTGCATCTGTGTCTCACCTCTTTTCACATCTGGTCTTGGTAGACCGTCGGGAATTTGTTGGGGAAGGGAAGGAGAGCAGTGAGGAGGGCGCTCAGTACTGTGGGAGCCAGGGCTGAATAAAGATGAAATGGCCACTCTTCTACCTTGAGAAAAGCCATGGATTTTGACTATTCAGTGGCTTGGTGTTCCTGATCTCACGGGTTTTCTTGTCAGCTATTAAGGATCTTAGTTAGAAACATCTCACAAGGTCAGTTTCATGATTCACCAAGCCAGGGTTTATTTTTTTCCCAAAGAGGGTCACCAAGGAAAAGATTGCATTGCATCTTTAGGGATGTGTCTCAAATAGCTCTAGTTTCCCATATGAACCAGGGGTAGATTTATCACTCCAGAATTCATCCAGACCCTTTTAAACATAGCACATTTTAAAATCATCTTTTATGTAAGGTTCTTTGTTTTTCTCTTGTTGATAAAGTAGATCTTTATCTTCCCTGTGATGCTGTTGGGAAGAACTATGGTTTCAGAACTCAGAGTGAGTGGTTAAGCTCTTCTAGATTTTATAAATGCACAATTTAATCTCTTTTCTACCTTTATCTTGAGTTAAAAATGTCTATGCACTTGAATCAGACTTTATGTGACAGTGTCTCAACCCTGTTGCTTATCGTGATTGCCTCCCACTTTCATCCCACCGTTTTTAGATGTCAAGGATGGAACTACATAAACTACTCCCAGGTCTAGAAATATCACCGGCTAGGAGTAAGGAAAGGGGAAACATGCCCTCTGCTTTATTTTGACCTTTGTGGAAATACTACACAATTGGAACATGTTGTTAGGATTTGTTGCTGCTTTGCTGTAGGAGCATCATGTGGGTGGAGCAACATCAAGGAGTAAATTGTCTACGATGATTATTTCCTAAGTGCAGGTGGGGTGAGATGCCGTCACCTTCCGGAGTAGCTATTCCACAGTGATGTCAGTTGGACAGCTACCTGCTTACTTCCCCAGGGCTGTGGGGCCCTACTCTGGAGACCACACAACCTTCTCTGATCAGTCCTCTTGTTCAGCACTGTTTACTTAGCACAGTGGATGAGAGCGTGGTGTCTATGGCATCCCACTGGCCTGGGTTTCCCCTCTGCGTGGGTCATAGCTCTGTAAAGAAAGACAGGTTTGCTAACAGGCACCCTTCTTTCTAGAAGAAAATGGCTCATGGTGGCACCTTATAACAATGTATTCCAAACGTTTTTTTCTCTGCAATGCAAAGAAATAAATATATTTTGCATCACAAATTAGTACATACACGCACACACACACATCTGACAGCAAAACTTCACAAAATAATACTCTTGCTAAGTGTGATAAAAGGTAAAAAATAAAATATGGTATAAAAACCATCCCCAAACAATATTTTTAAAAGATTCTAGTGGTATTTTGCTAAGTTGATTTTTGGCAACTACTGAGATGAGTAGTTTAAAATAAATAGGTCATAGTTCTTGTATATGAAGAATCCCAACTATTTTCATACTTTTCCTTTTTAAAATGACTTTTCTTTCCTTGTCTCTTTTCCCTCTTCCTCTCCCCTCCTATCTTCCCTCCTTCCTTTCTATATGTCTTTCTTTTTCAAGAAATGCTTTTGGGAAGAGATCAAAGTACAAAGTTAGCAACACGCCAATCTGATCCCCACTAAGAGATCTGTAATTCACGCTATTCGCAGTCTGTGACTCACATCCTGGGTCACAGACTAGGAGTGTCTTCAGCTCTACTTGATGTTGCCAAGTTGCACCCCAGAAGGGTTACACCAGTTTACCTTTCCAATAGCAGTGTGTGAGAGTCTCTAAGTCCCTGCAGGCTTGATAATACTGGTATTGTGAAGCCTTAAAACATTTCGTTAATCCAATGTGAAACTGTTAAAAAAATATTTCCACAATGATTAATGAAATTGAACACTTATCTGACATATACTGATCAATCAGACTTTCTTGTTTGTGAAATGACTATTCATATTTTTTCCATTCTATGCTATTATATTATAAATTTGCAGCATTTTTTGTATATTTGGTAGACAAGCATCTGTATACTAAGCATTTGTTTATTACATGAATAGCAAATATACTTTCCCAGTATGTGAAGAGACAGGAATTTTTCTCCAGTTCCCCCAAAACCATATATGTTATAGTTCCTCCTTTTCGCTATGACTTGCTATACCATTTCTGTCATTTTACAAAGTTTTATCTATGTACAGTTCTTTTTCTAAAGTGTACACTCTCTTCTATCGCCCTACCCATTTATCTTTGAACCAATGCCATGCTGATTTATTTACTATAGTTTTATAATGGGTTTTAATATCCAGAAGGGCAGTTCTTCCCTCTTGTTCTTCAGATTTACTGTCTACTCTTGGACTTTTGCTGCTTTATAGGGGTTTTAGCATATTTTTTTTAAAACCCCAAGAAAATTCCTGTTGGTATTTGAATGGAATTACATCAAGTAAGATCACCATCTGTTTGAACATTTCAGAAATTTTAATGAGGCCTATATCTCCGTTCAAATTATCTTTTATTTTCTTAATAATATTTTGCAATTTTTCTCCATTAAGGTTTTGAAAATATTTTCTGTCAGATTTATTCCTGGTTCATTTATAGTTTTGTTAACACTTAGAACATTATTTCTTCCATACTAACTTGTAAGATCTACTGTCTTAGCAACCTGCAAATATACAATACAGTATTATTAAACTGTAGTCACCATGCTGTGTGTTACAACCCCAGTACTTATTTGTTTTCTAATTGAAAGTTTGTACCTTTTAAGCACATTCCCTCATTTTACCCACCTCCCACACCCTACCTTTGTTCTCTGTATCTATGAGCTTGTTTTGTGTGTGTTTGTAGTTTAGATTCCACATATAAGTGAGATCATGTGACATGTGTCCTTATTTTGCCTGACTTACTTCGCTTAGCATGATGTCCCCAAGGTCTATTAGACATCTTTATGGGCTCTCTTACTGCTTCAAAACTTTGCTTAGATTTTCTAACTACATATTTAACATTATAACCATAAAGACCACTTTATTACTTTCAAATTTTTAGAGTGTTTTGTTATTACAAAAAAGCTATTATAATTATTCATGTATAAATATTTGGGTGAATAAAAGCTTTCATTTCTCCCAAGCAAAGAGTGGGATGATGACGTTATATGGTCAGTAGGTGTTTAACTTTTTCAGAAACTGCCAGTCTCTTCCATTCGTTCTCACTAGCAGTGTGGGAATGTTCCGGTTACTTGGCATCCTTGTCAACACTTGGTATGTTCAGCCTTGTTAATTTTAAACATTCTAATCAGTGTGTAGAAGTATTTTACTGTGGTTTTAACTTGCATTTTCCTAGTGCTTTATGAAGTTATGTACCTTTTCATGTACTTGTCATCTGAACATTTTATTTGGTGAGATGTCTGTTCACATCTTTTGCCCAGTTTTTAGAACTGGCTTGTCTGTCTTCTTATAATTAACTTGTAAAAGTTCTTTATATATTCAGGAAAAAGGCTTTTGCTAGATAGATGCTCAGCAACAATGTTATTGCAGCCTGTGGCTAGTCTTTTCATTTTCTTAACGTGTCTTTTGAAGAAAACAAATTTTTAAGTCAATGAAGTCTTATGTGTTGATTCTTTTCTTCTATATTTCATATTTTTAATGTTGTGCTTAAGACATTTTTTCCAAACTGAAGTTTATTAAGATTTTTTTCCTGTTTTCTTCCCTAAGCTTTCTATTTTATAATTTTAGCTCTTACATTTAAGTTTATCCATTTTGAGGTAATTTTTGGCATCAAGTAAGAGTTAAAAGTTTTGGGGATTCTGTTTGTTTGTTTTGACTTTTTTTTGCATAAATCTATCCAATTATTCCAACACCATTTGCTGAAAAGATTTTCCTTGGCATTGTTGTTGAAAATCAATTCCATAAATATGAGATCTAGTTCTGAATTTTCAATTCTGATTCATTGTCATACATGCCTATTTTTTTGTCTGAACCTCACTCTCTTGATAACTGTAATTTCATGATAAATCTTGAAATCAATGATTAAGTCTTCTAAGTTTTCTCTTTTTAAATGTTTCTTTGGCTATTTTTGGTTATTTGCATTTCCACATTAAGTTTAGAATCAGCTTATCTAGTTTTGTAAATAACAAACTTACTGGGATTTTGATTGGGATTATGTTTAATATATAGATCAAAGCAACCTTTGCTGTAATAGCCCCAAACTGGAAACAATGCAAGTATTTGTCCAAAGATTGATGAATAAACAAATTGTAATATCTCCATGTGATGGAATATCACTCAACAATAAAAAAACAAACTTTGGAGACATACAAAAACATGGAGAATCTCAAAATTATTATGCTAATTGAGAAAATCCAGACCAAAAAAAATGTATGTTGTATGATTCCATTTATATAAAATTTTAGAAACTGCCATAATTTATAGTGGCAGAAAATACATCAGTGGTTACATGGGGGTGAGTGCTGGGTTGGGGAGGAAAAAGAGAAGGAGTACAAAGGGATATGGAGAAATTTTTAGGAGTGATGGATATGATTACTACTTTTATCATGGTGGTGGTTTGAAGCTTAGCAAAGTTTACATTTCAAATATGTGCAGTTCGTTATATGTCATCATTTAATAAATCTGTTAAAAAATCTGATAGCAATGAATTTTTATTTATCCTTTCCCCCCATTGGCAGTACTGTGTAGTATAGGGATGATTGTAGGCACCTTTGTTTTGTTCCAGACTTCAATGAATAACTGCCGTTTCATAAGGACTTCCTTCCCTTTTTTCCTTTTCTTCTTCTCTTCTCCCTCCCTCCCCTTTTCTGTCCATTTCTCTCTGTCTCTCCATAGATTTGTGTTAAAGTCTATCAAGTTAAAGGGGCTCCAAGATCAATAATTTTACTTTATTTTATTTTTTATCAGGAGTAAATGTTGAAGTTTACAACTGCTTTTCTTTTTTAAATTATTGTAGTTTTTTTAATTCTAATTTTGTTCATGTAAAGGATAATATTCATATATATGAATATATATATAGTCTAAATATCTTTGCATTTTTTAGATAAACCTTAGTCTTGAAACGTTTTTGTACTTAAAATAATTAAGTTTTATATGCTACAGTTTTGTTTGGGATTTTTTGGCATGAATGATCATAAGAGGGATTGATCAATATTATTTTCTTGCCCATGTTTTTCCAGTGTTGATGTCAAGGGTGGGCTCATAAAATGTGTTGGGACACTTTCCTGTTTTTTACATTTTCTGAAACAATGTATACAATATAGAGCTTATCTGCTCTATGAAGGTTCCTAAAACCTTATCTAAAAATCACCTATTGCTGTCACTTAGGGCTAAGCTGTAAGCTGTGAGATGTGAGGTGACACAGATATTTACAGATTCAATTACTTTAATGATTATGAGTCATCTAGATTTTTTCTTCACTCATTAGTCAATTTCTTTTAAAGACTTTATTTTTTTAGAGCAGTTTAAAATTCATAGCAAAATTGAGTGGAAATTACAGCTATTTCCTAACCCCCCCCTCTGCCCCCCCACATGCATAGCCTCTCTCATTATCGACAGCCCCCACCAGTGTGGCACATCTGTTACAGCTGGTGAACCCGCACTGACACATCATAACACCCAAAGCCCATGGCTTGCTTATATGATGTAGTGTATCCTGTGGGTGTGAACAAATGTGTAATGACATGTATCCGTTATTATAATATCATACGGATTATTTTCACTGCAGGAAAAATATTCCATGCTCTGCCCATTCATCCCTCCTTCCACAGCCCTTTGCAATTAATGACCTTTTTTACCGTCTCCACAGTTTCGTCTTTTCCAGGATGTCATATAGTTAGAATCATACCGAATATAGCCTTCTCAGATTAACTTCTTTCACTTAGTAACATGCATTTAACATTCCTCCATGTCTTTTCATGGCTCGATAGCTCATTTTCTTTTAATGCTGAATAATATTTCATTGTTTAGATGTACCACAGTATTTATTCTTCTGAGTCAATTTTTGTAATCTATGTTTTCCAGACAGTTTACTATTCTAAGTTTTAAACTTTATTTTTAAGATATTCATAATATATGTATTTCTCTGTATGTGTTAATAATATACACAATATATAATATATGTATATAACATACATATATGCATGCGTATACATACATAGAGAAAAAGAGAGAAAAAATCTCTGTTACATCTATAACTTTGTCTTATTTGTAATTCCTAATGCCATTTTCTTGTGTTTTCTACTGCTTGCTTAACTAGGCTAGCTAAAATTTGTCTAATTTAAAAGAACCAAATTTTGCTTTTATTGCTGTGTTTGTTAGTACATTTTCTAATCTGTTAGTTTCTGTTCATATCACTATTTATTTCTTCTTTCTACTTAATATTTTTATACTTTTCTAATTTCTTGAACTGAACACATCATTCTTTTCAATAAATACACTTAAGGCTATACATTTCTCTCTAAGCACAGCTTTAGCATCATTTTATAATATTAAATATCTTTGTCTTCCTGTGCTAAATCTGGGTTAAGTCCTCAGAACTAGCCTGCATTTCAAAGTTTGCTGTTTGTGTCCAATCTAGACTTTATTCTTGAAGTCTTGTTTATTAAGTCGTGTTTGAATGACTTCACTTATCATTGCCAAGGTTTCTAACTGGTTATTAATTTTTGATCTAAATTTGTGAAAAATATTTTTGGTGGGAGGAAAATTCTAGGTTGAACATCTGCTCTCAACATTTTAAGATGCTATTTTATTGGTGTTTTCTTTTCTTTTTCAGTTTTATTAGGCAGAATATTTTATTGGTGTTTTATTGTTAGCCTTCAGTCTTATTATTGATCTTTTGAAAGTAGCATATTTTCCCTCTGCTCCTTCTGCTTGCCTTATTTTTTTTTTAATCTCTCTGTTTTTTAGCCACTTGACTATGACAAATCTAAGTTTGGTTACCTTTGTGTTTACAATGCTTAGAGTTTCTGAATCTGTGAGTTGGTATCTCTCATCAGCCCTGCAAAGTTTTCTCTACAATAATGTCTATTTTTATTCTCTCTCTCTTCCTTGTGGGACTCCAGTTACATGCACCTTTGTCCTTTACATTATTTCCCACGTCTCTTGTATGCTGCTATGATTTCCCATCTACTTTTCCCCTAAACTTCAGTTTGCATATTTGCTATTCACTTATCTTCAAGTTCCTATCTGCCATTCTTAACTATGGATGTTGTATTTTGAAGTTCTAGAATGCTCATTTTCATAATTCACATATCTAGTAATTTTTTATTATATACCAGGTATTTTACTAAAAGGAGTTTGTAGAGGCTCTGGATAATATATTCTACCAGCAAAGGTTCCCAGCCATAGCTTTTAGGCAGATCTATAAGGATGCGACCATGTTAATCTAATCAGAGTTTGAGCCAGGTTGGGGCTGGGTTGTAGTTTTAGTTAAGATTCATCTCACTCACTTCTGTTTCTTCTCTTTTTCTTGGAAATGTTCCTCCTGAGCTTTTGATTGATAGCCTGGTGGGTTTCTGTCTCCTCCATCTTAAAACACTAGAGAATATTCAGACTCATCCTTCAGAGGTTTGCTCTTTTGCTCCTTCCAAATTTGGCAAATCTCTTGAGGAGGAATGAGCATGTGTTTGAGGTCAGCCATACTCTTCAAGCAGGATCATTTCTTCTCAATATTTTGAAATCAGCTGGTATTTCCCACCTTGTGAAAGCTCTACACCCTTTGATACAGCCCTAAATTTTGAAAATGAACCATTGGGAAATCAAATTGTGCATTAATGGCCCCCAAGGTTTCCAAATTGTTATGCCAGCTCTGCACAACCTCCAAAAGCTTTGCTCATTTCTCTTTCCTTTAACAAATCCCTTTGTGTTGGTTAAGTCTGATCCTCAAACCAAATCCCAAATCAGCAAATGTGCCCAGGGGAAAAAAGCAACCAATAATTAACTCCTCGCATCAGAAGGACTCTCCTCTCCTATGAAATTTTAATCCATTTATTTCTTTGTTTCTACAACTCTCCAATCTTTACAAATATGATATTTTTGGCAATTTATCTAGATTTTTAGCTGTTGCAGTAAAATCAGTGGCCTGCTACCACCTAATACATGTTTCATAATCATATTTTTAAGTAATTTTCAGATTTCTCTCTTATGTTCATTTCATTTGGGCTGAAAACAAATCTAATTTGATTTCTGTTAACCTGCCATTTTTAATCATTTTTCCTCCTGTATTTTGGGATTTTGATTTGCAAGTTCATCTTGAATAAGATTTTTTTTCTTTTTTGCCTTCTCTCTCTTTGCTTGTCGCTTGGTGTTTAGTAGCTTTATAGTTACATCTCTGTCTCCTCCTGGGATGCCCCAGATCAGGACTGAGTTTTATGTGGTGGTTTGGTGTATCCAGGAAGACAGCACTCCCACTGTTGTATTTGTGGGCTCAAGAACCTCAGTGTCACACAAGCAGGCTTGGATCAGTCAACTTTTCAGTGTGTAGTTTTGAATTCCATCCAAAATTTGTAACTAACAGGACTCCCCACTTCCTAAACAAAGGAAAGAGAAACGAAGTCTCTATGTGCCCTCGATCCATAATGAGGTATATCTAACATGTATCACATACTAGGCACCCGACCAGACCTCTCTTACCACTGTCATCAAGGAATAAAGGGCCAGAGCCTTCAAGCAAATTTGTATTTCTTTTTATCTGTGGCCAATGGGTAAAAATGCTCAGCTATCCTTAATTTTTATATCTGACTTTGAATCACTCATCCTTCATCAGTCAGGTATTTACTGAGAATGGCCCTGTGATTAGGCTGTGTCTCCTACGCACTGGCAGAGAGATCCCAGGCATCATCTATTCAGGAACCTTTCATGTTGCTCTCCTAAAAATATCTCCCCAGCTCTCTTGACTACTATGCAAGTATGGTATGCCCATCACTCTTCTCTTTTTGTGGGGAGCTCATGTTATAGTCAACTATCTTACCAGGTTTTTTAAAGAGTTTAATTGCCTTAATATATTGGAAGAGATGTGTTTAACCCTGATTTAGAGGGGACTAAAGCAAGCACGAGAGGGAGCTATCCAGAGCAGGGTATCTATGAGACCCATGAAAATGCCCTGGGTTGTCAAGAGATGGTGGGAGATCATTTAATTGTGATTGACAGGAGAAAAAAAATTAGGTTGGGAAGGAGGATGATTCTAAAATGAAAAGCTGAGAAACACAGTTGTGCAGAGGAACATTTCTGACTTGGAGAATCTGAACATACATCCGGTATACAGACCAATGTGGAGATGCCTGTAGAATTGGGCAAGTCAGAGAACCCCCTTAAAGGGAGCCCAGAGTGGGTGGAAGCAGTGTGGGTGCAGACCTGGTGCCTCGCACAGACACAGGTGTCCATGATCTGGGAATCACGATGTCAGAATTGCTGGGCGGTTCACTTCCTACAGCTTCTCCGCAGCTGCCTGACTTAAGGCACAGCTGACCTCAGCATGAACAATGGGAATATTTCAAGAATGCCATGCATGCTTTAAGGAAACTGAATCTGGTAGAAAAGGTATCTTCCAAAGTGTCTTACAGACAGGAATGGGGACTAGTCTGGGTCAAATGCTCCCAGACGCAAATAATGTCCCAGAAACATAATAAAAACAAGCTCGAAATGTTACCATATTTGTCTACTACTTAATTAATCTGTTCACTTTTTTTTCATTGGGTTATCAAATACTCATTGAGTGGGGTCTCTGTGTCACACACTATGCTAAGTGCTAGACATAAAGATGGACAAAATACAGCCTTTGTTCTCTCTGAGCTCACAGCCCATTGGAGAAGACGGACAAGTAAATAAGGAAGCATGGAGAAGAGAGGCAAGTCCCCAAAATGTCCCTGGCAGCCAGGAATGCCAGGAACCCAGGAACACTGAGCTGCTGAAGTCTCACCTAGAAGCCCAGAGTATGCTGCTTCTCTCATGCTTGCCCTGAGGAGAGATGAATAGACCCTTTCTTTCACAACATGAGAAGGAAATGTACAAATGTGAGGAACAGCTACATCTTGGGAACAAGCAGTGCTGGGAAGCTCAGAGTTTATGTCTTCATTAGAAAACCAACACTCCCTGCCTCCATCCTCTTACCCCCACCTTCCCACCAACAGGAAAGACAGTGGATGAGCAAGTATGAGGCATACAGAACCTGTGGGAACTTGAACTTGGCTGTCAAAGACATTCATCCAGACATACAATGCCTTGGTTTGGTAGTTTAGGAACTCAGACTAGGATGGGCTCACTGACTTGCAGGATCCGGATGGAGTGAGTACTAAAAACAATCCTCCACTATCATAAAGAACATGGTTCATGAGCATATATTGTACCCCTTCATTAAGAAAAACCTACCAGTTTGTATTCTATGTCTGTGAGTCTGTCTCTGTTTTGTATTTATGTTTTCTTTTCTTTTTTTAAAATTCCACATATGAGCGAGTTCATATGGTATTTTTCTTTCTCTTTCTGGCTTACTTCACTGGAATTTGACACAACATTGTAAAAATGACTATAACTCAATAAAAAAATGTTTAAAAAAAACTACCAGAAAAACATAAATATTCTAATGTTTTTGTTAATATAACATTGAAATATCTGTATAGTCACAAATATCCCAAGGTTGAGCATGGTGTACAAAAATATTTGCTGTCATTTCTTGGGATATTACTATGTGATATGTACTGTGTTAAGTGCTTTATAGGCATAATCTCATTTAATCCTTGCCTTTTATTATGCTTATTTTACATATTAGGAAACTGAGGTTCAGTGAGTTCTTCACTTGCCCAAAGTCACACAATTTATGATTAGTAGATGCCGAATTTCAAACCTGGATTGTTTTCTTCCAATAAACTCTTCTTTCTTTTAAAACATCTATGCTTTTTAACTGAATATGGTCTTGTTGATTGATGACTGGTTTGATTCATGATATTATAAGTTTTTAAAAAGAGGTTACCTTAATACTGACCTTAGTTGTTTTCATGTTAAAGTACACTCTACTGGACTATGGGTGACTTTGTGTTCATAGTCAAGGGATGTCACGTGGCAGCCAGCACAGGGCTGGATACACTCCAGGTACTCACAACTGGAGTAAAATGTCCATCATTTCAGACTGGCTTACTCAGTTTAGGGCTGGCCTCTAGCCTCTGCATATCCTTCCTTCTTTGTCTTTTAGAGAAAGCCTGGACCATTATTTATTGGTATTTTTTTGAGAGTTTTTTAAAAATATTTTTTATTGAGTTATAGTCACTTGACAATGTTGTGTCAAATTTCAGTGTAGAGCACAATTTTTTGAACTTTTAAAGTGTAGTAAGTATTGAAGCCCTACTGCACCAGGGATTAGGCCCAAGGGTATGAAGCAAACTAGGGCATGGTCCTTTAACAAAGTCACAGATGAGTTGGAGAGCAGGTACCTAAGCA
Source organism: Vicugna pacos (assembly GCF_048564905.1). Classification (NCBI taxonomy): domain Eukaryota; kingdom Metazoa; phylum Chordata; class Mammalia; order Artiodactyla; family Camelidae; genus Vicugna; species Vicugna pacos. Next base: position 10,308,276 of record NC_132991.1, on the reverse strand, counting down.
ATTGCAATGCAAAGTTCATGCTGGATTGCAGGTGCAACTAGGCCTCTGCTGGAGCACAGAGGCCATCTGGAGGGGTTGAGGACAACTCTCTGAAGAGATGGTCATTGTTGAGGCCATAATGGCTGGAAGACCCTGCAAGCAGAATGAACAGCATGCTCAAGGGTCTAGAGGTGAGAATGTGGTGACTCCTGGGAAGTGAAAGATTTATCATGAGCAGAGTGTTCTCAGCAAAGGGGATAATGCTGAAGGATGAAGCTGAGGAATAGGCAAGGGACACCTTACAAAGGGCTCAGAAATGTGGAGTTTACTGACTAAAAGACAAAGCAAATGAGATTGAGGACTTATCTGTCACATCCAAATGTCCCCAGACAGCAGGAAACTTGACATTATCACTTCTCTCCCTTCCCTGAGCTTCCTAAAATGTTTCTTTCTTGAGAAATCCCCTCTAGGAACAGGTATCTGCCCATCTACCAGCCAAATGCACCCCCTCCCCTCTGCAGACTGGCCCTACAACATGTTAGCGGGGTTGGAGGGGGTGCAAGGCGAGCTGCAGCCCCACATCTCCCCAGGGTGGGGCTAGTGAGGGCAGGGCAGCCACCAGCATTGGCCTCCCCAAGGCTCGCCCAGCAAATGGTTTTCTCCAGGCCTAATTAAGGATGACTTGATGTCTGCACAGCTACACTTAAGCCTTTGTTGGCTTGCTTATTGTTTCCATTGGCGTGACAAGGCTTAGATGCTTTATTCTGGGTGTCTCAGCCAAGTGCCAAAGGGAAAGAAATTTTTTTAAAAAATCACTACTTTCATTCACTAAACATGCCCATTTACTTGTTCTTCTATTTTATTGCATTAGTCATTGCTATAAACCCAGCATGGTCTACTTTCTTTCCCCCTTTAATGATAGTAACATTCCAGAGCCAGGCAAGCACTCCAACCACAAGACAGACCTATAGCACATATCCAGAGATGTTGGTTAAAATTCCCACCAACAGCCCCTCCAGATTCATCCTTAGAGGCTCCCAGCCCTAGGAAACCTTTGTTACTTGGCTCTTCGGAGCACCTCTGGGAGATCAGTGAGACTGTGATCTCATTCATTATCATTTTGGTGAAGGTATAGACCATATTCTTTCTTTCCAAAAACTAGAATTGTCCGATTTAGAAAATGCAAGTATAAGACACTCTAAACTTGAGTTTCAGATAAACAACAAATAATTGTGTAGTATCAGTATGTTCCATACACTGTTTGGAACAGGCTTATACTAATATACCATTTAATCTGGCAACACTGCCACTAACTCAACTCTATGGATGGATGCCATATCAGCGCTAAGCAATGCTAGGTGCCAAGGAGTCAGCATGAGTCAGACACAGCTTCCCCCCTTCAGGGATTCAAAGGCTAGTGAATCTGAAACTAAATAAACAACCAATAAAAATAAACCCAACACCAACAAGACAGCTTACAGTCAAATACTCACACGTGCACAAACACAAACTATAGCCGGATCTCATTTATGAGTTTGAATATTCATAAAAGTGTGAACTGTTGAAATGTTAGCAGTAGGAGAGGATTCAGGACTACAGAAAATAAGAGCAATATGCTTCAGCAATTAGGAATCAACCTTGGAACGTATTAGGGAGTCCAAAAATGTAAATATCTACTAATAAAATGCATCACTTATTATGTCAAAAATTAATGATATCAACATATACTAAAAAGGAACTTCACCAAGCAAATATTTATTCCTGAAATTAAAAAAAAAGCACTTAGGAAAAACAGGAATATTTAGACCAATTCCTTGATATGATAAAGAAGTAACATTTATTCCTAATTATGAGGGTAACAACAAAAAAGGTCATAGAAAAGCAGGAATAAATAAATACTTCTGTGTGTGTGTTCAAATCACAAGTCAGTGTCACACTTAGTGGTGACTAGTAGAAATGTTTTCGTTAAAGCCAAGAATGAAACAAAGATGATATTATAATTAGTATTTAATACTTTACTAGAAGCATTAACTATTATCATTGGACTAAAGAAAAAAATAAGAGATATAAATACTTAAAAGAAAATGACAAATTGTTATTTTTAGATAATATAATTATGGACCCAGAAAATCTAATTTTAAACTGTTAGAAAAAAAATTCAACATTAACAGAAACATAAAGAGAAAAACATAAACATAAAGAGAAAAAATTCAATAGGATTTTCATAGGAAGCTTAACACCTTTCTCTGTGGAGAAACAAGAATCAGAAAATACAATGGTTTAAAAATTCCACTGATAATCGCAACCAAAAATAGAGCATTTATAAGTAAACTTAATTTAATATACATGCAGGTCTTAAAAGTAGGAACCTTTGAGTCTCAAAAATAGTCATGTGCCAATAAACAATGCAATGAATTCTTGGATAGAAAGCCTCAACTTTGTAAAGTTATCAATTTTTTTTTCAAAATTAATCTGTAAACTGCAATCTTATTAAAATATCAAGAGGGTTTTCTTTTTTTAACTTGACAATGTTATGTGCTATTTATCTGGAAAAAGAAATATCAAAACTTTTAAAAAAGAAGAAGAATGAGAAGAGATCAGTTTTACTAGATATTAAAATGCATTATGTGGTTAATAAGTCACATACTTTGGACCTGATGAAAACAATTTTAGTAAAGAAAAAACAATGGCATAGAATGAAGGGAACAGAAAGAGACACAAATATATGTGGGTACTAAATAGAAGATAAAGCAACATTTAGAATCAGTTGGAAAAAGAGAAATTATATTTTTTAATGGCTTTGGGATAATTGCTTAGAAAAATCAGCTGGATTACTCCTTTCAGAAAAATATATTACAGTTGGACCAAAGATTTAAACATATAAAACACAGAGCTCTGTAAGTTTCAGAAAACAAGAAGTATAAGAAGCTTTTATAAAGCAGATACATAATTTAGAAATCATAGGAGTATAGAATTGCAATGTTGATGATGTAAAAACTTAAAGCATGTGTAAGCAAAATTACATACAGGAAGCAAAAAGACAAAAAAAGAGGAAAAATAATTGTTAGCAAAGAGCTCATAAAAATCAATACCAAAAAAAGAATTACAATCCAATCAAAAAATGTATGAGGCTTGTGAATAGGCCACCAGTAGATAAAGAATGAATGATTTCTCTTATAATTTATTAAGAGCAACAGTAATTTTGTTAACTTATCAGATGGTCCAAAATTGAAAGATCCGATGATCTGTGGAGAAGTTGGTTTTATGCGCCATTGATGGGGATTCATGTTGGAATAATGTTTCTAGAGGACAATTTGGTAACATCTATATGCTTGCTCCCTTTGACAGCTCAGATCACTTGTAGGGATTTATCTTTTGAATCCATGTATATTTTTGTAAACATTTGCCAAAAAAAGATGTACAAGGTTATTCACTATAGTATTGTTTGTAATTTGGGGAGAGAGGAAAGTGGAAACAAAGTGCCCATCAGTAGGGAACTCATGAAAACTTTCATGGGAAAGCTGTATGTATCATGCAAGCAATGAAAAGAGTGAGATGTGAGGTTCATGCTTATGTGGAAAGATCTACACAAAGAAGTGTGATTAGAGTGAAAACATCAAACGGAGATGAATGCTGTATAATAGTCCCTCGTGGAAGTAAATATTTTATATATGTATAATATGCCAATATATTATGTCAAAATATGTTTTATATATATATATATAAACAGAGAGAGAGAGCTATGATATTTGGATACTGGTAAATCCATGCTTTTTTTTGTAAGAACAACAGCTGGTAATTGTGTGACCATTTAGAGTCAGAAGACGGGGCAGGTGACCTTGCATTTCCGCCTTTCTCCATGCTTTAAATTTCCTAAACATGCCCACGTAGTGCTTTGCATTTTTCCCCTATGCCAACTGGTGCTACCTGGGGCTGTGAGATTAAAAGTTGTTTCTTGATTTTTTTAAATTGTCTTGGCTTTTAAAAATCAGATTCGTTTTACTTAAGACACAATGTGATGACAGCAGTACGTAGGGCTCAGAGCCATTGTCCAGGTTCTGTAACACCACGTGCACCCAAGCTCATGACCATTCCCTCGCCCCACCTCCCCCTCCTGGCAGCACAGCTCAGGGTCTCATTCTCTTAGGCTTCCTTCCTCGCTTCTGCGCCACCCTCCACATCCCTAACCTCTAGCTCAGGTCCCAGCGCAAATGGAGAATCGCTCCAGTGGTTTTAACTGGACCCAGTCATGGCTTCAATCTCTTACATCTGCCAGCCTTCTGGACACCCTTTCTTTGGCCACCAGTGCAGAGTTGAAGTCTCCCTTGCTTGCGTGGAGCTGGCCTGCCCCACGCTGGTCCTCCCTGAGTGATGACGTCCCATGCTGCCTGTCTTCCCAGGGAGGCTGCATGACCAGATAGCGCCCGACTTGAATGGAGGTCAGTGTCAATGTAGCTGCTACCTCTTGCTGGCTGACGACCCTGCTTCACTTTTCTAAGTCTCAGTACCTTCAACTGTGAAATGGGAATAGTAACATTTTCCTCTTAGCTCTGCAGCAGGTCGCCACTGAAATAATGTTTATCCTCAGTTGGTGATCAAGAAATGCTAGTTTTCCTTTGCTTTTCATTCCCCTTTACAGATTTGTTTTTCCTTTCCTTATAGTTGGGGGAGGGGCAGGGGCAGGAAGGCTACTTCTGTGTCATCTCCCAGCGTCACACTTAGAGTTTTCCATGACTTAGCCAGGAGAGCCTTCAAGCTACACATCCTCCAGATCCAGTCGAGTTATTCATTAACCCATCCCTCTATGACGAGATGCCCGAACTAGGGAGCTGATGAGTTCCTGCAAGCTCTCCAGGGGTGAGCCGGGTGCTTACCAATCATTATTTCTTCATCGTTTGATTTACAAGACATACACTTATGACCTGGAGGTCTCTGGGCACAGGCATCCAAACAGAAGAGAACCATTAAAGTTTAATAAAAGCTCAACGCTTGTGGGTAAAGTTCCAAGTCTGCATGAACCAGAGGCTGGGAAGCCTAAGCTGTCTTTGGGAGCGTACCACCAGCCCTAACCTAGCAGGGATGCAAGCAGCCTGCGGTCCTTGCTTTGATTTTCCTACCAGAACTGTGTGCCAAGATCCTATTGTATTATCGACGTTAGAGAGAATTTAGCTTTTGTTGTTTTCCCTTTGAAATTTTACAATTCTCCTTTAAGATGAGCCAAGTAAGTCCATAGTTTTAAAGCCTGTGCTATTTTTAAAAGACATGAAGGAAATGAAGATGGTCTGCAGGATGATTACCAGTGCGCCCTCTGGAGTCCACACATCTGGATTCGAACCCTAAGTCTGCTGCTGAGAAGCAGAGGCAGGATTTGAATCTTTCTAGCCTTAGTTTCCTCATCAGGAAACTAGAACAATAACATTCTCTACTAGGATTAAATCAGACAACAAACATAAAGCACTTAGCAAGGGCCAGGCACAGAGTAAGCTCACACGTCACATTGGCTCTTGCTACATGGATTGGGGCCATGGGGAATGATTTAAGGGTGAATTTGAGAGGCGGATCATCTGTAGTTCAAACCTGGCCCTTTGCTGGTTCCATGACTTTGTCAAGTTCCTTAACCACTCTGTGCCTTAATTGACTCATCCGGGAAATAGGAATGACAAAGATATCTACATCATATAGTTGTGAGAATTAAATCAGTTAATGTGTGCAAATTGCTATTTTAAAATGTGATATATAGTAGGCACTATACAAATGCTGTATTTTTAAATTATTATTAATGATGAAAAAAAAGCAATTGAAGGAATTCAAAATAGCAAAATTAGAAACAAACAAAAAACCTGCACACAACCACCCTCAACAAAAGCAGGTAGAAGGCAAGGAGATAAAGTCAAAAAGCAACTTTTAAAATCAGAAAAATAGAATTGGTAAGTAAATTGAAATGAAATAAACATCCACACAAATATTAAAAATGCAAGCATCCAATGAGCATGAAGGGAGAGAAGACATAAATAAAATCAGCAACAATGAGCATGGATTCCCCATAACTGAGGCTGGAAACGCCTACAGCTGGAGGTGTGCAGTGCAGCCAGCAGCTGACGGAGTCCTTGTTTGGCAGAAGGCCCACTTCAGAGACATGCAGCCTGCCTCTACCTGGGGCTGTTTCCACCTCTCCCAGCCTGGGTAGCAGCCACCTGGTGCCAGCAGTGCAGCCTGGAGCAGGAGCTTGCTTTGTCATCACCTATCTCTCTGAGGAGTCTTTGATGTTGACACCATCTTCCCCAGGAGATCTGAGTCCGACTCCTACCTTCCCTAACTGGTCCCAGAACACCCAGCCTCTCAGGCAGCTTCCCACCAGCCAGCCCATCCATGGACCGTTTTAAGGCTTGAGACCTGAAAAATGATACAAGGACTTTTCACTTCCTCACGCGGCAAATCCTCTGACATCCCTCTAACCCCAGAGACCCTGGGAAACGGATGATCGTCAAGCAGCACGAATGTGTGCCTGGTACCTGTGTCTTATGGGGCTGGAGTGGTAGTATATTATGGGGTATTGGGAAAATAATTGACTTTGTACTGCTTTCCAAGAGCTCAAAAGTGCTGAAGGGAGAAAAGTTCGAAATATTGGGTGCACCCAAGAATAAGCCAAGAGAGCAAAAAATAGAGTTTGAAAAATCTAAGTGTTTGACCCTGGCTGGGAGGGTGGTGCAGTGGGCAGACAGAGAAGGGAAGAGATGGCCAGACTGCAGTCAAGAAAGGACCCTCTTCGTGGAACAGAAGACATGATGGATGGAGAAACAGGTGAGAGACATAGCATGCACAGGAGGGATCATCAGTTCACTAGAGCACAGACTTTAATGTGTTCACTCATTCCTCTTTCCAGCATCCCCCTTGGAAAGTGCCACTGTCATGGCCATTTCATAGATGAGGAGACTGAGGCACAAGGACATTAAGTAACTGAAAGTTAAATAAAGGGTCTCACCATCACCAAGCAGAAGGATGGGACTCAGACCTGCTCTTAACCTCCTGGCTGTGCTGTCAGGTAGGATGATGCTCGTATTTGGAGTTGGCCACTTACTAGCAGCCTCAGTTTCTTTATCCTTAAAATGGGGATAATAATAGTGACTTCATGGGAGCTTGAGGGCCTAAATGAAATAACAGAGAGGCAAAGTCTCTGGTTTATAGTCGGTGCTCAAATGCCCCTGGTGGCCCCCTCCCCAGTCCCCCAAAACCTACCTCTGAGAGTATCTGCTGATACATTAGTTCATTTCATGTGTGGTCACCATTTCTGAAGGAACCACCTGGTTTCTGACTCCAAGACTTTGCTCACAAGATTTCTTCTACCTGAGATGCCCTTTCCTTCTACTTCCAAGGGCCTCAAAACTGGGAAGCCTCCAAGTCCCCAGCCAGGTCATGCTGACCCCGTGGAATCTTATTCAGTCCCCTCAGTTATAGATGACTTTTCTTCCCCCTGCGGTGCCCTTGTGCGGGCTGCCTCTGAGAGTTCTGGGTCTCGGTTTTGCCACCTAGAATATCGAATGATGACTGTCCCCCCGTTGGAGCTGTGTAAGGCATGTTACACTTTGACAGGGCACAGCAGGCCTCTAAGAAATGGTATCTATTATTTTATTATCATTGTTGCTTGACAAATTCTTTCTCATATTATAGTGGCCTTTGAACCTGGTTTATGCTCCCTCCTAGATGATGGATTAGGGCAGGGATATTGTTAAATAAGGCTTCGTTGTTTTTACAACGTCCATCCCAGAGCCTGTGATGTAATAGGTGCTCAGTAAATGAGGATTGAAAGGAACAAATGTCAAGCTGGAGACCACAGGATGGGGGAGGGTGGTTTGCATTAATGGGAATGAGGCTCTGTTTACACTTGCCGTGCCAGGTGCTTACAGCTTGCAAAGCCTCAGGCAACGTGCTACAGAGTATGCGACCATCTGACCCCAGGGACGAGCAGTGTGGTAGAGCCTAAGGGAGAGGGTGCAGCACATGGTTTATCAGCAAAGTGATTCCAGAAGCACTGAGCTTGCCCTCAGGAAAGTTGTGAATGAGGTCCAACACATCCCGAGGGATGCAGGCTTTTTTATCGACTGCTGGGTATCCCATGCCTGGCCAGGGCCCCGGGGGCCACTCCCAAAACAACATGGTTTACATGAATGAAATGTGGAAATTATCCTGAGGAGGATCAGGGAAATGATGTGGATTTCTGGGGAAGGAAAAGCAAGATGTTTAGGTAGACAGAAACAGAAACAAAAATACTATGAGCAAAAGCTTTGATGGCAGAATATTGGGAACAAATGATAAACCCAATGGTGAAAATATGGCTTTGTAAAATGATATTCCATTCAAAGCAATTATTTGTAGTCATTTAAAATTAGGTTTATAAAGAACTTGTAACAATGCAGGATGATTTTGTTTTATTTTTAGTAAAAAAATATGACGACAGAAAATAGCATAGACCCTACGATCATAACTATTAAAGCTATGTGCAAACAGCAGGAGCGAACACAGCAAACTGTTACTAGTGGCTTTCTTTAGATCCCTTGTTTAGGGAATGAGTTTTTTCCCCTCCTCTCTTTGTTTTATGTTTCAGGATTTTAAAAATTTCTATGACCATAGGCAATTTTTACCATGGCAAAACAATGAAATTGTAAATTTAAATTGTACAATATATCTGCATTGATTAAAGTATTTTTCAGAAATACGCAGTGACTTCTGGAGTTTGTATTTATGACCTACAGCGCAACATGCATGAGTATTCCTTCTTTTTCCTGATTTTGAGAATTCAGAAGATATTGAACATGTTCTGCATACGTAATACTTGGGGGCATGTGTGAATCTCTATACCCTTTGAGTATGATTCATCACGTATGTGCATACCCATGTGATTTACACACACACACACCCACACACACACCCTCCCCTCCATCTTCCCCTCACTCTTCCTCTCTGGCTGATGTATGAGTTGTCCAGCCCCAGGGGCTGTAGCTGAAAGCATCATCTCCCTGGGTAGTTTGCCGGCTGGAAAACAGACCATCAGGTCTTTGGAAAAATGTTTCTGACTATGACAAAAGCCAAAAGTGGTCAAAATGGGCTGATTTTTGAAAGGAAAGAGCTATTTTTAGACCGGGCTGGGCAGGGCCGTGTTTTGAAAATAGGTATTTAAGTTTGTGTGTAATTTATTTAATGTGCAGGCAAGTCACTAATTTCATGGAGAAATAAAGATCCTCAGAACCCAGATTCCTCTGAATGCTACCTCAGCCTTAGCCTGGAGTGATCACTAAATCCTTTGGTGAGAAGATAATTTTATTTTAATTCTCATGCAATAGCTGAATAACTCCCATGCAAATGCCAGCTATCAATCTTTATGAGTAAATTATTGTCCTCACTATTAGGGTGTGGTACAGGAGAGGATGACACACTTTACGAGCTATAAAGCATCTTGGATATAATTTTCTTCCTAGGCCATTACAAACATTAACTACCTTTATTTTTTAATAGCTTAAGTGAAAAACATGTTGAAAGAGTAAAAATAAAAGACTGCAGCAACTATCCAGATACCACTTTGATAAAGGATCAGATATGTATCATTTGCTCCAACTTAGAAAGAAAAATGACTCCCTGCCCCTGCACACACACACAAACACACGCACACTTTGAAATGTGAGTGAATTAATCTGACTTTGATATTTCCTTGATACAACTTGAGGTAACGTGTGATCAAATCGAACTTGGCAAACAAGACTTTTCCGAGCTTAAGCTTTTTTTTTTTTCTTGCTTTCTCTCAGATACAACTAGCTTGCAAAGACACCCCCTCCCCAAACTTATTGGAGCCACACATCGTCAACAGATAAGATACCCAAGCTTGGCATCTAAGACGTGACTTCATCAGAGAAACGACACTGTCTCTTTCAAGGGCCTTGGCTCCTGGGCTTTATGAAATTGACAACTATCCATAATTCAGAAGGACAGTAGAAGCCATAGACTTCCCATCCTTCATTTACCTGATGAGGAAATTAAAGCTAAGGGGCTCAAATAGCTTGTCAAAGTCACCCATCATTAGTGACCCAGGGCTCTGGACTAGACCCCCAGCCTAGGGGGTGTAAACCTAGTTGCTTCTCCAGTGTCCCCAAAGAATGGCAAAGTCCTGCTCGAGATGAACTCAGTGGTGGCACCTACCCCAGAGGGTCGTGTGACGGTTAAATGATCCCAGCCACACAAAGGATTGCGAAAAGGGCTTTCTTTTTATTATTATCTGTTTAACCAGAAGAATGTTACTCATAACAAGAGAATGACACAGTGAAAGGTTTTTTTTTTTATCACTGACCAGCAATGTGAAGATGAAAATGCCAGAATTGTCTATGATCATGTAGCTCAATTCCCATAAAAGGAGTTCAAGTCATCCATTCTTTCTTTAGATTTTCACAATCATTTCCACCAGCAGTTTGAAAGCAAGGCTTTGGGGTTAGAGTTGTCTGCTTTGAAAATACTTTAGTTTTGTCCTGAATCTCTCTGTAAAGAAAAAGAAACTGGGCTGATACAGAGATGATTGGTGCCATGGTCACACATATTAGAAGAAAGTGCTTATTTCCTGTGTTAAGACTAAGTTCAGATGACACATATAAGTGATATGATATTTGTCTTTCTCTGTCTGACTTGTTTCACTTAATATGATGATCTCTAGGTCCATCCATGTTGCTGCAAATGGCATTATTTCATTCTTTTTTATGGCTTAGTAGTATTCCATTGTGTATACTATACCACATCTTCTTTATCCAGTCATCTGTCGATGGACATTTAGGTTGCTTCCATGTATTGGCTATTGTAAATAGTGCTTCTATGAACATCAGGGTGCATATATCTTTTCAAGTTAGAATTTTCTCTGGATATATGCCTAGGATTGGGATTGCTGGATCATATGGTAACTCAAGTTTTAGTTTTTTTTTAAGGAACCTCCATACTGTTCTCCATAATGGCTGCATCAATTTACATTCCTAAGTACATTACATAAGTTGACAATGTCACATGCTATTACTTATATATTGAATCTTAAAAAAAATGATACAAATGAACTTATTTACAAACTGGAAATAGATTCACAGATATAAGAAACAAACTATGGTTATCAAAGAGGAAAGGGGTGGAGGGGAGGGATAAATTAGGAGTTTGGGATTAGGAGATTCACACTTCTGTGTATAAAATAAACAACAAGGTCCTGCTGTATAGCATGAGGAACTATATTCAATATCTTATAATAGCCTATAATGGAAAAGAATCTGAAAAAGAATATATACATTTATATGTATAACTGAATCGCTTTGCTGTAAACCTGAAATTAAAACAACATTGTAAATCAACTGTACTTCAATAAAATGTTTTTAAAAGACAAAGTTTAACATAAAGAATCTTTTTTTTTTCAGTTCTTTCCATATTGGAGAAACTGGACATTAGTTATAGCTAACCAGTAGCTCTCAGCATCCTGAGTGAAGTCATACCTCCATGCATTGTGTCCTTATGGAAAAGGATCTAAGGATACACCTTTCTTTCCTAGGCATGTTGCATGGTTTTATATAATTTGTTACTTTGAAAGAAGGAAACTGCTTTAAGAAAATGAGAATCATATTTGTGTTCCCCCCAGATTTCTTTTCCAAAATACGCTCATTATGCCAGCACCTGGGCTTGCTAAAGTTTTGGGAAGTTGTCGGCTCTCCCTGCACCCCAACTTTAGCTCTGCCCACCCCGACTCCCTTCAGGTTGCACCACAGAGATGCCCGTGTGGCCCCAGGCAAAGACAACCATTCTGAAAGGGACTGGCAGCAGCAGGGACTCTCAGTGGAAGGACGTGAACTTCGTGGGTATCTGGGGGGTCGGCATTGCCTGTGGTTCTGGGCTGGCCTCTGTGAAGAGGCGGCATGACATTCCCCTAAATGTGGGATTCCTGTTTTCAGAGACTTCTCCTGGGTCACTAAAGCTGGTCCTTAGCAAGAGAATTAGCCGGGCCACCGTGCCTGTCCTGCCGGGCTAATTGGCAGTAAGTACTGTCCTGACCGAGGGCTTACTTCGCACTTGACCCTGTGTTAGTGCTTTCCACACAGCATCCCATTCAGTCCCCCAGCAACCCTTCAGAGAGTCCACCAGCACCCTCGTCTCCCAGACAGAGCTCAGCAGGGTGAAGCGCTTCGCCAAGTTCACACAGCCCGCAAGGGGCAGTGCTGGCCCTGGAGCCCGAGTGCCCCCCAGCCCTGCGTGACCCAGGACAACAGTGCTGTCCCCTAACTTCTGCTTTTCCCTCCTTTGTGAGAGAGAGAAGTTACATGTGGCCTTCATCCCTAGAAAATGGGCTGTTCTAGTGCCTTGATCCCGTGTGCGTAAGCATCGACCTCTATGGCTTTGAACAAAATGCCTGGCTCCTCTGGGAGGTGAGGGACTGTAGTCGGTCTTATTTCCTTGGAGACTAGGTATCCACTCTGTCTGACTCGTTCCTTGCTTTTGTGGCAGCCTCAAAATGTTAGTAGAAAGCTCTCAGTTCCAAGAGATCATTCTCTGCGTGTGCTCTCACAAAATTTGCTCAAATTGGGAACTGAACAGGACGAAGCTGTTTTCTCTTCAAGCCCGTTTTAGGCCAAATGAAAGCAGGCAGATTCTCTCCCTTCAGGATATCCCTCGTTGGGAAGTTGTCGGCTCTCCCTGCACCCCAACATCAGACTTCAAACCTGGAGATGAGGAAAGAAGTTTGAAAGGTTGCTAATTAGAAAGAGAGAATCTCTCCTTCACATTCCCCATGTGCATGCAAGTCCTGTCTGATCCTTTTCAACAGGTCGTCGCAGACATCCTGGTCCAGTTTGCCAGCCGGTGTCTCAAACTGTCCCACAGCTTCTGCCCCCTGGGTACACTGGACACCACTTCCTTTTCAAGTGCCTCATCCCCTCTGACTGTGAGTTAGTTTGGGGACCGTAACTTTCAAATTGTTTCTTCTTAAATAAATCATCGTGTCTTGGCATTTGACCCTGTGCTCACTGATCATAACCGGTTCCTTTCCTCAGCTTCTTCAGCTGCGTTCCCTCCCAAACAAGTTCCCTTGTGACTGGAGTTTCCAGTTTCAGCTTTGGTTTTGACTTCAAGTGCCTAAAGACCTCCATCCCTCCTTTCCTCCACAAAACTAACGCTGTAGTAGGGGTGAGGGGCATCGTAAGTTATGCTGAAGAATCATTTTAGCATCAAATTTGACCGGCCGAATGGTTGTGCCAAGAAGCACAATTTGACCCTTAGGGAGTAATAACGAGGCGGGTTTTTTTTTCCCCTGTGATTCCGACACACTGGCTGTTTGAATAAGGTTATGATCCTCAGGGTCTCCCTGAAGTACCAAACTGACTGAGGCTCCATCCTTATGACCAGTACCTGAATCCCATGTTGGATCTATTTTTTCAACCCATATCCCAAGGGAAGCAAATACTCAAACTTCCCCCTCATTTTCCAAATGCAGTTAGGTTATTAGTTTTGACTCTTCATGAAGAAAATAGTCGGTGGGAATGAGTCAGGCTCTGAAACACCAAGGAAAGAGTTGAGAGTTCTGAATTTAAAAAAAAAGAAAGAAAGAAAGAAAGAAAGGTGGCAGGGATTCAAATATATGCAACTAAGCACTTTGCACATTTCGCATTAAACAGTTTGATACCATTTTTTAAAAGAAGGGAAGAAATATTTTAGATATTCTAAGCATAATGCTTAAACCACAAATTCTGTAAAAAATGAACAGCCTAAGCTATTAGCAGCTGTACGCGTCATAAACACCTTAGGCGAGACAATCAGATACTAATGCCAAGAGCATCTCCAAGCCATCAGTCTACACAGCGCCCGACTTCTGCAATTTCATAAGATAAATGCCTCTGCTGGTTTAAGATGATGAAACTACAGCTGAGACGAATCTCCGTGTTTTTCACCAGTGATTTAATAAAGGCCAGCTCAGAATAAATATGGAACGGCTACTCTGAAAGCTTTTTTAGCTTTGTGCTGAAATGTGTTGGAACTTTCTTCCGTAAATTGATTGTATCCAAAGTTCCGATTTGTCCATGCATGGAAGAAAGATGTTTACTAAGTTGTGGACTTTAAACAGTCCATGTAACACGCTGTGGCTTCATGGGGAGTTTGGGGAAAGATGCTTCCTTGGGCAAAGCCGGGGACAAGGGATCAGAAAGTTGGCTCTCCATTCCTTGGTCTGAAATGGCTACCAAAACAGACATAGAAGAAAAGGAATTTGCATTCTGCATTTTGCTGTCCCTCATCTTAGGCTTCTCATAAAAAAATGCTTCTGTCCATGTGACGTCACATTTGCCTTCGGGGTGATTTCTGTGTCTTAAGATGTGTTAAGCACACATCCAATTATGAAGTAGGAGACGGTTAGATGGATGTATAGACAGACAGTCAGAGGGGTGGATAGCTACATAAACACACTTCAATCTATTACAGGCAATTACTTCCCAAAGTACTTAAAACCCTAGGGGACAAGGCTGACTATAATTTTAGAGGATCTATTTAAATCTTATATTCATGGGTAAGAAAAGTTTTTTTTTCCTCTTCCCATTTTGGATGAGCGACAGAGGAAAGCAAGTGAGCAAGGGGAAAAGTGAGGAAGAACTGATTTATTAGTATTTCTTTGGGGCCCATGTTCTCCCCAGCTGGCTCTTTTAGTATGTCCACTAACCCCTCATAGAGTTACCAATGGGCTGCATGCGTGTGCATGCGTGTGTGTGTGTGTGTGTGGTACTCATTGGACCGCCAGCCCACTTTTCAGGTTGACAAGAGCCCGCCAGGGAAAAGCTGGGGTCTGTTTGCAGGTTTTGGCAGGGGGCCCGGCACGGTTGACTCCCCCAAGGTTGCGGGAGCCCCCATCTTCCATCGCGCAGCCAGGCTGTGTCTGTCCAGCCCACCCGCTGCACGGGCCCTGCTGACTTTAATTACGGCCTCGGGGCTGAATTCACAGGTGGCTTCCCTGGGAGGAGGCGGGCACCTCTCCCCGGACCCCCAGCTGCTCATTTCCTCAGTGGATTAGCGGGGCCACGATGAAACAGAAGCCTGTGCCGTCCCCATTCTTTACACAACCTGGTGTTAGAGGTTGACCTTTCACCCCTGGAGATTCGGAGGATTAAGGCCGCTTTTAAGTCCCGCTCCGGTTACTAATCCACCGCTTTCACTTGCTGTTATGTAAGCACTTCCTGCCTTACCCTTTAAATCCTGTAAACATAATAAAACAGAGTTTAACCTTTACCTTTGGATTTCCCCCACTATCTTCTGCGCAGTCGATTCAACTGTGGAAGGATCCAGGAACAGAAAGCTAATAAGTCATAGCCTGATTTTTTTTTTTGCCCTGGGATATGTAACAAAACATTACAATATTTAATATATTCAGCTCAAATAGTTGTGGGGAAGCACCGAAAGCTTCAGACTTGGCAAATAATGGCACCCATCCCGCCCCGCTTAACTGCATATACTTTCCCGCAAAAAAAATGAAGCAGATGGTTTGGGGTGTTTCCTCCCCTCCCACTTTTCAAGAAATTAGAACCAATGAGGTCCAAATGATTGCTGAAAAGACAGGCATCTGCGGCAGTCTGCAGCCATGCAGACTCCTAGTCCCCCGTCTCTAGTCCTGAATCCTCCCGACGCCACCCCCAGAGGCCCGCTCCTGAAGAATTTCCTCTTTTAAATAGGAATATCATTAGTTAGCCTTGATTTCTAGATCCCAAGAGCAAATCCCCAATTGTTTCAAACACACATAAAATTCATCCATTCATCCT